>NW_025814889.1:18611250-19931875 GCF_022079265.1 Lynx rufus | reverse complement strand
ACACTAGTACTGGGAAAACGACCCGTACTTCAGACACCTCCAGTCAAACCAAATTTGAAATCAGCTAGAAGCCCTCGTCCTACAGGTAAAACCGAAACACATGAAGGAACACTGGATGATTTTACAGTTATAAACAGACGCAAAAAGGTAGCCAGCAATGTAGCATCAGCAGTGAAAAGGCCATTTAATTTCATGGCAAATTTTCCTTGTCCACCATCACTCATTATTGGGAAGGATGGGGATTTGTGGCCGGCGTATTCCTTAAACACCACTAAGGATTCCCAACCTCCTCACAAAGCCCATCCTATATGGAAATGGCAGCTGGGCGGTTCTGCAATACCTCTTCCACCGAGTCACAAATTCAGGAAATTTAATTCATAAAAGTGTTTTGGAAGATATTTTCTTGAACCATATTACCTTCCTTTTGTTGTATAACTGCACAGGATGGTTTGTACAAGTCCATTAATGTGTTACACCCCTTTTGGAGCCCTGGTTTATCGCATTTTGAAGACAGAAATCGGATTACTTTTTTTCCATTGCGGGTTTTTTTTTTTTTTTTTTTTTCCTGGAGGAGGGTGGGGGCGGGGTGGGAGAAGGGTTGGTTTACATTCCACAGACTACTTCAGGCTAAAGACTCAAGTAAAACTCAGTTATTAAGGTAGAGCTGGAACACTTTACTGTTTCAATGCTAATAATGCACCCGGTACCTCAATTCAACTGCTACAAATAAATGTCAAAAGGTTGAATAATAAATATTACAATGAGCCATTAAGTTTATGCACTAGATTTCAGACCTGAAAGTGTAACTGTTAATTCAGTGAAAGTTTGTTAGGTTACGTGGTTACACAGTGAGGTAGAAAGAAGTTTCTGTGAGCCCAAAATGTTCTTTTCTGGAGCTCTTTTTTGTGGGGTATCTTTTTCTTTTGCTCCCCTCATTCCTTCTCCAAGAGTAGTTGCACTTAATTTTCTTCCTTCCTTCCTTTCTTCTTTCTTTCTTTCTTTCTTTTCTTTCTTTCCTTCTCTCTATCTCTTTCTTTCTTTTTTTGAGTGGAAAGATTGGGGAGTCCTGCTTGAATGCTGGTAAAAGCTGCCTCATATATGCTGAGTAAAAGGAATATGAGATTGCTTTTTTTTTTCTTGTAAAGGATGGGATTTTACTCCTTGCAATTGGAAAAAGTCCTTTTTGTGTTCTCACCCAAAGGTTATAAATAAGGTGACTCTTATTCACTATTGTCCTGCTTACCTTGTGGTCTGACTCAAGTTTGACTCCTCAAACTTGCAAAACAATTAAATAGTTCCCTTAATAGCAGGATATTTTATGGTCTGACTCTTCATAATGACAGAGCAGTAAATACAACCGAGAGAGAAAAGTACAATGGGTCAGAGTTCTAAGCATATCCCCAATGAAAAATAACAGTTATTTTAGGGCTCTTTGGTATCAGAACTCAGGCACTTGGGTTTTATTACCTTTTACTTTTTCCGCATCTCTCGAAACTTCTGTTTTCAGACCATCCTGTGACAAAGCAGGAGAGTTTCTACTGCAAGTGACAATCAGAGGTGACTATCTATATTTGCACTTAAAATCAAAGTAGTTCAACATGCAAATGGCTAGGGTCTAGCCCTTGGTAAGGGCCATGCTGGTGTGCTATCTTGTGATGATGGAAGCAGCAAATCAAAATTATGGAAATTTGCACTGTTGAAAAGCATGCTTTAGCTTTATTTTCAATTAAAAACACTGTTTAAAATTCCTGGTTCCATACATTTCTACTTATTCCAGATTGAAGAACGGTTAACAGGAATGAATGGTTTTGTTGGCATTTTCATTTGTCATGTTTTTGCCTGAAAGAAATGCATTTGTTGGGTGTAGTGTTTTGTTGTAACACCATGTGATGAGGCCAGGCAGGTTCTGTGCAAAACACTGGATTTCTTTCTAAATAACAACAGAACTTTGCAAACTTGTTCCAAATCAAGCGCAAAAAGTTTCAGGTTTAAGACAGTGAAGCAGAGATCAATTGCTATTTTAATGAATGTTAAATCTGGCAATTTTTGGTCCACCCCCCTTAGTCTCACAAATTAATTATGGATCTCAGATTTTTGCCATCATATTCCTAAGAAGTTGCATCTATAGGTCATAAATCGTAAAACAAAACAAAACATCAATGAGATGTTTACTGTGTGAATTTAAGTCACTATTTCTCATGGAAATGGACTCTTTTTTTTATTCCTTGCCCTTCACCTTCTAATTCCTACTCCCTTTGAAATTTGTCTTTTGTCTATAAATGTTTCAGTTAGATCTGGATGGTCTCAGCTCTAATTGCTGTATATGATCTGTGGTTTTACTCTTACTGTAAAGGACAGAGGCTGAGACTACCTGCATCCAAATACATTTGGATGGAGTAAACACATGCTTTGAACTGCCTCCCTTCCTTTCCTTCTTGAATGGTGGCAGATGTAGGTTCACTGGATCCTTTTTTTTATTGGGATGATAGATATGGTCAAAGCAAAATTTGGGGGATGTCCTCCTTGAATTCATGTTTGTGTATCATTCCAAAGACCAGTACAAGTTACAGTTAAAGCCCCTAGAAAGCTGAACAATCAGCTTCACAGCCTGAGTTCTTTCCTCTTTGGAAGGCCATACAGAATTTGGGTGCAGTGATTTGTCCTGCAAAATCAGTCTGTAAAAAGTGTGATATACACACACTGGAAGTCTGTAATTTCTATTCTTTAATTACTGCTAAGTCAAGAGAGTTCAAAGTATGATGACTTCTAAGACTAGTACTTTTCTTGTTGGCTATGGAATCATTGTTCCCATATTATAAATTGAGAATATATTTGAAGTCTACAGATCTTGGGGTGTGAGAGGACCGCTAGGTAGAATAAGCACAATTTAAAACAAATATACCCAATGGAATTTCTGACATAAAATATCGGCTTCCAGCTTTGACACTTGGTCTCCAGCCCTCAGAGAATCAATAGTTTCAGTTTATAGGAGCTGGAGAATGAGCAGCATGGAGGCCGAGGCATTCCAGAGTGATACCATCAAAAGGAAAGAAATTAAATAGTCAACACAGATTTCACCCCACAGTACTACAACAAGCCAGCCAACCACAGCAAAATCTGAGTTGGGGCTTCTGTTAGGAGAGTGTACCAAATAGTATTCAGTAACTTGCAAATACAAGGTATTCTTTAGTCCCTTAGCTGTTTTCCCATTCTGCTGTGGGAATTATTCTCGGTACAGTTTATTTCATTTTGGTTGTTTTATGATTAATGTTTTCTAAGATGCTATAAGTGTCCCAGTTGTTCAAAAAGTTAAGCCTTATTGAGAGAAAAACAAAGTTACCTCCATTGGTAGATTGCATTTTTACCTTTTGATGTTTTCAGGTGATAGCATTTTTTTAAAGGCACTCTATGGTCCCAGGGTCACTTAGTCCTATGTCTAAAGCTCACCACCTACAAACATAAAGAAAATGAAGGAATCTATGACTATTTGGGGAAACAAGCTTATTTTGGGTCTCCTGTAAAAATAGTTTCCTGATAAGATTCTGAAATGAAGACTTAATTATTTTTTTAAGAGATGTGTGCACTTTGTCTTCCAGTCAGGTTATCTGCCTTCTGAGAAAATGGAGCTTGCTCTTTTTCAACTATTTACTCTTTAAAGTGGGTGTTCTTTTCTACTGGCTTACTTGATTACAGTGCAGTAATCTCAATAATGGTTGTTTATTTTTAAATCAACAACAAGGAGCCACCACTAAACGGCAATAACACAAACTAGATGGGCTTGGTGTGTGGATTTTTATCTTACCCGTGTCTGGGTGACTTTCAATGGTCTAAAAAATTTTCAAAGTTCTGGTCACAAGAATTGAAATGTCTGGTTGATAGGAGAATGATAGTTTTGTTTGAATGCAGGAAAAGATAGAGACTCATGCCTCAAAAGCATTTTTTTTCTTTCAAAGAAAGCAAAAACAAAAATCCTACATGGTAAAAAAACAAAAACAGAACCCTCACATTAAAAATAATAATAATAAAGCTTTAGTATCTACAAAAGCTAGAAAATGTGAGTTTTGCTTCACCTTGAAAGTAACTTCCTGCTGATAAAAGATGTGAAAAAGAGTTTCTTAGAGCCAAACGGGGGGGGGGTGGGAATTAAAGGCTCCCCATCAACTAACTTCAGGAAATTGACAAGGAGGAACAGGCCATCCACCTTAGGGAGTCCGCCCGGTCACCCAGGTCTTCCCCAGGATTTTCCCCTTCCTGGAAGGAAGAACTATTTTTAACGCTAGCTTTGGTTTTGGTTTGCTCCCTAGGCCAAAGGGCATTTGCAAACTAGCCTGGGGGGTAGGGACGTAGGGAAGCTCAAGGAGGTGGGGGGAAGGGCTGCATTTTACCTGTTTGGCAGGCAGTCTTTTGCAAAAAAAAAAAAAAAAAAAAAAAAAAAAGGAGGGGGGCCCAGCTATCATTCTTTGCCCATGCCCTAGGCCCCCGCTCTTCTCTCGCTCCTTTTCAAACTGTGGCGGCCTCACAAGCTCCTACTTTAAAAGGCCTGAGATGTTTTGCATGAAGCCCTCACAATAGGGGTTGAGGGAATTGACAGTTTCAAAAACAAGGCGTTCAGTCCTTTCCAGCTGCCGGGCCCGCTCTCTCGCACCAACTCCTCGTTCCTCTCTGCTGGTGGCGTCCTCGGGAGAGAGCTGCCATCCCCCACCCCGCCAGCCCGCATTCCGGCCGGCCCCACCCCGCCCCCGGGCTGTGTTTGTAAACAGGGGTCAGTGTCCAGGGGCTGCTGGCGCGGGGCTTGGGACTGGCGGACTGGTAGGGAACGCAGGGGACGGCCTAGCCGGCGAAGGGCCGACCCGGGGGACGTAGCGGCTTCGGGGTCCCTTTCCCCCTAGCTTTCCACCTAGGTGCCAAGCTCTGGCCACCGTGCTGACCCAGGGCAGCTCTTAGCTCTCTGGCCTGGGCCACCACACCGGAAAGATGTTTAAATGCCGCCATTTTGCATGGTGGCAAACAAATTTCTTTGTGACTCCCCCCCTCCCCCGGCCAGATCCTGCTCTCCTCTGAATTTGTCACCTACTGGCTCCCCGGGGCGGAACAGCCCCGTACCCCTGAGCGCACGACCCCCAGCTCCTTTCCACGCAGCCTCCTGTCCCAGTGGCCTCAAGGCCAGGCCCACCGGGAGCAGAGGCGACAGGGCGCGCGGCCGGTCCTCAGGGACTGGACCGCCTCCTCTCACTTTGCGCTCCTTTTGTGTGTTCTGAAGTCATCTCCCACCCCGGCACACGCACACACTGCCTAGCCATTTCTCACCTTCTCGCCCAGGCCTCATCTCTCTATCCCAGGCAAATGGGGCCCAGCTTTTTTGCTCTGGGCGGAGGGCTGGCCCAGGTCTCCAAAATGCGTGCGTGCGACGCAAGTGGCAAAGAGATGAGGCTTCACACTGGGCCAGCCAGCACGGCTGTGAACGCCTTCTGGGAAGTGGCCCAAGACCTGCGGGCCCGGAGTCTGGGGAGGGCACGGGTGCGCAGGCGAAGGCCCAGCAGAACTCCCAAAGAGGGGGAAAGTGTGATGGGGCAAGGCTTGCTTTTCTTTGGCGCCGTGGTTCCTGTCCTTGGAACCTCTCTGAGCCTCTGCAAGTGGAATGATGACCTGGAAACGGGAAACGGGCGACAGTGACCTGGAAAACCACCCTTGGTTGGGGAGGTGGGAGTGCAGCAATGCAAACAAAGCTGCTCCCGGAGGAAGAGGGGAAACAGAGGTGCACCGCAGATAGGTCACAGGAAAGTGCAACAAGCTTGCTTTTCCCGGGTGTTTAAAATGCAGCCCCAGTTGTAAAGTGTGTGAAATTACGCACTGGTCTCTTAAAGAGTGCCTAATTTATAGTAAATAGCAAGGTCTTTGTAAATGGCTTTATTATGTTGTTTCTTGTTAATTGTTGAGAAAATCCCCATTGTTGAGTGTGAAAGGCTTTATGAGCTAACCTGGTCCTCGGCGCAATCAGAGGGCAGTAAATGGCCGCTCGGCCTCGGAGGCCCAGCGCGGAAGCGGACGCCGGGCCGAGCGCGCCCGGGCGACCTCTGGAGACGGCGACTCGGCCTGGGAAGCAAGTGGAGAGGGTTTCCAGGCTTTCATTAAGGAGAAGGCGTGTTTTGAACTCGCGGGCCCCCGAGAGCGGCTCGCTAAGTGGGCCGCGGAGAACCGGGAGCGCCGGGGCGACCCGGGCGGCTTGGGCCGCGGGGAGGCGGAGCGGGGCCCGGCGCCCCTCTCCGCTCCCAGAGCCTCGGACACAGGCCGGCCGGGCCGGGCGCCGGCTCCAGCCGCGCCGGGGTGGAACTGGTTCTTGGGCATTGTCTCCACTTCTCCAGCCGCGTGGAGCGCAGGCTCGGGCGGTTTTGGCCAGGCCTGCGGAACGCCCGAAAATGCCGGGCCGAGAGGCTGGAGGGGCTCCGGGCGGAGCAGCCCCCGAAGGGGAGCTCCAGACCCCTGCCTGCGCCTCCTTGTCTTTTGTTTAAAAGCTGTCTCTCTCCCTCTCTCTCCCCCACTCTTTCTTCCTTTCTCTCTCACGCGCGATCTCTCTCTCTCCCTCTCTCTCTCTCTCTCTCTCTCAGAAACCTGAAATGGACTCCGAAGAAATGAGAGGAAAGGTTTTTGTGTGGGTGTCTGGGTGTGAGACAAGGAAAAGAATTTCTTCTTTGGTCTAGGATAAGATAGTCTTATCTCCTTTCCCCATCTTCTCCAGCTGTCCTTCCAGTGAGTTGGGACCCAGGAAGTGTATGGGCAAAACCAGGCAGGCGCTGGGGTCATTTGATGAACTTTGAGGCGAGGACCCCGCGGGGTCCTGCAGGCCTGGAGAGGGCGGACGGAGAGCGCCTCCCTGGGCTCGGCCCGCGGCCTTCCCGGGACTTGAGACCCGGTGCATCGAGGGGAAAAGCAGCAGCGGCTTCTGAGCTCTGGCAGTGGCCCAGGGAAGAGAATTTCTTCGTGAGCCTACTTAGGGGAGGTTGGGGGGGGGGGGGCGGTGGAGAGACTGGGTTAGGTGGACTGTACGTCAGGGTTTGGACATTAGCAAATGCAAATCACAAGGAAATGTTAATTCCAGTCAGAAAAACCTATATCTTCCCTATCTTCCTGGCCTTCTAAGATGGCCTTCTGCTTGCGCACACTCGCTCTCTCACCAAATTAGCTATTACGTGAAATCCCCCTGGGTTTAAAGCACTTGTTTCGCGGATTCGTGTACAACCCATATTAACTATGCACTTTCTGCTATTCCTCTTGTGACTGTCCCTGTCTCTTTCCTTCTTTGAGGAGCGTATGATGCATTTTATTTTAGCCCAATCGATGCGTGCAAATACTGGGATAACACAGCCCACACTTCTGCGAGGGAGGCTGTTTTCAAAATTGAGTTTAGGGATCAATACGAAGTCGAAAAGCTCCAAATTGCACGAATGCACCAAATTCAAGCCTTGGGGCTCCCGAGCCCCTTTCCTGAGTGATTAAGGCACTGGTGGGCAGTCACCGGCGCTCCACCGGTCCTGCTTTCTCAAAACAGGATGTTTTCATCATGTGTATTTGGCTTTCCCTGAAGATCACTCCAGTTTGCTTGGAAAAACACGACCCCAAAACGTGTGGAGTTAAACCCCAAGTCAGTGGCTTCACGCGGGGCTCCTCTCATGCCGGCACTGCTGACCTCCGTTCCTCTTTTTTTCTCTTCCTAGGACCTAACAGCAGCACCTAAAATTGCCATAGTGGGTGCCCGGAAAACGTTTGCCCAGTTGAATAAATGTTTTGCTGGCTGGAGCAGCCCTCTCCTGGACCACTATCTGACTCCCACGACTTCTTCGCCCAGAGCCAAGCTGTATGGTGCAGCAAGAGCTCTCTATTCTTCTGCGGCTGCCGCCATGGCTGCGGGGCTGACTGGTGTCTAACTGGGGGAAGGGCAGTGGTTGTCCCTTGCAAGGGACGTTAAGGCCAGAGAGGTGAAGGGACAGAGATTTTGGAAAAAGAATTAGGAGAGCGTGCTGCCCGCAGATGTGTGTGTGTGTGTGTGTGTGTGTGTGTGTGTGTGTCCCAGTAGTGTGAAGAGAACATCTACAGGAGAAATAGACCAAGTACCTAGGATGCTAGGGTATCCCTATTCCTTAGCTCCTGCTGTTGGGATCTTCCTTTCCTTGAGAGACTAGAGCAAGACAGAAGGAGGTGGAGAGAGAGTGGCAGGCAGCCTAGAGGCTCTCCAGTAAGATCCAGTCATTCATCTAATCAGTGCCATCAATATGTTTGTGTTTGACCCTTTTGGATGGAAGAGGCTTAGAATCAATAGATTTAGACCCTAAAATATTGCCAGTCTAGCAGAGAGCAACTGCTCACAGGTCTGCAAGGGCCCACCCTGGCCAGGGTGCTCCGAAGGAAACAGAGGGAAACAGGAGGGAAACTGAGTGGCTGCCTACCTTCATCTCCAAGCCATCAAAACAGACAGACAGACAGACAGACAGACAGACAAACTCCAGTCTCCTGGAGGCTGGGCTATTGGACAAGCACATGCTGGGCACCAAAAGGTTGGAATATAATTTCCATTGTTAGTGCTTGTCGTCTTTTAAATCAGTTTAGGTTAGCTCCAGGAACCACACAATACTTGTGATAAGTGCCCGGCAAAAGGGAGGAAAAACAGTGTAGAAGAGAGACTGCACTAAGGTTAGACAGCAGCCTTCCCTCTTTCCTGGGGAAGTTAGAAACGGACACAAACATGTAAGAGATCTTGAGGCTACAACTCCGTCAGTAGGTACGAGTTTCTGTCTCCGAAATGACTGCAAAGGACCTAGATTCTTGGATCTCCCAGGAATAAAGGCACATTTTTACATTCATTTTTCCTCATGTCTCTCTCACCCTCTCTCTTTTTCCCTCCTGTTCAAATGAATGAATACCCTGATTGTCGGTGGGGCAAATGTGGAAGATTAGTTTTTGGCCTCTACGTTGGACCCAAATATGCAGACCAGTGGACGCTAAGCTTTCAAATGCCTGGATATTATAGCCATTCAAAGTAAAACCTGCATGATGCAGTAGAAATTGCCAGGACCAGGTTTATTCACCTTTTCCCTTTATCTTCTTTTTCTCCTCTCCCACCTTCTCAGCTTTTCCTTTTCTCCCCCTCCTCCTACCTAACCTTTGTGCCCAATAGGCAGCAATACTTTCTCCAGAGGTGGAAGGAGGGTAAGATCTGGGCTTAAACCAATGCTGATGGAGGCAGTGTGGGAACCTGCAGTGACCCTGAGCTTCCTTGCTGGGGTGAGAGGCCAGGGCTTCCCAGCCTCTTGCCCTGCATGTGCTAAGCTATTCCTGTTAGGCTGTAAAAAATAGAGTGCATCTCAAGACCAGGAGAGTCGACTCCATAAACACATGGCTATGGTTCTAACATGTAGTGCATTGCCCAATGCAAATGCAGAGATGCTTTTAATTTGGTTCCAAGTGTGTTAGACGTCATGTGGCAAATTGGTCTTCAGAAAGCCAATTTTGATATTTTCTGTTAATAATAAAGGCTTTTCAAACGAACAACATTAAACATATATGATTGAGAATGAATCACACTCCTACCAGTGTGTTTCTTATCTGAATTTACAAAAGAGAGGTCGTACTTTTTACGCCCTTCTAAATAAGAAACATTTTAAAGTAGAAGAGGTTGGTTAACATTTGGATTGTTCAGTTGTTTTGCGGCTCGTATGATTTTAAGAAAATAAAGTATTTAAACCTTTGTGTTTTTTTAAACCCTTTTACATCTTTACGTATTGTAAATTTAAAAGTAAATTAGGAAATTAGTTACACACTCCTGCCATCTTCTATAGAAAAATGACCTCAGAAACATGTTTTACCTAAAATGTCAAAATTTCATATTATCTTACACAATTTCAGCCGGCTGCTTGTAATTTAATGCTACTATCAAATTGGAGGGAAATAGAACTTGCTTTGTATTAATTAAATGGGAGGAAAATATAACTAATTTGTAGATTTAGGGAGGTTGCCAGCACTTCTAAAACCTTGTGCTTTGTATCAATCTCTAGCTGGTTTATCTGAATACGATCCGATCCTATGTAACATGTGGACTGCCTATAATATTCTGACACAATGCAAGATTTCTAGATGAACTGAAGGCTCCTGACTGTGAATTTCCCATCTCTTACTGTTTTGAACCAATAGTTTAGTGTATACTCCAAAGTTTGTTTTAAGTGTGATCTCCTTCAAGAAGAAAGTGCAAAAATAATTACAAAAAAAAAAAACCCACAGGAAATCTTTTACAACTAGTGTTGGGGCCATTGATCGCCCCGTTACCTGCTATAATGTGAATGGAATCATTATGGCTGTTCCATTGACACACTTTCTTCATTCAGGATTCTGGCCAAAGGAATAGCATGTCAACGTGTAAAATTCTAGCCAAAGATAAGCCATTACAATGGAAATCGCGATGTGCAAAGTCTCATTGAAGCCAATGAAATTGAGTGTAATATCCATACTGCATTCTCATCGGCTTGCCCCAGGATTTAGTATGCGGCTCCGCATTGAAATGAGATTATGCATATAAAATGCCAATATAGAATACAATGCCCAATAAAGCATTAGAAAAGCAACTTACAGCCCATACACATGGGCTTTACTTAAATTCGAACTTCATGTGCAAAATAAGCACACCACCGTCGGAACACTAAATCTACAAAATGTCCTCACTCTGGTTTTTCATGCTTCTTTCTGCATGATTCCCCCCCACACCCCCTCTTATCCAAACACAATTCTTTTAAGGGCACTCTTCAAATCATCTAACAATTCCCAAAGGGTATTCCAGGAGTCTTTTAAAGTGTCTTTCTAAATTAAAAGGCCCCAAACAATTTAAGTGCATTTTTGAACCAAAAATATCAGAAAGCATTTGGATTTTGGCAAACCTAAGGGTTTTTGCAAGAAGAAAGGGACCAAAGAGAAAACGCCCCCACAGTGGATTACAAGGTTAGGGGACAGGTCACTAGGAAAGGGAAATAAAACTGAATGTTAGGTTGGGCTTGTAAATTATGCACCTTTCAGGGAAAGCGGTTTTAAGGTCTCTTCACTCAAGGGTTTTTTTTTTCCCCCATCCATTTTGCTATTAATTCTTAACTCTTGGTAGGCAGCTCTTTAATGAGGCTGTTTGTGGCAGGTTAATTTTCTCCAATCTACTGAGCTCCTCGTTTTCCCTTTTAAGTGCACTGCTGCCTAGAGCTTTCTGCAGTGTCCCTACCAGAAAACAAAATACACGTGAAGTTGCCGGGCCGGGCTGAGAAATAAAGGCGTTACGAGGACAGAAAACCAGAGGGCCTGAACAGATTGGAGTAGGAGGGTAGTAACCCGGCGGAGTTGAGGGCGTGAGGGAGAGGGAATTCGGTCTTAGGAGAGCAATGACCCTGGGAGTGTAATATATTAAATATTGCAGCGATCGATTTCAATACCCCCAAGTGGACACGGGAATAAAAATTCACCAACAAGCTGAAGTGATTAGGAATGCTTTGTTGCGAAGGAGGGGGAAAAAATGTGATTTTCTTCAGATCCTTTTTGTTCGGGTTAGAAGAGGCCTAGACAATCCAAGTCTAAGCCTGGACACTCAGTTTGGGATATAACTCTGAAGGTTAGTCATATCTCAGTGGTGCTTCTGCATAGTGAAAAGATGGGCCTTTGTACTAAGGAGGATTAAGCATCAACCACAATTATGGCTGGTCACTCTAGGAGCCTTCCTCCCAAGTCGGAGAGGAGTACATCTTGGAAGGGCTGCCCCTTTGCTGTGTATTAGTCTTTGTTTCAGCTCTGGGACAAAGCAGTTGCTTTTGCACAGTTCTTCTTTCATTAAAATCCAGGGGAAAATGCACAATATGGTTTACAGAAGGTTGATTCACAATAGCGGGACGTAAAACAGCCTTTGGTGCTATGGGGGGGGGGGAGAAACATTTTTGAAATGTCATTCCTTGGCCGAAAGTAGGCAACTGTCCTGTATATTTGCACAAATACCCACTACCACACGTGATTTTTCGTTAGCGATTTCAGCATTGGGTGGGATTTTCTGTTCTTTTTTTCTACCAAATCTAGCTCTTTGACAGTCATGCTATGAACCGTGTGTCTCTCAGTCCAGGAATCTGCTTTGGGATTTGGGGTAGCCACTGCGGAGCCTGCTTGGAGGTGGGGGGGGGGTTGTTTTCAGTCACAGCCCTAATGGGCAAGGCCTGGGCTCTTCACACTGGGGATACCGAGTCTGCTGCTGGGGACACACTGCTGGATGCCTGCATGTAGCCGCAGCAGCCACAGCCACTGCCTGCCGCCCTCCTCCTTCGGTGTGGTCGCCACAAATCTGGGAAAGAAATGCAGCATCATACAAAGGATTTCTTTAATGAGGATGAGTTCCTCAGAGTGACTGGGGGCTGTGCCTGCTGCTCAGGCCTCTCTTTCCCTCTGCCAGATCTATCCCTCCCCATCATATCCTTCCTTATATACTAGCCTGGGGTTGGAAAGGGCATCCCCCCACCCCACGCCCACCCCCACCTCCTCTGATAACCCAGAGGCTGATTTCTACTCTACTCTGGTGGCTGAGTGAGGATGGACTGGAAGGTCTGAGGGGGAATCTCCGAGTCTTGCAAAAGTAAACATATGTGTATATATCTCTAGTGCCCCCTCCGTTCTCTGCCATCAGTCTTGTCTTCTATCCTAGTTATCACTTATCACTTATCCAAGCTGCCACTTGGAGCACGGTCCTAGGGACTAGCTATATTTCTGCATGAAGATCCTACCAGGGAATGTTCAAGGCAGAAGGAACCCTAAGCCTCCCCATCTCCTTTGAATCTAATTTGGGCTGACCAGGGTATAGTTAAGGCCCAGGCTGGTTGTGAAACAGAGCCCTTAGGCTCCTGCAGCTTGAAACTCCCAGGCTCTCTGTGGAATGGTGACTGGTTACAGGGAGGCCATTTCTGCCTTAGAAAGCTGTTCGTCTCCCCTAAACCTACATGGCTCCTTGCTTCCTTCAGGGTGGGGAGAGAGGTAGGTCCAGGAGCAAAAGATCACTCAAAAAAGTTACTTGGAGTTAGAGCCACTGAAACCAGTTCTCTCTCTTCTTGAGTGTGGGAAAGACTGGGTTGGGGGTTGGGATCTGGACAATAAAGGTATTGCTCTGTTTTGCTCCGGCCCCCCCTTTGGCTTTTTATTCTGCATTCTGCGTCTCTCCCTGACTTTTGTCTTCTTCTGCTGCTTCTCCTTGTCTTTTCCCTCAAGTCAGGTCAGGAAGAGCAAGCAGGTTGGAAGCATCAATGGACTTACGCTGCGAGGGCCAAGCCAAAATGCAGCCTGGCCATGTCTGGGCAGGTGGTTCAGAGCTCAGAGATTCTTGTGTGACTGAGGAGTAAATTGGAGAAAAGGAATCTCCTGGGGGTGGGCGGGGAGGTGCAGGTGGGGGCACTCTGTCTCAGGTCACTGAGAAGCGGGTTCTGCGCCCACAGCCCAAGCTCTGGGATCCCGAGAGCCTGCCTTGCTGTGGAGTACCTGTTGCCTGAAGCTGCTTGGGGGAGCTTTTGGGCCTCTGCCCTATTGTGAGTCTTGGGGGTTAGGTCTGGCTTCCCCTGGGGCCGCTGGATTCACCTGTCACTACGCTCACTGCCCAGGGACCCTGACAAACCTCCACAATGTGGGCCTGAAAAAGGGCGCTTAAGGTTCACTGATCTGTGTGTAGAACTTTGCAAAACTGCAAATAAGCGAGAAAATTTGTCTATTCTTGTGGAGGGAAATACAAGTTTGCACTTAACATGGAAGCCTGAGAAAAAGAGGGGGGAAAACACTTCTCCTGGCCAACAGCCCCACTGTAATCTCCAGAACAATTTCATTTCCTCTGCAGCACCCTGGCTACCCTAGCCGAGGCCTCGGAAAGGTCAGGGAAGAGATGGAGCTGAAAAGCGGGGGTGGGGAGGGAAAGCGGGGGCTAGGCCCTGGGCAGGGTCGCAGGTGAGGGCCAGGCCGGGTGGCGAGGAGGAGACTGACAGGTTGCAAGGCCACAGGACGGGAGGAGGGGGCAGAGCCGCGTCTTTTGGAAGGTTTGCGTGTTTCCGAGAGGGTTTTTTTTCGGAGGAATTCGCACCGCCCGCCTCCGGGGCAGCTTGCTGGCGCTCTCCCCCGCCCCTTCTCGCAGAGCAGGTCGCAGGGAGCTCGGGTTTCGGCGAGGCCCCGCGCCGCCAGGCCGCCCGCGCTCCGCCAGCCCCGGCGCGCAGGCCTTTCCCGCTTGCTGAGAAAGGGAAAAGCGCACGCCCGGGGCCCTGCGGGCGGGGAGCCTGTCGGTGCGGCGGGAGAGCCGCTCCTCCGCGGGAGCCGAGCCGCTGCGGCCCGCCAGCTCGGTCAACCCGGCCGGGCCGCGCAGGCGGCAGGGGCTGTGCCCGGGAAGGGTCTCCTGCGAAGGGCGGCCGAGCTCCCCCCGTCGTCGCGCGGCTGCTGGGAAGCCGCGCGGGCTGCAGCGAGCAGCAGGCCCCGCGAAGCTGGTCTGCTCCCCTGCAAAGGGGAGGTTGGAACTTTTGAACCCTTTGCTTAAAAGTGATTGATCGTGTCCCGCCAGAGAGCGGCCCCACCCCCTGTCCCCACCTCCGCCGCCTTCCCTGGTCACCTCGGCTCTAAGCGTGCGAGAGGAGACCGCGCGGGGCGCAAGGGCTGGTGCCTTTGGAGACGTGTGCAGCAAACGCGAGCACATCGAGCCCACAGAGCCAGAGCGGCTGTTGCGATTCTGGATGAATCCCTTGTGGGAACTCCTAACGGGAGGGTGGGTTCCTGCCTCCTTCCCCACAGCCCTCTAAGTGAAAGACGCAAACGACAGCTTTTCCCCCTGAAACCGTCCCTGCGCGCCGGCCTCTCCCTACGAGGAAGTCCTCGCAGGAGCCGGGCTCGGCTCTGGGAACCTTCAGGGAACTCTGCATGAAGGCTCGAGGCCTCCACGAGTTAAGTTGATTATTAATTTGGGCTGTTCAGGGCGAGTAACACACTTAACGCCTTTGGCTTTGGGGATTGTCCCGGAGCTGGGACCCAAGCATAGATGACCCAGGGTTGTGGATGGGAAATGCGAGTTGCCGAGACTCCCGGACGTGTCTGAGTGGTCTGGGTAGAGCTCCCGGGGCAAAGGTTGGCTCTTCCTCGCCCCCAAGTAAATTCCTGGTTAACTAGTGCAGACTAAATACCTTAGTATCACTAAATGGGGTAAAACAGACGGGGTTGAAAGTGAGGGCATGCCAACTGGACCCAGACCTGGTCATACTTCTCCACCGGTGATAAGTCAGGGTGCTTCAAACACGAAAATAGAAATGTAACATTCAACTGGACGAATTAATTTTTGACGGATTTACGGTATGATTTTCTTTCGAGCGGTATTCATTGGTTCCTTCGAGCTGTAGTGCGGTCCGAAGACAGAAATATAAACAAGCACTTTCTGCTTTGCGGAAACCCCTTAACAGTATCTCCCAAAGAAAGATCAAGACACTTTGTGAATTTTCCCCAGATAATGCCTCATATTCCGAATGACTGATCAGAGAACTCCGGTATTGTTAAATAAAATGAGAGGAAGGGGAGTGACGTGGGAGTCGAACAATGGCATTTCTGAATCAGTTTGCTTGATTGACATTGGGGGCTTCATGACCCCAGGGAATAGGACTCATTACGGTGAATACACCAAAACATCAACCAAGATTAGAACTCTAGATCCTGTTTTAATCCCATTTCAGTCTAAATTATAGTGGGAAAATATAAAATCCAAGAGGAGAGAATTACTCCATCATATATTGACCTAAAGTCTTAATTGTTCAAAGGGGGAAAGAAAAGTGGAAAACCGATATACTTTTCATCACTTTAGAAGTGGCACTGACATTTAAGTCAAGTGTAAAGGTTTGGTAGGGTGGATACTAAGAATATTTCTGTGGTATAACATATACTTATTTGGGGGAGACATACTGAAGAAATACACAGGGAGCTTTTTGCATGTATGAGAAAAGCAGAATCCTCCGCCACTGGGTAAAAAAGAGGGATCATCAGCAAATTGATGCTGAGAAATAATTAGATACCTTAAAGGTGGAGTCTCAATTTCCACTATTATTTGGAAGACTTCTCTATTTCTTTGGAGAAGATTTCTATTTTTAAATGACAAAAGTTGTGTAAATTTAACCCTGTAAGTTGTTGAGAGCAGATCTTCAATTCAGGTTGGAGAAACAGAATGTGTGTGAGCAAAGTCTATTTTTAACCACAGAAGAGTGTGAGATACTGTGGGCTGTGTTAGATGGGAGTATAATCTATGGCAACTTCACTACAAAAATTTTTCATTCTTCATTGGAACTTATTCTCAATTCTCAGGAACTTGAAAGACTGGCGATCTTAAGTAACATACATTAAACTGAACCCCTACCATACGGAAGGACAAAGCTGTGGCAAAAGGCATTGTAGTTATATTCTATTTTTTTTAGTAGGTAAATCACAGCAAAGGGGGAACGTAACAGGAAGATATAAAAAATAGAGCATATATATAAGTAATGAAATAGAAAGGGTTGCTCCACAATACAGCTTCACATATTTTGAGGGGTGGATTTTAATGAGAAGCCTCTGTGTTGCATGGGAACTGGGAATCATAGAAATTATTTATGCAGCAAGAAGGAACGAAAATTAATTATTAGGAGCTCAGTAATCACCAAATAAACTCTGAGCTTTGAGGTTAAAAATAGACGACTATCTTCATGTTCAATTATACAGTATCACTTACTAATACAACTGATGTTTCAGCCTCTTGGTGAGACCAGATACCATCTTCTATGGAGATATCTTGGTATTAATTAATGACTGCTTTATTCTCATTATTCACAAGGAAAAATAGGGGTCGTGTCACATTAAAATTAAGATTATCTTAGTTTATCGGGGCTCTTAAACAAAGATCATTCAAAGTAATTATATTTTGAATTAACAGAGGTAGGCAATTTATCTCATTTTTTTTTTGTTCAAAGACAGAAAATAAAGATCAGAAATAAGCAAAGTTTCATTTTGAAGATAGAAAGAACCAAACAAACATGTCTTGACTTTTGTAATATTTCCCTTGCTAAAGGGGGAATGAGGGAACTGTAAAAGACGTGACTTTGCAAAGTCAAGTCCTTTTTAAAAGACTCGGATCGAAATTCTTGCTATGCAACAAGGATTCAGGTTTGATTAATTTTCTGCAAGCGACGTGACAGCGGTGTTTTAAAAGATTAATTAAAATTGAAGTGATACGGAGCAGGAATTCAACCTGCAGAGGCGTCCCTGGCGCCTTGGGGGGCTTTGCAAGCGAGTCCCAAGTCCAAACTGCGGGCTTTCCCGAGCCTGGGACGCAACTCCCCGTCTCCTGGAGAGGAACGCGGAATTTGGCAGGGCGCCCGCCTGGCCGCCTGGCATCCCGAGCTGGCCGCCAGCTCTCGGGGGTGGGGACGGGGTGTGTCCCGGGGAACCCGCTGCCCAGAGAACTGCTGGCGCGGCGCGCGAAGAGCCAGTGAGGTCCAGGGTCACACCAGAGGCCGGAGGGGATTCCAGGAAGCCGCGAGCTGACTGCCCCAGGCCGCGTCCACTTCTCCCGGGGGGGCGGAACCTACTTCGCGCCCCGGCTCCCCCGGAGCCCCCTCCACGGTCGCGAGCGCGCGGAGGGCGTAGATGGCACGCTGAGAAGGCTCATTCAGAGCTGAGGGCGTGGAGGGCTCGGCTGCTGGGCTGCGGCTGCCCGGGCCGGGGCGTGGGCCTGCCCGGGCGGTCCTGCCTCAACTGCCTCGGGACTCGGGACTCCGGGAGGCCGTCCACGCCTGGGCCGCCCAGCCACGTCCTCCTACCTCTCCGTTCAGTCTCCTGCCCCAGCTTCTGTCCCCCTGCATCCCTGTCCCTTGGCTTCACTTAGCGACGCCTTCGCCTAAGTAAGAAATGAAGCTGAGCGCAATTGTAACTGTACTCAAGAAGATACAATCGCGGGAGCCCTCGGGGTCGCGCGCGCCGGCGAAGCTACGCGGGTGGCGCCCCAGAGGGTGGGTAGGGGAAGAAGGGGGCGTCCGTTTGCAATTCGCCTTCCCAGGGCACGAACTACGGTGTCCCCTTTTCTCCAACTGGGGAGAAACGGCGTCCCCTTCTCTCCAAGCGTGGGGCTCGGGTGCCGACGGGGAGGCCGCGCACGGCGGGGCCCTCACCCCAAGGCTCGGGCGGGGTTGTGCGCCCTCGGGCTCCCGGCGACGCGGAGGGGGCGGCCTCCCAGCTGGGGCTGTCCCTTCGCCCTGCGGCGGCGCCGGGAAACCCCTTCCTCTGCGGCGGGTCCCAGGGGTCGGGGCCTAAAAGGCTCCCTGGGGATTCTCCGAGCAGCGGAGGCGACGTGGTTCCTCCTCCCCCTCACGTCTGCCTCTCCCACCCTCTTCCCAGAGACCTTGGAGGTGGCCAAGTGGGAAGGGAGGCGGGCAAACAGACGGTGGAGGCCTGGGAGCGGGAGGCTCGGGAGCTGGGGGGGGGGGGGGGGAGTCCGGGGCAGGAAAGAAGCATTAGGACGCGAAGGAAGGGGCGGTGGGGCGAGGAGGACTTAGCCGCGAAGGGCTGAGGGTGGGGGGGTGAGGCGAGAATCCCTTTCTTTCCGAGTGGCGCAGGGGGACCTCTTCCCCGGGGAGCCCCCACCCAGCAGCTCCCAACCTCGAGAACAAAGGGTCTGGGAAGCACGGTCGGGGTCGGGGAGCGGAGGTGGAGGGAAGCAGGAAGGCAGGCGGTGGGGGCAGGGGAGGGCGCTTCCCCACATTTCCTCTCGCGGCAGAATGACGGAAAGCTCCCTCCAGCAAACGCCTCACTGAGGCCGCTTCAAAATCCGGGAGGGCTCGGGTTCCTTACCTAACGGATGCACTCGCTCCCTTCCTCCCCCAGCGTCCCCACCCCCTCCGGGGACCGAGGCCCGCGAGCAGCGAGGCTGGCGACGCGCCGCGGCGCGGGCGGAACCGCGGGGCAGCAGCGCCTCCTGCAGGTGCCTGGCGCCTCCGCAGCCGCCGTGCCGCGCGGTCTCTTAAGGTGGAACCAGCCCGGTTCCCCCACCCGCGCTTTCGGCTCTTCCGCAACCGTGATTCCACCCGCCGCAAGTCTCCTTCGCGAAGCGGGCCTGACTGTCCAGAACGGTCGGAGTCTGTTGGTCCCTGCTGCTATTTCCTTGATGCCTTGACTCCACTACCTGCAGCACCTCGTCCGAGGAAGCCCCGGTATCGATTTGGAAAATCACAATTGATACTTCCCTGCAGGTATAAAAGGCTGCGTAAGTCACGCTTCAGGGCGGAAAGACCAAAACGGCGTTTCTTTAATCTCAAAGCAAACTTTTATTTTGGTTTATTAAAACCAGAAGCCTAGCACGAAAGGATCGCCGAGAGTAGACCTGCCCAGGGGTCTTCTGGATCTAAGAATTCAGGATAAGATTGGCCGGTCAGAGGGTCGCATGCAGCGCTCCACACCCCGCAAACTCGTGGGCAGCTGCGGGCGCAAATAGGCCGGGGAGGAGCGGCAGGACTGCGGGGAACCCCTCCCTGCGCGTCTCCCGCCGCCTCCGTTTTCAGCCCACTCTTTGTTTAGTGAAAAGCGGGAACGTGGGGAGGATAGAAGAGCAGTTTTTGTTTCTTTCCTCTTTTAAACTAAATGTGCGTGTGTCTGTGAATTCATCGTCCTTGAACTAAGTGTCCTCAGCGAACTCGACATTCTTGGGGGAACCCTGCGAGCTCTGAGCAGGACCCGAACAAGCCAACTTTGGTTCCGGTGCCATGTGCAGTAAATTCTTCTCCTTTGCTCTTCCCTCTCTCCGCGTCACGGAGAGGGGGCCCCCTGGGGGCTGCCTCCGTACTCCCGCACCCCCAGGACCTGGAGCCGCGGAGAGCTCAGGTCCCAGGGCAGGGGCGCCAGGAGGTATCGGGGGAGGGGAGACTAGCGGTCCGCCTGGGGTGTGAGCCTTACCTGCACCTTGGGAACCTCCTTTCCCCTGGACGCCCGGCCTTGGCTCCGCCCTGTCCGGCCCCGCCCCAGGGAAGCTGGGCCGCCGGTGGGGCCGCCGCGGGGACAGCTCCCAGGGGCAGGTGCCGCAGGGTCACACCCGCCCCGGGGGTTGCAAACCGCAAGCGAAAGTCGAGAGGGGCTGGAGCTTTTCCTCTAATCCGTTTTACACTGTGAAAACCGCAAAGCTGTCGCCTAGGCGGCCACTTTTTAATTGGGAGGCAAACAGACGAAAAACCAAAACAAACGCGCGAGCTGACTTTTCTTTCCCTCTGTTTTCTCCTCAACAAAAAGCTCGCTTTCTGGCGAAGAGGGAAACCAACGACCCGCGCTGACGCTTGCTCGCTTCGGGGCCTGGAGCGGGGCGCGCAAGGGGGCAGCTTGCGCCGTGCCGCTGTCTCCACGCTCTGCCCGCGTGGATCTCCAGCTGCGTCCCGCCTCTCCACGGGCCACGCCTGCCGCCCCGTCGCGCGCTTTCTCGTTCGCGCGGAAGGGCAGATGTGGGGGGACCTGGGTGTTGGAGGCTCGGAGGTCGTAAAATTGGCCCCAGGTCCGGGCTCTTCCGAAGCCCGGGGCCGGCAGAGCAGGGGCTTGGGCCGCCAGTCCGGGGAGACCTCCCAGCGGAACAGAAGGAGCACCTGCAGACGCTCGAAGCTTCCCCTGGGGAAAAGCATACGTCGGTAGACACGCTGCGCGGCGCCAGAGCTAACTCTCAATTTACCGCGCGTCCTGCCTTGGGGGGTGCTGAGGCCCTTGGGGGGAACCCTTGAGAAAAGCAGAGGACGCGGGAGACCGTCCGGGTCAGGTGGGCCGAGACCCACGAAGGTGGATGTCTGCTTCCCTACGTCCTGCGTAGAAAATGATTTTTAAAAATTTTATTTTTGAAAATGATTTTTAGTCACACTTGTCGTGGAGGTAGGAAAAAGGAGGGAAGTCAAAAGAAAGGAGGAGGCCGACCTTTATTTTACAAGAAAAACCCAGGAAAAATGGATTGGTCGAATTGTGGAGTAGGAGGGAGGGAAGGAAGGATGAAGACTTTCCTTCTTTGTTCTTAAAAGCCCGAGCACTTTGGTTTGTTTGTTTGTTTCCCCAAATCAAAATACAGAGAGGCAGTCCTTGTAGGGGCATGCTTATGCAATCGAGAGATGCTGCTCATTAATTAGTTCACTTTTAAAACATTTGCTGGGCTGAGCAAAGTTTTTAGAAGGTTCTTTCTCAGAACCCAGCCCCGATGTGAAGCTCAACTCGATTTAAGGCAGACCTAGGATCAAAATTTCAGACGAGATCATGCGTGTATACATCTGTACAAAAATACACATGCCACAAAGTTTGTATTCCTTCCAGGCTAAGACAAGAGATTCTATAGTAAATTATATGCGATGGCTGAGTTTTTTTCTGGTAACCTCTCGTCACCAGAGAGGAGTACTGAGTTATCTTTCTCTCCATTCCCAATTAATAAATCTACTGAGAGAGAACTCTCCTTATGAGAATATGGCTTTCCCCCCCACTCTCTTTCTGGTTTAAACGTTCTTTCCTACACGTGAACACGCACAGAATATACATGATAAGCGGAGTTTTCCCTAATCAGCCTGTAATGTATGATCTATATAAATCCATGCCCACTGTTGAGGACTAACTTTGTTCTTCACCATGTGGGCATTTCATCAGGAATCTTTGGTAGACCAATAAAACGATTATCTTTGCTGTGAATTTCTTTGTGATTAAATGGAAAATAGCATTAATGAACAACTTGAACAGTACTTTTTAATATCAAATGTCAACCAGTAAAAAAAAGACCCATACTTGTTCCAAATATTCAGAATGATGGCTTCTCATTTGCAGTCATATTTTGGCAAAACTACTTCATATTAATGGAAAATTACTAAAAACAGTGCACGCATTCCAGATAGAGAGGCTTATTCACTGAGCTTTACCTCTAGCAACTTAAGCTATCTGGTTCAAATTACTTAAGTAGTTTCAACTGAAGGAAGGGCTGGGAAATTAGGAACTGTGGAATAATTTGTGTTTTGGTCTTTTCATGAAGCTTTAATCAAATCTGATTTTTGTGAAAACGAAAACAATACGATAATCCCTTCAGTGATCTTGTAGAATAGTGTGTAATTGTTATTAAAAAAGAAAAGCGTGCCCAAAGGATATTTTAATGAAATGAGATGAATACAAATACAACTATTGCTAAGTTGTTTTTCCAGTTATTTTTCTCTCACACGTAAGACATGTAGGACTCCAGAATATGCACTTTCATGTGTTGTGATAATAAGAAAACTATTGCTGGTTTTCTTAGAGGAGCACTGTTATCTAGGGGCAATGCCAAAATCATTAGATAAGCATCATCTTTCCTGTCACATTGTCTACATGAAATTCCATCTTAGGAAATATGCGGGAATATTATATTTGTTTCAAAAGCTTGAAAATACAATAGAATTTGAAATATTGAAAACATGATCCTTACTTGACAGTATCTTTGAAGTTGCAGAGGTATCTCTTTTTGAGATGACTTTAATAATGACTGACTTTAATAATGCTGGAACGTAAGGAAAGATTTCAGCAGCAGGCAAGATGTGATGAACGGACACAGGAACAATGAAGCTATTGACAAAACATGCCAACTTTTAGAATTCTATTTAAATTATTATTTTTCCTTCTAGTGCAGAGGAAGACGCCCAAGTGCATCAATGTTCATCAGATGCAGGGTAATAAAAACGTGAGCGACGGTCAATGGACCGTGACTGTAATATGATTGTTAGTGTAGGTGGGCGAGTGCCTGTTTAAAGGTTTGCAGTCCTCAATGGAGGTAGGGGAAGCTTGTAGAAAATTGAGATCGTGAAGAAGAGGGAAAGAAGGTTAATCAAAGAATAAGGCAAATTCAGTAATTAAAAAACTATTTTCTATTTTTGATTTGACTTTCGTCAATTGTTCCTGCCAGCTATTTGGATGAAATAAATGGAACATCATTTAATAAGCGGATCCTCTGATACATTTTCCTCTTAAAGTGTCTGATTCCTGGCATCCAAAGGAAACTGGAATACAAGTTAGTATTAGAACTCGAATTTGTTCTGCCAGAGTGAAAATTGGTTCCATTAGGCATCAGTCACAGAACTCTCACAGACCTGGCTAGGGCCGTAGATAGAATATATCCAACTAGCTGAAATAATAAAGTCTTAAGTGATGCTAGATGTGCTTTGGGAAACCATCCAGAGGGTTTTAATTTTTTTTAATGAAAGTTTCCCAATTTTACAGTCCTCATAAATCTGGAACAAGCCTAATTTAGGTCATCAGGGTGAGTGAAACCTAAATGCCTGACCCTTTGGAAATAACGTCATAAAAATAAGTTAAAACGTGAAATATTCAGTTGCGCACCATCTTTACCAAGGATTCATTCCCGGACATTTTTCTTACTCACTTGCCCATACTTCCTTCTCATTATAGATTTATAGTGCTCTGCAGAAACCCTTGGAAGAAGTGATATATCAGAGAGATACACTTTCCGGAAGCTTAAAAGTTAGTCTGGCTATATAAATAAAAATCTAAACAACAACAGCCGTACACACACACACACACACACACACACACACAAATCAACTGTATCTTAGATGAACAATTATATCTAATATATTAAGAAGGAAGGGGAAAACGTGCCTGTTAGCCAAAAGCTCATAGTTTGTTAAATATAGGAGGGTTTCAAATAAGTTCAATTCATAGTACACATGTGGATTTATATATATAAACATAATGATCTTTCATAACTAAAATTGATTGAAACCCCTGGCATATTCCTTATATGAAAATATTTTATTGCTATCATTAGATAATTAATTATACATTATAAGAATTTAAAAGTTACTAACGAGAAATAGAATAGAC
Organism: Lynx rufus; assembly: GCF_022079265.1. Taxonomy (NCBI): domain Eukaryota; kingdom Metazoa; phylum Chordata; class Mammalia; order Carnivora; family Felidae; genus Lynx; species Lynx rufus. The sequence continues at coordinate 19,907,983 of NW_025814889.1, read as the reverse complement.
AGTAGAAAATAGAATAGACAATAGAAAAATTAAAATAAACTTAAATTCTTTTAAATGCATCGCAGAAACCTGTTTTCTATTACTTTTTATTTTGGGCAGAAAATGTGTCAACTTATTATTTGGCATCAATTTCTCCTTCTATGTATTTTGCCTTATTTACTTGTGAACAGATGTTATTAGCTAAGTTAACAGTACCAAATTCAGTAATCATAAAATCTCAGAAGTAATGTTTTGACATGAATAGTAATTCAAATTTAGAAGTATTTATGGACAACCTAGAAACCTTACTTAATTATTTTCTTATTCTTCTCTTCCACTGGATTAACTTCTTTTGTCTACAAATGGCAGATACCAATTTTTTTAAGACATGTGGAAACAAATGTTATCTCCAACAATTTTGGTAATTTGGGACTTGAACTGAGCTTGTCCAAGTTCTTTAACAAATGGTTAAAGTAGACGAAGTAGTTTGCATTTCTTTTGCAGATTAAGAAAAACATTGAGGAATATTCCTCCGCATAAATGTAAGTATTTTTTAGTTCTTGCAAAATATCTGTTGGCTCCGAAACCATTAAGCAACAACAGAAAAGTCCCCATTAAAAGTTAACGAGTGAGGCGCCTCTGCGGCTCAGTTGGTTAAACCTCTGACTCTTGGTTTCGGCTCAGGTAAGGATCTCACAGTTTCGTGGGTTTGAGCCCCATGTCGTGCTCTGCGCTGGGAACATGGAGTGTGCTTGGGATTCTTTTTCTCTCCCTCTCTGTCTGACCATCCCTACTTGGGGATGTCTCTGTCTGTCTCAAAATAAATAAACTTAAAAAAAAAAAAGTTAATGGCCACCTGGCTGTTTCAAAGTAGTTCTGTAGACTTGGCCAGAAGCTGCATGTCGGAGCCTAGCTCTTCCTGATTTTTCTCTCCTTCCACATTCAGAGATTGCTTTGCCCGTGGCTCTTCCCAATAGTGTGGAAAAAAAAAAATGCAATAGGCAGTTTCAGGAGTGTTGCCTTTAACAGCGTGTCTCAGGGGACTTAATATTGGAGGTGGCAATTGGCCAAAATAAGTAGGAAACTTGGGGGAGCTGCCAAGCTATACTGCTGATGAAAGTCCTGCCATAACTAAGGAGAATTCGGAAGGAAAGTTTTTCCATGAAAAAGAGCTAGACACTGAATGACTAGTGGGGAGGGAGAACTGCTCCTGGTGTGTGTGTGTGCAGGGGGAAGGATAAACTTTGTGGATCTTTAGAATCATCTTATAAAAAAGCTATTTGGGGGGCGCCTGGGTGGCTCAGTCAGTTGGGCGACCAACTTCACTCGGGTCATGGATCATGGGTTCGAGCCCCACGTTGGGCTCTGTGCTGACAGCTCAGAGCCTGGAGCCTGTTTCAGATTCTGTGTCTCCCTCTTTCTCTGACTCCTCCCCTGTTCATCCTCTGTCTCTCCCTGTCTCAAAAATAAATAAACATTAAAAAAAAAAAGCTATTTGGGAGTATTTTTTACTTTTTAAAAAAAATGCTTATTTATTTTTGAGACAGAGAGAGAAAGAGGAGGGGAGAGAAGGGGAGGGGCAGAGGGAGAGGGAGAGAGACGATCTGAACGGGCTCTGTGCTGATAGCAGTGAGCCTGATGCGGGGCTTGAGCTCACAAACCCGTGAGATCATGACCTGAGCTGAAGTCAGACACTCAACCGACTGAGCCACCCAGGTACTCCAGGAGTAGATTTTATAAAAAAAACCTTATAGCAAAGCTATTTGAAAATAGTTTTGTTGATTTGAATATTGCTTTTCTTCATGCTTTAGAAAACAGAATTTTACCATTAACAGTACTTAATAACATTGGTCTGAGCTATGAAAATAATATAATGTGGAATTACAACATTTATTTATTTATTTATTTATTTATTTATTTATTTGTATTGTTTATTTATTCCTGAGAGAGAGAGAGAGAGAGAGAGAGAGAGAGAGAGAGACATCCAGAACATGAGTGGGGAGGGTCAGAGTGAGAGAGGGACACAGAATCTGAAGCAGGCTCCAGGCTCTGAGCTGTCAGTACAGAGCCTGACGTGGGGCTCGAACTCACGAGCTGTGAGATCATGACCTGAGCTGAAGTCGGCGCTTAACCAAGTGAGCCACCCAGGCGCCCCACAACAATTATTTTTTTAATGTTTATTTATTTTGAGAGAGAAGAGAGAGAGGGAGAGAGAGAGAATCCCAAGCAGGCTCCACTGTCAGCACAGAGCCCCAGGGTGGGGCTCAAGCTCATAAACTGGGAGGCCATGACCTGAGTTGCTTGACTGTCTGAGCCACCCAGGCACCCCACAACAATTGTTTTAATGGCCACAAGTTTGGCCCATTCCAGAATGCACAGCCCTTTGTAATGTGACTTTGCTGCTCCCATCCAGAAGCAGAATCCATTTTCCAGCCCCTGTAACATAAGCTGGCCTCTGTGACTTACTTTGACAAATGTGATAGGGTGGAAGTGATGTTGTGCAAGTTCTAGAATTGAGGCCTTGTAAAGCTTTTGCAGCTTCCTCCTTTGTCGTCTTGGAACCTCATGCCCCCAAGAAGCCTGGGATTTTCATTGTGAGCAACTCCCACTGAGCCCAGCCCCCAGCACTCCGACTAGCAGCTATGTGAATGAGCCCAGGGAAATTCAGCAGAACCACACAGCCAACAGAATCATGAAAGACAATAAATCATTGTTGGCTTAAGCCACCAGGCTTTGAGGCGGTTCCTTACACGGCAATAGATAACCATACTTGTCTTGTTATCTGCAAAGATCACAATCATACAAAGTTGAGAGAGAATTTGTTGATATGGCAAGTATTTAAATCAAGAGCTGTTTCTTTCTTTCTTTCTTTTTTTTTTTAAGGGCCTGAGTTAGCATATGTGAAGTCATCACAGACCTGAGGTTCCTATCTATGTATGATTGTTATGGGGACATTTGATTTTCATCCCTGAGGTTGGTGAGATTTCAGAAAGTCACATTATTTTATATCATCCACAGAGCCACCCAGTGAAGCAGACAGTGTGTTTGCTACCTACATGTTAAGGTTGAATAAACGGGCACAGGAACACAACAGAAATCTGGAGACCAGCGTGTGGCTCGAGAAGGGGTATCCCCGAGGCGATGTCAATGAACCTCTTTTTTTCTACTTGGAAGTGGAAGAGATTGTCTTAGAGGATTTCTTTTTTTTAATTTTTTTTTTTCAACGTTTATTTATTTTTGGGACAGAGAGAGACAGAGCATGAACGGGGGAGGGGCAGAGAGAGAGGGAGACACAGAATCGGAAACAGGCTCCAGGCTCTGAGCCATCAGCCCAGAGCCCGACGCGGGGCTCGAACTCACGGACCACGAGATCGTGACCTGGCTGAAGTCGGACGCTTAACCGACTGCGCCACCCAGGCGCCCCATGTCTTAGAGGATTTCTGAAGTTCCTTTCATAGTGGCAGAAGTCTCAGACTGGGCCACATGAATCAGAGCGAGTGGAGAGGAGGACAGAGCTGACCCCAACAGGAGCAGAAGCGGAGAGAAACCAGCTTGCGTGAGGCCGGGGCATCTGGATTTAACAGAAAGCTGTTCGTTCACTCCATTCATTGAACAAGAATTTGTGGACCGGTTTTTATCTGCCCAGCACTGTTCTAGGCACTGGAGATGCAGTGGAAGCTAAATCCCATAAAGCCTCGGCTTCTATGGGAGTTCTTCTTCTTCTTCTTCTTCTTTTTCTTCTTCTTCTTCTTCTTTTAACATTTATTTATTTTTGAGAGAGAGAGAGAGAGAGTGTGTGAGCCAAGAAGGGGCAGAGAGAGAGAGGGAGACACAGAATCTGAAGCAGACTCCAGGCTCTGAGCTGTCAGCACAGAGCCTGATGCGGGGCTCGAACCCACGAACCGTGAGATCATGACCTGAGCCTAAGTCCAGCACTTAACCGACTGAGCCACCCAGGCACCCCAGGAATGTTCCTTTTTTAAAATTTCATTTCATTTTATTTTATTTGAAAACACTTTTTAAAAGTTATTTTGAGAGAGAGGCAGAGAGAGTGATCAGGGGAGGGGCAGAGAGAGAGAGAGAGAGATAGAGAGAGTCCCAAGCGGGCTCTACCCTGTCAGTGCAGAGTCTGATGCGGGGCTTGAACTCACAAACTGTGAGATCATGATCTGAGCCAAAACCAAGAGTCGGACACTTAATCGGATGAGCCACCCAGGCGCCCCGGAATGTTCCTTAATTAAGGCCTGCACTGCAGAGTACTTGCTAATTCCCTGTTCTTTGAGGCTTTTAGTTCCACTTAGGGATCTTGGCTCTACTTTCTGAGATATCCTACTTTCCATAAAAATGGCTTGTGTTTGTAGCTGAGCAGTTTCCTCAGCCCTCTTCCTTCCCATGGAGACCTGGGGACTTAGAGGGCGACTTGCAATCTGGACAAAGCTAGCCTCTTTCAGTCCTAGCTGATACAAGTTCCTTAAAAGGTGTTGTAGGCTTTCTATGTGTGAGATTTATAGGCTACTCCATGAGAGAAAAGCCACACCCACAATTCTTTTTGATGCAGGCCTACCCCTTAGACTTCTTCATAGCTATTTTGAAATTAGGCCTCTTCGGGACCAAGATTCCTGGTAAGATTCCTGGAAGCCCTTTTGTCTATTAGGTACCGCCTTTAATGTTTCTGAAGTTTTAGCAAAGGGTCTGATCGGCCAACCCTCAAGTTCCTCTTTACCCTGAGGCTATTTCTTACTCTGAGCATCTTTTGCTGCCCGGATCAGCTAGAGATGTGAAACAGTTTTGTTTTCCAACATAAGCAAGTCCTGGACTTCCTGTGAATTCTTCTAAATTCTACTTGCAGACTCTAGTTGCTTCTTTCACCCCCCTCTCTCTGGAAGGACTTTTATCCTGTGCCGCCAGGATTAGCCAGCTGGGACTTCCAACATTCCACTTGGAAGTCAGTGTAGCTAGATTCAAAAGTTTATTAGCTGCCTTTTCTGTCTTCCAAGTCACCACAGGTGACAGCATTGCCAACTGTTTTTACTGCTACATAACACAGATCACCCTTCCACTTTTTCACTGCTTTTCCAATCTCTACTGATGATCCTCTCACTATTTTTCCAGGCTTTGCTAACAGTTTCCTTCTGCTTTTCCAGCCCCTACCCATTGCCTGTCCCCAAACCAAGTCTTGGTACTTTCAGGTTTGTCCTGGCCGCACTTCACTCACGGAACCAATAATTGCATCAGTGAGAGTTCAGTCAGGGAAGCAGAGGCGTCAAGAGCATCGGAAGAGAAGGCGTTAGGAATTTGAGACATGACACAAATGGAAGACGAACGAGGGAGGTAAGCGGAAGTCTGGTAGGGGAGTTGAAGGATCAGAAGAAGAGTCATTATCCAGACTGCCTGCAGTCGGGCAAGTTGGAGTTGCAGAGAAATCTGAGAGGCCAACCACCGTTCAGGCTCTGAAATGGGACCACAAAGGGAGAGCTCACAGACAGGTCTTTAGAAGCTGTTGCCTCTGTGAGTCTGTGACTGCACATCTGGTGGTTTATCTGGGGCTGCTGTTAGTCTCCGGGCCAACAGCTGGGGAGATGATCCGTGTGCAGGGGGAAGGAGAATGATGACAAGCCGGGGCCTGCCCAACCGCCCCCTCCGCCGCCCCCCGCCCCAGTCTGTCTTTTACCTTGTCTGGCTGGACAACCTCCTGAAGATAATGGCTGTTTTTTCACTCCTGCCTTCCAAATTCCACTCAAGTTCCTCTTCTGACCCGTTCTAACTTGGAACCCACAGGAAAGGGGATTCTGGGAACTATAGTTAACAAGTGGGTAATAGCCCAGTCCAGTGCACCCCGCATGCATTTTTCCATGCCTCTTGTGGGAATGGTACCACTTTACTGAGGTCTATTGTGAGAGGCAGAGAAGTCCAGACATCCAGGCATTTATGTGTGTGTGGGTAAGTGGAACAAAGGGAGTGACGGATAGTGCCATCATGATTTTGAGTGACTGGCCTGACTCTATTTTCTGTTGGAAAACAGAATCCAGCCTGTTCTTGGTGTCTAAGAATTATCTACAGCTGTGGTTTCCAACACTTGATTCACGTTAACCTCTAGGCCCACTGTCATCTGTCTCCATTAAAACCGATCTTACAGAGAATACTAATGACCTCCTTGATGCTAAACCCAATGGACGCTTTTTGGTTTTTATCATATTTCATTTTTGGGGGGGAGAGTATGAGTTGTCAGCCATTCCCTCCTTGGCGTTCTTTCTTTCTTCGTTCTTAGGATGGCTTATTCTTTTGGGATTTCTTTTGTTCTGTCCATCCCTTGAATTCTTTCTCGTGTGAAGGTTCCATGCAGGGCTCTCTTCTACTCAGGGCTGAGCCGGAGCTGGCCTGCAGCAGCTTTCAAAAACCGATCGGGTGCATCTAGTCCCAGTTCCGTGTTCAGTGATGACAAGTTGGTAGTTTGAAACTGACCACAGTGGGAGTATTTACACCACAGACATCAGCAAATGCTGCAATCAGGGCTCCTCTTGCTGGAGAGCGGATCGTGACACACTTAAGCAGCACATCGATGCTTCTATTCTAGCTCTTCACACGCGCTCCCTGGATAATCCACCGTTTTAGTTTCAAGGACCATCTCTGAATTGATGGCTATCACATCTTTCATCTCCAGTTGAGATCTGTCTTGAGGCCCAGCTTTTCAAATGCCTTCCGGCTTCCCCCGGCTGTCCCACAAGCATATCATATTTCCCCTTAAAATAGCTCTCTCTCTCTTTTTTTTTTTAATTATCTGTTTCAGTGAATGGCACCATCCGTGCCCCCCTCATCTCCCTACTCCTTATTCAAACAATCATCAAATATTCATCAAATATGCTCAATCACTACTCTGATTCTTCCTGGAATCCAGCCGTTCTTCCTCATACCCATTGCAACAGCCCTGAGTCAGTGTTTCTCTCCCAGATTACCGCAACAACTTCCAAACTGACTTTCCTCCTTGTGGTCTTACCTCCTCCCAGTCTGTTCTTTGTGCTGCAGCCAGAATGATCTTTCAGGAGCACAAATATGATCATGTGACTGCCTTGTTTAAACCCCTTCAGCGGCTTCCTGCTGCTGTCAGCCTAAAAGTCGACTTTAATTTACATGGTGCACAAATTCTTTTTTTTTCCCAATGTTTATTTATTTTTGAGAGAGTACAAGTGGGGGAGGGGCAGAAAGCGAGGGGGATGGAGGATCTGAAGCGAGCTCTGTGCTGACGGGCAGAGAGCCCCATGGGCGGCTCGACCTCACAAACCATGAGATCACGACCTGAGCCCAAGTCCGCCTCTCACCCGACTGAGCCGCCCAGGCGCCCCTTGGTGCACAAATTCTTTGTAATGAGACCTTGCTTACCTTTTCAACCTCACAGCTTATTACAACTTCCCCAGTTTTCATTCCAGCCACTTCACACTGAGATTTTTCATTTCTGGGTTTTTTTTGTTGTTGTTGTTCTTTCTTTTTAGTGTTTATTTATCGAGAGAGAGAGAGAGAGAGAGAGAGAAGGAAAGAGAATCCCAGGCAGGCTCCATGCTTAGCACGGAGGCCCACGTGGGGCTTAATCTCACGACCATGAGATCACGATCTGGGGCAAAATCAAGACTCAGATGCCCAATCGACTGAGCCCCCCAGGCGCCCCACCTCTGGGGTTTTTAACACGCAGTGCTCTCTACCTGAACCACACACGCCTCTCTGCTCTCAGTTTCTCCGTTCACTCCCCTCATCCTTTAACTCAGAAAGCGCCTCTTCTGTGTGGCAGAGACAATGCTGTGGGCTCACCGAGGCATTTCCTTTTCTTTCTTGGGCCCAGGAAACCTGCATGATCTAAATCTCTTGCATCGAGGTGGGGCCATGCGGCTGGTCCTGGTTAATGGAATGTAGATGAAAACTATGTGTGCTTTCCAGATGCAAGTTGTTAAGTATCTGATGTGCCTTTCCACCACCATCCCCATCCCACCTTACCCCTGCCCTATGCTGGACGACTCAGGGGCAGCCTTGAAGTACTAAGTTTGTATGGTCACAACATGGAAGCTGCCTGGGGCCCCTGAGACACCTTTGGAGGAGACCGCCAAGGAATCTGCCCAGGCTGAACAAAAAATATTTATTGTATTAAAATCACTGACATTTGGGGGTTGTTTTACCAGGTAGCGAGCAAGTGTCCTGATTAATGCAGTTTGGGAATCTGTTCCTACAAGCCCTTTGAGGTTTGGTCGAGTACTCGCCTACGTATTCCCGTACCTCTGTGTCCTTATCCCTCGCAGAGACCTTCTCTCTATGTCCCATAAATGCCTGTGCTGTGGTTTCTCTCCGGCAGCTGTAAGCTCTTGGAGGCCAGGGATTGTGTGTTGCTCATGATTGCCTAGCCCAGCACCCAGCAACTGATTTGTCATCTGCAACTGGTTTCCCATCTGCTACGCTAGTCCTTTCCTACCTTCTTCATTAACCAGTTGAGGCCTCCCATTTACATAAGTGCAGCATCTCTTGAAGCTGTCCCCTCCCTCACCCAGTCATCCAACAATACTAGGGGCTTATTCAATCCAGAGGGATGAGTGCTGCTCTCAAACATCAGGCAGAGAAAAAGCTGGAGAGTTGAGTCAGTTCACCTCTGGGCTCCCGGTTAGGACTGCTGTTCCTTAGATCATTGCTCTGTGATATCACTCTAGTCAAGGCCTGGCCCCCACTGCTATTCCTCCTCTGTGGCCTTCTAGGCCTGGATATGGGACCTGGATCACCTGTGCAGAATTCTCCTTCATGGTGAGTTCCCCTTTGAAGCCTCACATGTGCTTTGTTCCTACCCCGTCTCAAGCCTTTGGAGCGGTTGCCAGGACATTGAATCTCACAGGGAAGGGGTCAGGGTTTCATCACTTTCCTCCCAGGATGCTTCTTGGTCCCCATGCAAATTTACAGGGACCGCCTCCATATACCAAGCTTTGATCAAGAGGCAACTTTTCCAGGCCACAAAAGGTCCTCTTATCCTTTCTCCCAGAGCAGCAAGTGCCTGTTCAGCACGTATTTACATAACTACTAAAGGCCACTCATGGGTTCTGGCCCCCTCCGCTCACCAATAGAGAGCAGATACATTCTAAATGACATCCTCTGTTCAGCTCAACCAGCAGTTGTCAAACGTTTTTGTCTCAGGACCCATTTTTCCTCTTAACAGTGTTTATTTAATAACAGTTCTATTTATCTATAGTTACAACATTAGAAATTAAAATAGAGAAACGTTAAAAAATACGTTCATTAATTCATTTAAAAATAACAATAATAGGGGTGCCTGGGTGACTTAGTTAACCATCTGACCCTTGGTTTCGGCTCAGGTCAAGGTCTCATGGCTCTTGAGTTCGGGCCCCACATCGGGTTGTGCTGTCATCCAAGAGCCTGCTTTGTATCCCTCTCTCTCTGTCCCTCCTGCCCCCCATCGCTCTCTCTCTCAAAAACAAAATAAACATTAAGAAAGTCACAATAATAAACCCTATGTTAATTGCAAATAAAATGCGTTTTATGAAAATAGCTATCTTTTCCAAAATAAAAAGCTTTAGTGGGAAGAAAAAAATTCACATTTTTGTAAATATCTTTCCTATCTGGCATAACAGAAAATGCTGGATCCTCGTATTTATTTCTGGATTCAATCTGCTGCAATGTGTAGTTTTGGTTGAAGTACTTGGGAAAAAGAGGAATATTTTAGTAGCCTTTTTAGAAAATCATATATTATTCTTTGATACCACACCAAAACTCGATAAATTTTAATTTGTTAAAATTTAGTTTGTAATGTTGAATCTGAAATCATATCAAATCTGTTGATCTATTTTGCAGTTTTTCTTTTTTATTGACGTTACTTATTTATTTACTTATGTAAGTTTATTTATTTATTTGTTGAGAGCGCGAGAGAGAGGCAGAGAGAGTGACAGCGATGGAGAGAATCCCACGCGGGCTCCACGCTGTCAGTGCAGAGCCCCACATGGGGCTCGATCTCACAAAGCGTAAACCTGAACTGAAATCGAGAGCTGGACATTTAACTGACTGAGCCACCCAGGCGCCCCAGTCTATTTTGCAGTTTGAATGGAGTTTTTGGGTGCAGAGAGAGAGAGGGAGAGAGAAGGAGTGAGAATGCGGAGCTCGGAGTGGGGCTCGAGCTCACCTGATGTGGGGCTCAAAATCACGAACTGTGAGATCATGACCTGAGCTGAAGTTGAAGGCCTAACCGACTGGGCCATCCAGGTGCCCTGGATCTTTTACCCATACAAAACTTTGTTACATCGTGTGCTGGGCATGTGGGAAATACTAGTCCCCTGAATTATGTAGATCTTTTGAATGTTGACACAAGTCACTAAACAATATTTATTTATTTATTTATTTATTTATTAAAAAAATTTTTTTTGATATCCTGAATTTTTTTTTAATTTTATTTAAAAAAAATTTTTTTTAACATTTATTTATTTTTGAGACAGAGAGAGACAGAGCATGAACGGGGGAGGGGCAGAGAGAGAGGGAGACACAGAATCGGAAGCAGGCTCCAGGCTCTGAGCCATCACCCCAGAGCCCGACGCGGGGCTCGAACTCATGGACTGTGAGATCGTGACCTGAGCTGTAGTCGGACGCTTAACCGACTGAGCCACCCAGGCACCCCTTAAATTTTATTTTTTTAAATTTACATCCAAATTAGTTAGCATATAGTGAAACAATGATTTCAGGAGTAGATTCCTTAATGCCCCTTACCCATTTAGCCCATCCCCCCCTCCCACAACCCCTCCAGTAACCCTCAGTTTGTTCTCCATATTTACGAGTCTCTTCTGTTTTGTCCCTCTCCCTATTTTTATATTATTTTTGTTTCCCTTCCCTTATGTTCATCTGTTTTGTCTCTTAAAGTCCTCATACGAGTGAAGTCATATGATTTTTGTCTTTCTCTGAGTAATTTCACTTAGCATAATACCCTCCAGTTACATCCACGTAGTTGCAAATGGCAAGATTTCATTCTTTTTGATTGCCGAGTAATATTCCATTGTATGTATATACCACATCTTCCTTATCTATTCATCCATCGATGGACAGTTGGGCTCTTTCCAAACTTTGGCTATTGTTGATGGTGCTGCTATAAATATGGGGGTGCATGTATCGCTTCGAAAGAGCACACCTGTATCCCGTGGATAAATGCCTAGTAGTGCAATTGCTGGGTCGTAGGGTAGTTCTATTTTTAGTTTTTTGAGGAAACTCCATACTGTTTTCCAGAGTGGCTGCACCAGCTTGTATTCCCATAATTTTTTTTTTAACATTTATTTATCTTTGAGAGACAGAGCATGAGTGGGGGAGGGGCAGAGAGAGAGAGGGAAACACAGAATCCAAAACAGGCTGCAGGCCCTTAGCCGTCAGCACAGAGCCTGATGTGGGGCTTGAACCCACAAACTGCGAGATCATGACCTGAGCTGAAGTCAGACCCTTAGCCGACTGAGCCACCCAGGCGCCCCACTAAAAAGAATCACATTTGTTGTCTTCACCATTTATCTCATTTGAATACCTTTAAGGATTGGGAAGCTGTTAAACTCATAGTGGCAGATACAAGTTTTCCAAAATCCAAATTTTCCCTTAAAAGCTCACATTTTATCTCTGGCAACCAACACTGTCAGTTGTTTTCTTTGAAGTGACAGGCTCACTTCATTTATGTTTGAGAAAATGTGCCAAATACCCAAGTCAAAATAATCATAGTACGTCTGTCAGTTCTTTTAAGTAAAAATGGTGTTCCATGAAAAAGCTGCTGGTTCAGCTTAGAACTCAAGCAATCACACAAGTGCTTTTCCCTGGGGCAACCAGGCTACTTTGGTATGCAGCAGAAATGTTTTATTTCCATTTTGTCACATAGAATATTAAAAAGATGCATAATTAGAGTTAGGATTTAACACAATTAATAATTTTAAGTAAAAGTGGCTTTATTTTTATCTATCTATCTATCTATCTATCTATCATTTTTTGTTTGTTTTTTGTTTGTTTTATTGTGAATGTATGAAAATAGTTTGGTGCCACTGCCTTGATTTGTGCTAAGTGGCTAGCATTTTTACACACATTTGCTTTTGTACCATCAGTGCAAATGTAAGTAGTGGAAAGGCAAATTGACATCTTAAGGCATATTATTAAAATACTTTGATCTTACAGATGCCCTGAAAGGATCTTGGGTCCTCCAAGATTTTCAGACCACATTCTAAGAACTGTTGAGTTAGACAGTTCTCCTTCTTTCTTCTCCTAATTGTTAAAACAAACAAACAAACAAATAAATAAAAAACAAAAAGCCACAAAAAACATATTGAGGTATAACTGGTATACAATAAGCTGCAGATATGCTTCTTTACCTAAAAAAAAATTCTTGAATTCTACCTTATCGTGCACCCAGCATGTGGAAACACTTATCCCAGCCTTACCATGTATCTCCTGCCCTTGACTTGGAATTGGCTATTTCTTCAAGGAGCCTTGCTTCCATTTAGTGAGAGATAGTGTTTAGAACACAGAATCTGGGGCACCTGGGTGGCTCAGTCGGTTGGGCGTCCGACTTCGGCTCAGGTCATGATCTCAAGGTTTGTGGGTTCAAGCCCCACATCAGGCTCTGTGCTGACAGCTGAGAGCCTTGAGCCTGCTTCAGATTCTGTGTCTCCCTCTCTCTCTGCCCCACCTCCGCTTGTGCTCTGTCTCTCTCTGTCTCAAAAATAAATTTAAAAAATTAAAAAAAACACACAGAATCTGGGTACTAGGCATGCTTACTGCCACTTGTTTAAGACTGCTCCTAGATACTTTGAGTGGTTAGAGCTAGGAAATATAACTATATATATCTCTCTATATAGATGAATAATGGAGATACAACTATATAAATCTCCATATATCTCTCTATATAGATAGATAATATAGATATATCTCTTTATAGAGATAGATAGGAGGAGAAAAGATAATTTTCACTCTACCCTCTGAATTCTTGGCTGAGACTCCTGTAATAAAAGACAGATTAACAAGAGAAGAACAAAGAGACGTTTACTAACATGTATACTTCATGTATATATGGGAGATGCCTAGGGAAAAATGAATAACTCTCAGAGGTGGCTTAGAACTCCAGCTTAAATATCATCTTCAGCTAAAGACAAAAGAAAGGTGTGGAGGAGACCACTTATGTGGAACTTACCAGAAAAGGTGTGGTAAACAAGAGTATGATTTGTTATGCAGGTTTAAGTCAGTGCCTTCTTCATTGGCAAGTTGTCTCCTGGATTAACTTTTCTCTTTCTTGGTAGAAAGGAGAGAATGGGCACCTTTGTACATGAATGTTTTGCTTTAGAGAGAGAGTAGAGAGTTTTCTTGCTTCTGCTTGTTTTTAATTGCTTTCAGCTCAAAATAATGCTATGACAAAGTGCAATATTTTGGGGTGGGATATTTTGCAACCCTTCAGTAGATAGATTTAAAAATCAAGCTTATATTAATATTTCCAATTCAAATTTAATAAGTTCAGTGTATTTATTTGCTTCTTTTATTTTATGCTTCCAACTCTTTTATGCTGAAATTCTTGGTGCCAAACAACAGTAATGTAATTATTTATTTTCTTGACCTATATGTTTATAAAATAGTTTGTGAATTTTAAAAATAATTTTTAAATTTAAGCTCACCTATTTATTTATAAGTTTATTTATTTATTTATTTATTTATTTATTGAGAGAGAGAGAGAGAGATTGATTGAGAATCCCAAGCAGTCTCTGCACTGTCAGCACAGAGCCCGACATGGGGGCTCAAACCCATGAATGATGAGATCATGACCTGAACTGAAGTTGGTTGGTTAACCACCAGGTTAACCACCTGAGCCACTCAGGTACCCCTAAAGTTCATCTATTTATTTGGAGAGGCAGGGGAGGGGCAGAGCTAGAGAATTCCAAGCAGGGTCTATACTGTTAGCACAGAGCCCAACATCGGGCCCCATCCCATGAACTTGGGATCATGACTTGGCCAAAATCAAGAGTTGGATGCTTAACTGACTGAGCCACCAAGGACCCCCAGTTTGTGAACATTTTTATATGATTGCATCCATGTTCTCAATGAAGCATGAGGTAAGGTTATCAGCTGAGAGTGAAGGGAGCAAGGGTGTTGGAGGTATGAGCACAGAGAAGCTCTAAAGTAGTCCTTTTCAAGAATGGGTAAGGGAATTTTCTAGGGCATGAAGTAGAATTGTCTGGCAGCTTTAATTCCTCTATTTGGGGTTTGTGATAATACATTTAATGTCACAACAATCAGCAGGGTTGTGTGACTTTCTGCAGTTGTGGACCCTGCTCACATGTGGTCATGGGATTGTATGTAGGGGTCTAGTCTAGTCAGGACTGGGATTTTCTAGGCGAATGCAAAGAAAAAATAGAGGAGCAAGAGGTTAAGAGTGTTTTCCTAGAAGTAGTGCTGGGTCACAGAATCTAAGAGTAATTGTAAGAAGAAAGTCAGAGCATGAGGGCAGTGAAGAAATGATTAGGCCAATGGATTAAAGATTCCTGTAAGATAAAAAATAGCGCACAGGATCCAGAGTAAGTAAATTGGAAGGATAAAAATAAGAAGGAATGACCAAAGGGTGGGATGCTTTGACAGCATGATTTTGAGGAGGAAAAAGCTGCACAGGATAACGTGTGACAGGGACAGAGAATTCAGTAGAAGCAGGATGTTGGAACAAGGGATAAGGAGATATGTGTTTCTTAAGAATTCTCAGAGATATGGGAGGTGAAATCCTAGGTGTCCTACCATACATGGAATGTTATTGGAGTCATTTGGATTTAAATGTCATGATATGGAGTAAACCCTGCAGTCTGGAGGATGGGCAGACATCCAGACGACTGACTTCTGGGTTACACTTTGGGATCTTGTCTAGAGCAGTTTGAACTCTGGTGCAGATCCAGCCGCATATTGGATGCCATCACTCCAGAATTGAGACAGGAGTACATCTTTGCTAGGACAACCTCACCTACCCAACTTTCGCTAATAAGTTAACCTGCACAGGATATTTTGGTTCTTGAACAAGACTTCAAAGTCAGAGAACTTATTGAAACTACTTGAGATGGTCCTTGAAGGTATAATTCAAGAAGGGAGGTTTTAGGCAGAGGGAGCATTGGGTATGCAACACTGTGTGAGCTTCCTAGAGTGTCCAAGACCAAGAAATTCCAGAAACAACATGTGAGAGGGAATCCTGGAAGTCAGCGTGCAGATCTATGGCCACAGAGTTCCCGAAAGAGGAAAGGAGGTCCTTGGTAGGTGTGCTTTGATTGATCCAATGTTCTTATCTTGCTGCAGTTGCTGGGAGAGGGTCCCCTACAGAATGGGCTTATTCTGTAGGGCAGGCAGCTAGAAAATCAGTGGAGCCCCTGGAGCAGTGCTGCCAGAAACTGCTGTATAGAGTTTTGCAAAGAGTTCTAAGACCCAGACAGGAGAGATTTGAAGGGGAAAAAAAAAAACCAGGCTGAATTAGAGTCGGTGACTGTCTCTACTGTTCATAGTGGTATGTCGCATGTATAGGAGATAAAACTCAGAGTTAAGCCCACGAGTCCAGTAAAATCAAGATACAGGCATATATCAGAGATATTGTGGGGTTCAGCTCCAGCGAAAATCCCTTCAAATGAATTTTTTGGTTTCCCAGTGCATATTAAAATCATGTTTACATTACACATTATTCCATGAAGTGTGCAATGGCATTTTATGTAAACAAACAATGTACATACCTTGATTTAAAAAAAGCTTTATTGCTGAAAAATGCTAACCATCATCTGAGCTTTCAACAAGTCATAATCTTTTATTCTGGTGGAGGGTCTTGCTTTGATTCTGATGGCTGCCGACTGATCTTGGGTGGTGGCTGTGACAATTTCTCAAAATAAGACAACAGTGAAGTTTGCTGCATTGACTTCATTTCAGGAGTGATTTCTCTGTCACATGCGATGCTGTTTGATACCATTTTACCCACAGTAGAACTCCTTTCCTCCCCCCCCACCCTTTTAAAAAACATTTTAAGTGATCTCTATACCCAATGTAGGGTTTGAACTCACAGCCCTGAGATCGAGAGCAACATGCTCCACTGACTGAGCCAGCCAGGGACCCCAGGAGAACTTCTTTCAAAATTGGAGTCAGTCCTCTCAAACCCTGTCACTGCCTTATTAATTAAGTTTATATAATGTTCTAAATCCTTTGTCATCATTTCAATCATCTTCACAGCATCTTAACCAGGAGTAGATTCCATCTCAAGAAACCATGTTCTTTGCTCATCCATAAAAAGCAGCGCCCCATCCAGTCAGGTTTTGTCATGAGAGGGCAGCAATTCAGTCCCCTCTTCAGACTCTTCTTCCAATTCTAGTTCTCTTGCTATTTCCACAACATCTGCAGTTACTTCTCCCACTGAAGCTTTGAATCCCTCAAATTTATCTATAAGGGTTGGGATCAATTTCTTCCAAATTCCTATCAGCGTTGATCTTTTGACTTCTCATGAATCACAGATGTTCTTAATGGCATCTAGAAGGGTGAATCCTTTCCAGAAGGTTTTCAATTTTCTTTGCTCAGTAAAGAATGTTCAGAGGAATCACTATCTATGGCAGCTATAGCCTTATGAAATGCATTTTTGTTTTTAATTTGAGAGAGAGAGAGAGAGAGAGAGAGAGAGAGAGAGAGAGAGAGAATCTTAAGCAGGCTCCACACCCAGTGATGCAGGACTTGATCCCATGACCCTTGGGATCATGACCTGAGCTGAAATCAAGAGTCAGATGCTCAACCAGCTGAGAGACCCAAATGGCCCCATGAAATGCATTTCTTGAATAATAAGACTTGAAAGTCAAAATTACACTTCGATCCACGGGTTACAGAATGAATGTTGTGTTAGCAGGCATGAAAACAACATTAATTTCATCATATGTGTCCTTCAGAGCTCCTGGGTGACCTGGTGCATTGTCAATGAGCAATCATATTTTGAAAGGAATGTTTTTTTTTCGGAGCAGCAGATCTCAATGGTGAGCTTAAAACATTCATCACAGATGTGCTGTCATCCAGGCTTTGTAGTTCTATTTGTACAGCACAGGCAGAGTAGGTTGAGCATAATTGTTAAGGGCCCTGGGATTTTGAGAATAAGTGAACTTTGGCTTCACCTTCAAGTCACCAGCTACATTAGCCCCTGACAAGAGAGTCAGCCTGTCTTTTGAAGCTTTGAAGCCAGGCATTGACTTCTCCTCTCCAGCTACGAAAGTCCTGGATGGCATCTTCTTCCAGGATAGGAATGTTTTCCTTACATTGAAAATCTGTCGTTTAGCATGGCCACCATCATTAATTATCTTAGCTAGTACTTCTGGATAACCTACTGCAGCTTCTACATCAGCACTTGCTGCTTTTGTCTTATTGATATGACTTCTTTTCTTAAACCTCATGAATCAACCTCTGCTAGCTTCTAACTTCTGTTCTGTGGCTTCCTCACCTCTCTCAGCCTCCAGAGAATTGAAGGGAGTTAGGACCCTGGTCTGGATTAGGCTTTGGCTGAAGGTTGTGGCTGGTTTCATCTTCTCTCCAGACCACTCAAACTTTCTCCACATCAGTAATAAAGCTGCTTCACCTTCTTACCATTTGTGTGTTCACTAAAATAGCACTTTTAATGCCCTTCAAGAAATTTTCCTTTGCATTCACGACTTGGCTGTTTGGCTCAAGAAACCTAGCTTTTGGCCTATCTCAGCATTTGATGTCTTCCTCACTAAGCTTAATCATTTCTAACTTTCGTTTTTTTTTTTTTTAATTTTTTTTAATGTTTATTTATTTTTGAGACAGAGAGAGACAGAGCATGAACGGGGGAGGGTCAGAGAGAGGGAGACACAGAATCTGAACCAGGCTCCAGGCTCTGAGCTGTCAGCACAGAGCCCGACGCGGGGCTCGAACTCACGGACCGTGAGATCATGACCTGAGCCGAAGTCGGCCGCTTAACCGACTGAGCCACCCAGGCGCCCCAATCATTTCTAACTTTCGATTTAGGGGTGCCTGGGTAGCTCAGTCAGTTCACGTCCAACTTTGGCTCAGGTCATGATCTCACGGCTTGTGAGTTGGAGCCCCGATTCAGGCTCTGTGCTGACAACTCAGAGCCTGGAGCCTGCTTCAGATTCTGTGTCTCCCTTTCTCTCTGCCCCTCCCACCACTCATGCTCTGTCTGTCTGTCTCTCTCAAAATAAATAAATAAATAAACGTTAAAAAATTAATTTTTGATTTAAAGTGAGAGAAATGTGACTCTTCCTTTCACTTGAACACTTAGAGGCCATTGTGGGGTTATTAACTGGCCTAATTTCAATATTTTGTGTCTCAGGGAATGGGGAGGCCTAGGGAGAGGGAGGGAGAGAAAGAGAGAGAGAGAGATGGGGGAATGCCTGGTTGGTGAAACAGAACACACATGTTCATCAGTTAAGTTCATCATCTTATGTGGGCGTGGTTTGTGGCACTCCCCAAACAATTACCGTGGTGACATCGAACGTCACCCATCATAGATCACCGTAACAGATATAATAACAAAAAAGTTTGAAATATTGTGAGAATTGCCAAAATGTGATAGACGCAAAGGGAACAGGTGCTGTTGGAAAAATGGCACCAATAGACTTGCTTGACGCAAGGTTGCCATGAACCTTCAGTTCGTAAAAAATGCAGTAGCCATGAAGTGCAACGGAAGGAGGTGTGCCTGTACTAGAACAGGAGGCGACTGGGAGAGATGTTAAGCCTTGCTTTCCCACAAGAATCCCTGGAGTTTTGGGGACAGACACTAGATTTCCCCCTGAATATAGGATAGGACAGTGAGCCTTTTTTTTTTTTTTTTTTTTTTAGGTACAATCCTATATCACATTATATTAGTTTTAGACTTACAACATAATGATTCAATGTTTATATACATTGCGAAACAGTCACCACAATGAGTGTAGTTACCATTCATCACCACACCTACGTACGGAATTTTTTTCTTTGTGATGAGAACTTAAAAACATTTTTTTAAATTCCAGTATAATTAACAGACAGTGTTCTATTAGTTTCAGGTGTACAATATAGTGTTTTTAACAATTCTATATATTATTCAGTGCTCATCATGATGCATGTACTGTTGACCCCCTTCGCCTCTTTTATCCGTTCCCCCTTCACCTCCCACCACCTCCCCTCTGGCAACCACCAGTTTGTTCTCTATAAGAACTTTTTTTTTAATGTTTATTTTTTAGGTTTTTTTTTGAGAGAGAGAGAGAGAGAGCGAGCACACGTGTGTGCATGCACGTGAGCGAGGGAGGGGTAGAGAGAGAGGGGGACAGAGAATCCGAAGTAGGCTTTGTGCTGCCAGCAGAGAACTCCACGTGGGGCTTGAACTCTTGAACTTTGAGATCATGACCTGAGCTGAAGTCGGATGCTTAACCAACTGACTGAATCACCCAGATGCCCCATCTATGGGAACTTTTAAGATTTACTCTCTTAGCAACATTTCAAATGTAGCTATTGTCAAATTACCCTCTAGATAGGTTGTGCCAGTTTTCACTTCCAAAGGCTAATTCTAAATTATTTTTTAACATTTATTTATTTTTGAGAGGGGTGGGGTAGGGGCAGAGAGAGAAGGGAGGCTCAGAATCCAAATCAGGCTCCAGGCTCTGAGCTGTCAGCACAGAGCCCGACATGGGGCTTGAAACCACGAACTGGGAGATCATGACCTGAGCCGAAGTCCGATGCTCAACCACTGAGCCACCCAGGTTCCCTTCATAGGCTAATTCTAATCATGAACTGCCTGTTGACCCTAGATGACCAAAGGACTTGTGGACAGGCAGGCAACTGAATTTTGGGTTACATCCAAATGACCTGTTTGGCATAGCTTTAGGAACTTTCACTCCTGTGGCTACCCTTGTGGGTCATACCAGGTGGGCTTTGGTTACCTTGTCATGCTCTTCATTAGTTTCTTTTGTTGGTTTCATATCCTCTGTCCACCCTTTAAGCTTCTTTCTTGCTTGCTTTGTATATTTGTCTGAGTGATTTGATTCTTTCCATGGCTTTGAGCTTTCCAAGTTGATGCCTTCCAGATCTATACTTTCAGAGTTAAACCCATGTATTCTTTGTTGCCATTTGTTTTTGTTTTTAAAGTTAATTTATTTTTGAGAGAGACAGAGACAGCATCCAGTGGAGGAAAGGCAGAAAGAAAGGGCGAGAAAGAGAATCCCAAGCAGGCTCCGCACTGTCAGCGCAGAGCCCTACACGGGGCTCAAACTCATGAAACCATGAGATCGTGACCCAAGAGTTGGTCACTTAACGATTTGAGCCCCCCTCTTTGTTGCCTCAGAATAAATAAATAAACTTAAAAAAAAAAAAAAAAGATAGCAACTTGGCCACTGCCATAGCTCTGTGACAGTCCTCCCAGGTTCCAGTTTCTTCTTTTATAATCTAACCTCCAGCTCTCTGTGAGAATTCTCTTTTTAAAGCTGTGTTTCTTTTTCTTTCTTTCTTTCTTTCCTTCTTTCTTTCTTTCTTTCGAGAGAGACAGAGACAGCGCAAGCAGGGTAGGGGCAGAGAGATAGGGAGACAGAGAATCCCAAGCTGTCACTGAGCTGTCAGCACAGAGCCCCATGCAGGGCTCAAACTAACGAAGGGAGCGATCATGACCTGAGTCAAAACCAAGAGTCCTACGCTTGACCGGCTGAGCCACCCAGACGCCGGAGAATTATCTTTTTAAATCCAAGTCCAATCCTCAGCTTGAATGTCTTACCTTTGTGACTTCCAGAATAAATCTGAGTGATTTAGCACAAGGTCATTAGCCATCTGGAATCCTGTCTGCCTGCGAGCTTCATGGTTTTCCATTCCTTCCTCCCACGCACTCCCAGCTGCCCTTATCCTTGAGTTCCGCGGCCACACTGAACTGGACTCTTTAACACCTCCTTTTCCTTCCCGGCTTACTTATTGAATAGGGATCTGGTTAAAAGGTAACCTCTTTTACAAATGCTTTTCCACCCTTTCTCATAAAGAATGGCTGTGACAGAGATAATCACTGTCTGCACTGCTATGAAAGCGAGGGCATACCAGC
This sequence comes from Lynx rufus, assembly GCF_022079265.1. Taxonomy (NCBI): domain Eukaryota; kingdom Metazoa; phylum Chordata; class Mammalia; order Carnivora; family Felidae; genus Lynx; species Lynx rufus. The sequence continues at coordinate 19,886,946 of NW_025814889.1, read as the reverse complement.
ATTATTGTACTCACCACACCGGACTAGGACATCTGACTACCTTGCTTGACGGGCACTCCCAAGGGGGGCGGGGTCCAAGCATCCTGGTCATTTTCATAGTCCTGACTATTCACAATGGCTGGCCCATGGTAGACCCTAAATACACATTTGTTGACTCGGTGAATGAGAACGAGGGTCTAGAGCAGCATATATGAGCTGGGGAAAATCCTTTATTCTCATCTGGGATCAGTATTCTTTATTTGTAAAACGGTCCCTTCCTTTCTCAAAATTAAAAAAAAAATTTTTTTTTAATGTTCACTTATTTTTGAGAGAGGGAGACAGAGTATGAGCAGGGGAGGAGCAGAGAGAGGGAGACACAGAATCCAAAGCAGGCTCCAGGCCCCGAGCTGTCAGCCCAGAACCCAACACGGAGCTGGAACCGACAGATTGCGAGGTCATGACCTGAGCTGAAGTTGGATGCTCAACCAACTGAGCCCCCCAGGTGCCCCTTTCCTTTCTTAAAGGTTTATAGTCCTGAGAGGATAGATATGTCTCAACTCTTGAAATTGAGGATTAGGAAGTATTACTTTTGCTCTTTAAGTGACTATAATCCTACTTCATTAATATGAGATCTGCCCAGCAGCCTGATTTCTTTTCTGCATGGCCTGGCCATTTCGGGTTTGCAATGTTGCTCAGCAACATTCTAGATTCACCACATCATAATCAAAGAGCTCAGTACAAGTGCATTATTTATTTATTCAGAACTCCTTCAATGTATGTCAATGTTTGTCTCATATTTTCCTGGTATTTTCGCCCTGGAATATTTTTCCTGCTTTATTAAAATATGATTGGCAAGCAAAAATTATATGTATTTAGGTTGTATAAACATAATTTGGGGGGAAATTTTTTATTGTGGTAAAATATGCATAACATAAAATTGACCATTTCAACCATTTTTAAGTGTTCCTCCTTCAATTTTATTGGCAAATAATTCAAGGATATCATTCCAATCCCCCCCAATGTTCAATAATATATTGAATATCTACCTATATCAATATATAGATTTCTCCTATAGCAGTGGAAATCTGCATATCATCTGAGAGGTTCAACACTTAGAATGAGCAAGTACAGGGGTGCCTGGCTGGCTCAGTCAGAAGAGCATGTGACTCTTTTCTTTTTTTAATTTTTTATAAGTTTATTTATATATATATTTTTGAGAGAGAGAGTACAAACGGAGGAGGGCCAGAGAAAGAGAGAGAAGGAGAGAGAGAGAGAGAGAGAGAGAGAGAGAGAGAGAATCCCAGGCAGGGAGCCCTATGTGGGGCTCAAACTCACAAACTGTGAGATCACGGCCTGAGCCAAAACCAACAGTCGGGCGCTTAACCAACTGAGCCACTCAGGCGCCCCAAAGAGCATGTGACTCTTGGTCTCAGGGTTGTGAGTTCGAGTCCCAGATTGGGTGAAGAGATTACTTAAATAAATAGGACTTAAAAAAAATAATGAGCAGGCATATCATTTTTCAGACCATTTTGTTTATAAGAATTCAATGACAATGCATAGCCAGCTCGTTATAAAGGCTTGAGCACCTTAGAACGAGGTCACTACTCAAAGCCAAACTGAATATTTTGGTGAGGAATGAAAGATTAATTTTAACATGAGCGAGAATACTTTGAACCTTAATTGGATTTTAGAAATAGTCTTTCAGCTTCTTTCTCTACATTTCACTCCGAGTTTCTATATATACATATAGACTGGTAGGAAAAGTGAATGCACTAATTAAGTCATGATGTTTTGAATTTCTGTTTTCTCTCTTACTTGGTATAATCCAAATTTCAGGAAAAAAAATTATTTTCTTAATTGGTTTTATTTATCACGAGAAGTCACATTCTTTAGAGTGAAAACAGCTTTCATAGGTAACAGCCAATGATCAAATCTGAGAATGCATTCCAATGTAAAAATATTCTTGCTCTCTTTCTAAAGTGATGCCATGCTGTTCAGGTTTAAGCAAGGAAGGTTTCTTTCCATTTCAGAGCTGGGAGGGGGGTGTTAGAGTAGACCAGTTCAGCTGTTTTTGTACAAAATGATTTTCAAAAATCCTGGTGACCTTTTCCTGCCCTCAAATAACTTTAAGAACGGTTGGACATAAAAACTTCAAACTCTACATATTCATAGCTCTCTGAGGAATATAATCATTGTTAGTTTGAGAAAAAGCTTACTATTTTTTTCAGCTGGAAAGCTCTAACATTACATGTTTGCACATGCTTGGTACGTAACTCCTAGTCTGCCGACGAAAAGTGATGGGAGACTTTTATAGCATATGTGTAGATGCAGATTTTTTTACTTTATTTACCATGTCATAGAACGTATAAAGGCATATGGAATTTATGCTGTAACCCTTCTATCAAAGTTAAAACTTTACATCTGTTCAGTCATATAAAAACAGAGATCCTGCTACGACATAGCAGAAGTCATGTAGAAAACCTTAGCGTGGCTAGTCTGAAGAACTCTCAGCTCCGTTCATGTCCTCATCAAAGGAAGCCCGAGTCTTCCGGCACTCTATAGGAAAGGGTTGGTTTTTGTTTTGTTTTTTTGAGGATCCGTAAAAGACTGTCACACACACGTTCTGGTTAGAGCCCTAAGCAAAGATTGTTGATTGCTGGTGAGGTCAGGCTTCTGACACCTGGGGTTTAAAAATAACTTACATCAGAGTTCTTTTTTAGAACACTGAAGGTAGTTAATTCCTCAGTGCCTCATGCAGGACCCCCTGAATGTTTGGCTATCATCCAAATGCAAGCCCTTTGTATCATCCTCTCCTCTGGTTTAAATTCCACATTGTTCTACATTTCCTTTTCCCCATTTGTCTTCTAACTGCTGTACTCTGATCTCTGGAAGCTCTTCCATCAAAAGCAAACCCCCTGTACTCTAAGCGTCTTTCCAGAAGTCTTCCTCTCCCTACTCGAAGAGATCTACTCACTCATACTACATCCCTGACTGTTGCCAGCAGGGTTAGTTTCCTTGTAGTCTCCATTCCTGTGAAGAACTTTTCTTTCTTCTTTTAAGTAAACTCTACCCACAACGTGGGGCTCGAACTCACTACCACAAGATCGAGAGTCGTATGCCCCACCTACTGAGCCAACCGGGTGTCCCTAGAAGGCTTCTTAAAAGAAAATGAAAATAAAAACTCTCCCTGATCCCCAACCAGGAGATAAACATTGTTATGTTTTTTAGTATATCTTTCAAAACACAGGTAGTGAATTATACTGTATGTATTCCCCTCCCCCCCCCCCCGACATATACTATACATTTCTTTAAAAATCTACTGTAAGCAAGCCTGGGTGGCTCGGTCGACTGGTTGAGCATCCGCCTCTCGATCTCGGCTTGGGTCATGATTCCAGGGTCATGGGATCGAGCCCGACGTTGGGCTCCCTGTGAGTGTGGGGCCTGCTTGAGATTCTCTCTCTCTCTCTCTCTCTCTCTCTCTCCCTCTTGCCCCTTTCCCCCATTCACACACACTCTGTCTCTAAAATAAAAAATAAATAAATAAAATAATTTTTTTTACTGTCAATTATGTCAAAAATATAGAGAAAAATAGAAATATGAGGATCTCTTGCACACCCACTAACTGGTTTTATGAATTTGAATAGGCCATCTATTGGATATCTTCCGGTTATCACTCCAGGTTCATCCTTTACCCTTCTGTACCCTGCAGACTGCCCCAAGAGGCTGGCTATTATGGACTGATCTACTGCCTCGCTCTTTAGCTTCCACTTGGTCCATGGGAGCACCTATGGGAGGAGCCAACAGGAGGAGACAGAAGGGTAGGAGGTGAGTGAGGTCAGGATATTTACTCCTTCCTCTCTCCAGCTCCATTCCTGCAGGGTTGCCGCTTGTTGACTGAGTCTTTTCACTGAAAGCCCTGGTTCCTATATGAGAGCTGTCTCTCTCTGGGCTCTCAGCAGCTCTTCATGCCTAGAGTTGAAACAGCTCTCTGGTGTGATTAGCCCCAGGATACTGTACTATCTATCTCTTGTTGGTTTCCTCAGATGCTGTCTACGGCTGTCATGGGTTCCGTTCAATTATATCCCCTCCCTCTCCCCACCATTTATAGAATCTTTACAGAGGGAATCAAATTAAAGTGAGGTCAACAGGGTGGGACCTAATTCAATATGATTGTTGTTCTTCTTGAAAAGAGAAATTTGGACACAGACATGGAGGGAAGGGAATGTGAAGGCACAGCGAGAAGAGCGGCACGGGCAATCCAAGGAGAGAGGTCCTTCCCTCACAGCCTTCAGAAGAAATCAACCCTGCCAATACCTTGATTTTGGACTTCAGCCCCCAGAACTGTGAGACAATAAAATTCCAGTTGCTTAAGCTACCTAGTCTGTGGTATTTTGTAATGGCAGCCTTTTATAAATACTCTTTTCATTTAATAATATTTGAGTATCTAGTTTGTGTTATCTGTTTCCTGTAGGAACAGATTGATCTAGGTCTATAATCTATAAGCCTGTCTATGCCTTATTTACTTTATTTTTTATTTATTTATTTTTAAAAATTATTATTTTTTAATATTTACTTATTTTTGAGAGACAGAGAGAGACAGAGCGCCAGCAGGGGAGGGTCAGAGAGAGAGAGGGAGACACAGAATCCAAAGCAGGTTCCAGGCTCTGAGCTGTCAGCACAGAGCCCGACGCGGGGCTTGAACATACAAGCCGTGAGATCATGACCTGAGCCAAAGTCGGCCTCTTAACTGACTGAGCCACCCAGGCGCCCCTGCCTTATTTACTTTAGACTGTGTTTTTTTCTGTTAAGAAATTGAACGCTATAGATTCGTGAAGTGCTTTCATGTCAATACACATGTTTGCACAACACTCTGAACATACTGAGGAAGTGTGACCTAGAGTACTCCCCTAATATCAGCTCATATCTAGACTTTTCCACACACAAGGAGATAGGACTCCTCTGGAGCTGTTTGTCCCTCCAAGATGCTGTTACTCATTGGTCACTTTGACCAAAATCATCCTTGGAATCACTCAGTAACGGTGCTATTTCTGTGCATATAAATGTTTTAATCACCCTCCAAAGTAGACCCGTAAGCAATTGTTGGCTTCTGACAACTCGCACATCTGTTTTGTGGAAATCTCTTTTATTGTAAAGAGGCAATACAGTTGTCTGAATATTTCACTTCAAGCCTTTTTATTTCGAAATTGTTATTTCTTTGTTTCCAGTAATTCATTAGCTCTATTTTTTTTTTTTTTTAAAGAACACCACTAAAGAACAGAAAACTTTTAGTGCTCTGATTTTTAAAAGGGGAACAAGGGGTGCCTGGCTGGCTCAGTGGTAGAGCATGTGGTTCTTCATCTTGGGGTTGTGAGTCCCAGCCCCGCGTTGGGGGTAGAGTTCACTTTAAAAAAAGACTTTAAAAAAATAAAAAGGGAACAAAAATGCCAAGAGCTTTTCACTGGAAATACCCTACTTAAAAAAAAATACAAACAAACAAGCAAACAAAACCACAAAACCTCTCTCTGCCAAATTAAGTTTTAATGATGTCAAAGGTGGTGAAGTCAAGCTTTATGTTTTCTTTCCTGTCTTGGATAGGATTATCTTGGATAATTAGCAAAGCAGGTCTTTCAAACAGAATTAGCCAAAGAAGAATGAACAGTTTAGGAAAAAAGAAATGTAGCAGTCTTGGGGAAAATATAACTAGAAATTGAAAATTCAATCTGTGTTACATTTTGTGCTACTGAATGTGATTTGACTGTATGGGAGAGTGGCCTGGTAAATCCCTCCAACCACTGTCCATCTTAAAACATGGCAATGCTTGTCACTTAGGTTAGTATTTCACTGTGGCTTTCAAGATAATATGCTGTCCATTTTTTAATAACATTTAAAATGTTCATCTCCTTTTGACTGGGCACTTATAGCAAAATTATTAGTGCTTACGGCTTACTGCAGACAGTATTTATGCTGCTTTCCAGAAGCCACTTTTATCTGTTGGGAAAAAAAAAATCTCACTGTAGGATTTCCAACCTTTTAGGCTAACGTCTGACTCTATTAGCTCCTAAAGAGAAGAACCATAAATAATCTCCCCATTTTATATTCTATGCTTTTAGCCAAAGCATTAATCACAGAGGTTTTTTTCTTTGCCTCATGAGAAAAGCCAGCCTTATGGTTTGAAATTTTGGTTTACAAAATATGGTTTTTAGGGTAGGCAGGCATGGGGGTAGGATGTAGAAAGAAGAAGGGGTCTTTGCTGGGCTTTATGAGTAGAAAACTTTGGGAACAAATGAGTTCTTTTCTTTCCAGGGCCAGATAATATCTCAGGGGTCTCCCACTTTTGTGGGGAGGGGAATCTTATTAACTCTTTCAGGTCAGAAGGGTGCCATTTATTCATCACAGTGACAATGCACTTGAACCATCCTGAGCAGTTGATGTGGCTCCCAAAGGGCTTAGTGTTTAAACCTACTGGGGCGGTAACCTTAGAACAAGATTAAGGCTGATTAACTACGCTTCTTTTTTCCTGGGCTTTCTCTGAAATTCGCATGCATACAATTTAATTATTATTGTCATGATCTTTCTTGTCATTGAAATGATAGGTATTCTTAGATGTACTTCATTCAGTAAATAGGCATTTTCTTTTTCTTACAAGATGATCATAGGAAAGCAGTTTTTAACACAATTCTCTCTCTTTCTCTCTCTCTTTTTTCCCCCTTTTTTTCAAAAGGCACCCCATCATCAGTAGGAGTTAGCGTGGCAAGGCTTGATGGTTCAACCATGAATTCCTTACGTCATTTGCTTCTTGAACTAGGTTTCTGCCAGGTCAGTAACTCATTTCTGAGCCTTGAGAATTCCTTGTTTGATTTGATTTTACTTGCTGACAAAATTTGCCTTTTAATTTTGTTAATGCCTTTATACTATCTCTGACTTCAGTTAGCTCCGACTTTCAAGGAACAATTTCAGTTGATTTGGATTAACAGCGGTAATAATTTACTAAATGGCAGTGTTATTCATCCTTAAATATATATCTGGTCTTGAAGTTTCCGATTTCTGTAATAGCTATAAATGGGAATAAAATGACCAAACTACCACATACAAATTTTTCCTACACTCCTCAAAATCGCTTTAAAGAAACAAATACACCAGATTTTCTTTTTATTTTTCATGAATCTCAAAGAACTTTATCACACTGTTGTTGTAACTTCAGTATCTCTGTTACCTCATTCTGTTCTCCATTAAGCTGTTATTTTCCAATCATTTAAATATTACTGTTTCCAAGAGACTCAACTTAATTGGTAAATAAGATTCCCATTAAGGAATCGTGTATTTTTTCTTTTCTGAGACACCCAAGTTTCCTCCTCCCATTGGCTGTTTGGGTGCTAAGAACAAAATGTTCTCCATTCTTAGAAATATTTTCTTTCTTTCTTTCTTTCTTTCTTTCTTTCTTTCTTTCTTTCTTTCTTCTTTCGTGTATTTATTTTGAGAGAGAAAGAGAGAGAGAGAGAGAGAGAGAGAGAGAGAGAGAGCTTGTGAGTGGCAAAAGGGGCCCAGAGAGAGGAGATATAGAATCCACGCTGACAGTGCAGAGCCTGATGCGGGGTTCGGTATCACAAACCGTGAGATCAAGACCTGAGCCGGAATCAAGAGTTGGCCGCTTGACCGAATGAGCTTCTTTTTTCTTGACGCTTACTTCCTTTTGTTATGTTTTTTTTTTTTTTAATTTTTTTTTTCAACGTTTATTTATTTTTGGGACAGAGAGAGACAGAGCATGAACGGGGGAGGGGCAGAGAGAGAGGGAGACACAGAATCGGAAACAGGCTCCAGGCTCTGAGCCATCAGCCCAGAGCCTGATGCGGGGCTCGAACTCACGGACTGCGAGATTGTGACCTGGCTGAAGTCGGACGCTTAACCAACTGCGCCACCCAGGCGCCCCCCTTTTGTTATGTTTTAAAACTACATTACAGGTATCTTTGTTATTCGAATAATCTATTCTTTAACATGCTTTAGTTTGTACTTTATTATGTATGTATGTATTCGTTCATGTTGTATTGAGGTATAGGAGACATGCGATGTTACATTAGTTTCAGGTGTACAACATAGTGATTTGATAACTCAAATGTTATGCTATGCTCCCCCCAAGTATAGCTACCGTCTGTCACCATGCAATGTTGCTAACAATAGCATTGACTATAGTCCCTATGCTATGCCTTTCATCCCCATGACTGACTCATTCCATACCTGGAAGCCTGTACCTCCCACTTCCCTTCACCCATTTCCTCCATCCCCCACCCTCTCCCCTCTGGCAACCACTGGTTCTCTGTATTTATGGGTCTGTTTCAGCTTTTTTCGTTTTCTCGTTCATTTGTTTTGTTTTTTAGATTCCACGTACGAGTGAAATCACATGGTACTGGTCTTTCTCTGTCTGACTTATTTCACTTGGTATAATATTCTCTAGGCCCATCCACGTTGTTGTAAATGGCAAGATCTCATACCTTTTTGTATGATTTTTAAAATTTTTTTTTTCAACGTTTATTTATTTTTGCGACAGAGAGAGACAGAGCATGAACGGGGGAGGGGCAGAGAGAGAGAGGGAGACACAGAATCGGAAACAGGCTCCAGGCTCTGAGCCATCAGCCCAGAGCCCGACGCGGGGCTCGAACTCACGGACCGCGAGATCGTGACCTGGCTGAAGTCGGACGCTTAACCGACTGCGCCACCCAGGCGCCCCGTATGATTTTTAAAAAATGATTTATTGGGAGCCTGATACGAGGCTCGAACCCATGAACTGTGAGATCATGACCTGAGCTAAAACCAACATTCAGATGCTAATTGAGCCACCCAGGCCCCCAAATGTGAGATTTTAAAAACTGTATTTGGTACCCTGAGAAATAAACCACTTCTCCAATGCCAAGTTCCCTGGCATCTTGGCACAACAGGGAAGGGGATGGGAAATCCTAACAGGTTAATATTACCTGTCAGATTAGTGGAATGAGGAGTCATAATGAAAATTAAGTTAAGGTGTAGAAAATAAAGAAAGTTATATTTCTTTTTTAAAACTTATTTATTAATTTTTTTTAATGTTTTTAGTTTTGAGAGAGAAAGAGAGGCACCAATACACTCAATGAATGGTAGTTATTACTATTTGGATAAATACTTCATAAAAGGTGAGTGTCAATATTGAGCAAGGCTAAAAATGTCATGTACTTGGGGGCACCTGGGTGGCTCAACCAGTTGAGCGGCCATCTTTGGTTCAGGCGGTGACCCCACGGTTCATGGGTTCCAGCCCCCTGTCAGGCTCTCTGCTGTCAGCACAGAGCCTTCTTCAGATCCTCTGTCCCCCTCTCCTTTCTGCACCTCCCCCTCTTGCCCTCTATCTCTCTCAAAAATAAATAAACATTAAAAAAAAAAAAAAAAGGTCGTGTCCTCCAAGAAACCATCTTTGAACCTCAGTCTAAATCACATTCTCTCAAGCTGTGTGTTTTCCCTTTATAGCCTTTGCTGCCATTGGTAACCATGCATTGATTATTTCTGTTACTGTTCAACAGAGTAGTTGCAAACTTAGTGCTGAGCTGGGGAGATCACGTGTGGACTGAGAAGAGCTCCATGTCTCTAACCAAGGCAGTTCCCACTACGGTGTGTCAGTAGTTCTTTTGAAGGAGTGAGGGACTCAGTGCTCCTGGATTTTCCAGTTTTTTATATAACCCGGAACCTTGGCTTTTTATAGGAAATGACTTGGTCTGAAAAGGTGGGGAAAGAATTCAATCAAAAAAAGACATGGTGGGGCACCTGGCTGGCTCAGTCAGAAGAGCATGCGAACTCCTGATTTTGAGATTGTGAGTCTGAGCCCCACTTTGGGTGTGGAGATTACATAAAATAAATAAATAAACATTAAAAAAAAAAAGACGAAGATATTGTATGGCCAACCAAACTCATCTGTGTGGTCACAAGAGATCTGAGAGCTGCCAATTCACAATCTCTGGTTTCTTTTTTCTTTTTCTTTTTTTTTTTTTTAAGACAGAGAGAGCGAGCATGAGTGGTAGAGGGAGAGAGAGAGAGACTCTCAAGCAGGCTCCGTGCTGTCAGTACACGGCCCAACGTGGGCTCGAACCCGTGAACCGTGAGATCATGACCTGAACTGAAATTGAGTGGGACCACTAACTGACTGAGCTACCCAGGTGCCCCCAGTCTCTGGTTTGTATTTGTCTCCATGATTAGACTGTATTGTTTGTATAGTGCCTGACAGAGTAGGGGTACATAGTAAGCACTAGATGTTGAAAGAAAGAGAAGGCAGGAAGTAAGAAAGAATAAAAGACTGCAGTTGATTTCTTTTTTTTCTTTATAATAAATTACATTTGAAAAATTGCCAACCTCGAGGACATTAGACAATCTGAGCAAGTTGATAGATTTCATATTTAAGAGTTCCATGTTAATATAAACCAAGAAAGAAAAAGCACTCACTCCTTCTCTGTATAATTTTCAGGAAAAAGTAAAAACATGAGGTCTGTGGGGCACCTGGGTGGCTCACTCGGTTGAACGTCTGACTTCGGCTCCAGTCATGATCTCACAGTTTGTGGGTTCGAGCCCCGCATCAGGCTCTGTGCCGACCGCTTGCTCAGAGCTGGAGCCTGCTTCAGATTCTATGTCTCCTTCTCTCTCTGCCCCTCCCCCGCTCACGCTTTGTCTCACTCTGTTTCTCAAAAATAAATAAATGTAAAAAAATAAAAAAAATGAGGTTTGTTGCATTTATAACTAAATGGTAACAAAATGAAAAAAATGTTTTGACTACCTCAGAAGCAACATTTGCCATGTGTAAGTATTTTATTGAAAAGACTGTTGGTCACATATTGTCAAACCAAGTTTTGTTTTCTGGGAAATAGAATTTAATCTCTGACCTCAAGTTTTATTGTGTAATGAGCTCACCAAATACACTGAACTGCAGATTTCCATGGTAGTATGATTTGTGTACTGACATGAACTCTGGAAGTCATTGCAGCTGTCAGTTGGCGAAAAATAGGAAAAGAGAGGCTTTGGGGAGCTTAGATTTCTAGAGCCAATGGAAGAGGGAAAACCTTAAATGCCAGATTATTTAGAAACTGTCTAAATTGAAGTGGCTGTCTTTGACATATTTGTAAATTTAAGGATTCTTAGAGATTTGCCTTTGGGGACACAGAATATGCCTCAGAAACTAGAGTGGTCTACCGATCAGATCCCTGAATTGCAAAATTGAAGATCAACAAATGTTCCTAACAGATAGTTATATATTCTGTACTACATCAGGCACTATGGCCCCAGAAAGTAAGTATTAGAAGTAATGGTGGGCGTGGGGGGGCGGGGAGCATCTGTGTACTTAGGGAGTTTCATTCTAGCTGGGGAAAAAAAAGACCAATAATTGGGAAAGGATAAAAGACTCTGTGATTCAATGCTAAGCCGTGTGTTAGACTATAGTGTAACAGGAAATCAGAGGGTAAAAATCACAGCAGGCTTCATAGATTAGGTAAGACTGCCACTACAACTTCCAGAAAGTATTATGACTTAGAGAAGGAAAGAATACATATCCCTATCATGATCCTCTCTGCTTTTCTGAAAAAGAATTTTTAAATATTTATTTACTTTTGAGAGAGAGAGAGAGAGAGAGAGAGAGAGCACGAGTGAGCAGTGGAAGAACAGAGAGACAAGGAGACACAGAATCTAAAGCAGGCTCCAGGCTCTAAGTTGTGAGCACAGAGACCGCCCAGGGGCTTGAACTCACGAACCATGAGTTCATGACCTGAGTCAAAGTCAGACACTTAACCTGACTGAGCCACCGAGGCACCCCTCCTCTCTGTTTTTCAAAGTATGTTAATTCTGATCTTGGGTTTTGTTTTTTTGTTTTTTTGGTTTTTTCTTGAGAGACAGAGAGAGAGAGAGAGAGGGAACAGGTTGGGGAAGGGCAGAGAGAGGGTGAGAGAGAGAGAATCCCAAGTAGGTTCTGCACTGTTAGTGCAGAGCCCCAAGCCTGACTCAGGGCTCCAATTCGAACCTTGAGATCATGACCTGAGCCGAAGTCAAGAGCCAGAAGCTTAACTGACTGATCCACCCAGGCACCCTGATCTTGGGATTTTTGGAAAGCGACAGAAAAAAAAGTGAAAGTTGTTTCTTTGTCTACTATCAATCTACGTATTTAAAATATTTTTCTGTAATTCCTATATGTGACCAGTCAACAAGTCCTATGATTTCTTTGTTCAAATTGTGTTTCTTGTGGTAATACCCTTGCTGAGGACTTTAAAATTTCATGCAGATTTTGATTTGTCTAAGTTTACTTTGCGAGTGGCAAAGCCAAGAGTAGAACCGAAGTCCTGTGCTTTGTCTTTGACCCCATATGGTATGGCCCACCCTCTACAATCATAAAATCGTCTCTATTATTGGTTAGAGAAACCATAGCACATTCTTCTGATGAAGTAGCATGCAGCCATCGTAAATTATGATTTATACTTACATTTATTGCTGTGGAAGTTGTTCATTGTGTATTAGCAAATGAAAAAAGCAATCAGCAAATATGATCCCATTTTTGTAAACATATATCTTTATGCATATGCTTGCATGGGGAAGATCGGGAAGTTTTATTCTAACACATTAACAGTAGTTGTTCTGAGTAGTGGGATTTTAGATAACTTAGATGTTTTCTTTGTAATTTCTCATCTTTTGACATTGATCATGTGTTATTTGTGTAATTAATAAATCCCATGTTAACATCCCCTCTTTCAAAAATCATGGAGGGCTCCTCTTGCTTACACAAGCAGTAATAAAGATTAAAAACCCTGGTTGCATACGTTAATCATCTGGGTTATTAAAAATAAACATACTGGTGCTCAGGTCCCACGTTAGACCAATGAAATTAAAATCTCTGAGGGGTAAGTCCCTGGCTTTGGTTTTTCCAAAAAGCTTTTTAGATGGTTCTAATGTGCATCCAGTCTTACCTGGGAATATATGACAACTACAAAATCTTGGGTCCCACCCCAGATCTGCTAAGATGGAGACTCTGGAACTGGGGTGTCACAAGCTGTTATACCAAGTTTCCTGCCAAAATTCCAGAACCACTACCATTGAGTAAAAGCTCAGCTTGACACTAGCCTCAACGTCCCCAAACTTACTCTGTACCATTTCCAACCTTCCACTTGCACTCCAACCAGACAAGTTGGTTGTATGTCTCCTGAGGCTACGTGGCTGGGTCTACCTCTTCTCCCACGCTCTTGACTCTTCTGGCATACCTGCTTGCCGTCCTTGCGAGCCACCCACGTTTTAGCTCTTCCTCAAGGCCAAGTTCATGTCTTGCAACCTCCATGAAGCCTTTGTGCTTCTTGAGTCCTGTCACTACTAGATCTCCATTTTCTCTCACATTTATTTATTTCTTCAATAAGTATTTATTTCATGCTTGTTGTCTGCGGAGTGTTGAGTGAAATATCAAAGAACTACACCAGGGCCTTTTAGAGGGTTTTTAGTTGTTTATATATGAGATTAAAGGTGAAAAAGTGGATGTGGGAGGAGACGAAGTGAGAGGTGATGGGATGCAAAATTAGGAGGTGTGATAGGGTGGTTAGAAGAGCGTGGAGATAGTGGGGTTGAAAAGTATAATGTGGACCGTTTGCTCCGGGAGATGACCATAAGAAGACAGGAGAGGGCAAGTTCTCCCATGCACCATACCTTTTAAAGGAATACGTTTTCAGGGTGGCTTAGTTGGTTGAGCGTCTGACTGTTGATTTTGGCTCAGGTCATGATCTCAGGGTCATGGGACTGAGCCCCTCGTTGGGCTCTGTGCTGAGAGTAGAGCCTGCTTAAGGTTCTCTCTCTCTCTCTCTCTCTCTCTCTCCCTCCCTCTGCCCCTCTCCCTGGCTCACTCTCTCTTTATCTCTTCAAAAAATAAATGAGAGGAAGGAAGGAAAACTAAAAAATAAAGAATACTTTTCCTCTTTACAAAAGTATTTGTTTATTGCAGAAAACTTGGAAAATATAAAAAAATCGAAAAATATCACTGACGTTCCTACTACTTGAGGACAAAAATGGTTACTTCTTTGTTGTGTATTTTTTTTCTTTAAAAAATGACTAAATGCACATAGCCATAGATAAAATATATTTTACAATAAGATCATATTAAACATACTGTCTTGTTACTTGAATTTTTTTTGTTACTTGAATTTTTAAGTCAATACACTTTCATATGTCTTCCTGTCATTAAGTTTCTTTTTTTATTAAAAATTTTTTTTAATGTTTGTTTATTTTTGAGAGAGACAGACAGAATGTGAGCAGGGGAGGGTCAGAGAGAGGGAGACACAAAATCTGAAGCAGGGTGTAGGCTCCGAGCTTCAGCACAGAGCCCAACATGGGGCTCGAACTCACCAGCTGTGAGATCATGACCTGAGCTGAAGTTGGACGCTTAACTGACTGAGCCACCCAGGCGCCCCTGAGTTTCTTTTTTTTTTTTTTTAAGTCTATTTATTTATTTGAGAGAGAGAGAGAGAGAGAGAGAGAGAGAGAGAGAGAGAGAGAGAGAAAGAGGAGCAGGGGAAGGGCAGAGGAGAGCAAATCCCAAGCAAACTCTGTCTTGTCAGTGCAGAGCTCAAAGTGACTTGGGGCTTGATCTCACGAACTGTGAGATCATGACCTGAGCTGAGATCAAGAGTTGGATGCTTGATCCAACGTGATCAAGCCAGCCACATGCCCCAGGTTTTAATGATCATATTTTTGAGTGATCACAGAGTACTTCACAATTTAATCAGTCCTTCTATTATTAGATTTTATCCCCCATTTGTTCCTTTTTCTATTTGTGGGTTACATTTGTTCTCCTAAAATTCTCCTTTAAAATGCTCAGGCAAATGTTATTTATCACAAAATATTTTCTTTAACACATTTTCCAGTACTGTATAGTTGTTTGGAAATCCAACTCTCAGTTTAACACCCTTGTATATTTTTTGCTCTTCTTTCTGAGAAATGTCCTCAGTGTTAGTTTTCAATGCTTCTACTGACTTTTTTACCCTCTGATAACATATTTATAACTTCTAACAGCTTTATTTTTCCTGATATCTCATTTTTTAGACTATTCTATTCTTGTCTTGTGGTGCAATATCTTATCTCTCTGAGTTTTCTTTTAAATTTTTCTTCTTCCTACATAGTTTCTGTTTCTTCCAACTTGCTATTTTCCATTTCTTGCTTTGGTGTTTGTGAAGTTGGATGAAATAGTGCATAAGACCACCTCACTTCTGAAACCAATTACAAGTTCAGGGGCTCTCAAGGCCACCTTAGGTTTGATAATTCCTGAAAAGGGCTCACAGAAGTCACTGAAAGTTGTGTTTTGGAAAGAGGAAGGATGAGAGGGTGTGGAACGATGAACCTTTGATTCCTGGATGACTTCAAGGTCACGCATGGTATAGAATTGCAGTTCTGCCATCGGTTACTGGAGGTCAAAGTTAACAATGGAACTTAGAAATGATGGATCCAGTTCCAAGGACCTGGCTCACTAGATGCATACAGAATTTCAGAGTAACAAGAAACAAGCTAAATATACAACCCTTGGTTATTGTTATCTGTAACAGCCAAAATGAAAGTAAAGGAGATTGTTGGGGTTGATCTTGGCACTGGGCCAATCATGGATTCTGGTTTGTAATCTGAATCTGGTTTGTAAGTGGGCCAAGCTTAGATTCTGAGCTACAGCTGCTAGCCTCTGGGTCATTACCAAAGAGAAAAGTTATGTTGAAACAACAGATAGTGAAGATTAGAATAATTCATAAGAGAATGGGAAAGAGAACGAGGAAACTTAAAGAACTCATCCCAGCAGAGGAACACTCTTTTAAATGTAATTAAGAAATGACACGAATATGGGGTGCCTGGGTGGCTCAGTTGGTTAAGCGTCCGACTTCAGCTTGGGTCATGATCGCATGGTACATAGGTTTGAGCCCTGCATTGGGCTCTCTGTGCTGACAGTTCAGAGCTTGGAGCCTGCTTTGGATTCTGTGTCTCCCTTTCTTTCTGCCCCTCCCCTGCTTTTGCTCTGTCTCTCTCTGTCTCTCAAAAGTAAATAAACATTAAAGATAAAAAAAAATGAATAAACAAAAGAAAGAAAGAAAGAAAAAAAGAAAGAAAGAAAGAGAAAGAAATGAGATGAATGGGCACCTGGGTGGCTCACTTGGAGGAGTATGTAACTCTTGATTTCAGGGTTGTGAGTTTGAGCCCCATGTTGGGTGTAGAGATTACTTAAATAAAACTTAAAAAAGAAACAAGGGGTGCCTGGGTGACTCAGTGGGTTGAGCGTCTGACTTCAGCTCAGGTCATGATCTTATGGTTCATGGGTTTGAGCCCTGCACCGGGTTCTTTGCTGTCAACACAGAACCCACTTTGGATCCTCTGTCCCCCTCTCTCTGTGCCTCGCCCCAACTTCTCTCTTTCTCTCTCTCTCTCTAAAAAAGAAAGAAAGAAAGAAAGAAAGAAAGAAAGAAAGAAAGAAAGAAAGAAATGAGATGAATAAAGTAGACATTGATAGGGTCAAAACAAAGGTCTTCATGCAGCACTCTTGGAATTTAGGTGCAGTAATAAGAGTTTCTGCTGGTCCCCTAACCCTGAAAGGTTCCAAACAAGTCTACTCTATTATGCTAGTTTTGAGAAATTTAGAAGGCCAGAAGACAAAGATGACAGGCAGAAATCTGATCTCTAGTCACTCAGAGTGACAGTTCCACAATCTAATTAAGATAAGTATTGACAAAAGGGCCTGGGTCCCTTGGCCCAAGCCCTGTCTGAAGACTCAAGGTCATATGCACTTGAGTGGGTGACATGGTCAGAGGATGGTGAAGAGACTTTTCTGGGATTCCTTGACATGGGAGCCCAATGCACTGTGGTTCCAAATCTGTTGGTAGAAGCTTAACAGGGTTACATTTGGATTGGCAGGATATAGAAATACAGTGTTTGATGGGATCAAGAGGAACATATGGATGAAAATTGGGATGACTGAACAGATTTCTTTTTTTTTTTAATTTTTTAAAGTTTATTTAAGAGAGACAGAGTGAGTGGGGGAGGGGTAGAGAGAGAGGGAGACAGAGGATCCCAAGCAGGCTTCGTGCTGCCAGCGCAGAGTCCGATGCGGGGCTCGAACCCACAAAACCATGAGATCATGACCTGAGCTGAAACCAAGAGGCAGACACTTAACCGCCTGAGCCACCCGGGTGCTCCTGGACAGATTTCAGTGTGAAGTATTTGTGCCTTCGTTACCTGAATGTATTAAGGGGATGGGTATACTGTCTGATGGAGGAGTACCTTTACCTTGTATTATAAAACGAAGGCATATAAACTTGCCCTTCAGCCAATATGGGTTTGACATGCTTAAAAGAAGCCTGTAAGATTATCCAAGCCCACACACGTTGTTAATTTGAAACCATATAGACTATTTGGTAGACAAAAAGGTTATTACTGTATACAATTCCCTGTTAGAAGCTGGAGGGCACAGACACATTCTCTCCACAGTAACCCTGTGGGGAGCACAGACTAAGGTTTAAGGTAAAAGCCAAGGAGCACCACCCAGCAGTGGCCACTGGGATTTTGGATCATAAAATTCCCATTTGGAAGACCACTAGCTTGTTATGAGACATTAATTAACACTGCCTTAATGACTGAAGGACGTAAAAAAAAATCTTGAAGCCTGGGTAGCTCAGTCGGTTAAGCATCTGATTCTTGATTTTGGCTCAGGTCATGATCTCACTGTTTGTGAATTTGAGCCCCGCATTGGGTTCTCCGCTGTCAGCACAGAGCTGGCTTCAGATCCTCTGTCCCCCCACCTCTCTTTCTGCCCCTCCCCCATGTTTTCTCTCTCTCAAAAATAAATAGACTTTTAAAAAACATCTTGAAACCTGAAATACCCAAAATGTCTTAGATGATGTTGAAGAAATATTTTAATAGGAAGGGAGGTTCTCAGAAGTGTTTAATAATAAAATGGAAAAGATTTGTGTGGGGACATGTCACCATGGGAATGCTAGGGACTCATTGTTTTGTGGTAAGAAAGCTTTGGCAAAAAACCAAGGAGTGGCCTATAAAGTAAAGAATTTAGTGTTGCCCAAAGAGAGTTCTGGCCTTTGCCATGGGCTTCTGGGAGGTAATTTCCAAGCTCTTCAATGTCATGCCAATAGGAATGTTTTTGTATTTTTGGGGGCCTTTGAGCCACACCAGTGACATGATGCAGGGTGGGTGCTTTGGTTCATGCCAAATCATCTTGACCTCCTGAGGGGCTGGAGACTGAGGTCAGCCATGTGGATAGTCAGCCGTGCTTCAAAGATGGAGCCCCAATAAAAACTCTGGACTCAGGGTGAGCTTCCCTGGTTGGCAATACTCTGTGCGTGTTGCCACACATCATCAGTGGGAGGAGTTAATGGTGTCCCTGACATCATGGGGAGAGGACGACAGGAAAACTCTGCATTTACACTCTGCCCTATGCACTCCCTCCTTGGCCTATTTTAATCTGTGTCCTTTAGCTGTAGTAAGTCATACTTCTGAGTATAACAACTTTTAGTAAGTTCTGTGAGTCCTCTGAGCAAATGATCAAACCCAAGGGCGGTCTTGGCAATCTCCAAATTTACAACTGATGTCAGAAGTGAAGGCGGTCTTATTTGCAACAGTGTGGATGGAACTGGAGGGTAGTATGCTAAGCGAGATAAGTCAGTCAGAGAAAGACAAATATCATATGATTTCACTCATATGTGGAATTTAAGATACAAAACAGATGAACATAAGGGAAGGGGAGCAAAAAGAATATAAAAACAGAGAGGGAGGCAAACCATAAAAGACTCTTAAAACTGGGGCGCCTGGGTGGCTCAGTCGGTTGAGCATCCGACTTTGGCTCAGGTCATGGTCTCACGGTCTGTGAGTTCGAGCCCCACGTTGGGTAGAGCCCCTGCTTCTGTGTCTCCCTTTCTCTCTGCCCCTCCCCTGCTCATGCTCTGTCTCTCTCTCTCTGTCACAAATAAATAAACATTAAAAAAATAAAAGACTCTTAAATATAGAGAACAAACCGAGGGGTGCTGGAGGGGTGTTGGGTAGGGGGAAGGACTAAAGGGGTGATGGGTATGAAGGTGGGCGCTTGTTGGGATGAGCACTGGGCGTTATATGTAAGTGATGAATCACTAAATTCTATTTTTGAAATTATTACTACACTCTATGTAAACTAACTTGGATTTAAATTTAAAAGATGAATAATAAAAAAATAATAAATTAAAAAATAATTCAAGCAAAAAAAAAAAAAGAAGGGAAGGCGGTCTTACGGACTGTTACTTCTAACTTTGCAGGGTCTGTCTTTGCTATTAGAGTCTTTCTTTGGATATCTGTTGATATCTGAGTATCAGCTTCCACCTAAGCAAGGATGGCTAAAATGTTGTGCGTGGTATCTATTCACAACACTTCACAGCAGGCTGACTACTTAGGGGGGAAACTCCAAGTAGGTCTTTGCTCTTGGGCTGGTCAATTTTTGTAGAAAAGACTCTGTCACATCCCACATGAGGGAGGGAGCTGGTTGTCAAGGTTCTAGAAGTTGAGGAGTAAAAAGGATGGCAGTCTCAGTAACCAGTATGCATTCCTTAGTGTCCTCACTCCCAGGTCCCTCTCCATTTCCCCTCCAGAAATAAAGTCTCTTGTGGGGAGGAGGCAGTCGCCTGTCTGTTGGTAGCTGGGAAGGGGAAATGAAGATCTGATTGCTTCTCAAGGAGACTTCTAACAGTCCCTCTTCTTTTCTTCTCTTTCCCCACTCCACCCCTACCCCATTTTAGCTCCACTTCCTGCGGTATCTGGTGCTGCCCTTTCCTGAGACTTTTGGGGCTTCTCTGCTGTGAATCTACTGGCTTCTTGGCTTTCTTCACTATCAGCCTAGGATGCAGTTTTATCAGAGTGTTAAATCATTTGTCACATTACTATCTGCTTTCCAACTTTCACAGTTTTGGTGCTTTGTTTCCTCTCCTATTCTGTGTGTGTGTGTATTTTAATAGTTTATTTATTCTGAGGGAGACAGCGAGAGAACAAGAGACAGAGCATGCGCACGAGCAGGGGAGGAGCAGGGGGGGTGGGTGGGGAGAGAAAGAGAAGTCCAGGCAGATTCTGCGCAGTCAGCTCAGATCTAGTTCTGATCTCACCAACCTCGAGATCATGACCTGAGCTGAAATCAAGAGTTGGGCACTTAACCAACTGAGCTACTTAGGCGCCCATATGAGTTTGTTTGTTTGTTTATTTATTTATTTATTTACTTATTTAATTTTATTTTTATTATTTATTTTTTTAATATATGAAATTTATTGTCAAATTGGTTTCCATACAACACCCAGTGCTCATCCCAAAAGATGCACTCTTCAATGTCCATCACCTCCCCTCCTTCCCACCCCCCATCAACCCTCAGTTTGTTCTCAGTTTTTTTTTTTTTAATTTTTTTTAACGTTTATTTATTTTTGAGACAGAGAGAGACAGAGCATGAACGGGGGAGGGTCAGATAGAGAGGGAGACACAGAATCGGAAACAGGCTCCAGGCTCTGAGCCATCAGCCCAGAGCCCGACGCGGGGCTCGAACTCACGGACCATGAGATCGTGACCTGAGCTGAAGTCGGTCGCTTAACCGACTGAGCCACCCAGGCGCCCCTGTTCTCAGTTTTTAAGAGTCTCTTATGCTTTGGCTCTCTCCCACTCTAACCTCTTTTTTTTCTCCTTCCCCTCCCCCATGGGTTCCTGTTAAGTTTCTCAGGATCCACATAAGAGTGAAACCATATGGTATCTGTCTTTCTCTGTAGGGCTTATTTCACTTAGTATAACACTCTCCAGTTCCATCCAACGTTGCTACAAAGGGCCATATTTCATTCTTTCTCATTGCCACGTAGTACTCCATTGTGTATATAAACCACAATTTCTTTATCCATTCATCAGTTGATGGACATTTAGGCTCTTTTCACAATTTGGCTATTGTTGAGAGTGCTGCTATAAACCTTGGGGTACAAGTGCCCCTATGCATCAGTACTCCTGTATCCCTTGGGTAAATTCCTAGCAGTGCTATTGCTGGGTCATAGGGTAGGTCTATTTTTAATTTTTTGAGGAACCTCCACACTGTTTTCCAGAGTGGCTGCACCAATTTGCATCCCCACCAACAGTGCAAGAGGGTTCCCGTTTCTCCACATCCTCGCCAGCATCTATAGTCTCCTGATTGGTTCATTTTGGCCACTCTGACTGGCGTGAGGTGATATCTGAGAGTGGTTTTGATTTGTATTTCCCTGATGAGGAGCGATGTTGAGGATCTTTTCATGTGCCTGTTGGCCATCTGGATGTCTTCTTTAGAGAAGTGTCTATTCATGTTTTCTGCCCATTTCTTCACTGGGTTATTTGTTTTTTGGGTGTGGAGTTTGGTGAGCTCGTTATAGATTTTGGATACTAGCCCTTTGTCCGATATGTCATTTGCAAATATCTTTTCCCATTCCGTTGGTTGCCTTTTAGTTTTGTTGATTGCTTCCTTTGCGGTGCAGAAGCTTTTTATCTTCAAGAGGTCCCAATAGTTCATTTTTGCTTTTAATTCCCTTGCCTTTGGGGATGTGTCAAGAAATTGCTGCGGCTGAGGTCAGAGAGGTCTTTTCCTGCTTTCTCCTCTAGGGTTTTGATGGTTTCCTGTCTCACATTCAGGTCCTTTATCCATTTTGAGTTTATTTTTGTGAATGGTGTAAGAAAGTGGTCTAGTTTCATTCTTCTGCATGTTGCTGTCCAGTTCTCCCAGCACCATTTGTTAAAGAGACTGTCTTTTTTCCATTGGATATTCTTTCCTGCTTTGTCAGATTAGTTGGCTATACTTTTGTGGGTCTAGTTCTGGGGTTTCTATTCTATTCCATTGGTCTATGTGTCTGTTTTTGTGCCAATACCATGCTGTCTTGATGATTACAGCTTTGTAGTAGAGGCTAAAGTCTGGGATTGTGATGCCTCCCGCTTTGGTCTTCTTCAAAATTACTTTGGCTATTCGGGGCCTTTTGTGGTTCCATATGAATTTTAGGATTGCTTGTTCTAGCTTTGAGAAGAATGCTCGTGCAATTTTGATTGGGATTGCATTGAATGTGTAGATCGCTTTGGGCAGTATTGACATTTTAACAATATTTATTCTTCCAACCCCTGAGCATGGAATGTTTTTCCATTTCTTTATATCTTCTTCAATTTCCTTCATAAGCTTTCTATAGTTTTCAGCATACAGATCTTGTACATCTTTGGTTAGATTTATTCCTAGGTATTTTACGCTTCTTGGTGCAATTGTGAATGGGATCAGTTTATTTGTCTTTCTGTTGCTTCATTATTAGTGTATAAGAATGCAACTGATTTCTGTACATTGATTTTGTATCCTGCGACTTTGCTGAATTCATGTACAGTTCTAGCAGACTTTTGGTGGAGTCTATCGGATTTTCCATGTATAATATTATGTCATCTGCAAAAAGTGAAAGCTTGACTTCATCTTTGCCAATTTTGATGCCTTTGATTTCCTTTTGTTGTCTGATTGCTGATGCTAGCACTTCCAACACTATGTTAAACAACAGAGGTGAGAGTGGACATCCCTGTCATGTTCCTGCTCTCAGGGGAAAGCTCTCAGTTTTTCCCCATTGAGGATGATATTAGCTGTGGGCTTTTCATAAATGGCTTTTATGATATTTAAGTATGTTCCTTCTATCCCGACTTTCTCGAGGGTTTTTATTAAGAAAGGATGCTGAATTTTGTCAAATGCTTTTTCTGCATCGATTGACAGGATCATATGGTTCTTATCTTTTCTTTTATTAATGTGATGTATCACGTTGATTGATTTGCGAATGTTGAACCAGCCCTGCATCCCAGGAATGAATCCCACTTGATCATGGTGAATAATTCTTTTTATAAGCTGTTGAATTTGATTTGCTAGTATCTTATTGAGAATTTTTGCATCCATATTCATCAGGGATATTGGCCTGTAGTTCTCTTTTTTTACTGGGTCTCTGTCTGGTTTAGGAATCAAAGTAATACTGGCTTCATAGAATGAGTCTGGAAGTTTTCCTTCCCTTTCTATTTTTTGGAACAGCTTGAGAAGGATAGGTATTATCTCTACTTTAAACGTCTGGTAGAACTCCCCTGGGAAGCCATCTGGTCCTGGACTCTTATTTGTTGGGAGATTTTTGATGACTGATTCAATTTCTTCACTGGTTATGGGTCTGTTCAAGCTTTCTATTTCCTCCTGATTGAGTTTTGGAAGGGTGTGGGTGTTTAGGAATTTGTCCATTTCTTCCATGTTGTCCAGTTTGTTGGCATATAATTTTTCATAGTATTCCCTGATAATTGCTTGTATCTCTGAGGGATTGGTTGTAATAATTCCATTTTCATTCATGATTTTATCTATTTGGGTCATCTCCCTTTTCTTTTTGAGAAACCTCGCTAGAGGTTTATCAATTTTGTTTATTTTTTCAAAAAACCAACTCTTGGTTTCACTGATGTGCTCTACAGTTTTTTTAGATTCTATATCGTTTATTTCTGCTCTGATCTTTATTATTTCTCTTCTTCTGCTGGGTTTGGGGTGTCTTTGCTGCTCTGCTTCTATTTCCTTTAGGTGTGCTGTTAGATTTTGTATTTGGGATTTTTCTTGTTTCTTGAGATAGGCCTGGATTACAATGTATTTTCCTCTCAGGACTGCCTTCACTGCATCCCAAAGCATTTGGATTGTTGTATTTTCATTTTCATTTGTTTCCATATATTTTTTAATTTCTTCTCGAATTGCCTGGTTGACCCATTCATTCTTTAGTAGGGTGTTCTTTAACATCCATGCTTTTGGAGGTTTTCCAGACTTTTTCCTGTGGTTGATTTCAAGCTTCATAGCATTGTGGTCCGAAAGTATGCCTGGTATGATCTCAATTCTTGTATACTTATGAAGGGCTGTTTTGTGACCCAGTATGTGATCTATCTTGGAGAATGTTCCATGTGCACTTGAGAAGAAAGTATATTCTGTTGCTTTGGGATGCAGAGTTCTAAATATAACTGTCAAGTCCATCTGATCCCATGTATCATTCAGGGCCCTTGTTTCTTTATTGACCGTGTGTCTAGATGATCTATCCATTGTTGTAAGTGGGGTATTAAAGTCACCTGCAATTACCACATTCTTGTCAATAAGGTTGCTTATGTTTGTGAGTAATTGTTTTACATATTTGGGAGCTCCCATATTCGGCGCATAGACATTTATAATTGTTAGTTCTTCTTGATGGATAGACCCTGTAATTATTATATAATGCCCTTATTTATCTCTTGTTACAACCTTTAATTTAAAGTCTAGTTTGTCTGATATAAGTATGGCTACTCCAGCTTTCTTTTGACTTCCAGTAGCATGATAAATAGTTCTCCATCCCCTCACTTTCAATCTGAAAGTGTCCTCAGGTCTAAAATGAGTCTCTTGCAGACAGCAAATAGATGGGTCTTGTTTTTTTATCCATTCTGATACCCTATGTCTTTTGGTTGGCACATTTAGTCCATATACGTTCAGTGTTATTATAGAAAGATATGGGTTTAGAGTCATTGTGATGTCTGTATGTTTTATGCTTGTAGCGATGTCTCTGGTACTTTGTCTCACAGGATCCCCCTTAGGATCTCTTGTAGGGCTGGTTTAGTGGTGACAAATTCCTTCAGTTTTTGTTTATTTGGGAAGACCTTTATCTCTCCTTCTATTCTAAATGACAGACTTGCTGGATAAAGGATTCTCGGCTGCATATTTTTTCTGTTCAGCACATTGAAGATCTCGTGCCAATCCTTTCTGGCCTGCCAAGTTTCAAAAGAGAGATCAGTCACGAGTCCTATAGGTCTCCCTTTATGTGTGAGGGCACGTTCATCCCTTGCTGCTTTCAGAATTTTCTCTTTATCCTTGTATTTTGCCAGTTTCACTATGATATGTCGTGCAGAAGATCGATTCAAGTTACGTCTGAAGGGAGTTCTCTGTGCCTCTTGGATTTCAATGCCTTTTTCCTTCCCCAGTTCAGGGAAGTTCTCAGCTATTATTTCTTCAAGTACACCTTCGGCACCTTTCCCTCTCTCTTCCTCCTTTGGGATACCAATTATGTGTATATTATTTCTTTTTAGTGTATCACTTAGTTCTCTAATTTTCCCCTCATACTCCTGGATTTTTTTATCTCTCTTTTTCTCAGCTTCCTCTTTTTCCATCACTTTATCTTCTAGTTCACCTATTCTCTCCTCTGCCTCTTCAATCCGAGCCGTCGTCGTTTCCATTTTATTTTGCATTTCGTTTAAAGCGTTTTTCAGCTCCTCCTGGCTGTTCCTGAGTCCCTTGATCTCTGTAGCAAGAGATTCTCTGCTGTCCTCTATACTGTTTTCAAGCCCAGCGATTAATTTTATGACTATTATTCTAAATTCACTTTCTGTTATATTATTTAAATCCTTTTTGATCAGTTCATTGGCTGTTGTTATTTCCTGGAGATTCTTTTGAGGGGAATTCTTCCGTTTGGTCATTTTGGATAGTCCCTGGAGTGGTGCGGACCTGCAGGGCACTTCCCCTGTGCTGTGGTGTATAACTGGAGTTGGTGGGCAGAGCCGCAGTCAGACCTGATGTCTGCCCCGAGCCCACCGCTGGGGCCACAGTCAGACTGGTGTGTGCCTTCTCTTCCCTTCTCCTAGGGGCGGGATTCACTGTGGGGTGGCGTGGCCCGTCTGGGCTACTTGCACCCTGCGAGGCTTGTGGTGTTGGGAATTAGCTGGGGTGGATCGGCAAGGTGCATGGGGGCAGGAGGGGCAGGCTCAGCCCGCTTCTCCTTCGGTGATCCGCTTCGGGAGGGGACCTGCGGCACCGGACGGGAGTCAGACCCGCCAGAGGGATGGATCCGCAGAAGCACAGCGTTGGGTGTTTGCGCGGTGCCAGCAAGTTCCCTGGCAGAAACTGGTTCCCTTTGTGGTTTCGGCTGGGGGATGGGCGAGGGAGATGGCGCTGGCGAGCGCCTTTGTTCCCCGCCAAGCTGAGCTCTGCCTTCAGGGGGCTCAGCAGCTCTCCCTCCCTTTGCCCTCCAGCCTTCCCGCTTTCCGAGCAGAGCTGTTAACTTATAACCTTCCAGTTGTTAAGTCCCGCTCGCTGTCGGAACACACTCTGTCCAGCCCCTCCGCTTTTGCAAGCCAGACTCGGGGGCTCTGCTTGGCCGGCCGGCCGCCCCTCCACCCCGGCTATCTCCCGCCAGTCCCTCCCATCAGTCCGTGGAGCGCGCACCGCCTGGCCGCCCTTCCTACCCTCTTCCGTGGGCCTCTCGTCTGCGCTTGGCTCCTGAGAATCCGTTCTGCGAGTCTTCTGGTGATTTTCTGGGTTATTTAGGCAGGTGTGGGTGGAATCTAAGTGAACCGCAGGACGCGGTGAGCCCAGCGTCCTCCTACGCCGCCACCTTCCCAGAAGCCCCCTGAGTTTGTTTTTTTTTTTTTTTTTTTTACTGTTTTTATTTATTTTTGAGGCAGAGAGAGACAGAGCATGAGCGGGGGAGGGGCAGAGACAGAGGGAGACACAGAATCTGAAGCAGGCTCCAGGCTCTGAGCTGTCAGCACAGAGCCTGATGTGGGGCTCGAACTCACGGAGTGTGAGATCATGACCTGAGCTGAAGTCAGACGCTCAACCGAGTGAGCCACTCAGGCGCCCCCTGAGTTTGTTTTTTTAATTGAAACCCTTTGGGTGAACTGGGTCACTTCTGTTGGGTTCAGCAAGAGCTGAGTTTAGGATTCTGCTTGATTTTGCCTAAGATTTTAGCACTGAGACAAGAAGCACTCAAAATTGGAAGGGATGTGGGAGATCATATGGGGTCTGCCTTCTCCTTTCCCACATGGTGAAGTCAAGGCCTCTAGATGGGAAGGGACTAGCATGCTATCATGCAGCTGCCAGGGGCAGGGCTGGGACTGGAGCCTGAATTTGGTGATTCCTGGATGACCAGTTCTTGCTACTAAGTTCACTGTCTTCTTGGAGATGAGAAGAAAGCCCCATCACAGAGCTCGTTCCAAAGTTTTCAACCAGGGTCTATAGAGATGTTTTTGGGTTCTGTATATGCTTAGCTCAGATTTCATTTTAAAGCAGATTTAAACCATGAATGTTCATATTTTGCCAATTTAATAAGGCATTACTTTCATTGGATTAAAAAAAAAATCCCTTTACTGTTATTTTAGCACGATTTTAGGAGGGAGAAGTAAATGCCTTTCATCTTTACCCAGAAGTGGGGACTTCGTTTTCTGTATCTTTCCTGTTCTTCGCTATGATCTAGAGCGGCAATGAGGACCTTCAGGATAGATAATAATGATATTCATTAACTTCTCAGAAAGTAAGATAAAATGATTTCATTATTTTTTCGATAAGTGGTGATAGGGTTTAAACATTTTCTTATTGGACGTTTTAAAAAAAATTGAAGTATAGTCGAAACTCAATGTTACGTTAGTTTCGGGTGTACAACATAGTGATTTGATAACTCCAAATGTTATGGTCTGCTCATCACGAGTGTAGTTACCATGTGTCACCATACAATGTTCTTACAATACCATTGACTACCTTCCCTACGATGTACCTTTCATCCCCATGACTTTATTTATTCCATAACTGGAAGCCTGTATCTTTCTTTCCCCTTCACCTGTTTCACACACAGCCTGTCTGTCAAACCCTCCGTCCCTCTGGCAACCATCAGTTTGTTCTTTGTATTGTTAACATTTAAAATTTTATCCTTGATAATCTGGGTTTATGCTGTTTGGTCACCCCTAACATGAAAATGGAAAATGGGATAGCAAAGTGTCCAGGGGAAGAAATAACAGAAGGTAACTATTGAAGCTACAAGTAGAAAACAATAAAGAGGAAACAAGTGAGAAAATGTCCTTCTCCTGGCTTTCTTTTCTCTTTCTCTCCCTCTCCTTTTGTCTCCTTCTCTTTCTTTTTGTGTTTGGGGAGCAGAATCTAATTAGGAATTCATTCTTGGGGTGCCTGGCTTGATCTTAGGGCTGTGAATTCAAGCCCCACGTTGGGTAGAGAGCTTACTTTCAAAAAAAAAAAAAAAAGGAAAAAAATTCCTTCTCAGTGCTTAATAATAATAAAAAAATTAAAAAAAAATTTTAATGTTTATTTATTATTGAGAGACAGAGACAGACAGAGCATGAGCATGGGAGGGGCAGAGAGAGGAGGAGACACAGAATACAAAACAGGCTCCAGGTTCCGAGCCGTCAGCACAGAGCCCGACGCGGGGCTCGAACTCACAAACTGCGAGATCATGACCTGAGTTGAAGTCGGACGCTTAACCGACTGATCCACCCAGGTGCCCCTAAAAAAAACTTCTATGTAAATTTTATAATAGGTCCTTAAAGAAAATTAACATCTTGTAGTTGTTCTATGTTGTTGGTTAAAAAGACTTGAGAGAATGTTATGTCTCTTAAGTACATTGTTATGTGTTAAGAAACACAGCAATTACTTTGGGTGTGTGGACCTTGTTTGGATCCTGATTTGAGCAAACCAGCTATAAAATGTCATTTTTGAGCCAAATCAGGATATTTGATTTTGGAGTGGGTATTAAATGACATTAATTTTATTAGTAGAACCAGTAATATTGCGGTTTATACAGAAATGTCCTCATTTTTTTTTATAGGTGCATAGAGACAATGTACGAAATTTGCTTGAAGATATTAAAAAAACCACTGCGCAAACACACATAAAGGGAAAGAATGCAAAAAAGGAGTAGCTGGAACAAGAATGACAAAGTGGCCACGCCTGAATTTGGGGAGGAGTTCGCTATGTTA
Source organism: Lynx rufus (assembly GCF_022079265.1). NCBI lineage: Eukaryota > Metazoa > Chordata > Mammalia > Carnivora > Felidae > Lynx > Lynx rufus. The sequence continues at coordinate 19,858,206 of NW_025814889.1, read as the reverse complement.
TTCTGTTCGTAATCCTTCATATTAAAAAGTTTAAAATGATATTTAAAGTCCTGCAAGTTACCCCTGGCCTCTACTACTGAAAAGATTTTACTGTGCCTGCAGTAAATGGAAACTCAAAAGCGTAAAACAAGGGCAAATGTAAATCTTTTAGGTAAAACAGCAAATGAAGTTATAGATGCTGACCCAGGCAGGAAAGGGAGCTCTGGAACACTGGTAATTTGTAGAAACAAGATGAGAATAGTAATGTTAGCAATAAAAATAATAGCTAACACTGACAATGACTGAGGCTTAGCAATCCTGCAGCTGTGTATCAGGTACTGTGTTTATCTCACTTCTATGACTCCAGAAGCTTATGAGCTAGATACTGATAGCACTGCTTTTCTACAAATGTGGAAACTGAGGTACAGATCTTTTAAGTAACTCACTCAAGAGTCCCACGCCTGGAAAATGGCAAGCCAGGATTTTTGTCCTGCCCAGAGACCATACTCTTTACCTTTATTTTTTAATTTTTATTTAAAAAAAATTTTTTTTTTAACGTTTATTTGTTTTTGAGACAGAGGGAGACAGAGCATGAACATGGGAGGGTCAGAGAGAGAGAGGGAGACACAGAACCTGAAACAGGCTCCGGGCTCTGTGCTGTCAGCACAGAGCCCGACTCGGGGCTCGAACTCACGGACCGTGAAATCATGACCTGAGCCAAAGTCGGCCGCCTAACCGACTGAGCCACCCAGGTGCCCCCATACTCTTTACCTTTAAAAACCTGGCCCCTAGGAAAATAACTATTTTTGGAACGCACAAAGTCATGGCTATCTTGACAAGGAGGTTTTTGTTCAATGCTTTATAGATATAATTCATTGTACATTTTTTAATATTTATTTTTGAGAGAGAGAGAGAGACAGAGTGAAAGTGGGGGAGGGGCAGAGAGAGAGGGAGACACAGAATCTGAAGCAGGCTCCAGGCTCTGTCCGAGCCGTTAGCAAGGAGCTGGATGCGGGACTTGAACTCCTGAACCGCGAGATCAGGACCTCAGCCAAAGTCAGACGCTCAACCAACTGAGACACCCAGGCACCCCTATTGTACATTTAAAAAGTAGAAATGCGCCTGCAGCCCCTCTCCTGTGCATGTAGTTTCTGGAAATTTGTAGGATGTGTATGAATTGTTCATCTCTAGCATTTGTGATTTGATTTCTCCCAGGTGGAAAATATGTCCTTCATCACACAGTAGTGAGTGCCAGGTAAACTTGGTGTTCCCGAGCTGCCCAAAGGGGATTTCTGGGAGAAGGGGAGGGGCTGGCTAGAACCGGAGCAACTGACACCAGCTGGCTCCCCTCTACCTAGGGCTTCAGTTGCAAACATTTTAACACTATTTTTTCCCCACGGCAAGCGAATGGTTACAGAAATTAGCTGCTATCCAATAAGACAACTGTGGTTGAGACTGTTGGAAAGTGAAATCTCTTTGGGAGAGTAGAAATGAGCTCTTCTGGGGGTGCCTGGGTGGCTCAGTCGGTTGGGCAGCTGCTTTCGGTTCAGGTCATGACCTCCCGCTCATGTGTTCGAGCCCAGCTTCGAGCTCTGTGCCAACAGCTCGGAGGCTGGAAGCCTGTTTCGGATTCTGTGTCTCCCTCTCTCTCTCTGCCCCTCCCCTGCTTGCACTCTTGTCTCTCAAATATAGATAAACATTAAAAATAGATAAATGAGATCTTCTGTTCATTCTGGACTGTTCTGTCCACTGCACATGGATGGGCCCATAGTTAACAAAGCTCTTCTCACATAAAAAAAAAAAAAAAAAAAAAAAAAAAAGGCAGCAGGTGCTCTTTAAAAAAACAAAAAGAAAAGAAATATTAGTGATTTTTTAAAAAAAGACCTGAATCGTACGTGTAGGTGGCTAAGAATGACTTGGGTATGTACTCCAGGCCTGTGTTTTCAACTCTGACTTTTGCACGAGCAGGAAGAGGAAGAACCAATTTTGTTGATATGAGATAAAAGATGTCCTCACACATGATGAGTGTCATCGGCTTCACTAGCCAGCATCTGAATTGTGAATTTTGCAGTTGCAGAAAGAGAAGAATGAAAATAAAAACAAGGAGCGAGGGAAGATAGAGGAAGATTATAGGTTATGCCTACACAGTTTATGGCAAAGGAAAGCAGTGGAATCTCGCTCAGGACAGGGGTGTGTGCAGGGTATAGCTGTAGGTAGTAATTGAAATTTATATAGACTTTGGCTAAACTGTGACCACCACTCGCATTATCTCCATAATCTCCCGGGCCAGACGTGCCATTAAGTATGATACGATCACTCTCACAACAGGGGCTGCTAGTTAGAGAGAGCTCCAAGGTGGTTACTGAAATGTCTGAGGAAAACAAAGGACAAAAAGAACAACGCTCTGATGCACGGAAAGAACAATCAGAATTGGTCTGGCGGCACGGCCTCTGGACAAACCGCCAGGCAACGTAAGCGCCGTTCCCCCTTCGCAGGCCTTCCGGGTCAGGATCTACGGGATGTAGAGCAGAGAGCGTCTTATGAGACTACGTGTCAGTGACTATATTTATGATGGTATTGCAGATTTTCTTTCTTTCGCAGTAGCATAGGCATGCCCTATATGGTCACTAGTGTAATAATAAGCAATAAAAATAATCATCTACTGAGTGATTACTGTGAACAGGCACAGTTGGGTCCATTATGCTTTCCCATCTTGGGAAAGATGTGAATCCCCAAAGGAATGTCAATCTCCAAAGGAACGGTTGCTGCTTAGACCAAAATGACAGAGGCCCACTACAGTATGACCATTCCCATTCAACAGAAAAAGAATCTGAGTCTCAGAGGTGTTAAGTAAGTTGCCCAAGGTCACACAGCCGGCGTATGAAGAGGCCCTCACCTGTTCTGCTTTGTAAGCTCAGGCTCTTGATATCTCATACTTGGTGGACTATGCATGGACATATCCAGGGGGCACATTTCTGGGAACTGTGTCCTTTGAACACGTTTGTATGGGATGTTATAATTTTAACATATTTAAATAAAACATCAAATGTACTCTGAGCATTTGTTCCCACTGTTTTTTATCAGGGTGCTTTTAGGTTCCAGGTTCTGAATCTTTCCTTTTCCTGCAAATGAAGCAACGAACTTCCTCCCCTACCTCCACTGCGGGCAGAACCCTTAAATTCTGGTCTTAGTAAGTGAATTTGAGGAAACTTGGTCCAACAAACAGGAACCAAGTGCCCTTGTTCTTTGTTTTGGTAACCTGGTTTGATTTCTCATCTCATTCTGGTACTTGGATTTTTTAGCACCTTGTGTCCAAGTACCTACCATCACCACGGGTTTAGATCCTAGGCCTTCAGGGACTTGGATACTCTTGCTTTTGCCAGTTCCTTCCAGGAACACCTGGCCAGGCCTGGCATTGTTGCTGCCCTACTTATGTTATGTGTTCCATGGCCTCTCAAAGTACCTGGTCCTAGATTTGGCCTGTCCATGGGTCTTCCCATTAACACATGCTGGACTTTTCCAATGCTGGCCATTTGCCTAGACCACCACATTTTCTCTACTGACATGAGTTTGGACTATAAAGTTTTGCACGCTTCTGGGGTGACTTTCTCTAGGTCCCAGAAGCTTTTTTCTTCCTCAGATGTGGTCCTACCCAAACGGGCAACTTACATGGAGTTCTGTGGTCTTCTCTCCTACCCTCCCTGGCAACAGTTAACCAGGATCCTCATAATTGGGTTCCAAGTTGTGAAGTTTTCTTCTTAGGAATGTTATTTTGGGACGCCTGGGTGGCTGAATCTGTTGAGCATCTGACTACTGATTTCGGCCCAGATTATGATCTCACAGTTCATGAGATCGAGCCCCGCCTCAGGCTCCACGCTGACAGCACAGAGCCTACTTGGGATTCTCTCTCCTCTCTCTGCCCCTCCCCCACTCATGTTCTTTCTTGCTCTCTCTAAATAAATAAATACATGTAAAAAAAAAAAGAAATGTTCTTTCTCTATCTCCTCATTTCTGCATATGCAAATCCAGCTGACTAGTTAAGGAATAGCTCTGAGGTCACGCCTTTTTTTTTGAAGTCTGATCCTACAACTGGTAAAAGTATTTCCTACCTTTGTCATCTCATGGCGTTTTATTTTCACCTCTTTGATGGCACTGATTACAAGCTCATGTATATTGGGTTTCATTCAACTGTAAGCTTCTTGACGTCAGGTAGCACTGCAGAAACACCTGTAAATGAGCTGGCACCACCACTGGCTAGAGAGGTCATCTCATAAATATTTGTCAAATGAATACATCACTTGTATAGCTACTTTTCTCTTCTTTGGCTTACTTAAAAAAAATGTTTATTTATTTTTGAGAGAGAGAGAGAGACAGACAGGCAGACAGACAGAGCAGGGGAGGGACAGAGAGAGGGGGAGACACAGAATCCGAAGCAGGTTCCAGGCCCTGAGCTGTCGGCCCAGAGTCCGACGCGGGGTTCCAGCCCATGGGCCGTGAGATCGTGACTGGGGCTGAAGTCAGACACTTAACTGGCTGAGCCACCCAGGCGACCCTCTTTTCTTTAGTTTAAAGCAGTGAAAGAAACACAAGTAATGAGGCTCAAATTCCGGTCTTAGCATGGCTGCCCACTTAGTCCACCAACTTGACCAAACCACCGCAAAGTATCTTTATCTCAGTTTGCCCACTGAAGAAGTAGCAATAAAAATACTTCTAAGGGATCATGTGTATGTGTATACAAGACTATAGATGTCCTAGCTCAGGCTTTTAACAGGAAAAGATTCCTACAAGTTGCCCTTACTAAGACTGGAAATAAAATGGGGTCCCGAATGGGAGTGGTGGGTACAGAAGCATAATGGACTCAATGTTAATCTCCAGTCTCTGATGCGAAAGAAGATTGGGTTGGGGGCCTGGACACCATTCTGTGTAGAGAAAGGGTTATAACTAGATTTCATGGATTAGTTAAGCCAAAGTCATATATGTAGGAAAGGCAGAATGGATGGAACACTGTGGGTCTCCATCACTTCATGTGGACATGGCCCTATTGTGGAGAAAGTCTCTTTTGAAAGCCCCCAGACTGCCTCCTGGGTCCTCCTCAACTGGCCTTTGGTGAAGTTGTGATATTGTGATTTGCAATAAGAAATATATATTTAGTCTTTGTCCCTACTGGTGGCACAGAGCTCCTAAAACCCTTGGAGTTTCCTAAGCAGTTAATGAGGTGACTTTGGAGGGAACCTAGTGATGGGTGCTGGTTGCCAGGGGAGTCAACCATGTGACGACTGGGTTAGAGCTTTCAGTCCAATCCCCCAACCTCTGGTGGGGGGGTGGTGGAGAGGGGCTGGAGGTAGAATCGATTACCAATGGCCAATGATTTAATCAATCAGGCCTATGTCAGAAAGTCTCCATAAAAAACCCAAAGGACAGAGTTTGGAGAGCTTCTGGGTTGGTAAACACATGGAGATTTGGGGGAGAGTGGGATGCTTGGAAAGAGCATGTAACCCCCCCACCCCTTCCCCATACCTTACCTCACGCATTTCTTTTATCTGGCTGTTCCCGAGTTATATCTTTTTATAATCAGCTGGTAATCTAGGAAGGAATATGCATCTGTGAGTTCTGTGAACTGCTCTAGCAAATTAATCAAAACCCAAGGTGGAGGAGGTCATGGGAGCATCCAGTCTGTAGTCAGTCAGTCAGTCAGTCAGTCAGAAGCCCAGGTAACAAACTGGGCTTATGACTGGGGTCTGAAGTGGGGGCAGGAGAGGGGGCAGTCTTGTAGGACTCAATCCCTAACCTGTGGAAACTGACTCTATCTCTGGTTCATAGTATCAGAATTGAGTTGAGTTGTAGGACATCTAGTTGATGTCCGAGAATTCCTTGGTGTGGTGAATCCCCTCTATCCTACACATTAGAACTGAGTGACCATGCTAGGGGTCCTCTAACCAGGTTCCCTGACAGGGCTGATAACTCAACAAGGGTCAAAATATGTGAGTTCTAACCAGCTATGTGTCCACGGTAAGTTACTTTACCTTTCTTGAATATTTATAGTCTCATCTTTAAAAGGGCAATAAACATGCCTGTGTCTTTAAGAAATTTAGAGTGATCAAATAATATGTGTGAATAAAAAGCATTTGGCAGAAATGCATGGTATAATGGGAAACAAAAGTAGATTTCAGTTCTTTTGAAATGAATGCCAATTAGGCAGAAAATAGTAAAATAACACTTTGTGTGTTTGGCATCATTGGGGGATTCATAAAAGTGAATTTTCTGGGTTTGCTAACCCCTTGAAATGTCAACATAAGAAAATTATACTATACACAATTGATCGTACATTAAGTGAAAATATCCCAAATGATCATGAGGTCACTTTATCCCCCTCTTCTCACCCCCTTGGGGCCAATTACCAATTAAATTATACTCAAATTTGCAATTTTGCATTATTGTGAGGTTTTATTATACATGCTTTTCTGTGTTCCTGACTTGTATATATGGAAAATAATTAAAGATTTCTGAGGTCTTGGTTATGAATACAGTTGGGATATGATACAGGATATTCTGTCTCTACAGTACATGACCCCAGACTGTTACGTTTTGTTGAATAATTGAATTTGCTCTTTATAGCTTTTCTGAACTCTCCTTTTCCGCCTGGTTTTCTATGGTCATTTTTGCTTTTGTCAGAGAACTGCGAACCAGTGGTTGTTTTCTTTCTCTTCTATTTGCTCCTTTTAATCTGCTATGGGTTAGAAAGCCAGTAAATCAAGCTGATTAGAATTATATGTGCTTCCCAGGCCACAAGCCAAGGGGAAAATACAAGGTCATCAAAATAGGTTGTACAACAAACAAACAAACAAAAAAAATAGAAACAACCTAATGATGATAATATTTGATGTCTCAACTCTTACGTGCTTAACTATGAAAACTCCAAATTCATTCAAATTGCCCCCTTTGAGCTAGAAAAAGCAGAGAATTTTTCGGTTACCATCCAAACTTCCTTCTTTATTCACCAGGCCACGGGTTCTTGCCTTGGATGTGACGGATGTGCTGGGCCACTCATTCCGGAGGTACGGGGATGGCTGATGCCTGGCTATGGCTGTGCTAGCGATTTATACTCTGTTGCACCTGCCGGACTAACCCCGACCCCAGCAGTGGACGCCAAGGTAGTGTGGTCAAGTATTATAATCACGACCTTAGTAAGCCATGCTTCCTGTGTCCACAGTCTCTCTGTAATGTCCCTCTGCTGCTCCCTTCATCCAGAGTAGAGTCTGCTACCCCATCTCTTGTCTTCAGGCTGCTTTGTGATTTGCTTTGACTCACGGGATGGGGTGGAAGTGACACTGTGCGACCTCTCAGGCTGGGCCTTACGGTGTCGTGCAGCTTCCCTTTCGCTGTCTTTGAAACGCTGCTGATGTGTGAACAAGCACGGGCTGGCCTCTTTGAGGACCAGAGACGAAGAGAGGGAGGCACAGCTGTCCCAGCTGAAGCCCCAGACCTGTGAGTGGGAACGTCCCAGATCAGTCTGGGCCAGCCAGCCCCCTGCCAAGCCATCAGCTGACTACAGCTGCACAGTCAGCCTTGCTGGGACCAGGAGAAAAACTGCCCAGCTGATCCCAGCCCAGATTGCAGAACTGCGGAAAGAGAAATGGTTTGTTGTTGGAAGTCACTAAGGTTTGGGATGATTTGTAACGGAGCAAAGGTATAACTGAAACAGGGGGATAGGAAAATGCTTCTTTCCCGGCAGCCTCCGTGGTGTTTGTGGTATATCCCAAAATGCTGTCTGGAGTTATTCTCGTTTATACAGAATAAGTGATAAAGATTTTGGTTTTGTTGTTCTTCTGTTTTATTGCGTTGCCCCTAGAACGCTGGCTTCTCTTGTTTTCTTTTTTTAAGTGTTTGTTTATTTATTTATTTATTTGAGAGAGAGAGAGAGAGAGAGAGAGAGAGAGAGAACCAGCAGGGGAGGGGCAGAGAGAGAGAGAGAGGGAAAGAGAATCCCAAGCAGGCTCCACACTGTCAGCACAGAGCGTGACGTGGGGCTCGATCTCACAAACTGCGAGATCATGACCTGAGCTGAAATCAAGAGTCAGATACTTAACCAACTACGACACCCAGGCGCCCCGAATGCTGGCTTTTCTTAAAGGGAATGCCACGTGCTGTCATCCCTAGTGCTCATCGGAGCCTACGCATGACTTTCCTTACCCAGGAGCGCGCATGGGGTTCCTACTCCCTGTAGCTGAGGGGTCTTACTCTATGGCTGTTGGTAGATCTCAAAAAACCCCTAGGAACATGGAGAGTAGCTATCCCAAAATACCCTCCCGGACACTGGTGAATTAGTCAAATGGACCCAGTTTTCTCTCTGTCTGCTGGGACTCCATTCCATTGATCAAAAGCAAGAAAAAAATGTATTGATGGTAAGGCCTGAATGGTTCTCTTTTGAGCAGGTTATTTCTTCTACTATTTTTCTGGCTGGCCAAAGGCCTTTTTGGATTGTCAGGATACTTGGCTCTCTTCTGGTTAGCTAAGGTTGCTTGATAAGTGATGACCTCCAGATAAATTGTTTTCTGTGTAAGGCGCATCTATCTTATTTTATTTTTTATTTTTTAAAATTTTGTTTTATCTAGTGTTGTTAACATACAGTGCTATATTGGTTTCAGGTGCACAACATAGTGACTCAGCAATTCCATATATTAAGAAGCATGTAAAATTAGAATTCCTTGTGTTTTTTACACTCTACGATGGAAAGATTAGTTGAATGAGATTTCACCACAAGCATAACTGTGTAGAAAAGAGCTTCCTAAGATAAGCCCTGGACGGCCTTGTTTCAGAGTGGGAGAAAAGGTATAAATCTTCAAATAAAAATAATATGAATTTAAAACTCTTATTCACTGCCATAGTTGTGAATTTTGCCACCCAAATGTAAGTCAGAGAATGACACAATGGAAGCTAATAATAAAAAAAAGTTTTTTTTTTTCTTTCGTTATTGAGGGGCGCCTGGGTGGCTCAGTCAGTTGAGCATCTGACTTAGCTCAGGTCATGATCTCACTGCTCGTGGGCTCGAGCCCCGCATCAGGCTCTGTGCTCAGAGCCTGGAGCCTGCTTCAGATTCTGTGTCTCCCTCTCTCTGCCCCTCCCCTGCTCGTGCTCTGTCTCTGTCTTTCTCTCTTTCAAATATAAAATAAAACATTAAAAAAAAAAAGGAAATAAAAGTCACTTAATCTCCCTTCCAGGAATAGGCACTATTAATGTTTCTTAATATGTCCTTCTAGACTTTTTGAGTGCATACACTCATTTAGGAGGAGTGTTCTCAAAAGTTGGAAAGCAAACTTTCTTCCGCCTCCAACTCGTATTTTACTCCAATTATTAGGTTAAAAGTTCACCAGGACTGTCTATTTCCTTTTAGACAACTAGGAAATTTTTATGGTGGCTAACTCATCATGCTTTGGGGATGGGGTAAAATATGGCCCGTGTAAGACCAGTGAATTTAGCTGTCTGGGTTTCGTCATTGTGTGATGATGCCTGCACAACCAAGAAAACACTTGTCGATTCATTTAAGCTAAGCGGACATTAAAAAACAGACTTGTTGGTGTCCATCAGGTCAACAAAATAACCTGTCAGTTGACAATACTTTCCCTCTTCCGGATCTGGACTGCGTTCGTTTTGGTTAATGTTCTCAAAGACGTGAATATTACTCCCAAAGAATCACGTTTACTCAGCCTGGCTCAAGTGTGCTTCAAGGCGTTCACAATTTATTGGAATCTGAAATGAAATGAAGAAGGCATGAAAGCTGCTTTAACTAACAGATGGCTTTCATTAAATACAACCATTAATCTTGTCCTGATTATTTACTGGAATGTGTTAGACTGCAATGTTTCCTTAATCTATTGATGAACTATCACCACAAAATATGTCACTGAAGTAAAATAATTGTTGATGTGCTAATGAAAACCACCAGAGAGACCCAGGAGCCTTCCCTGTGTAGAATTACGGCGAGGAAGAATCTAAGAAGAAAGAAAGGGTTGCTCTAGTATCAGATTGAACTACCTCTTTGGAGCCATTTTTAAGACTGGGGAACCAAGAGTGCAAAGCTGTGTAAATGATCTATTGAATTACAGGAGCACTGCCTTTTTTTTTTTCCCCCTTCAATCAAAATTCCCACATATTTATTCCTGAACCAACCTACCGGGGCAGAGGCAGAGTAACAGATGAAAATGATTTCCTCCATAAAACATATCTATTGTTCAGGTAGTAGGGGCGTTTACAGAGCGCTAGGAGAGGCACATGTGACCTTTTTACGGCATAAGTATGTGTGCCATCTCATGTGTGATCCCTTATAGACCCAGCTTGGTTCTTCTCCAGTTGTGTCTGATTTTATTACCAGTTTTCATCTGAATCCACTGGGGAATAGGATGATTCTACTTTTGTTTCTTGGCCAGGATTCGCTTGATCCTGAAAGTCTCATGAGAAGATGTGGACTGAGCCACCCAGGTGCCCCTTTTCATTTTCTAAATAATTTACAATATAGTTAATAACACCACTGTATTATGTACTTACAAATTTGCTAACAGGGTAGATTTTATGTTGTGTTCTTAATAGTAATAATAATAATAATGATGATAAATAGGGTGGGAGGAAACTTTTCAAAGTGACAGGTTTATAACATAGATTATGGTGATGATTCATAAGTGTTCGCTCATCTCCAAACTCATCAGGTTGTGCACATTAGATATTTACAGCTTTTTTATGTCAATCATATCTCAATGAAGTGGTTTAAAAACAATAACAATAAAATTACATGTAAGAACAACACACACAAAAAGATTCACAGAAGAATTTTTATAAAGGATTTATCATCTAGTAAATTTAATATAGCATTTAGACTTTAAACTCCTATCTGTAACATATTGGGAACATATCTAAAGTTAAAGTAAAATGAACTGATATGATTCATAAAGTTTACAATGGAGGAAGCAGGTGGGATTATGAAACCCCTCAGTTTCATCTGTTGGGTTCAGAGCACCTTTTACACACTGACTAACAAAGGAGAGGTTGTGCTTCAAGTATATGTATTTCTTCTCTCTCTCTCCATATATATGGAATTGGAAGGGGCTCAGTGAAACCTTTTTTTTTTAAGTTTATTTATTTATTTCCAGGAGTGGGGCAGAGAGATACATACTCTGAGATACATACTCTGTCCCCAGGAGGGGGCAGAGAGATAGGGAGAGAGAGAGAGAGAGAGAGAGAGAGAGAGAGAGAGAGAGAATCCCAAGCAGGCTCTGCACTGTCAGCACAGAGCTCAATGTGGGGCTTGAACTCACAAACTGTGAGATCACGATATAAGCTGAAATCCAGAGTTGGTTGCTTAACTGAATGAGCCACCCAGGTTCCCCTGAAACATTTTGTACTAAGTAATCACTGAACCCAGAGAAACAAAGAGATTGTCTAAACCAGTCAGCCAGTGAATGGCCAGCTATTATGACAATCAGAAGCCCAAGTTCTGGCATTTGACTGCTGGGTTCAAGCCCTGGCTTCTCACCCTATTAGCTACATATCTTTGGTAACTGATTTCATTTCTCTGTATCTAGGTTTTCCTATGAGAAAGCAGAAGCTAGGATTATCTACTGCCAAGGGTGGTTGTGAGAATTAAGAGATTCTCCAGGTGACTCTCTTAGCCAGGTGACTCTCTTAGCCAGGTGACTCTCTTAGCCAGGTGCCTTCCTTATTCATAGCAAGCACTCAGTGAATGGTTACTGGTGATTGCTACAGTAGTCTTTTTTTTTTTTTAACGTTTATTTATTATTGAGAGACAGAGAGAGACAGAGCATGAGCATGGGAAGGGCAGAGAGAGGAGGAGACACAGAATCCGAAGCAGGCTCCAGGCTCCGAGCTGTCAGCACAGAGCCCAACGTGGGGCTCGAATTCACAAACTTCGAGATCATGACCTGACCTGAAGTCGGATGCTCAACCGACTGAGCCACCCAGGTGCATTATTCTTAATAAGGACAAGGACCAGAACTCAACTTTCCTGACACCCAGCCAGGGTCCTTTCCTCTACTCATGTGACCAGGTGGTATTTATCACGGCTGGGGTACCAGGTAGTCAGACTGAACTCACCCAACCATGGTGGCCACCCTGGCATCCTCCTTCCCTCAGGGATCGCCCCACTTAAAATCTCACTCAATACAGTGGATGTCTCCACAGCTCTTGGAATGCATGTGCAGAAACTTTGTATAACTTGGGGGAGGCATTAACCACCGGTGGGGGGGAAATAGGAATCGTTTGGAGTAGGGCTGGCCCTGATGGTGGCATCTTGACTAAGCCATACAACCTCTCTGTACCTCACTTTTCTCACACTTAATACTCACATGCTGTGCAAAGTTGTTACGGGAATCAACAAGGGTCAGCAGTGGGACAGCCCTTTGAGAAAGGGTAAACCATTACACAAATGCAGGAGACTTGCAAAATACCTGAACCTTCAAGAAAACAGGTTCCAGAATCTACATATGTCTCCCACATCACTGTCACATTTTATGCTTAGCTTGTCTCTGAGATTTAAAACATCACATTATATTTCTTCATTTTTATATTGGCAAAGTCAATCAAAATGAAAGGTTTTCTGTCCTTCTCTTCAGAAATGAGAATCAACTTCTTCCTATTAACAAGAAGTGATAAATGGGGAATCATTTCCCTGAGAAATGGAACGCACTATTTTATGATAGCTTAGGTTAATGAAAATATCACAAATTAAGTCCATGAACTAGAAACTCGTTATGCTCTTCAGCAAGTTTTTTCTCAAGCCTATCCTAAACTCCTTTCACAAGTGAATAATGAATGTCTAAACCCACTCAGGGTTGGTAAACACTGTTTTAAACCCTGTTACGGAGTTGGTGATTTTTAAACATCAGAGCGGCTTAGCAAATAGTTATAACTGGTGGTAAACATGTATTTTCAATTTTTGACATTTGTGCCTCTTCAATAAGATGTTGGCCTTTTTCCTCTTCTGACTCAATTTCCTTTCTGTTTCTTATTCTTTTTATAGATTGTTTCAATCTGTCTCACTTCTGAGCCAACACTTTTGAGATTAGGATACCATTTGGGAACCTTCCCCACGTCTTGCATACACATGCCTCTACGATCGTTTACAAGGACGCACATGCACACAGAGCTAATTACACCAGGGCTCAGCTCAAGCCTTTAATCACACGGGTACTCGCAAATATCCAAAGTGCCACTAGGAAATAATGAGACAGCTTTCAAAAGCTGCTCACAAGAGTCTGTTTCTTCCCTTTATAGTGAAATTGTTCCTGCGAATATGTGTAATCAAAGAATGGATTAAGACCTTTCGAGGCCCACATCCTGCAGAGATGATGACATCTCAAATATATGTATATATGTGTGTGTGTGTATATATAATATACACATGTATATATATACACACACACACACACACACACATATATATATATATATAATATACAAAGAAAACCAAATAAGAATAATTTAATTTCCACAATGAACCCTCACTTTTTAGATTCTCTCTCTGTCTCTCTCTCTTTTTAATGTTTATTTTTATCTTTGAGAGAGAGAGCAAGTGGGGCAGGGGCAGAGAGAGGGGGACAGAGGATCCAAAGCAGGCTCTGTGCTGACAGCAGCCAGCCCAATATGGGGCTCGAACTTGCAAACTGCGAGATCATGACCTGAGCTGAAGTCACGCTCGACCGACAGAGCCACCCGGGTGCTCCGAGAATCCCAAGCAGGCTCTGGTTGTCAGCACAGAGCCTGACGTGGGGCTTGGACCCACGAACCATGGGAAGATGGCCTGAACCAAAATCAAGAGTCAGATGCTGGACCGACTGAGCCGCCCAGGCGCCCCCCTCTCTGTCTCTCTTTAGTACTGCTGCTTAGCTGGTGGCCGAGGCACGTACTTGGTCCTTTTCTGGAGTCGTCAGCCCCACATAGGCCCCCAGAACCACACAGGAATAGGGGCTTCCTTCAACCCTCCCCCCAGGCTCCAGGCCTCAAACCTTTCTGCTGGTCTTTATGAGCCTCTGGGAAGGCTCCACTCTGCTGTACCTTCTTCCTTCCTGCTTTTCTTCTCACCACTCAAGCCTCCTAGCTCGGAAAGTTCTTCGTGCCGTCGCCCCCATCTCCTTGCTATTGGGGTTTAAGGCTGATAGGGTTCAGGACAAGCAATCCCAAAATAAGATACTTTGGCCGATTGAATATTTGAGTTGAAGGAATTTGGGAGGTACAGGTGCAGGAAGGACTCTGATGATGGTCCCTGTGCCCTGAAGCAGGTCATGGGACCCTCACATGAGAGATGCCGTCCCTATATTCAGAGGGAAGGAGCATCCTTATCTCTCTCTGTAGATGGAGAGATGCCCGGAGTAGCCCGAGTGAACAGGCCCTACCAAGTTTCCCCACTCTACCCCTTTAGTCCATTCTCTCTTGTCCAATCACCTTTTTCCATGACCTTCCACTCTTCATCTCCTTACGAAGGCTCCTATGACACATAAAACTTGGGCGAAATGAATGTGTAGGTCTTTCTTTTCTTTTTTTTAATGATTATTTTTCTTTATTTTTGAGACAGAGAGAGAGAACGAGCGCACGAGCAGGGGAACGTTGAGAGAGAGAGAGAGAGAGAGAGGAAAACACAGAATCTGAAGCAGGCTCTAGGCTCTGAGCTGTCAGCACAGAGCTCGATACAGGGCTTGAACCCATGAACTGTGAGATCATGACCTGATCCAAAGTCGGATGCTTAACCAGCTGAGCCACTCAGGCCCCCCTTAATTTGTCGGTTTTTCTGTTACGAGTCTGTCTTTTGTCAGTTCTATATGCGGGCTCCTGATGGGGACCAGACGGTGGGGACAAGAAGAGACTTTTCCTCCCTCCCCTACTAGGCCGCAGGTTTGTGCAGAAGGAGATAACCGTTCTGCACCAGGGCACCGCCGCCAGAGACCCCTGAGGGCTGTCATTCCATCTGTGTTGCTTACCCTCCGTCCTCTGATGGTGGGGCGGGGGGGGGGGGGGTGAAGGTTCACTCGTTTGTCCATCCCTACACTTAGTTTTCTCATCCATGATTCAACTAACACGGGTTTTGAGTGAAGACTATATTCCAGGTGCTGTGCTATCATCAAAGGAAACCAGGGCCGGATTGCACTTCCAGCTGTAAAAACACATTGCATTCAGGAACTGTCGCAATAGGGAAAGAGATAGCTCAGCATAAAACTGGCCTCAATTCTGAATACAATGAGGAAAAGTGGGAATTTATAGCCAAAGAGCAGGATGAGGGTCAGTGGATGGAAATGACTAAAAGGAAACATCAGGAATAAGGAGGGATTTTGGTTAAACAAAACCGAGCAGGATGATTGCTGAGGACAGGCCACAGCGATCAGATATCATCTGGTGGGGGTCGGGATGAGAAATGTGATCGGATACCGACGGTGGGGGATTCTCTCTTAACCGACTTAGCAAGATTCTTGCTGAAACAGGGCAGTGCTGGCCCAACATGGATGGTCCCTGCTGCCCGAGGTTGAGGCTTCATTGAGAAAGAGCTTAGAGCATCCTGTCTCTGGAGAGATCCCTTGTCACTGGGCACTGGGGAAGGGTGTGAGGGGCAAAGGGAGTCCAGGACGCTATCCCTTCCTTAAGAAGCAAGCAAATGCGAGCAGATAATCTCATCCTAACCATGTGGTCAGCGCGCGTGCTGGGTGCTTTAGTAGAGGAAGCAAATCACCTTGCGACCGAGCCCCATTTCTTCTTCTTCCGGGAAGGGCAGTTTGAAAGACTGGTCCCAGGACCCCCGAGAAGTCCTTACTCCAGCAGAGGAAGGGGGGGGGCCCTCACGAAACAATGCCAGGGTTCTCTGACTTGCTTTGAAGTATAAATTCAGATCTTTCTGGCCAGTTGAATTTCCGACCGTTTCAAGTTTTTAAAACAGGAAGATGTTCAGATGTGAAACATAGCTTGCTCATGCTTACTTCTCCCCTTTAGTGGGCATTTTGCCTTTAAATGTTGTACAGATGCCTGAAGTATTCCCACTGTGAGAGTCAACCGGGACGTGCATGTCGTAGTTCTAGATGTGTTTGATGTTCAGTCTTGCTTTGGATACTTGGCCTCATGAGTTTATATATCTAGGGCCTCCTAAATCAGAGGCCAGTCGTTAACATGGAAAAGGCAGGAAAATAATGTCCCAGGTTGAGAGGAAGAAATGTAAAAATTCCACTTGGCTTTCTTTATTGTTCTATGGGTGGCATGGAAATATTTTTTATAAAAAAGACATCCGGGAACTAGATTAAGATTCCTGTTTCTGTTACTTTGGGTCAGGAAATAGCCTTTTTTTTTTTTTTTTTGAAATCTTTTTTGATGTAGATCAGATTTGTTTTGTTTGCTTTGGTGTGTCTTATGTGGACCAAATAAGTGGTCTGTGAGGAACTAGATGGAAACAGTCCCTGCTTCCACTTGCTTTGTTATACCTCTGGGTGGAGAGTTAGAAAATGAAGCCGCGTTAAAAAAAAAAAAAAATGAAAGCAGACTTCAGGGTTTACAGATGTTTGGTTGGGTGTTCGTTTGCATCTGTACAGACTCCTCAGTGGGAGGCAGGGTGCTCAAGTCGCTGTTAAGTAGCAAAGAACGTTTCTTTCTGATTATAATGAACCATTTGGCAGAGTATTTGGAAATGCTAATGGCCTTTGACTTACTCCATCCAGATAAATCCTTTTGTCCAGTTGGAATTATCCCTTTCCCACCAGGTGCGGGGGGGGGGGGGGGGGGCAGTGGAACTGCCCTGTATGTACCCCGGGAGGTCCTTACTGGGAAGAAAACTCTCCCTTGGTCACACTCAGGGTCAATAACACGTAGTGTGCTGTTTTTACAGTGCAGACATAGTCTCAATTAGGAAACACACACACACACACACACACACACACACACACACACACACAAGAATAGCCTAAAAACAATGCTAATTGGAAGAATATCTTTTTTAAAGATACAAATAGAATCATGTTATCTTTATAGTAAGAGGAACACCATTTAGCGTAGCTCAGTTTTATTCTTCATCACGTCATTGAGAGGCTAGCTCTGCAAAGGCATCTGTCTCTTCTTTTTGTTTTGACCCCCTAGATGAGAAAGCGAACCCTGAAAACAGGTGCAGGTAATTCTTATTAATTATTTTGATTTCATTGGGGGTAAAACTTGAGGAAAACCCCTTATAATCAGAGCCGAGTGAACATACACATTCTTTCCCTGCAGAAAAGAGACCCTCCCACCCCACCCCTCAATCAGACAAAGACAGTCTACAAAAGACGGCCCTGTTACATGAAATTTCTTTCAGGTTTACCAGTTTCTTTCTTCTTTTCCCTTCTTTTTTTTTTTTTTTTTTTTTTTGGTTTGTTTAGAGCTAAATGACAGGCCTTTATCATATGTAGGCATCAAGTGCTTACTTTCTCGGTTGCGATTCCATCACCCATAATGGCCTTTGTATACATATACATTGCCCTTCTTTAATAGAAACCTGATGAACTTCAGAATTTATGTGAAATATGTCTTCAATATGAACCTCTGTTCATTTTTTTTTTTTTTTTTTGCAGAAGCAGAGTAGCACAGCCGCCTCCATTTGTTTTCAACATCGTTTCTGGTCTCATCTCATTCCTTACAGCAGCCCTGTTCACAGGCTGAATGGAAACATTGATACACGTGAAGCCGTGCTCAATTTCTCTAATAATCAAAGAAACGCATATTAAAATGAGATGGTATCATTTCTCCTATCATTGTGACAGAAATGAAGGATACTGATCATGCCCATCGCTGGTGAGGGAGTGGGGCAGAGAACCTGGGAGAACACTGCTCCCTTCCCTCAGCGTCCCAGGGCCCACCCTTCCTGAAGCCCCTGCTCTATTCCAGCCCCTGGGAGCTGCAAATCACATGTTCTTGCAATAAACCCTTTTTCTTTTTTTGCATTTGTTTTTTACTTTTTCAAAAAAGTGTTTTTATTTATTTTTGACAGAGAGAATGTGCATGAGCTGAGGAGGCGCAGAGAGAGGGGGGACAGAGGACCTGAACTGGGCTCTGCACTGACAGCAGGAACCCCAATGCGGGGCTGGGACTCATGAACCCTGAGATCATGACCTGAGCCAAAGTAGGACACTTAACCCACTGAGTGACCCTGGTGCCCCCCACTTTTTTTTTTTTTTTGCAAGTCAAGAGTGTTAATAATACCTTTGCCTTCATTTCAACCTATTTTCTCTTGATGGTATTTATTACATTAGCGAATCATCACCGTGCGACTTCTTGCCTTCGTTGTACTAAGGATACCAAACCGTTTTCTAATATCTTTTCGGGATCCTGCATACAGTCATTTTCAGCTGTAGGCTTGGATTTTCAGTGAGCTTTCTGGGCATTTTTCCCTTTTCCTTTGTCTAAGCGTGATTTCACAGATCTCAAGTTTTGTCTCCCCACACCCTCCCTTTTTTGAACTTCAAACGAGAGATTGCTATCAGATCTTTAATTGCTATTAAATACCCTTAGCTCTACCCACTGGGTACTTCCCCCTCTAGATCTAGAGCTGGGGGTCAGACTGATATGCTGAGCTCTCCTCCCCCTCCCCCCCCCCCCCCCCCGGTCCCCAGAGGGTTCCATCTAGGGAGGCTCTTGAGGTACCCAAGTATGAGAACTTCCTGACCCCCCTTTATCTTGCCCTTTGGTTCTTTGAACCACTGGAACATGGGAACAACCGTAATGGACCTCTCTCTCCAGGACAGATTGCGATCCCCATGGGCTGCCCCCCGGACTCCTCTCTTCTCTGATCCAGTCCACAGAACTTCGCCTGTGGGGTTATGCCTCCCAGGATGCAGAGCACCATTGCTTATCAGCTCTTTCTTGCCCTGAGTTTTCTGGCAGAGAGACAAGGTGCCTACGGGGAACTTACTCTGCCTCACGGCTCATTATTTGGTTTTTTGGTAGCCACAGACACTCAGTCTCTGAGACAGGAAGGAGACTCCGAGGGAGGTGTAACATGTCTTAATGCTTTTCTTCGGTCTGGCTCTGGTTAGATTGTTCTCAACCTGCCTCCACGGGCAATAACGGTGGGGGGAAATTTCTAACAGGTTTTGGCATTAGATGGTCTCTCAGTGTGAGTTTTCAGTAGATAGGAAGGAAGCTGATGAGGAATCCAGCGATCCTTTGCGTAGGACCTGCCTGCCCACCACATGAAGTCTGTCGTACTCCCCGTGGGCTTTAGTGGTCTGCAAATGGGCCCAGATCCTGTAATCTATACCCTCTGCTCCAAGCAGCTGGCCTCCTTAGCCTGTTTATTCCTGTCTCTCTTCTTCCTGGCAGGATCCCTTTCTCTGTTCAGCTAAATCTTTTCATGTAAGGCTACCATAAAGTTCCATCTCCTTCACGAAGCCTTTTGATGATTCCAGTGTACGTCCAAGTCCTCCATTTTCTTCCATTCATTCATTCATTCATTCATTCACCGAACACGTATATGTTAGATGCTTATGCCATGCCAATTACCGTGCTTATGTGGTAAGCAGATGTTTGCAAATAAGGCAAACTTGTTTCCTGCCTTCGAGGGGCTGAGAGTTTAGGCATTGTACAGATGCAAGAATCACATAATGATAGATTCTTTCCTCCTTATAATCTTTATTTATTAACCAGGGTAGGTTTTGTGGTTGTTGATTTTTGGCTTTCGGCAACCGGTGAAACCCAGTTAGGAGTACGGGCCCGAACGTGGATTTCTTGGGGGAAGAAGATTCTGGCTCACAGACCAGGTGGCAGGCAGAGAGGCTCTCCAGGGATCTCAGCAGCAGAAATCTTGAGGCTTTGAGGCCACGGCCCCAGCTTCAACAACTGATCCTTCCCGCACGGGAGCTGAATTTCAAGTCTCTAGAAAAACCTGGGATGTTCAAGCGTGAGTCAGGTTATTTAGATCATGCAGTCAGGTGGAGGTGGGTGAGGGCGCTACGGCCACTGGGGGCCTCGCTTGTGAGTGGGGACCTCTCCCAGAGCAGGGGAAATTGTTGTGACCTGCAGCCATCCCCTGTGGATGACTATGCTGCCCCGATTGCTCCTTCAAGGTTGAAGAACTTGTTCCCCAGCTGCTGGTAGTGCGGCAGGCCAGGCGGGGAGCCACCTGGCTGTCAGGGCACCCTGGGAATTGCCTCTGCTCCAGGGGCCACCTTGCTCTAGGTCCCAGTCCCCACCTGGGCATCCTGCACCCAGGGACTGGTGGGAATGTGTGGGGCTGCCTGCAGGCCCAGCGAGGGCAACTTTGAAGGGATATTTTAGCTTCAGAGTTCCCCACAGAGGGCAGGGGTGGGCCCCGAGAGCACTTCCCAAGATCTTACTGTGCCTTAAATCCCACCTCAGAGTCGGCTTCTTGAGGAACCCAACCTGTGACGCACCTGGCAGGATTCATAATGCCCACGATGGTCACACACTCCCACCCCTTATCATACATTACCTGGAATAGTTCGCTAATTATTTCACATCGCTTATCTCTTCCAAACTAGACTTCAGACTTCCTATGAATATAGAAACCTTAACTTCCCCGGCATCCAGTCCTCAACCCCAGTTGCAGCAGGAGATCATAGGCGTCACTCAAAATTACATGTTCCCGCACGGACGATCCCAGGTGAGGGTCAAAGTCGTGCTAAGTCTGACGGGTCAAATGTTGCTGTGTTAGACGGACCAGAGATTCCACACTTCAAAAGGACCTCTTTTACAAGGGTTTCAGACTGCAGTCAAGAGGTGTTGGTTTATTTTGTTTTTATTTGCTTTCATTTAGTTAGCGGCCAACTCCGTGATTTTAGGGCGGCAAATTCTGATCGCGGAGAATAAACCCTTCTGTGATAACACCTTCTCTCTCTCTGCCGGCTAGCCTTTCCGTTTCTTTGTTCCCTGGGGGGTGCAGCCACACAATCTTACAAAACCTGCTTCAGCTCATGATTTTGAGAGCTGTTTCCTTTCTTCGTGAGCATGTGTGGGTGTGTGAGTGTGTGGGGGGGCAGACAGAATGTGCCCTCTAGACTGTGACATCATACGTCTCAATGACCACAGTAGAGAGCTGGCCCTGTCCACAAGAGCCGCGTGTCAAGAAGAATGGAAAGTTGGTGAGCGGCTCCCAGGCTTTGAGCTTTAAAATAAGAATTTTTTTTCGAGAAGGGGGATTTAGGAAAAAGCCCTCTCTGCAAGTACTTCTGTAATCATCCCGGTTCTCAGACAGATCAAGTAAGATTCCTTTGACTTAGAAAATGTTCAGTTTTCAAAATCAAATAAAGGCACACGTTTCTAGTTCTTTCCCCAGTCCCTTAAACAGTCCCGTGCCCATTTGGGGAAAACAGCTCCATAAGCTTAAACAGCTCCATTTGGAGCTGACACTTGCAAAGGGAAGGTATTGCCTCCTACCCACGAGTTTCTGTCTGACTCTGATAATATAATAATATTTCATGTGGCTACCCCGTGATGCAGGCACACTTTCTACACTCAGGACACATGGGCCACTTCCTTTCATTTTAGAAAAACTGTGCTGTGAAACACAGCAAGGAGAATAACCCCTGTGTTTTTCCTCTTCTAAGGAATGTGCTTTTCTGATATATTTTTTAATTGATTAAAAGGTAAGGGTAATAAATGAACATCTGATCCAAGTTTCAGCAAAAGACCCTTTATTGAAGTACAGACTCTAAAAAGTTATTTTAGGCAAGTTCCCAGAGGCAATTTCTTAAACCATAAGGCTGGATGAGGAGACTGTGATTCTAATAAATTCTGCCATTCCTCAGAAATAAATTAAGAGTTTCCTTCCAAGTGGGGTAGCTAGTGGGCCGAACGATCATATTTTAAAATAGCTGAATCCAAACATAAGCTGGATTTGCATTTTTTTTTTTTATAAAGCCTATAGTTTGCTTTTCACATTTTCTCTCTTCCCCAGTGACTCTGGCATTGTATGGTCCAAGTTGCTTTCTTGCAAAGGTACCTTGTACTCACTTTATGAGGTGTGGAATAGAGAGCCAGCCTGGTGCTTTGACTGGCTGAAATTTCCATCCTGCCTTAAACAACCTGGGAAAAGTCAGTGTGATTTATGATAGTGGTTACCACTACCCCTTGACGTAGCCAGGAATATTCTCATGCTACCAACGGCCTCCCCCCACCCCCCCCCCAAACAAACAAAAAACCCCAAACTGGCACATTTTGAACCACTGTCATGTCTACGTCTTGCCTAGCCATTGGAGCAATTAATAAATTAAATACACTTATGCCACTAAGGAGCCTTCCTTGTAAGTGAGGAGGTGGAAATAGGTGATTGCTTTTTTTTTTTTTTTTTTTTTTCTAGTTACATCCAATGCAATCTCCAAGACAGGGAGAGGCTACTGAAGAGATACATGGTGCCAGACTGCCAGGTTGTTTTCGTGAATTATTTCCAGGTGTCAGGCACTCAAGCCCAAGATCACGCAGCAGGTGCTGGTGTCTATAACATTCACTGGGGGCTTTTCATGCCAGTGTTTTAGGTAGTGTGAATCCATGCAGGAGAGATGAAATTAGGTACACATACACGCACCCCTCTACCCCTCCAAAAGATGCTCCCCCCAGATGTTTCTGGAAGATTAGGATTCTAGGCATGTGTTTGTAAAAAGTCACTTAGAGATGATATCTTTACAATTGTATTGTGCCTTTCTCTTCCAGTAGCTTAAAGCACTTCCTTTATATCTACTATGTGTTTGGGAATGAAAAACTCTTATGTTGCATAGAGGTTCAAGCCACATGCATCAGAATGCGGCAGATGGTCACTCTCAGGTGTACTTCCCACTACTGATGGGAGACAGGCATCCCTCTCCCTATACTTCTCTCCCGTATTGGCAATTCCCCGCATCGGACCCCAAAGAAAGCTTGTTGGGGGGGGCGTGAATAAATTAGGTTACAGTTAGTTGGGCTAATGGTGACTCTTCTCTCATTTTTCCCCCACCCCATTTGTAAAATAGTTCATTTTGGGGGCACCTGGGTGGCTCAGTCGGTTAAGCGACCGACTTCAGCTCCTGATCTTTTGGTTCGTGAGCTCAAGCCCTGCCTCCGGCTCTGTGCTGACAGCTCAGAGCCTGGAGCCTGCTTCGGATTCTGTGTCTCCCTCTCTCTCTGCTCCTCCCCTACTTGCATTCTCTCTCTCAAAAATAAATAAAAAAACATTAAGAAAATTTAGTTTATTTTTTCTTCCTCTAATTTTTTATTGTGCTAAAGTGCACATAACATATAATTTACTATCTTAACCACTTAGAGTGTATAATTCAATGTATTATATATGTTCATATTATTGTACAACCATCACCTCTATCCATCTCCTTTCATCTGGTAAAACTCCTTTCATTTGGTAAAACTGAAACTCTACCTGTTAAACACTAACTCCCCATCCTCCCCTGGTCCCAGCCGCTGGCGACCACGAGTTTCTCTTCTATGATCTTACCTACCCTACGTACACGAGTTTCTGCTTCTATGATCTTACTTACCCTACGTACATCGTATCAGTGGAGTCATACAGTGCTTGTCTTTTTGTAAAGGGCTGATTTCACTTTGCAAAATGACTTCCAAGTTTTGTCCCTGCTGCAGCAGGTGTCAGGATTTCCTTTACTCTTAAATCTGTTAATATTCTGTTCTATGCGTATACCACATTTTGCTTATCCACTCATCCGTTGATGGACACCTTGGTTGCCTCTATGTTGTAACCATTGTGAATAATGTTGCAATGAACATCAGGCGTACAAACATCTCTTTGAGACCCTGTTTTCAATTCTTCTGGGTTATATTCCCAGAAGTGGGATCGCTGGATCAGAAGGTAGTTCTATTTTTAATTTTTTTGCAGAACGGCAATACTGTTTTCCGGAGTGGCTGTATCATTTTACGGTCCTTGCAACAGTGTATGAGGATTACAATTTCTCCACATCCTCACCAAAACTTCTCATTTTTATATCTATCAATCAATCTATCATCATCTATCAACTTTCTATCATCTATTGTATTTATTTTGATAGCAGCCATCCTAATGGGTGTGAAGTGGTAACTCATTACAGTTTTGATTTGCATTTCCCCAATGATTAGTGACGTTACACATCTTGTCATGTCCTTTTTTGGCCATTTGTATATTTTCCTTGGAGAAAGGTCTGTTCAAATCCTTGGCCCCTTTTTAAATTGGGCTCTTTGTTTTTTGTTGTTGAGTGGTAGGAATTCTTTATATAGTTTGGATATTAATCCCTTTTCAGACATGCGATTTGCACAATATTTCCTCCCGTTCTCTGGGTTACCCTTTTATTTGTTGATATTATCTTATTTTTTTATTATTACTTTTTTTTTAAATTTTTTTTCAACGTTTATTTATTTTTGGGACAGAGAGAGACGGAGCATGAACGGGGGAGGGGCAGAGAGAGAGGGAGACACAGAATCGAAAACAGGCTCCAAGCTCTGAGCCATCAGCCCAGAGCCCGACGCGGGGCTCGAACTCACGGACTGTGAGATCGTGACCTGGCTGAAGTCGGACGCTTAACCGACTGCGCCACCCAGGCGCCCCTTATTATTATTACTTTTAATGTTTATTTATTTTTGAGAGAGGGAGAGAGAGAGAGAGAGAGGTCGCGGGGGGAGGGGCAGAGAGAGAGGGAGACAGAATCCAAACCAGGCTCCAGGCTCTGTGCTGTCAGCACAGATGCAGGGCTCGAACCCCATGAACTGTGAGATCATGACCTGAGCTGAAGTTGGACGCTCAACCGACTGAGCCACCCAGGTGCTCCTACTTGTTAATATTATCTTTTGATGCACAAATTTAAAACAACTTTCATGAAGTTCGTTTTGTTTATTTTTGCTTTTGTTGCCTGTGCCTTTAGTGTTACAGCCAACAAATCAGTGCCAAATCCAGTGAAGATTTTGTCTAGTGGTTTTTTTCTAAATTTTACAGTTTTAGGTCTTACATTTAGGTCTTTGATCCGTTTTGAGTTAATTTTTGTATGTGGTGTTAGGTAAGAGTTCAGCTTCATTCTTTCACATGTATGTTTTCCTAATACTATTTATTGAAAAGACTGTCCTTTCCCCTATGGAATTGTCTTGTCACCCTTGTAAAAAAATCATTTGACTATATATATTTAAAGGTTTATTTTTGGGTTCTCTATTCTATTCCATTGGTCTATATGTCTTTATGCCAGTACCACACTGTTTTTATTCATTATATATATATATTTTTTTTAATTTTTTTTTTTAACGTTTATTTACTTTTGAGACAGAGCATGAACGGGGGAGGGTCAGAGAGAGGGAGACACAGAATCGGAAACAGGCTCCAGGCTCTGAGCCATCAGCCCAGAGCCCGACGCGGGGCTCGAACTCACGGTCCGCGAGATCGTGACCTGGCTGAAGTCGGACGCTTAACCGACTGCGCCACCCAGGCGCCCCAGTACCACACTGTTTTGATTACTGAAGCTTTGTAGTAAGTTTTGAAATTAGGAGGTGTAAGTCTTCTAACATTGTTCTTTTACAAGATTGTTTTGGCTGTTTGGGGGTCCCTTGAGATTATGTATGAACTTTAAGGTGGGCTTTTTTCTGGGGAAAAAAAAGGAAATCTTTGGGATTTTGATAAGAATTGCATTGAATATGTAGGTTACTTTGGATATTATTGACATTTTAACAGTATTAAGTCTTCCATTCAATAAATATGGGAAGTCTTCAATCCATGAACATGGGATATATTTCCATTTATTTATGTGTTCTTTAATTTCTTTCAGCAGTGTTTTGTGGTTTTCATTGCACAAGTCTTTTACCTCATTGGTTAAGAATTCATGTGCTGTAGTAATCGGGTGGAGTGTTCTGTGTATGTCTGTTAAATGTAGTTGGTTTATTGTGTTCTGTTCTCTATTTCCTTACTTACCTCTGTCTGATTTTTCCCTTCAATTCTGTCAGGTTTTGCTTCATATATTTTGGTGGTCTCTCATTAGGTGCATAAATATTTATAATTGCTATAACTTTTTGCTGTATTAAAACTTTTATTATATTATAATATCCTCCTTTGTTTTTTATTTGAAATCTGTCTATTTGCATAGCCACTCCTCTCTTTGGGTTACTATTTGCATAGATTGTCTTTTTCCATCCTTTTACTTTCAATCTCTTCCTGTCTTTAGATCTAAAGTGAATCTCTTGTAGGGAAGATATAGTCAGATCATGTGTTTTTATCCATTCTGCTAATCTCTGTGTTTTGATTGGAGAGCTTAATCCTCTTATGCTTAAAGTAATTAACAATACACAGGGACTTACCTCTGTCATTTTGCTGTTTGTTTTTTGTATGCCTTAGAGGTTTTTTGCCCCTCATTTTTTGCATTATTGTCTTCTTTTGTGTTCTTAATGTTTTGTTGTGAAATATTTAAATTCTTGTCTCATTTCCTTTTGTGTATATTCTATAGCTATTTTCTTTACAGTTGCCATGGGGATTGTACTTAACATTCTAAATTTATAACACTTGGATTTGAATTTATGCCAGCTTAACTTCAGTAACATACAAAATTTTTGCTCTTTTACAGCTTTGTCCCTTTTGGTTGCTAATGTCACAAAATTACATCTTTATTCATTGTGTGCCCCAAAATACAAACTATTAATTCTTTTAAAAGCATTAATCTGTGAAATTATATAGAAAATGTATATAGAGTTACCAACTGAAGTTTAAATAGTAATAAAGTTTAATAGTAATAAAAGTTCAGTAGTAATAAAACTAGACAAATAATTATTCTTTAAAAAAATATATTAGACTTTTAAGTCATGTTCAAAACAAAACATGGAGTTACAAGCCATTGACACAATAATACTAGCTTTTATTACTGCCCATGTATTTATCTTTATTGAGATCTCTATTCATAGGGCTTCTGTGGGAAATCAAATAGCTATGTCCTGGTTGAGGAGATTATAGGGAACCCATCACACTGCTTTCTGGCCAAGCTGAAAACAGCTGACCAATATCTAGTTAATGCATATTTAGGGGTTGGGTCCTGCTTGTGCTCGTGAATTCCTTAGACCACGTTACCTATGGAATATCTTATCTTGTTCTCCACCCTGCTTTCAGCATTTGCTGTTTCATAGTCTTTGGAACACCTTGTTTTTATGCACACTTTCTATATGTTCTTACTCGCATGTAGCAATGGACATATTGCACAATGTTTTCCCTATAGAGTGTGCCTAATAAATATGAAAGCTTGAGAGCAGTTTGGGGAGACTTCCCTTAGCCTCCTTCTCACCTCTTTTGACTTGCATGGAGTCTTGAGTAATCCTTTTGGCTGCCCTTGGCTTTGCTGGACAAAGGTGAAAGCTGAACCCACAATTGGTGACTCCGACATGATAAGCTGAACCCACAGGGCTTCAAGTTAGTGTTCAGTGTCATTTCATTTCACCCTGCAAGACTTCCTTAATTCTTTCTTTCTTTCTTTCTTTCTTTCTTTCTTTCTTTCTTTCTCTTTCTTTCTTTCTTTCTTTCTTTCCTTTCTTTCCTTTCTTTCTTTCCTTCTTTCTTTCTTTCATGTTAGAGAGAGAGAGGGAGGGAGAGAGAGAATGAGCAAGGGAGAGGGCAGAGGGAGAGAAAGAGAGAGAGAGAGAAACTTAAGCAGCCTCCACACGTAGTGGAGGAGCCCTGACTCAGGGCTCTATCCCATGGATCCCTAGGATCATCACCTTGAGCCAAAATCAAGAGTCAGATGCTTAACCAACTGAGCCACGCAGGCACCACTTTCTTGATTCTTTCTTTCTTTCTTTTTTTTTTAATTTTTTTTAACGTTTATTTATTTTTGAGACAGAGAGAGACAGAGCATGAACGGGGAAGGGGCAGAGAGAGAGGGAGACACGGAATCGGAAGCAGGCTCCAGGCTCTGAGCCATCAGCCCAGAGCCCGACGCGGGGCTCGAACTCATGGACCGCGAGATCGTGACCTGAGCTGAAGTCAGACGCTTAACCGACTGAGCCACCCAGGCGCCCCACTTGATTATTACTTAAAGGGCAGAAATTGTTCTCTTTTTTTTTTTTTTTTGTTTATCTGTTTATCTTAGGTTTTGTTTGTCCTTCACTTTTGAAGGACAGTTTTGCTGGATATAATATTCTTTTTTTTTTAAGTTTATTTATTTTGAGAGAGTGAGCACAAGTGGGGGAGGGGCAGAGAGAGGAAGAGAGAGAGAGAGAGAATCCCAAGCACTAGTAGTGCAGAGCCCAATGTGGGGCTTGAACTCACGAACCGTGAGATCATGACCTGAGCTGAAATCAAGAGTCAGACTCTTAACCGACTGAGCCACCCAGATGTCAATGGATATAGTATTCTTAGTTGATAATTTTTTTCTTTTATCACTTTGACTAGATGGGCCAACTGCCTTCTGGCTTCCAAAGTTTTGATTAGAAATCTGCTGGTAATTTGTTGAGGATCTCTTGTTTGTGAAAAGTCACTTCTCTTAATGATTTCAAGATTCTTTGTCTTTCAACAGTTTGATTATAATGTGTCTTGGTATGAATCTCTTTGAATTCATTTTAGTTGGAATTCGGCTTCTTTGATGTTTATATTCATGTCTTTCATCAAATTTGGAATTTTTCATTATTTCTTCAAATATTCTTTCTGCCCCATTCTCTTTGTCTTCTTCTTTGGGGACTCCCACAGAATATATGTTCATTTGTTTGATTATGTCCCACTGGTCTCTTATGCTCTATTAACTTTTCTTCATTTTTTTTTTTCTTTCTGTTCCTCAGATTCAATTATTTCCATTCTCCAACCTTTAGTTCACCAATTCTTCTGCCTACTCAAATCTACCTTTGAATTCCTGTATGGAAATTTTCATTTCAACTATTGTACTTTCCAACTCCAGAATTTCTTTTTGGTTTCTTTTTTATCGATATTTCCAATTTGTTCTTACATCATTGTGTTGACTTTTTCTGCATCTTTTCTTAGTTCTCTGACCATCTTTAATATATTTATTTTAAAGTATTTGTCTAGTATGTCTGTCATGTTTTGTCAGGGACAGATTCTATTGATTCTATTTTTTTCCTTTTTTAAAAAAAAATTATTTATTTATTTTGAGAGAGAGAGAGAGAGAGGCAGAGAGAGGGAGAGAGAGAATCCCAAGCAGGCTCTGCACTGTCAGCATAGAGACTGATGTGGGGCTTGAACTCATGAACTGTGAGATCATAACCTGAGCTGAAACCAAGAGTTGGCCACTTAACTGATTGAGTGACCTAGGCACCCTGATTCTTTTTTTTCCCCTTTAAATGGGCCATACTTTACTGTTACTTTGTATGCCTTGTGATTTTTTTGGGTCAAGAACTGGACATTTGAGTTTAATAGTGTGGTAACTCTGGAAAGCAGATTCTTCTCCTTCCCCAGAGATTGCCACTTTTATTATTGGTTTTGTTTATTTGATTGTTGTAGGCTGTCTCTGTGCTGAGGATCAGCCTGAGACATAAAGTTAAGGTCTTCTCAGATTTTTTTTTGTGACTTTCCCTGGGTGTTCTTGCTTACTTTCTAATTTTACCCAAAAATGCAGTTATTTTTGGGTGCCGTAACCTTTATTTTTTAAAAAAAAATTTTTGATGTTTAGTTATATTTGAGAGAGAGAGAGAGCAAGCGAAGGAGGGGCAGAGAGAGAGGGAGACAGAATCTGAAGCAGGCTCCAGACTCTGAGCTGTCAGCACAGAGCTTGACACGGGGCTTGAACCCACGAACCGTGAGATCATGACCTGAGCCAAAGTCGGACACTTACCGACTGAATTACCCAGGTGCCCCTTGAATGCCCTTACCTTTAAATGTCTGGATCCTAAAAGGGGAAAAGGAGAGATGTGAAGTGGGGGAAGGGCACTGGCTCTTTACATTTTTTTGGAAGTCACTTCAGCTAGACAGGGACTTGCAACAATGGAAGGAGGTGCAACAATGATGGCCACCTGCCTCTTCATCTGTATCTGAGATTAGAAGCAGCAATCAGTGACTGGAGCACACATCCTTGATATTTGGAGGATAGGGTCATTTTTGCCCACCTTGGCACCCTTAAACTAGTGCGGGCTGCTCCAGGAGGACATGCCCAGGCTACTGCCATGTGGCTGGGGATGAGAGATGGATAGCTGCTGCTGCGCTAAGAGATGAAATTGACTGAAATTAACTGCAATTTACCATGTAAGTCTTACCCCGGAATTTGCAAGCCTTCAATAGACTCTAGAGTTCCAAAATGGTTACCTAAGATGGATTCTGGTAGTGTAATTGTTGTCTAGCTCAGGAGAGAGTCCCCGTACTTCCTATTCCACCATCTTCCCAGAATTTCCCCCTCCTCTCATTTATTTTTTGCAAAAAAGAAATATTTGGAAAAAAGTGTTAGGGACTAGCTCCTTGTGATGTATCTCACAATTGATGCCAATAAGCCCACATGTCAGGACCTTCCTGTTATGGACTTTTGCTCCCAAATAGTCCAGTGCAATTGGATCAATCAATTATGATTATATGGGTTTTGTTTACCATTTAGCAGGAAATCATTTGCTCTTCAGGGATAACCTGTCCTTTGTTTCTAAAGGTAAAAACAGTTCTAGTCCTGGTGAAAACCCATTCTTATTTAATAATCATGATATGTCTGTTGCTCAGCCTTAGTCTGTATCAAAGCCTCAAATAGAGGAGTTACAAGGGTGATGCACAAATTTTTGAAATATTCTATACTTTTCAGCCAGACTAGATTATGTAATCTTGATAGAGTCCATACTCTTACCATTATGCGTATTGGAAAAAATGTTGTTTCAGTATGAGAATGCAATTCTTATCTCTGCTTGAAATCCTAACATGCATCTCCCTTGCCTGTGCTTTGGTTCAGTGTTTCCTGACTTTTGATCTCTCTTTTCTCTGAAATTTCACTGCATTTTAATCATTCTTTTATGGCATTTAATATGTCCTCTTTTGTAGTACTGGTATTTGTGTCTGTGCTGTAATAGACTCTAACTTACAGGGATCACCCAATGCTATCCCAAAATATGCTACTTTGGCATAAGAATTATTTTGAACTGAAGGTTATTGGAGTTCCTGAGATCCCTTATCTGCCTGAAAGCAGAACGTCCTAAAGTAACTCAGTTGTCTTAATCCCCTACAGCAAATCTACTCTTCTCTCTTTAGAGACAGAGGTCCAGAAGTTGGCATCATACCCAAATTATCATATTTCCCATCTATTCTCTTAAGGGCTCATTTATCTTTCGAAAAAGTCATTTATGTTTTCCTAAATGCCTTTTCTGCCCTGCCTTCTAAGAAGTCATTTATTCTCTCAGATGTGGCCCTTGTAGTTCTTCCCATCCCCATTCTAACCACCTCCTTGAGTCTTTTTTTGTGTATGTGAACTCCTGTGTATGTACACAAATACAAATCTCACTTTTTTCCCCCGAATTTGCCTTCGGTCAGCTTAATTTGCAGGCCCCCAGTCACCAACATAAGAGGATAGAGAAAAAGTTGTTGTCTCCTCAACATAGCTTTCTTGCTGGTAAAAGAGGAGGTCGTATATGTAGTGGTAAAGATTTGGAGAGATGGGGTTGAGTATGTTGTTTTAGACTTTTTTTTTTGAAAGAGTGAGCAAGTGCGGAAGGGGCAGAGGAAGAGGAGAATCTTAAGCAGGCTCCACGCGCAAGCATGGAACCCACTGAGGGGCTCAGTATCACAAGCCTGGGATCATGACCTGAGCCGAAATCAAGAGTTGGACGCTTATCTGACTGAGCCACCCAGGTACCCCCAGGGTTGAGTATTTTTAAATTCCTGCATTGCCATCTATTTAATTAAATTACTCAGCTTGTCTAGCCCTCCTTGCACTTCATCTGTAAAATGGGGATAGCAATTTTACCTACTTCTCAGCGTTGTTGTGAGGGTTAAAACAGATGGTGTATGTAACGTGCTTAGCATGGTGTTAGGCACATAGCAAGTGTTCATTAAATGTTAGTGTTGGCTACTGTTGTTCATTGTGATGTTTGTAGCCTTCTCAGCAAACTTTTTGTATTTAATGACTTTGATGACTATGGAATTAGTTTGGATTGAATTTGGCACATTTGGGCCTTAGGGGAGGAAAAATAATTTTCCCTTTACCCTCCTGAGTTGTTGGCAGAGACCCTTGTAATAAAAGACAGATTAACAAGGGAAAAAGAAACAGAAGTTTATTAACATGTATGCCTCATGTATACATGGGAGACACCCAAGGAAAGATGAGTAACTCCCCAAGGTGGCTTAGAACTCAAACTTAAGTACCATCTTAATAAGGAAAGAGGAGAGGGAATGTAGGTCTCTTAGGGGAGAGCAAATAATTTTAGGAAAGATGAATGGGGCCTTAGAAAAATAGATGGGAGGTATGATAGCTTGTGACAAAGTTTGTCTAGTCTTCTCTCCTGTGATAAGAGTCAATCTTCCTAGGTTGATAAAACTGCCCGGCAGGAGTTCTTTGACAAATGAGGTCCTCTTGAAGGATCTGTCTTTAAGCAGATAAAGAGAATTCAGGGAAGGCTTCTCCTGCATTGGCTGTTTTCACGTGCCCGCAGCTCAAAATAACCTACATACCAAAGTGGCATATTTGGGGGCATCATGTCTTGAACTCCTGTTTTGGAGTGACATATTCTGCTACAGGCCTTTACGCAGCCAAAGAGAATTAGAAAACTAGCTACAAGAGAGTTTTCATTCTTTCCCTCCTCTGGACCCCTTTGGCCCTTTGAGCGTGCATTTATTTATTAAAGCTTATTTATTTATTTTGAGACAGAGAGAGAGAAGCAGAAAGAGGGGGAGAGAGAGAATCCCCAAACAGGCTTTGCACTGCCGGCGCGGAACCTGATGCAGACCTCAAAGTCATGAACCGTGGGATCATGACCTGAGCCGAAACCAGGTGTCAGACCGACCGAGCCACCCAGGTGACCCTAAGTACTCATACATTTAAAAATATTTTTATCTTATCTCTTCTACTAGATCTTAAGTTTCTTGAGCATAAGTACTATCAACCTGTGTGTCTTTCTGTTAGTTCACAACCTCCTTGAGTAAAATCTAAAAGCGCCCCCCATATGTAAAAGCATCCCCCATATGTGGAGGGCAAGGAGAGACTGAAGAACGAGGCGGAACACCCCAGATTGGTAGGCGGCAGATCTCATAAGCAAGGGCTTGCTTACGAGGCTTGTCTTGGACAGCCGCAAGACAAGTAGATTTCCACACCTGCCTTCCAGAATCTTAAAAGTTTGTATATATTTTATAGAAAGCCTTAACTGGGTTCAGGCATGTAGGCAGGAGGCCTTAACTGGATTCAGTCATGTACCCAGTCCAGAGAGCCTCAACACCATGTTTTTATCTCAGGGCTGTATCCTTGGAGTAGCTTCTCGGAGTGGAGAAGGCAAGGGGAACGCACACTCCAAGGATGAGGTGGGTGGGAGCCTTCAGTTGGGCTGGGTCCTGCCTGCAGACCAGCCTGCGGTCATGTCTTCTTTTTTTTTTTTAATTAAAAAAAATTTTTTTGACGTTTATTTATTTTTGAGACAGAGAGAGACAGAGCATGAACAGGGGAGGGGCAGAGAGAGAGGGAGACACAGAATCTGAAACAGGCTCCAGGCTCTGAGTGGTCAGCACAGAGCCCGACACGGGGCTCGAACTCACGGACTGTGAGATCATGACCTGAGCGGAAGTAGGACGCTTAACCAACCAAGCCACCCAGGCGCCCCTGCGGTCATGTCTTCTTAAAGACTTTTTCCAACAACCGCCTGCAGGGTATAAAGTAGGAATCAATACACCTGTGCTTCATGAATGCATGATTCTCTTGCTCTACTTTGCCCCGAATTTGTTAAATCCACCAGATAATTTATTTTGTGTTGGAGAGATTTGGCCTGGTTGCTTTTTCCTTTTTTAATTTTATTTATTTATTTATTTGAAAGAGAGAAAGAGAGAGAGAGAGAGAGAGTGAACAGGGGAGGGGCAGAGAGAGAGGGAGAGAGAGAATCCCAAGCAGGCTTCGCGCTGTCAACGCAGAACCTGAAGAGGGGCCTTAAACTCACGAACTGTGAGATCATGACCTGAGCTGAAACCAAGAGTCAGACACTTAACCGACTGAGCCACCCAGGCGCCCCTGGCCTGGCTTCTTAATAATTGTTCCTACCATTAGAGAGGCATCACTGTCTTTACTGAGGTCAAAATCTTTCATTGAAAAGAAACCATTAGTAGAGCCAGAAATGGAATTCAGGAGTCCAGACCAACAGTTACAAACATTTAATCTCACTTTTTATGAATGAGAACTGGGAAGGACAGTGAAAACCCTGGAAACTGCACAGGGTTTCAGCCAGCAGCATGACGGTGTGGGTGGGGAAGGGGGGCGGTGCACATGTTGGGATCAGGTCAGGAATTGGTGATGGAAAAGGTACACAAGGCCATCCGGCCTCTACTGGCTCTGGTAAAACCATAGGGTCAGGGCTAGTGGGTGGCTGTTCTTTTTACTTTGCAAAATAGGAATGGAATGAGAAAGAAAAAAACTTTTAAGGTAAATTTGCATGAGAATAGAGGATTGGAGAGGTGAGTGATGTCTGGGAAATTTGTAGTACTCTAAAGGCCACTGGGGTGTGTGAGAAACAAGATGTTAATCAGAAACAGAGGGAGCACAAAGAGAAGACCACAACAATTTAAAATCTACAATATCCTTCTCTCTGATCTAGAAAAAAGACAGATTTCTCCCAGTTGGTAGCACTGAAAATCTTTGATTCGATCCATCTTCTTTTTCTTCTGGAAAGAAAACTCGAAAAAGTATTAGTACTCTTAGAAGTACTAGTTGAAAAAGTGGGGCGCCTGGGTGGCTCAGCCGGTTGGGCGTCCGACTTCGGCTCAGGTCATGATCTCACAGTCCATGAGTTCGAGCCCCACGTCGGGCTCTGTGCTGACAGCTCGGAGCCCGGAGCCTGCTTCGGATTCTGTGTCTCCCTCTCTCTCTGCCCCTCCCCCTCTAGTGCTCTGTCTCGCAAAAATGAATAAAATGTAAAAAAAAAAAAAAATTAAAAAAAAAAAAGAAGTACTAGTTAAAAAAGTGTGTTTCTAAGGAGCTGTTACATGCTCCCCACTCACGATGTAGGATGAGGGATGTTTCCCTGGTCCACTCCTTCGAGGCACCAGAAGCTGGACCATTGCCATCAGGGTTTTCTCTGAATATGGCTGTGACAGTACCCGAAGGGTTCATTAGTTTGGAATTTTACAGAGTTAATAAGGACATTAATTAAGAACGCCAAAACTCACACGTGGAAGGAGACGCGGGTCTAACTTACTCTGCTCTAAATGTAAGCACCATTTTCTATATAACAACTACAGATACCTTACCGTGTGGTTCCGCTATTAATTTATAATCCTTCGCTGCTGGGGCCTCGGTGAAACCTTTGTGTGCCTAAGGGAAGGGTTTGTGCTGTGTGTCTATTCTTCTCTTTTGTTAGCCAGGTTCTGTGTTTTGTCTGCTGACCTTTCCAGAACGTCCCATGCCACTCTCATCGTGCGCCACGTTGCTTCAGTCTATCAGGGGCCTTTTCTTTTTCTACTACTAATTGAACATCTCATATTGCAAAAACACTCAGTTTAGAGCTCAGAGAACACAGTCCTTATTAACTGAGCAAAGGCTGTTAGGCATGCGCCACCGTGCGTGGCCAAGTGCCTGTCGTCTGTGCCTGGAAAATCTTTTCTCTGTGTCTTTTCCCTTTCAGAAATAATGCTGGAGCTCTAAGTTCTAGGCAGATGTGGTCTCCTGCCTCCTGGTACTGTTGACGTTGACATTTTCATGAGCTCTTGTCTACAAAAATGCCCTTCCTCTTTAGCCTGTAGTACAATTAAATCATTTATTGTGTGGCTGATTGTCAACTTATTCTCTCCCATGCTAAGGTGCCAGAGGGCCGAGGCAAGTCTCTCCTGCTAATTTTTTTTTAATGTTTATTTATTTGAGAG
Source organism: Lynx rufus (assembly GCF_022079265.1). Lineage (NCBI taxonomy): Eukaryota > Metazoa > Chordata > Mammalia > Carnivora > Felidae > Lynx > Lynx rufus. The sequence continues at coordinate 19,822,310 of NW_025814889.1, read as the reverse complement.
AGAGAGAGAGAGAGAGAGAGAGAGAATGAGCAGAGGAGGAGCAGAGAGAGAGGGAGACACAGAATCTGAAGCAGTCTCCAGGCTCTGAGCTGTCAGCACAGAGCCCAATGTGGGGCTGGAACTCATGAACCGTGAGATCATGACCTGAGCCGAATTCAGATACTTAACCGACTGAGCCACCCAGGCGCCCCTCTCCCGCTCATTCTTGTATCTGCAGCATCTAGACCAGCATCTCGCCCGCAGAGGGCATTTGATCAATAGTTGTTGAATAAGTGTCTCCTTCACACTGGGGCATAAGGGAGGAGGCTATGTCCTTGCTTATTTTATGGGGAAGAGAAACTTCTAGGCTGAGTTGGACTTGAAACTGAAAGAGCAGACCTAGGCCGGCTGAGTATTGACTATGTCCCTGACATGGCCGCAGAAAGAGGTTCCCGCTCAAACCTCAGACCATGCCTCCTCCCCTTGAATAACTTATGTTTTCTAAGAAAGCAGGCTACTGATTGATGCATTCCTCTGAAGTCTAAGTGGGAGAAAGGGGAGTATGAGAGGCGTGGAAAGTGTGAGTAGAAGAGGGAGGGCTTCTCTCAGGTAGGGGCCAGAGGCAGGAGCCCTCAACCCTGTCCAGGCTTAGAATGACCTGGGAGCATTTTACCCCTCCCCAAACCAATTAATCAGAGTCTCTGGGGATGGTGTTTGGTGCTAGGTATTTATATAGCACAGCAAGGCTGACAGCCAATGGTTAATAGGTGACCAGTGAGAAATGTTCTGTATACACTGAGGCCAAACATGTTAGAGATCCTCAGACACAGTGGTTCTTAAACTTCAGGTGCATCAGAATCTCCTGGAAGACTTGTTCAAACACAGATTGCTGAGCCCCACCCCCAGAGTTTCTGATTCAGTGGGTCTGTAACCACCAGGCCCAACATTTGCATTTTTAACAAGATCCAGGTGATGCTGATAATTGCTGATCTGGGACCACACCTTGGCAGCCATTGTTCTATCCTTCCCCAGCCAATCGGCTGAGGCCATGACCCTTCCTCAGCCAATCGGCTGAGGCCACGACCCTTCCCCAGCCAATCGGCTAAGGCCATGATCCCTATAAAACCTTTGTGCTTTTGAAACCCACTCTCTCTCTCCGGTATCTCACCGCTTCGTCGGTGCAGGTAGGGGATTGAGCTCGAGCTAGCTCGAATAAAGGTTCTTTGCTTTTGCATCAGACTCGGCTCCCTGGTAGTCTTTGGGGATCACGAATTCTGGGCATAAAACGATTTCCCATTAGGCAGGTTCTACACTGTGATAAATTGGATGGTGTGCTAAATCAATGCAGCTTTAACTACAATCCTGCAAGAGTTTTTCGGGTTAGTCGTTTCATGCTCATGGTCTGTACAGTCTCTCATTATAATTTCAAAGGGGGAGGGGCGTGAAACCAGTGAACTAAAGAATATGGAAAGTTATCCAGCTAATTCAGGACAAAAATGTGTTTAAATGTGTGTTTAAGTGTTTAAATTTAAGGCGACACTGAGTGTAACGTTTCAATTGTTTACAATGAGAAGCTTTGTTTTCATCAGCTTGAATATACAAACTTCTAGGAATATAGAAGAAATAGTCCAATGTCTCCTCATAATATTTAATTTCATTAAACAATTATAATTTAATTTAATTACGCATTTCCAATGTAATATTGAAAGTATTAAAGAAGAGACAACAGGCCCAAAATGGATAAGCTCCATGTGAGCAAACCAAGACTTAATTCCAAACCTAATTGTGGTTTCAGCCTTTCCCAGGAATGCAACCTTCACCTAGTCAATCTGGAATTACCTGGTCAGTCCTAATGAGGTAATCTGCCCAATAGACCCCGTCTGTCCCCCATGGGAGACCCTGCCTGATACAACCCACTTTTTCTTGTCCCCTACTCCTTCCACCCTTCCTGCCTATGAAAGCCTTCCATTTTGAATAGCTCTTCAGAGCGCCTTTCTGTTTGTGGCATGCTGCTCCCTCCATGATCGTTGAATAAAGCCCATTAGATTTCCAATGTATTCAGCTGATTTTTGTTTTTTGACAGATTTGGTGGCAGTGGCAGGATCTCAAGTGAACCTCTGATGGCTTCGGTACCAACAAGAGACACAGTTGGAGTACTTGTCAACTCTTTGAGTTCTCTTTCTCACCGTTGGTAAGTTCCTCTTGGTTTTGAGCTCTGCTCTTTTTTTATTTTTGTTTTAATGTTCTTTATTTTTGAGAGAGTGAGAGAGAGACAGAGCGAGAGCAGGGGAGGCACAGAGAGAGAGGGAGACACAGAGTCCGAAGCAGGCTCCAGGCGCAGAGCCCAACGCGGGGCTCAGACTCATGACCCGCGAGATCGTGACCTGAGCCGAAGTCGGCGCTTAACCGACTGAGCCACCCAGGCGCCCCTGAGCTCTGCTCTTTTACCTCAAGTTTGTGATCTAATTGGCTTTCTAGCTAGTTCCCCGTTTGATTGGAATCCCTAGTTCCATGTTGGGAACTGCTGGTGCCATCTCAGGCTCCCCCTTTGTTTGGAAACAGCCTACAATCCCCATTCTGCGGGTTCAGTCCTTTCTCCAATTCCCAGTTCTGTGATGGGAATCATCGGTGGTGCACGTGGGGCCTTGAGGGCTGGCCTTCAGTAACCTCTCTCTGGCTACTGCTGGTATGTCAGTGTGTACATGCTTGTCTGTCTTGTTTTGTGTACGTAAGGCGATTGTCCTTGGGAATCCCAGAAGCCCCCAAAAGGGAAGAAAAGCTGCAAAATCTGTGGGCGTGGGTCAAGCATGTAAAAGCTGTATAATATAGCTTGCTATCTAATTTGAAGGCTCTTAAGATAAATTGGTCACAGGGGCGCCTGGGTGGCGCAGTCGGTTAAGCGTCCGACTTCAGCCAGGTCACGATCTCGCGGTCCACGAGTTCGAGCCCCGTGTCGGGCTCTGGGCTGATGGCTCAGAGCCTGGAGCCTGTTTCCGATTCTGTGTCTCCCTCTCTCTCTGCCCCTCCCCCGTTCATCCTCTGTCTCTCTCTGTCCCAAAAATAAATAAACGTTGGGGAAAAAAAAAAAATTAAAAAAAAAAAAAAGATAAATTGGTCACAGAATGGGTTAGATTGACACTAGATTACCTGCTACCCTCAGGAAAACTTCCATGCTACAAGGTAGTCTGTAAAGCTTCGTACAACTTCCAACCCAGAGGCACATCCCTTCAGGTACTAGTTTGGCTCTGAGAGACTCAAAGACTTAGCTAAAATAATAACAATACTAGGAAATAAGAATAAAAAATGAGATCCTCATACTCCAAAGAGTTGAACACGCTGCCTTCTAACACGCCTGCTTGCTTTTCGTCTAAGTACTATACTTCCGGAAACGATAAATATGTATAAAAAAAACCCAGTGAAATCTCACTAAAAACGACCTAGAATTACAATGGCCGTTATGGGGAATATTCCAGTTACACATGGTCATTTAAGAAGTGTACTTGAAAGCAAGGACTCTCAAGCCGAGCAAGCAGAATGGGACACCTATTTGAATTGTCACACGGAAACCTCTAAAAAGGCTTCAAAATTCTAAAATAGCTCCGTTGAAGGGTTTGCTGTAAAAGGCTAATGAAAAATTAAGGACACAAGAGGCACCTAAAACAAAGGGCCGTAAGACTACTGCTCCCCTCTATCCTCCTTTTCTTGAATACTTATTTTAGGAATCCTCTGTCTAAATTGTCTTTCCACTCTGAAGAGACCACATGACCAGACACCCTTATACCTGCCCTTGAAAGATATTTCTGCCCTTGAAAGGTCCCCAGGGTCCTCCCTCAGCCGATTTGCTCCCAGGGATTTCTCTGGTAAACTGCTACTAGTAATTCCCTTTCACAGCCAAAGGGAAACTAAAATGAAAATTAATGAAAAACTTCGCCAAATTCCGGGAGATGGTGGAGCTACACTCTCTACTTTAAGTCCCACTTGGAGCCTGCAGATAGGATCCCGGAAAAACCAGCAGATGCTGGCAAAGGATGAGAACTCTTACCGGACTCAGCTCTCTCAGATCTCTGTCTGTTAGTGCCTGCTAAAGAGAGAAAAAGAACATGTCGTCTGCATCCTCTTTGAGGACTCCTCTTGGGTCCACAGGGTTGTTTAGCACTGCCAGAAATATTTGCTGTTTGTCCCGGATGAAACCTGGCAAGGTGTTTGAAAGGATTTAAGAACTCTCCGATTAGAAATTTGGCCAAGTTGGAAACTGATATTCAGAGACCGACAGGAATCTGTTTAGACCTTTCCCCCTAATCTAAATGGACCTAGAGGGAAAGGAAGACATTCCAGCATAGGTAGATGGGTGTGTCAGTCTTCCGATATTATTTAGGCTACAACTCAAGTCTTTGAGGAATTAAGAACAAATATCCCTTCCTTACAAATCTTTGTAAGACCACAAATGGAGCACTCGAAATAATTCAAAGCCCGCCTGACCTTTCTAACAATTAACCTCTCCTATTTGTCTCAAAGATCTGTTGGTAGGTATTGTAAAGATTCTGGCCGGGGCGCCTGGGTGGCTCAGTCGGTTAAGTGGCTGACTTCGGCTCAGGTCATGATCTCACGGTCCGTGAGTTTGAGCCCCGCATCGGGCTCTTTGCTGACAGCTCAGAGCCTGGAGCCTGTTTCAGATTCTGTGTCTCCCTCTCTCTGACCCTCCCCCGTTCATGCTTTGTCTCCCTCTGTCTCAAAAAAAAATAAACGTTAAAAAATTAAAAAAAAAAAAAAAGATTCTGGCCTTAGGGAACTTGCATTCTTTCCCTGTACCTTTGAGATATAAATGTTCTTTCTGGTCTACAAACTTCAGAGAGGTAATTCTTGTCAGAAGAAAAAAGGGGAAAACAGGTTTTTGTTTTTTTTTTTTTTTTTGGAATTTGGGCGAATGAAATATCTTAAGTGTCTTCTCCACAGATATTAATAAAAGCTTTATCCATTGGAGCAGATAAGCTTCACTTATTTCAACTGTTCTTTTATAAGCTAGTGAGTTTTTGCATTGTAATCCCCATCTCATAGCGGTAATTTTAGAACGAAAGCTGTAAGGTCCCTGTTTGCATCTGTCTGCATGTTTGTGTGTCTATCATCTATCATCTATCTATGCATCTGTCTATTATCTATGTATCCATTTGTCTATCATCTATCCATTTGTCTATCTATCTATCATCCATTATAGATGTATGATATTTTCAACTTCCAGGTAATATTACCAAAATCAATTTGTAAAAAGCTCTATTTAGTTGGTCTAAAGAAAATTAAGGTCTTAAATGAGTTACAGATTCATAAAATTCTTTTTTTAATTTTTATTTATTTTTGAGAGAGACAGAGACAGAATGCAAGTGGGTTAGGGGCAGAGAGAGGGAGACACAGAATCCGAAGCAGGCTCCAGGCTCTGAGCTGTTGGCACAGAGCCCAACGCGGGGCTCGAACTCACGAGCCGTGTGATCATGACCTGAACCGAAGTCGGACGCTCAACCGACTGAGCCACCCAGGCGCCCCGGATTCATAAAATTCTTGGAAATATAATAAAAACTAACCCAAATACTGTTCAGTTCATGTGATCTGAGATCATCTTTAGTAAATAAGCTAGTTTAAGTTTGTTGGCCTCACTGAAATAGACATGTCTTTAGAATTATTGACATTAAAAATAATGTAGACATACTACATAAAAGTAGATATACTTTTATTCTACCTGGGTTTACAAGTCAAATAAATTAATGATATCTCTGTTATAAAACTTATTAGTGAGGAAGTAACTTGCTATGATAACATTTTTGTAAGTAATCTAAACATAATTGTTGAGCATGAGTGAATCAAATGGATGTAAGTGGGATAAAAGTTTTTAGGCGAATTTTTAACATTGTTTCTTCAAATCTTTTTGGTAACCTGAAACCTTAAAGTTTTGATAAGTTGGGGTGCCTGGGTGGCTCAGTCGGTTGGGCGTCCGACTTTGGCTCAGGTTATGATTGGTCGGTTTGAGCCCCGTGTAGGGCTCTGTGCTGACAGCTCAGAGCCTGGAGCCTGCTTCAGATTCTGTGTCTCCCTCTCTCTCTCTCTCTCTCTCTCTGCCTGTCCGCTGCTTGTGCTCTCTCTCTCTCTCTCTCAACAATAAATAAACATTAAAAAAATTTAAAGTTTTGGTAATTTAAATTAAATGATGGATAGTCATTTAAATATGTAGACCATTGGGGTGCCCGGGTGGCTCAGTCAGTTAAGCGGCAGACTCTTGATTTCAGCTCAGGTCATGATCCCAGGATCATGAGATCAAGCCCTGTATTGGATTCTGTGCTCACTGTGGAGCCTGCTTGAGATTCTTTCTTCCTCTCCGTCTGTCCCTCCCCAACTTGTGCTCACACACTCTCTCTCCAAAGGAAAAAAAAGATGTTTAGATCTATTAGTAAAACATCTTGTGCCAAAAATAAAAACAAAAAACAAACAAGCAGCAAAAAACATGTTTTGTGCCACACATTAAAAAATAAAAAGTTAAAAAAATAAAAAGTTAAAAAATGAAAAATTTACTATGAGAAAGCATATGTATCTCGATATTACAAATGTATTTATAAATATGCCAAGCTACAGAATGGTAATGTAAAAGACAGTTCACAATTGCTTGCTTCTCAGTTTTCACTGGACATTAAAGCTTTCTAAGGGTTAAAAATTCTAATATATGTAATTAAAACTTCTAGAAATAATCAGGGAGACATCTCTGTAATACAAGGAAAGTAGGATATATGTTTTTATCAAAAGAAGGTATGAGTAAAGGAAATGCATTTCTTTTGAGGGAAAATAATTTTGTCCTAAAGTGAGTTTGGTTATTTCAGAAGGGAAAAGAAGAAACACATAGGACAAGATCTGAATGTGGGGGCACCTGGATGGCTCAGTCAGTTAAGCATCTGACTTCAGCTCAGGTCATGATCTCGCGGTTCATGAGTTCCAGCCTCACATTGGGCTCTGTGCTGACAGCTTGGAGCCTAGAGCCTGCTTCAGATTCTGTGTCTCCCTCTTTCTCTGCCCCTCTCCTGCTCATGCTCTGTCTCTCTTGCTCTCGAAAGTAAGGATTAAAAAAAAAAATCTGAATGTGAAAAAGAAAGTTGTAGAAGGTTTGTGGAAAAAGGATCTATGGAAAGAAATTTTGATGTGTACTTCAGCTGGCTAATGTTAGAGTGAATTTAATTAAGTTAAATGAATTTTAATATGAAAAGTAAGCTGGTGCAAAATTAAAATTTGGTTTTCTCTCTGTTTAAAGGATAAAGTTTTCTTGAGTGATTGGTCTGCTTTTGATCAGAGAATGTAAATGTTTTTCCCTTTACTTTGTAAGTAATCTGGCTGGAAAACAAAGATTTTGTGTCCTACCAAAATAATTTCCTCTGTCTTTATCAGATCACTGATTACTCAAGAAAACTGAGTCTTGTCTATTAGAAGAACTAAGATCAGAGAGAGGCAGAGAACTACCGTGCTTTGTAGTTCAAAATAAAGTAATTGGAAGAGTACTTTGCAACATGAAAAACTTCATAAGGACTCAAATATAAAAATGTTTCATCTTTTTGAGGGTTAATTCTGTAAACACCCAGGCTTGCATTTCAACATGAAGCATTTTCTACTTGGTATTTTGGAGCATTCCCTGTGACGTAGATTTGTCTCTCTGTTGATTAGTTCACGGGACCATTCTTCAGTTTTCAGCCTCACCTTAAGCAATCATTAACAAGCAAATATTTAATGTGTAGTATTTAGTGAGTGATTTTTAAAAAATAAGTGCTTTGTCAACTGACTTGCTAAAAATGAATTGGAAACTTGAGAACACTTGCAGTTTCTCTTTTTTTAAATGTGTCTTTATTTATTTTGAGAGACATTGTGAGAGCATGTGTGCACGAGAGCGGGGAGCGGGAGGGGCAGAGAGAGAATCTCAAGCAAGCTCTGTGCTGACACCCCCACTAGGGGCTCCATCTCGTGGACCCTGAGATCATGACCTGAGCCGAAATCGAGTCAGACGCTTAACTGAGAGAGCCACTCAGGCACCCCTGCATTTTCTAATTGTTGTCTCCCTGAGCCAGTCCTTGTCTTTCTCCGTCCCTCCCTAACACAGATTTACAAATGATTCAATCAACGAAATATGGGACTTAGCTCCTGAATCTTGCTTCTGGGCTAAGTCCCATATTTCCTTGATACCAACATTTAATCCCCCCCCACCCCCCATTTTAACGTCTCTGAAATCAAGATGCATCTTATAGTTGTTGGTATCCAAGTTGCAGCTGTAATGTGGTGGAAGGAATCTGGTCATAGCTATCCATATTGCTGTCACTTTAACTGAGTTATATGCGTTTAATTGTCATTTACAATGTCTTCAAAATACTTTCAGTATGATTTGGCATTGAAACCAAAAGTTATTGTAATAGCCAAAATGCATTGTGATATATAATGAAACTCCATGACTCTGGGTGATATAGAATGAAACTCTATGACTAAATAAGTCTCAAAGACCTTTGTCCATATGTAAAAAAAATTTCAGTGATAAGAAAGCATTGTGTCAGAGTTTAACTGGTACTGTTTTCTCTCTTTTAGTGCGACATAGTGAGATATCTAAAGATCAAGGGCATCGTAGACTTAATGAAGTATGGTAGTATTTGCTTCAGACTGAAAATTTGAATCTCATGTCTTTTTCTTGGTAAATTTCTCATTCTGATGTGCTTCATGCATTCCTAGCTTCCAAGAGCACATTTAAAGGAAATTGTCTGTAATCTGTTTACTACAAACTTTGTTCAAGTTCAAGCTGCAGATTTTCAATCATACTGTACTTCAAAGCCTTACACAGGGGGACTGAAAAATCTGGTGAACACGTTGCAGTGACAGGAAGTATTAAAACCTATAAAGGTGCAAGAAGATTTGAAATTATAGGAACATCACAGCTAAATAAAGTACATATTGCACAGTGTGTTTTCTAAAAGAAAAAAAAAAGAAAATCTCTATGGCTTCATAAGGAACTGGTTTAAAGCTTTCTAAACAAGATTGGAGCCGTTCAGTGAATCTTCAAGCACACATTTGTCGTGAAAATACTATATGTAGGGCTCGGTGTTCATTCATACCTAATATTTAGTGAACCTACTATATGCTAGATGTTGCACTGGTCTCTAAGAATAAACAGTAAAAGAGAGGGTCACAGTCCCCTTGGAGCTTCTGTTGAGGAAGGCAGATCAATGTTAGCAAGACACATTTCTGAGTTTTGTAGATATTTCACTCCGATGAGCCTGAAAGCCTCGTCTGACACTGCCCTGCAGGGTGGACCATGAATGAGGAGAATCAGTCAAGGTTCTGGCAGGAAGCAGATGGCACGCGGAGAGCAAAGACTTTGCAGATAGTTTGCTAGAAGGACTCTTTACAAAGGTGTAAGCAGCGCATAGGGAAACCACGGGGTAATTTTGTACATGAGGAGCTAGGAAGAGTCACGGAGGAGGGGAGAGGTGGGACAGAGTAGAGGGTGAGGGAGCAGGATCTCCACCATCAAGCCTCACCAGGAACAGTCAGGGGGAAATTGCAGATGCCAAGGAAAGAAAGTTTTTCAAGTATTTAGAGAGGCACTTTGAGGGATGCCTGGCTGGCTCAGTCAGTTAAGCGTCCAACTTCGGCTCAGGTCATGATCTCACGGTTCGTGGTTTGAGCCCTATATCGGGCTCTGTGCCAACGGTGTGGAACCTGCTTGGGATTCTCTCTCTCTCTCTGCCCCCTCCCGCCTCATGCTCTGTCTGTCTCTCTCTCAAATATAAAGATAAACATAAAAAAAATTTTTTTTAGCGAGGTGCTTTGATGTGATTAAAAAAGAAGGCTCTGTATCCAAACGGACCAGGATTTATAGCTCTTTGCTTATTAACTGGTCTTCTGAGACTGTTAACTCTCCCCAGTAGGCGTTTCCTCTCCTTCTGTTCCATAAAAGCATGTTCTGGAGATTTTGCTGGTCACACAATATCTCAGCTACAGGCTGTCTTGCCCAGCTAGCTCTGGACATGTGACTAAATTTGGATCTGTGGGATGTGGGCAGAGGTGATGTGTGCAACTTCTGGATTATCTTCTTAGTGACATTTGATTCTAACTCTCTCTCATCCTTGCCACTGGCCAGGCAATGGCAACGACTGGAACCCGTTCGGAAGCTACGTGATGAGCAAAGCGACCTACCTCTCACGTCCAGATTGTCGTGTGACAGAGAGAGAAATTTCTGTCTTATTGACCCAGTGTATATTTAGGTCTTTTTGTTATAGCAGCTTAGCCAATCCCTTAATGAATACATCATACGACTTGGATAAATGATATAATTTTGTTAAACCTTGGTTTCTTTACAGTAAAAATAATTTTCTTTTCATAGGGTTTCTGTGAGGACAAAACAAGCTAATGTATGTAAAGTAATTAGCATGGGACCGGGCACACGTTCACTGAAACCCGGGATGACTGAGGACTGGGTGTTGCAAGGAACAAGGCAACCAGTGAGAAACCTGCCGGGGGTATGGGAAATGATAAGAAATATTGGTTTCTGCCCCCGGTTCCTGCTAATATTTGGTCTTTGACCCCAGTTCCTGACACAGAGCTCCTAAAACACTTGTAATTTCTGGAGTATTAGAGTGTCTGACATAGAGCTCCTAAATCCTGTGGAATTTTCTGGATCATAGGTGTATCTTTGTTTTAATGAAGTGACTCCCAGTGCACTTCCGGATAGAGGCTGCTCACCAGAAAGACCAAGCTATGATTAGAAGCTTGAAATTTCCAGCCTCCCCCCTACCCCCCATTCTCTAGAGAAGGAAGTGGGGCTGGAAATTGAGTTAATATTATCAATCATGCCTACCCGATGAAGCCTCCATAAAAATCCTTGAACATTCAGAGAGCATTCAGAGAGCGTCTGGGTTGGTAAACACATCTGTGTCCTGGGAGGGTGGCCCCCTCCAACTCCAGAAGGACAGAAGCTTCTGTGCTGGGGACTCTTGTGGACCTCGCTTTATGTACCTCTTCATCTGGTTGTTAGCTGCATCCTTTATCATATCCCTTATTATATAATAAGCCAGTAATTGTAAGTAAGTGTTTCCCTGGGTTCTGTGAGCCATCCTAGCAAATTATTAAACCTGAAGAGGAGGTCATAGGAACCCTGATTGATTGACTAATTTTTATAACATTAAATAATTATTTCAAAAATTTTTTGAGACAGAGAGAGAGCACAAACAGGGGAAGGGCAGAGGGAAAGGGAAGAGAGAATTCCAAGTAGGCTTCACGCTCAGCGCAGAGCTTGGCGTGGGACTCGATCCTACGACCCTGGGATCGTGACCTGAGCCGAAATCGGGAGTTGGATGCTCAGCCAACTGAGCCACCCAGGTGCCCCACGGGAACCCTGACTTAAAACTAACTAGTTGTTTAGAAGTGTTGGTAACAATGTGGGACTTAAGATGGGCATCTGAAGTGCGGGCATTCTTGTGGGAACCTTAGTTCGTGGGATCTGATGCTAACTTCAGATAGAGCGTCAGAACTGAATTAAGTTGTCAGAGAATTCTGTTGTCAGAGAATTGGTTGGTGTGGGAAAGACCCCACTCGTCTGGTGTCAGAAGTATTGTAAATACAAGAGTAAAGGAAAATTTAGTGAATTTTCCCTAGACAGGGTGACTTAAGAACAAGAATGAATAAAATGTGAGCCGAGCTATTTGCTGTGAGTGTTGACCCACATACTTTTAGTAAAAGTTTGCTTGTTTTTGCCAGTGGTCGATTTTGAGGGAATCTCAGTATAAGGGGTTGCCGCTCACATGATACTGTTTTCAGAGTGGAGATAAAGAAACAGCAAAATGGAGAGGCAGGAATTCGAAACTAGAAATGGCCAGAAGAATAGAAGATGTACTGGGAATTTGAGGAATTCTTGGGAGGTGGGTATAGGGGTGCTTTGGTCCTCTATGGGGCTTTCATCTGGTTTGCACGGATCCCAAGACAGTGGGTGACTCGAGCTGACATCTTGGTGACACAGAGTGTCTCTATCCTTGCTTAATATTCTTGTACACATATGCAAAAGTAACTCTATGGTCAATTTCTGAAAGTGGGGGTCAAAGGGTATTTGATTTTAACGTTTTGGATTGCGGTTGGGTTGGCTGATTTTAGGTTGATTGAGAGGATCTGATCACCTTACGTGCACACCAGGTACCTTTCCTGCTCTTCTACCTTCTCTCAGCGTTCTGCTTTTTGTCTGCTTTGGAAACTTCTGGCTGCCTTAGGGGTAACCAGTGGCTGAGAAGGGCCGTAGTCCCATCCGGATAAGCAGATTTCAGTCACGCAGGCCCTGGGTTGTTGCTGGACCAGCCTGTGAGTGTGTGGAACATGTAAGCTGGGGACACAAGATAGAAATATTCATGTGACTTAGACACTGGGTTTGGAAAACTTTAGGGGTCCAGTTAGCTAAATGGATGTGGTTTCATGACACAGCCATGGAGGCGGTTAGCACTGGTGCTTCACACACGTGTTGGTGGACTGGTGTGAAATGATGGTGTGCCAGGTAGGTAAGTGTCAGTAGCAATTTTGGGGATTATCGGAGATCCTGGCTCACACCTGGATTTAATGGGAAAAAGATATTATCTGCTGTCGAATGCTTACTGTAACCAGAGTCTTTATGGGGTGTTCTGAGAGGCAATCCCAGCATTTCTCTGTTTGTCTCAATTAGGGGCCAATTTTCTCTTGAAGCCTCTGACCTTGTGGCTGTGTAATCTACACCCCTGGGACCACTATTGGATTTCTAGCAGGCAGTATAAAATGCGTCTTCATCTTGGGGTCATGGTTAACCAACCACCTTGCTAGAGTAATTTAAAACTGGCTTGCTCATTCTTTGGCCACCTTACCTAGCAGATTTTATCTGCTTATATCTATCACTTGCTCACCCCCTCCTGCACTTGTAGCCCAACACGCCCCCTCCCCATCCTCTTCAACTTGCTCTTTGCCTTCAAAAGACTTGGAAATCTCTTGAGAGTCCTCCCACTTGGCTGAATTCCTGGCCTCAACCTACCCCAGACATCTTCGTGTTATTAACAACCAGGCCCTGGTAGGGTCCGCTATTTTCTGGAGCTTCCTTCAGGTAGGTCAGGTTTCTGAGAAACAGACTCCAAGACGGAGATTTGTGCACAGAGGTTCTACTGAGGAGTGCTCTTGGTAACAACAGCTTTGAGAAGTGAAGGAAGCAGGTTGACCAGAGGGAGGAGTTGAGCTGCAACGTAGTGGCAACAACGAATGCAGTCTCCGTGGATCCCAAGAGAGCTCAGAAGCTGGGATGGACCTTTGGAGTCATCCCAAGTTGAGGAAGGGGGCTGGGTCTTTGTACCAGGTCGCCAGCCAATCACTGGCTGTGGCCTTCCTCTGGGGAGGGGTTGCAGATTCAGCTACGATCTTCAGCTGCCAACACTCCCAACAGCCACAGGAGTGATGCTTGTGCTCTCTTGCCCTCTCTGCTCCCCACCCCACCAGAGGGGATGTGGGCGGGGCACCACAATGGGCACTGTAGGACTAAGACATTACTTATTTTCATGGCTTCTTGGAGCCCGATCTGATGCAACTGGTCAGAGAAACCCTCCTCTCTTTTGAAGTGTATAGTCACATCTTTTATTCTGGGAAATTCTTTCTTCTGATCATAACATCTTGGCTTTCAAGTTTTTATTTGTTATATTATGTGGGAATGATATTATATGTGATGCACTGCTCTAGGCTTGACGAGGGCTGGAAAGATGAATTACATTAGGTGGTTTTCCTTAAAGGGATTCCTAAGTTGGAAAAGGGAATGGAACAGGGGGGCCGTGGAGAGGGTCACAGAAAGTGAGACTAGAGAGAAGGGCTTTGTGTAGGCAAATTGAATGAGTCTTCAGCTCTGAGGACTAAATTCTAACACTGTCTCACTGTAAATTTTGCCTGACAGCATGGTTGACACGGCCAGTCCTCCCAGATGTGGGCTCGGAGGGCAGAGTTGGAGGAGGGCAATCTCCTTTTGAACTCAAAAGACCAGGCATAAGAAAGGACTAGAAAGGGGATTAAATGAATATCTGTGATAGATGTCTATCTAGAAAAACTAGAATATGCAGAAAGTGGAAAGGAAAAAAACCCACGCTCTCCCTATCTAGAGAAAACCATGGTCAATCTTCTGTTGCATTTTTTCCCTCTGTACCCCTCTCCTGTTTTGAAAACGTAAGAGAGATGATCTTTTCCTATTATCTTGCATCCTGTATTTTTTACTTAACCAGTGGTTAAGTGCAGGCTCTGGAGTCACACTGTCTGGGTTCAAATGCCCATTTCCTCTTTAGTTTCTGTGTGATGTTGGTCAAGCTAGTAACGTTTCTACTCCTTTCTCATTTCTAAAAAGAGGACAATGATAGGACTTTTCTAATAGGAAGATGGAATGAGCTAATGTGTGTGAAGCTTAAAAATTTTTTTTTAAATGTTTATTTATTTTATTTTTGAGAAACAGACACAAAGCGTGAGAGGGGGAGGGTCAGAGAGTGAAAGAGACAGAATCCGAAGCAGGCTCCAGGCTCTGAGCTGTCAGCACAGAGCCCAACACGGGGCTCGAACTGACGAACCGTGAGATCATGACCTGAGCTGAAGTCGGACGCTTAACCGACTGAGCCACCCAGGCGCCCCTGTGTGAAGCTTTTAATACCATTCCTGGCTTTCAAAAAGTGCTCAGTAAATGTTAGCAATCATTATTTTCTCCTTATTTGAATCTTTCCATATATCATATACTACTATGTATATGTTCTGTGGTTGAACTCTGATTTACTTTTGTTGGACATCTAGGCAGAATCCACTTTTTTATCATTATAAAAATTGTTATAATGAACATTTTTGTATATAAACAATTTATGAATTTTATATTTTTTAGGCTAAAATTCCAGGAATAGAGTTATTAGGTCAAAAGGTAAGCTCTAGAATCTGCATGTGTGCATTTTATGGAAAATTCATTTTCTGTATTTAAAGTTAAAAAAAAATTTATTTTTTAACATTTATTTATTTTTGAGACAGAGAGAGACAGAGCATGAACAGGGGAGGGGCAGAGAGAGAGGGAGACACAGAATCTGAAGCAGGCTCCAGGCTCTGAGCTGTCAGCACAGAGCCCGACGCGGGGCTCGAACTCACGGACCGCGAGATCATGACCTGAGCCGAAGTCGGACGCTTAACGACCGAGCCACCCAGGAGCCCCTGTATTTAAAGTTTTAATTGCAGTAAAGCCTATGACATATTATTAGTTAATTTATTACATATGTTTCTTAAACATTTACTAAAATGTCTAACTTAATGTTTTAAAAATAGTTCAACCCTTTTTTTTTTTAATTTTTAAAGTTTATTTATTTATTTTGAGAGACAGAGATAGAGCAAGTGAGGGAGGGGCAGAGAGAGCCGGGGAGAGAGAATCTCAAGCAGGCTCCATGCTGAAAGTGTGGAGCTTGAACTCCTGAACCGTGAGATCATGACCTGAGCTGAAACCAAGAGTCGGATGCTTAACTGACTGAGCCACCCAGTGGCCCCTCAACTCTTTTTTAAAATCTTTATTTTTAATTAATGTTTATTTACTTATTTATTTATTTATTTATTTTCTATAAATCAAAAATTTTTTTCATGTTTATTTTGGAGAGACAGAACACAAGCAGGGGAGGGGCAGAGAGAGAGAGAGAGAGAGAGAGAGAGAGAGAGAGAATCCAAAGTGGGCTCCAGGCTCTGAGCTGTCAGTCCAGGGCCCAATGCAGGGCTCCAACCCATTAACTGTGATATCACGAGCTGAGCTGATGTTGCATGCTTAACTGACTGAGTCACCCAGGCACCCCTTTGTTTATTTATTTTTGAGAGAGAGAGCACAAGAGCCTGGGAGTGAGCAGGGAGGGGCAGAGGGAGAGGGAGACAGGATCTGAAGTGGGCTCTGTGCTGACAGCAGAGAGCCTCATACGGGGCTCGAACTCACCATGAGATCATGACCTGAGCCGAAGTTGGATGCTTAACCGAGACACCCAGGTGCCAACTTCTTTAATAGATGCAAAATTATTCAGATTATTTATTTTGTGTTACTTTTGGGAATATATCTTTCAAGAAAATTTTCTTTTTTGATTTGTCATATTCATGAGCATAAATGTTTTCATAATGTTCCCTTATTTTTTTAATATCTGTAGAACTCATAGTGTTTACTCTTTCATTCCTGATAGGATAATTTGTGTTTTATCTTCTTTTATCTGTGATCAGTCTATCTAGAGGTTTATCAATTTTCTTTCTCTTTTCCAAAAACCAAGTTTTTATTTCACTTTATTCTTTGCCTATTTCTAGTTCACGGATGTCTGTTTTTATATTGTGGGTTTTTTTTTTTTTTTCCATTTTCTTTTATGTGGCTCTTTTGGTGCTCACCTAGCTTCTTAAGGTGAAAGCATAGATTGTTGATTTTAAGCTTCTTCTTTTCTAATATAAATATTTAAACTTATATATTTCCTAAGCATTGCTTTAGTTTGTATCCTACAACTTGTTTTTTTTTTTTTTTGTTAACTTTAATGCCAAATTCTTGGTTTTATGATCCAAAATAAATAAAAGAATATGGACATTATCCCCCTAAAACTGATGCTGACTTAAAAGTTAATATAAAACATCTATTACTGTTTTAAACCCACATGATAGCAAGAGAATTTGGTTTTCTTATTAACTTTTTTTAATTTAAAATTTAAAATTATTTAGAATAAAAAAATTCCAATATAATTAGCATATAGTATTAGTTTTAGGTGCAATTGCATCCCACAACTTCTGATATGCTATCCTTTCAATATCATTCAGTTCAAAATATTTAAAAATCTTTTAGTTTCTTTTTTGAGCCACACATTATTTTACAGTATGTTTCTTAGTATTAAAATAATTGGATATTTCACATATTTCTTTTTGTTATCAATTTTGAACTTAATTCCATTATAGTTAGAAGGTGTACTCTTTATTATTTCAGTTCTTCTGAATTTATTGAGACTTATTTTGTATCCTAGCATATGGTCTCTGCTGATGAATGCTCCAAGTCACTTTAAAAGGCCGTATTCTACCGTTGTTAGATGTAGCTTCCACAAATGTCAGCTGAGCTATTTTGATTGATTTTGTTAGTGAAGTTCTATTATATCCTTACTGATTTTCAGACACTTGTTCTATCAGTTACTGAGTAAGGAGTGTTGTGATCTCATATAGCAAATGTGGATTTTTATATATCTGGTTCTATCAGTTTTTGCTTTATAAATTTATAAATACATACACATTTGAAATCACTATATTATTGTGGTGAATTGACCTTTTGTCAATATGAATGTCTCTTTGTTCTGATAATATGTCTTAAACTGAAGTCTGCTTTGGCTGATATTAATATGGTCATTCCTCCTTTTTTTGTGACTAGTGGTTGCATTCTATATCTTTTTCTGATTGTTTTATTTTTAATTTATGTCTTAATGTCAAAGTGGGTTTCTATATGGATTGCATGTAGTAGGGTTTTGTTTTTTTTTTTTTTTTAATCTTGTCTGTTGGACAATCTCTGTCTTACAGTTGGAGTGTTTAGTCTGTTTATACTTAATGTAATTATTGAAATGCTTAGGTTTAAATCTATCATCTGGCCATTTTTTTAGTTCTATCTATGCTTCATTATTATTTTTCCTCTCCTTCCTGTGTTCTCTGACTTAATGGGGTACTTTTTAGTATTCTATCTTATTTCTCTATTGGCTTATTGACAAGGGAGCTCATGTCCAAAGATGATCCCCAGTGAACCATTACTCCTGTGTGGACCCACTCCATTAGGGATAGCCCTGTGACTCATTTTAATCAGTAAAATGTGGTGGAATCAATGTTCTGCCAGTTCTGGGCCTATGTCTTAAGAAGGCCAGGAATCTTTGTCTGTTGTGCCTTTGAGATCCTAAGCTTCCGTGGAAGAAATGTGATTGATACCTGCATATGAAGATCAGCCACACTTCACTATTTTTCAACTGTTATGCCTTTCATTTCCCTCCTTCTTTTAATTTTTTTTTTTCAACGTTTATTTATTTTTGGGACAGAGAGAGACAGAGCATGAACGGGGGAGGGGCAGAGAGAGAGGGAGACACAGAATCGGAAACAGGCTCCAGGCTCTGAGCCATCAGCCCAGAGCCTGACGCGGGGCTCGAACTCACGGACCGCGAGATCGTGACCTGGCTGAAGTCGGACGCTTAACCGACTGCGCCACCCAGGCGCCCCTCATTTCCCTCCTTCTAATGTTACGGTGGTTAAGAATGTAGGCTTTGGGTTCACATCAGCACAGTTCTAATCTTGGCCCACTGACTCTTCAGCAACATAGCTTGGGCAAGTTTCTTAACTTGTAGTAGTAATAGTAGTAGTAGTAATAATAATAATAATAATAATAATAATAATAGCATTAGCTTAAGTGTTATTTTGATAAATAAATGAAATAATTTATGTACAGCATTTAACCCAATGCTGGCATACAATAGGTGCCCAATAATGGTTAGCTATATTATTATTATTATTATTATTACTAAATTTATGATGTATAAGAAAGCAGACATCTGTCCCCTACAGAAACTCTATTTTATTTGGATTTTTGGATAGTATAATATTATTTATCCCATATAAATGATACATGAGATGTCCCTTAACTATATAATCAAGTCACTAAATGTCAAAAAGGGATCTTTTTTCAAGGGACAGGGCTGCAGTGGACTATTCTTCAGAGAGAAACTGAACTGCCTCATATCTCAGAGGGATAGAAAATCTCATGAAGGAATAGTGGGATCATAAAATGTCAGAAATGGAAAATTCTTATTTTGCAGATGAGAAAACTGAGCCTGAGAAATCAGGTCAGTGAAATTTCCATCTTGTTGAAGGCTGTCACCACCGCGCCCCCCCCCCCTCGCCCCCCCACCAACTCCACTCTGAGCTGAAAAAGTCTGTTTTCTTCTCTGATAGAGAACTTTCCAAGGTCAGATCAGAAATAGTTATGAAACAATCTGCAAGTGGGAATTAGATGGTGTGGATGTTCCACTGGAAAGTGTTAAAAACAAGCTAGTTGGCCAGAAATAGAGAAAAGTCTCCTGCTCTGAGTGGAAGTTTAGATGAGATCCATGCTACTAAAATGATCTCTGGCAGATAATTAGTGTTTTTTTAAAAATTCCAATCCATTTTGGACTGATACTTGGTAAAAGACATTAAAAATAAATTTATTAGAAAGATAAACTTAAAAAGCAAAGGCATGCAAAATGCAAGTGTAACTTTTTCTTTATTACTAATCCAACACATAAATTTAATCTGCCAAATTGCTCCAAAAGCTACTAAATGCTAATCTCAATTACTTGAGTATCCTGTTGTGGATCAGTAACAAAGAGTTTGCAAACTGAGCCTAGATTTCAGTGACCTCTTACGGTCCTCACATTCTGTGCTTTTATTTGAAGTCCAAATAGCTGTGCCTTGAATTTACAGGGGAACTCCTCACCCACACATTAATTAATTAAGCAAATGTATTAACTAAAACATGCTTATTTAAAACCTATTACATAGGGGCTAAACACATGCCAGATATAAAATTGCATCAGTACTGGTTCAATAGCTTGCAGTTTACCTGATTGGGTTGTTCAGAGAACTAGAGATAATGTATATACATTATATTATTTAAAAAATGTAATTGTAATTACATGACAAAGCACTGGTGCATTCTCTGATGCACAGTAAGGACGCAACAACGTGTGGTAATTATGTTAAGTAGCTAGCTGGGGACCTGTTTGGGGGAGAAACAGAGCTGTGGTGAAGGTCTTTTTTGAGGAGGTAGAAGTGGGTTCTTTCCAGCATTTTCCCCCCATTCTTTTGGTAACTGTACCTCCCTTCCCCCGGGGTAGCTCTCACTACCCACCCCCACACCCCCTCTTCCTGCAGGTCTCACTGGTCTGCCTAACCACTGGCCACAGGGATCAAGTGTGAGCGAGATCTGGCCAATTCGTGTACCCCCTTCCCTTAGCCACAGTGATTGGCTGAAGGATGGGCACTGAGTTGCAATCCGAACCAATTAGAATCTTTCACTGAGGTTTTTCTAGATGCATGTTGGGAGAAAAAAAAAATTACATTTTCTTTCTTTCAGTGTTTTCTTTTTTTAAATGTTTGTTTATTTATTTATTTATTTATTATTTTTTAAATATTTGTTTTTGAAGCGTGTGGGTGGATCAGTTGGTTAAGTCCAACCTCAGCTCAGGTCACGATCTCACCGTTGGTGGGTTCCAGCCCCATGTTGGTCTGTGTGCTGACAGCTCAGAGCCTGGAGCCTGTTACAGATCCTGTGTCTCCCTCTCTCTCTGCCCCCTCCCACTCCACTCTGTCTCTGAAAAATAAATAAACATTAAAAAAAATTTTTAATGTTTATTTATTTTTCAGAAAGAGAGAAAGAGAGAGTGCATGAGAGTGGGGGAGGGGCACAAAGGGAGACCGAGGATCCAAAACGGGCTCCGTGCTGGCAGCCAAGAACCCGATGTGGGGCTTGAACCCACAGACTATGAGATCATGACCTGGCTGAAGTCAGATGCTTAAGCAACTGAGCCAGCAGGTGCCCCTATTCATTATTTTTTTAATGTTTATTTATTTTTGAGAGAGAGAGAGAGAGAGAGAGCGAACAAGCACAAGTTGGGGAGGGTCAGAGAGGGAGACAGAGGATCTGAAGCAGGCTCGTGCGGACAGCACAGATCCCCACTCGGGGCTCCATCCCACCACCGTGAGATCATCACCTGAGCTGAAATCCAGGGTCGGTGGCTTAACTGACTGAGCCACCCAGGTGCGTCTTTTTCAATGTTTTTAAACTACGCTGATAAGAGCTGGGTCTCACAAATAGCAAAATTTAGAGAGATGGGGAAAAGGGGAGGGAGAGAGGGGTCTGAAAACATCATTAGGTCTCCGACTTTATACCTCAGCTTTCCAGTTGTTTGAATTAATACATTCCAATTCCCTGTCACTTGCAATCCTGACTAATGCAAGGACTGACTAACTCAGGTTTCCAGATTCGGTCTCAATGTATTATTCTTTAGGTTGGGGCTTTTCAAGGAGACATCTCCAAGATTTCCTAATTAGTTAAGATTATTTAGGACAGATTCTGGCATGAAGTTGTTGAGCATAGAGAGTAACAAACACGTGCCTTTGCCCTGTAAGAGCCTCACACCCAGTCGGGAGACAAAATACTAAAAAGTAACCAAGAAATTAAAGCAAACTGTGACAAATAAATACCAACTGACTTGAAGTGCTCTGAGAGTCCAGAGAAGGAGAGAATGCCTGTGATCTTTGGGGGGCCCTCAGGGAAGAACCTTTGAGGAGGAGGCAGGGATTTGAGCTGGGTATTTGAAGGACGGTTCAGAAAAGTGCTGGAGAGAATTCAAGAGAGTGTTGTATGGATGTAGGGCTGTGCAGTGAGTGTAGGGCTGTGTATCTACAAAACTAGGCAAGGAGATCTAAGTTGGAGGATAATCCTTATACAGCAAGGATATCTAGGGTGGGGGGTTTCTGTTGAAAGGTAGTGGGAGATTTGAGTGGAAAGGTAAAAATGGCGTTTCACGCACTTTTTGAAAATTCTGTTACAGAAACCTCAAACTTACTCAAACCCAGAGGGAATAGTACACTGAATCACCTGCAGTCATTAGCCGGCTGCAACAGTAATCAATATTTTATCATTCTTTTTTCTACCCACCGTACTCTTCATCATCTTCCTCACCCCCACATCCCACTGGAATATGTTAAAGCAAATCCCAGACATCAGATCGTCTTGCCTTTAAGTATTTCATTATTTTTTTTATTAAAAAGTTTAAAAAAAAATCTTTATTTTTGAGAGAGAGAGAGACAGTGAGAGCAGGGGAGGAACAGAGAGAGAGGGAGACACAGAATCGGAAGCAGGCTCCAGACTCCGAGCTGTCAGCACAGAGCCCGACGCGGAGCTCGGACCCACAAACCGTGAGAACATGACCTGAGCTGAAGTCGGACGCTTAACCGACTGAACCACCCAGGTGCCCCAGTATTTCATTATTATCTTTAAGAAGTAAGGACTTCTTTCCCCAATCTAAGCACAATATTATCATACCTTAAAAAAAGGATAATAATTTCTTTTAAAAATTTTTTATTTTAGTTTATTTATTTTATCTTATCTCATTTTATTTTATTTTATTTTATCTTATTTTATTTTATCTTATTTTATTTTATCTTATTTTATTTTATCTTATCTTATCTTATCTTATTTTATTTTATTTTATTTTATTTTTTATTTATCTGGAGAGAGAGAACAGCAAAGGGGCAGAGAGATGGGGAGAGAGAGCCTCGCAAGCAGGCTCTGCACTGTCAGGGGGCTTGATCTCACGAACTGTGAGATCATGACCTTGAGCCAAGACAAAATCAAGAGTCGAACACTTAACTCACTGAGCCACCCAGGCACCCGATAATAATTTCTTAAGATGTTTTCTAATTCTCAGTCATGTTCAAATCTCTCCAATTATCTCCTTTGTACAGATGGTTTGTTTGAATCAGTATCTAAAGAAGGTCCACTTGGTTATATCTCTTAAGTCTCTTGTTACCTATAATAATTCCCACTATTCCTTTTAAAAAGTATGTATTAGGGGCACCTGGGTGCCTCAGTCTGTTAAGTGTCCAACTTGGGCTCGGGTCATAATCTCAAGGTTTGTAGGTTCAAGCCCTGCGTCGGACTCTGTGCTGACAGCTCGGAGCCTGGAGCCCGCTTTGGATTCTGTTTCTGTCTCTCTCTGCCCCTCCCCCACTCATACTCTTTCTCTTTTTCTCTCTCTCTCAAATATAAATAAACATTAAAAAATTGTTTTTTCTTTAAAGTATGTATTAGGGGCGCCTGGCTGGCTCGGTTGGTTAGGCGTTGGACTTCAGCTCAGGTCCTGATCTTGTGGTTCGGGGGTTTGAACCCCGTGTCAGGCTCTGTGCTGACAGCTCGGAGCCTGGAGCCTGCTTCCGATTCTGGGTCTCCCTCTCTCTCTGCCCCTCCCCCTCTCACGCTCTTTCTTTCTCTTTCTCTCTCTCAAATATAAATAAACATGAAAAATTTTTTTATAAAGTGTGCATTAAAGGAAGCTGGCCATTCATCCCATGGAATTATTCACATTCCATATTTGGCTGATTATGTCATCATTGTGTGGTTCATCATGCTCCCCTGTTCCCTGTGTTTCCTGGAGATTGGTAATAATGAGGTCGAGGGGCTTGAGGAGATTCTGCTTCAGTTATTGTTATGATTTTGTGGGGGTGGGGGGCAAGAATACTTGGCAGGTGGTGCAGAGAACTCCCAAACACAGCTCATTAAGAGACACATAACGTCTGGCTGTCCCCCTTTCAGCAATGTTACCGTTGATCAGCAAATTTTAGTAAAAAATGCGGTTGTAGTTTTTTATGTCTCTCTCTAGGATTCTGACCTGAGTCCGTGGGGGCTGGGCTGGTGGACAAATCTAATTCACAGAGCGGGCTGCACTCAGTATCACCCTTCCTCTGGGACCAGGGAGGCATTGTTACTGGGCTCAGCTTAGGCTTGACCTTTCCAGAGCTTCCCTTGGGTGGTAGAATTTCCCAGGAAGCTATTCAGGCAAATAAGGTTCCTGCTGGCCTGCCCACCAGTCTGTCAGACACTTCTGAATCTTTGAACGAAGTGAGGAAAGTCCAAAGAGATTTGTCAGGATGTGTGATATTAGATTTCTTTAGCAAGAATGCTTGTCACTTCGCCACTTTCCGATGAAAAAATTCCCACTGATTGTGTCTAAAAATGCAAAATGAAATGAAGAATCAAGGCAATTTCACACGAAAATATTAAGCCACGGAAACTTACTGAGCGATACAGGAGGGTTTTTCTTTTCCTTTATGGTCTTGAATTATACAACTTGCCCTTCAAACTGGATAATTTGATTATGTAGTCAGCTCCCTTGGGCAATTCAGCTTTGCCCCCTCGATTATTATGACCTCCCTCCCCTCTATATTTGAAGATAATTGTGTCAGCTTCAGACTTTTTAAGCCTATAGTAGAATTGGGATTATGGTAGGCTTTAAATAGAGAAAAATTGTTTTATCTAGATGGATGAAAATGGTAATTTAGTTTTTAATTCATTTGGCTCAGCTGCTAAAGAGAGTTTGGCTTTAGAAATTAAGCAACCCTATACACGTTTTGGTCTTTTATATGCTTTTGAGATCCCTCGCAAAGCCCAAGGTAACGGGAAGCGCATGCATCTGCCCTGGCTTCATTTTCCCCTCATAATATCTTGTGTTTTGGGAAGTTTCGTGCCTGTGTGTGTCCTGGGGGCATGATCTGTGTCAGGCGATATGCCGACCTTCTCCTGGCTCGATTTCCACTCTCAAGAAGCCTTCCTTTTCTCATAAAACACTTGTTTTGTTCACGGACGGTATTGAGATGTTTGGAGAGTACAAAGTATTTCACGTGTTTTTCCTCATCTTTGTATAAAGTGGACTTCTCAAATTTATTTATTCCGTCTCGGGCCTTCTTTCTTTTTCTCTCGTACTGAAAGCTGAGCTAGACAAACTCCCCGGGGGGAACTTTATCTTGACATCATTGTTTCCCCAATTCTGCGCACAGTGCCTGGCCCATGGCAGGTGTCCAGTGAATATTTACTGAATGAGTTAATGAGTGAAAACGAACTGCGGCCCTCTTTCCAACCCCAAATTCCCCAAATAAGGCACCCTGGTTTATACTGGGTTTCATGAAACTCTGAATGCTGGTTATAGCCCCCTGCTTTTGCCCAGAGAGATTCAGAGATTTATTTTTCTTAGGTAAATGCTCAGCTCAATTCAAATCGCCAACTCCAATTTATAGGTAATATTAGGATCACAACGTTTCGGCCAAGGGCTAGGGCTATGAAAAACTTCCGAGACTGAAGTCAAAGGCAGTGGCATTGTCTTCATTTCCTGTGGCTGCTATAAAAATCACCACAACGGGGTGGCTTAAAACAACGGAAATTTATCCTCTCACGGTTCTGGAGGCCAGAAGTCAGAAATCCCTATCACCGGGCCGCTCCCTCCAGAGGCTGTGGGGAGAACCTGTTCCTTGCCTCTCCTGGCTCCTGGTACCTGGCAGCACTGCCCCACTGCTGCCCCGAAGTACTTACCAACCCTATTTTGAAACCGGGTGGCCAGAAAAGAATGCAAAGTTCCGCGATAGAAACATGCCATCAAAAATTTCTCTCTGCGGCGGAAACTGTAATCGTCTGCCAGCCGCCAAGTGCCCGCTTCCTTTTTGTTATGTCCACCCGTCTCCCCGACTTTCAGCAGGTACAGGCTACGGTGCCCAGGTGGAGATGATGGTGTCCACGTATGGTCTCTTTTGCGGCAGGTGAAGGTAGGCGACCGAGCCCTCGCTGCCGAGTTGGGAGTGAAGGGATGTGGGCGACTTCCGTGCCACTTCCTTAATGAGGAAGGGCTCGCCTTCTACTTCTTTCTCCTTTGCCTTCCCAAAGGGAATGCACATGTGAGGGTGAGCCAGCCTGCCGGACGGCAGAGCGATGAGAAAGATGGCCGCCTTACCGCCCTGTAAGGCCCAGGTTCCTGTAAGGCCCTGTGAGGTTCCTCTGGAACCACAGGAAAGGGGAATTAGCTGTATTGTGTGAGTCATTATTCTGGGTTCCCTTTGTTACAGCAGCTTTGCTTGTGCAGGAACTAACACACAGACAAGATTAGGAAAGAAGTTCATTTCTTGTTTTCACCTACTGCTGTTTGTCTATCTGGTAAGACATGCTGGAAGACAGATTAATACAGCTTTGCATTGCTAGATAATTTTCAAAAAAAAAACAATTCTCCTCTATACCCCAAAGGAAAATCGTTATCTCGAGCTGTGTCTGTGTAAGCTGATTATTTCACCTCTTCTACACGGGACTCACTCAGTGCCTGCTTAGGAAGAAGTTCTGTTTTACTCTGAGTTGCTAGAGTGAACTTTTCATTAGTTAGCATAAATGTGCCATCACTCTGTGTCTGTCTTGCAATAGGCTGCAGGCAACTACTTAATAGCCTTCATCAGAAACACCGAATTAATGTCTCCTAAGTGTGTTTAAATTCATAAAAATAACCTCTGGGACACCAGCTGAAGAGAATCTCTCCTAAACACTGTGGGAAACAAGCCACATTTTCTTCTTTTATACAATAAAAAGATTTTTAAAATTTTATTATTTTTATTATTTATTATTATTAAAAATTTTTTAAACATTTATTCATTCTTGAGAGACAGAGAGACAGGACATGAGGGTCAGGGGTGGGGGTGGGGGGGACACAGAATCCGAAGCAGGCTCCAGGCTCTGAGCTGTTAGCACAGAGCCCGACGTGGGGCTGGAACTCACAAACCATGAGATCATGACCTGAGCTGAAGTGAGACACTTAACTGATTGAGCCACCAGGGAGAGAGACTCTTAAGCAGTCTCCATGCTTAGCACAGAGCCTGACTTGGGACTTGATCTCACGACCCTGAGATCATGACCTGAGCTGAAATCAAGAGTCTAACACTCAACCAACTGAGCCCCCCGGGTGCCCCTTTACAGTTCCTTTTCTATTTATTGCCTTTGTATATTTACTAAAATCAGACTATGTTGTATACAGTTTTATAATTTCTTCCTTAAAAGAAAATAAACAAAAAAACCCCAACAAACCAACCAAAAAAAAAAAAAAAAACCAACTCAAGTATTTTAGTGAACATCTCAATTTGCCTGAGTAAGGTGACTACCTTGGTTGCGACGCCAGGCTGGACTGTCACAGAGGGAAGGCAGATCTCCTATGGGGTGAATCTGGGCCTAACACACAATTCCATACATTTGTCAATGGTGTGAGGTAGGGATAAAGGAATAGTGCAGACCTATCTATCGCTTACAGCAACTTTGCTCATGATTTATAAGCACGAGAGTCCCCTTAGCCTGTTGTATGGCTCTGTTCGACTCTGCATTGCAGGCTATTCATTTTTTCTTTCTTTTGGATTATGGTGATGAAAGACTTATTTGCCTCATCCATTCAAACTAAGACTCCAGTATTGCTCCTATGCTTCTAACAGCTTTTCCTTTTGAAAAAGCAGGAGGACTAGGATGCAGCTGACCTTCTGAGTGTTTCCCGTGCATGAGGCACATCACCATTTAAGCGCTTCAACCACATGAAACCTTATGGGGTAAATAGTGTTAGTCCCTTCACCCTTTCTAATTTTTCCCATCAGAAAATGGAGGCACAGAGAGACGAGGGAACTTTTCCAAGTTATTAGAGCTTGTAAGTGTCAGAGCTGACACTTCAACACAGTCTGTTACTCCCTGAGCTTATTGTCTCTGAGAGTGAGACGAATTTACTTTTGCATCTTATTCTTGAAATGCCCCAACTCTGTTAAATCAGTGATACCATGGATTGGAAGACCTATCGTTATTTCATATTCCAATAACAGAGAAGTGCTGCTGAGTGTACCTGTAAGACGCATCCCGATTTCTGAGAAGTTAATAACGTGAAGGGAGCGCCTGGGTGGCGCAGTCGGTTGAGCATCTGATCTTGGCTTGGGTCATGATCTCACAGTTCGTGAGTTCGAGCCCAGCGTGGGGCTCTGCGCTGACAGCTCAGAGCCTGGAGCCTGCTTCCGATTCTCCCTCTTTCTCTGCCCCTCCACCGCCTGTGCGTGCCTTCACTCTCTCAAAAATAAATAAACATTAAAAAAAAAAAAAACGTGAAAAGGAGGTAAGTCTTTGAATCAATGAAATATGATAAAATTGCAGAACTCTTTCTTATAGAAATAAGTGGCTAATGATGTGTAACCCACTGCATGGGCAGTGCTGACAATGTGACTTCTCGGTGGATCGAGTATATTCTCGCGGTGAGCTGTAGCAGGCAAGGCCATACACAATTTTCGACTCCCTTGCAGAAATAGTGGCTGTGTGGCTGGATTTGCTGCTGCAGTTGGAGAAGTCATTATTATTCCTGCCAATGGTCCCAGAAGCTTGGGAGTACCAAGCTGCCTACAGCTACTTGAAAATAATAGAAAAAGGAGAAGAGGAGAATAATGGATGAGATGTGTGTAGCACTTTGTATGTGTGATTCTGAATGTGGGACATATACAACTAGCGGCTCTTTCCCTGCGATGATGTATTGAACGACTACAATAGCCACATTTTGTAATTTCTAGGAAATATCGGCCGAAAAATTATAACTGAAGAAGGAAATTAAATCAGTCCGGCAGAATTATTCCGGGAGCGCTGAGCCTGGAGAAAAGCCGGCAGTGAGGAGGGAGAGAAAGAAGAAAAGGAAAAGATGGGGGAGGGGAGGGGGAGAAAAACAACCACAAAAGGGCTAAATCACCGAAGTCCAAAAGAGGCAGAGTTTCTTAAAGGCAGAGGTGGTCACTGGGGGTCAAATGCCGGAGAAGGGCTCATTGACAAATGACTGTTTTTGGCCGGGAGTTAATAGATCTTGGGCCCGTGGGGAGAACAGAGGGCAATTTGAAGGCAGAGAAAACCCCTTGCCCTTTATTATTTTATCAGAAATGTTAGAAAGGTAAGGGTGGGAATGCTCTTCCCACACCTGGCTGGGCAGATCTACGAGACACTCATTCTCGTCTTCTCTCTGACATCCGAGCTCACTTTTCTTCCACCTTCACAAAGCCGTCCCCTCCCTTGAGACCAGGACACCTCATTGTCTGGATTCCCTCCTATCTCTCTGGCTGGACTTCCTCCATCACTTCGACCTGATTCTTCTCCTGCTTTCACTTGCCCCGTTGACCTTCCTCCTGATTTTATCCTTAGCCTTGTTCTCTTCCCCTACCTTGCACATGCTGTCCTTGGGAAATCTCATTTCTACCCTTTTTATTCTTGATGCCTAAAACATCTTCTCGCCCAGGCTGGTCACTGGGTTCTCACTCAGCTTTCCTCCCTCCATCCCTCCCTCCCTCTCTCCTTCCTTCTGTTCTTTTATTTGACACATTCCACAGGCTACCATTGGCAAGCCCACATGGCCCAGGAGAATGAACTTTAGATCCTCATTTTGCCCTCAGTGTCATCTTATTTTTTCTGCCCTCATTTGCCCTCTCACTCCCACCATCTCTTATTTACGCTTCAGTACTTTTCCTGTTTTTTTTTTTGTCCTGTTTCATTTTAGTTTCCTGGGCGTGAGCTCTGTGACAGGCACATCAATTCTAGTCTGATGAAAATTCTTCAACCAGTCTTACCAGTGCATAAAGGTTAAAACAGAAACACCTTTCCCCTGGACACCAGTCCCTTTGTGATCTGGCCTCTGTCTACTTATCTGATTTCTTTTGTCTCTTTTTCCATTCATTCATTCGTATAAAAAAAAGCTAGTTCTAGTCCCCATTTCCAATCATTCCTTCATTCATATAAAAAAAATCTAGTTCTTTCTTTTTTTTAAGTTTATTTATTTTGAGAGAGAGAGAGAGAGAGAGAGAGAGAGAGGAAGTAGGGAAGAGGCAGAGACAGAGACAGAGAGAGAGAGAGAGAGAGAGAGAGAATCCCAAGCAGGCTCTGTACCACCAGTGCAGGACCCAATGCAGGGCTTGAACTCATGCCCTGTGAGACCATGACCTGAGCCAAAGTCAGACACTTAACTGACTGAGCCACCCAGGTGCCCCTAGTTCTTTTTTTTGAGGTCAATTTGGAAACACTAGGATTCTTGTTTTTAATAAAAAAATTTTTTTAATGTTTGTTTATTTTTGAGAGAGAGAGAGACAGAGCACGAGCAGGGGAGGGACAGAGAGAGAGGGAGACACAGAATCCGAAACAGGCTCCAGGCTCTGACCTGTCAGCACAGAGACCGACGCGGGGCTCGAACCCACAGACCGTGAGAACATGACCTGAGCTGGAGTTGGATGCTTAACCGACTGCGCCACCCAGGCGCCCCAATACTATGATGCTTTTTATGAATCCAGCAAATCTCAACATGTTCAGTGGTGGCTTTAATTAGTATTTTGTCCCACTTACAGATCTAAACTTTTATATATTTGAAACGGCAGTTGTGACCAATAAATATGTTGATTCCCTTCTAGAGTACTTCAGATGTCTGGCTGTTAATTCTTCTTAAAATATTTAGTTCCTATAAATCTGATAAATAGACATAAATATAGCCAGCCTTAATTCTAAGTGTCAATATGATATACAAACTTCATAAAATTTCAATTTAAAATCATATGTCTAAGGGCTCCTGGGTGGCTCAGTCGGTTGAGCGTCTGACTCTTGGTTTTGGTTTAGGTCATGACCCCAGGGTTGTGGGATTGAGTCCCACGTTGGGCTCCATGCTGAGCATGGGACCTATTTAAGATTCTCTTTCTCTGTCTCTCCTTCTGCCTCCTCCCCTGCTTGCATTCTCTCCCTCTTAAAAAAAAAAAAAATTAGTTAAAAAAAAAACAAATAAAATTGTAAGTCTAGGGACTCAGACCTGGCTGGCTCAGTCGGAAAAGTATGTGACTCTTGATCTCAAGGTCATGAGTTCAAGCCCCATGCTGGGTGTAGAGATTACTTAAATAAATAAATAAACTTAAAAAAAAAAAAGAAAAGAACACTTAAAAAAAATCCTAAATCGAAATTAATTCAGTTACATATGTTAAATAGGAATTACAAGACTGACAAATAACTAAATGACCAAATTCTTTTAAGTATTTTGAGTACTACACTATTAATATATACATATTCTTTAATATCAACACATTAGCAATACAAGTTTCGTTCTCTCAAACATTTCTGTACATAATTCTAAGTCCTCCTGAGGTTAAATAGGCTTACGCACTATCGAATAGTCATGGTTAACAGATTGCCTTCCCGAGACATTTTTTGGGGGGGTAGAATGTAACATAATTCATGTCTGCAACACGGTAGGACCCTGGCACGAACCTGGTTGTTATGTCAGTGACTCTAAAACTTAAAGAAGGTGGCCACATAACTCCATAGCCTTCAGATTCAAGTTATCACCAAATCTTCTATCTGTTCATAGTGCGTGTAAGCCTACATTTGTTGACTGGACTTTGCATGCTAATCTTTTCTCCTACTTCTGAAGACCCTCCAACTTGACAGAATTCTGCATTTCCCACCCATAGGCTACCTGCCTGGGCGAAGCAGACAGTTCTTGCAGATACTAAAAGGACTTCCAAATTAATTGATTCTTCAGGTCGCTCAACAGAAGAGTCACAACATCCCAGTCATTGCACTGTTACCCGGGGCACATAGTACGTGCACAATAAATCTTGCATCGATTAATGCCACGGCTGGGGGTGTGAATGGATACCAGGTAGCACAGAAGAACTTTTACGACTGCTACTTCCTTTCTCCCCCTTCAAAGGATGGCAGAGTGGCATGAGCTTTGCCACAGACGGTCCTGGGTTCACAGTTCTGACATTTACCAGCTGCGCGCTGTTGGGCGAACTGTTAAATCTTTCTGAGCTGCAGTTCCACGTCTGCAGAATGGAATAGCAGCATCATTCCAGGGTTGTGGAAGATGAAACGATACATTTAAATGCTTACAGACTGATATAGGTGCTATAAACAGAATTGTGCTTCTCCAAAATTCATATGCTCAAGCCGTAACCCTCATTCCTTCAGAATGTGACTGTATTTGGAGATAGGGCCTTTAAAGACTTAATTAACATGAAGATATTAGGGTGGCCCTAATCCTATGTGACTGGTGTCCTTATAAGAGGTTAAGACACATACAGAGACCTCAGGGGCATGCTTGCACAGAGGGACAGCTATGCAAAGGGACTGCAAGACCCCGCCCCCGCTGGCACTCTGATCTTGGACTTCCAGCCTCCAGAGCTGGGAGAAAATAAATTCCTGTCGTTTAAGCCACCCAGTCTTTGGTATTTTGTTGTGGCCTCCCAAGCAGACTGATACATGTGGATGTGTATGTATTGCTTAGCACAGGGCCTGGCTTAATAGAAGACAGCCGTTTTTGGTAACTATCTGACTTTCTCAATGAAGCTGTAAAAAAATGAAGGTTATCCTACGCGTCACATGTGAATTGTTCGTTGCTTGCTGAGTTCAGTGCAAGCTAGAGGAATCCCCTCGCTCCCCGTCTGCCTCAGCTCCAGCATCTGTGGCCGTGGCCGGGAGCCTCCTCCTCTGAAATGTGGCCTAGACTCTTCCCCAGGCCCTGCCGTCATCCGGCTGCAGAACTCCGTCACCAAACTGGGTCTTGTTCATGATGGTATCCCGGGCACCTGGCACCCTGTGTCAGGGAATTTAATTCAATGAACTGTGAGGTAGGTTCATGGAGAGTTTAGGTGTAGAGTGTTTGTAAGGACCAGATATTTCCTGTACTTTTGTTGCTGTTTATGATAGCGACCCGCACATGTTACTGGGGAAGATGGATTCTGTCATTGGACACTTTAGTTCGTGTGTGGGACAGGGCAGGGTGCTTACGTTGTGTTCTCCTAGACGGTCGTCTTGAACTTCATATGTGCCCTGAACTCTCGTTCCAACGGGCATCCGCAGCACAGCCTCTTGGCTGTATCTTACCTGCTTTTAGCAACAGCGAGCTGTGTGCCATCCCAGCACAGAAATGGTCCAGGTGCCTTTTGTGTCTCTGGCGACTGTCACATCGCTCTTGGCTTTCTTCATCTGATGAGAAGTTAGCGGAGGAAAAAAAGATAATGGTTATCTTCGCGCGGTATGTAGGTATTTTTACAAAGCAATCTTACACGCAGAAACAATTTTGGAATACATTAGGAAAATATAAAGGGAAAATATAAGGAAGAGGGAAGAACAGAATTGCTGTAATAAAATGTAAACCATCATACTTGCCATAAGAGAAAAATCTACGGTGTAATTAAGTGAGTCATTATCAGAGTGTTTTTCATCATTTAAAAAACCGTTTTATGTATGCTACCGCTGCAAATAGTTGGTGGGAATATAACAGATAAAATATAATCCTTTCCTATATTTCTCTCTTACATGTCGTCGTACAGGTGTGCTACTGTTTTGCTTCCCACACTCACATACGCACTTAAAGAATTAAGTACTATCCTCAAATAGGAGAAGGACAAAGTATATCACGTATGTGCACTGCCTCTTTAACGTCTCTTTATTTCAACATTAACATGGTATCAGTAAATTCAGGAAACAGATTATACGCTAACAGGATAATGGTAATTTTCATCAACTAGGGTAAGTATTTAATCAATTCTTGTATCTTTTAAAAAAATTTTTTTTTCAACGTTTATTTATTTTTGGGACAGAGAGAGATAGAGCATGAACGGGGGAGGGGCAGAGAGAGAGGGAGACACAGAATCGGAAACAGGCTCCAGGCTCTGAGCCGTCAGCCCAGAGCCTGACTTGGGGCTCAAACTCCCGGACCGCGAGATCGCGACCTGGCTGAAGTCGGACGCTTAACCGACTGCGCCACCCAGGCGCCCCATCTTGTATCTTTTTAAAAAAATGTTTATTTAGGGGTGCCTGGGTGGCGCAGTCGGTTGAGCGTCCGACTTCGGCTCAGGTCACGATCTCGCGGTTTGTGGGTTCGAGCCCCGTGTCGGGCTCTGTGCTGACAGGTCGGAGCCTGGAGCCTGTTTCCGATTCTGTGTCTCCCTCTCTCTCTGTCCCTACCCCACTCACATTCTGTCTCTGTCTCTCTCAAAAATAAATAAACATTAAAAATTTTTTTAAAAAAATATTTATTTGCAGAGAGAGAGAGTGTGCACGTGAGCAGGGGAGAGGCAGAAAGAGAGAGAGAGAGAATCTCAAGCAGGCTACATGCCATCAGCACAGAGCCCCACATGCGGCTGAATCTCACAAACTGTGAGATCATGACCTGAGCCAAAATCAAGAGTCGGACGCTCCACTGACTGAGCCACCCAGGCACCCCATCAATTCTTACATCTTAATCACAGTTTGGAATAAATACTAATCTGATCCAGCCATAAACTGGGCACTTGGTTTTGCAAAAAGAGGGAGTCAGGTGTTACCCACAGAGCTATCTGCTAGGTGAAGAAAAACCGCTAGCTGTCCACTGAACTCCGGTCTCTCTCATTCTTCATCAGAACTAGCATGGGAGTGGGATCTTGGCTGCATTTCCAGGGACCACATTTCCCGCCCGGCCTCCTGACTTTGCAACAAAGTGTGACCACGGCCGACTCAGCTCTCAGCAATGGAATATAGGCAGAAAGGTTGGGAACAACTTTCCAGTTCACTGGCCGAGGAGGAAATCTCTGGCCCTGAGCTCTACCCTCTCCTCCTTTCTCGCAGCCTGGCTTGGCTACATGTTAGGCAACCTTGGAAACCATGTGTTGAAGAGCCATCCTGGAATTCTCCAGATGGACTGTTAGATGAGCAAGACCTAAAGACACTAAAGTCATTGAGTCCTTCCCCCACCCCCTGCACCCCCCAAATATGTTGTCTTTTAGTATCTTTCTCTAACACCACTACTTGAGTTTGGGACTGCCTCACTTTTTATCTAGAGGTGTATTTTGGGTTCTTATTGGGCACCACTTCCTTGGCACTTTTCTCTTCAAACCCACCCTCTGTCTGACAGCTGAGTGAACTCCCAGAAATGACAACCCGATGTGGTCACTTCCAAGCGAAGGGCCATGGCATTTGCTCGGCCTGTAGGCATGCCTCTCCTCTCCAGCCTGGAAAGCTCTCCTCCACGGAAGCTTTTCCAGGTAAGAAATGAATTTTAAAGAAAAACCTTGGCACGGTCTCATTATATTCTAAAAATTAAACACATTTTTTAAAAAGTTTATGTATTTATTTGGAGAGAGAGAGAGAAAGAGAGGAAAAGGAGGGAGAGAGACCACAAGCATGGGAGGGGCAGAGAGAAGGAGAGAGAGAAGCCCCAGCAGACGCTGCACTGTCAGCACAGAGCCTGACATGGGGCTCGGTCTCACGAACGCTGAGATCATGACGTGAGCTGAAATCAATAGTTGGATGCTTAACTTGACTGAGCCATCCAGGTGCCCCTAAATACATTTTCTTAAAGAACCACAAAACCGTGGTCACATCTATCAAAATTATTAAGAATTCCTTAATATTATCTGGTAGCCAGTCCATAGTAGATTTCCTGCTCTTTCCTAAAATTTTATTTTTCCAGTTGGTTTTTTCAAATTACTATCGACAGTCCTCACATTTCTTTTGATTTTTTGTCTCTTAAGTGCCGTATCGGTGTTCATCTCCCATTCCCTACTTTCATTGATTTGTTGGGACAACTAGGTCCTATCTAATGAATACACCCTGGATTTGTTGGGTTTCTTTGTTGTGGTGTCCTTAAACTTGTTCCGTATCAGATCTTTTAGCAGACATTTTGGTTTGGCCAAGAGAACAAGCTGTGAGTTCTGGTTCTGTTACTGACTGTGCTACTCTGGGTAAGTTGCTTATATTATATCTCCTCCCCCCACCGCCAACCTTGTCTCAGCATGGCTTCATTTTTCTCTTTGAAATGAGGGATGGCAAAAATCTCTTCTATCTTCAGGATGCCCCGAGAATGAAATGATGTACTCCATGAGATAAGAATTAATGTGTGGCTCAGTCGGTTAAGGGTCCGATTCTTGATTTCAGCTTAGGTCATGATCTCACCGTTCGTGAGATCAAGCCCCGAGTCAGGCTCTGTGGTGAATGTAAAGCTTGCTTGGGATTCTCTCTTTCTCACTCTGCCCTTCCCCTGCTCACTCTCTCTCTCAAAAAAAATAAACATTAAAAAAAAAAAGATAGTTTATTTTTTAAAAAAGAAAACAGGGGCGCCTGGGTGGCGCAGTTGGTTAAGCGTCCAACTTCAGCCAGGTCACGATCTCACGGTCCGTGAGTTCGAGCCCCGTGTCAGGCTCTGGGCTGATGGCTCAGAGCCTGGAGCCTGTTTCCGATTCTGTGTCTCCCTCTCTTTCTGCCCCTCCCTCGTTCATGCTCTGTCTCTCTCTGTCCCAAAAATAAATAAACGTTGAAAAAAAAATTTTTTTTAAAAATAAAAAAGAAAACGTTCTTGCAAAGAAAGCACTACCCAAGAATGGTTGGACAAACTTTCCTTAGGCCGGTGGGAACATAGTGAATTTAGAAATACAAAAGCTTTTGTGACACGTGGGAGAAGGCACAAATTCACCGGATGTAGAGATCAATGTTGTTCTCTTCCTCTTTGCATACATATCAAGGTTGCTAGATCTAAATGGCAAAGGAGGGTGCAGAAAAGCAATACAATTCAATTAGAGGTGTCACATCACATTAAGCTTACTCTGCTCGTTTTCCTCATTACTACTGCCAATAACCATGAGTACCAGTGGAGAATCTAGCTGCTTCTTTACTCTTGATAGGGTGATAACAACAAAATAGGATGAAAAGGACATTTGGTTTGGGAAACCGTGTTGCATGGGGGCGATGACGTGATGTCTGAATAGGTGACAGGCGACTTCCCAGCTTGCATCGACAGATCCCGAAATCTCACGTTATAGACTGCCGTACAATCTAGTAATGGTCTCTTTTGACCTCCTTGCCATCTGCCTGCCGGCTGCAATGTTCTCTTTACAAACCCAGGTTCCTGAGCGCAGTCTGATGCTGGATTCCCTTTCTTGTTCCACTCCAGGCCTTTACTCAGCGTCTCCTGCCCGAGGAGAACATGGGAGCTGTTAGTCACACAGTGGTTGGCTGCAGTGTCTTCTGTTGGGATTTCACACCAGAGCCAAGAGGAAAAGCTCAGGGTGGTCTCTTGTTTGGGAGACTGAAAAATAATTTCCATATTTAGAACCTAAGGGAAAGTGCTTGTGATGTGCGGACACTGCTCGCAAACCCTAGCTCCCCCTCCAGTGACCACGAGGCACCATTTAAGAAAGAACCCCCGGGTTACTCAGCATTTGCCAAAGGTCTGTCCAGATGGAACATAATATTGGGCAAGGAAACTTTTTTTTTTTTTTTTGAGAGAAAGAGAGGGCACAAGTGAGTGAGGGGTAGAGAGAGAGAGAGAGAGAGAGAGAGAAGAGAGAGACAGAAGCAGGGCTCACCTGGAGTGGGGCTCAAGCTTACCTGATGCAGGACTTGAATTCACAAACTGTAAGATCATGACCTGAGCCAAAGTCAGATGCTTAACCACCTGAGCTACCCAGGTGCCCCAAGGAAGCTTTTTATTTAGTACAGTGCATTGTATGGTGTCCCCCCAAAAGATACATCTACCTGAAACCTCAGAATATGTATTAACTTATTTGGAATGGGGGCCTTTGTAGATGGGATTTAGGTAAGAACCTGGAAATGAAATCACTCTGTATTAGGGTGGGCTCTAAATCCAATGCATCTCATTAAATGAGGCAGAAAAGGGGAACACAGAGAGACACAAGGGAGGAGGCCATGGGAAGACAGAGGCCAAGATTGGTGTGATGCCACCATGAACCAAGGAATGCCTTGGACGAATAGAAGCTGATAGAAGCAAGGAAGGGTTCTCACCTCGAGCCTTTGGAGGGAGTGTGGCACTGCTGACACCTTGATTTCAGGATTGTGGCCTCCAGAACAGTGAGGGGATACATATCTGTTATGTTAAGCCACCCACTTCATGGTAATTTGCTACAGTCACCCTAGGAGACCGGAACACTTGGCCCGTGTGAAGACTTTGCCTTTTGCCTGCCCCTTAATCCCTTGCAAGGAATTTAAGTTAGGTAAACTATTTCCCTGTTCAGGTAAGCTCCAAATTATGCTTTTCCGTGGACAGAAGCTGATAGTTCTTGGAGTGGCTGAGGTTTTAGAGACAAGTGGTATAGAGGTTGGCCATCTGGCCATTTAGAAGGGACTTCACAGGTTTACAGTGTCCTGGTGAGACCACCATGGTCCAAAGTTATGTTCTCAGGTTTACAAATCCAGAAACATTATCTCATTAGCGTGCCTAGAGTTGAATACGTTCTTAAGGGATGAGTTACAGTAAAAGGAAAGTCATGACAGAGAATTATAAATGAAAAAGATCATGTGTCATTTAAGATAGGAGACATAGTTCCCTAGTGATGGAAGTACTCAGATACATTCCTCTTTTCTAGATTTAGAGTATTGGTCTAATACTAAGCAAACTAAATTATTGGGAAATAATTGGGAAATTGCTTGGTGGGAGAGTAACTGTCGATGCACACCCGCATCCATGTTCTCCCCCCCTTTCTTGGTTGGCATGGGGTCACGTGAGTTCTCACCATTAGAATGTGAGCAGAAGCGAGGCATTGCCTCTGGGCCAAGAGTCTAAGAGGGGGTGTCCTCTCTCTACCCTCTCCTTCCCCATCCCCAACCCTATCCACTCAAAGGACAGTACTCTGAGGACTTGGGAGGCCACAATATTAAGTGGTCCTGAGTCCCTGAATGACTGTCAAGCAGAGCCTACCTGTCACATTGGAATGTGACCTGAACGGGACATAAACGTTTTATTGCTTTAAACCAATGCGATTTCAGGGTTATCCGTTACATAGCATAACTTACGCTAAGCAATGCATTTGGTGAGCATGAAATTAGAGTGAAGGGATTTGGGTAGTCACAGAGAATGCTGCATTCAGATGGTGATAAATCTGATGAATTGCTCCTTCCCCACCATCGAGTTGGCTTTCCAAAAACAGTGTAGTGTACTATACGTATGTACATATTTTTTAGTGTTTATTTATTTTTGAGAGAGAACAAGAAAGAGATTGTGTGAGCTGGGGAGGGCAGAGGGAAAGGGAGACAGAGGCTCCGAAGCAGGCTCTGCGTTGTCAGGGCGGAGCCCAATGAGGGGCTCGAACTCATGAACCTTGAGATCATGACCTGAGCTGAAACCAACAGTCAGATACTTAACTGACTGAGCTACCTGGGAACCCCAGAAAAAGTGTATTTATGTTCTCAAACCTAGTGGCTCTCTCCCTGGAAAGTACTGGATAAACACTGACAACTCTTGCTCCACGGGCCTCTCATTTTTCCGATCTCCACGCCGAGGATCCTTGTTCTGCTAAACATCCTCATCATGGAGGGATCTAAGTGTGAGTCTTATCCCCCCATGTTCCCTATGCCCCAGTCAGGTGGATTAGATGTGGAGATTCTCCAAACAGCTTCTTAGCGGGGAGGTTTCAGAAGGAAGGGAATGGTCATCAGGGAGGTCAGGTGTGGCCAGGCATGTTCCCAGCAGGTCTGAGAATTTGTCATTTTATTGGAAAAATGTTCACAGTTGAGAGTGTGCTCCCAAGCCATGGAAGCGCAGAGACCTAATTCGTCAACCCGTGAATTGTGGAGAGTGAAACGTTTCTCACTGGGGAAGGCCCGTGAACCAAACTCAGGGAAGGATGGAGAAGGCAAACAGACTGCCGATTTATTATTACCGAAAGGGCCAGGCGGGGCCAAGTACTGGCAGCTTCTGGCCAATAGCAAAGGCAGGCTACGTGGAGAGTCCTATTCTCTAAGAGGAAGTTGCTTAGTGACTACAGAAATTAGAACAAGGGGGAGTTAGTTCTGCAATTCGGACGTTCGATGACTCCAGACTATGATGACCTGATGAGTCCGTCTCCACAGTGGGAGGTACACGCCATCCTGCCCAGAAGGGGAGAAGTGTCAGGTGAGAATGGCTGCCTCTCCCTGGCCCAGGCCGAGGGGCCGCTGCCAATGTTTGCCTCTGACATTCTACTTTTTAGAAAAAGATCCTATGGCTCACCGTAATCTTAGGAAGACTATGCCGGGTTAGGTTGAGCTGGGGGGTCTGGGACTCATCCCATCTTTTCAGAGCAGCGTTTGTCAAAGGGTAAGCCTCTGAATCCTTGCATCAGAATCGTGTCTGTGTGTGTGTGTGGGGGGGGGTGCTGGATACACATGCAGATTCCTGGATCTCATCCCCACAGGTGGTCTGAGTGTGGGGTTTCTGGGGACCGGGCCTGGGAATCTGAATTCTAAATCACCACACCACTTGAGTCTAACATGCGAAAAGTTTGAGGATTGTTGTTTTGGGGGTCACCTTGCCTATCTCTCATCCACTATGAGTTGATTTTAGGGTGGGTCATCTAATATCCAGGTGTTCATGGAAATCCTTGGTACTGATGGTTCTTTTGGTATCTTCATTATATCTTGGGTGAAAAACTCTATGGAGTTCTGCTAAATAGATTCTCAAGTGGTGTAATCCTATCTAATGAATACATTCATGACTCTGTTCCAGGTATACGTAGGCTTTTCATGAGTTCTGTCTTAATGAGGCTACTTTTTGTCTTGTAACCGCCCTTAGTTGATATAGCTTAACTAATTCTTTAAATTTTTTTTAATGTTTACTTATTTTTGAGAGAGAGAGACAGAGCATGAGCGGGGGAGGGGCCGAGAGTGGGGGAGACACAGAATTCGAAGCAGGCTCCGGGCTCCGAGTTGTCAGCACAGAGCCCGACGAGGGGCTTGAACTCACAAACCTCGCGATGATGACCTGAGCCGAAGCCAGACGCTTAACCAGCTGAGCCACCCAGGCGCCCCGCTTATTAATTAATTCTTATAATAAAGGAATAGGCTCTTAAACAAATGATTAGCATGTCAAATAGTACTGTACACAGGGCTGTTATTTATTTTGTTTTCCTACTGCTTAATATCGCTGATGTTAAATTGGTTAAACAAGGTGGCCATTCGGCTGAGGTGGCTCTAATGCTATGGCGACCTACTTAAGCAAACCCAAATGTAAGCCTGTAAATGCCTCAAAGTTATGAAATTGAAACCTCAGGACAGCCAATCATAAGAGATAATTAGGCTTTAAGCTACGGCCAATCAAACAATTTCCTTTCTTTGCTTCTGTCTTTTCTCTATAAGAGTCTTTTCCTTGGCTCCTGTCAGAGAAGCACTCTAACTACTTCTGTTTTGGTGCTGCCCAATTCCAATCCATTTATGCTCAATAAACTCTTTAAATTTTCCATATGCTTCCTTTCATGGTGACCACTGGAGGTGTGCACAAGCCAAGGGCCTTTCAAAGAGCTCTGATAAAACCGTTATTCATTGGCTTGTCATAGGAAGGTCATCCTAACAGAAAATCTGGGTTGTGGAAGGAGGGAATCCCCACCAGGAGCTGAGCTCAGAAAATATTATGCTGGTTTCGATGAGGGTAAATGAATTCTAATGGTTGCCTAGAAAGCAGAGACCATTTCTTTTCTTCAGTAGGATAGTTTTCTGGTTCTCCCTGCCTTTTCCCATTCCCTGAGATATCTCTGACCACCCCGGGAGGGTCCTAACTTCCCATTATCTCTTCTCTACATAATTATCCTCTGGCCCAGGCACTCAAGGGGTTAGGCTCATTTTACTGACAAAGACTCCCGGGTCAGCTACAGTCACATGAGGACACAGGAGCAATGGCAGTTCTCAACCCGATTAACCACAGGTGTGTGATCCCTGGGCCCCAGTGACAGCCTTTCTGAATGGGAGAATTTTGATTTAACATCAGATGGAAACCAACCGGCATCACTAATGACAGTTCCTACAGACGTTAGCCTCTTAATTCGCCAGGAAATGCAAACCGCAGAACATTCTTAAGGCTTTACTTTTGACCTCTTAAGACAATCATGTGATTTGAGAAGGGAGGGAGAAGTGTGAGAGTGAACTTTCTGGACAGATAATGTGGTATACTGCAAGGTGACTGCACCTTAGAAATAAAAGAAACGACGACAACAGTAACAAAAAGAAATAAAAGAAACAACAAAAAAACAAAAATAATGCTGATTTTGTGTATATTACAGTGAAAGGAGTTCTATTTTTATGTTGTATCTTGTATAAAGTTAGTAATATTAGTTGCCTTTACAGTGGGTTTTTAAAATGCTGATTTGAAATGTGTTTACCTATCCGTTGGGTTAAATTAGTCCGCATTCTGAAAGCCTGTGTGTTACGGAGGTTCACTCCTTTCTGTGTCCGTGGGGAAGGAAGTTAGACACTGACAT
Organism: Lynx rufus; assembly: GCF_022079265.1. Taxonomy (NCBI): domain Eukaryota; kingdom Metazoa; phylum Chordata; class Mammalia; order Carnivora; family Felidae; genus Lynx; species Lynx rufus. The sequence continues at coordinate 19,780,481 of NW_025814889.1, read as the reverse complement.
TTTTCTGAAACATTCCCCCGCCTGATGCAAATTTCCTATTGCTAATCCCTTATGCTGATCCCTCTCCTAGGGAGTCTTGTTTAACCCCAACCTGTAAATCTTCTGGGCAAAGAATGTTGGCTGAGAAAGCATTAGGTTTAGATAGGAATTTTTGTTCCTATCTTCTGGCGAGCCGCAAGATTTTTATCAATTTGATTCATCACCGTGAAAGTGATCTCATGATAGATTGAATTTCCTCTGAATTTTTAAAGGGACAAATGAATAAATTGATCCTTTTTTTTTAATGTCGGAGAACGGTTGCCGTAGTTACTTTTTTTTTTTTCCCCCTGCATATAGCTTATGTATGTTGTGAGCTTATTCATAGCAATTCAATTTCTTTCTGTACCTTGGGGGCAGTGATACCTTCCTGATTTTGTTTTAAGATAATGATACATTTATTCTTAAAAAGTGTGTGGGAGATTAACATTTGTAGAGCCGTATTCTTGTATCATTCTCTTTTCTTTTTTATTATTATTATTATTTTTTTTTCTTTTCTTTTTTTTTTTTAAAATTTTTTTTCCCAACGTTTTTATTTATTTTTGGGACAGAGAGAGACAGAGCATGAACGGGGGAGGGGCAGAGAGAGAGGGAGACACAGAATCGGAAACAGGCTCCAGGCTCCGAGCCATCAGCCCAGAGCCTGACGCGGGGCTCGAACTCCCGGACTGGGAGATCGTGACCTGGCTGAAGTCGGACGCTTAACCGACTGCGCCACCCAGGCGCCCCTCATTCTCTTTTCTACTGTAGTTCTGCACATTGGCTTCCATTTCTTGGGACCATCTTCCAGCCTAAATCATCCTTGGAGCTATATTTTTCCTTTTTTTTTTTTTTTTTTTTGTTTCCTAAAAAGACTCTTCACTAATAACTAGGGAGATGCAAAGCAAAAACACAATGAGATACCACTCATACACATTAAGATGGCTATGAAAACAAAAACAGAAACAAAACCAGAAAATAACAAAGTTGATGAGGATGTGGAGAAAGTGGAAGCCTTTCGCAGTGCCGGAAGGAATACAAAATCGTGCGGCTGCTGTAGAAAACAGCATGGCGCTCTCTCAAAAATTAAACATTGACCCACCATATGTATCCCGAAAGAATTGAGAGCAGGGACTTGAGTGGATATTTACACACCCATCGGTGGACAAATGGATCGAAAAAAATGTGGTATAGAGATGCAATGGAATATTATTCAGCCCTAAAGAGGAAGGAAATTCCAACACATGCCATGAAATGGATGACACTTGAAGGTATGTGCTAATGAAATCAGCCCATTCACAAAAGGACAAATACTGTATGATTCTACTTATACGAGGTACCAGAGTAGTCCAATTCATAGAGACAGAAAGCAGGACATGGAATGGTGGTTGCTGGAGAGGGTGGGGGAGGGTGGTGGGAGGAATGGGGAGCCAGTGCTTCATGGGTACAGAGCCTCAACTGGCGAAGAATAGTTATGGAAATGGATGATGGTGGTGGCTTCACAACCATGGAAATACACAAAATAGCACAGAGCTGTACGCTTGAAAATGGTCGCAATGGGGGCACCTGGGTGGCTCAGTCCATTGAGCGTCCAACTTTGGCTCAGGTCATGGCCTCCCGGTTCATTGAGTTCTAGCCCCACGTCAGACTCTCTACCCTCAGCACAGAGCCTGCTTCTATGGTCCTCTGGCTCCCTCTCTCTCTGTCCCTCCCCTGCTCATTCTCTTTCTTTCTCTCTCGCTAAATAAATAAACTTAAAAAATATTAAAAAAAATAATAAAAGTGGTGCATTTTATGTCATGGAAAGGAAAGGCTTGTACACTGTGATTTTACAAAATGCAGCCTTTCCAGTGACTCTTCCATACAAGTCACAGTGGCGGACATCACTGAGACCATGTAATGACGCAAAGACTCATGGTTACCTCTTCCGTAGGGCTTGCTTTAGGCTTCACCTCCTCCAGCCCATCCAGGAAACTAAAAGGTTGGGCGATGCATGAGAACGGCTGATGCTTTGCAGGGATGCAGTGGTCCATTCTCCTTATGTGAGACCAGCGCCTGGCCCTGAACTGTGTTGGAGTCAGGGGTGATGGTATCCAAACAATCTGGCCTGCCATTTTGCCGAAACGGGGTGAAGAAAAGGGTCCAGTAGAGGGAAAGTAAACTCGTAGTTTAGACATTGTAGGGCAGGTCAGTGTTTCCCAAACTTGCCTGATCATCAGAATCATTCTGGATGATTGCAGGGCTCCGTCTCAAGCTTCTGAAATCAGAACATCCACGGGCAGCTACCTGGTTTTGTTTGGGTTTGTTTTAATCAAGTGTTTTAGGGGATTCCTAACGATCAGGAAAGTTTGGTATTATGGACTGAATATTTGTGTCATTGCAAAATTCATACGATGAAGCCCTAACCCCCAAGGTGATGGAATTTGGAGATGGGCCTTTGCGTGTAATTAGGGTTAGATGACGTCATCAAGGTGAGCCCATGATCCTATAAGTCTCTGTGTAAGAACAGACATCAGCGAGCTCGCTCTTTCTCTCACCAGGTACACACATGGAGGAAAGGCCATGTGGGCACACAGTGAGCAATGAAGCCAAGAAGAGGGTTCTCATAAGCAACTGAATCAGCTGGCACCTTGATCTTGGACTTCCAACCTCCAGAACTGTGAGGAAATCGATTTCTGTCGTTTAAGCCACCTACACTATGGTATTTTAGTATAGTAGCCCCAGCCTACGAAAATGTTTGGGAAATGCTAATGAGCAGTGAGAGTGTGGGCTTGATTACCCTATAAAAGGAGCAACAACCTGGAAAGCTTGAGGCTTATTTTTTCAGATGCGGGTTCTGTTGCTGCTCCAGAGTCCCTGTTGGAAAGAGGTAGTTGGGATGAGTCCCCCAGAATGTAAGGGGCTGCTTAGGCTGGTGAACTTTGAGGCAAAGCTCTATTACACACAGATGCTGGTAGGGTGCCTGGGTGGCTCCGTCGGTTGAGCATCCGACTTTGGAGCAGGTCATAATCTCATGGTTTGTGGGTTTGAGCCCCACATCGGGCTCTGTGCTGATGGCTCAAAACCTGGAGCCTGCTTTGGATTCTGTCTTCCTCTCTCTCTGCCCCTCCCCTGCTTGTGTTCTGTCTCTATCTCTCTCTCAAAAGTAAACATTAAAAAAAATTAAAAAAAAAACAACATAGATGCTGGTGGCTGACTGCAAGTGTGTCTTACTTAAGGGAAGGGATGAGGTTCCCGCCAAGCTGTTATGCTTATGGTGACTTCTGGAAGATGTTAAGGGTCTCCCCTGCTCCCCTAGCACCGAAGCACATCAGTTAGTTGAAGCAGTGTGTTTGGTAATACCCGTAATATAAAAAGTATCGTGCTAGGTATTGGAAGGTCCACATGAACCTGAGATAGAAACACGGGAGATAAAAAAAAATACACGAACTTCCTGTTCTCCAGAAACTTAAAAATAGCAATTCTCATCTTCGCTTTAAACTTGAAGAATTAAAATGTCTTATATTATGTTATATTTGTAGGATGCATTTTATACTTATTAAAGTAATTATGTGCAAATTGCAAGCTTCTAAAGTTCTAAGAACTGGCAGCTATTTTGTTTTTGGAAATTGAGAGGATGAGAAAGAAAAAAATAAAAACGAAGCTTTTATTTTTCCATTTCAGCTAAGCCTCAAAATTCTAGGGACAAAGACTCTAGATTTTGTAAGGTTTTCTGGATTTTCTTACGTTCAGCTCTGACTAGTCCTGTTTCGTCGGTATATTTGAGTTTATACTAGTATGTACTGGCTCTATTTTTGTTAGGCTAATTTTTTTTTCTATTTCTCAATCTTAAGAAGTTAGTTTTTTGGGGAAAAATTGTTTTCCATCAGAGACTTGGATAAGTCATTTGGCCTATGCCAAATCTGCCCTCGGAAAATTTCCTTTCCAAAGTGATTTTTTTCCCCTCACTTGGTATGTGCATCTTCTCAGTTTTTTAAGACATGATTTTTTTTGTCTGAAAGATCAGGTGAGTAAATGAGTGCATTCATTAGAATAAAAAATGTTTGCTTCTGGAGATATTCGTCACCAGGCAGGTTGGATTTGTACCTGAATATGCATTAAAAGAAATAACAGGGGTGCCTGGGTGGCTCAGTCTGTTAAATGTCTGACTCTTGATTCAGCTCAGGTCATGATCTTTTTGGTCATGGGATCAAGCTCAATGCTGGGTGCGGAGCCTGCTTAAGATTCTCTCCCTCTGCCCCTCCTCTGCTTGTGTGTGCATGCTCTCTCTCTATCCTTCAACACACACACACACACACACACACACACACACACACACGAAAAACAATAGCACTATTTTCCTGTCTCAAAGGGCAGTAAATTATATCCCTCAAAAAATTAGGAATCTCATATTATGGTCCTTGATCAGGTGTGTTCTTATAGGCTAACACAGATGAAAACATATATGTGCTTTTGGGGGAATTCTTTTGGGCAAATGAAGCAATATTTCATAAATTTTCATTTTTATGTTCAATTTATGGAGCTACTTATCACTAAGCTACTAATTAAGAATAGCTATATTTCTTTTTTTTTTTTTTTTGGGAGATACAGGTTTTTAAGAATGTTTATTTTTAAGACGAAAAGTATTCTTCTAAATTTCACATTTATAATACGGTGAATATTGATAGATATAACCCACACTAGCAAACTTTTTGAGGCTCTCATTTTTAAAGAGAATAAGGTGGTCTTGAGACTAAGAGTTTGGGAACCGCTGATCGAATTTAACCGTGACTGCAGCTCTAGAAGATGGTATCACTTCCCTAATGGAAACACCAAGGCCGGGAGCGACCTGCCCTCCGCTTCGCCATCGTTACGTGGCAGGGGCAGATTTCAAACCCCAACCTCGAGCTCAAGGTCCACGAAACCCACTCCTCTGGCAAAAGCACCACTTAGGAGTCCACTCGCCTCTCGGAGCCACGCTTCCTCGTTTGTACAGTGTACAGAGCGCTACCTCGTGGGACTGCGGGGTGATTCTGCGTCGGGTAACGAGCAAACGGTGATATTAATAACTCGTGTGAGATGAGTCACATCCCACTTTACAGAAAAGGAAGCGGGGGCTCGGAGCCGCCAAGTGCCTTACTGGGGCTTCCACATCTCGGTGGTCCAAGGTCCACGGACCACGCACTCCCCCAACCGCCATAGCCCCCGGCCTGTGTGGACGCCCCCGTCCCACTTGCCAGCTCGCCCGTACACCCCACTGCCCGCCGGCTGGGCTGCGTCTTCCCTATCTCCCAGGCCGCCGAACCTCTACTCCCGGCCACGCCGGTCCCGGGCGCCGAGGAGCCCGCTATGTTTCTTTTTAAAAAAATTTTTTTAGGGGCGCCTGGGTGGCGCAGTCGGTTAAGCGTCCGACTTCAGCCAGGTCACGATCTCGCGGTCCGTGAGTTCGAGTCCCACGTCAGGCTCTGGGCTGATGACTCAGAGCCTGGAGCCTGTTTCCGATTCTGTGTCTCCCTCTCTCTCTGCCCCTCCCCCGTTCATGCTCTGTCTCTCTCTGTCCCAAAAATAAATAAACGTTGAAAAAAAAAATTTTTTTTAGGGGCACCTGGGTGGCTCAGTCGGTTAAGCAGCCGACTTCGGCTCAGGTCACGATCTCGCGGTCTGTGAGTTCCAGCCCTGCATCGGGCTCTGTGCTGACAGCTCAGAGCCTGGAGCCTGTTTCCGATTCTGTGTCTCCCTGTCTCTGACCCTCCCCCGTTCATGCTCTGTCTCTCTGTCTCAAAAATAAATAAACGTTAAAAAAAATTTTTTTTTTAAATAAAAAATTTTTTTTAATGTTTATTAATTTTTGAGAGAGAGAGAGAGACAGAGAGCAAGCAGGGGAGGGGCAGAGAGAGAGGGAGACACAGAATCGGAAGCAGGCTCTAGGCTCTGAGCTGTCAGCACAGAGCCCGATGCAGGGCTGGAACTCACAGACCGCGAGATCGTGACCTCAGCCGAAGTCGGCTGCTTAACTGAGTCACCCAGGTGCCCCAGAATAGCTATGTTTCTTATACAACTCAACACCCCAAAAAGCAAATAACCCGTTTAAAAAATGGGCAGAAGACATGAACAGACACTTCCCCTGGAAGACATCCAGATGGCCAACAAACATATAAAAAGATGTTCATCATCACTTACCATCAGGGAAATGCAAATCAAAGCCAAGATGAGCTATCACCGCACACCTGTCAGAATGGCTAAAATTAACACCACAAGAGACAACAGGTGTTGGTGAGGACGTGGAGAAAGGGAAACATTCATGCACTGTTGGTGGGGATGCAAACTGGTGTAGCCAATGTGGAGAACAGTATGGAAGTTCCTCAAAAAGTTAAAAATTGAACTACCCTGGGGCACCTGGGTGGCTCAGATGGTTAAGCATCTGACTTCAGCTCAGGTCACGGTCTCACAGCTCGTGAGTCCAAACCTCGCATCGGGCTCTGTGCTGACAGCTCAGAATCTGGAGCCTGCTTTGGATTCTGTGTTTCCCTCTCGCTCTGTTTCTTTCTCTCTCAAAAATAAATACACATTAAAAAAAAAAAATAGGACTACCCTATGATCCAGTAATTGTACTCCTGGGTATTTACCTAAATAACACAAAAACTGTAATTCAGGGGCACCTGGGTGGCTCAGTTGGTTATGCGTCCAACGTTGGCTCAGGTCATGATCTTACGGTTCGTGGGTTTGAGCCCCGTGTCGGGGTTTGTGCTGACAGCTCAGAGCCTGGAGCCTGCTTCAAGTTCTGTGTCTTCCTCTCTCTGTCCCTCGCCTGCTTATGCTCTGTCCCTTTCTCTCTCTCAAAAAGAAATAAGCATTAAAAATGTAAAAAAACCCTCTAATTCAAAGGGACACATGCACCGCTACGTTTATAGCAGCATTATTTACAATAGCCAAGATGTGGAAGCAGCCCAAGTGTCCGGATAAATGGATAAAGACGGTGTGATATATATATATATATATATATATATATATATACACACATATATATACACATAGAATATTATTCACTCATAAAAAGAATGAAATCTTGCCATTTGCAATGACATGGGTGGAACTAGAGTATAATGCTAAGTGAAACAAGTCAGTCAGACAAAGACAAATACCATACGGTTTCACTCCTATATAGAATTTAAGAAACAAAACAAACTAGCAAAGGGGAAAAAAAGAGAGAGAAACGAAGTAACAGGCTCTTAACTACAGAGAACAAACAGATGGTTACCAGAGGGGAAGTGGGTGGGGGATGGGTGAAATAAGAGAGGGGGATTAAGGAGTGCACTTGTTGGGATGAGTACTGGGTATTATACGGAAAAGTGTTGAAATCACTATATTGTACACCTGAAACTAATACAACACTGTATGAACTAACTGGAATTAAAATAAGAACTTTAAAAAAAGGATAGCTACGTTTAATATTAAATCTATGTCATTACCAGCATTTACTGATGATACAACATCAATATTCTAAGACTTTGGCTGCCTTGTGCTTCACGTCGGTAACATTAAGGGAGTGCTGTGTAGACACTCAAGGGATTCCTGCCAACTAAGGCAAAGATGCTTGGTATCCTTGTGTTATGTGCGGTTGTGCTTTCAAATGGCTGCTGGTCATGCTTTTCAATAATAAGTTCCTGTTAGTTTGAGTGATGTCTGGTGATCGTGTTTATGGTGCACATTTTCACGACCACCATTTTTGGCCTGCGACTTTCCAGTAACTAGTCTTGAATCCACACATGGATGTGCCATTGTTCTAGTGCTGTTCATCCAACGTGTCTTTTACTGAAGTGGATAACATATCATTCTCCTAACATTTCTGTTCGCGGGGATAGGTCATTCGTGATATGCTACCGATCCATTTGTCCTTTAAATACCTTATAAAACACTAGCAAATTATACAGTTTCTGGGTTACCTTCCAGGTACAGGTGGCATTGTTTTGAAACATCAACTCATGTGATTGTTGCCTTTCCACTAGACTTCTTTTCTACTGGTAATTGGGAATGGGTGAGGTTGGGCGGGCTTTAAGATCTTTTCGCTTTGCCTCTGAAGGATGTGGTTGGGAGCCATTGCTTTAAATCAAGACTTCCGGGAATTGACTATTTGAACGTACGTTTATCATGAATGATTTTCCTATAAATCAGTGAATCTCAAGCCTGACTGCACATTAGCGTCTCCTGGGAATTATGTTTAAAATATTGATGCAGAGCCCAACTTCAGACCAATTGAACTGAAATATTGGAAGGTGGAGGCCAGGCACTGTGTCTTCTAAAGGCATCCTAGATCATTACAAGGCATCGTGAAGGTTGAGAATTCCTATAAATGAACACCTCGAGCTCCTTAGGTCTAGAAGAGGAGCAGCTACTGCCATCGTTATCCAGAAACAGAAATCTTACAGAGATGAAAACATTAAAAAAAAGCATTGTTTTAGGAGACCTCATTGGTTAAAAGGGCACTAACTGTATGACAGTAACAGTAAAGAAAACAGGTAGTTATTTATATGTAAAATCTAAGTGTGCCCTTTCAACTTATGACTTGTATTGTCAGATGCTCCCCTTAGAGGTGGAAGGAGACGAAAGTCGTGGGGGAGGGGAGAATGACAGGTGAAAGAAATGAAGCAGGCAGAGCCTGGTATCAGGAGAGGGGGGCTGTGGGGAAGAGTGACATTTGCAAGAGCAGGTGGTGAGGGTCCTGGAGACCAGCAAGGGGCAATCGGTGGGGTTGGGGCAAGTGGGGGCAATCGTGACAGAGGGGATTGGCGGCAGGCTGTGGATGAAGTCTAGCAGTGGATCACAGGCTGTGGGACATAGGGACGAGGATTTGGGGGCAGAGACGGGGCAAGAGAAGCCAAAGAAGGAACTGGAGTCAGGGGCAGGTGTCACACACCCGGCCACTGAAAGAGTTGGAGCCGCAGATCCTTGGACTGGAGGTTAAGCACAAGGGCTCCATCCCATGGAGTCGGTGGAGAGCCCAGCGCCGGGTGCACAGGCAACAGAGAGGGCTGGAGCCCGCCAAGTGGTGACGCAGAGCTAACCCCAGAAATCCTTACGTGTCCCCTCACGTGGAACATGCTTGGGACCAGAGCCTGCAGGTAACAGTATAGGGCACCTATCTTTCAGGTTCCGATTGAGCATAACCCTCCCAGAGCTCAGTCCCAGTAAAGATGGCTTCCCTGCAGGAAAGGGAGCTTCTATCAGCTTCCTCTTCTGGCCCAGGCGTTTACAAGTCCAGTTCCCACCATGATGCCCAGCGCCTGACATTAAGGAATGTGGCTTGGTCTCCTTTGCTACCCCTCTCTGAGATAGAGAGGTGCTAGGATTTCTTGAATTGAATAAATGAAATTTTGCAATTGCCTTTCTCTTTGCTTCTCTTCGCTTCTCTCCTCTTCTCCCCTCTCCTCTCCTCTCCTTTTTTAACTACTTACTTATTTTGAGAAATACAGCATGCACGCTCGAGTGGTGGGAGGGGCGGGGGGGGGGGGGAGAGAGAATCCCAAGCAGGGTCCACGCTGTCAGTGCCGAGCCCAGCGTGGGGCTCGATCCCACAAACCGTGGGCCACCAGGCACCCCTGCAATTGCCTTTCATCTCCTACTTCCTAACAGAGGAAAAGCCAAACTCATGTTAGTTAGCAGGGATTCTGCTTTGGGGTGTCCACTCACACATGACTCAGGAGCACACACGTGGGCTCATCCTGGAAATGACAGAAGGCTTAGTGATGCTGACAGTCAACCCGTGTAACTTGATGAGCCAGATTCCCTCCTGGTGGGCAGAAAAGAGTTGTAGAGGGGTGCCTGGGTGGCTCAGTCGGTTAAGCAGCCGACTTCAGCTCAGGTCATGATCTCACGGTCTGTGAGTTCGAGCCCCGAGTCAGGCTCTGTGCTGACAGCTCAGAGCCTGGAGCCTGTTTCAGATTCTGTGTCTCCCTCTCTCTGACCCTCCCCCACTCATGTTCTGTCTCTGTCTCAAAAATAAATAAACATTAAAAAAAATTAAAAAAAAAAAAAAAAGACTTGTAGAAAGAGGGGAGAGAATGGAGGTCCGTCAGCCTTTAGGGAAGCCATTCCCAAACTGGATTGTCCAAATCTCTCGGAGCGGTTTTAAAAACTCAGAGTCCGGGGCGCCTGGCTGGCTCAGTTGGTTAAGTGTCCGACCTCGGCTCAGGTCGTGATCTCGCTGTTCGGATCCTCTGTCCCCCTCTCACTCTGCTCCTCCCTTGCTCGCACTCTCTCTCTCAAAAATAAACATTTTTCACAAATGCAGATTCCGGGGCCTACCCTTTGCGATCTGGGCCGGGGCGCAGCTGATCTACTTCCATAAAGCTCCCGGGTGGTTCAGGGGCACACACAGCCAGGTCTGGGAGCCGGAAGTGCCACCAAGTGGTGGTTTTCACCGCCTCTCACCTCAGTACAGACTCCGGGAGCACAGCCTGGCTCCTTGGGTGCTGAGTTGCTGGCAGTCCCAGGCTGGGGTGACGTCAGGGCTCCCTGGGGCCCTCCAAGCATCACTGTCTTGGGAGGGCCAGCTCTGTGCTCACCCTGCTTGGGTTGGGCCGTGTGGGCATGAGCTCCTGCGGCAGCCAGCAGAATCTGCCCTTGGCAAATGCACGCAGCTCTGCTCTCAAAGGGTTCTGCTATAGCTGGCTGTTTCTCGGCACCGACTCAAGAATTCTGGCGCCCCGGAGTTTCTCCTCTGACTCTGGGGATGAATGCCCATTGCCAAGCAAGGGAGGGGCTGGTGCCGGAGGGACTTGGGGGAGAGGTCAGCCTCAGGCCTAGAATCCGAGAGAGAGAGAGAGAGAGAGAGAGAGAGAGAGAGAGAGAGAGAAACACACACACTAATTCTTTAGTACCCAGTAACATTTCAGCATGGACTAATTCACAAGAAAAGGTATTTATTCCCAGGCGAGGAAATGAGACATTGCAGATGGCCTTCAAGGATTCCAACAGGGGTGGGAAGGGCCCTTGTGCTGAACTTTCTAAGCCTAGAATGGAGGCCAGGAACGGATGGTCTCCAAGGCCTGCTTCTGCTCAGGCATCAGTTTGTCCTGTGACTATTAGTAGCGACTTGTCTCCCACTGTGTGCCAGCCACTGTCCTGGGCACCAGGGACACGCACAGTGAAGAAGACAGAGAAGGTCCAGCCCCGGCGGAGTTCACAGCCTGGTACCTGTGACTGCCGCTGCCTGAGGAAGGTGGTCCTGAGGGTGGGCCCTCCATGGGCACACCCTTGGACACTGGATGTAACTCTTGAGACAAATGTCCCTTCTTTCCTGAGTGGAAGCGGACGCCAGAGACAGACGATGTCACTCTCCCACCCCACGAGTGCAGCCATCCCTGGCCAGCTCCCGGAGTGGCCCTGCCTCCCACGGGGAGGTGGCGTTTCAGCCCAGCGGATGGGTGTGGCTGTGCCCGGAGGGCCATCTGAGTCAACGACACTGGCTCTGGGGACATAGGATCATCCCTTAGTATTGGACTTAATAAGAAAGCTGAAGGCTGGAGAGACACCCAAAGGCCTTAGAGAATGAAAACTAAGAAAAACATCTAGGAATTAAGTGCTGGGTAATGTCATACCAAAGATTTTGGCTTTGGCTTTGCAAAGTGCTTGGATTCAACGGTAAGAATCTGTCTTTGGCTTTTGTTGTGCGGGAGACTGAAACAGGCTAATTCTGGAGGTGTAAAGGGAGCCTACAAAGGGATGCCAGGAAACCTGGAAAGAAAGGAAAAGAATGGCCAATTAGTGTATTTATATGGAAGCTAATTTTCATATGAAAAAGTGAGAGATTCTTACTTAGGAAAAGGGCAGTTACTAAGGGCCTGCGGTTAGTTACCTGCGGCGCCTCCTTCCCTCTCCCACGGAAAAGGACTCCATTTCTCTTCCTCGTTCTCATTCCTGGCATGCCTTCCCTTTTACCTCTTCCCTGACTCAATTCTGCGAATGCCAGAGTCCAAAAACCAGGTATGCGGCGAGGACAAAAGCGCAGAGGCTCTGGGTGGAAGGAAGCCGCAGGGACGCGGGGACACTGCGCGGGCCTCCCCTCCCTCCCCCTCCCCGGCTGACCTGACGGGGTCGCCCCGACCTGCCCGAGAAAATGGGCCCCCCCTCCCTTCACTTGCCAAGAGCTCCAGAGAAGGAGAGGCCCCGATCGCCCCCCGATAACTTACCCCAGGTTCGATGTCCTCCTTGGCACAGATTGTTTTCTTGCTGGAATCACTCATGTGGAAGCCGGCAGTGCGTTTCCTTTTGTTCGGTCCTCACTGGAGACAGTGAGCAGCTGGCCTGGGCCCCCCCGAGGAATATCCCTTTAAACCTTGCTGGCCATTGTTAAATGGCCTCTGGGCCTTCTCTCCCTCAGACTAAGAATCCTAGCTTCTTTCCCCCATTCCTCATGGGTCCTATTTCCCAGCCCCTTTCACATCTTTGTTCTTTGAATGCTCTCAGATTTTTCTAAGATATTCCCCTTTGGAAGTTATTTGAAGGAGAGCAACAGAAGGGTCTTTAGATGTACTCGTACCGGCGGCCCGCGCACCTGACCACAAACCTTGCCGCTCCTGCTGGCTGGGTGGCTCGGGGCCCCTCAGCCTGAGGACCCAGCGGCCTGTCCAGAGGCCAGGGGGCTCACGGGTGACCGCAGGCCGGGAGCAGGAGGCCCCAGCCCGGCAGGGCTCACCCGAACCGAAAACAGGGTCTCACATTTGTAAGGCTCTCAGAGACTTGCCAGATGAACTCGTGTCCCTGTGTTGTCTCGTGTGGACTTCTCTGGGACAGAACGGGCAACTGAAGTCCTGATTGCTTGTGGTAAAAGGTCTCTTTTCTAAGAAAGGCCAGAAAAAATGAAGCTGGGAAAAGTCTGATGGTTATGTTCAGAACGCAGCTGCCTCTGGGCACGTTGCCTTCTTAGTGCGGATCTGGGTGGAGTTAGGGGGCTCTGGTGCCCCAGGGTATGAGGTTGAGGTCCTAAGGTGCGGGACTGGGGGTGAATGACTGTAGTTAGAGGGGCAGAGGTTTAAGGAGACACTAGCTCGGTAGGCTTTGGAACAAACTCTGATAGAGATAGTAGGGAGAGGCATATGTAAATAGGGAGTAGCTCAGGGGAATCAGAAGTGGGGGGAGGGGTAGGGAGAGATTAAGAGGAAGATAAAGTCTAACGTGAGGTCTGAGATGGGGGCAGGAGCAGTGAGGATACTGGCAAACTTAGCCTACGGATGGCCTGCAGGGGAGGGTAAGGAAGACTGGAGAAGCCATGCACAAACAGCTTTGCTCTGCAAGAGACCAAGGAATTAAAAAAAAAAAAAAGCTTTATTTAGAGGCTGGGGAGTCTGTCTCCCCAATACATTCACAATGGCATTAAAAAAAAGGGGTTCCCCGGGTGGCTCGGTCGTTTAAGCATCCGACTTTGGCTCAGGTCGTGATCTTGAGATTCGTGGGTTCGGGCCCCGCGTCAGGCTCTGTGCTGACAGCTCAGAGCCTGGAGCCTGCTTCGGATTCTGTGCCTCCATTTCTCTCTGTCCCTCCCCTACTTGTGTGTCTGCTCACTCTCTCTCAAAAATAAATTAACATTACCCAAAAAAGGGGGGGGGTGCCTGGGTGGCTCAGTGGGTAAAATGTCTGACTTCCGCTTGGGTTATGATCCTGTGGTCTGTGAGTTGGAGCCCCCGCATCGGGCTCTGTGCTGACAGCTCAGAGCCTGGGGCCTGCTTTGGAGTCTGTCTCCCTCTCTCTCTGCCCCTCCCCTGATCTCACTCTCTCTCTCTCTCTCTCTCAAAAATAAACATTAAAACAAATTTTTTTTTTAAAGACAAAATGTCAGGGACCACAAAGGGATGAGATATTCTTATAAAGGTCAAGTTAATACGGAGGGAAATAGTGTGGTTACTTCCTGCACCAAGGTCTCATGTTATTCCTCTTGGGACACACGGATTTCATGTAGATACTGCCTCTATTCCTAGTAGCACAGTCCTGCTGACTTACATCCATATATATGTGTGTGTGTGTGTGTATGTATGTGTGTGTATTCTCAGCTTTGGCCCCTGTATCTTTTTCTGCTGTTCTTGGTCTGACAACTTGTGAAGGATGAATATAAGCAGCCAGACACAGAGTGTTTTGTGAAGGAAAATGCATGTGGGAGGGCTCTGAAGAAAGGAAAAGAAGGGTATATATGTAGTTAGATAGTAGTTGAGGGAGAGTGGTCCACAAAGGTGCTGAGCTTTGCATGAATTAACTCACTTGGTCCTCACAACAATCCTAGAAGATAGGTATTATTATTATTATTATTATCCACTTTTTAAAAAGTTTATTTACATTAAGAGGGGAGGTGAGGCAGAGAGAGGGAGACAGAATCCAAAGCAGGCTCCGTATAGACAGTGCAGAGCCCGATGCGGGGCTTGAACCCACGAACCGTGGGATCATGACCTGAGCCAAAATCAAGAGTCGGATGCTTAACTGACTGAGCCACCCAGGTGCCCCTGTTTAATGTTTTCTTATTTATTTTTGAGACAGAGATAGAACATGATTGGGGAGGGGCAGAGGGAGAGGGAGGCACAGAATCTGAAGCAGGCTCCAGGCTCTGAGCTGTCAGCACGGAGCCCGAGGCGGGGCTCAAACCCGAGAACTGCAAGATCATGCATGACCTGAGCAGAAGTCAGATGCTTAACTGACTGAGCCACCCAGGCGCCCCTGCATTCAGGCTTTCAATACCTTAAAGGACCTTTGAATACCTTAAAGCATAAAAATGTTTCTGGAGTGGGTGGTACATCTCATTCTTGTCCTTCCACAGCAATACATTGGCACTCCAGTGAAATTTCGTTTGAATGCTATTTCGTTTCACCTCCTTAGACCCACAGGACGTTAACTCTTAGACGCTGAAAATAGCATTGCTCTCATCTCCTCAGCCATGATTTCTGAGTTCCTACCTGGTTCTGTCTTCAGCAGTGAACCATGCCTCCGTCCTCACTTGGGGCCAGTTACTTAAACACCCTGAGCATTAAAGAACCAGTCAGGTCTGTGTGGGGAGCACAGGGCACCAGAGGCGTAACCACGCCTCCAATAAACAAGACATTGGCGGGTAACAGGCGCTCTCTAAGCTAAGCTGCCAGAACCTGTTGGACCACCTCACGGATTCCCACTCTGGAAACTGCACTACGGCTTATACTTGCTTAGGGGGGCATCAGCCATGACACCAGACACGTGTTACATGTATACTTAACTATTTTAAGTGAATATTTTTATTTGTTTTATTTTATTTATTATTTATTCTGAGAGAGAGAGAGAGAGCGCAAGCAGGGGAGGGGCAGAGTAAGGGGGGGCCGGGAGAGAATTTTAAGCAGGCTCCCCACCGAGCACGGAGCCCCATGCAGGGCTCGATCTCATGACTGTGAGATCATGACTTGAGCCAAAATCAAGAGTCGGTCGCTTAGCCGACTAAGCCACCCAGGTGTCCCTTGTGCGACTGTCTTTTAATGACACCTTGACATTTCCCTCTTCCCCATTTCCCATATGCCATCCATCATTAGCGCCCTGGGTCTCCTGTTTTGGGGCTCTGCTCCCTCTCCACGCTGCCACTCCAGTCCTGGCTTCATTATCTCTCCTGTGAGTTGCTTCAGTAACACCCGAACGTATTTACCTTTCCCACTCGGACCCCTTCCATTCACAGTCCCACAGCATGTTATTGAAAACAACCATCTCTGGGCACCTGGGTGACACAGTCGGTTAAGGGACCGACTCTTGATCTCAGCTCAGTTTATGATCTCATAGTTCGTGAGTTCGAGCCCCACATCGAGCTCTGCACTGACAGCACGGAACCTACTTTGGATGCTCTGTCCCTCTCTCTCTCTGCCCCTCCCTCACTTGTGCGCGGCGCTCTCTCTCTCAAAAACAAATAAACATAAATAAATGAAATAAATAAATAAAATAACCACCTCATCACAACACTCTCCTTCAATGGCTTCCTGTTACCCTGAAAAGAAGTGCTGAGCTGGGAACCAACCTAGAGATCCCTGCACATTGGCGCCCCCTTCTGTCTCCAGCGTCGTCCTGCTGGCCCCATGCTTCTGGTGCCCAGTGCTCCCCACGGTGGTCTTCTTGGCGCCCCTTCCCATCCATTTCTGCCCATCACAGTGCCTTTCCAGAGTGGTTGCCCTCCTTGTACTATCTATTGCTCCCTCCTCTCCTCTCCTCTCCTCTCCAGATGCTCCAGTTCTCCTTCTCAGCTTGGGGGGGGTCACTTCCTCCAGGAAGCTCTCCTTGCCTTAGTCAGCATCCTCTATCTTCAGAAGTTGCAACTTTACGTGTGCTTTGCATCACACTCACATTACTCTGTATCACAGATTAGTGTAACGTCATGTCATACTTCTGTTCACTTCTTCTCAACGGTACCCTCACTCCCTAGAGGCTGGCCTAGTGTTGGGGCTAGATAAATATTTGCTGAGTGAAGTGTGCAAAGTCTTAAAAGTAGCTAGGCATTGTGTGCAAGTCTGTTAGAATGAAACTTGGCTAATTCTAAGTGTTCTTGGAACACTGTCCCGTTACAGCACTACACCGGGGTGTGGAGGGCCCTGCACCAGGAACCGGAAGCCATGGTAAAACCGGGATGTCTCCAGCTCCCTCACCTGCCCTGAGGGCCTGATGAAGAAATGTAGGCGAAGCACTTCATAGGCTAGAATGTTCTCTGGAAATTAGAAAATGCAAGATATTCTTCTGGGTCAGATTTAAGAGCTGAATCACTCCTGTTGAAGACATGTTCATAGATTATACTGAAAATTAAGGTCTACGTTGTCTTGCGTGAGTAGAAAAAACATTGGGAGCTCTTTGGACTGATGTCTCTTTTTTGTAAGTGGGAGCCAGAAATAGAACAGGAAGCTACCAATATGAGAGGTCCTCAGAAGGCCATAACTTCCCCGGATAACTCACGGTTGAGATGCAGTTTGTTCTGTTTTGTTTTTTATTTACTTTTGAGAGAGTGCAAGCGGGGGAGGGGCAGAGAGAGAGAGGGACACAGGACCCGAAGCTGGCTCTGCGCTGACAGCAGTGAGCCTGATGTGGGGCTCGAACTCACGAACCGCGAGATCATGACCTGAGCCAAAGTCAGACACTCAACTGACTGAGCCCCCCCCCCTCCCCCCCGGCACTCCTGCAGTTTGTTTCTTTCAAGTGCACGTGCTTCCAAAACCCCTCTTTCCGCTCTGTCTGGGAGCAGATGTGGAGACCCTATTTCCGGCAACTGTTCCGTGGGGCTTGGCACCCCACGTAAGGGGTGGTGATCCCTGAGGCTGGGCCACTGGGGCAACAGGACTGCTGAAGCCCGTTTCTGCAGAGAGAGCAGCTGCCCCAGCTTTGGAAGAGTGAGGGACCAATCCTTGTATGGGTTGGGGGAGGGGACACGACTAGAGTAGGGGGTGAAGGAGGACCAGAAAGCCAAGACCAACATAACCAGATGCCTTCTCTTCAGGTAGAGGTTTGGTTCTCTGATTGCTGCCTTTAATAACGTTGACATTTTAATGGCAGGGGAGAGGGTGGAGGCCGCGGGTGGGTGACTGAGTTCTCCGGTTTACTGCTGCCATTGTGGGGCTCTGGGCTATTTTCTGCAAGACTGCATGAATACAAAGCCTTCGCTGGGATGATGTCGGAAACTTAATTAAAGTAATAAGAAATAAGACATACAGCAAAGGGTGATGGTGAGGGGTGGGGGGTCGAGAAAGATCTAATTTCTTGGTTTGCACGGTGCTCTGGGGAATCATCCATTTATAAGCTGGTGGGAAAGCCCTTTTCCTGGGACGCTTTGCTTTCCCGGTATTTGTGTTGTTCTTGGAATTCTTTGGAACATAAGGAGACCGGCCCTGGATTCTGGCCACTGAACTTTAAATCTCCTCGAGTCAAATATAATTAAGACATCAAAGGGCCCAGGAGGTAAATAGTGTATGACCAATAGACTGTATAGTCTAACTTGACAAAGTTACACAGATACTAAGAACGTAACTTAGACCAAGATGAAATGTCAGTGATTGATGGGAACCAGGCTCACTGAATTCTCTTCTACGTTCCATTTCCGTGACAGTAGCTGACCTCTGGGTATCAGTTAAGTATTTAACCTCTCTTGAGTTTCCAGCCGTCCAGTTTCCCAACTAAGACAATGGAAAAGTGTTTCAATATTCTCTTAAGAAAGTGTAAGCATTATTAAAAGGATTGTTTCTGGTGTGGAAGGTTGACAGTGTTTATGTGTTGATGCAGGACTAAAGAACATTCATTCTAAGAGAGAGAGAGAGAAAAAAAATCGATCCTAGAGCACTCCATTGGCCTACTGGCCTTGGTTCATTTATCTCTGGCCTATCCCTTTGCCCTCCCCAACAGCTATCATCAGCAAAGTCCTGGTTCCCCTATCTTTGATGAGGAAAGAGGTCCTGGTTCCCCACTTTGAGAGGACAAAGTTCAACAATCCTGAGGTTAGAACATAGGCCCCTTAAAGAACTATCTTCTGAGATTTTAGAAAATAATGCAATACGCAGGACATTTTTTTGAGGAATTAAACATAATTACATATTCTTAGATGGGAACATATATGTTTTATCAGATCATTTCACAAAATCTGAGAACAAACATGTTTTCATATGTTCAACTTAAATATGAATGGGCTACCGTTGGAACAAAAGGCTTCTGATGAGAAGAAGGCAATGTTAGGGAGAAAAAAACTTTTCCTCAATCCTCTTAAGTTCTTGCTCAGGGGGCCTGCAAATTAAATCGACATAAAACAGATCAGCAAGAGAATAAAAGATGTAATTACCTACTTAGGCATGGGCATTCGCAAAGAAATGCGACTCAAGGAAGTGGTTAGATTTGGGGGGTTATGTACCTTCATGATAGGGGAGGGGGAGGGGCCAATGGACACCTCTGGGAGAACAAATGATTTTGAAAGATAAATGGGACCTTAGTAAAACAGTTGGGAGATAGTTTTGTAGTATTGTCTGCTTGGGTGTGGTACTTCTCTCTCCTAGAAGAGATTAGAGTTGCTCTCTGGGGAGGGACTTAAGACAATTGAGTTATTTTGGTGCTTTTAGGCCGATAAGGGATTTCAGGGACTCAAATGTCTTCCGGTCAAAAGCATTCTTATGCCAAAGCGGCATATTTTGGGGTGGCGTGTCCAATGTCCTCACTGATGTCCTTAACCCTGATACTAAACACTCTCGGTTCAAAGCTGTCTAACGTCTCATTTTGCTTAGCAAAATGATCTGAATCTTTCTCACAGCCCTTCTCCTGGAACTTCACCCCCACCCAGGGCTGCTCCTCAAACAGATCAGGGGGGCTCCTGCCTCTGGGACCACGCCTCCCAGATTTCCTCCTGGGAAGGCAAGGCCTTTCCCGGCACCTACCTCCGGATCCCATTCCTGTCTTTCCACTTTTTTCTTAGCTCCTCTCACATCTGATGTGTGTTTACCCGTTTGGGTGCACAGGAATGCAAGCTGCCCGGGGAAAGGGACTTTATTTCACTCACTTTTCTGGCTCTGCTGGACACAGAGTAGGTGCCCAGTAAATGGTGAGCAGGGCAGACTCGTCTGCTGTTCTTTACCGTTTGGAGGGAGAGCTAGACAAGGAAAAGATATGGAATCTATGGCACGGTTAGTGCCTGGTGGGGACAGCTGTGTCCCGAAGCGGGGGGCCTGGAAGAGGAAAAACCCTGCAGAGCACGGCAGCACGTTGGGATTGCTGTGGGGGCAGAAGGAGGGCATCTCTGGTCCTTCCACCTGTCCATCCGTTCAGATGTACCGGGTCTCTAGAACCAGACTGAGTGGAATGCCGTTCCTTACGGAGGACCCCTCAGTATGAGTGGTTGGTTGGGCTGGTTTCGTTAAATCCCGTGTAGATTCGAGTGTCGCCATTTTATCCATTTAAAAAATAACTTCTTGTTCCTGTGCTCGTCTCGTTGAACTTCTGGTGTGGTTGTTATGAAGGATGACGGTGATGTTATCCGTTGGGGGGGGGGGCTGGTGAACCCACCAGCGGTTTCCCTTCTTTCTAGAGAGCATGCACTCCTCCGTCATCCCACGGGGTATACAGCTACTAGATCATTCTCCAGCCATCTCGACCGAGGCTAGTACCTGGACTAAATTATGTCGACCGTGGGTTCATAAAGTAATTGCATGAGGGTCTTTTTTCCCTAACCTTTGTCTCTGTCCCCCTCAACATTTAGTATGGCATTTTACCCAGAAGGGGTGTTCAAAAAGGTAGATGACTTGATAACTTATCACACAAACACACAAAGAGAACAGAAAGTGGATTTTGACAACACCTACAGTCTCCGATAAGCCTTAATTAGGAGCGTTTTCCTTCCTCGAAAAATCCAGTGCCGGCCGCATACGTCTTCCAGAAGAATTGTTTCTCATTTTATCTTGGCTGAGGCCGTCCTTTAGTTGCTTGCAAATAATTTTCTTACCAAAAAGGCAAGAAGACGCGCCCTCGGAAATGCATCCCCAGCGTGAAGGACGTGGTGCGGGTTGGCGGGTGTAGCAATAACACCACAGCATTGACAACTGTGCCTTCACAATTAACGTCATGAAGGAATTATGGTTCCTGTGTGACCAAAGAGGAAACAGAGGTTTAGAGAGCCTGTGTGATTTAAATGAAAATCGGGAGCCAGAGCTGGAGAATAGCCTGGAATTCTTGCTGGGCTCCCCTGGGAGTTTTCCCTGTTGCAGGGGGAAGATCATTAACCTCTCAAGGGCCTTCTCTTGCAGATTTGGGATTGTTCTGTCGTCGCACAGGGAGGCCGCGGGCTGAAGGAGATTTATAATTGTCTTCAAGCTTTTCTAGGCTCAAGGTGCCTGGGCGAAAAGTCAGGGGCCCTGACGGTTTCCAAGTCCATGTGGCTCGAAGAGCTTTCCCAACTGGAATCCAAAACACTTTACAGATAGGGTGGAGCTGTTCATGTCCGGAATCTCCTCTGTGGAAACCCAGTGAATAGTTCTGGGGCAGTCAAGTGATGGCTTAGCCAGTACAGAGCCATTTCACCCTGTGCCCTTCTGCCAGGAAGTGAGGCAAGACTCCCCTGCCCTCGCCCTCATGGAGAAAACGGCTCCGGCCCTGAAAGCTTGGCAAACAGACCTGCGGGCTGTAGGGATCTCTCTTCTATTTGTGTTGACTTTTTATTTATCTTTTTAGATTAATTAATTTTTTTAATATATTAAATATAATTTATCGTCAAATTGGTTTCCATACAACACCCAGTGCCCATCCCGACAGGTGCCCTCCTCCATGCCCATCGCCCGCTTTCCCCTCTCCCTCATGTATTAATTTTTTAAAAGTTTATTTATTTACGAGGCAGCTGGGTGGCTCAGTGAGTTAAGCGGCCGACTTCGGCTCAGGTCACAGTCTCACGGTTCGGGGGATCGAGCCCCGCGTCGGGTGCTGTGCTGACAGCTCGGAGCCTGGAGCCTGCTTCGGGTTCTGTGTCTCCCTCTCTCCCTGCTTCTTCCCCGCTCTCTCTCTCTCTCTCTCTCAAAAAATTAAAAAAAAATTAAAAAAGAGTATTTATTTACTTAGAGAGAGAGAGGGAATGTGAGCAGGGAGGGACAGAGAGTGAAGAGAGATAGAATCCCAAGCAGGCTCCACACGGTCAGTGTGCAGAGCCTGACATGGGACTTGAACCCACAAAACCATGAGATCATGACCTGAGCTGAAATGAAGAGTCAGATGCATAACCCACTGAGCCACCCAGGCGCCCCAGGATCTCTCTTTTTAAAACAGATCGCTTTTGACCGCACTGGAGCTGCACCTGAAATCTGTGGTGCTGTGAGAAGGCGATGGCCCGCAGGTGGCATTGTGTGAGGCCGCCTGGCTGGGCCTCACGTGAGGGTTGAGCCTGTGGAGGACATTCGCCCTGTCTGGTGACTTTCCGCAGCTGTTGTGTGAAGTGAAAACCTGCTTCCACAGTCCCGTGGAAGAGGTGGAGGGGGAGACGGAGGGCAGCGGGGACAGGAGCACCCCCTGTACCAGTGTGGCAGGATTCTTTACCTCCATGCCCGGGGTTCGTTGTCGCGGTGCTTCGAAGAGTGAAGAGGTGGGCCTAAAATGAGCAGCAGGCAAAAGATTACTAGAGTATCAGATCAGAAAGAAAGAACGGCAGGCAAGCTCTCTTTATAAAAGTGAGTGCCCGTGCCTACAGGTAGGCAAGGGTCCCTGTTTTATAAGGTTTTGGTCGCCCCCCCCCCCCCCCCCCCCGCCTTTCCTTCCCTCTTGTTCCGTCTCAGGTCCTACCCTTATTTGGCTGGATGACTCTAGGTGCTGGGTTGTCCGTTCCTGATTGGCCCCATCCCATTGTCTGAGGGGTGGTCTATGGGCATATCATTCCTAGTGGGTCATATATTTTATGGTCTACTATTTATTTGTAGTTAGGTCTTTTGTCAAATTCTGGAAGGGAACCTAAGGGGGAGTCATGTTACCTTCTCAAGAGGAACCTTATGCCTGAGGGGGTTTACTCTGGTCAGACATTCCCAGCATTGTTCCAGAATAGGTGTTTTTCCCCACCCAGGGACATCAGGTCCTAATCTTTCCCTCTCTGCCTACTGAATCTTATTTTTTTAAAATATATATATAGCTATAATTTATTGTCAAGGTAGCTAACATACAGTCTATACAGTGTAGTCTTGGCTTCAGGAGTAGATTCCCATGATTCATCACTTACATATAACACCCAGTGCTCATCCCAACAAGTGCCCTCCTCAATGCCCGTCACCCATTTCCCTACCCTCTTAAGCCTTCAGTTTGTTCTCTGTATTTAAGAGTCTCTTATGGTCTACCTCCCTCTCTGTAACTTTTTTTTTTCCTTCCCTTTTCCCTTTTCTTTCCCCATGGTCTTTGGTTAAGTTTCTCAACTTCCACATATGAGTGAAAACATATGATATCTGTCTTTCTCTAACTGACTTATTTCACTTAGCATAATACCAGTTCTACCCACGTTGTTGCAGATGGTAAGATCTGAATCCTATTTTTAAAAAAAAAATTTTTTTTTTAACCTTTATTTATTTTTGGGACAGAGAGAGACAGAGCATGAATGGGGGAGGGGCAGAGAGAGAGGGAGACACAGAATCGGAAACAGGGTCCAGGTTCTGAGCCATCAGCCCAGAGCCCGACACGGGGCTCGAACCCACGGACCGCGAGATCGTGACCTGAGCTGAAGTCGGACGCTCAACCGACTGAGCCACCCAGGCGCCCCTGAATCCTATTTTTAATTATCATGCCAGGTCCTGGTTATTGTTAGCATCTTGGTGTCCTGGGTGTACCAGGTTGTCTTTCCTTCTTTCTGCCATCGTGTTTTTACTCTTTCCCCCTGATTGCATAGAAATATCTGATCCTGGAAATAGGGAATTCGAAAACTGCCCATTGTAGGGAAGGAAAAATGGTTTTCCCTCTATCCTTTGAGTTCTTGGCTGAGATCTCTGTAATAAGAGAAGATTAACAAGAAAAAACAAATGGGTTTATTAACATGTACATCTCATGTATTGGGGGTGGTACACAGGGAAAGATGGGTAACTACCTGAGGTGGGTTAGAATTCAGGCTTAAATGCCATCTTATTAGCAAAAGCGAAGGGGAGATGTAGGTCTCTTAGGGGAGAGTAATGATTTTCAGGAAAGATGAATGGGCCCATAGAGTAGATGGGAGGTATGGTAATCCCCCCATATCCACAGGGGCTATGTTTCCAGACTGCCAGATAGCACTGTTAAGAAGAAAACCACAGGCCCGAGGTGGAGTTACTTGCCCTCAGAAACAGCAAGCCAATGCTTAATTGCAGTGTAAACCTTTCCTGGAATGGGATTTTAAGCCAATCAACCTGGAATTTTCTGGTCAACACCAATGGCTTAATCTATCACATGGGCCCTCCCCATGCCTGCCCCTCCCTACCCTTAAGGGAAGGTAACCTGGCCAGAAACAATCTTTTTTTTTTTCCTTTTTCTTTTTTTCCTTTGCTAATAACTTCTTGTCCCACCCTCCTTCCTAGAGAAATCTTCTGTTTTGTACAAGTCCAAGTTCTTGGAGTTTGCTGGATGGGGTGCTGCCAGATTCATGAGTCACTTAATAAAGCCAATTCGATCTTCACGTTTACTCAGGTGAAATTTTTTAACAGTACCGAACCCTCTGTATACTGTGTTTTTTCCTTTCCACACATACCTATGATACATTTAATTTAGACACAGCAAGAGATTAACAACAATAACAAATAATGAAATTGTTGCAACCCTTGATCTCAGGGTCGTGAGTTGGGGCCCCTCATTGGGTGCCGAGACTACTTAAAATAAATAAATAAAATGAAGGACAAACAAATAATAAAATAAAACAGTCATTAGCAATACACTGTAATAAAAGTTCCATGACTGTGGTCTCTCTCTCAAAATGTTTTTGATGCTGTACCCCCCTGGTGATGATGTGAGATTAGATGCCCCTGTGATGAGGTGAATGAAGGGCATGATATGTTAGGCTACTAGTGACTATCATCTCCTTGTGGACTTGGCGTTGATTATGGATGACCAAAAATGCAGAGAAGAGGGGGGCTCTCACTCCTCTATGGTAGATTGTGACAAAGTGTCCATGTCTCGTCTCTTCTCCTGTGATAAAGGTCAGCTTTCCCTGGTTGATGCAACTGCCCAGCAGGACATTTATGACCACTGAGTTCCTTTTGGAGGGTCTGTCTCTAGGAGGATAAGGGGAGTCCGGAGAACGCCTTTACTGTATTTGTTGTTTTTCAAGTGTTGTTTTTCAAGTGTTTCACGGCGCAGAATAATCGTGTACCAAACTGGCATATTAGGGGGAGGCAGGTCCTGAGCTCCCATGGTCATATTTTGGGGCGACGTGTTGTGCTACCCTTCACCATTGAGAACCTGATCTCTGGCGGTGTTTGCGTCAATGGATCTGTTGGAACCAGCCGTCTAATGGAGAAAAGTTCACCTGCGCATTTTTGACTCCACGTTCTGGGCCATTTGGTCTCCACAGAGAATGAAATGTATGCTGTATCTTGGAACGGACGGGCTTGAAAAAATAAACGCGACACATTGGCATCAATTTTAGAAAACAATCATTTCTTTGCAAAGATGTAAACAGTAATTTAAAAAAAAAACATTAAACAATATTTCACCAGGCAGAGAGAACATTTTAAGAGGGAGGCTGCTAACGGAGTGTTTGTTATTCACGTCCAGCGCTGCTTCTGAGGAAGAGCTGAATCGGTCTGAAGAGAAAGCTCTGGTGCCTGGTGGCTCAGTCGGTTAAGCGACCGACTCATGATCTCTAGGTTCGTGGGTTCAAACCCCGTCATGGGCAGTGCAGGGCCCGCTTGGGATTCTCTCTCTTTCTGCCCCTCTCCTACTCTCTGTCTCTTTCGCACACACTCTCTCAAAATAAATAATTAAAAAATATATATATAGAGAGAAGGCCCCATCTGTAACCTCACTTAAAGCCCCGGTTTTACTCCGGGCCCAGTTGGAAGGGACAGAGTTGCCACTGTGTAACAGCTATTGCTGGTGGGAAAGAGGGAACTGGGCACTCATACCTGTGATCACCTCAAGTGGCCGATGTTGGGACACGAGTCCAGATCGACTTGCATTACCAGGCAAATGCCCCGATAAGTCAGTTATTCACCAGAAAATTCATCAGGTTTTTTTTTTTTTTTCTACCTTACCACCTCGAAGGTCCTCATAGCAGGGAATCCATAAATGCCACGTGGACCTATAAGAATGGTCTGCCACAAGGGGCGCCTGGGTGGTGCAGTCGGTTAAGCGTCCGACTTCAGCCAGGTCACGATCTCGCGGTCCGTGAGTTCGAGCCCCGCATGGGGCTCTGGGCTGATGGCTCAGAGCCTGGAGCCTGTTTCCGATTCTGTGTCTCCCTCTCTCTCTGCCCCTCCCCCGTTCATGCTCTGTCTCTCTCTGTCCCAAAAATAAATAAACGTTAAAAAAAAAAATTTAAGAATGGTCTGCCACCAGAAACTGCCCGGTGTGATGTGACAGTCCTGGATGCTTCTTGCCTCTTCTTGATTATTGCCAAGTACGTACTTGGTTTGCTAAAGTCACCCAGCCTATTTTCCTTCCAGATTGGTCACCGAGGGGGGAGCGGGGGTGAATTCCGTTGTCTGATACCCTGAATAAAGCACCACGATAGCATGATAGGGGCATATTTCACTTTTCTCTCTCTTCCCTTTGAAATAGTCAAATGCTCATCAGTGGATCAGTTGGTAAAAAGCCAACCTGATCCGGTAGTCGATTGATACTGAAAATGAACCAAGTTAACCTACTCTCCTCTCTGGGAACTGAGAGTTTTGGAAAAAATTGCCCTGTAGACATTCAGACAGTGTTGTCGTAAAGATGCGTTCTCTCATTCCTGATGGGGAATGCACAGCCCCTATCTCCCCAGGCGGAGTTAACGAGGTTTACGGGATATATATGCACGGCTGTTACTGAGCTCTGGAATGTACCGGCCCATCTACAGCACCAGAGAAATCCAGATTCTAAACACAAATGGAGACGCTGTGGGAAGTGCTGAATTTGTGGCAAAGTACGTGTCAGTCACTGGTAATGGGCCATGACCAAAGGGACCTTTCTGCCTCTTTCATCTTTACCCTGAAGATTTTTTTCCCTAATGAAAATGTGCTGGGAGGGAATAGGGTTGGGATAACAATTTCCTTTCTTTCCCTCACCTTGGCTTCGCCAGGCAACTTCTCCTTTAATATAAAGCAAGACAGAGGCGCCTGGGTGGTTCCCGCGTTTGAGCTCTGGCTTCGCATCAGGTCATGATCTGGCGGTTTGTGAGTTCGAGCCCCACAACCCGCTCGCTGCTGCCGGTATGGGGCCTGCTTGGGATCCCTCGGTTCCCCTCTCTCGGCCCCTCCCCCACTTGCACTCTCCCCAAAGTAGATAAAACATTAAAAACAAACCAACAAACAAAAAGCACGATGGGCATATGGGAGAGCTTGTAGCTTGAAGTCAGAGACAAAACCCCATCGGAGAATGCCAGCCGTCCAGCAGGGGAAATTGAAAACTGACTCCTTTCCCCACCCAGGGAACAAGGGGGCACCCCCGCAGCCCTCGCTCTTCTAAGCCCAGACCCTTGAAGCTGAAGATTTTCAAAGAAGTAGGGTGTGTCGCTGCAGCTGCCGCATCAAACAAAAGCAAACAGATTAAATTAATTTAGGCTTCAAAATCAGTCCCATTCTCTAATTCATAAAATACTTCAAACACGGCGAGAAATGTCATCTCCCAGATGATTGAGGCTAATCCACTTTATCTCTTTTTCCTCTTGCATCTGAATGCAAACTATCAAGACCCACCTCAGCAGTCAAAATAAACCCCTCACTCCAAAACGCGCCCGGGCCGTCAGCTTTGAATAAGAGTCTTCTCTGCTCTGTACCCAAAACAAACTCCCGTTTGCAACAGCCGAAGGGGGCTGTGTGCAAAAAAAAAAAAAAAAAAAAAAAAAGGAACAATGTACTCATTAGAGTCTGTTAAGTTGCCAGCACTCCGCAATTAAAAGGTATGGCCGGTGGAAACGCTGCAAAACAGCAGTTAGTGCCATTGTCTTCTCATTAACAAGATTGTTATTTTAGCTCTCCAGGTACCAGGCTTAAGAAACAAAACATTCTTGGCTCCTAAAGCACTCCGGGAAAATAAGAAGTTGTTGACAGCTGGGACTTGCAGAAAGCACCGTTTATAGTATAAATAAATTTGCACATCCTTGTGGTTGCAATAAATACACTTCCACACCCGTGCGATTGGACTAGATGCAGAAACCATTGAAAGGGACGTCAAAGTCCTTCTGGAGCAGCCGGCTCTTGTCTTACTTATGATGTCAAAACGGGTGCTGCTGAGTAATGAATGCCTCCCCTCGAGACACGGAGACTTGGAAACAGCACAGGACATGGTCTGTTGTTGACACGGAGGACGGAGCGCTAGAAGCGACCACGGAGACTTCTTCGCGCTTGGCCTCAGCGCCTCGCTGCTTGGTAATCATTTAAAAGCGATGACCCAACTCTTTGCCAATTGCCAAGTGTGAGTATTTTGTGGCAACCGGGGAATGCAGCTCTTTGATTCCTGCATTCCTCCTGGTTTCCCTGTGTGGGTGGAAAAATGGTCAAGAAGGTTCTGAAGAAACCAAATGAAGCAGTATATCTTTCCGATGCTGTCGATATACGATTTGACGTTTGACGTGCGTGTGCTTTCCTTTCACAACACAGATAACTTCCGTAGTTTTTCTTATGATTTCACTAGAAAATGCAAAGCACTGATTTCCTTTCTAGGTGAATGGCGGGGGTGAGGGGAGTCCCTTTTGAAAGACGAGGCACACGGGATTTAAAGAAAATTATAAAGGAGGGTATTTTCTGTAAGATTAAAAGTATAATTGCAGTTGCTTAAGGCTTGAACAGTTTTCCCTGCAGAAAAGTCCCCAAAGTTACTTTCTCAGTAAATGTCAGTAAATTTCTCAAAGGGCCTGGTGTTGATTTTACCCCGACCCATAAATTTTCTTCCTAAGTGCCGTCTTTTGCATTGAGACTAAGAATAAGAAGATCATTGTGCAATTTCAGTAATATGCTGGTTTACGCTTTAATGGCCAACTTGCATTTTTCAGGATTTTGCTAGATAAGTCCACACAATGCTTTGTTAATTGAAACTTGATTTTGGAAAACATGTAAATCTTGTACAAAATAAACACACACCCTTGCATTGGTTGCTTTTGATGAAAGACTCCCCAGAAAAACCCTGCGTGGAGACAGAGAAAAATAAAACCACTTTCAGCTAGAGGGAACTGGACCTCAAATACCTTGAAAATCAGATGTTTTGCTCCTCATTAAGTGAGATTCAAGAGCATTACTAAGTTCTAGCCTGACTGATTTTTCACTTTTTTTTTTTTTTTGGAAGAGAAACAAGCCTGGGCATTAAACTCATAGCAGCAATTATCATGTGCATGTGGGTTTAATTATGAAAAAAATTAAGGTTTTTACTTTTCATAATTGTCATCATCGTGATCCAATTTCCATGTTGAGCCTGGCGCTGAGTGGGAAGGAACACTCCAGCTCTCCTAGCCCTAAGCTTCCGTGGCACGCCATCCTTCTCTTTGCCTGGCATTTCTTCTCTTAGCTTCCAGTGGGACCTGCTGAAAACTGATTATTTGGAGGAACTTAGTAAAGCTCTTAAGAAGAAGGACAACTTTAGTGAGAGGTCTAAGAGAGAGGAATCCTTAAGACCCAGGACTGAAATCTACGATGGGGACATGTGATAATTCCTTTTGCTCTGACTGTAACGGCCTGCATTAGGGTAGAATATCCATGCAAACACCAGGGAGGGGTTGTTTCAATTTCCTGCAGTCTTGTGTGCGCGCGTGTGCGTTGAGAACTACAATGAATAGGATGGCCTCTCTTTAATGTCAGAGTGTTTATAACGTTGCTTTCTTCCAAAATGGATTTGACGTGGCTTAGGAAACACACAACGGGGTAAAAATCAAGAGAACAAGGTTGGAAGGAAGTACGTCTGGAGCAAGGGGTGACAAACGACTTCTGTAAAGGGCCAGATAGTACGGACTTTTGGCCCTTCTGGCCACACTGTTTCTGTCTCGACTATCAGTTCTGCTGTTGTGTCACAAAAGCAGCCATAGGAAATCGTCAAATGGATCAGTGTGTTTGTTGGAACAATAAACAGGCAGTAGGCTGGATCTGCCCATGGGCTGTAGGTTTCGGGCCCCTGGTCTAGATCCAGAGAAGGCAGAGAGAGAGGGAGAGGATCCATGCAGGGCTCGAACTCATGAACCATGAGTCACGACCCCAGCCGAAGTTGGATGCTCAACTGACTGAGCCACCCGGGTGCCCCTACAGCATGGTATTTTCAACAGCTAGCTTCAGAGCCAAGGGCACGATGATTTCAGAGCGCAGTTCAGAAAAAATTTGACGACATAAGGCACTTCATTTGGATTGCTGGCCGTCTGGGCTTGAGTCAATGTAAAATGGAGACCATTTAGCTGTAGGAATGAGCTGCATTCTTGTCTTCCAGACAGTCTGCTGTGAACACTGACTCGTTCTTCTCACACCCAGCTTCCGGCAGGTGTCAGGATTTCCCTGGAGCTACAAGGCCCTCGTTCAACCGAGGGCAATTACGTTCCTGTTCATTCTTTCAGGTTCAGGATCCATCAGGCTTTGGTCGGAGTCCCCATTCTATCATAAAGCATAAAAAGGAATCAGATGGCAATTCTTCTCATGTCTTGTTACTGCTTCACCCCCTAGAACCCACGTCTTCAGTGGTTTCTAGGTGCCAGATACTTGGCTGAGCACACTATAGGCACAAGCCCATTTTATTCTCACACCCTCTGGGGACACAGGCTACTGTTGGAATTCCTGGCTTTCAGATGAGAAAACTGAGCTCAGAGAGATAAGTAGCTTGCCCAGCATCATCATGTAGTATATAGACAAGGATAGGCTCTATCTGACTCTTAACCAAGGCCCTTAACTACCGTCTCTCTCAACAGAGCTCTCTTGACTTCCTGGATTCCCGACCTTGACATGCTTCTGGTGACTTCCTGGTCTTTACGATTTTCTGGATGCCAGGCCTTGCTTGTCTATCGTAGTTACTTATGGTTGTGGCTCTTCAGCTCCCAGAACCTTCAGCTCCCAGAACCCTTACCAGCTTCCAGAACCCTTGATGTCTCATCATAGAATCCTGCTCAGGTTTTCACCTTACTTTCTCAGATCTTGACCCTTTATTGGTTTCTACTTCTGGTTTTCCTCTAGTCCTTAACTTTCTGCATCTGGACCACCCTTTCTTGGTCACACTTGTGCCCAAGTGTGCTCCAGTGTGAACAAAGAAAGGATTTTCAGTTTCTTTACGATGCCTACAATCTTTATAGCTGTCGTCTACCTCTGGTTTTCTAAAGGCCAGATGAAGTCTTGAAGGGATATTCAACCTCGTGGTGACATGTACAACATAACATGCAGAAACAGAATATCTTTTTTTTTAATTTTTCAAAAATTTTAATGTTTATTTGTTTTTGAGAGAGAGAGAGAGAGATACACACACAGAATGCGAGCTGGGGAGGAGCAGAGAGAGGAGACACAGAATCCGAAGCAGGCTCCAGGCTCTGAGCTGTCAGCACAAAGCCCGACGTGGGGCTTGAACTCACCAACTGTGAGATCATGAACTGAGCCCAAGTCGGCCGTTTAACCGACTGAGCCGCCCAGGTGCCCCCAGAATATCTTTCTTGATGTGGCAATTCTCCTCAAATATAACATCAATGGAGACTTCATGATAATGCTGGGAGCAATTCATTGGCCTGGCCATGCCCCACAAATGGAGAATGTTAGTAATTTTCCAAGACCAGTTCTGGGCTACAAAGAATGTTATTAAACAAACCATCGGAGATATAAAGATTCCTGAAATGGCAAGTATTTTCTGTTCCCAGTGATGAAAACGAAATATGCTGTTCACATTGTAGGCATGTGTAACCTATTGGACTGTTTCAAGAACACAACGGGTTGGAATCAGTGACTAAGAGAGAACTGAGAACAAAATCCATTCATTTACCCAGGCACAGATAGGCTGAGAGAGAGCCAAGGTCAAAGCTAGGAAGATAATCTGAGGGCCAAGTCTAAAGAGAGGGGGGAACCAAAGATGGAGAATAAGCAATGACATAAAAAGCCAGAGGGCATGAAAGCTGCATGGAATGTGGCCCGAGGAAGGGGTCAGGGCAAGAAGTTAAAAATTAAGACCTTGGACAGTGGAAGCACTAAACTCTTATGTGGCATGGGGGCCAGCCAGCATGGCTGGCTTGAGCATAGAGAGCAAACATGATGACTCAGTGGCCCCTGAATGGGATGATTCACAAGTCGCGAGAGTTACTCTTTGCTATGCCAATTGATGCCTTATTCAATTCTTACAAGATCTGAAATCTCATTAAAGTAATAACTGTAGACACTTCCTGGAAGTGGAATGGCTTATGCTGAAAAATTTCCATGGAACCATACAGGTTGCACCAATTATCAACTGGTTAATGGCACATTTTTGTGACGCTGAATCTATTCTCCAAGAAGTAGAAAATTCAAATAGTCCTTTTCACACGGCCAACTTAAACTTTAAATAAGGTGGTAGCGCCCCTTTTAGGATGGCGCGTCTTAATGCAAAATGCTCAATCAGTTCACGAAAGCGGGCTAAAAAATGTCATAACCTGGTGTAAGATTTGTTAACTTTACGCAAAACACAGTAGAATCTTAAACCCTTAATGTTGGAGAACCAGGTGGTGAGATGTTGGCTTGTATATGATGGGTGTTCAGTCTTTTTATTTACCCAGGCCTGAGGAAGGAAAGAGAGAGAGAGAGAGAGAGAGAGAGAGAGAGAGAGAGAGAGAAAGCCTCCCTAAGCCCTTGAGGGGAAAACTTCTTCAGAGCAGAAGGAAGTTTGGCAAGTCTCTGAGGTCTGGAGTGAAATACAATAAAATTTGCATTTATATAGCACTCCTTATGCTCTTGCTTTATATGTGCTATCCATATTAAATAAAAACACAATTAAGAGTTAGTTCTAAAATACCAGGTCAAACATATCAAACAAAATCAGGAATGGCAATTAGTGCTAGAATACCAGAACAAACAGATGGCTATTGAGTTTGGATTTAAGAAGAGAAATGGAATGTGCCAGTTGCATATCAATAGAGGAGTAAGTCTGGAGTTTGGGCCGAGGATGGGGGGCTGGCGGTCGGGCTACAGAAAGAGCCAAGTTGGGACAGTGAGCAGGCCTGTACAGAGGAATTATTAGAAGTGCAGCTAACATCGCTGGGCGCGTACCCTGCGCTGGGTACCAGCCCTATGCTGAGCTCCCAAGGGTAATCAGACTTGAATCCTGTCGTCAAGCCACTTACAGTCCAGCTTAAAGAAAGAATGCATGTACGAGACCCCGTGGGCACCTTCACTATTTGTGGCAGCACATGATTTTAGCCCAGGTACAAAAATAAGCCCATGATACAGGTACAAAGTCCAGGTACAAAAATAAGCTTGAACTGCTCTGAAAACCAAAGAGCTTTGAACACCCAAAAGATTTTAGGACGAAGCGGAAACCTTGTGATCTACATCTATGTCGCTTGGTGTGAATATTTGTATGATTCACGGCAGAAATATTAATATGTGTGATCATGGGGTCTTCTTCCGAA
Source organism: Lynx rufus (assembly GCF_022079265.1). Taxonomy (NCBI): domain Eukaryota; kingdom Metazoa; phylum Chordata; class Mammalia; order Carnivora; family Felidae; genus Lynx; species Lynx rufus. Next base: position 19,747,315 of record NW_025814889.1, on the reverse strand, counting down.
CTCCGTTGGGTGTGTTACATCGAATCTAATAAAGTATGGGCACTGTATCACCTTTCTAAAATCCAGAACAGTCTGAGTTCTGAAATCCATCAGACTTCGAAGGTTTTGGACAAAGGGTTAACGACCTGTCATCAAATGGTTTTGTTTTTTTTTTTTCCCCCCAGCCTCCACTTGTTCACTAGCAATTCCTATCAATTCAATATTTGGCTTTGTTCCCCAGGCTCCCGCTGAAATTGCTCTCACCGGTGCCTCTTTTTGCCAGATCCCCTAGCTTTTTGTTTGTCTTACTTCTAGATCTGGTGGCAAAGGCTTGACATCCGCTTTACTACTGGCTCTTTCCTTGACTTCATTCCGTGAGGCCCCAGGATTTACACTTCCCTGCAGCCTCTTGACCAAACCTATTTTGTTCACACCTTTCCTTAGGCCAGGCGGTGCTCCCCACAGGGTCTCATTCAAAGTAGGATCTAAGAAATAATTGTAATGAAGGAATTCCCCAAGACCTGGATCTCTGATCTTGTACTCACTATTCTCCCCGGGGAGAACTCCATTCCCAGCTGTCACCTGGGCAGAGGGGCTCTTGAATCTACACATTCTGGTCCGTCTTGTCACCGCACTTCCTTTTCCAACTGCTGTGGACACTTACTGATCTCTTTACCTAATGAATTGTCTTGCTAGCCCCTCATTTTCGAGCTTCCCCTCAAAAGTCACACACACCCTTGCGAACTTCCAAATCGGTAGAAAGTAGACTTTGGTGGAAGGAGGGAGACTTTCTTATTTATTTATTTGTTTTGGAGACGTACTACATTTATACTTATTACCGTCAGTGTGGACAAACTGATTATTTGTAAGAGGAGGAAATAGTCTGTTTCTACTCGGGTCTGTCCACTTACCCAGGCTGGAGCTGTTGGAGTCGCTGTTGACTCTGGTCTGTCCTCCAGGTCTGGTGAGTCTTGGGCCTCCCCATCTTTCCTTTGGAAGAGCATTTGTACCTGGCCTTCTTCTTCTATTTCTTCTATTTCTTCTTCTTCTTCTTCTTCTTCTTCTTCTTCTTCTTCTTCTTCTTCTATTTCTTCTTCTTCTATTTCTTCTTCTTCTTCTTCTTCTTCTTCTTCTTCTTCTTCTTAATGTTTATTTATTTTGAGAGAGAGGGAGAGGAAGGACAGAGAGAGAAGAGAGAGAATCCCAAGCAGGCTCCCTGCTATCAGAGCAGAGCCTCATGGGGCGGGGCTCCATCTCACGACCCTCAGATCGAGACCCCAGGCAGAATCAAGAGTCAGAGACTTAACCAGCTGAGCCTCCCAGGCACCCCTGTACTTGGCCTTCTGGTGTGACGTTGGCCACCTCTGTGGCTCAGGCTCCCTTCAGGTCATTTCTGAAATGGTTTCCAGAATTAGACATTCTGCCTCTTTCTCTACCAGTCTGTACAATATTCCCTGATTAAATGCATTTGCCTGCTTTCCTCATATCATTTCTTTCCTCTTCAAGTTTTGGGCTTTTTCTTGCCTCTGGGAGACCCCAGTTCACCATCCATACCTTCTTGCCAAATGTCTTTTTCACCTGGACCAATACCCGTACTCCCACCTCCCCCGCCCCCAGTCCTATCTGTCTCGGTCACCTCTCCAGTCTGGAAATCCTAGAATCTTCTTTCCCAGTCATCGTGCTGGCTCATTGCACCCCAAATCCAACTTCTGTAGGGGCTTAGGTCTATTTTGTTCTCCTAGTGCCTCGGGCAGTGCTGTAAACCGAACACTGAACTCTGATATTGTCGGTTTGGTGTTTATGGGAATGTGTGGGTGATCTGTTTTACAGGTAGAGACAAGAACTGCACACCTGGAAGGGACAGCTGTGTGTCCCATGTGTTCTGGAGCTCCGGCTGGTTCCAACTTGCTGAAGGGGCATAGCAGGGATTTCTGCTTGGTCTGGAACAAACCCTGGGGACCATAACTTGCAAAATCTGTACTAGGCAGCCTTGAGCAGAAGCTTATTTCAAATCTGACTCCTTCCCAAGGCTTTAGGGGACGTTGTGACTTCTCCAGAGAGGCGGGGTGTTTTAGAGGTTGGTCATCACAGTATAAATTTAACCTCTCTGAATTTTGGCCTGTGTATTTGTAGAGAGTGGGTTACTTTCTGTTTTGTTTTTTAAAACTTTTAACGTTCATCTTTTTAATTTCCAAGACCTCTCTTTTATTCTATGTCTGTCCTTTTCCCATAACACCTTATTTTATTTATGTATTTATGTATGATTTTATTGATTTATTAAATTACATCCAAGAGTGGATTTTATACTTGCCCTCCCATCTCTCCATCAACTCTGACAAAGCTCGAGTGAGACAAGAATATGAACAAATCGTATGGACCAGGGGTCAGCAAATTGCAGCCCCCAGGCCAAATTCGGCCTGTCGGAGAGCCTGCAAGCTAAGAATGGTTTTTACATTTTTAAATTGTTGAAAAAAATTAAACAAGGACATTTGGTCACATGTGAACATGAAATGAAATTCAAAATTCAATGTCCATAAATAAAGTTTTATCGGGACACAGCCAATAAATACTTTTTGTCTGTGGCCCATTTTTTTTGCTACCACGGCAGAGGCGAGAAGGTGTGAGGCTTGAACGGCCCGGAGGGGCGGAATATTAACTGTCTGGCCTTCGCATGGTACACTTGCCCCCCTCTGATAGGGACACACAGGCACAGAACACACAGAGGACCTTGTGATCCTTCTGCAGGCAACTGGGGCTTTGAGTTTTCCAATTGTCAGGTCCCAAAGTTGCCTGACCCCAGGGAGGGGCTAGTCAAATAAAATACAATGGGCATAGCGCCCCCTGGAGGAGGCCCGATCTGCAGCAGCCGCATGTGGTGGAAAGGCCCCTGTACTGTGAAGAGGTCTGACTGACTGAATGACTGATCACGGCCAGCTAAGACTTCCAAGGCTGAGCAACTCAGGTAGACCACCTAACTGCCCTGGGCCTCAGATCCTCAACTCTGTAAAAAGGGGGAGCGGTATCGTCCTCTCAGTGGCTCTCAAACTTCCTTTCTCTTTCCCTCCTGGCTTCCTTCTATGCCTTCTTCTGAGCAAAATCTTTTACTCAAGTGCATTCTCATACAGATGCCTAACGCATTACACAGCTGAACGCGGAGCATCTCTGCTAGAAGAGGGTACCAGCCCGAGTCCCTCAGTGGGAGACTGCACAGAAGAAACTCAAAGTCCTTCCGGCCCTTAGGGCCTCTCACTGAGAGAGCAGCCCAAACCCAAAGCTACCTCAGACTAGTTCTTTTCAGAGAGCTCGTTGGGACCCACCGAGCTCGTATGGGTCCCACATACTCTGAGACCGAGTGTTCTGGACAATCAACCAGAATTTTCCCTGGTGCCGGCTCTTCCCCTCAGGGAATCCATCATCGCCCAGATGCTGTTACCATAACAACAGCTAAAATGTACTGAGTACTTACTACTTGCGGGACACCGGACACCGGGCTAAGCCCTCGATGATGTGCCTTTTGTCATTTCATGCAGAGCACCACCCAGAGAAGTAGGTCCTAGAATTACTCCCATGTCGCGAAGGAGGAGGCAGTCCCGGAGAGGGTCTTGCACAAGCACATTGCCCCTTTTAAGGGTGCAGAGGCTGGGAATAAACCCAGGGAGTCTGACATCAAAACCCATCCCTTTAGAGGGAGTGTGGAGGCCTCATTCCTCTGGGGCTACCTTTAAATCAACAGGTGTGAAGGTTTATTTGTTGCTCACTTGCTGTGTGACTTTGGCCACGGACCTAACCTTGCTAAGCTTCATTTTCCTCAGCGGTCAAACGGGAATAATGACAGGATCAATAACACCGTGCGGATTAGTGGGATAAAACATGTAGTTAGTGCCTGGCATTACTCAGTGCTCAGTAACCATCACCTTCTTTTATTATCACTGGTTGTCGTCCACTGCCTCTCTCCTTTTCTTTTAGTCCCCGCGAACCGTTCCTCTGAACGTTGGGTTCCGAGCCTTTCCATGGTAACACAGGCTGCCTGGACCAGCTTTCAGGTCATGCCCGCACATGTCATGGAGGTCATTTTTGAAAGACCCAGTTCAAGGTTGCTTTCGTGAGGGGGGCCTAACTCTTTTCACTTGCCCTAATGGCCAAGGTAGCATCTTGTTTTATTGAACCTCTATCAATAATACCCTCATGTTCCTTGATTGTTCTCTGTGTGTGTGTCTTACCTTTTCATCCACACCACCAGCCCCACTGTGCTGGGACAGATGTTGGCTACACAGGGGCATAGAAAAATCATAGGCCTTTTACTCTGAAAGACCAGGGTTTAAATTCTGCATCTACCCTTGACTAACCGTGTTCTTACTTCCTCCTCGAAACAGGGGCAGTAATTCCTCCCTTACAAGTTACTGTGTGATTGAGGTGGTCTCCTGAAAACTCACCTGTGCCCGGCCTGCCCATAACTGCTTCCCTCTTTTTTGCACCTCCGATGGGGTTTTGCGCTCCGTAGTTGCTCTCTGAAAACCGGTTCGTCAGCTGGTAGTTAACGTTGTAAGAAGCAGGTTCAGTTTAAATATTTTTCCACCCTTCCAACCAATAGTGGAATCCGCCCCGGGGTGGCTGAAGTCAGCTTGCCCTTTTCTCCTGGGGAGTTTCATCATGAAGGCACCGCATCATGAGGTCTGTAAAGATCAAGGCAGGTCCTGTCTGGACTTTGGAATCTTTAAAATTCTTCAATAGAACTTTCTGCAGTGATGGAAATGTCTGATACTGGAGCCACTAGCCCCAGGTTACCAAGTCCTTGAAATGTGGCTGGTCCAACTGAAGAGCTGAGTGTTCATTCACTTAAATTAAAATGTCAAATAGCCGTGTGGGATTTGCGGCTTCTGTGGACCGGCCTAGAACAACTAGGGAGAGATTTCTATTTAGCTAAGCTCTCTCTGTGCAAAGCTTACACTTTTTCATTTAACCCTCAAAGCAGTCCTGTTTGGCCAATGAAGAAAGTGAATCAGCCCAGAGGGGTCAGGTGACATGCCCATGGTTTCCCCTGTGGAAACCATGGAAATGGCTGGGCAGTGGGGCACCTGGGTCACTCAGTCGGTTGGGTGCCTGACCTCAGCTCAGGTCATGATCTTGCAGCCTGTGAGTTCAAGCCCTGTGTCGGCCTCTGTGCTGACAGCTCATAGCTTGGAGCCTGGAGTCGGCTTTGGATTCTGTCTCCATCTCTCCGCCCCTTCCCTGCTCAAGCTCTCTCTCTCTCTCTCTCAAATATAAATTAAAAAGATTAAAAAAAAAAAAAAGAGAGAGACATGGCTGGGCAGGAACCAGGCATGATGCTCTCATCACTGTGAGAAGCTGTGCACAGGTGGGGCCCAGGTTGAAGACTGGATACCAGAGAGTTTCTTCCTCAGTTATCCCATGAGCATGTAGAGACCCATACATGCCTGCTGATGAAACTGAAAAGTTGGGATGCACTTACCCAGCCCTGCCTGGGAATCACGGAGCTGCTGGACCCTGAATTGCTGAATTCAAGCCACACAGCCTCAAATGGGGCTGAAATGGCCACAGAAGGACCTCGGCCACCTAATATCAAATAGATCAACAGTGAGTTTTGGCCAAGAAGAAGGTTCCAGAATGAAACCAAAGCACTGTGTTTTGGGAGGTACAGTGGGGGAGGCCTGCTGGGGGGCCCTCCCTGAAGGAGAGGTTTGGGGTTTGAAGAAATGCTGGCAGAGGACAGCAGTTCCGATTTGCCTCACCTCGCTGATTGCCAGCCTGCAGCAGGGCTCTGTCTATTGAGGTTTTGGTAACATACACACCATATTTAGAGACATAAGGCCATATTATTTGCAGTTGGGATCTTTCCTGGAGGAATCAGAACAATAAGCAGGCCCTGCAGAGTCCACGGAAATGTGCAGAGGCATCCTTTAGAGCTAAACCCACAATGGAGACGATGGGTCTCAGTTTCCCAGAAGAAAGGCACCAATCCAACAAGGCCACCTTTGAGAGAGGCTGTTGAGAATGAGACGTTTGTTGACAACCAGAATGCGTTCCCACTTGCCCGCGGGAGAAGATGATCACAGGGGCAAGGCCAAGGAGGGAGAGAATGAGAGTAGCTGAGAATCTTGCACTGAGGAAAGCCCAGAAGGTCTTGTCAGCACCCGAACAAGTATCTGAGGCTGACTCCTCAACGCAGACTCACTGTGGCAGAAATAAGCGACAGGGGGAAACTGACAGGGCCTGACATTACAATGGCTTGTAAGCCTTGCCAGTTGATGACAATGGTTTTCACTCCCCCGCCTCCCTCCCGCAGACTTGGAGATGCCTGCAGGCAGCTTGTGAGATATAAAATGTCTCTGGGTGCCTAGAGTTGAGGTCCTCCCTGATGCCTGTGGAACACACGCCTCATCAAATTAATCAGTGAATGAGCAGAACTAGAAGCAAAACGAGAAAAGTGGGGGGGCTTATTTTGCTTAGTGTAGACAGAACGGTTTTGAACCAAGATTTGTGTGAGAGAATAGGGACCCTGACCTTGGGCCATGTTCCTACCTGCAGGCCATGGAGAATAAGGTTTGAGGACACATCACCATATTCCTTGCAGCTTAGTTTTGGGGGAGAAGAGGCTTCCCTGAGGAAGATTTTTTGGAAGTGATGTGGGTCTTGTGGCCAGGACTTGGAAAACTGCTCGGGCCCTCTAGGGGGGCGGGAGGGGGTGCTGGAGGGGGATCTGGGGTGTTTGTGGTGGGATGAATCTTTTTTTTTTTTTTCACCAAGCACGTGAGTAGACTTCCTAATGGCAGAGCTCTGACACTTAGAGAAAAGAGTGTAGGTTTTTTATAAACCCAGGATGTTGGCAAGCCAATAGGTCTATGTCAGTTTAGGTTCTGACTTAAAGCAGACAAGCCTCGGGGTGCAAGTAGTTTTGTCAGAGGGAATCTCAGGAGACACAATGAAAGAGTGGGGGGAGTGAGAAAGAGAAGGGAGAAAAGGTAATGTATGTTACTGAGTGAGTTACCTCTCTGAGCAACTGGGGCCCAAGTTGCTAGGAATGCACCAAGATGGTGTATTTGGAGTCATTTCACTTAAGGTCAGGAAGCTGTGGAAATGAAACCAACTCCAACGGTTGGGGGCTGCTCCTTCGTTGTTACCTGCTGAGGTCGGCATGCTTCTGAGGCCAGAGAATGTCCTCAGGTGGAGAGATGCAGGATGCCAGGATATTCATTAAGAAGCTTAAAATGGTTTAAAACAACACACATTTATGATCTCATTGTTTCTATGAGCCAGGAATCAGGACACAGCTTAGTCTGAAGACCCTCTGCTTCACGGTCTCTCGTGAGGCTGCAGTAAAATTGTTGACCAGGGTATGGGTCTCATCTGAAGGCTCAGCTGGGGAAGAAAGCACTTCTAAACTACTGACATGATTGTGGGCAGGATTCATGTCCACGAAGGCTGTTGGACTGAGAGCCTTGGCTCTTTGCTGCCTGTTGGCTGGTTTCTGCTCAGCCTTTTTTGATGCGAGCCTCTCCAAACTGGCAGCTTACTTTTAAAGCCAGCAAGAAGGTCTTCTAACAAAATGGAAGTTAGAATGTTCTGTAACCTAATCATGGAAATGACATTTCCTCACTGTTACCATATTCTGTTGGTTAGGAGCAACTTTTTCAAGGGGAGAGGATTACAAAGGCCCCGAACACCAGTGGGTGTCCCTGGAGTTGTTCTGGGGCTGCCTCCCGCAGCCAGGGTGGGCAGAGAGAACGTGGGCAGAGAGAATGTGGGCGGAACTGACAGTATCTATTGGGGAGGGTAAGTACATTCTGGCAGAGGGGAAGGGGTATGATGAGGCAGGGGAAGGAGTGAATTATCCACACTGTAATCCTGTGTGGATAGGCCAAGCACCCCAGGGAGCCTTCAGGCCCCTGAAGGGGGGAGTCCCTCTCCCCTTGGCTGGGCAGAACAGTTCTCAGAAGCACCCTACCTGCTGGGTCTGACTAGAATTTGCACTCTGATGGAGGCTCTGCTCTCTGCCTGGTGGACTTTCTTGTGTTTCCCTACAGAACTGTCACCATGGAACCACAAAGCAACACTTGGTACAGGTAGGGCAGGGGAGGAACTGTCTTCTCAGTCAGCAGAGCTGGGACACAGAATCCCTGAATCTCGGAATGGATCACAACCCAAGACTGGCACTACCAGTCCCACGATGCCTAACCCTTTGCCCAGCTCAGTGCAAGGGGGCCTGCAGGCTGGGAATTCTCTCCCCCCCACTCTCTCCAGAACTATTACACAGAAATGAAATCTATTTCCCTGAAGCTCTGCTTGGTCTTAATTCCCCTTCAGAGAGAGTCAATTGCCTTTTTCCCAGGTCCAGCCCTTGAAGAGAGAAACCTGCTTCTTTGAATTCTTCATCTTGGCTGCTTTTTTTTTTTTTTTTTTTTAGAAAGAGTGTGAGTAGGGGAAGAGGGGCAGAGGGGGAGAGAGAGAGAGAGAGAGAGAGAGAGAGAATCTTAAACAGGCTCCATGCTCAGTGTGGAGACTGACGTGGAGCTTGATCCCACAACCCTGGGATCATGACCTGAGTTGAAATCAAGAGTTGGACACTCAACCAACTGAGCCATTCAGGTGCCCCCCATCTTGGTGAAGTTTTAAATGTGGCACTCAGAGCTGCATTTTGTGTCCTCTCTGTGGTCTGTTCAGAGCACACACTGGAAGAGTAAGGGGGAAGTCCCGCCTCCCCACAAACCACCCTTCTATTGACCTTGTCCAAGAGCCCACTTTGGCTCTCCACCCCCGTTGGCTGGCTGTCACATCCCATCATTTGAAACCTCCAGTCAATAAATGACTCAGGTTGTTTTCAGCCAGCAGCTGCTGAGTCAAACCTTCTGTCTCTGGTACCCGAGCATTTGCTTGTTTATTTTGGTTGGAGGGGAGTAAAAGGAGATTTGGCCACTTTGCACTCCCGAGGAGAGAAGGCTGGCATGATCCTGGGTTTAAGGGAGAATCGACCTCTCAGTTTTATGGTAAGATGGCCATAATGGATATAATAACAACAACTTAGAGCAGAAATGCATACTGAACTGTCCAAGGAGGGTGGACAGAAAGGACACCAATAGCAACCAACAATGACCTGTTTACATTGCTCTTCTATTCTCGTGACCTCGTTTCTTCTTCAAAACAATGTCGTGATGGAGCTGTTAATGTGCCCAATTCACAGATAGAGAAACCAACTTTCGGGGTCCCAGTGCACATAGTTATCCGATGGAAGATCTGGAACAAGAACTCTGGAATTTCGCCTCCAAATTCTGTACACACTATTCATTGCACAGTTCCGTTCTCCTTAACTATAGATGCTGTCTTCTGTAAACTATTCAGTCCTTAGCAAGTTTTTATTGAGAACCTACTGAGACAGCAGAAAGCATAGGGTATATAACAGTTGAAAGACATGTCCTCAAGGAGTTCATGACCTTCTGGAATGAGATAAAATCTAAACACCAAACCACTAAAAAAGTATGGAAAATAAGCTCAGGCTCTCTCAGACCATAAGCTTGTATGACGGTCTGTCAGTGCTATGCTAATTTGGAGATGTGCCTCTTAATCGAAGATGCTTCATGGAGGGAATTTCAATCGCTTACAATAACTCCTGAGTGATTCAGCGCAATTAAAACGTTAATATTTTTCACAGAAAGATGACAAAAACTTGAAGGGGAGTTGCAGTATCACTTATGTCCACCAGATGATGCCACTATTCAGGGGAATTCTAGAGTTTTTGCTTTGGGGATACAACTCCAGTTGTGGTAAGTTTGAGATAATGGCTAGACAGTTATTTTAGCCCTTTTCAGACATTTGTCACTTTCGCAGTGTAACTTTACACGGAGTTCACGCACATTAACAACAGAGAGTCTGAAAGGAAACAAAGGACAAGTCAAATTTCGCTTACGTAAATTTTGTGCCTTGACTCATTTTCCTAGCTGGGCCTCACTCCCTTTTAGCATTTGCTGTGTGCGAGTCAAGTGACCAAGAGATTAACAGAAGGCAGCAGAGAGCTGTTTCTGGAGACCAAGCCTGGGAGGGTAGGTCACCACGTTGGAGGTAAACTTTTCACTCTATTCGGCGTTTGCTCTCACTATATATGCAAATATATTCCCTACAGCAGATCTTGCTAAACAACAGATCTGGCCCAGTGGAAACGCCAGGATGGCCGGCCCGATGCAATTATATTCAGCATTAATGAGCTGTGGGCTCCATTCTAATGTGTAATATTTGTACATTAATGTGTAATTTTGTAATATTTGTAACATTTGATAATGAAAGAGAATAGAGCCTTTGAAGTCAAAATGTTCTGGTGTTGCTGGATTATTTTTAACCACGAACATTCATTATTTTGTTTGACAAATTGGCCTGCTTTGGAATATTAAACACCCAGTCTTTAGGGGGTGAAGGAGATAAAAGCAGTTACAACTGTTGTGCTCATTGAGAAGATTTCCCAAGAAACCCAAAGCACTTGCAAGGTTTTATTTGGCAGATCCCACCTCCGCGAACCCAGGCCTCTCTCTCTGGAGGTGGCCGTGAGAGATGTTCAGGTGCACCCTCATCTGGCCGGAGGAGGGCTTGTGGGCTTGAGGCCGGCCCGTCTATGCCCCGGGGCTCCGGGGCTCCAGGGCTCTGTGTCGTAGAGCACCCGGCCCCAGTCCGGGGACTCAGAGACCGCTGGGCACCAGACGGCTAAGACGCTGTTGGGAATGTCCTCATGGAAGGCCAGCTGGAGAGAAGAGGTGACACATGTCACCTGCAGCTCTTTCCCACAGATCTTTCTGTGATGATGAACACGTTCCGCACCTTCCTATACGGTAGCCACTAGCCCCACGTAGCTACTGAACACATGAAACGTGGCTAGTGTGACTGGGGAACTGAACTGTAAACCGCACTTAATTTTTATTCGTTTCAAAGGAGACTTAGAAAGCCCTGTGTAGTTTAATGGCTGCTATATTGAACGATGCGGTTCTAGAGCATAAATCCGTACCAGTACCCTCCACTGAGAACACATTTAGGAGAGCAGGTGTGTGCTAGTCACAGCCAAGAGCAAGCAGCTGTGAGCCCCCAAAGCCACATGGTGTTTGAGGAAGAGTTGCCCTTCTCCAGTTTGCATAAAGGTGGGGTGCAGGCCGACAGCAGCTCTGAACGGGCTCCACGTCTGGACGATGAGACAGGAGGAGAGGGCTCCTGGAGGCTTCCGGGAAAACTTTCTTTTCCCGAATCAAAGGAGGTATCTCAGAAGAAACAGCCCCACCCCCACTCTCTTCCCCGGATGTTGCCATTATCTAGATCAAATGTCTGGAATTGCAGCAGCCATGGTGTTACCGGCATGAAGATGCAGCCAGCGTGCGGAGAAATTGAACGAGAGCCCTGATGGACCAGGCTTAGAGGCTGCCCTCGTTTTGGAATTTTTTTTTTTTTTTTGGTCATGTGAGATTAAAAAATAAATCTGCTTATTGCTTAAGCCACTGAATTAGGATTCTCTGTGCTTTGAGAATCTGAGAGCAGCTGAGAGCACCCTAACAGACACTCCTCTATGTGCTTCATTGTTTATTTCTTTGTTTCTTTCTTTATCTTGTGTCTATGTTATTGATCCTGTCTTCCTTCCAGATGAGATCAGTCGGTCTCAGATTTTGCATGTCCAAGGTCATGAAGCCAGTCCTTTTTGCAAATTTGGGTGAGAGACAAATCCAGGTCTGTCTGACTCCAACATTCAAATTTGGGTGAGAGACAAATCCAGGTCTGTCTGACTCCAACATTCACGGTCTTAATTACTGTGCTGTGCTAATCTTCTGAATGGATTGCAAATCCCTCCGGTTTCAAAAGCAACGTGTAGCCTTTTGCTCCATTTCCTGCGAACGGTGTAAGTTCCTCCCTCTGTGCTCCTGATGTGGGTTGCCTTCGAGCTAGAGACGTTGCTTCCACTGGATCGGTCCTGTCTTCTGTCTGTTTAGCCATCTGTGGCCAGGACACAGGTTGGAGAGATGCCCATCCCCGTGTCCTGCCCCACTGAGGGCAGGTCTGTGGGAGGTAGGGCTGCAGGGCAGCAGCTAATGCCCCTAGTTCTCTGCAAGCTACCTGCAGACCTGACTGCCATATGAAGGTTGTGACTGAAAATTCTCAGAGTCTAGAAAGTGTTGCACGCGTAGGGAGACCGCTTCTTCAGGTCACTGTGGAGGGAGATGAGACGTGGCGGCAAATCTAAGGGATCCAGTTTCAGTGATCCTGAAAAGCATATAGGCTGGTGGCTGGATGAGTGGGAGAGGGTGGCGGCTGACCAGACCTCTCTGCTTCCGGCCTTTTTCTCTCTCCCCGGCCGATGGCAACCGTGCTGGAGCGGCTGTATCTCTGTGTGCAGAGGACTCACACACCTCCTCTCCTCCGGGCTCCAGCTAAAGGGCTCACGGCTGGGTATTTGAAAGCACTTCAAACTCCAAAGGTTGAAAGCCAATCTCAGGATTTTCTCTTCCGTTGAGTTTGGGGATGTTAACCACCGTGCTTTCCCTAAACGTTCAGGACTGTTTGAGGAAGGTGGGGGGGGGGGGAGGGAGGCATCGGGGAGCACAGTTTGGGTCAGACTTCAAGTCTCATGGCAACTCAGCTGGCTAATGCTTTGAGTGAACTGGAAAGAGAGTTGAGGCCAATACCTGCAGAATGGGGTCAGCTCGCTCCTGTGCGGGGTGCCGTGGCCCAGACCACTCCTGGGATTGGGATCCAGTCCCTGGCATGGTGGCCAGATGCTGCCTGAAAGGCCCCGGAGGGTGGCCCATCCCTGTCCCAGATTCCAGAGAGATGACCCTTGTGTCCCCTGGGCTTTTCCAGCTCTCCTAGGCTGTGTCCGTATGGGCCACCTCAGCTGAGGCCCAGGTAAAGGGGATGCGTCTCAAACCCCAAGCGCAGTCCAAGCTTCTCAGTGCAAGACTGGGAACAGTTTCTTCAACTGCGGTATCTGGAAAACAAGAATGCCTCAAGCAGAGAGTATGAGGATTAAATGGGCTAATACATGTAAAAATATTTAGTACTTAAAGCCTGGAGCATAGGAAGCGTTCAATTGTTGTTGCTGTTAAGATCACGCTTGCTTTATCCTTATAACGAGATCACCAGATACAGAAGTGAATCTGTGCATCCAGCAAAAACCCAAAGAGGATAATACATTTGTGTGTCCTTAACCGCCCACCCCCCCCCGAGGGATGTGGGAACTGTTTTCAGATGGCCTTTCTGCCCCTGATACTGGAAGAGGACCCAGCTCCCTGTTAGTTTCTGCGTTTGTGTAATCTTCTGTCTGGGTAATTGTCTCCAAACGTGCTATTTAGAATGTCTACTGTGCATTTAAAGAGTGTCTTATAATCATGGCGTACTGGAAATCACTACACTTGCCAGCAATTATCACAGAATCACAGGCTGGAAGGAACGACAGATGTCATTAAGTCCAGCCCTCAGCCCCCAGCCCCCAGCTCAGACACAGGCCCGGCCTTATCTCACAAATGGGGCTTTTCTGGGGAAATTCCTTTAACCAAACGTGACCGTGGGTCTGATCACTTCCTGAGAGAGAGAACATCCGGCCCTGTACTTAACTGCCCACAGCTTTGCTTTGGTTGAAGCCCGCATTTGCTTCCTATCCCAGACGACTTGCTTCCCGGGTCCACCCTGGTTTCCAGGCCCTGGCGCCGTGGGCCTTGCAAGGCTCACTTTCTTCAGAGGCCCAGTGGGCCCCAGGCCCGGCGCCTCTGTGCCCTGGAGCAGGCAAGATTCACGCAGCCACGGTCCCCCAGCGGAGGGGAGAGGAGCATCGTTATTTCTAAATCCTGTGACCCGGGAGGGCAAGCTTCTCGCCTTGACTTCAGGACGCAAAGGCACACTGTCAATGAGTTTAACCTCCTCCCCAGCTCGGCTTTACATGACGGCAGATTCCGGGCAACATCCATCCTCCTCCGACATCTTCCCCGGGGGCCGAGGTCCTTCATTCTTGGGGTTCATTTGAGCCGTTTCCATAGCGACAGCCACTTGTTGAGTTTTGAATCTCCCATCGAGGTCCTTGCAATTTGCCAGCTAAGCCACCGATCGCCAGGCGTGTGTGCCAGGTTAATAAGACAAAGTCTGTTTTATTTTACCCTTGCCTTTTTTGTCTGCCTTCAGCTGGGGGCAGCCTCACAAAAGAGAGGGCCTTTTGGCTTTCAGCATTCTTCGGCCTCTGCTCATTATCCCGGGCGCTATCTGGGACTGAACCAGCGTGCGGTGCGTTTCCCTGGCTGTCTCTGGGCCGCGCGCAGCAGCCATGGCAACAGGCTGGGGGCGTGGCCTCGCTCGGACCGGTCACGTGGGGCTGCTTTTCAAGCGCACGTGCGTGCGTGTTGGGGCTGACACCCCTGCGTCTGTGTGCCAAAAGTAGGGGGATCGGGAGGAACATAGTTCCATCGTGTGGCTCAGCGGCCGTTATCGAGGGCTGGGATCAAAGTGATTTTGCTTTCTTTCTAGAGAATTCGCTGTGACCCTCGGTCGGCGACCCACAGCAGAGAAGCCTGGAGCCTCGTGCACTCCCACCGCCCTGCTGTTTCCTGTGTGCACAGACGAGTCATTCTCTATCCCCCCCCCCCCCCCAGGGTGTGTTCCGTCTTACAGGTGTAAGCCAAGACCCGCGGAAGGTATTAGTGATTCAGAAGAACGCCTATCCCCGTAAGTAGAACAAAGGATGGAAGAAAGCCGATAAAGGGATCAGCAGATCAAAGCGCTCGCTCGTCGCCATCAGCCACCCCTTCTTAGTGACTCAGATGAAAATGCCTCCCGTCCTCGCCGTCTCCCGCAGCGCCTCTGCACACCTCCGTGGAATTTTTTAAGGACCGGGGCAGCTCGTTTCTCCCTGTGTTTTGCAAGTTATCTTGCAAGATTTTCTGGTTGGTTGCTGTTGAGCTTTCAGAAAAATCCCCACAGAAAAATTGTCTGATCCAAACGATTTGCTGTTTTGTGAGTGTGGCTGGAACTGCGGCGAGGACACGCAGAAGGGCGACGTTCTTCCCTTTGAGGAGCCACCGGGTGCAAGTGCAGGCTGACTCGGGCGCAGAAGGGAAAGGCTGGGCCTTCAGAAGAATGCCCGAGAGCCCTGCCTGTCTGGTTTCATCATGGGTTTTAACTGAGTGCTTGAAAAGGGAAAACAGAGGGACGTAATGATCCAGAGCCTAAGGCTTCTTGGCTGCAAACACACCAAATACTTGGACAAAGGAACACAAAAATCAGGGTGGTTTATAAAGCGGTGTTACAGCACGGATCTGTTTTCAGGCGGGCGGAAAGAAAAAGAGGGACATTATCTAAATTAAAAGGAAATGTTTCTAATTGCAAATAAGAGAATGGAAAACGTAACGACAGAATAAAGAAACCCATCAGACTGTGTCTGGAGCCAGTAAGCCCTGCCGGCAGCTTTGGCACATTATAGGCCCTGGGCTCTCTCCAGAGCCTTCAGGGCCTTTGGGAAAGTGGCTCTTAAGCAGATTGGGTTGGATGACCCACTCTGGTCTGGGGTTGTCCTCAAAGGGCCAGAGACTGCCGAAGTCTGGACTGGATTCTCAGATGGATTGTTTCGTTCTGGGGTTTCCAGGGGACTTCGATCATGAAGGAATCCTCTTGTTTGCACGTGACCCCATTCAAATTGGTTTAAGCAGTAAGGAAACATACTGATTTGCCTAACGAGAACGCCCAGATGTAAGACAGGGCTGGGCTGGTTAGACTCCGTGGTTCGGTGAGATCACCAAGGACAGGTTTCTTCCTCTCCTTCTGCTATGCCTCCAGTGGTATCAGGTTTATCCCAAGGCTGGCTTCTGTCCTGGTTGCAAGGTGGTTGCCAGCTGCCTTCAGGGCAATGTGCTTACTCATCTGTGTTCAGAAAAGAGTGAGTCTTCAAAGGCTCCCATTTTCCCAGTCCTCCCGAGGTCAACCCCCTGTTCACCAGAGGAGCTCCCTCAAGGGAAAATCTGGGTGTTGTATGCAAAAGGGACACACACGAGGGGATTGGATGCTGGTGAATCACCAATGTCCTTTCCAATTCCTGATGTCTGGGGTAGGAAAAATCCAGGGGGCACGTGTGTGGGCAAGCAGCAGAGGGTAGAGTTACATCCCGAACCCAAGGAAGCAAGTGTGGGAATGAGCTAGGAGCCTGTTGGAGTCATTTGCATAGCCAGACCTCACTTCTTCCTCCACCCATGTGCTTTCTTCTTCCTCAAAGAGGGACCAGCACAGCCTAGCAATTAGAGTGGGTGCCCCAAAATGGGCACCACCACCAGCTGTATAGCTTGGGGCAAGTGACTTAACGACTCTGGCCTTCAATTTCCTTGTCTGTAAAATGGGCACATTTTATCTAATAGTACCTCTCTCACAGGATTGTCAGGAAGTTTAAAAGAGAACACTGAAAACACATAGAACCGCGCCTGCCCCAACGTGGGTCCTCAGGAAATATTAGTTGTTATTATTCCATTAAAAAAAAAATCTGTTTTCTTGTCAGGCCCAGCATTAGACAAGGGCAGTCTTTAGATTTATTTAACTTCATGCACGCGGCTACCAGTGGTGCCCGCCCCTCAGTAGGTCTGTGCTGAATGAATGAATTCGTGGATGACGATAGCTTAGGCAGTGGCTTAAGAGACCCTAAGCCTGGGCAGAGTGTGGTTGAACTGGGCTGGCGCTGTTGAAGTGCCCTCTGGCATAAATGAGGTAACTTTTGGTTTCTGGGTTACAGTTGGCCTGTTATGAAGGTAGTTTGGCCTCTGGCGCCTCTCTACCCGGCTCTTATTTCCTGCGTCTCCCTTTGACAAAGCTGGGTCGCCTCCTCTCCGTGCTTCGCCAAACTCAAGCCCACTTCGCAGCCTTTGACCACACTCTTTCTCCGTTCAGCATGTCCTCTGACTTCCTCTTTCCATCCGAATTCCGCCATCTTGCCAGACCCACATCAGACCTGGCTCCCCTCGTGAGCCTTCCCAGGCCAGGAAGATCCCTTTCTTTTCTGAACGTCCCAGATACATAATAATGTTACCTCCTGCCACCCCCCTGGGCCCCTCTCACTTCTGCCTCAGCCTCAGAGGCAAGTTCTGTGCAAAGCGCCCCAAGTCCACAGCATCCCACCTCTGGAGCATGCCTGGGATCACCCTGCTTTTGGCCCCAGGAAGCCTCCCCTGGAGGCTCAGGGGGATTAAACCCCGAGGGGCCAAGTGAAAACCACAATGAGGTGCTATGTCACACCCACTAGGGCAGCTACAGTCAAAAAGTCAGATAACAACAGATGCTGATGACGATGTGGAGAAATCGGAACCCTCATATACTACAGGCCCGAATGTGAAATAATGCAGCTGCTGTGGAAAATAGTCTGGCAGGCTCTCGGAAAGGTTAAGCACACGGTTACCATTTGACCTGGCCCGTCTAATCCCAGGTAGGTAACCAAGAGAGATGAAAACTTCCGTCCACACAACAGCTTGCATTATTTGTAATAGCTGAAAAGTCGAACCACCCAAATGGCCATCAACTGACGAACGGAGAAACAAAACTGTGCTCTTTCCACGCGATGGAATGTTGCTTGGCAATAAAGAGAGATGAATTACTCACACATGTTATAATGTGGATGGATCTGGAAGACACTACACTAAGTGAGAGAAGCCAAACACAAAAGAGCACTTATTCTATGATCCCAGGCAATATCCAGCATAGGCAAATTCATAGAGATCGGAAATAGCTTAGTAGTTGCCTAAGGCTGGGAGAGAGGAAAGCTGTTGAGGGGAAATGAGGAATAATGCTAGTGAGTACAGGGTTTATTTTTGGAGAGACGAATATGTTTTACAATTGACCGTGGTGATGGTCGCACAAATCTGCGCATGTACTAAAAACCTTTGCCCTGGACGCTTTCAGTGAGTGAATTGCTTGACATGTAAATTATAACAACAAAGCCCAATAAAGCTGTTGTAAAAACAGGTAAGCAAACAAAAAACTTAGGGAGGCATCTTCCGCCCTGGAAGATGAGAGCTGGTGAACATATGCCTTGCCCGCCCATCCTTCAAATGGACAGTTCTGGAGGAAGGCATTCTTGGATGTTTCTAGAAGGTTTGGCCTCCAGAACCCCTCCTGTGTGTAGTAGTGGTCTTGATAATGTTTCTTGGTGTCACCTTCCAGATAAAATACCTGCACCACAAGATGTTATCTCAGGCTCTGCCTTTGGGATCATCCAAGCGAAGTCAGCATGCAATTCAGACATAAAGATGTTAAACACTATATATATACATATACATATATATATATACATATATATGTATATATATATATTCACACACACACACACACACACACACTTTCCCTTTTTTATTTCAACCAAATTGTTACGTCTTGTAGAAACAGACCATAAAGAAACTAAACAAAAAAAAAAAAAAAAGAAAAAAGAAAAGAAAAGAAAGAAAGAAAGAAAAGACAAAAGGAAACAGACCATGACTTAAAAACTGCATTAGTATTTTTCAAACCCTACACCAATGGAGAGGACCAGTGCTTACCAGCTGCTGTGTGCCAGGTACTTTACATAGATTTTCTCATATAATCCTCAAAAGAACTCTGTGAGGATCTTATTATTATTCCATCCTGCCAAAGAGGCCTTGGCTCAGCTCAGAAAGGTTAAGTTAATCAGATTTATTGAGGACGCACAGCCAGAAGGTTCACTGAGGTTACTGGGGACGCACAGGCTGGTGAGAGTGAGGATATTTATCCGGGTATGTTTGAACCTCAGTGGCATAGAGTGGATTGAAAATAATACTGGATGGTAGACCGTAGCCAAATTGATATCGTATTCTTTTCTTGGTGGTTGGTTGGTTTTTTTTTTTAAGTTTACTTTTATTTTGAGAGAGAGCAAGCAGGGGAGAGGCGGAGGGAGAGAAGGAGAGAGAATCCTGAGCAGTCTCCTCGCTGCCAGCGCAGAGCCCGACAAGGAACGCGAACTCGCAAACCGTGAGATCATGCGTGACCTGAGCTGACAGCGGGAGTTGGAGGCTTAACCAACTGAGCCACCCGGGGGGCCCTGCTTGGTGGTTTTTATTCCAGGAGCCAAATCGTATAATTTTCGTATAAAATGCTGAATGGATAATACATGGTGAGAAAGCAGTCGTGGTGTGTTGATAAATGTTTAGCAACTGGCACTCTCGGAAAAAAGGCCTATATTTAGTGGTTGCCAATTTCTGGAGTGTCAGTATTCCCACCAGGGCCGATACCAAGCTGTTGGCGCGCTTAGGAAAAGATGTGCCATTGCACGCCAGAATGCCGTATTCTTCCTTGGAGATGCACTCGACGTGTAAGTAACCCCAACGGCACAGGCGATAATGAAATGCAAACACATAGCTAGGGAGTAATAAGGCTAAGTATTTGTTGCCTTTGGTTTTAATGCAATTTATTTCATTGCAAACGTATATACTTTAATTTTTAGTAACGGTTCTGTTTAGCATCGGGCTTGCAAAATCCCTGAAAACTGAACAGCTTTCAGGGGCCAATCTGAGCCGCCTCCCCATACCTCTGGACTGTGGCCTGGATGGGAAATGAAAAGAGATGTTAGCAACGAACTTATCTTCAAAATTTCTCTCGAAGGCGGGAGGTGATTCACTCGCAGTTGTTGGACGACTCCCCGAAGCTAAACTCTCCAAGTAAATAGTAGTTAAGAAGGAATGTTTTGGATGCGGCATTGCCCCGTGGGACTCGCCTATTATTACTTATCCAATTGAACACTGTCCAGTACAGTAGGCACTAGCCACATGTTGGCTCTTTGAACACTTGAAATGTGACTAATGAATTTAGATGTAAAATTAAGTAGCTGCAGGTGGTTAACGGTTACCGCGTTGAACAGCACAGCTTACGCTTTGGTAAATAATTCTTAGTGGGTCTTTATTATGAAAGCACACGCCCGCTCCTCAGTTGCCTCACCTGCTTCTGGCTGTCTTAGCCTGTCTTTTATTGCTTTCTACTCCCAACTTGGTTCCTGTACGCCCCTCCACCGGTCTTGTTTCCATCCCTAACATGCGTACTCGGCCGATTCTCCTATCTGGCCTTCGGACGTGGTGTTCTTTCTCTCGTTCCCACGTGTGCCTCTCATGGGTTACAGACCGATGTCTCTGAGTTACTGCTCTTTTCAGTTTGGCTGGAGCTCCTGGGCAAGTCCCCCGCAGGCTTAAGTTGACTTGTCTGGGGCCCCTCAGAGGGTGCCGCGGTACCAGGGTCTGACAACCGCCATATGGGCCCTTAGGCAGGAGGGCTCCAGTGAGCATCAGCTTTCCACGGATCCACCGTAGCACTCCTGCGTGGCTGACGACGTACTCCTCCGTCAGGACTCTGACTTCGGCAGCCAGCCTCAGAGTGAGACACTGCCTGTTGTGGACAACTGGCTTTGGTGTGTCCAGTTCATGTTCTAGGTCCTTAGGAGGTAAGGCACGGCCCAAGGGGCGGGGAGTCAAGGGGGTACACCCCACGTACACTCTGCTGATTGAGACTTGCGTCATCACTCTGAAATTCTCCCGGTAAAAAGTTCTGATTGAATTAGAAATCCACCTGTATCATCATAAGGCATTTAAGTGTTGCATTTACCAATAGAAAAACGAAAGCACTAATAGTCCCGAATTCCAACCGTTGCGCGCTTTTGCCAGTTGTAAAAATAGTTTTCCGTTCTTTAAGTTCTATCCCATATTTGTGCAGAGTTCCTCACTGATGATGACTTGCAAGAATTTGAAGACATCATCCTCAAAAAGTTGGTGCTTTGGCCATCATTGGCGTAACTTGGTGTAAAAAAGTTACATTCTTGCCGGTAAGCTCAGGCTTTTGTTGAAAAACCTCAAAAAGATCTATTTGGAATTCATGCAAATTCATATTTAGTATATTCCCTAGTTATTGCCTTTTTTCTTTTTTTTTTAAAAATTTTTTTAATGTTTATTTATTTTTGAGACAGAGAGAGACAGAGCATGAACGGGGGAGGGGCAGAGAGAGAGAGGGAGACACAGAATCGGAAGCAGGCTCCAGGCTCTGAGCCATCAGCCCAGAGCCCGATGCGGGGCTCAAACTCACGGACTGCGAGATCGTGACCTGAGCTGAAGTCGGCCGCTTAACGACTGAGCCACCCAGGCGCCCGGCCTTTTTTCTTATTATAATTACATAAGGTTAAAAAGTAATAATCTTTTCCCACTAAGTACTAAATAAATGGCCCCCTCCCTCGATCTCTTCCAGTTTATCCCTGCTTTCTGAGCCAGTATTTCTTTCTCTGTGTGCCCTGACTTGAAAAAGGCTGGGCAGGGGCGCTTGGGTGGCTCCGTCGGTTGAGCGTCCGACTCCGGCTCAGGTCATGATCTCGCGGTTCGTGAGTTCAAGACCCACATCGGGCTCTGTGCTGACAGCTCAGGGGCTGGAGCCTGCTTTGGATTCTGTGTTTCCCTCTCTCTCTGCCCCTTCCCCGCTCATGCTCTCTCTCTCTCTCTCTCTCTGTCTCTCAAAAATGAATAAACGTTAAAAAAAAAAAAAAAAAGAAAAAGCCTGGGCAGCCTAGGTTATCTTCCCCCCCTTCCACTCGGCCTCTCTAAACCTGTCTCCGTGACTCATGCCCTCCTTGCTTCTGGATATTCCACAGCCTGTAGACTGGTTTCTGCCTTGCTGTGGTAGGAAGGCCATGCACTTGTGTGTGGCTCTGTTATTGTTCCGTACGTTCACATCTTTTCTTTCTGATGAGGGTGTACATTCTTGAAGTGTAGTATCTATGGGTACTTCTGGATAATTCAGTTCCTTAAAAATTCTCGACAAGAAATTACAAGATCCAAAGCTAATTCACCTAAAATGAAGAACCGGAGTTTATTTTCTTTCTATCTCCCTGTAAGGAGGTTAATGTAAAATTATCTATCTATCTATCTATCTATCTATCTAATCATCTACCAACATATTCTGGCATTTCTTGTCTGCCTTTGGTGCTTGCGTGCATTTCCACCTATTCTGCTGGGAGCACTTACTTGCCTTGGGGAGGATTAGGATTATTACACAGATGTGCAAAAAGAAAGAACAAATCAATGGTAAGTGTTTGATATCCAAAATAGGATGTTTGAGACCATGACAAATCTGTTGAAAACCAGGCTTTGAAATAGAGGAAATGTTTTCTAAGTTTCTTAAGCTCCTTTTAATGCATCAAAAGCTTGGAGACTTGAACGTTAGGCTTTTCTATAAGCCAAGGCTATGATGCATGTGGGAAGTTGGAGAAGCTGGTGCCTCTGAGGATGTTGAACAGCCCTGAGGATGTTGAATGAAGAGGCCCAGGAAGAGGAAGGCAGTGCGAGGCACCCAAGTCTGGAATCCTCTCCTCGGATCAGCGTCCTTGGATGTGGGGCTGGTTTTAGATGGGAAGAGGAGAAAGATGAAAGCTGAGGAGGCTCATCATACCCTGTTCCCCATTTATTGGTCTCGTAGAAAATGAGAAGATGTAAGATTACATTTACAGGTTTCGAGTGAACGTGAATTTTGGGGGGATACTATTCAAACTACTACACCGGCAGAGGAAAAATAAAACACTGAACATTCACCCAAAAGAGAAGGACCTAACTGAAAGGGACCCTTTCAACCCGATGAGGCTGAGACACCATGAACTGGCAAGTGTCAATTGCCTTCCCCCACCCTGGCCACTACCTAGAAGGACAGGGCGGCAGGGGGGCGGGGAGCGGGGGCAGTGAAGAAGATTAAATGGTTATAGAAAACGAACAAGGTACATTTTCTGTTTGTATCTGAGCCGTGTTAAAGTTAAAATTGCCATGTCACTATATCTGGCTAGCGACTGCTCCAAAAGGAAAGAAAAGAAACAGAAACTACCAAATCTTTAGAATCAAGGCAGGTGATCATACGCAAAAATAGTGCAGTTTGTGGAAGCACAGAATGGGAGGGGGAGGGAAGGAAATGATTACACTAGAAAACTAGGTTTAAGAGGAACAATTACAATTCATCAAAACGTACTGCTTCTTAGCCCTGAGTTTCTTGGCAACCAAGAAAAGAAAGGAAAAATGAAAGATTATAGGACCCTATTATTTAGTACGAGGAAGCATGCCATAATGCCACAAGATTAAAAAAAAATATTTTTAAAATACTGGATCTGAGAGAACTCGGTCATAAAGGGCATTTACAGACTACCATGAAACGTGATTTCTTTAATAGAAATTCTGCAGGAAGTTCAAGGACATTTTTTTTGTGTAGCATTTCTTGTATCTACACTTGATCTAGCTAATTTTAAACTCAGGGTATAGTATCAATTTGAAGTTCTGAAGGCTTTTGTGTGAAAAGCTAGAATAATACATTCTGAGTATATCAGTTTTTGGGAAGGAAGCTTTGAGAACCTAGGCATTGCATTGTCCCGTATGGTGGCCACGAGCCACACGAGATCACTTCGATTTAAATTTGAATTAACATAAAATAAAATAAAAATCCAATTCCTCTTTATACTGGTCATGTTTTGAAGACTCCATGGCCACCTATGGCTAATGGCTACTGTTTTAAACTGTGCAGAGAAATTTCCATCATTACAGAAAGATCTATCGGACAGATCCTAGAGGGATAGATTGGATGTACCTTTTGGGTAAGAGTTGTTTTGCAAACAATTCAATACTGCGATTGTTTGTGAGAAGTATGTCAAGATACAGGGTTTTGGATAAATTCAGGAAGTATTGTAGATAAAGATAAATTTAATATTTTAATAATTGTTTTATTATTTTATTTATTTATTTTTAGAGTCATTTTATTTTTGAGGGGCAGAGACAGAGCGCGAGTGGGGGAGGGGCAGAGAGAGAGGGAGACACAGAATCCAAAGCCGGCTCCGGGCTCTGAGCTGTCAGCACAGAGCCGGAGGCAGGGCCCGAACTCACCAACAGTGAGATCATGACCCGAGCTGAAGTAGGACGCTCAACCGACTGAACCACCCAGGTGCCCCTTAGTAATTATTTTAAATGTGATACTAAATAAGAATTAAATAGAATGTTTAAATAAGAGTTTTCCCTTACCTAATACCATACACAAAAATTAACTTAAAACAGATCAAAGACCAAAAAAAAAAAAATCGAAGACTTAAATGTAACATGTAAAACTATAAAATTTTTAGAAGAAAACATTGGGCAACAGCTTCATGGCATTGGATTTGACCAATGTTTTTGACTTGAAAGCAGAAGCACAGGCAAGAAGAGAAAAGAACAGGCAAATTAGACTTTCTCAAAATTAAAACCTCTTGTGTGACAAAGGACACTATCAACAGTATTGACAAAATCAACCCAAAGAATGGGAGAAACTATTTGCAAATCACTTATATGGTGTTAATATCCAGAATATATAAAGAACCCCCGACTCGACAACAACAAAGCAATCCAATTCAAAGTGGGCCAAGGACTTGAATAGACATCTCTTTTTTTTTTTTTTTGAACGTTTTATTTATTTTTGGGACAGAGAGAGACAGAGCATGAACGGGGGAGGGGCAGAGAGACAGGGAGACACAGAATCGGAAACAGGCTCCAGGCTCTGAGCCATCAGCCCAGAGCCTGACGCGGGGCTCGAACTCACGGACCGCGAGATCGTGACCTGGCTGAAGTCGGACGCTTAACCGACTGCGCCACCCAGGCGCCCCGAATAGACATCTCTTAAAAGACTATCTGCAAATGGCCAATCCGCACATGCAAAAATGCTCGGTATCTTTTCGCTTATCATTAGGAAATTGAAATCAAAACCACAGTGAGATACCACCTCACACCCATTAGGATGACTGTTGTCAAAATAACAAAAGCAATGAGAGCTGGGGACGATGCAGCGGAACTGGAACTCCCCGGCGCTTCGCTGGTGGGAATGTAAAATGGCGCCGCTGAAATTCACCCAGCTGCTGGTGGGGATGGCAGTTTCTCA
Organism: Lynx rufus; assembly: GCF_022079265.1. Classification (NCBI taxonomy): domain Eukaryota; kingdom Metazoa; phylum Chordata; class Mammalia; order Carnivora; family Felidae; genus Lynx; species Lynx rufus. The sequence goes on along the minus strand of NW_025814889.1, from coordinate 19,722,427 downwards.
AAACATTAAACATAAGATTATCATTTGATCTTGCAATTCTCCTTCCACATAAAAGATTTGAAAGCAGAGCCTCAAACAGGTATTTGAGCACCAATGTTCATAGCAACATCATTACAACAGCCGAAAGGTGGAAACAACCCAAATGTCCATTGATGGGTGAGTGGATAAACCAAATGTGTTATATACATACAACAGAATACTACTCAGCTTTAGAAAGGAATGAGACTCTGAAACATGCCATAACGTGGATGAACCTTGAACTTTATGCTCAGTGAAATAAGCCAGATGCAGAAGGACACATATTGCATGATACCTCTTACACGAGGTCCCTAGAATAGTCAAATTCATAGAACAGTGGTTACCAGGGACTGGTGGGAGGGGGAAATGGGGAATTCTTGTTGAATGGGTACAGGGTTTCAGCATGGGGTGATAAGAAAGTTCTGGAGATGGGATGGTGGTGATAACACAACAATGTGAAGGTATTTAATACCACTGAGCTGTAGATTTAAAAATTGTTAAAATGGTAAATTTTGTGTATATTTTACCACAATTTAAAAAATCTTGGGGATGCCTGAATGGCTCATTTGGAAGAGCGTGTGACTCTTGATCTTGGGGTCATGAGTTCAAACCCCATGTTGGGTATTAAGATTACTAAAAAAAAAAAAAAAAAAATTAAAAATCTTGAATAAAAAGAGAGAATCATGAAGGAACAAGCAGTCTCTCTACCGCTGGCGATGGTTGTACCCGAACGAGCCACGTGAACTGCCACAATTATCTGGGAACCAGGAGCAGCCTGACCTGTGGACAAGCCAACGTGCTGAGGATGATGAGGAAAATGGAAAAGGCCATTGTCTCTGGAGGTGCCTGTGAGACCCTGAACCAATCCTGGAACTACCCTACCTCCATGTTCCCTGATATCTAGATTTTCTTTACTCTTGAAACAAAAACACAAACTTCACACATTTCTAGGTGACTTTTAAATAGTTCACTTATAATCAACAAACTGAAAAAAATTACCATACATAAGATGGAGCTTTTTCCTTTCGCTGTACAGTTCTGTGAGTTTAAACCCATGTATAGATTCATGTTCCCACCACCACATCGGTATACAGAGTACATCCATCACCCTTCAAACTCCCGTGGGCTATACCTTTACAGTCACATCCTTTCCCTACCCCAACTACAACTATGATTTGTCTTCCATCACTATAGTTTTGTCTTTTCCAGAATGTCAAGGAAATAGAATCATACAGTATGTAACCTTTTGAGATGGACTTTTTTTCCTTCGCATAAATGTCTTTGAGATTCATCCAAGTTGTTGTTGCATATATCAATAGTTATTTTCTTTATTTCTTTTAGAGGGAGAGCGAGTGGGGGAAGAGGGGCAGAGGAAAAGAGAGAGAGAATCCAAAGCAGGCTCCATGTTCAGTGTGGAGCCTGACTTGGGGCTTGATCCTGTGACCCTGGGATCATGACCTGAGCTGAAATCAAGAGCCAGTTGCTTCCGGCCCCTGGGTGGCTCAGTCCCGTTAAGCGTCTAGCTCGGCATGTCAGTTTAGGTCATGATCTCATGGTTTGTGAGATTGAGCCCTATGTCAGGCTGTGCGTTGACGGTGTGGAGCCTGCTTGGGATTCTCTCTCCCTCTCTCTCTGCCCCTCTCTGCCCCTTGTGTGCTCTCTCTCTTAAAATAAATAAATCAATAAACTTAAAAAAAAAAAATCAGGGGCGCCTGGGTGGCTCAGTCGGTTAAGCGTCCGACTTCAGCTCAGGTCGCGATCTCGCGGTCCGCGAGTTCGAGCCCCGCGTCGGGCTCTGGGCTGATGGCTCGGAGCCTGGAGCCTGCTTCCGATTCTGTGTCTCCCTCTCTCCCTGCCCCTCCCCCATTCATGCTGTGTCTCTCTCTGTCTCAAAAATAAATAAGCGTTAAAAAAAATTTTTTTTTAAATAAAAAAAAAAGAATCAGACACTCAACCAACTGAACCACCCCGGTGCCCCTGTGTTTGCTGAAGAGTATTCCATTGTATGGATCCACCACAACTTTTCAAATCCATTTACCAGTTATTTCTGGTTTTTGGCAAGTATAATTGCTATATATTGCAAATAGAATTGCCTTAAACGTTTGTGTACAGATATTTGTGTGACCATAAATTTTCCTTTTTCTCAGACAAATACCCCCGAGGGGGCTTGCTGGATCATGTGGTAAGTGTATGTTTGAAATAGAAAGCTACCAAGCCATTTCGCAGAGGGGCTATGCCTTTTTGCATTCCCACCAGAAGAATGCCATTTGCTTCACATCCTTGTCAGCACTTGGTGTGTTACAAGTATTTTTTAAGCACCTGGCCTGGTACAAGGTGCTAGAGGTGGAAAAGTAGGCAAGACATAATTCCTGCTCTTGAGGCATTTGTGGTCAAGTTTACTAAAGCCTTCGAGCAATGACTGTCCCATGTAGCATGTTCCCCTACACATTACTAAGTTGTTCTGCTAAAGCAAAGGTGGTTGTGTGTGGAGACACAAAAGGAAAAAAGTAAAATACTTTCTAGGGAACCAGGAAAATTTTGTTGTCATAGCTATATACTCTGCTGTGAATGGCTTGACTCCAAATCATACGTTGTTGTCTTTTTTATTGTTGTTTTCGTCTTGATTGTGATGACATCCGATCATGATTTTGTAGTGGCCGCAAACAATATACCATCAATTTCAGAAATATTTTTGTTTTTGCCATTTGGAGAGCTGGTACATTCCCCACCTGCTTGGTCCAGGCGTCTCTATTACGATAAGATTGCCCCTCAGTTTAGAGTTTATTTCAAGATAATGAAGAGACATGAGTAAATACAAGAATAATCTACTACTTCCTCACGAGGGCAAACTGCTTGCGCCAATAATTAACTTGATAAATGTGAGAAATAAGCCCGCTGACCCAATCAAAGGAGGGACGTGGAGACTCCGAGCATAGTGAAGTGAGGCTTTAATCCGCATTCTTGTAAAAGCAGGTGTCTGATGGACAGGCACACTCAGGGCAGTTACAGCAGACAGTTTATCTCCTAGAGTTCAAGTCCCTCCCCTGGTTCCTCATTGGCTGAGCACTACAGAGGTAAGTCCCTCCCCTGGTTCCCCATTGGCTGAGCACTACAGAGATTGCAGCCTGACCCAGGCCTTGCCTGTGCCCATGTAAGAAGAAAAGTAGTCTGATTGCAACAAATGTACGTTTCCTGAGAAGAGGCAGAGACTCTCAGTCCCTCCTTTGTTCTTTGGCACGTGCTCATTGCGAAGTCCCCCAAATAAGCCCGCGAATCGGAGAGGGGAAGAAGAACAACCAGGAAGTGATGTGTCTAAAGGTTTGGGACTCCATTGTGGGGGTGTGGTTCCTACATATTTCCAATAGGTTGTCAACCTATCGTTAAGTAGGCAGCACAGCTTTTATTTGGTGTTTCTGAAAAGAATCATCTCCCTTACTTCTCACGATAAATATTATGAAGTTGGTATTATCTTTCAGTAAGATATTCAGAGTAGAATAAAACATACAATAGGTCAACACGTGTCTAGTCTAAATTGCTAAATTCTCTGATGTTTCTCAGAAGCTTGGCCAAAGTCCCTGTGTTCACTTGTGCTTAAGCTTTTTGGGGTTTAGTATTATCTCATTTTTCCCAAATGTTTTCTTTCAAGATATAGACCTTTATAAATGCTGACGTTTTTTTGCTAGATGGAGTTGTGGATTTCCCTTTTGGACTGAGTCAGGTATGGTGCCTCCTTTTACCACTAGGGTTAAATTCAGGCACCTCTCTTATCTTGTTTGCTCATTGTCAACTGATCGCTTTGATCATAAACAAGGGTCATCCATGGCTGATTGTAAATTAATGGTCACCATGGCTGATTGTAAATTAATGGTCACCAGCCAGAGACCAGATTCTTGGTTCAGCTCTTCCTTTCTGGAGGCTTATTTAGCAACACGTGGTTTATACTGAAAGTTTTCCTTTAGAAACTAGTAACTTTTTGTAGTATTAATAAGGCTGTTCAGATATAGGCATTGGAAACAGTTTTTGGCTTGTTTGGTTTTTTTCTGATCCTCTGAATCTCTTCTCAGGCAAAAACTAGACACTAAACGGGATGGAGAAATCACTCATTTTTCCTCCTTCCAGACTGACTGCCTGGCTCAGCCAGGGCCTTTGGAGAATGGTCCATGGTCAGGGGTAGGCTGAGCAAATGTCTCACATACTCTTCTGCTACCAGACTGAGGTGGCCCTGACCATTCTCAGGAATTCTTAGTGGTTCCCAAAGAACCTCCTGGGTGTCTGTGAGGAACTGATAAGAACTGATCTGTGGACTGATAGGAAATGCAAATTCTCTGGCCCCATCCCAACCTACTAAATTGGAACATCTGGGAGTGGGGCCCAGGGATGGTTTAACAATCTCTCTGGGTGATTCTTATGCATATTAATGTTTGACAATGACTACTTTAGAGGTATCCGGTTTCTGCAGACAAAATTGGACTCTTAGAAAATTGTAACTTGGGTGTTGGCATTATCTTCATGGGAAAACAGTGTTTAAGAAGATAGGCCCTAAAGGCAACAGTCTTAAATTTTAATCCTAGATCTCCCCCTTAATAGCTGTGTGAATGTAGGCAAGCTATTTATTCTTTCTAAGCCTCGATTTTTCATTTAAATCTCTAAAATAGGGAGAGTGAATATAAACTTTTGGACCACAAACTCAGGCCCACCAAAAATAACATTCTTTTTTTGATAACTGATCTTTATTGCTATCTTTAGACTGCACTCTACCAGCTGAAAAAGAAGCTCATATATGTTAGTTAATAAAGACTAAAAATTATTCAAGAAAGGAAATTTAATCATAGCACACTACTTGGCCATGCAGTGAAACAGTATTCCTAAAATCAAATAGTGTAAATATGAGATATTGACTTATTTTTTTACTAAATATATTTTTTTAAATGTTTATTTATTTTTGAGAGAGAGAGGGAGGGGCAGAGAGAGAGGGAGACACGGACTCCGAAGCAAGGTCTAGGCTCTGAGCCATCAGCACAGAACCCGATGCGGGGCTCAAACTCACGGACCTCGAGATCATGACCTGAGCCGAAATTGGACGCTCAACCGACTAAACCACCCAGGCGCCCCATAAAATACTGATTTAACTAAAGCCTATCATATAATTATTTTGGGAGGTTGGAGGATGGGAAAGTGGTGGTGGCAGTGTGGACAACTACATGTTCATCTATCATAACTGGAAGTCAATAGAAAAATATCTAATATCGAGAAGTCATTCTATCGCAGCATAAACATATAATTTGGTAGTAAGAAAATAAATGTAAGAATAAGCTTAAGCAGTTGCAAGTTGGGACTCAAGATTTAGGCTAGGGAAGAGCGGGAAGGAGTGGGCTAGAAGATTATTGATTTTTCTAATAATCCTTTTTAGAAAAAATTTTTTAAATGTTTATTTTTGAGGGAGAGGGAGAGAGAATAGGGGAGGGGCATAGATATAGATGGAGACACAGACTCTGAAGCAGGCTCTAGGCTCTGAGCTGTCAGCAAAGAGCCCGACGCTGGGCTGGAACTCACGAACGCAAGATCACGACTTGAGCCAAAGTTGGATGCTGAACCGACCGAGGCACCCAGGTGCCCCTTTGTTACAATTCTTCTAGGTCAAAATAAAAAAATAAATTACATCTTCATAAAGATACCCTTTTTTCTCAAATTATTTTCTTCGAGTTCCAAAAATATATTTGGAGACTGAGAATAGACTTTTTCTTGTGCATTTCTGCTGTAACACCTTTACGCTGAGGGGTGTGAGTATAGAACACTCTCATTGCTGCTACATGGGGGGGTGAGATGGAGAAAGGGGCACAAGGCTGCTATTTGTACATGTTCTACCAGATGGCGATAGAGTGGTGGCCTCTACCTCATACGGTGGCTGTGAATATTTAAGGAGATACTGCATGTAAAGTGCTTGGCATGGTTCCTGGCATGTTATAAAGATCTGATATCTGTTGTTAGTAATAATATTAATGTTATGATAAATCACCCGGGAGAGCTTACCTACAAAGAGGCTAGATTATGCTTGATCCTGCAGGTTGACAGACTGGTTATTATTTCTTTTTTGTCAGAGGTCTGGACATCTTGAATGGATGTCTACAGTGATTTTAATCCCCCTTATTAGATGCTGTAACAGATTCTAACTGGAGACTCACCCCTGGTGGCAATTAGCTCTCTTATTAAGTCCCCTGATCATTTGTTCCTTCAGGTGCTCATGGTTGAGAAAGCGGAGGTCAAAGGATCCTGAGACCCTCAGAAGATTAGAAATGCTACCGTGTATATCTCACACTCTGCCGCTGGTCCTCCCTCTCCTAGCCCTTGCCAGCATTCCATATGTCACTGTGCCCGCGACTTAGTTTATAACTCCCTTAGATAGAACTATCTGGACAAACTAGTTCTTTCTCCAGTCCTGGCTTGAAAAACGACAGTCAATTCTTTTAGCCATTTGATATGTTGAAATGTTCTTCACACTTTGCAAATACAAACTACCTATAGAGTCATTAGCAAAATGCCTCCTTTCCCCTATTTGCCCAGGTAAGTTGTATATACTTCAACCGGTACAACAGAGCATCTCTTACGTGAAATATGAGAACTCGAGAACCACGATGTACCGAGACAGGTGTGAGACGCCAGGTCCTGGTCTGATTTTACAAAACATCGTAGGCTTTGTCTCTCTTAATTCTTCTTTAATGCTGGATAGGCTTGTCACCACCTTCCTGACCATACTGGACCAAATGCGCCTGTGACCTGATTTCCCCATAGGCACAGGAACATCTTCACCCAGGTGTGGAGGACAATCTCACGCGTCCTGCGTCTTTCCAGCCTCTGGCAAATGCCTTCTTGTGAGCACGCAATTAGGCATCAACCACAGAACACTGGGGAGAGAGTAGACACCAAGAGCATTTCTCTAGCACAAAGGCAGAAACATCAGGCAGGATCGTGTTAGTGCCGTGTCGACTCCTTTGCAGAATATCCATCACTCTTGGGGCTTGGTGTAGGAGAGATGTTTCCAGATGCCGCAGAAGCAGAGCAGCCCCAGACGGGCCACGGGAGCGCAACCTGGGAGCCCATGGCAGCTTGGGCCTGGCTCAGGCTGGCCAGGCCTCTTGTTCCTGTTTTTGTTTTTCTTTCTGCTGGCATTGGGCTTTCTGGCTTGTGACTCTGTGAAGGAGGAGCTCTTTCCACGTTCGAGAGATACTAACATAAAACTGGGACATAAGCTTGAATGTATGCCCAGGAATAAACACGTGAAGGGTAGAGAAACATGCTTCAAACTGGGAAGAAATTCTCTTTTCACAAATCTGTGCGGTTGATAAAAATAAAGCAACAGAAGAAGCAGAAAATATGAGAGTGAAAACCCAGAGAGTGGGGCCCGATAGAAAATGCTGCACCTGCCAACAGTTTTAGACAGTTTGGGAGATGTTCTGATACTCTGTTTCTTGCCCTGTTCTGTTTCTGAAAACGAGTAGCCTCCCCTTTTTTGGGGGGGACATCATAGAAGACAATCGGGAAATGTAACTTGGTTATATACGTTTTCTCCTAACCCTTAGATTTATCTTACTTGTTGCAAAATAGCTAAAACTGAGAAAAGATACTTTCAATTCTGAGCTTGTAACTCCACTTGTTAGAAATTTAAGAAACACAGCAAAAGAAAAAAAATCCCATAATGACTGATAACGATATTAAATGTTATTTTTATATTTCATATATTCAAGATCATGACTTTTTAAATACATATTAAATATAAATATATATAAATAAATATGTAAAAATATAGAAAATAATGACTTTTTTTTAGCAAAACAAGTGATTAATATTCTTCAGGCCGATTTTATATGCAATGAATATGTATAATTCTAAACTAATAAAGGAATTTGCAGTGTGTGAAACGTATTGAGAGACTATAAAGGCGGGCAGAGCCCAACTTAATATTTCGTTTCAAGAATTCGTAATTTAGCTGCTTTGAACTTAGAAATGTTTCTGATGGTTGGGTGCCTGGGTGGCTCCCTCGGTGAAGCGACCGGCTTCGGCTCAGGTCATGATCTCGTGGTTCGTGGGTTCCAGCCCCCCATGGGGCTCTGTGCAGCGCGGAGCCTGCTTCAGCTTCTGTGTCTCCCTCTCTCTGCTCCTCCCCTGCTCTCTCTCTCTCTCTCTCTCTCTCAAAAATGAATACACATTAAAAAAAAAGAGAAATGTTTCTGATAGAAAGAGTGGTATCAGGCATAGATCGGTGGCTAGGCCAGTCTACAAAGGTCTATTTAGCTCATATTTTGTGGTACGAACAGGAACACGGGTATTAATTACCACTTGCAACACTTTTTTTTTTTTTTAAAGAGACAGCGTGCAGGCACACAGGGGACGCAGGGGAGGGGCAGAGAGAGAGAGAGAGAGAGAGAGAGGATCTCAAGCAAGCTCTGTGCTATCAGCACAAAACCCAGCCAGGGACTCCATCGCATGAGCCGTGAGATCATGACCCGAGGGGAAATGAAGAGTGGGACGTAGGCACACCAAACACTTACCAACATCTTTTAATGATGTCCTTTTAATGATGTCCATCTTTTAAGTCTGTCCTGAGTTTTGACTAGGCTGGCCAAGATCACCATTCCTTGGGCAGTTTTTGCAAGAATGTTCGGGGCCCCAGCAGTTCTGGCCGATGGAGGGGCAGTGTGGGGTTCACCCAGAGCTTTTAGGGGAGTAGCGCCAAGAGATTCTAGGTTTGGAGCTCTTGCCAATAGGTCCTTCTCAGGAACCTGTAAAGTGCCGGAAGGGACTGGGGCTGGTGTGGGAGGCAGACGGGGGCTGCTGGTGGTGGGGTGCGGGGTTCAGAGGGTCTGTTTCCCTTGGTGTCTGTAGCAATTAACCAGATCCTCGAGAAAATAATTTGATCTCTTCAATGACTACTTGTGGGGATTTTTATTTCTCATGAAGAGTGACATATTCGGCATCTGAACATTAGGTCAAAGCAAACTGTAATGCGCTTGTTAAAAAAAAAAATACGTAAAACGCACCCTGCCGTTTCACCAGCGCGAATTGGAACAAAATAGGGACTGTTATTCAGGAATTTTCGGCACTAGAGATAACCCACCCAGGCAAGTCAAGATAGGAGGTTTGCTGTGTCAGAATTATTAAAGCTGTGTAACTTTACCCATGAAACAAAAGATCTATTTACCCGAAAGACCATTTCTGGTGCAGTTTCAATATATCACAGAAACGAGAGTTTCAGGCATGGAGTCCTGATAAAATGGACTAAACCCACGAAGGCTTTGAAAGGGAATTTAGAGTCAAACGTGTGCAGGCCCGGGTTTCCTGTGTTGTCAAGGTAACCAGAGCCTTCTTTTTCTTGGTAACTTGAACCAGCCAAATCAGCATAGACACCTCCCGTGTCAGCAGGTCAACCACCTGCCACCGAGTTGCACGGTTTTCTGTGGGTTGCGAAGCCTAAAGGCCCGGTTTTCCTTCGTCTTCTCTACCTTCCAACCTTCTCTGGTCGGGCCTGAGTTTAGAGAGAACACTCCTCCGTCGCTTTTATGAAATTGCAAAGTGGAACTATGTCTTTAAGCTCTTTGGAAAAAAGTGCAAGTATTTAAGATATCTGCCCAGGCTACGGGGCAAGTGCCGATCCATACGCTTACCCTTTGCCCTGAAAGGACTTGAGACAAACATGTGGGAGTCCTTTTTTGGCTTCTTCCCGACTGCTATCGAAGTTGACCTAATGCAAGGCCAGGCCACGTGGTTATTACACCTGAAAGTTGAGCCTCTGGTTTTGTTTTGCGCCTCGGGAAAATTCAGATCGCAACAACGAAAAATGTTCATTAAGTGAACACGTTTGTCCAGAGCCCCCGCGTTCAGGGAGACTGCTGGGTTCCTGCGTGGGATATAGGGTTGAAGATGAGTTAGTCTCTGTGTTCAGGGTTTTGTAGACCAACGCAGCGTCTAAGACAAGGAAAACAACAACAACAACAACAAAAACAAAACCATAAATGAAGGTGGGATGTAATTAGAGTCATCAGGGAGATACGAAGACATGAAGAAAATGTGGTCTGTGCTCCAAGGAAGACTGGACAGGAATTGGACGCATGTTGCCAAGGAGGCTCGTGGAAGATGGGGTATTTGAAACAGGCTTTGACAGAATTTCCGTGATGGATTGCTTTCGAGGAGGACATTCAAAAAGTCTGGTAAAGAAGGACTCACAGGGTTGCCTGGGTGGCTCCGTCAGTTGGGCGTCGGATTTCTGCTCAGGTCATGATCTCGAGGTTGGCGGGTTCGAGCCCCGCGTCGGGCTCTGTGCTGACAGCCCAGAGCCTGGAACCTGCTTCCGATTCTGTGTCTCCGTCTCTCTCTGCCTCTCCCCCACTCGCACTCTATCTCTCTCCAAAATAAATAAATTAGAAAAAAAAATAGAAGGACTCAAGAAACAGGCAAGTTCAAAGATGTAAATGGTGAGGCGTGTAGGTTCAGGCGCCAGGCCGCCTGGGTTTAAATGGAGCTCCACTGCCTTCTGTGTGTGACCTCATGTCCTCAACCTCTCTGGGCTCCAGTCCTCTGTCTGTGAAGGGGAGGGATAACAATAGCACCTCACTGGGTAGTGGTGAGAATTAAATTATTTAAAACGTGCGAACTCTTGGAACTGTTCTGGATTCATAGTAAGCGCTTTAAAAGGGGTAGCTATCACGATTGCTTTCGCTGTGAGTGGAGTTTGGTGGGAGGTGAGGTGCTTATGAGACCACAGTGAATTGGGCCTCGTTTTGTGGCCTAAAATATAGCAGATTTAAGTTTTATTTTAATTGGATAGGCAATGGGGGAAGCACCGTCAAAGTTGGTTTTTTTTCCTTAATTTTTAATGTTTTAAAATTAATTAAAGCAGGTAAGTAACAGCACCGGCACGACAAAATATCAGGAAGCAACAGCGATGTAAAATTCCATTGTTAAACATGGGGTGTCGTTTATTTGTTGCTGTATTTCCAGCCATAGCCCCAAAGCGCTAACCGTGTTAACTTTTCCCTTCGGTGACTGAGAGTGTGAATTAATTTGATACAAAACACCTGTAGAAAGAATCACTGAATGCTAATCTTGTCCAGGTGAAGAGGAAATCGATTCAGAGACGAACAACTTGTATTTTCTCATATAAATAAAAACCATGGGGGCTATGAACGTCAAAGCCGGTGGCCTTGAACCCTTCTCTGGCATAAAGGGCTACAAGACTGTGCAATATATCATTAAAAAAAACAAGTCATTTCTTTTCCATTTTGTAATATGTTCTGGGAGATTTGACCGATGACCTATATTTCAGGAAGCATGAATGATTTCCACATCTCCGATGAGATAGGTATGTCATAAATCAATACGTGATGTAGTAAAATACTTTTTTCCCTGCCTTGACACAGCCTTGATCCCTAATTATAGGTGAGAACAAGGTAAATGTTTTTTTTTTTTTTTTAACAGCTAGCAATCTGGAAGAATTTTATTGACCCCAAATGTTTTTATTTGCCATTCTCAGTTCATAGATGCTGTTTAATCGACTGTGTCGAATTGCTAATACTCCCTCACGTTCGCTTTTGGGGGAACAATTAGTTGAGTTCTAAGAACGTTCCTGCTTCCGGTTTTCCTGACCGCTGGATACTATTTTTGTGACCTCTCCCTGGCCCTCCTTTGATCTCTGTGGGTCTGCTCCTTTCTCTCTGATCGGGAGGCCTCCGGTCTGGTTGTATCTCACCGCTAAGTCTGTTTTGGCCTGTGCCAACGGAAGCCAGCTGCCCCATGGCACTTCCCTTCAGACAAATCAGTGACTTTCAAGTGTTCTGAAACTAAGGGATAATGCTGTGAGCGACAGTTCACTGTGGGGGTGGGGGGTCCCGTGGATGCAGCTGTCTCCTCTGGAGCCATGAAAGCTGATACGGTCTCCGTTAAGGAAGCTACGTAGATTCGCGATCCGCGCCCGCTGAGGGTATCTTGGAGCTGGACAAAAAGGTGGGCTGCAGAAGAGAGAAGGGAATGATGAGCACGTTAATACTTAATTGTGGAGGAGAGGAATAATATCTTTTTCCTTCTCCCCTTCTAGATGCTCACTCAACTGGGTGTCTGTCATGAAAGGCAAATGAGCAAGAGAAAAGCACACAAATGAAGGAAATGAAGACCCCAAGACATGGTTACATCTGCGTGTTGTTATGCTAGGTTTGATGAAGAAATATCATAGGACATAGGTGAAAAAATATCATAGGACAGAGATGAGCCAAGTGTGGTGAACTGGGGAAAATTAGCAAGACCTGTATATTCGGATTCCTCTGGGCATGTTCCGTCTCAGAGGTAACGATGTTCCTCTGGTACAGGGGTGGCACCTTCTAGGAGGGTCTTATGACCTCCTTCAGGGGAAGGTTAGAGAGTCCTTCGTGCATCTGACATTTCTCAATTCCCTCAGCTTATGATAGTCAATATGCCCAGATGCCCTATTTTGGTGTGGCGTGTCCTAAACCCCGTTAACAAGAATGGTTTGATTTCTCTAAATCCAACCTGGTAAGGCATTGGAAAGTCAGATCCATTCACCCCCATCAATAGGTCTTTCCTTGTATTCTCAACCCTAAAATGAATATTTTCCCAGACTGTTCAGCTTTTTTGCAAATATATGCTGATGCCAGATGGATGTTAGGATGGGAGAGTCCTTCTTCTTTTTATTTTCTAGAGAGAGAGAGAGAGAGAGAGAGAAAGCAAGCAGGAGAGAGGGACAGAGGGAGAGAGAGGGAATCTTTAAGCAGGCTCCACACTCACTGCAGAGCCTGACACGGGGCTCAATCCCACAACCCTGGGATCGTGACCTGAGCCAAAATCAGAAGTTGGACGCTCAACCAACTGAGCCACCCAGGCTCCCTGAGTCCTTAAATTATAAGCAGTAAAGGTCGGAAGACCAGACGCACTCTTAAAATTCCGAGCAGTATGCCTGGAGTTTGGAGCAAGTTTAGACGTGTGTGGGCAATAGGAAGAAAAGGTGTTGTCATTGTTGGAAAGCACTGAAGCCCAGCAACTCAGAGGGGCAGTTTCTCTTAGCTGGGCCCCAGAAATATCTGGATGGAAGAGTTTTTTATCGACACCCCTAACAGGTGACTTTTTCATTTTGAAAATAATGATAGGGTCACAGGAAGTTGCAAAAATAGTACACGGAGTTATGTGTGGTCTCCGTCCAATTTACTCCAACGGTGACATCTTATTTAAGATGTTGCAGTATAGTATCTAGGAGACAGATGTAGTAGGTGACACTTCTTTCTTCCATTTATTTATTTATTTGTTTATTTATTTTATTTATTTAAAAAATTTTTTTTTAACGTTTATTTGTTTTTGAGACAGAGAGAGACAGAGCATGAACGGGGGAGGGTCAGAGAGAGGGAGACACAGAATCCGAAACAGGCTCCAGGCTCCGAGCTGTCAGCACAGAGCCCGACACGGGGCTCGAACCCACAGACCGCGAGATCATGACCTGAGCCGAAGTCGGCCGCTTAACCGACTGAGCCACCCAGGCGCCCCAATTTTTTAAAAATTAAAAAAAAATGTTAATTTATTTTTGAGAGAGACAGAGACAGAATGCGAGTGGGTTGGGGCAGAGAGAGAGGGAGGCACAGAATCCGAAGCCGGCTCTAGGCTCTGAGCTGTGAGCGCAGAGCCCAACGCGGGGCTCGAACTCACGAGCTGTGAGATCATGACCTGAGCTGAAGTAGGACGCTTAACCAATCGAGCGACCCAGGCGCCCCTCTCTTCACCATATTTTAAGTTTTAATAATCCATGTCAAAAACTCAGAAGCACAACATGGGAAGGAAACCGACATTTTTCTTTTTTTCTTTCTTTCTTTTTTTAAGTGAGCATTTACAGTACCCCCAGGTAATGCTCTCTGATATGCATACTTAGTTCATTTTTATGACTGTGTTCCAGAATGGGTCTTATTACTCCTTGTCGGGATAAGGAAATTGAGAATTAGAGAATAATGTGCTTGCCATAGGTCACAGTAAAAGGCAGAACGGGTCTGGGAGTGGCCTCACGGACTCCCAAACCCGCGTTCTTTCTACCTCCTCACACCGCCTCCCATGGGGAAAACCAGAGGGAGACTCTCATAGGTATATCTGAACTATTTTTATGGGCTATCAAAATTCCAATTTAAAAATGGAATTGAATGTTTGCATCTAAAAATGCCACAGCAGGGATCTCTAACCCAAGAGATGGAATTAGCTGATGAGCCATGAACTGGAGAAAGAAGAGTTGATGCATTTTGAGAAGCCACGCCACGCAGAAAACACTGTGCTGGGTAAAGCGGGTTCGACGGAAAAGGGAAGGTTCCTGCTCCGAACAATTTCTGATATCGTCAGGCCCCCGGACGAGGTTCACCGTGCATCCGTTAGGTTTACCCCCCGCCAGGCTCTGGGCTGGCACGTATTATTCCCATTTTACACATGAAGGTACATGACGTGCTTAAGGTTACCAGCTTGTGTGTTACAGAGATGCGACTGAAAGTCAGGTCCAACTGCTCCCGTCTACACCTTTTCCATTTGGACAGACCCCCTCCTACGTACTCGAGACACAAAGAATAGAAATGAAACAGTTGGGAACGACACCATGTCAAATGACACCCTTTGCCCTCCGGTGGTCCTAGGAGAGCCGAGAGGGTTCCAGTAAATGGTGAACTCCGTGGCGATTAGCTCGAGAGCAGACCCTTGTCAAAAGTTAGTATCTTTTTCTTGCAAGTTCTGTAATTTGGAGACATTACTAATTCACTCTGGCTTATCTTTTTACGGTATTCCAAATCATTGAAACTTTATGGGAAATGGTCAAGTCAAGAGAGAGTAGACTGTACTGTGGTAACAAACAATCCCAAATCTTAGTGGCCTAAAGCAACACGACGTTGTTTCTCTTCTTGAAAAACCAAACGTGGGTTAGTTGGGGGGGGGGGGGGCTCTGCTTTGTGTTGTCTTTGTCTTTACTCGGGGAAGCAGGCTTCGACAGAGGGAAAGAGAGCTATGGAAGTTCTCACGTGTCATTTCCATGGGCCATTACAAGCTATTGGGTCCCACCAAACACAGGGGCCATAGGAAGTGCAGACAGCTAGAAATATTCCGCAGGGAGAAAGAATCACTACCACAAGCCTGCAGTGAGGGGGAAGTTTCATGATGTGAAATTATGATGTATCTTGAATATCAAAGTTTCTAGCGTGATTATACTTTGGAAATCACACTTACGGAAAATAGGCTAAGATTCAGGTTAAACGTACGATGTCCGTATTTGATTTTTAAAAATTATTTTGTTTTTCATTGATCATTTTGAGTGGTTCTTAAAAATCATTTTGTTTTTCAGGGCTCCTGGGTGGCTCGGTCGGTCAGACGTCTGAGTCTTGATTTTGGTGCAGGTCATGATCTCACAGTCCGTGACTTTGAGCCCGGAGTCAGGCTCTGTGATGACAGTGCAGAGCCTGCTTGGGATTCTCTCTCTCTCCCTCTTTCTCTACCCCTCCCCTACTCGTGCTCTCTCTCTCTCAAAATAAATAAACTGAAAAAAAGTCATTTTGTTTTCAATTTGATTCTAATTTTTTTTAATTTTTTTATTTTTTTAAAATTTTCTTTTTTTGAACGTTTATTTATTTTTGGGACAGAGAGAGACAGAGCATGAACGGGGGAGGGGCAGAGAGAGAGGGAGACACAGAATCGGAAACAGGCTCCAGGCTCCGAGCCATCAGCCCAGAGCCCAACGCGGGGCTCGAACTCACGGACCGCGAGATCCTGACCTGGCTGAAGTCTGACGCTTAACCGACTGCGCCACCCAGGCGCCCCAATTTGATTCTAATTTTAAAAACTGGACCAGCTCTATACCTGCCTGTAGAGCGTAACCCACATGGAAGATAAGCCTGAGAATCAGCAAGATGGTACCTGATTGTCTTTGGGCGATTCAAAGTAACACTCATTGAAAACTTTGGATTATTAGTTCTAACTTCAAGTAAGCAGAGTAAAACTATCCTTTCCAAATGAGAATGCTACCATTCTCGGCTTTTCTAATTCCAGTTCGCAAAATCTGAACATTCCAGAACCACCTTTGAAAAATTTAAATATCTACTTTAAGAATCAGTGCTTGTCGCAAGATCGTGCGCCTTGACACGGGCGTTTTTTTACCACAGCTCTCTCTCAAGGTGTCCTGGCCAAGCAAGTGCTTCCGAATGACCTTAGTGACACTTGAGCACAGTGCGGTATTTCTTGACAAGGTAAAATGTACTTTGGAAAAGCTTATAGCTTTCCTCTGACCTGGGGGAGATGCTTTATGGCCAGAGAGGGTGAAAAGCCAAACACCTCCGAGAGGAATGTTTCCCTATGCCTGGAGACCACTTACAAAGATCACAAAGGAATCACCATTTTGGATGCAAAATTCATGTTCATTGCTTGTATTTTATTTTATTAAAAAAAATTTTTTTTAATGTTCATCTTTATTTTTGAGACAGAGAGAGACAGAGCATGAGCGGGGGAGGGGCAGAGAGAGAGAGAGAAGGAGACACAGAATCTGAAGCAGGCTCCAGGCTCTGAGCTGTTAGGATGACAGGGCCGGATGAGGGGCTCGAACTCGTCAACTGTGAGATCGTGACCTGAGCTGAAGTCGGACGCTCAACCGACTGAGCCACCCAGCTGCCCCTTATTGCTTTTAAATTAGCAATGGGCCATATGGCATTTTTTTTTTAAAGGAGAGGATACATAAATAAATAATGATCTAATGCTGAAACTCCTAACAGTTTGAGTTCTTTCAATAAGGAAAGAACAATAGCCCTGAAATAAGGAATTAGCTGAATGGAGGTAGGGAGGAGCTCTCTAGGTGAGGGAGGTTGCAATGAGATGAAGAAAGCATCCCATAGGTGGGCTTTTACGTTCACAGATCAGAACATTTCCAATCGGAAAAAAAAAAAAAAAATTTATACTTAAATCTACCCACCCAGCGAAGAGCAAAAAATTATTACTGTTTTGAGATTTCAGTTGTTTTGTAGGGAAGTGTATTAAGAATTAAATTGGGTGAAGGGGGAACGTGGGTGGCTCAGTCGGTTAAGCGTCCGACTTCGGCTCAAGTCATGATCTCACAGTTCCTGAGTTTGAGCCCCATGTCGGGCTCTGTGCTGACAGCTCAGAGCCTGGAGCCTGCCTCGGATTCTGTGTCTCCCTCTCTCTCTGCCCGTCCCCTACTCGTGCTCTGTCTCTCTCTGTCTCTCAAAAATAAATGAATGTTAAAAAAAAAAAAAGAAGAATTAAATTGGGTGAAATCTTACCTGTGAGATTCTGGGCTGGGGGAGGGTGAGGAATGCATATTTTAAGAAAATGGTGAGTTGGCCGGGTTAGAAATTTTAGATTTAGCAGCAATAATGTATTAGTAGCAAAAAATTTCTTTTAAAGTTCTCTCAACCAACGGCAGCAATTAACCAGTAGATTTCGTAGGAGAAAATGAGACTCGAAGAGTCAAAATAAAACAAACAACACAAAGCGAAACCTGCAACTGGAATGAGTTACTCTTTAAGATTTCAAAAACAGGGGAAGCGAAACTTAAACCCAATCATTCAACTTTGCAAAAGCCCCGCTCTGTGTTGGATATGCCTCAACTTGAAGACGTAAACTTCGAAATAAGACACTGGTCTAAAGCCCGTTGAGGTGAGCAGGGCAGAGCTCCCTGCATCCCACGCCGGCTACCTGCTTCCCCAGGGCCTCCTATGTCACCACCACTGTCACCGGTGCCAGGGGTTCCTAGACCCGAATGTGTACGTGCAAAGGTGGACAGCACAAAGATCGGTAAGAGAGGACAGAAGCCAGGAAACACACAGTATCCTGAAATGTAAACACCCAATCCTCTGATAAAACTTGCTGTCATTTTGTTTGAAAAGTAGAAAGACGTTGGGCATCTGTTCTCCCTGTAAGGTAGGCACGGCTCTGAAAGAAAGCCCTGGTAAGTTCCAGACAAATGAAGGCTGACAGGCATATATAGTTTGGCATGCTGTGGCTGCCAGGGGCTTGCTTCTAACGAGGGTAGATGAGCACATTTATATCGGTTATTTTTTTAAATGCCAAAACGGGGATATTTGGGATAAAAACAAAATGATAAGAGGCTAGGAGTACGGACAGGTTTACATACTTTAATGCTCCTGAATCTCCCTGGGTTTCAACTCCTAACATACACGTTTTAGTAGCAGACGTTCTAGTTCTTAAATCGGTCCTGGCTACTCTCTAATTTACGCAGCCCTCGGTTATGAAAATACATACATTTTATTTATGACTGGTGATCAATGCTTTCTCCTCTCACCGCATTTCCCGCTCTCGCCAAATACACACCGCATCGTGCTTCCTTAGAAAGTTTTTCTTTTCAACGAACCAAAGACTGAGGCAAATGTCAACTTTTTAAAAGTTTATTTATTTATTTCGAGAGTGACAGAGGCAGCACGAGTGGGGGAGGGGCAGAGAGCGAGGGAGACAGAGAATCCCAAGCAGGCTCCACATTGCCATTGCAGAGACCGATGCAGGGCTTGAACTCACAAAACTGCAAGATGACGACCTGAGTCGAAACCAAGAGTCAGGTGCTTAACCAGCCGAGCCACCCGGGATCCCAGCGAATATCAGTTCTCAGCCTGACCGCACACTCCCAATCTGCGGTTGGGGTTTTAATCCCTACTTAACAAGACGGGCTTTATTTACTTGTGTAACAGGCAAGGTCAGCAAACATTCAGGTGTTTTCTTAGTGTCACGGCAAAGTAAACGGAAAAGACAGTTTTATAGTAATGGCTACTCTTTGCTGAAAATGTCGTTGGTGACAGAACCATCACAAATGTCATGAACCCTCATCAATCCTATAGAGTGGGTATTAGGATATTTTTTAGTTTTGAGAGAGAGAGAGAGCTCAAGCAAGGGAGAGGGGCTGAGGGAGAGAGAGAAAGAATCTTAAGCAGTCTCCACGCTCAGCACAGAGCCCAACGTGGGGCTCGGTCCCATGACCCTGGGATCATGACCCGAGCGGAAATCAAGAGTTGGACACCCAACTGGCTGAGCCACCGAGGCACCCCTAAAGTAGGTATTATTAAACTCATTTTACAGGTGAGGAAACTGAGGTTGGGAGCAGCTACGTTCTTCACCTGGGGCCACTCAGCCAGGAACTAGCAGAGCCTGGATTTGAAGGCTCGGTTTTGTGAGACCTGCATCTTCCCAGCGGCCGGGTTCTACCGGGCTTCAGGGTTTCGGGTTAAGGGAAGGCAGCCGGCAGTTCGAACTTGCTGCCCTCCCTGGCGGTATCCGGGAGAGCTGCTCACCACCCTTAAATAAATAAATAGCTGTTACTCCTCCCGCCAGAGCCGGCCATATCGAGTTACTGCAAGGAACAGCTCCTTTGCAAATCCAGGCCTATAATTTGGAGATGGTCCCTGGTGACTTTTCACTGGGGGCTCCTGTTTTGGCTTGTGTTCTCTGTCCCTAGCTGTGGCTGGCCTCTTAGCTCTCGGTTTGGGAGGACCTTCTGGAACTTCTTTCCGGGACCTCTCAAGTAAATTTTGTGTTTCATCTAATTTGGTGACTACCCCCTCACCGGGTTTTAGCTTTTTTGAGGGGGATGCCAGCTTCTCTGGGTGCCGCGCAAAGTACTCCTCAACAACTGTGAGTATACCCTCGGGCCGGAAGTGGATTAACCGGGAAGCTGATGAGGCTTAATCAGGATCCCAAAGTGAATGACCCCTTGCTTCCCAAGGACATTGAGTTCGTAGGGTAGTAGTGTTAGTAAAATTAGCAAAAGGTGTTTCAATTGCCGGTGGTTAGGACTGTTGTGTCTTTCTTTTGTTTTTTAAGTTTATTTACTTATTTTGAGAGAGAACATGAGCAGCGTAGGAGTAGAGAGAGGGGGAGAGAAAGAATCCCAAGCAGGCTCTGTGCTGTCAGCAAGGAGCCTGACGTGGGGCTCGAACTCAAGAACCGTGAGTTCATGACCTGAGCCGAAGTCTGACGCACGTCCAACTCAGGTCCCCCCCTGACGCACATCCAGGGAACAGTGGGTTTCTCCTTTAAATTCTCCCTTCCCTTCCCCTCCCTTCCCCTCCCCTCCCTTCCCTCCCCTCCCCTTCCCTTCCCTTCCCTTCCCTTCCCTTCCCCTCCCCTCCCCTCCCCTCCCCTCCCTTTCCTCCTTCCAAAGAACACAGGATGTTCTCTTCAAAGAGTCTAATGTTAAGGATCAACCTAAGAATATCAACAGTGATTAATTCTGAGAGATGTGAATTAGAAGTGAGTTTCCTTGTTTTCCTTTTTATATACACAATAAAACCTTGATTTGTGAGCATAATTCGTTCCTGGAACATGCTTATAATCCAAAGCACTTGTATATCAAAGCAACTTTCAAAAACCGTTGGCTCGGTTGTGATCATGTGATGTGTGGCGTCACGGACCTCGTATTGCAAGACATCGCTCGTGTATCAAGTTAAAATTGATTAGAAATGTTTGCTCGTCTTGCGAACACTCGCAGAACAAGTCACTCGTGATCCAAGGTTTTACTGTATACTTTCTGATCTCTCTGTAAATAGAATGTATTAGCAATAAGAAAAAGAAGCACGTGAGACCCCTTCCCCCACTGCACCCACAACCGTGTGTGTGTGTGTGTGTGTGTGTGTGATTTTATTGTGGAAATCATTTTCCTTCCTTCCCTCCCTACCCTTCTCCCTCTTTTCCTTAGCATAAATGCAT
Organism: Lynx rufus; assembly: GCF_022079265.1. Taxonomy (NCBI): domain Eukaryota; kingdom Metazoa; phylum Chordata; class Mammalia; order Carnivora; family Felidae; genus Lynx; species Lynx rufus. Next base: position 19,701,679 of record NW_025814889.1, on the reverse strand, counting down.
AAGCGCTTGCTGGCATCTTAATAACTCTCTGGGAACTTCAAAGAACGCCTTATTTCATACCTTTTAAAACTGTGTGCGAGATATAAATTTTTAATTTGAGAAAACAGAAGATAGGAGGCAATTTTCTTTGACTTTGACTTTTTGTGTGTGATTGTCAGAGATATGTAAAGGGGAGGTCCATGAGTAAACTGCCCGCTAGCAGTTGAGACCCGAACAACACGGAAGCAGAAATTAGGATCTAATTACCTGTCTACATTATTGTCATTCAAGACACGAGACTGCTGAGTTTTATAATTGTGGGGGAAATCGATTCCCTTAGTGCGTTGAGATTTTTGTGGAAGTCCACGAGACGCGGTTTGGCTGCCTGTAAGGACGCCCCCTGACTCTCTTTCACTAATGATGAGTGTGAGGCAGGTACCAGCCCTTGGTTTCACGTCCTCTGGACACAGAACTTAGGTACCAAGCAGGTGTACAAGGTGTGGATGTTTCAGTAGTTCTTTCAAAGACCAAAATATTTATGGTAAAAATGGAATGCTGTATTTAGAACATAAGCTGAATCCCTATTACAATTAACAGCTGCCATAGAAAGGTTTCTAGGATTGTCTTTATTTACTCTCTGCATCTTGGGCCGCCCCAGGCCTTCTTCTGCCCTTGCTTTGTGCCTCAGGACATTCTCATTGCAAGGTCCTTAGAGCCCTTGCTAAATGGCTCATTAACACTCCCCGGCTACTTGTTAGTGACTCCTCTGGTTTCCTTAAGGTCTCTTGGTTAGCCCTGTAACTGCACACAGTAGGCATTCAGATGGAGTTCTTTCAAATATGCATCACAATCACAAAGTCCTCTAGGTTGGACACAGGACTCTCCCCGGTGGCCCCACCCTCCCCTCCCCTGTCCCTTCCTTCAACCAGCCCCACCTCTCCGCCTGTGTCTGGTCCCCTCCCAGGTCCACTTTCTCTGTGTGCTGATGTTTTGAGAGGGGGCACTGTGCTCCCGGATTTCTGAAAGGAGCCATGCCAGCTTGCAACAAAACCAAATGCAAGCTACAGGCAGGTAAACCATTAGGCGAAACTTGACTGTGAAGCCTGTTTTTTTTCTACATTCTTGGAGCATTAGTGTGTGAATAGGAACTCCATAATGAACTATCACTTTCTTTCTTTCTTTTCTTTCTTTCCTTTCTTTTCTTTCTTTCTTTCTTTCTTTATCTTTCTTCTTTCTTTCCTTTCTTTCTTTTCTTTCTTTCTTTCTTTCTTTCTTTTCTTTCTTTCTTTCCTTTATTCTTTCTTTTCTTTCTTTCTTTCTTTCTTTCTTTCGTTCGTTCATTATCGAAATGGCCCACAATGTTAGGTTAGTTTTAGGTGTACAAGATGGTGATGTTATAGTTCCATACAGTACTTGGTGCTCGTGAAGGTCGCTGCGGTCCCCGCCTGTCACCGTGCGACGTTGTTACCGTATTATTGACCACGCCGTACTTTTCATCTCTGTGACTTATTAATTTCCAACCTGGAAATGCGTGCCTCTTACTCCCCTTCACCTATTTTGCCCACCTCTCCACCCACCTCCCCTTCTGAGAGGCTGTTTGTTTGTTCGTTTGTTTTGATTTCATACTAGCATTGACAGTCTAACTCCAGGTGACGGTCAGCAGGGAGGGCTTGGAAGATTGTGCGATTAAACGAGCTAAAATGTGGATAAACTGTCACCTGGTGCTTGGCACGCGGTTGGCCCTCCAGTAGTATTTCATTTTCTTCCTTTTGTCACGGTGGTCCGGTCACATTTGTAGCCCTGTGACAGTGCGTAGCTCTGCTCCATAAAGAATCACTTAGAACTTAATGAGCTGTCTTTCCTCCAATGCCATGGGCGGTGTCAACACAATGCTAAACATTGTGACAATTTTTGACTGAATTGAGTTAACTGACTGAATGTTTTGAAGTATTGACACAGCAGCTACAAGAGTGAGAAATGTAGTCAAGCCAGCTATTTGGTACGATGAGAAACGGCAACCGTTTCAAGAGTAAACTAGCAAAGAACAGGAGAAACCAGTGGGTGTTAGGTGGCCACAGGGCTACCGGGAAGCATTTGCCAAACGACCCGGTTTAGGGGACAGACGGGGGAAGTGGAAGTCTGAAGATGTCTCTGGATCACCTGACAAGCAGAGCAAAGCTGAGGGACCACGCGGTCTCACCCCTTTTTTACTGAAGCCTCTTTAATCGACGCCGAAGGAACGGCAGTAGAGAATGGAAAGTCTTCGCGAATGTTTGAGAAATGACAGGTGACGATTTGTTTCTTCCTTCTGTCCTTTTCAGCCACTGTCTGCCTTTAGGTCCCTTCGTCTGATGGCCCTGAGGATGGGTGTCATGCTCTCTAGTGCTGGTGGCCCACAGATGGGCTGGGGGTGGGAAATCTTTGCAAAGAAAGTTGGGGAAAGGATTGTTCTGATTGGGAAATACTTGTTCCGCAGTTCAATTTTCAGTGAATATTTTTTAAAGATTAGAAACATTGTGTTTTACAGGTACATGTGAATCTATAAGTTGTTACACAGACATATAAATAATGTATAATCAGTAATATAATTCATATTATCTCTCTGCTATATTATACATATAACATATACGGTATATATATATAGTACATATACAGTGTTATCTCTCAGATGGGCAGTGAGATAACATAGTATATATACCATGTATAATATATTGCATGTATTATATGTATAATGTGTAATGATACATGGATAATACATAATATATGGGGCAGGGAGAGAGAATTGAGTAATTTTATTATTATTATTTTTAATGTTTATTTTTGAGAGAGACAGAGACAGAGCATGAATGAGGGGTAGGGTCAATACAATAACTCTGTGTGAGGAACCTCCTCTGGCAAAAAGAGAGTTGGGAAAGGCCAACTTAGTTGACCCAAGAGACATTCAATATAACAAAATTTTACTTGAACCAAAGGACCTGGACAGGTTTGTGAGGTTGCTGTAAGAGATTCTGGTATCTCCGTGTGAGGAGACCACAGCTAGTTCACTGTCCTCACCAGGGAAGCCTAGTTCAGGTCAGACTGGATCAAGCAAATGAAGTAACTATTTTGACTGGTTTTTCGCTCCAGGACCTTCCCTCCTTCCAAGGCATTGGTAAGAGTGATCGAATCACTTTGTGCAGTCATAGACTTGAGACAGCCTATCGCTTGTGGCCTTTATTCCGATTCATTCTATGGCACACAGCTCGCGTCACAGAGAACCCGGTTGAGGGTATGAACCATTTTTTTTTCCCTTTTTCCAGTATTTTACGGTGTCTCCACAAACCCAGAGGGCCCGCTGGAGACAATAAGGGCAGCCCAGCTAAAATGCACTCCTGCCGGCGAGGATAGCTATAAATGTCAAGCTACAGGATTTTAAAGACTTACCGTAAGTAGCTCATCCCTAGCTTGTACATTTATAAGCATTATTGAGTTGGAAGATAATGACAGTCACATGTTGAGAATAGAATATGACATCCTAATGTCCACTCCTCTTCCCTGTGAGTCTCCCGAGTCCAATTACTGAAACCTAAAAATGCAGCACTTTAGTGCATGAACTACAGAGCCAGGGGGAATAATTAATACTAAGAATATTTATTTACAGGCCTCACAAAACACAGAGTAATAGGGAAAAAAAAACCATGCTCGACAAAGACATTTAATTGTACAATTTTCACTTTGAACTTTTGTTTACAAAAATGTACGTATTCCTACTGCACAAGGCCGGCCGTGTTGTTTCGCCTAATGTTAATTTTATTTCTGTGTCTTGGCATAATGAGAGAACTGTTGTCAAATCTGTTAGAAGTATAGGAACTGTGCTGGAGAATCTGGTTTTATCGGTTAAGATGTTCTCCCTACAAAGAAACACTCAAGTCCAACTCAAATGATCTTAAACAATAAAGACATTTATTGGCTCATGTAACTAGAGGGATGGTGAGATTTAGGGTCACTTAGCCTGGTGGGGCTGTTGGTTTTTTTTTAATTTTTAATGTTTATTTAGTTTTGAGAATGAGAGAGAGAGAGAGAGAGAGAGAGAGAGAGAGAGAGACAGCACAAGCAGGGGAGGGGCAGACACAAAATCCGGAGCAGGCTCCGGGTTCTGAGCCGTCAGCCCAGAGCTGGACACGGGGCTCGAACTCACGAACTGCGAGATCATGACCTGAGCCAAAGTCGGTTGCTAAACCGACTGAGCCACCCAGGCGCCCCAGGGGCTGGTTTTGTTTGGGGGAAATTCATCAGCCGGACCCTCACTTGGGTCTTGATTTAATTCTCGGGCTGCTTCCCTCATCCTGGCGAAGAGCCCCGGCAGTGCTCCTGGCTGCACACGTATAGTCATGGAGAGCAAGGAGACAGGTACCAGTTGGCACTATGTTCTGTTATAAAAAAAGAAAGAAAAAATAGCGGGAGGAAGAAGAAGGGGCGTGGAGAGAGAGAGAGAAAGAAAGAAACAAAGAATGAGCTACATAGCGACTGCCTACAGGGATGGCAGTTTGTCCTGGGTCTTAAGAAGCCTGGGCTGAGGCAGTCCATCCGGTTGGGACCCAGTGTGGCGATCCCTTCTGGACCCACGTTCTTTCCATCGTTCTGTTGCCGGGCCTGTGAGACTCATGTCTACAGTTCAGAAAACAGTCAAATCTGTCCTCTCGTTTCGGGAGAAAGACAAAACTTTCCTGAAAGCCACCCCCAACAGACCGCCACTTCTGTGCTACTGGCAGATGTTGGATCATTACCCAATGTCCATTTTTCCTTCTTCCTTATCGTCAGAACCTTGGCTTTTTTTCAGAGAGGCAATGTGGCCGTTAAAAAATACACATGTCCCCATGCTAGCTACACTATGGACAATAGCCAAATTGTGGAAAGAGCCCAAATGTCTATGACTGATAAAGGGATAAAGAAGATGTGAGATACATACGTGCGCGCGCGCACACACACACACACACACACACACAATGGAATATTACTCAGCTATCAAAAAGAATGAAATCTTGCCATTTGCAATAATGTGGATGGAGTTAGAGTGTATTATGCTAAGTGAAATAAGTCAGTCAGAGAAAGACAGATATCATATGATTTCACTCATATGTGGAATTTAAGAAAGAGAACAGATGAACATAGGGGAAGGGAAGGAAAAATGAGATAAAAACAGAGAGAAAGGCAAACCACAAGAGACTCTTAAGTCCAGAGAACAAACTGAGGGCTGCTGGCGGGGAGGCGGGCGGGGGGATGGGCTAAATGGGTGATGGGCATTAAGGAGGACACTTGTTGGGATGAGCACTGGGTGTTACATGTAAGTGATGAAGCACTAAATTCTATTCCTGAAAAAAAAAAACCAACATATCCTCAGGCTAGACTTTCCAGATTTAGCAAAAACAAACAAAAACAGGATGCCCAGCATGGGACAGACATACTTATACAAAAATTATTTGTTTATCTGCAGCTCAAGATTAGCTGAACGTCCTGTGTTTTATCTGGCAACCCTACCTTAGATTTCCTTGAAGGTAGCATGGCCGTGAAAGAGACATCTGCTAGATGGGGTTCCAGAAAAGCTTTCTGAAAAGGGACTAAACGTATCAGACACGATCCTTTTGTCCTTTGCACCTTGCCTTCCCTGCTTCATCCTGCCTGGACTTTGGACAGAATATCCAGAATGATTTTGTAGTCAGGAAATATGCCTTTTAAATGTTGCAGAGAAAATAAGGGGGGAAGCCTGGTTCCTTGAGCATCTCTGATTCTACCCCCAGATTCTTTACTATCCGAGACCAAATAAATCCCTTATTTGGTTAAGTCACTATAGTTCAGTTTGGGCTGCGTGCTTCCAAATGGAATCCTAACTGATATCAGCTACCCCTTGCAGGAAGAGTGAGGAAGAGGCTGGCTAGTGGTTCTACCAAACGACTTTGTTTTCTTGCTTCCTACACACCTAGACTACATTCCCAGCCCCCTGCAGTTAGGTGGGGCCGTATGACTGAATTCGGGCCAATGGAAAGTGAGTACAGGTCTTGTGCATAACTTCTAGGCCTGACTCATGCTCCTCCCTGTCCTATCTCTACATCAGGAGCAAGGGTCCTCAGGGAATAGTGGAGACACTGGATAAAAGCAGCCTGGACTGTTGATGACTTTGTGGACTAGACTCCTTCTACCTCATGCTGGCACTCATTGTATTGTAATGTGAGCAAAAGATAAGCTTTTCTTGGGGTAAGCTACTGAGATGTTGGGTTGCTCGCCGTCAGCCAAGTGAATGATATCTGGCCTAGGAGAGACTGCTTCAGGCCTAGAATTCCAGGCAAGAATCCCGAGATTCACTTTCATTGGTTCACACATCCGTCCACCCCTTCATCAGTGCAATGGAATGTTCTGATTGGGTTAAACGGATCCTCATGCATCCTGGAGCCGGAGCTGGGGCTGGGGCCGACTTTTCCCTGAGGCCCACGGTCAGCCAGCGTCCCAGCAGGAAACAGAGTAACTTGAGGAGAGTTTAATAAAGTGACTATTTGCAAAGATGGAGGTGTGTAGGGAATCCACACAAGAGTGCAGGACCCTGTAGCCGGTAATGTCAGCACCTTAGCACCCCCAGTCCTGAAGAGTGGGTTGGTGAATGGTTTCCAGAGCCCCGAGACAGTACCATAGATACAGATAGCGGGGAGAGGGCTGCTTGTCAAGGCTCATGACGTTAGGCACAGGGAAGCAGCCAGGCTGCACAGTGGAGCCAGAGGGGACAGCTGCCTTGGCTTTACTTTCCTGCTTTCTGATCTCCTTCGGGGCTCCCCACTGGCCAAACCAAAGTGGAAGCCCGAGGTCATCAGGGCCCGTAATGTAGTCCCTACAGGTCAGGTTCCCAGGAGAAAGGAGGGGGGAGAAGGGAGGAAAATGGGTCTGGAGGGGGCATTGTAGTGCAGGCTGTGCGTGCGAAGGGTCCACACCCAAACCAAACCTGGGCTCTGTTGGGAAGGCGAAAGAGGGTAAGGAAGCATGGGCAGCAATCTATAGTTTCTTCGTCGCTGGTCACATCTCAGGGCCTGGGGATAACTTATTATTTTTTTTTTTAGAAAGAAATCTTTTGGGCCTATGACAAGTCCATAGAAGGAATGGCTTTTGCATTTTCACGCACATGATAAATTCCAAGTTCTGGGAGATGTCGAATAACTTATTTATCAAAGCATTAGAGTTGCCAGGACAACAGAATTTAATTTAGTGGTGTTCGATTTACACATTGCTTTAATTCTTCTGTCAGGGCCATTTGTTTCGTTCTGTCTCCTTTGGTTTGGAAAGCGTTCCTGCTAAGAGCAATTATAATATCAGTAATATCCACTGCTTTATTAATATTTTTATATAATGCAATGCCTGCTTTCTTGGCCAGGACTTTTTGATCTCTTGTAATTGGTTTTATTCCAGGACATCTTGTTGCAACTGATGCTGAAGACAGTCTTAGGTTTGTACTTTTAGTACTGAATAAATTCTCGTGTTGATTCACACTTGATGGCTAATTGTGCATAATCTTAGCATTACTTTGGGGCCTGCTGATATTAATCATAACAGCCGTAGTAATGCGTTGTTAAATTGTATGTTAAGTGGTCTTGAAGATTTTCATGCGTCCCCTGTAGAAGCTTTCCTTAACTGCATGCTTATGAAATTTTTAGTGACAGTCATGCTTTCCTACACTATACTATCCCTGTGAGTTAGGTAGAGCAGGTATGATTATTACATAAAATTTTGGTAATTCTTATTATAGAACAGTCATGGGGACTCCTAGTGGCTCAGTCGGTTGAGTGTCAGACCCTTGATTTTGGCTCAGGTCGTGACCCCAGGATGCTGTTTAAAATTCTCTCTCTCACCCTCTCTCTCTCTGCCCCTCCTCCACTTTCTCAAAAACAAAACAAAACAAAACAAAAAACCAGTCCTAAATATATCTAAGTATAAGGTGAAAATAAATATCTTTGTTCTACCAGTCAAATATAACTTTGATTAATATATTGGTCTATATCCTTTCAGAATTTTCTCCAAGATTTATATATTTTTCTTCTTACAAAGATGGGATCCCACTGAGATACTGTTTTTCTGATTTTTTTTTTTTTTTTTTTTTTTACTTACATCATGAACATTTTTTCATATTAAAAAACGAACTTCAGGGGTGCCTGGGTGACTCCATCCGTTAAACATCTGACTTCAGATCAGGTCATGATCTCACGGTTCATGGGTTTGAGTCCTGCATTGGGCTCTGGGCTGACAGCTTAGAGCCTGGAGCCTGCTTCAGATTCTGTGTCTCTCTCTCCCTCTGCCCCTCCCCCACTCATGCTCTGTCTCTCTCTCCCTCTCTCTCTCTTTCTCAAAAGTAAATAAATATTTAAAAAAATTAAAAAAAACCCCATACTTCAGCAATGTCACTCTTAATAGCAGTAAACTATCCCACTACAGATATATTGTAATTTGTTACTATTCCCTTAATTTTGATTTTTGATTTTTTTTGTAATTTTTTGCTATTATCCACAGTGCCTGGAAAAAAAATACTGTGTATTCATCTTTGACCTCTAGTCCAGTTATTTTGTTTGGACAATGATCTAAAAATAGAACTGCTGGGACACATGTTAAACAAAATGTTAAAGCTTTTGATACATATTGGAGCAGATACTGTCATCATATCTTGCAAAAAGTATCTCTTCAGGGTCATCTACTAATTTGCCTTGTTTCAGTCATGAATTAGTTTTGCTTTTGTGATTTTGAATCGTAAGAGGCAGATGACACTGGTGAATTCTTGTTTTCATGTGTAGATTTAACTTGGAGTCTACAGCGAACGTTCTTTTTTTAAATTTTTTTTTAACACTTATTCATTTTTTTGAGAAACAGACACAGAGTATGAGTCGGGGAGGGGCAGAGAGAGAGAGGGAGACACAGAATCCGAAGAAGGCTCCAGGCCCTGAGCTGTCGGTGCACAGCCGGATGCAGGGCTCGAACTCACAAACTGCGAGATCATGACCTGAGCTGAAGCTGGACGCTTAACCGACCGAGCCACCCAGGCGCCCCTACAGCGAACGTTCTTAGTTGCAAGCAACAGAAACGGAATGGACCGATCAAAGCAGAAAAGTAATTTATGGAAAGGTAGCTCTTGGAATCCTCGGCAGGGCCGGGCTGGGGTAACCCTGGTGCAAAGCTAAGGCGCCGGAAAAGGTAATGCAAATGATGAAGTGGAGCTGGTCTGCCATAAAACACTGAATGTCATCGTTTCGTGGCTGCCCCTGCAGCAGCCCCTGTCGGTGCTCCACCTCAGCCCCTTGGCACCCACTACTCCTTCCAAGGTCATGGTTTCGGAAAGTCCGCGTGGCTCTCCACCTGCGGGCTTCCTCTGGCCCTGCTCTGCCCACCCCAGGCGGGGAAGGCTGGATGCTACAAGAGGATAAGTGATCTTAGGACAAAGGAGAATTGAAGAATATATTCCTCTGCTTGTGCTGACAGAACAGATACCGTGGAGCGGGTGGCTTAAGAGAAATTTACTTCCTCTCGGTTTTGGAGACTGGAGTATCCCAGATCAAGGCACAGGCTGATTCAATTCTTGGTGGGGGCTATTCTCTGGACTTGAAGACAGCTGCCTTTTGGCCGTGCTCACATGGCCTTTTCTTAAGTGTGCATGGAAAGAGAGAGAGAGAGAGAGAGTGCGCTCTGGTGTCTCTTCTTCCAAAGACACTAATCTTATAGATAAGGTCCTCACCATTATGACCTTTACCTTTAATTACTTCCTTATTCCAAATAGAGCCAGAATGGGGGTCAGGGCTTCAACACATGGATTTTGTGGAGGATTGAAACTTTCAGCCCACAGACAGGAGACATAGTCCGGATTTCTCCCCATCTCCTCGAGGTCCCCAACAGGACTGAACCTCTTGGGCTCACAGGGGTACCCTGTTCCCCGAGGCACCCTGTTTGGTTTTCTTCTGTTCTCCAACTTCTTGACCCAAGGTGCTTCCTGAGATCATGGCCCAAATAAACCACTTGTTTTCAAATTCTTTTTTTTTTTTTTTTTTTTTTTGAGAGAGAGAATGAGCACAGGAGGGGCAGAGAGAGAGAGGGAGAGAGAGGATCCCAAGCAGGCTCCACACCATCAGCGCAGAGCCCGATGAGGGGCTAGAACTCACAAACCGCAAGATCCTGACCTGAGCCAAAGTTGGATGCTCACCCGACTGAATCACTCAGGTGCCCCATGTTCTTCTTCTTCTTTTTCTTTTCTTTTCTTTCTTCTTCTTCTTTTTTTTTTTTTAAGAATACTAAATGTTCTTTAGGATGGGTCATCTGTGTATTTTTGCTGGGTTCTTCCATTTTCCCGTTATGGAAACCGGTTGCATTCAGACCTGTTGTAAAAGCCACCGTTGGCAGAGAAAATGCTGATATTATTTTCTCTTTTTATGCTTCTGTATCATTCAGCCCCGCTCTTGTGTTTCAATTACAGAGGCAGTAATACAGCATTTGCTGCCGTTCCACAAAGGTGGAAAATTATCTACTGGCCACTCATAGGCTAAAAGAGAAACGAAGTGAGAAATTCTTCTACCCAGAGAAACACCCATGGGGTTTCAGTCCACAAGTTGTAGAACTTTTTTAGGAAAGCAATTTCTCAGTTCTTTTCACACTGACTTATATAGATGATTGGGGAACCTCTAGGGAAAATACTGAGCTCAGGCTTTCTGAAGTTCTGATGTAGGAGCTCTTGGCCACCTGGGCCTGGGTGGTGACTGCAAAGAGAAGGTCTTGGGAGAGACAGATGAGTTATTGGCAAGGAGGGAACAGCATGGTACCGTCTTTCTTCCTTGTCGAGAATCTTTGACGCGAGAGAATGAGTAGTATATTAATCAATGCAGAGTTTAAAAATATACATATTTTAAAATGTGTATTCATTTTTGAGAGAGTGTGAGTGGGGGAGGGGCAGAGAGAGGGAGACACAGAATCTGAAGTAGCTTCCAGGCTCTGAGCTGTCAGCACAGAGCCTGATGTGCTCGAATCCACACGCTGAGAGACCATGAGCCGAAGTCAGATGCTTAACGGACTGAGTCACCCAGGCACCCCTAACCAATGCAGTTTTCAAAGTACCTACAGCAATGAGTTGATCCATCATACTCCAAGAGCATAGAGACTTTATCCCCAATCTTGGAGTGCTAATTTCTTTTTCTTTTCCTTTTTTCTTTTAGACAGAGAGAGAGAGAGAGAGAGAGAATACACATGAGTGGAGGAGGGACAGAGGGAGAGAAAGAGAGAGACAGAAAATTCCAAGCAGGCTCCATGCTGTCAGTGCAGAGCCCCAGGTGGGGTTTGATCCCCCTGAGCCTGGGATCGTGACCTGAGCCGAAATCCAGAGTCAGATGCTTAACTGACTGAGCCACCTCAGTGCCCCTGCGGTGCTAAGTAAAAAAAAAAAAAAAAAAAAAAAAAATTAAAAAAAATTTTATTTATTTTTGAGAGAGAGAGAGTGCGAGCCAGAGAGGGGCAGAGAGAGAGGGAGGTGCAGAATATGAAGCAGGCTCCAGGCTCTGCACTGTCAGCACCGAGCCCCATGCAGGGCTCGAACTCACGAACCACGAGATCATGACCTGAGCTGAATTTGGATGCTTCACTGAGCCACCCAGGTGCCCCTACGAGGCTGATTGTTAAAGTGAATTTGCAAATATGCTTCCAGTAAGTGCGTTGCCAAACCTGCTTACTCTGATAAGGCACCCTCATTCCTCAACCGTAGGGAGTAATTTATCCAGCTCCTGGAGCACAGAAATACTCCAGGAGCTGGATAAATTGCCCTAGGTGTACATTTGCCAATCGTACAAATTACTTATTTAAGAAAACTTTTGCAACATTTTAATGTATACTGAAGAAAACAGGTGAATCGATTCTATTCTATCCAAACCTTCGCCAATTGCTTTGAGATATGTGTTTCTAGAACGTGGGTGAATTGAGAAGACATCACAGACAATGCAACAGAAATTCTCAGGGCATCCTTTGTTACCTCACAAAGATAGCAATCACGATAAAAATCTTACATTAAAAAAACTTTTGGGGGGGCGCCTGGGTGGCTCAGTCGGTTAAGCGTCCGACTTCGGCTCGGGTCATGATCTCACGGTCCGTGGGTTTGACCCCGCGTCGGGCTCTGTGCTGACAGCTCAGAGCCTGGAGCCTGTTTCGAATTCTGTCTCCCTCTCTCTCTGCCGCTCTCCCACTCGTGCTCTGTCCCTGTCTCTCAAAAATAAACATTGAAAAAAAATTAAAATTTTTTTAATGTTTATTTTTGAGAGAGAGAGAGACAGAGCATGTGGAAATGAATAAGGATATTGTTACAGTTTCTTTTTTAAAATTTTTTAAATTAAAAAAAATTTTTTTTATGTTTTTATTTTATTTTTGAGAGAGAGAGAGACAGCATGTGAGCGGGGGAAGGGTAGAGAGAGAGGGAGACACAGAGACCGAAGCGGGCTCCAGGCTCTGAGCTGTCAGCACAGAGCCTGACGTGGGGCTTGAACTCACAGACTGCGAGATCCTGACCTGAGCCAAAGGGATGCCCAACCAACTGTGCCACCCAGGCACCCCTATTATTACAGTTTCTAAATTGCGAGATGTCGGTGGCATTTGTCACCTTTTGACATTTGTAATTTTTGGTAATTTTTTTCTTATGGAGCGTAAATACGTTCACGTCTACTTTTGTGTTTTGAAGTTTTTATTTTTATTTTTTATCTTAAAAAAAATTTTTTTTTAACATTTATTTATTTTTGAGACAGAGAGAGACAGAGCATGAACAGGGGAGGGGCAGAGAGAGAGGGAGACACAGAATCTGAAACAGGCTCCGGGCTCTGAGCTGTCAGCACAGAGTACGACACGGGGCTCGAACCCACGGACCGTGAGATCATGACCTGAACCAAAGTCGGCCGCTTAACCGACTGAGCCACCCAGGCGCCCCTCGAAGTTTTTAATTCTTTTCCCTGGAGAAGCGCTCCAGAATTATGTTGACGTTAGGACCCACAAAACCTGGGTCTTTCTATCCGTGAATAGAAATGTGCTAGTTACGCTCAAGATCAATTCTGGTGCCTCCAGGGGAGATGGTCTTCAGATTAGGTCTTTAGAATTTGGCATCTAAAAAAGCGTAAAGATGACACTCTGTTCACCCGGTCACCAAGTCAGGAAGCAACCTTCTTTTTTCCATCCCATACTTAGGGACAGAGCCCAACAGAGGTAAGGAGAACAGGCCCCTTTCTGAGAAGAAGTGGCAATTGTATCCTTTGTGAATTAGGCAGGTAGTTGAGGTCAAGCCACTTGTGTCTTGGCGCCCTGCCCTTAGCCTGCGTCCCTGTTGGTGTGGCACACAAAATTCTGCAGAAGGAGAGAACGGGCCAGCCGCTGCCAAATCTGCTTTTTTGTATCATCTTCCTGACCGTCGACTCAGCCCCTAAAATCCAGGATGACGGTCCCGGTGCGCTGGCCGCCCACACGTGGCCTCTGTTCTGATCCGTGGGTGCCACGCCCGTGCAGGGGTTCAATATTGTGCACACCCTCCTGCAAACCTCTCTGGAGTCGTAGCCGTTACGAAATCAGGCTCCGGCACCTGCTGCTTCACGGAATCAATTTTGACTAATCCCGTCAATAAGTGTAGCCAGTTGTCTTCGGTGCGGTTTCCTGGGAAACAGACCCGGAGACCCTGAGTCCCCGGGCAGACAGTTGCACCCGTAGAGCACCTGTAGAGCGGGAAAAGCACCTGTAGAGCGGCGGGGGGAGGCGGGGTGGGGCCTAGGCAGGTACCAACACACCATGGTGGTGTGAAAGAATGGATGGAACGTTCTAAGGTGCAGTTAGTAGGGTGTTTTCAAAGCGTTTGTGGCAGGCCTTCTTTGCATTGATAAAATCTCTCCGGAGTTCAAGAAAGCTTACAGGTTTTGAAAATTTCGATGATTAATTCAGGCTAATCCCTGCTAGGTGTTTGGGAACAAGTCTGATGGACAGAAAGCATTCGTTTGATGGCGAGGGAAAGAAAATGGTTGCCTTGGATTACCAAATAGCTGGATAGATTTTCAGGGCCTAATGGGGGAGGGCCCATCATACAGCAGCCTCTGGTTGATGTGCTGACGGAGGAAGAGCTCAATCACTCCACACCGGGAAAGTAGCAGGCCCCTACTACTAGGGGCCGGCAGCGGGAGGGGAGGGGATGGGGGACCGGGTGACAACCGGCAATGAGCAGGGCCCTACACGGAGGAATACAGAGGGGATCTTGGCGTAAGAATGGCCAAGGGGCACCTGGGGGGCTCAGGCGCTTAAGCGTCTGACTCTTGATTTCGGCTCAGGTCATGATCTCACGGTTCGGGAGTTCGACCCCCACATCAGCCTCCGTGCTGACGATGCAGAGCCTCTGGGGATTCTTTCTCCCTCTCTCTGCCCCTCTCCCACTTTCTCTCTCTCTCTCTCTCAAAATAAACACATAAGCAGCAACAACAACAAAAAAAAAGAACGGCCAAGAGACTTCGAGAACAGATTCCTAGTATTCAAGTTGGGATTTTAAGCAAATTCTGTTGCTCTAAACTCGCACTCTGCGTTTGCTACCAACCCTGTCGTGACTGGTGCTGCTGTAGGGAAGGATAGTGTCACCACGGCACCTGGCGGGTGGGAGAGCACTGAGGGGGGCAGCGCGAAAGAGGCAAAAGCAGGAGAGCCGGGAAAGGAATCGAGAAGAAGGGAGAATTTGAAGACTGCAGTGGACTGAGTGCGTCCCCCCTTGAATTCGTTCGCTGAAGCCTAATCCACAGTGTGGTGGTATTTGGCGGTGGGGCCTTTGGGAAATGATAAGGTCCTGAGGGTTGAGTCCTGGGGAACGGGACTAGAGTCCTTGTAAAAAAGAGCCCAGAGAGCTTCTTGCCCCTCTAGCGAGCAAGGACACCGTGAAAAGATAGTTGCCCCTGAACCGGGAAGAGGGCCCTCAGCCGAGACAGAACCTGCTAGCACCTTGATCTCGGACCTCCCAGCCTCCAGCACCGTGAGACATAGATGTTTGTTGTTAACGCACTCAATCTATGGTATTTTTATTGTAGCAGCCTGAACGGACTTAGGGAAAGAGGCGAAGTTCTGTGACTCCCGTCTCCCCTTCCAATAAGTCCCAAAGATAAGGGAAAGACCTCTGAACTTTTCCCCTGTTGAAGAATGAGCTCTAAGGACTTGGGGACATGCGAGCAGCCGACAGCTGTGCCACAGAGGGGAGAAGCCGGTGAAGGGGGTGACAACCGGGTATCAGGCTCTGCAGAAGAGCAAGGTTATGGTCCCTGCTGTCTGTGTCTTACATCGCCCCTTCTCCATCTGGGTTGCTACGTAAAAACGTGGGTCGGGGCGCCTGGGTGGCGCAGTCGGTTAAGCGTCCGACTTCAGCCAGGTCACGATCTCGCGGTGCGTGAGTTCGAGCCCCACGTCGGGCTCTGGGCTGATGGCTCGGAGCCTGGAGCCTGTTTTGTATTCTGTGTCTCCTCCTCTCTCTGCCCCTCCCCCGTTCATGCTCTGTCTCTCTCTGTCCCAAAAATAAATAAACATTGAAAATAATTTATAAAAAAAAACAACAACAAAAAAAAACGTGGGTCAATGTTGAGTTGCTGCTTTCAAAACTTAGGAGCTAATTCATCCCTACGAAGAAAAGCTTTCAGACACACTGTAGAACAGGGCTCTCGATGCTGGCTGCCCATCAGAATTACCTGTGGAGCTTTTATTTTTTTTTTTTTATTTTTTTTCAACGTTTTTTATTTATTTTTGGGACAGAGAGAGACAGAGCATGAACGGGCGAGGGGCAGAGAGAGAGGGAGACACAGAATCGGAAACAGGCTCCAGGCTCTGAGCCATCAGCCCAGAGCCCGACGTGGGGCTCGAACTCACGGACCGCAAGATCGTGACCTGGCTGAAGTCGGACGCTTAACCGACTGCGCCACCCAGGCGCCCCACCTGTGGAGCTTTTAAATATACAAATGCTAGCTGCAGATGCACACTTTCTGGTAGCAGGGCCTTGGGCATCTGTATGTTTAAACAACCTCACAGGGATTCTGATGCATAGCCAGGGCTGGGCGCCACGGCCGTAGAAAACCATTTGATAGAACTCACCCGAAGAGAAATAACCATTTTCCGCAAGTTGAAGATCAAAATTAAATATGTCATTATTTTTAGAGGAATCCGTGCCACTGTACCCTCATCATGCTTTTCGTTTGTAAGTATGAGATCCATCATCGCTGCTAACTAGCAACGTGAGAAAAGGAAAGAACATCCTAGCAAATTGCGCCTCACGGAGATGCTGCTGTGCATTTTCCTTCGCAGCAAAGCTTGAGTTTAAGGAATAAAGGGGAAAAAAAATGAGAACACGATCCTGAGCTTTTCATGCTCAATGATGTTACTCAAAGAAGGGTCAATTATGAGACTGGGTCAAAGTGACACCAGCGGGTGGCTTAGGAAAAAAAAATCATTCTCAGATCGGTTGTTTAAAAGCAGCCTGATAGGGGCGCCTGGGTGGCGCAGTCGGTTAAGCGTCCGACTTCAGCCAGGTCACGATCTCGCGGTCCGTGAGTTCGAGCCCCGCGTCGGGCTCTGGGCTGATGGCTCGGAGCCTGGAGCCTGTTTCCGATTCTGTGTCTCCCTCTCTCTCTGCCCCTCCCCCGTTCATGCTCTGTCTCTCTCTGTCGCAAAAATAAATAAACGTTGAAAAAAAAATTAAAAAAAAAGCAGCCTGATAGAGGAGAGAAGCCAAGCAGTGTCCTTGAAGCCAATGGAGAAAGAGTTCCAGAAATAAAGAGCTATCACCAGCATTCATAGTGTTAGAGTCAATGAAACAAAAAACTCGTAGCAGGGTTCAATATAGGTATAACTTCAATCGGTTGCTTGAATTTTGGCTGTGTATGGATATGGCCCTTGTGACATCAACTTCAAAAAGATGTTTGCAGAATCCCTGTAATTGATATAAAACACCACCAATATTTCTATTTGATTACAGCATATTTTGGTAATGTTGGTCTACTTAGAGCTAATAGACTAATAAATAACATGTGTGTTTTAAACTCCAGGGATAGTGAGAGGGGGGTAGGTTACGTGTTACATGGTACAAAATGATCCCAAATACTCTTGGAATTATGGTTCTGCAATTAAATGGCCCGCATTCAGTATTTAGCTAGTCACTGCAAGCACCTGTCTCAAGTCTCGGTGGCCTGGCAGGTTCATGGAGGGAATATATTCAGAGGGAATGAAAGTCCTTTCTGGTGACGGAGAATTGATTTAATTACTAGAATATATTGTATGTTTGGATATGTTGTGATTCTTAAGCTGAACACCACCCTGACAACTTGGAGATTTATGTTTTTAGAAAACCTCCGAAGTAGAGTTAATTTTATGGCTGTCACTCAAGTTGAGCCAGGTGTATTTCCTCACTTATTATCGTCTGCTTTTCTTCCTTGTGGTTTAATCCTGCTGAGTGCTGTCTCTCCAAAAATGCGAAGATCTTCCTTTCACAAAGATGGCAGTCCCTATCTGACACTCCAGGGTGACTGGAGTGGTCTGACAACGATCTTCACACGAGGAAAGAGAGGGAGCCAGGCGTAGGAGATTTCTAATTTTGTCAGTTAATAACTTGTGATATTCTAGAAGGTTCTTAGAAACGCACGTCGGTTTAGATTACTCCCTTTCCCTCCTTGCCTGTGCTCCATCAGTCTAGCCAGGTCCCATTTATCCAGGGTAGCTGTTGACCACCTGTGGAGTCCATGCCATCCCCACCTTGGTGCTTCGGGCAGGTGAACCCCATTGTTTTTCTTGGACTAAGTCATTAGCTTTCTATCTGGTTTCCCTGAAGTGAGTCTTGTAGGCCTGACCATGCTGTTCTGTAACAGTGAGGATTCCTTGGTAGCCAATGATTGAAAACCCGAACCAAAGCAGCCAATGCAGAAAAGGAATTTATGGGCTCATATAACTGAATCGCGCAGACTAGACTTGCCACGGCCTCAAAGGATGGGCACACGATTCGCTTTTTTTCCCCCCACTTTTGGCTCCTCTCCCAGGGTTGTTGGCTCATAAAATGGCTCTGTGAGACTTAGAAAAAGGTGCCCTTCCCTTAGGTAAGCAAGGTTTAAGTTAGCATGCTTGATTTCTCTAATAAGAACAGTGATTACAAAATCATTTTTGGAAAGTCACACAAGTAAAATTATTGAACACGAACTGATAATAAAATAGTAATCACTTGCAAATCAGTAACGAGAAAATTGAAATCTGGGTAATTTGATAATTTGTTGTAAAGTAGTTTACGTGTCTTGCTTTTGGTATCCATGTTACCTTGCTTCAATAACTTGTTTTCGATTAAAAAAATTGCTAGATTGGGGTGTTTTATGTAACTTTGAAGAGTTTAAATATTTAAAAACATTTTTGTTTTAAGAAGCTACTTCGTTGGGGAGAAATATAATAGCTTATCATTTTATCTTTGAATCTGTAACATTTATTTATTTTTAAAATTCTTTATGTTTATTTTATTTTTGAGACACACACACACACACACACACACACACAGAGTGCGAGTTGGGGAGGGGCAGAGAGAGAGGGAGACACGGACTCTGAAGCAGGCTCCAGGCTCTGAGCTGTCAGCACAGAGTCCGATGCTGGGCTTGAACCCACCAACTGCGAGATCATGACCTGAGCTGAAGTCAGCACTTCACCGACTGAGCCACCCAGGCACCCTACATCTGTAACATTTAAAAGTAACATGCATGAGGGGCGCGTGGGTGGCTCAGTCAGTGAAGTGTCTGACTTTGGTTCAGGTCATGATGTCACAGTTGGTGATTTTGAGCCCCACCTGGGACTCTCTGTTGTTAGCGCACAGGGTCCGTTTCAGATCCTCTGTCCCCGTGTCCCCCTCCCCCCGCGCCTGCTCACTCTCTCTCCCTCAAAAGTAAACATTAAAAAAAAAAAAGTAACATGCATGTAAAAGCTGCTAAATTTTAACAGCAGTTAATGTTTGTACTAAAGACATCCCAGAGACTACAAATAAACTGTGCTACAGTGTAAGTCACAGCCCGTGCGGAGTTCCTTACAGAATCATTTAAAGATTTAAGGGCATAATGCAGGGGAAATGTGTGATACTGTGCTTGAGTAAGCCCTCAATCAATATTAGCTGTAATTATTATCAATTCTTACTCAGACTTAGGCCGTGGAAGCCACATCTTTCCTACTTTTGTCATTCTGGCTCTCGGTGGTTGCTCTAGAATTTCTATAGAGAAGGGCTTTTGGAAAGCAATCTGGTTGGAAAGAGCTCTGTAGGACTTGGCTTGAAACAGTGTTTGCACAGCAAGCTCATCCCTTCTTCAAACTTGGATTGTAGGTTGGGGGGATGGGAGAAGCTGAGGGGGATTGCGGTGGGGACGGGGACTGCAGCTTTCCCTGCGCACTATTGGATGCCCCCTTGCTGGTCTGTGGCCATCTCACGTTTTGGGCACTGGCTCCCTGAACTCGTTGCGGTCGTCAGTAATCACTTCCTGTCCACTTCTGGCTACTGGCTGCGTTTGTTCAGATATCAGACTTCCTTGAATCCCTAGGTTTCTGCGGCTTCCAGGTCCCCGGATGCCGACCCACTGCCTACCCCATATTTCTGGCTCGTTCCTCTTTCCCAGTTCACCCTTCTGTTCTCATCTTGGTGACTGGCTTGCTGCCTCGCGAGATCATGGGCAGCTCCTCAGTGCATGTGGACACGCTCTTCATTCTATCTGGAATACCCTGTCCCCTCTTGACTGCCTAGCCAACCTCCCATACTTGAACTGCTCAGCTCTGAGTCGGTCTTGGAGATCTTCCACCCCTGGAGTAAGGTGTGCCTCTAGGGGGCTCCAATAACATGTCTTTGGGATTGAAGATGTCTGTAGATTGTTCATGTCTTATTGTTTATTCATTTATTTTGAAAGAGAGAGAGAGAGAGCGAGCGAGAACATGCGTGCGTGCACGCGCAGGGGAGGGGCAGAGGGAGAGGGAGAGGGAGAGAGAGAATCCCGAGCAGGCTCCTCACTGTGAGCACAAGCCCGATGTGGGGTCAAACTCACCACCCCTGAGATCGTGACCTGAGACAAAATCAAGAGTCAAGTGCTTAACTGACTGGAGCCACTCTGGCGTCCCTTTACGTTTTATTGTTTTTAGAGTGTGAGCACATGGAGGTCAGGAGTTTTGTCCTGTAGCTTTTTATTCCTGTGCTCATCGCTATGACTGCTGTTTGAAAAACAAAAAACAAAAACAAAAAAAACATTGGTTGAATGGCAGAATCAATGAAGCGCCTGGAAACTTCATTGTCTAGAAGAAGCCACCTATTCAGAAGTAGATTTGTTAAGAACACAGGAATGATGAGTTACCCATAAGACATCCTCTACTGCATAAGTCATTAAGAAAACAAAAACCTGGGGACCTCTTTGAGAAGAGCAATCAATAACCCTCTCCCCATAATGTGCCTGCTAAGTCTGTAACAGAGATACTCTAAAGACTTGTCTGTACAGACCTCTTACTGTCTTTCTTTCGGGGCCTCCCCCAACCCCCAGATCTCCTGTGCAATTTCCAGCTTTACGAGTTGGGGAAGTTTTCTATCATCAAATGTTTAGTGGGAAAGCATGTCAGTCCGTCAAAGGGAGGGGCTGGGAAAATGATCTTGAAGTCGATGGGATTTATTTTTTGATAAGAATGACTCAGTGTATAGAATGCCTTTAGCTAAAAACAATAATATTTTAATAATGTACCTATTGTCAAAGGCTTTGGGCATTGGGTCAAATGATTACATAATGGGATTCCAGAAGCCAGTAGCAGATGCTGGGTTCGTACTTTTCTTGTTGAACAGGCCTCTCTGACATATGCAGAATAACAACAACAAAAGTTCCAACCAATCAATAAACTCAGTTATTGTCCTGGCAATAGAATAGGATATTCCACAGATAAGAGCTTTCACTGATGGGAAAAATCTTAGGTCTGACTTCCTAACCTGGTATGCAGTTGCAACACAGAAGTTTCAGCTCTTTCCGATATTGAACAGAGGGTGAGAATTCAAACTCCAAAGTCAGATGGCCTGGGTTGACGTCCAAGTTCTTGCACAGATTACTCCTTGTCCACATACCTCATTTTTCTCATCTATGAAGTGGGTTTAATCACAGAACTACCAGTGTTCTTGGGAGGAGTATAGTCGCCAATATATGCAAAGCGCCTGACACATCACAGGCATCTGAGAAGTGCTCGCTGATGTTATGCTAGATTTAGGAATGCTTGGGGGTGGGGCCACAGGTGGGAAGTTGGCAAATGGAAGACAAACACTTGAGGATGCTCCTGAACTAAACACTGAACGTGTTTAAAAGTTGCGTCTCCCTCTCTCTATTCAAAGTAGCTGTAAGGTTTTCTCCATCAACAGAAACATTTTAAAGCCTTTGTCGATTATAAAGGGGGAAACGTTACAAACAAAAGAAATGATCAGTTAGCAGTGCCCAACTCTTTTCTGAAAACCTACCTGCTCTCAGTTTTCAGAGAGAGGGGAAAGCTGGATTCTGAGGAGGTAATTTGGAAGCATTCAGCTCTTATCACTTCCCTCCAACACTAGAATATAGCTGGTTAATAGAAAGGACGCATCTATTGCCTGGCTTTATTTACCTGCTGATTACATTTTTATTCTGTAAGTTTTAGAGCGGTTATTCTGTGTTCTAGAGTGTGTTTCAATTTCAGTAACAGTTTGGATCCTTAGATCTTTTGTTCTTAATGAATCTGTTCTTAACGATCTTGTGAGTGTTTGGTATAAGCGGATTATGACACCCAAATTGCATTAAGAGATTAATTACACTGTACAATCCACTTCTAATAATCAACAAATGGATCATCTGTACTCGTTGAGGCTTGGATGATCCTGCTTTCCAAATTCTTATTAACTAGTCAGAGAGGTTACTGGATCTAGCGTTTTTTGCTGTCTTTTCTGCCAATTGATAGAAAAGTACTGAGTGCCTGTAATGGGCCAACCTTCGTGCTGGGCTAGCAACATGAATTACCCATACTATCCCATCACTCAAAGAGTTAACAATTTAGTAGAGGACATGCTTCTTTTTGCCCTAAAGCAAAAAAGGCCTTTTGATCCCAACTATCTCAATTCTGGGATGATGTCTAGAATCTTGACAAATTTCAAAAGGGTAACTTGATTCCAGCAGTGATTTGGCATCAGCCACAGGTGAGAAGCCATGTCAGGGCAAGAGCTCTGAGCAGAGGAACAGAAGGAAAAAACTGCATGCTTTAGAAAACTCCTTTAAATATGCTAAGGCTTTGGGGTGCCTGGGTGGCTCAGACAGTTAAGCGTCTGACTTTGGCTCAGGTCATCATCTCATGGTTCGTGAGTTTGAGCCCCGCACCAGGCTCTGTGCTGACAGCATGAAGCCTGCTTGGGATTCTGTCTCTCCCTCTCTCTCTGCCTCTCTCTTGCTTGCTCTCTCTCTCAAAAATAAATAAATAAACTTAAAAAAAAAAGAAAAGAGTGAAATATGCTAAGGCTTTAATGGAAAAAGTAGAAAACACACAAGAACAAATAGGTAATGTAAGCAGAGAGATGAAACCTCTAAGATCGAATCAAAAGAAAGTGCTAGAAATGAAAAAACACTGTAACAGAAGTGAAGAATGCCTTTGAGGGGCTGGTTAGTAGACTGGATGTGGCTGAGGAAAGAATCAATGAGCTTGAAGAAATGCCCATAGCATTTTCTAAAATTGAAATTCAAGGAGAAAAAAAAAAAAAAGAATGAGAAAGATAGAACATCTAAGAACTCTGGGACAACGACAAAAGGTGTAATATAATGGAAATACCACCAGGAGAAGAGGAGGAAGAGAAAGAAACAGAAGCAATATATGAAACAATAAAAACTGAGAACGCCCCCAATTAATGTCAGACACCGAATCACAGATCCAGGAAGCTCATAAAATATCAAGTAGGATAAATACCAAAAAAAAAAAAAAAAAAAAAGAATCACATTTAGACATATCCTATTTGAATGCAGGATATCAAAGATAAAGAGAAATCTTGAAAAAAAATAAAACAAGAAGAAAAAAAAGTCCCTTACCTACAGAGGAGCAAAGAAAGGAATTGCATAGAAAGGAATCGCATAGGACTTCTCATCAGAAGCCATGCAAGAAAGAAGAGAGTGGAGTGAAATATTGAAATTGTTAAAAGAAAAAAAAAATCACCAACCTAGGATTCTGTGTCCAGTGAAATTATACTTTAAAAATGAAGGAGAAATCAAGACTTTCCTAGACAATCAGACGTGGAAGGAATTGTTGCCAGGGGATTTGCCTGGCAAAATTATTTAAAAGAGATAGTTAAAGAGAAGGAAAATGATGGATATCAGAAACTCAGATCTATGTAAAAAGAGCATTAGAGAAGGAATAAATGAAGGTAAAATAAAACATTTATTTTTTCTAATTCTTAATTGATCTAAACAGATCTAAACAGTCGGTTCAAAACAATAGTAGCAGCAATGTATTCAGTGAGCATTGTTTATGGATAAGTAAAATGAATGATAGCAAAGTTATAAGGGACAGGAGGGAAACACTGGGAAAACTCTGTTTTAAGTTGTTTGCATGTCTGTGAAGTGTTATAATATCATTTAAAAGAGGGCTTGGATTAGTTGTAAATGCATGTTGCAAACTCAGGGGCAACCACTAAAAAAAGAGTTAGACAAAGAAGTGTAACTGATATTCTAAGAGAGGAGAAAAAAATGGAATCATATAAAATGCTCAAAACACAAGGCAGAAAAGAGTGGAAGGAAAAAAGAAAGACACTAACAACAAAGGCAATGAATAGAAAACAGTTACAAATATAGTAGATACTAATCTAACTATATCAAAAAGTCTTTCTGGATTTTGTAATCAAAACCACTCCCTGCCTAGTGTTCTGGGATTTGCTTTGTTTTTTTCAACGCTTTCCATCTTATGCATCATTTTCAAAGGGTAGAATAATAGTACCAATCTAATAGTATTGTTGTAGGGTTTATGAGATAATATAGGGGTACCTGGGTAGTTTAGTTCACAAATCATCTGACTCTTGATTTTGGCTCAGGTCATGATCTCATGGTTCCTGGGATCAGCCCCTTGTCTGGCTCTGTGCTGACAACACGGAGCCTGCTTGGGATTCTTTCTCTCTCTCCCTCTCTGTCCCACCCCCACTTAGGCTCAGGCACACAGTGTCTCTCTCTCAAAATAAATTAATAAACAGACATTCAAATGAGATAATATATATTAAACGTTTAGTATAGCATCTGGCATACAGTAAACAATAAAAGCTGTCTGCTATTATTTTCCAATAGAATTAGATGTTTATTACATTTACTAAATGTTTATGAAAATGTTTATTAAGTGCCTACTCTGTGTTAAGTATAGTATAGGTGATATGGTGATACAATTTGGATTGTGTTTATTTTATTAAATAAAAATACTATACAACATGTGCACATAGAAAAATTAGAAAATACATCAAGTGTGTGTGTGTGTGTGTGTGTGTGTATGTGTGTGACAGAGAGAGAGAGAAAGAGAGAGAGCGAGAGATGAGGAAGAAAAAAGTCCTACCATTCAGCAAAAACCATTGTCGACGCCTTGGTAAACATCTTTTTAGACATTTGAATGTATGTATATAAAACACAATTTCTTTGATTTATGTATTAAAAATTTTTTTTGAGTTTATTTATTTATTTTGAGAGAGACAGAAACAGCACAAGTGGGGGAGGGGCAGAGAAAGAGGGAGACAGAGAATCCCAAGCAGGCTCTGCACCATCAGCATGGAGTCAACCAGACGTGGGGCTCAAAGTCATGAAACTGGGAGATCATGACCTGAGCCAAAATCAAGAGAAGGACACTTAACTGACTGAGTCCCCCAGACGCCCCTATAGAAGGCAATTTCTTACAGAGGCTATTGCATGCATATTTCATTATGCATGTTGTGTTTTATTTCCTCTTAAATGTTTATATTCAATATATCTGTACCAACTTTCTATGCATAGACACACTTTTAAGTTTTAAAGTGTGCATTCATTTTACCCGAAGTCTTAACAATTTAAGTCACTTTTTTGCTTTCCTTTTTCTTAAATACTAGGAATTTCAAGAGACGCAAATGGGGATTATCTTATCAGAAACGAAAGCCTCTGTAGACCCAGCTCTCTGATGTCTTAAGTGAGCTTTGTTGAGCATTCAGGCAGCGGCAGGAATAACTGAATTCTCCATTTTCAGCTGAAACGTTGAAAAGTAAAAGAAAGACAAAATGGAAGGTCTACAAAGGTCAGACACGAGCATTTTCCAAATAGCAAAATCTATTGCTTATACCGCTGGAATTTTATGAAGGCCACGTCCGTATGGGTGGGGTGGGGGGTGGGGCGAAGGGAAAGGGAGCGGGAAGAGAAGGTGAAGTTCTCTGCGCATAGCTGGGTGGTGAGCTTTGAGGAGCCCCACCCTCCTTCAGCCCTGGCCACCTGGAGTCCCACAGGATGGCGGGGAACTCTCTCTCACTCCCAGCAGGTCTCAGCCGTCTGGGAACCGGCCTCTTCACACCCTCAGGCTCTTGTCGGCAGCTGGAACCAGGGCGGTGGGGTGTTACCAGGCACATTCTTTAAACTGTGAGCGAAACAGAACAACCAACCACGCCCTGAAATCTGTCCTGCAAACTGCCCATGACTTCTCCACGGTTCCACCTTTCTCTCTAATGGAGCAAATGAAAGACCACTGGAGTGACAAGGAGAGTTGCCACTTTCAATGGCTGTCGCCGAGCCGGATGGAGCCCCCTTGCGGTGGACAAGGTGAAGGTGGGGAGAATATTAGACAGCCGTCTCAAAAACAGAGCACCCTTATGCTTTATAGAAGAGTTTTGTTACGATGATGTGTTTTTTTTTTTAATTTTTTTTTTAATTTTTTTTTTCAACGTTTTTATTTATTTTTGGGACAGAGAGAGACAGAGCATGAACGGGGGAGGGGCAGAGAGAGAGGGAGACACAGAATCGGAAACAGGCTCCAGGCTCCGAGCCATCAGCCCAGAGCCCGATGCGGGGCTCGAACTCACGGACCGCGAGATCGTGACCTGGCTGAAGTCGGACGCTTAACCGACTGCGCCACCCAGGCGCCCCACGATGATGTGTTTTGTAGACAATTGGAAAATATGGATCGAAAAGAAAATGCAAGCCCACGGTAATCCCACCTCTGTTGACATTTTAGTGTGTGCCCCCGTCCAACGTTTTCTGTGCACATTCACTTCCCTAAAAGGAACCAAAATGAAATCATAGTGAACCTTTGTTTTCACAACCTGCTCTTTCCCCCGTAACAGAATATCGGAGACATCTTTTCATGTCATTAAATCCTCTTTAACATTATGTTTTTACCTTTTCACTGTAATTTTTAAGAGGTACTCCGTTGTACTCCAACATTACATCTCTGTTTGGCTTTATTTGAGCTCTAACGCGTGTTTTTATTGGATGAAGCTCCTGGAGCAAAAGCTGGGGCTCCGATTTCTTTTTTCTTTTCTTTTCTTTCTTTTTTTTTTTTTTTTTTGTATAAGGAAGGCTCTTTCCTCCATTCGTCTCCGTGTAGTCGGTTCCATTCCTTTCATTTACCTTCTGTTACAAATGCTGCAGGACACTTACTGGCCCTGGGAGCTACCGCTAATGGGCACCAAGAGCGTGTGTAAAGGGGCGAGGTGTAGACGCCACCGGTCCCTGTTTGATGAGTCACTGTAAATGGAGGGAAAGCCACCTGCCCGCTCTTCCAGTGAGATGCCAGCCCCTTCGTGGAGCGAGGAGCCAGTGCATCAGCGCCGTGTAGTCTGGCCGCAAGGCAGACTTTGCTGCAGCACCTGCAACAGGGAAACACCTTCCGATGGGGCGCCTGAACCTCAGCCCCCTGAAAAGTGATAATCACGGCCAAGGACACACGAAAACTAAACAAAAAGCAACAAACAAAAACTGTTGGTCGCTTCAACTGCTGGCTCGGTTTTCCTTGGGGCGAGTCTTGTCTTCACCCCTGAAAAACCTGCCCAGCAATTATTTTCTCCTGGTGCGAGGCCTTCACACGGAGCTCATGACCAGCAGCTCAAGTCGATTAAGCGACTGTATTCATTTCTTGATGGAAAGCAACCCATATTCTATGTGTCCTTGACCTTGCTCTGTTGATTTTTCCAGCTCTTGATTTTTATGAACTGCACTTCTGGGCCCGGCTGACTCCAGCGCGCGCACAGACCTGCCTCCCCGGGTTTCCCCGGGCCCCTGCCCTTGGCTCTCTGTTGCGCATGCTCAGAGGTCCCTGCCCCCCGGGGCTCCCTTCTGCGCACCGCGGTGCCTTTTCTGTTGCTGTTCAAACCCCCTTTTGACCAGTGATCCCTGCACTCCCCGCTTCCATCTCTCCACACTCACACCTTTCTTTCTTCACCTTCTTTCTTCCTTCCCCACCTTCTTTCGTCTTCTTCCCTTCCTCCATGGTGACTCATTCACCTGCACCTGCGACGCCGCCTTTTTCGGGTGCCCGCACCCCGTTCTGACTGGAGATGAGCAGATCTGCTGTTTAGGATAATAATATAATCCAAATCTTATATTTATCATGTTATTATTATTATATTATGTATTACGTTTATCCAAAATATAATCATTATAATTACAAATATTTACAGTTGTAATATTATTTTTATAGAATTTAATAATTAAATTAATTTTTAACATTTGATTCTAAACACGTCTAATTATATATTATAACCATATCTTATATTTCTATTTTACAATAATGATATCATAAATATAATTATGCATACTTATAAATAGAATAATATTTTGGATAAATTAGGCTAAGTAAAATATAGTACTAAAATATCTTCCACTTGTTCCTTATTATAAAATGTAGCTACGAGAAAATGTGAAATTATGCATGTGGCTCACGTTTGCGATTCTCACTAAATTTCTGTTGGACAGCACACATACAGACCTTTGCATGGTTGCTTGGAACTTGCCGTTTTCCAATTGCTAAGAGCTGAGAGCTTTCTTTGAGGCCATTGCGGCTTCTTTATTCTTACTTACTTTTGCTTCTTAGAAATGGGAACAGCATATCTTAAAGACAAGAATAAAGTATACTTCTGTTTTAATTTATTTTAAATTTAATTTAAAAGGAAAAAAAAAAACCCCACAGCCACACCTTCTCTGTGGTCAGATTTTGGTCTATAAGGACATCTGGATTTAAAAAGTGAGCGTAGCCCCTCCCTCCTTTTTGTTTTGGAGCTTCCCTTAATATTCTCCGTAGGTCAGGCCATCAAGTGCCTGCCTGGCCACAGCCTCTGTGGAAGGGTGATTCCTTGTTCCTGTGATTCTGTGTCTCCTCCCCACTTTCCCCAGAGCCGCATAGACCTGACTTCAGGACAATGAAGAGGTGACCCAGAGATGTGAACAGACGAGTTTTTCTGAACTGGAAATAGGGAAAAAGAATAAGGCTGTTATTTATGGGAGGTGAAGATGGAAAGGGGCTGAGAGAAGCACTCGGGGCCGTGTGTGGTCATGGCCAGCCAAATTTATAAGGAGGAAATTACGAGTAAGCAGGATCTGTGAACAGGGAACCCTGTCTATGGAGAAGCACGTAAGATAGGCAAATGGGGGTGAGAAGAAGCAAGTTGGTAGTGACAGAGAGAAGCGGACGAGCGGAGATCAGCTGAATTTTCCTAACAACAGATGTCGGTGCACTCAGGCTGCTGTAACGAGAAAACCAGGGACCCGGAAGCTTACACACAACAGACGTTTATTTCTCACAATTCTGGAGGATGGGAAGTCGAAAATGAAGGCACTGGCAGAGTCGGTGTCTAGGGAGGGCCCTCTACAGGGGAGCACCCTGAGGTGTCTCTTACAAGGGCACTGAGCCCATTCATGAGGGCTCCCAAAGGCCTGGCCTCCTAATGCCATCACCTTGGGGCAGTAGGTTTCAAATATTCAATGAATATATGAATTTGGGGGGAGGTGTCAACGATCAGACCACAGGTCAGTAAAGTAAAGGTTCTTAAACTGATTCTATTATTGGATCTGATTTTTTTTTTTCTTGTGGCTTCACAAAGATTCCGTCTTTTTTTGGAGCTGAGTTGTTCAACTTTTCCTGGGTTTTTGTATGAAAGGATCATTCCTATGAGTCTGTTTTTTTTTTTTTTAACATTTTTATTCATTTTTGAGAGATAGAACACTAGTGGGGTTAGGGCAGAGAGAGAGAAACGGAGACACAGAATCTGAAGCAGCCTGCAGGCTCTGAGCTGTCAGCACAGAACCCAATGTGGGACCGGAACTCGTGAACTGCGAGATCATGACCTGAGCCAAAGTCGGATGCCTAGCCGACTGAGCCACCCAGGCGCCCCACTATGAGTCTGTTTTCACTGAATGTACTGGCGTAGCTCTCTAAAACATTATCTTCGTTTTGGATAAGTTTTAGAGTTAATATCTTCCCCCCCCAAAATAGCTTTGGTTGTCACGTATATTCCAGCCCCTCCCTGGCCCACCCTTCTGTTAGGTCCACGCAGATTTTTAATCAACCCAATCTAACCCGAGTTGTTTTTTTTTTAAACACCTAAAACAACCCTATTTTGACGGCTTCTAACCCATATAATTTCACATTACTTTCTAAAATGATTAAATTTTTATTTGCTTTTGTGTGTATTAAGAAGAAGATGATCCTTTAATTTGTCACCGAACATAATTGCAATTCTTGCCAGGCAGGTTGGAAATCTACTTTCTTTCGAAGTTCAGAATTGATGCGAATTAATGAGTCAGAGCTTTGGTGTGAAAAGCGTAAGAACTTACTACGAGGGATAGAAAAAAATGTATCTTTATTTCTGTTGCTACTGTCATCGGGCAAGTACATTTTCCTCGTGCTAGTTCTTGGTTGACTGTAAGCCAAATTGAGGTAGTAGATTAGTTAGCTCGGCTGCCATGATGCCGTGCCATGGACTGGGTGAGAAATTTGTTTCTCACAGTTCTGGAGGCGGGGAGTCTGACATCAGGGTGCCTGCATGGTGAGGGCTGTCTTCCTGGGTTGTACATGGCTGCCCTCTTGCTGTGTGCTCATGTATGGGAGGGGGGCTGGAGAGAGAGAGAGAGAGAGAAAGTAGTTGGAGGAGGCCATTGAGAGGACGTGACTGCTTATGGACCCATGAGCTGGACCCCGGCGACAAGAGAGCTCCTTACCTCCTGTCCTGTTCTCTGTTTGTATGTTTCCCACACCTTTCTTGTACTAGGGCACGTCAACTGCAAGATGTGGTCTTGACACAGGAGGGTGTCATTCTGGACTGTGTATGTGGCTGAACCTCGCTGAGGCCTCTCTATACACCTGGCAGGAGGGTGTAAAGACCTACTCATCTTGCAGCTGCAAGGTAAGTCTCGTGTGTCATGTCCATTGTTATGGCCAATCTGGAGGGTCTGCCTTTCTCTTTGATCTCTCCTGACCTTCCATGTACGAGGACCAGTTCCAGACTTCATCCTGGAAGCACCCAAGGCTGTGCGTCAACGCAAGCTCCGTGGTGTCTCTTCTTCTCGGGGCACTAATTCCATCAGGAGGGTGACCTCATCCAAACCCAATTTTCCTCCAAAGACCATTTCTGAATACTATCCCTCGGGGGTTAGAACCTCAACATGTGAAGTTTGCACCGATGTAACTCAGTTCATAGCAGGTGTTACAGGCAAATTACACTTTTAACAAACTGTAGACTTTTTTTCCTCATGTATGTTAAGCAAAGTAGTATTATTATTATTTTTAGTTTTTTAAAAAGTGTATTTATTTTGGGAGGGAGGGAGAGTGTATGTGTGTGTGTATGTGTGTGTGTGTGGGGGGGAGGGCAGAGAGAGAGAAAGAGAGAATCCCAAGCAGGCTCCACACTGTCAGTGCCGAACCCCATGCAGGGCTCGAACCCACGAACCGTGAGATCATGACCTGAGCTGAAGCTGAGGGTTACATGCTTAACCGTCTGGGCCACCCAGGCACCCCTTATTATTATTTTTAAAGTCCGTCAGGCAGGGCCTTTGCTAAGGCTGCCGGGCACCAGTGCAGGAACCGATCTAACGGGAGCCAGCAGGCGTGGGCTGCTACCTTCCACTTTCCTCAACCCTCCCTCTTCCGGGGCCGTGCCACTGTGCTCTCTGGCTGCCAGTCTGGGATCGCCAAGGCATCAGGCGTCCCGTGAGCCCTGCCGTGGTGCCACACCGCCACTGTTGTCCTTGCCACCACAGCCTGCTTCCGCCTCAGCTCGCCACTGATGCCCTGAAGTATTTTTTGATACTTTGCGAGTCTTATATAACGCAGGTTTTATTTTTGTAGCTTGATATTTATCAAGTTTGGCAGATGATTCATTCAGAAAGCAGTCTCAAGGCACATGGAAAGGGTAATAATAACTATCATCTTCCTTGTCACCTCCTCACTGATTCGTATTTAAATACGTCAAGGAGGTCAGTTTTATGTACTTATTTTTCCAGTTGTTCAATGGTTAAGCAAATATTTTACTAAGTTCTTACTGGATGCTAGACAGTGTGTATAATGTTTTATATGAGTTAATTTTTATTTGTTAAAGTAATGTAGTGTGGGGTCCCAGGATTTCCTATCTGCAGTGTCTCCGAGTCTTGTTTGGGAAGGCAAAGTCCTACCTCCTTCCATGTCTTGTCTGATGATAAGACTTCGTAGAGGGTTGTTACAGAACAATCCAAGGAAGACCTGGTAAGTTGCTAAGCTAAGGCAGCACCGGTGTCATACCGGTGGGTATGGAGACAGATTCATGAGTTCTTTTGGAGATAAAATCAACAGGGTTGAGTAACTGGACAGGGATGGTTCAGAAAAGAGGAAAGAATTTGGGTTGATTTCTGGGGTTCCGGCTGTGGAGATGTGGACGTTACTCATCACGTAGTTCTATAGAGGAGGAGAGGAAGATTCAGGGAGATTTGGAGAGAAATACGGTGACTCTGAACCACCTATACTTTTTGTATTTACATGTGAAAAATTAGCTGGAGAAGGGAGGCAATCATCTGAGGGTCGCAGGTAAAATAAGTCCTTTTATTAGGCGTGACCGTGAAGACATATTGGACTTTCGACCACTTTGCTTTGGGATGTCTCGCTTGGCGGCCACAATGATGAAGAATCGTAGCCATCTTGATTTCCAAGTGCTTCTTTTCAAGGTCCTGGAACTCACTGAGATCCTAAAGACCAAACAGAATTCGCACATAGACGGTGTATTCGTTTCCTATTGCTGCTGGGACAACACTTATCGTTGCGTTTTTAACAACACAAATTTAATATCTTACAGTTCTGTAGCTCGAAAGTCCTAAAATCAAGATGTTGCCAAGACTGTGTTCCCTCTGGAGGTTCTAGGAGAGAATCTGTTTCCTTGCATTCTCCAGCTTCTAGAGACTGCCTGCATTCTTTGCCTTGTGGCCCCTCATTCATCATCCAGGCCAGCAGGGCAGCGTCTTCAGATCTGCCTGGCCTCTGCTTCCATTGTCCCGTCTTCTTTTCTGACTCTACCCTCTTGCCTCCCTCTTACGAAGGACCCTCGTGATTACATTGGCCCACTGGGATAATCTAGGATAATCTCTATCTCAAGATCCTTAACTTAATCACATCTGCAAAGCCTCTTTTGCCATGTAAGGGGACATATTCGTAGGTTCTGCGTATGAGCACGAGGACACCTTTGAGGGCCATGGTTTGCCTACCGCAGGAGCCTACCTTCCCCATCATCCTAGGGTGCTCAGTCCCACAAAGACCAAAACAAGAATGATCCTGCTTCTCCTGCCTTTCTTTCCCCTTTGCAATTTCTAAAAGGTTTTGGGTCAAACTTAATTATGAGTTGACGTATCTACAAAAATTTTTGGTAAGTTGGGGGCTTTGGGGGGCCTGTTTGATAAGATGTGTCATCCATTAAGAAATGTTTCATTATTGTTTGAAGTTTGTTGTGGTGTCATGTTGGGAGGGGGCATCCAAGTGATGTAAATTCACTTTCAGCATGTGTATAAGAGCAGAGTAATCTCTAAAACGGGGGTGGGGGGCGTGGGGAGGGGGGAGGGGAAGGGTAATCAACCTAAACTCTCCATGTTAGCGGGTCTTGTATTCTTGGGAGGGGGTTGCCGGCTAGTTCCTACTCCTGGTAGAAAGTGTAGCGACCCCTTCCTCTGGTAGCATTTCCTGACTTCCTAGCTGAATTAGAAGTTCCTCCTCTGTTCTTCCATGATGTCTGGACAGAGCTTTAGTTTAGAGCATTTATCACGTTGCATTATAATTCATTGCTTGCTTATCTGTCCCACTAGATGTTATTATAAGTAGAGATTATGCCTTATTCCCCATTGCATCCTCTTGTGCCTAATACCTGGCTACCAATAACTGTATACTGAATGGATGAATGAAAGGAATCGTTTCTAGAATAGCTTCTGAATCTTGAATTTCCCTTTATGTTTTTATTTTATATTTCTCATTGACTTGCAGGAATACTATAATGGTAAATGAGATAATTTCTCTAAAATGTGGTAAGATCTTTGGAGAAATGCTTCATTGGGCTAAGGTTCATACACAGCTCGCAAATGAAACTGTGAGCTAAAGTTTTTTTTTTTTTTTTACCTACGAATGTTGTTGGCTGGAAAGACTTGCCTCCATGGGGAATTTGAGCCAACTGGCAAAAATGTATACAATTTTGCGTAATGTCTGACAAACGGAAGGCACATAATAAAGCTTTGTGTGGTGAGAGGATGAATAGTTAATTAATAATAAGGGCTATGCTTTATTGGCCATTACGCTTTTAACAGCGTGCCTTTTAGAAAAGTAAACAAACCAAAACAAAGCAAAACAAAACACATACTGAGTCTTGTATGTAAACCCATTATTTCCTCGTTGCTGAAGTAGAAAGCATTTCTCTTCAATTCTCATCATTGGTGTATTAGTCAGCACTTAACTGCAATAACAGTGAACTCCCCAAATTTCAATGGCTGACAGCAACAATTATTTTTTTATTCCTGGGCTTGCTACAGCTCTGCTGGGCGTGGCTGGGTTTACAGAACTCATTTGGGCTCTACTAGCTAGACGGGTTTTTGGATTCTTGGACAAAGTCAGTGAAGCAGCCACTCCCTGGGATATACTCGTCTCCTGGCTGGGCACCAGAGCTCAAGGGATGGGGGAACAGAGGTAAACTATGCAAGGTCCTTAAAGCTTCTGCTCCCTTGGCCAAAGGAAGTCGCGTGGTCAAGTGCAGAGTCACCACTGTAGAGAAATACACTATGCCTACAGGAAATGTTGCCAGGATGGAAGGGAACAAAAAGTTGTGAACTAGTAATACACTCTATCACATTCTGTGCCCGAGGTAATGTTTGTTAAAGCCACTCTTTGCCCTTTTGTGATTGCAACGGCTGGGTTAAAGCTTTTAATGTGAGGTTCAGTTTATTTACTTTAAATAACAAATGTGATTATACACTCTCCCAGTAGGTTCTATATAAATAGGCCCCAGAGGTAAAAGTAAATCGATTTGGGAAATTTAGCTAAAGAAAAAAAATTAATTTTATAAGCATATAAATGTTTTCATGAGGGTCATGATGGTTAGTCATTCTTTCTATCTATGGATGTCCAAGCCAGCAGAAAAGGATTTAATTAAAGTAGAGATGGGGGGGCATAGTTACCACAAGGAATGATTTCTTGACCAGTCAAGTGAGAAAGTCATGAAAGGGGCAAAGGTCTCCCTAGTGGATAATTAAATTATTCATCTGCTTGAAGGAGGAAGGCTGGGCCAGATGACAGGTTTCTGCCAAATCTCTTGTTTATAGTGCTTTGAATTTTGAAATAAAGAAGTCCTTTTAAGACAGATGGTATTAAAATTCTTCTTACATCAGTAAAATGACACTAAGCAACTTAAAAGCTGGCTTAATGCAGAAAATGAAAATAGTAAGAGAAACAAATGGGAAAAGTACAACTCTAAGCATTCATTGTTTACTCTTGAGAGAACAAAACATCATAGTTAAGTCCAATTTTAATGCATTCATTTGTTTTATTCATATTTTCTTTCAGAAAACATTGAATTAGTACCTACTATGTGTCAGGCATTGTGATAGGTGCTGGTTGGCTAAGAAATTGTGTAATTCATAGGTAAAAGGTCTGATAAATCAGCTCCAAATGTGACAATCACCGTCAATCTTCCTCAGAATTTTTTGCATACCATTTAAAAGAGAGAATAGGATTTTAATTTTTTATAAATATATTTTATATAAGTATATATTATTTATATTTTATTTTTATGATTTTATGTAATGATTTGCTATATGTATATCTTGTGAAAAGGTTCCCTCTACTGAATTAACACATACATCATCTCTCATATTTACATTGTTCATTTTTTAATATTTATTTATTTTTGAGAGAGAGAGAGAGGGGGCGCAAGTGGGGGAGGGGCAGAGAGAGAGGGAGACAGAATCCAAAGCAGGCTCCAGGCTCTGAGCTGTCAGCACAGAGCCCTAAGCAGGGATCGAACTCATGAACCACGAGATCATGACCTGAGCTGAAGTCAGATGCTTAACCAGCTGGGCCATGCTGGCGCCACTCATATTTACATTGCTTTTAATGAGAACAGTTCCAGTTCTACTCTCTTAGCAAATTTCAATTATACAATACAGTGTTCTCAACTGTAGGTACCATGTTATATATCTTAGATCCTGAGAGGTTATTCACCTTATAGCTGAAAGTTTGTACTCTTTTACCAACCTATTGTCTCCACCACCCAGCCCCTGGCAACCACATTTTTTACTGTTTCTATGAGTTATAGTATTTTTCCTTCCTTCCTTCCTTCCTTCCTTCCTTCCTTCCTTCCTTCCTTCCTTCCTTCCTTCCCCTCCCCTCCCCTCCCCTCTCCCCTCCCCTCCCCTTTCCCCCCTCCCCTCTCCTCTCCATTCCACATATAAGTGATACCAGGCAGTATTTATCTTTCTCTGGCTTATTTCACTTAGCATAAAATCCTCCAGGTTTATCCATGGTCTCAGGCATTTCTAATGAGCTCTGAGGTGTTTTAAAATGACAACTGATCCTCTCTGACAGCAAATTATTGTCTTCTTTGCCTTTGAGGGGGATTTGTGAGCAGGGCAAGGAGTGGTTCAAAGGCTCCTGCATCGGTGAATCTCTTTTCAGAAATTATCTCTTCTGAAAAGTCAAATAGCACAGCATCATTACGAATGATATTTCAACAACGCAGGCTGCCTAAGAGGCTCACAGATCAATACTTTTTTTTTTTCCATGAAGAGGCTGCAGCTATGATTATTGAAAAAAGGGCAGAAATATTTGTCACAGTAGTTGCTATGTGGCATTACTGAGCCTTAATCTGTGTGCTAGCAACGGAATGTGTTTGCTTATTTGTTCTACCCAACCTATGATAATCTTAGCTGACACTTATGTAGAGTTTACCACGAGGCAGGCAGATGGAAGCGGTTCAGAACTGCTGACTCACTTAATCCTCACAGTGGGAGAGTAGGAGTTGTTTTTGCAGCGCTAGGTTATCCCCATTTCGTAGGTTAGAAAACTGAGGCGTAGAGACGCTAAGCAGTAGCACAAAGTCATACGACTAGTAAATGGCGGGGTTGGGCTTTGAACTCAGGCAGTGACGCTCCGTGTTGCTGCCTTTTCCAAAGCGAGTCCAATAACCTGAGATCTGCTGAAAACTAGCCACGGATTCCTCTCCCGTTTGCTTTCATCCGACCCTCACCTCAGCCTTCAGCTCGATCTTCCGGACCTTCTGGTTAGGACCATGAGTTGGCAATTGCTTCCCTTAAGGCAGGAGAAGAACTTTTCCTGGATTCGGTGGTGTTTGATCGTAAAAACATACAGCGTACGCGCACATGCACGCACAGCAGAATGGATGATGACCGCTGATTAATCCAGAAGGGCGTGACAGGCCTAAAATGACCGCTGGTTTCCCAAGAACACATTAAAAAAAAAAAAAAAAGTGCGAGGTTGGGAGCCAGCGAGAGAAGTCGCTTCCCCAGCTGGGGTCCAAGGACCTCACACGCGCGCGCGCGCGCGCGCGCGGGGGGCCGCTTTTCTCCGAAGACTCCCCTGCGAGCGGGAGCGACACAGCCCTTGGCGCCGCGGGACGGGAGTCCCCGGGGTCCCCCGGGGGTCTCGCGGCTGCCGGGCCCGAGCGCGTGTCTGCGCGCGGCCGGGACGGCCTCCGCCCGGGGAGTCGGCTCCGCGTGGGGCGTTGGTGCGCCGCTGCCCGCGGCGCCGGGGCTGGCGGAGGAGCGCGGGCTCGAGCCCGCGCGTCCTCTGGGCACCAGGAACCCCGGCCTGCGAGCGCGGTGACCCGGCGGGGGCAGAAGCCAGAAGACCAGGCGCAGGGAGTGCGCGGGTTTGAGCCCCCCCTCCCCCACCCTCCCTTCGCGCTTCCCTCCTCCGCCGCCGCCCACCTGGCCGCCCCCGGCTGCGGCTGCGGCACCGGGCTCGCTCCCAGGCCTCGCAGTCGCAGCCCGCGGCTGTCTGCGGAGCTTTCCGGGTGTCGCCCTCCCCCTTCCCCCCCCGCCGCGCCCTCCCTCCCCGGTGCCCGACGTGCTCGTTCCCTGCCACTTGGGTCCGGGCGCGCCGGTGGGTTTGGCCTGCGCGGCGGCGGCGGCGGCGGCGGCGAGGCGGGGGAGCGAGTGAGCGCGAGGGGCGGGAGCCAGTGTCTGTGTGAGTCACCGGTACCTGGAGTGCGAGCGACGCAGAGCGAGCGGCGCGGAGCCCGAGCCGGAGCCGAGCCCGGGCCAGCGAGCGCGGCCGCCCCCCCACCCGCCCCAACCCCGGCGCCAGGCCCCGCCGCGCGCCCACCCGCGCCCCGCCGCCCTTCCCGCGCGCCGCGCGGCCGGCTCGCCAGGGGTCCGGCGCCGACTCCCGACCCCGGCGCCCGGCCGCCCGCAGCCCTCCCGCCTGCCCGGAGGCGGTGCGGGGTTCGCCGGGGGATGTCACAGCGGCTCCTCGGAGCCCCCAGCCGCTGCCGCACAGCCGCCGCCCCTGGGAACCGCGACGATGAACCCCCAGTGCGCCCGCTGCGGAAAAGTCGTGTATCCCACGGAGAAAGTCAACTGCCTGGATAAGGTGAGCGAGGGGTGCCGGGCCAACCCGGACCTGCCGGGGGCCCGGCTGCACCTGCTCCGAGAAGTTTTGGCACCTGGGATGCAAGGAGAGGAGTGGGGCTCTGTGCGCGTGTGTGTGTGTGTTTTGGCACCGGGTGAGGGCACGCAAAGGAAAAACGCCCGCAGGAGTATCCAGAGAGCACGCTTGGCGATGGTGATGTTGGAACCGGGGAGGGTTTTCGTCGGGGTGCGGGCGGCGAGGGTGCGGGGCTGCTGCGGAGAGCGCGCGGCGGAGCGCGCGCGGCCCGGGGGCCGAAGAGCCCAGGCTCGACCCCTTCGCACCGCCACTCCTGCCCCTCACCGCCCCGCACCCCACCTCACCCCCGCCCCAGCGCCTCCCGTGACGGCGGTGAGGCGGAGAGGCAAATAATAATTAATATGTCGTGGGGCGGCCGCTGCGGCATTGCTAAGAATAATCCCCGGCTCGGCGCGGCGAGCAGGATCCACGGGGGGTTAATCCACCCGGCTGGGGAATTCCAGAGGAAGTGGCTTTAGGCCCGGCCCCTGCAGCCCTGCTCCCTGTCCTTCCCGGGCGTGGATGGAGTTGAACAGCCTGGGGGAGCGAGCCCGGCGCTATCCTGAGTGACTGATCGTTGAAACCAGCCGGAGGCGGTCCCTGACAAATTTGCGTGTGCTGGTACAAATGCCTCTCGAGAGCACCCCGTCATCTCGCCAGCCCTCCCGGACTGGGTCCACCTTTCCTGCAATTTAGTAGAAGCTGGACAGGGATGGGGGGTGGGGGGGCCGAGGGTACTTGCCTAGGCCCCCTCCTGGCTCCTTCGGGTTGCCTGGTTTCCGGTGGACACACATTTATTGAGAGCCAACAAACTCCGCGTTTAGGCGCTTTGGACTGGATTCGTTTTCCTTCTGAAGCCACTACCCAGGTTCCACGTCTCCATTATTAACCAGCTTAGGATTCCATTCTGGCTGCTCCTAGGAGTGCAGTGTGGATGGAGCCCTGGCAGCTTTTGCCTCTGAATCTGTACGTTGCGGTGGGGATTCATTTCAAACTCAGTTTGCGTAGCTGTCTGCCTTATTTACATAACCGAGAGGAGGTAACCACATCGACTGTTACCTACAATCATTTTGTTGCGGTATTTTCAAGTGAGGGTGGGGACTGTGATGCACTAAAAAATCTCTCCTTTCTGTACCCGTCCCGGGAAGCGCTGGCATTGCACGAAACTTTTAAATATTTATTTATTTATTTTTCAGTATTGGCATAAAGGATGTTTCCATTGTGAGGTCTGTAAGATGGCTCTCAACATGAACAACTACAAAGGCTATGAAAAGAAGCCCTATTGTAATGCGTAAGTATTGTCAACAAGGTGTGCCAGGTGTGGTACAGCACCAGAACACAAAAGTGAGGGCATCTGCCTGTTCCGAGAGACTGACTCACTGTGTCACGCAGGTGTGGCAGGGGCCAGTTCCTGGTTTATGCCACACACGCTGGGGCCACGGACTTTGCGGAAGGTCATTGCACTCGTGTCTTTCTTAATGTGCAGGGTAATTTGTGTGGGTCTTCCAGCGGGGTCGATTTTTGAGGCTCACAGGGTTGCAGAGTGGGGGACATTTGTTAGAAGCTGAAGAACTTACACACAGCGAAAGTGTGGGCTCTGAAGTGCATGTCAGATTTCCATTTCAGTCACGTGATGTTGCCATATTGCAATTTTATATCTGAACCTAGTTGCTAGGGAAAGGAGTCTCGCTTAATCTTAGCTGAGATGGCTCCAGAGATCCTAGAGCTGAAACAGACCAAGGAATTGAGACACGGTGTTTCTGGCTGCTTAGGAGTAGGTCTGTTGGGGGAGATTAGGGAAGGCAACCTTTCTTTGGCAGGTTTTTCCGTAGGCATGCTTTTAGCCTATACTGGTGGCGGTTACCTAGCGTTTACGCAGTGCTTCCTGTGTGCCAGGCCCCGTGGTAAGCACTTTATGCCTCCTGACTCATTTACTCTTTACAGATTCTGTGACTTGGGGGTGGTGGTGGGGGGCACTGTTATCATCTCCATTTGACAGATGAAGAAATTGAGGCATTGAGAGGATAATTCTCAGGAAAGGGCTCCGATCACTCTTAGAATCTGGAAATTGGCCATTGGTTCCAAATGGCGACCTTGCTGCCCTGGGGCATGTGTCTCCCCACACCTTGAGTATTCTCCCATCCAAGAGTGTTTGTAGCACTCTTCAGAGCTCTTGGCCCTGAATTGTTGAGCCGCCTTCTTCCCCATTCCCCTGTGGGGGCCGATGGAGCCTACAGGTGGCATAGGACCCTTAGCCTTTTGGCTGGAATATGGCTGGAGATTCGTTCTCTCTAGAGTTTCGGAAATAGGTTCGGCCAGGTCTTCTGGAGATGGAGGGCCCATGGTTAACTGACAGTTCACTCGTGGGACTGTGTTTTCATAGTAAATTTTTGGTAAACAAATGTAGTGTGCTTATACCTCTCCGGTGAAGAACTTTTTTTTTTTTTTTTTATTACTCTCTTATTGCTTACTGATTGGTCCCAGCTTATTGCTTATTGACTGACTAGAAACTTTTCAAGAAATCAGAACAAGGGAGCACTGAACAGAATTCAGGACTTTTTTGGGTAAGTGAAGTTCACAGACATTGCCCAAACTCATTGATGTCTTCGGCCCTCCTGTACCATGTATCTTATGGTGATAACACGGAACAAAAAATGGGACTTCAGTGTCATAGTCTCCTGCTTTTCTTAAAGAGAGGTACGTGTGACTGGTTAAACATCAAAGGCAGCCGGCAGTACCTAGATGGGAAAGGGTCTCCTACAACCCATAAACGAGATAATTGTTCTTTAGTTTAAAGGAAAGTGAACCATTTTCCCATAACTACTCCAGCCCGTGGCCTGATTCGATTAGGCTTTATGGGCCACATCAAGATTCTTTATAGCTCCACATCCTGGAGTTCAGCCCGGTGATAACCATGCCTTCGGGTGGCCCTGATAGGCCTGGAGGAATTGGAGGAGAAAAGGAAAGACAGGAGAGAAAGAAATTGAGGAGAGAACAATTACATTTAATACGATGCGATACGGTATAACATGTATACGTATATAATTATGTGTTTACATATAGACACATACAGGTAGATAAAGAATTGAATTAGGGGGAAAAGAAATGATTAAAATAAAAGGACAGAAAAAAAAAAAGGTACAGCTGAGAGAGTCTTGGTTGCATGGGACCACTTGAAAACTCAGTGCTTACTGCTTAGTTTCGGTTCAGTCTAATTAA
Source organism: Lynx rufus (assembly GCF_022079265.1). Taxonomy (NCBI): domain Eukaryota; kingdom Metazoa; phylum Chordata; class Mammalia; order Carnivora; family Felidae; genus Lynx; species Lynx rufus. The sequence goes on along the minus strand of NW_025814889.1, from coordinate 19,660,345 downwards.
AAAAGAATATCAGAGGGGCGCCTGGGTGGCTCAGTCGGTTGAGTGTCCGACTCCGGCTCAGGTCATGATCTCATAGTTTGTGGGTTCGAGCCCCGCATCAGGCTCTGTCCTGACGGCTTGCTTGGAGCCTGGAGCCTGCTTCGGATTCTGTGTCTCCTCTCTCTGCCCCTCCCCCGCTCACGCTTTGTCTCACTGTTTCTCAAAAATAAATCAATGTAAAAAAATTAAAAAAAAAAAAGAATATCAGATTCTGCGGCAAGTCAAGGGTGGCTGGTTTGCAGTCTGACTTAATAGTGAACTAGTGCCCAGAACTGTTGAGATTTGGGCCCCAAAACAAAGAGCCTTGATCTGTAGATAGGAGACATCCTACTCTGTTGTCTCATAGGACGGAGTCTTATTTTAAATGCTTTAGGTATGTCTAAATCAAATGCTTACAGATTTTCTCTTTAAACTTTCTTATATAATTCAAGTGCTTTGGTATTAGGTTTAAGTGGAACTTGGGGGGGGTATCATCTCAGATTTCTTGTCGAATATTAAACCTGGTGGTCTACTTTGTTGAGCAGAGAGACAGGGGAAGACAAGAAATCTAGCTTTAGCGGGTGAATGATTCCAATTGATGGTGTCAATTTGTTTAATTTAGCTTTAAGTTCATGTCACAGCTTGATCTGCTGTGGCCAGAAATGGAACCTGTCTGCTGTGAAGGTTCCAGGCCGGAAGGCCCCTGTTCTCAATTCTTATTTTTCCAAGGGCACAGGTTGCCTTGTAAACTCGCTGGGCAGCATGGATTACCCTCTGGGGATTCTGATGCCTCTGCTCTAATTCAGGTGGTGTGTCAATGGTCTTGGCCAGAAGGGTTGCCATAATTTCTCCGGGTCAATGGTGGAAAATTGATTCTCTGAAGCATACGGTTACTGGAAAATGACACATTCTGTATCCATGTAGAGCAATATTTTATCTGTACTTAGTTTGGTTCACGAGTTGACCTGCATACATGTTGAAATGAAAATGACTATTTGTCCCCCCACAACTTGTCATTGGAAAAATTTCCATATACACAAAGTGGTTGAAAGAATAATACAATGGACATCTGTATACCTTCCACTGAAATTCCAGTATTATTAACATTTGGTCATATTTGCCCCTTATTTCTATTTAGTTATGTGTGCAGATATATTATTGTCAGACTGTTTTGTCAGTTTCATGCATCAAGGAAGGTAATTTCATACATTGATATTTCTTCCCTGAAAACTACATCATCCATGTGCTAAGAATGAGGATATTTTTTTTCTAACTTTGAAAATGTTTATTTGTTTTTGAGAAAGAGAGAGAGAGAGAGAGAGCGAGACAGACCATGAGTGGGAGAGGGAGAGGGATAGGGGCAAAGAGAGAGGGAGACACAGAATCCGAAGCAGGTTTCAGGCTCTGGAGCTGTTAGCACAGAGCCTGATGCAGGGCTTGAGCCCACAAACCACAAGATCATGACCTGAGCCGAAGTCGGATGCTTAACAGACTGAGCCACCCAGACACCCCAGAATAAGGATATTTTCTTAAACAATCATAGAACCGTTGTCACACCAAAGAAAATTAACCAAAATTTCGTAATATCTAAGATCCTGTCTACGTTTATATTTCCCTCGTCCTAAGAATGTCTTTTGTAGGGGCACCTGGGTGGCTCAGTTGGTTGGGCATCCGACTTCGGCTCAGGTCATGATCTCACAGTCCGTGGGTTCAAGCCCTGCGTCGGGCTCTGTGCTGACAGCTCAGAGCCTGGAGCCTGTTTCGGATTCGGTGTCTCCCTCTCACTCTGGTTCTCCCCCACTCAGGCTCTGTCTCTCTCTCAGGAATAAATAAACATCAAAAAAAAAAAAAAAAAAAGAATGTCTTTTGTATCTGCTTTTTTCTTTTTAAACCAGAATCCAATCAAGGTTCATACTTTACATTTAGTTGTTGTGAAAATGACAACTTTTTTGATTACTGGAGATTTAATATTCTTTAATTTCTTTTCTAGTGATTTATAAAATTTGTCAGAGTTTTCACAAAGAGGACTTATGTAGCATTTCTTGTGAAAAGAACATACCTAATTACCAAGAATATTTAAAATAAATATTAAGAATATGCTTGAAACTTGGAAAGGATAAACAGACATTTAAGATTATTTTTAGAAAACATAAAGGCTTTTTATTTTAATTGATACCTGGGGGCATTTTTTTTTTTTTTTAGTGGAATGAAGTAGTGAGAATTTTCTTCCCTTCAAATATGTTGCTTGTTTATAGTCTCATGTGTTCAGAGAAGAAACAAGTTTTCTGTTTGATTTCATGCAAAGGAGAACATGTATAAGGTATAATTTACATAATATTTAAATTTTGATCTTTTGATAGAATGATCAAAGTATATTACCCACTCGATGTAAGATTGGACTTAATACACATTTAGCTCCTAATGCAGTAGTCACACTATTAAAATATTTAAAAACAAACTCGTCTACTTAAATACATGCCACGTTTTCATAGCCTTTATGTTTCATAAGCAGGCCATGGATTCTTTGGCACATTCAGAATTTTTTTCATCATGAAACTTGCAAAGAAAAGAGGACGAGGTGATATTTTTATTGCTAAGAGATCTTGAGAAAACAACACTAAGATGATTAGACAAAAAACATACCTCATTTTTGTATGTGAATTTATATGCCAAGTTAAACTACCCAACAAGCCACACAAAGAATATAAACCCCAAGGCCATTTGACAAATAAATTATTTAACTTATGTGTAAAAGTCAAAATTGCACTTATTTTGTGTTTGTAAAAATAATACCTCATTTCTTCAAATTTTCTGAGAAATATTACTGCTTAGAAATATAGCAATGGCAGTGACAGGCCAGTTGATGTATTGGCACTAAAAGTCTAGTTATTTTAGGTCAGGGGAGGGCTCAGTTAATGATGCAATAGTTTAGCAGGACCTTGTCAATAATTTCCCCACGTCATCACTTCTGTGGGAATTTTTGAGGGGCTGAAAATTTGTCCTGATCTGCCCACATTTGATATACCTTGTGTCTGTGTCAAATGTATCTTTAAAAAATTTTTTTTATGTTTATTTATTTCTGAGAGAGAGAGACAGAGACAGAGTGTGAGCAAGGGAGGGGCAGAAAGAGAGGGAGACACAGAATCCAAAGCAGGCTCCAGGCTCCGAGCTGTCGGCACAGAGCCCGACGCGGGGCTGGAACCCACGAACCCGGAGATCATGACCCGAGCCGAAGTCGGAGGCTTAACTAGGCGCCCCCAAATGGATCTTTAAATATGGGGCCGAAAGAACACAAATATCTGTGTTCGACATGTTTCACTATCTTTCCAAATAAGAATCTCTGTTCAGCAAATAGTTTCACTTAGCATAATTTTGGGAGATGTTAAAAATAAACCAGTAGGAGCCGGGCGTCGTGTTTACTTTCGCTCTGCCTGTGCTAGCGGTCGTCTTGTGAATATTTATTGACTGTCGACAGCCTGGGAGATGCTGAGGTAGGTGACGCTCCCTGTGAGCCCCCCGGAGAGGTCAGTGCCACTCGGCCAGCCCGTCTTGAGGGTGACTATCTAGGCCAATGCTCCGCTGACTCTCACGTACCATTTCTCTGCTGGTCAGCCCTTGTTGATGCCTTTACCAAGGGGTGCTCCGAGGACACGGAAGGAAATTGAATTTAAACCTGAGAGCTTTCCACCATGTAGTTCCCTTATCTCTGTTTAGACCTCTCAACCCCGGTTCTGTAACCCTCCAAGGGCTTGAGTTATCTCAAGGGGACTTACGAAATTCTTGCTATTAAGTTGGCTTTAATTACTTAAGAACTTTTCACGAAAGGCACTGTGGTGTAATTGGAGTTTTGAAGCAAGACAGAACTGGATTTGAACCCTGGCTCCCGCATGTTCTGCCAAGCCAATCTTTTGATCTCTAAGCATCAGTTTCTTCTTCTGTAAAATGGGAATGGTACCTCTCACCCTACTGGGGCTGTGTGGGACTAAGGAGACAGTGCAGTATTTCTGGCATGCAGTGGAACTTCTGTAGACAGGACTGCTTTTATTTCTGCAGTGGAAACAAGTTTTTTGAGGGATGAAGGAGGAAAAAGAGGGTAGGGGGAGAAGAGGAAGTATATCAAAGAAATAATAGTTATGCCTGTTAAAAGGTTTATATCAATATTTTTCACACTGTGGGCTGTCATCCGTTAGAGGGTTGTATCCAGAACTTAGAGAGAGAGAGAGAGAAAGAAAGAGAGGGAGAGAATATCAGAGTGCATCTGAGTAGTGAAATGAATATTGTTTTGGCAGACATTTAAAAAATTTGTTTTGAAGTTTCTCATTTTTGAGAAAGAGAGAGGGAGAGAGAGGGAGACACAGAATCTGAAGCAGGCTCCAGGCTCCGAGCCATCAGCACAGAGCCCGACGCGGGGCTCGAACTCATGAACCGCGAGATCATGACCTGAGCCGAAGTGGGACGCTCAACCGACTGAGCCACTCAGGCGCCCCTCATTTCTTTTTTTTTTTTTTTTTTTCTAGTTGTGTGTATACAGTGTGCACTGGGTCATGATGTAAAAAATATTCTTACTGGAAATGGTGGTCAAGAAAGTTTGAGAATTACTAGTTCAGTGCCATATTCTCAGTGCCCCGCGCGTCAGAGAGCACTGAAAGCTGCCGGTCCGTGCAGCCCTGTACGCACTGAGTTCATGGATTCAGACAGCCGTGGCTTTCACGCGCTTGGTGCCAACCCCATCCTGTCCTGTCCCCTGTCACCCTTCAGGAATCGCTCAGCCGGCAGAGTCGTCACCGTCCTCTGAAGGAGCCGTGTGCTTATCTGTGTGTGCACCCTCCTCTAGCTTGGGGTGGCTCTGAGGACATCTGTCTTGCTCACTCTGCACCCCCAGAGCCTGGCACGTAGCCCTCCATAAAGATTAGCTGTCTCCGTGAGTGTGGAGGCCGTGCTGTTATCAGCGTAGCCCTGCCTTACCCCCCAGATCGGGATGCGGCCCAGCCTGCTTTCTTTCTCGGGCAGGCGGGCAGAGGTGGGGCGGGGTGAGAAGCTGGCTCGAGAGCACGTTTTGGGGAGCCTGAATGGCGGTGTGGTGGCCAGGTTGCACAGAGTCTGAATACCGAGGGCTGAAGTCTCCCCGCAGAGGCTGGCCATTGCCACGCCGTAACGAACAGGGTAGGGTTTCCCCTCGCTGCTTACGCGCTCGGTTTCCAAGCATGCCATCTTAAAAGATCCCCTAGTGACGTTCCTGTATTTTCTTCTGGATTTAATTATAGTCTGTGAAATAAGATAATAATTTCTACATAACAGGAACGCCGTAGAAATTAAATGGGGGAAATATTTGTAAGCCTCAGCACATCAAACGACACCTAACAGGTGCACAAATGTTAGTCCCTTCCCTTATTGATTTTATTTTATTAAAAAAATACATATTTTTAACATTTATTAATTTTTGAGAGACAGAGAGAGAGACAGAGCACGAGTAGCGGAGGGGCAGAGAGAGAGGGAGACACAGAATCCGAAGCAGGCTCCAGGCTCCGAGCTGTCAGCATAGCGCCCGACGCGGGGCTTGAACCCATGAACTGCGAGATCATAACCTGAGCTGCATGTGGCCGCTTAACCGACTGGGCCGCCCAGGCCCCCCAGTCCCCTGTCTTATTTATCATAAATTGAAAGTTGTCTCATGTTTCCCCCTTAAAGGGAGGAGAAAATGTCACATTGTTAAAAGTAACAGTGTCTATCTATGGGCGTTGTGGTCTGTGGGCGTTCTAGTTAGCATCAATTATAATATGCCTTGCCTGACTTCAGTTACATACTGCATAGAAAAAGATTCAACCTCTGGCTCCTTGACATAGACCTGATGCAGGAGGATGACAGGTGTTTGGTTTTTGCTTTTGTGTTTGTATTTTTGTGAAAATGGGAGGATCGAAAGTGAAGGGTGGAGACATTTTATTTGAACCGAACAAAACGGTTCCGGGCATATGCAGACCGATCTGTTTCTCAGCTACCTTATTGAACTGTGGGGGGTATCTCGTGAATGTTAGTGTCTTTTGAAATCATTGGAGAAGACCAAGTTTACACATCAGGTACTGAGTTCTGCCACACTTAAAAGTGTTTGCGCAAGGCGCCTTCCTTGTGTGGGCTCTTTATGATGATGTATTTGTTATGGAATGATGTCAGATAAGAAAAGATTTGGAGATGAAGCACAGATCTCCTAAATCACAGTGAAATGCAAGGTTAATGCAAGATATAGATGTGTGCGCTTAAAGGGGTATTGATTATGTGTCAGGGGCTTGTGTAAGGGTGCATTTCGGTATGTCTTCGTTAAACGTTTTCAGAGGAGTGCTTTACAAAGGCATTGTGGTTCCTGGGGATGTCGGGAGTGAGAGAGAACAGACATACTCCCCCCAAGACACCCCCTTCTCCAGAGCCTCAGGCCCCTCCAAGCTCCGTCTCTAGAGGAATAGAAAGTTGAATTTCTTTTCCTTTCTGTTTCTGTTCTCCTACAGTTAGTGTACCTTGGAAGCCTTAGGCTCTTTAGCAGTGTGAGAGAAGTGGGATCTAGAATAATATTTATGAGCTGAGTACCCAGAACATTTCTCAGGCTTAGTAAAAGCATTGTTATTGATTCTGAAGTTCTGCTAGTGAATAAAACATTCTGCAGCCTTTCTCCTGGAACCTAGACGTGGGGCAGAGACATAAGCAGAAAACAGGAAGTTGCCAGAAGGACCAGGTTTGAACAGCAAGGATTATTTATTCCGATGCTGGAAACCCATTATTCATTTTATCTGTAGCCGGCTGTGCATTTTTCTTTGTGGAGTCTTTGAGGGAGTCGCGTTGCGTTCAACTACTGTTTCCTTTTCCACACTCTCTGTTGACTCCTTCCCATCGAATCCTAGGCGCAGCCAGGAGAAAATTAGTTCGATGTGTGTATTTTTGAATAGCATCAGATCGATAGGTGGACTGGTGGTCTCTTATACTTCGGCGTCAGCTCAGCAGTCTAAAAAGCCACTTAGACAAAAATCCTTGATTAGATCCCCTGATGCTCATTACCCATCAAAGGCAGGTATAAGTCAACCACAGAGAGCCTGGGAGAAATGGGATGGCCGGGTACCGCAGGGGGCCAGAGATCTGGGGTGTGGAGTCAGATGACTGCCCACCAGTATCGAATTCGGTCTTTAAGTGTGACTTTGTTAGCCGTTAATGGATCAAGAGCATGAACTCCACGAAACCAGGCAACGTGCGGGAGCATCAGAAGGCAGCGTAGTCAGTGTATGCATCAGTACAGAGGGACGCCGGATGGACAGATGGATTTTTCATGATCTAGATGTCTGTGCCATCCTCTCCTGGCTACTCTTCCCCAATCCACCTGTGCCCCAGAGCCTTAAGCATCTCTGTTGTCTCCCACGCCCCCCTCCCCATCATCCCATCCCTGTGTTCATCCCCTCTGTCCTTGCCTTTGCTCAGGCTCTCTTACCATATTTGGCCATTGATCTGACCGTTGTCCCCTAACTGGTCTCCCTGTTCCAGTCTTTCTCTTTTTTGAAGGCTTTTCCTGCCACCACACTTGTCTTTTGAAACCATGGCTCTGGGCATATTACTCCCTTGCACAAACACGTCTGAATGTTCCCCATTGCCTGCAGAAAAAATAAAGTAGGTTTCTGACCGGCACCTGGGGGCTTTTTACCATCTACCTGCCTCTGCTCACATCGGTCTCCCCTCCTCCTCTCCAGTCATACTGGGCGGCTCGCCCAATGCCTTCATCAAATTTCTTCAGCTAAGTCTCAGTATCCTCATCTCTCAGATGGGTATGATATTAGATGAGGTTTAAGGATTCATTGGAATATCAAAATAATAAGGTGAGCCCAGTTTCAGGCACACAGTAAGGAGTTAATAAAAAAAAAATTTCTTCGTTAATAAACTTGCCCCATGATTTGACCCTTTACTCACACTGTTCTTAGGCCTTCCTGCTCTCCCCTCTGTTAATGTTACTGTCACCTGGGGCACCTGGGTGGCTCGGTTGGTTAAGCATCCAACTTCGGCTCAGGTCATGATCTCGCAGCTCGTGAGTTCAAGCCCCGCTGCTGTCCGTGCAGAGCCTGCTGTGGATTCTCTGTTCCCCTCTCTCTCTGCCCCTCCTCCCCCCTCTCTCAAACATAAATAAATGTTAAAAAAATAAAGTTACTTTCATCTTTAGGATGCACAGCTGCGACAGTTTTTGTGAGGCCGTCCTGAACCTTCCACTTGCTGGGCTCTCTTTGGGTGCTCATTTTGGTTTTACACCTCAATTCTGGCACTTACCCAAAGGCCTGCCCTGTACTATGGCTGTGTTGTGCTTGTCTACCTATTGGAGGCAGTGTCCTGCCGAGGGTGGACCATGGCTGTTCGCATCCTGGGTTGGAGGTGGTTTGGGGGCTGGGGAGGTAAGGTCAACTGCAAGAGCGTGACTTCCTAAAGGTATTATTTCTGGCATGTTTTTAAGGAATTGAGAATGGGTGTTGCAATGCTGCAGTGCAATTCTGACATCAGTCACCCGGAATTAGTGTCGAGTCCATAAGTTAAGGGTGCGGTCCCCAACGAGACAGATGGCAGCTGCAAGTTCAGAAGTCCCCAGGCCACCCACACTTCTGAAAACAAATAGGAGGGTGCCCGTAATGAGCTAATTAGCTAAGATGACTGAGAGAACTCAGAAAGAAAGGGGCTGTACTTAAGATTATGGTTTTATGATTGTAAAAGATACTAATCAGGACCAGCCAAATGAGCGCACACATAGGGCAAGGGTGGGGAGGGTCCTGGACACGTTTCCTTGCCCTTGCCCTGTGGAATCAGGACGTGTCTCCCTGTGGGTGCGGTGATGCGTTAACCGATTGAGAATCTCCACCGAGCTCGGTGTGCAGAGTTTCTACTGAGGTTTAATTCCACACGTGTGATGACTTGTTGACCACTTGTGATTATTCAGCCTCTTGTCCCCCTCCCCTCCCTGGAGGAGGTCCACTGATATTGCCCGACTCAAAGGCCCAACCCTCTAATCACGTGGTTTCTGGAGTGGCCAGTCCCATCTGAAGCCATCTTGTTAGCATAACTCAGGTATGGATCAAGACTGACGAATAACAAAGATATTTCCAATTACTTGGGAAATTACAACTATTTAGAGTACGTCCCAGGAAGCGGGGACAAATGCAGGTCAGATTTTTTATGATACAACAGGCGTGCTTCTCACTGTCCTTATCAGATATGCTGTTTGAACTGTTGATACGGTGTTGTTCTTTCAGTTCATGAACCTTCCGGTCTCATTATGACAAGAATGATGATCTAGAACCCACCATATCTACTTAATCAATCAACAGATGTTGGGTAAGATTTGTGAACTGTCGGGGCGCCTGGGTGGCTCAGTCGGTTAAGCGTTCAACTTCAGCTCAGGTTGTGATTTCATGGTTCGTGGGTTTGAGTCCCGCGTTGGGAGTGCTGACAGCTTAGAGCCTGGAGCCTGCTTGGGATTCTGTGTCTCCCTCTCTCTCTGCCCTTACCCCGCTGGCGTTCTGTCTCTCTTTCTCAAAAACAAACAAACATTAAAGAAAATATTTGTAGGGTCGCCTGGGTGGCTCAGCCGGTTAAACGTCCGACTTCGGCTCAGGTCATGATCTCGTGGTTTGTGAGGTCGAGCCCCGCATCGGGCTCTGTGCTGACAGCTCAGAGCCTGGAGCCTGCTTCAGATTCTGTGTCTCCCTCTCTCTCTGCCCTTCCCCCACTTGTGTGTGCTCTCTCTCTCTGTCTCTTTCTCTCTCAAAAATAAACATTACAAACAACAACAAAAAAGATTTGTAAACTGTTTGCTGAATGCACCCAGGAGGTGGGCGAGGGGACCTATTTGTGGAAGGAATCTTGATAGAATTCTCTAGATTTGTTCTTCATAAAAAAGCAAGTCTTTCCTACTAGCTAACTAGCATTTTTGAGAGCAGGAATTGTCCCAATTGCCTTAGTATACTCCAGCATCTACTGTGTGCTCAGTAAATGTCCCCTCGATAGAGCACATCGCCCAGCTGGCTCTGTCGGGACTGGTTGAGTTCCTCTGGCTGTCTGAGCAATTCAGCTCAACAGTAGGCCTCTCTGGCTGACAGAGCTGACTTGACAGGAGAGGATAGATTTCTTTCCATGAAGATCTTTGTGGCGATCCCAGCTGGACCCGGCTGTGCTTAGACTGATAACACACATGGATGGTAGCTACCGCTGGAGAGTTTAGGCAAAATATTGAAATTTATTGCTAGATTATTGGTCACTGATATGCAACTGAACAAAAGAAGACAGGAATAACATCTATGTAGGTACTTTGTAACAATCACTTTGTTATAACTCTGTTTTTGAAAGTCTTAGAAATGAACTCTGGGGCTCCCGGGTGGCTCAGTCGGTTAAGCAAGCATATGACCCTTGATTTCAGCTCATGGTCTGTGAGTTCGAGCTCTGCATCGGGCTCTGACAGCTGGAGCCTGCTTGGGATTCTCTCTCGCTCCCTCTCTCTCTCTGCCTCTCCCCCATGTGCTCTCTTTCTCTCGCTTTCTCAGAAATAAATATTAAAAAAAAGAGACGCGAACCCTGTGTTTAGATATTAGGCAATGTGCATATTTATTTGCATATCTATATATTTTTTCCTGGAAATAACAATGACTTATTTATTTGTGGAAACAAAACGTGATCAGGGATTAATGCATTAATCCCTGCTAAATGACGAGCCTTTACATTCTCTTATGGAAGAATTTAATTTTCTTTGGTGAATTTTTTCAATGCTCTGTCTCTTCTCTCAGATTTCCAGAACTTCAAAGGCAACTTATCAAGATCTGTGTTCTTCCCCCGTCCCTGTCCCCCATGCCAGCTCGCTCTCTCTCTCTCTCTCTCTCTCTCTCTGTTTAAAGTATTTTCTGTTGCCACTGACGTAGTTCTCTGATTTTCTTAACATTAAGTGCAATTCTATTTAAAAATTTCTAGATGCTTAAGGCACATAATAATTAAGGGTTATTCCTGTCAGGAATAGAAACACCATATTAGAACAGTTCTTCCTCAGAGGCTGCTAAAGAAGGAAAATCCTGTTTAGAGGGTTTGCCTCTGTGGGTTTTTTTTTTTTTTTTTTTTTAAATGGCAGTTATGTAATGTCAGGCTTAATTGGCCAGGAGTCAGGAGGCTGGCTTATTTGTGCGTCTCTTGGGTCGTATGTACCTGAGGGGTGAGTGGTCAGTGAATGCACCTGTAAATTGTACCTGGGGGCTATTTCCCAAGAAGCGTCCTGCATAACGACGGTGTCACAGATGTTGAAAGACAAGCATATTGGTTTTTCTTTATACGCTGATGGGTATATAACAGACTCTGAATGCACATGCGTGGATTGACTGTAAAAGTACATTTATTCCGAATGGGAGCAGCCCTTCATTTGACAGGAAGCCTCCTTCCTGGCATCCTTCTCTGGTGGGTTAGCAGAGATTGCGACTCGGGATTTAAAAATTAATTCCCCAGCAGGAGAAAACAGGTGGGAACATAAAAGACGTACTTGAATGGAGGAAGCGTCAAGCAATTCTCCAAAGGGACAGAGCAGAGGAGCGTTGATGACCTCATCCATCTGTACCAACGCAGAGACCCTCAAGGAGGTTCATGAGATCTGGCAGGGTCACCTGTGTGTGTGTGTGGGGGGGGGGGGCGGGGACGAGCTGATAATGAAATTCTGGCAGCGGGGAGGCTGGCTGTGCTAAAAAAGAAACATGTCTAAAAGGTGGATCCACGTATAGAAAGAAAGACACTCGAAGGTGGAAGAATGACGGAGAACATGGGATGTGGGCACCGCTACAGGCAGGTGGGAAGAGATAACCACCCAAGCTCTCTCTGCACGTTTCCACTTCGGCGCAGAGGCAAGACGCAGCGGGGAAGGGAGGTTTAATGAGCCGCTGGAGGCGGGAGAGAGTATCAGTGGATCTTTTGCTGTGCCTTTGGGTCCAGTTTCACTGTTTTCAAGTTGCTACGGACTTCACGTGGGACATAAGGAAGGACTGGCTGGTGATGTCGCGGTCGCCAGGACCTTGGAACAAGCGGTCTCTGGTGCCTCGGGGTGAAGGGAGGGGTGGCTGGTCACGCCACACGGCCGACTTCAGGAGAGCCCGGGGACTGTGTGCGAGCGGTCCTTGGCTGGCACTTGGCCTTCGTGTAGTTTACAGAGGAGAGGAAAGAAGGGATAGAGAGAAGGCTGACTCAGCGAGATAGAAGACTTGGAAAAATAAAGCTCTGATTGAAGGTGGGTTATTCCCACGAGTGAGAAAAGGGGAATGCCTCCCGAAACAAAAACCAAACCCCAAACCGAAAAGCCACATAGGGCATCCCCTGCGGGCTTTCTGAGCTCTGACGAGTACAACACACTATGTGAAAGATGGTAAAAAATGAGAATTCAAGAACGTACCGACAGTAAGAATAGGGCCAAGCAAGCCGACGGCCGGCGTGAGCAAAGGCTCGTAAGAAATTCTAAAGACAAGCAAGTCTCAAATGCACGTCTATCCCGAGACAAGAGATGAACCGTGGCTGGGGGGAGACGCGGCGATGATAAAAGAAGACAGAGAAGCAAGGAGAATTATTGGGTTGCTAGTTAGTTGTCATCCTCTCAACCAAGAAGAAGCCATTTCCAGCTAGAAAATGTTCGCAGGCGTCATCAAGGAGTTAAAGTGAACGTGCGTCATTCATCGCGGAACTGGAGAACGTTCGGGTCTCCAGGTCCAGACGGATGGCACCTCGGGGACCTGAGGATCCGTCCACCTGAAGCCCGTGATCCATGGCCCTGAACAACAAACGAGAGGGGACGTGGGGATGGGGGTGGGGGTTAAGGGAACAGACTCCGGAGCTCCGCTGGGTTACTTCGCCTCACTGTGCCTCAGTTTCCTCGTCTGTGGACAGGTGATGCTTCCTCAGTCCACCTGCGGAAGGAGGCGGCTGTGCTCTGTCTGATGACAGCAATGGTTCTTCCCGCCTCTTCCGGGGACTGGAAGGACCGAGTGAGGCAATCCGTGCAAACAGCTGACTCAGAGTTGATCGCGTGTAAGTATGAGTTATACTCGTTATTGCCTGGTCTTTTTGAGAAATTATCTGCAAAAGAGGGCTCCGTGAAAGTTCTGGAGAAGGCAAAATAGGCCTGGTTTTAGAAAGCGGAAGAAGAGACAGACTGTAGAAAGTACAGCCTAATAAATCTGACCTTAATTCCTGGCGAAAGTCTCCTGTGGGTGAGCACAGGGATGGTCTGCGGGACTCAAAGGAAAGAGCCCTCGTAGCTTCTGTATTAGTTTGCTAGGCCTGCTGTGCAAAGCCACCAGTCTGGGTGGCTTACCTAACAGAAAGAGGTGTACTGTCTGCCAGTTCTGGGGGCTAGAAGTCTGAAATTAAGGTGTCCACGGATTGGTTTTTTCTGGGGGCTCTCAGGCCTCCCTCCTTGGCTTGTAGACGGCCGCCTCCTCCCCGAGTCTTTTCACATCATTATCCCTCTGTGTGTCTCTCTATGTCCAAATTTCCCCTTTTTATGGGGACAGCGGTCATATTGGATGAGGGCCCACCCTCATGACCTCATTCTAACCCGATTGCCTCTGGAAAGACTCTGCCTCAACATAAAGTCACATTCTGAGGCACTGGGAGTTAAGCCTTCACCGAATCTTTTTTTTAGGGGGTGGGAACCCAGTTCGGCCAACCCGTAACAGGTTCACCAACAAAAGTCAAGCAAAGCAAGATCGGCCTCATTTTTCTGACGGTACAGAAGAAGGGAGATATATGCAGGGTGAAGTTTGAATTTTTAAAAAGGCATTCAATGCTGGTAATCTTCATAAAGGAATTTCTAGTGGGTGTATTCTCTTTCCCTCTCGTCTGCAGGCACTTGGTTTAATCTGCATTTGAATTACGCTCTGTTTCTTCATTTGATGAGTATGCTCTCAAGACCTCACTATTGTTTTCAAGGTTTAATCATAATCGTGTCTTCCATCCAGGACCTTTACTTTGTGACATTATATGCATTGTAAGCTTCGGAAACAATTATGGAATTGTTCTCTGATGGATTGTCCCTGCTCATAAGAATGGTGTTAAAATATTTATTGGGAAATGAATTTCAGTTTCAAATGGAAAAGGCCAGAAGAAATACGGTTTAAAACTTCATAGAAAATGACACAGTTCTTATCACTTTACTTTTAAGAAGGGGAAAAAAAAAAAAATCTCATGACCGTGACCTAGGCTGTAGTACAGCTACAAGACTCTGGTGTGGAGATTTATAATTGCAATATTCCCGCGATTTAGGATTTATATTTCAATTTCAGAATTGAATTATTAATGTTACCATGAAACTTACTCAGATGGCTTTACTTTCTTTTATTATTTCATGAAGCATGGAAGAATTTTATCTGGGTCTCGAGAGTTCGTTGAGTAGACTGACTTCTGCAGTGCTGGCATTTACACGGAAGTGTTGGGCTGCCCGAAGAAATGGTGTATACTCGCGGTGCCGGTGGATCCTGTGATAAGGCTCGTGTTGGTCCTGGTTTGTTTTCAGTGGACACGCTCTCTGGTTAGCCTGTTCTCCCAGGTGAACTTTAATACCAGATAGAAATCTTACCCCCAAATAGCATTTCTCCTCCACCCTTGCACTCCTGCCCCGGACTTTGAAAACAAATCCCAAACACACGCCTCCTGTTTCCTCCTCACAATCAGATCTTAACTTCGAATGTCTCCTAGTACTGTTGATGTTTCTGTCTTGAATTAATTTCTTGACGACTCTTTGTCCATTTATACCTGGCTGCTTTTTGCACGGTGCTTATGACACTCCTGGCAGGACGCCTGATGGAAATCTCTTTGGGCCTTATGAAAAGGACAAAACTACTTCTCCCCAGTTACACTAGCATGCCCCTCTTCCCTCCCTCTAGCCCCCCAATAAATCAATGACTCTAGATTTTTTTTTCCCCCTTCTAGTTTCTACTGGAGCTTTCTGTGTTTACCATTTGAGTGGCCAGAAATTCAGCCTTGGGGTATGATGGACATTCTTAACTTTTCTATTTCTTTTTCTTTTTTTTTTTTTTTTTAATGTTTATTCATTTTGGAGAGACAGAGACAGAGCGTGAGTGGGGGAGGGGCAGAGAGAGAGAGGGAGACACAGAATCCAAAGCAGGCTCCAGGCTCCGAGCTGTCGGCACAGAGCCTGACACGGGGCTCCAACTCACGCACCGTGAGATCACGACCTGAGCCGAAGTCGGACGCCCAACTGACTGAGCCACCCAGGCGCCCCCATTCTTAACTTTTCTAAAAGCCTTTGATCTCAAATAGGATTTCTGCCTGAAACTGTAGGGCAGTTACCTACCTGACTTTTAAGAGACAGCAAAGGCCGGTTGTCAGGCCCGCTCCACCTCTGTCCTCATCGTGCAGTGGGGCTTAATCTCTACGGAGGCACCATCTGTGAGAAGAAAAGGGGAAGTAGTGTTTAGAAAGAACAGGGCACAGCCCTCTGTTTGTGGGAGCAGTAAGGGCCACCAGTGATGCCTCTCCAAGGGGCTCAGTCTGTTCTCATCTCTCTAGAACTGGGCAGCCGGCTGTTCTCGTCTTTTCAAATGTAACCATTGTTTGAGCTGGAACAAAGCCATGATTTCCTGGGTTTTGAGTGTGAGTTTAAATTTTCTTTTTAATGTTTATTCATTTTTTTGAGAGAAAGAGCACAAGCAGGGGAGGGGCAGAGAGAGAGGGAGACACAGAATTGGGAGCAGACTCCAGGCTCTGAGCCGTCCGCACGGAGCCCTACGTTGGGGCTTGAACCCACGAATCTCGAGATCATGACCCGAGCCGAAGTCGGATGCTTAACTGACTGAGCCACCCAGGCACCCCACTGAGTGTGAATTTTAAAGTTGAACCGCTAAATTTTTACAGGCAAGATTTCAGAAGTGCTTGTGTGCTGTTTTTCAAATTGGAATGCAGTTTCAAATTATTTTAGACTTTTCTGTGAGATTCAGGTTTTGAATGAGAGTTTGGGAGGGACATTATTATTATTATTATTTTTTTCTGTCTGTTAGCTTTAAACTTCAAGTAAAAAAAATTCCTCATGGTGAACATATGAAAGAGACTCTTAGCTGTGACGATTCGTTTTATGATGTTGTTGAGGGAAATGCACATGCATCGTCTCTTTAACATTTTGAATAATGTTGGGAGTTGTGCTATTTTTTTTTTTGTACTTTTTTATATTGTGGATTTCTAAATGCACAGGTGCTATGAGACAGAGAGGAAAATTTTGTGCTATCGCTTATTTACATTAGGGCTCACTTTCTGAATTTGACTTCAGTGTTGCTTTAAAGAATATTTATGTTCTGTGTAGTATTAATAACATAAGGGCTTCTGAACTGGGAAATTGTTCTCTTCATCGTTAAGTCAATGTTTAGTAAACATTTCTCAAAGTGCAACATTTCTGAAAACCATATAGTCATGTATATGCTCATTGTGAATTTCCTATTTTGCCTGCTCCGTTTTATGTGGCCTTATTACATTATGCATCATTTAACAGATGTAAATGCAGCCCCGCATCTTACTTTTATGCTGCAAAAGACTTTTATTTTATTTCTGTGTATACTTATTTCAAGAAGTTCATTGGTAACGCGTTAGCCTCTGTAACCTTGCTGTATGGCGTAGTCGTGAGGGAACCAAGATTTGAAGTCAGACGTTTCAATTTGAGCTCTGGACTCCATTGGAAAGTCACTTCATGTCTCCAACTTTAGTTTCCTAATCTGTAAAATGAGGATGATCATAACACTGTCCCCCCCGGAGTTGTTGAGAGGTTTACATGAGACAGTGCATGTAAAGTGCTTGACCCATTATCATTGCACATTTATGAGCTAGAAGATGTGCGGTGTGGGCTAAACAATTTGGGACTAGCCGACTGGAGATCTGGGATTCAAGGCCAGAGAGAATCCACAAAGGCTGGAAAGAGAGGTTGAAACCAAGGAGACCCAGGACTTTGGTTTTAAGTACCTAAGGTGGTGTTGCTTTTCCATTGGGGTTTTCTGTTGTTTATATTGGTACAAACAAGGAAATGGGTACAGACGTTCTCCCCCCGCCCCGTGCCCCCCAAAGTCACGTTTTACTTTGGCAGAATACACAGGAAAAGGTTTGTGGTCATTGGTATTCTGGACTAGAACTTGATGCATCTATCTCTATATTTTCTCCAAACAGGAAGTTAAATTACTTCTGAGGTTCATGAGTTCAGAGTGGAGGTTCATGAGTTCTGAGGTTCATGAGTTCAGAGTAGAGTTTGGGCCTGGAACCAAGTATGTTTCCAGATGTTGGCTGGGTTAGTTAAATGTTTGGATGGAATGATATGCTTTTCCTTCTCTCTTTCGTTCGGCTTTTTCTGTTCTCGATTAATGTTGGATGTTTGTTGCCAGTGGACCCCTCTGTCCTTATAGCCTCTGTCATGAGGTGTGGCCCGGGGGCCTGGTGTGGCATTAGGGAGTGGGGGTGGGTTGATGCTTACTGGGTGCCACAGGAGTTGTTTGGATTAGTAGATTTTTTAAATGTTTATTTATTTGTTTTGAGAGAAAGAGAGCACAAGCAGGGGAGGGGCAGGGAGAGAGAGAAAGAGAGAGGGAGAATCCCAAGCAGGCTCCACACTCAGCAGAGAGGCTGACACGGGGCTTGATCTCATGACTGTGAGATCATGACCGGAGCCGAAATCAAGAGTCGGATGCTTAACCCACTGAGCCACTGAGGCGCCCCGCGATTAGTGGAGTTTGTTTCACTAAAAATTATTTTTTAATTTTTATTTAATTTGAGAGAGAGAGAGAGAGAGACAGGTAGAGAGACAGAGAGCGAGCAGGGAAGGGACAGAGAGAGAGAGAGAGAGAGAGAGAGAGAGAGGGAGACACAGAATCCGAAGCAGGCTCCAGGCTCTGACCTGTCAGCATAAAGCCTGACACAGGGCTCAAACCCATGAGCTATAAGATCATGACCTGAGCTGAAGTCAGACGCTTAGCCGACTGAGCCACCCAGGCGCCCCAGTGGATTTTAAATATGACACTAGAGTCATAACCAGAAGCTTAGTTTATAACCAGAAGCTTGGCATTGGGGGGAGAGGATGGCCAGATGAAAGAGGGTCCATCCTGGATTGCAGTTGTAGGCTCCTTGGAAGCTGAGGGGGATGGAAGTAAAATTGGGCTTGACTTTGTCTGCGTTCCTGTCAAGCCCAGTAAGGCTCATCTCTGCTGTCCCATTCTGTGAATGGTAGAATTTCAGTCCCTTCTTTGTTTATGCGTTCAGTGGTGAAATTCACTTGTTTAGTTAATATTGATTGACTGCCTACCATGACCAGACATTGTCCTAAGTATTGGGGAATACTGCAGTGAACAAAGCAGACAAAAATCTCTGCCCGCACGGAGTTTCCATTTTTAGAGGGAAGAAGTGGACAATATACACAACAAAGCAATAAGTAACATTAGAAAGTGATAAGTACTACGGAGAAAAATCAGGCAAAGAAGGGAGATAGAGTGTCAGAGGGTCAGGTGGGGATTGGAGGGTGGCTTGCAACTTAGAATAAGCTGGCCAGAGACATCGCGTTCTTACATTTGAGCAAAACTTGGGGGAGGCGAGAGAGCGAGCTCTGGGGAGACCCAGACCAAGGAAATAATACCAAGGACACACAGAGAACCCTGGGAGTGTAGGAGAGACGAGCCAGTCGGGGAGCTTGTGGCGAGCGCCAGCAGAGGTGACTGGGAGAGCTGGAGGGCAGCCAGCTAGTGGGGTGTGGGGGGTGGGGAGCAAGGGGGAGTACCGATGGGGGGCGTGAAGGGCCTTTAGGCTATTATAGGGACCCTGGAATTGGGGTAGCGGTGATTGAGCAGGTGCTGCTGGGGGCACTGAGCCACAGGAGTGACATGATGTGTGATAGGTTTTTAACAGGATCACTCTGTCTGTTGTGAAAGTAACGTACCTACTCTAAGCCAAAAAAAGGCTTTTTGTATGTGTGTGTGTGTGCGTGTGTGCCAAAGGGACGGTCACATGGAGGGTGTGCTGATAGCATCCTTAGTGTAAAACGGGAGTATATTATCATCAAATCGAAGCCCGAGTCCTCGAGGGAGTTTTATCCCCCAGGTGTAGCTAGGACACGAGGGTCTGTGGAAAGGGGCAGTACAGGGGCTTTCCGTCATCATCAGTGACTGCGTTTGACTTAAGCAGGGTGGACACATTGTGCACGTTGTTTTATTTCCTGGAAGTAAGTTGGGCCTTGACTGCTTTGGAGGGGGTTTGGAAAAATCCTGTAGACTGATGGAGTCTTGTGGATTTCCCGACAGACAACCCCATTCTTTCCCGTGCCCTCCCCCATTCCATCCTCCCCTTCCTGCCCTTCCGTGATGATCAGGGGTGAGGGCATTGCCCTAACAGACTGTATATTTCTGAGTGGTGGTCATTAATTTTCCTCAGCTTGGCTGAAGAAACCTTCCCGTCACCTCTTTTGAACGTCGAGCACCGCCTTGGCGTGAATGAGTTTGACAACAGAACCTTGTTCTGCAGCAAGAGGTTGGCTTGGTTCCACTTCCTATTAATTTTCTTGTACAATTAAGGCACCTAGGAAAATAGTTGAAGAAAGTTTCCATTTTGTGGGCTAATAATAAATGCCACAAGGTAGGTTGCCGGTATTTTGGCTTGGGTTGTGATTTTTGTACGGAAGGCGTACGAACGATGGTTACCATGAAGGTGAATTAGAAGCACATAATGACTTGTCTTTTGAACTTTGGAAATCCGGAAATCGATTTACACAGATAATTGTTCTGAAGTTTTCACATCTCACTTTCGTATTTGCCGAACATCCTCGCCAGTTTCGCTTCTTGGAGGGGCAAATGTTTGGAGACACGTTGTATATTCTCCAGCGCTCAAGACTTGAGTTCCCTCCCCCCTCACAGTCTGTAATTGTGCAGGTTTGTGGATGGAGCCAGTCTGCGGGGACTCAGCCCATCCTTTCAGTTTTAATTAGTTGTGAAATATTAGCAGGAAGGCAAAGTTATTTTACGTTGAAGTGACTTTTTTGGGAAGTGGCAAATTAAATTTTATGGTAGCAGCTGTTCGGAGTGGAATTTGTCAGAAAGTTGATGAGAAGTGAATGCTTCCAATACTCAGATATAAATCCTCAGCTTAAAAAAGGTACAAGCTGCGAATAAATGAGGGTGTTGAAATACAGAAAAATGTTTTTGTAAATACATGTTTTAAAACCTAAGCACTGTGTTTTTTTACATTACAGCCTAAGTCTTTCAAAAACAATGATTGCTCTGCTTTTGCAATGGGAGTCTTTGTTTAGTTTAGAAGCCAATAATGACATGCTAAAAAAGAAAACATAGCCTAGTAGGGAAGCTCCCTAATGGTGAGCATACTGGAGAAAGAAAGGAACAGGACCTTTGAACATGCTGTTCCTCTTCCTGGAGTACCGCCTTCCTCACCCCTACCTCCCACGGACGTAACTTTGCCTCCTTGATGACTTTCCCTCACTTGCCCGACCTCAGCTCTCAACAGGGATGTCTTCCTGACTTGGCTAGTTCTTTCTACTGTAAACTCCTACAAGCCTTATACAGTTCCTCTTAGCACTTACTTTATATTTACTTGAATAATTCTTTATTCTTCGAACTCCCTGAGATAAGACAGAGTTTCCTTATTATCTTCTGTTATTATCGTGTCATTGCTGCCTTCGTACAATGCCTGGCACACCGATAACTGTTTGTTCAGTGAAGGAGTCCATAAATGAATAGAGTTTGGGAGGCTAGAGGAAGGCTGGTCCAAAGATTTCGGCCCATGGCCTCAAGTCCAAATGCCTTTGGGGCTGGGCAGCCAAAGTAAATGAGCGGAGTAGACTTTTGAAGCAATGGGATGTGCTGGGCAAACCAGGTAGAATGTCTGGGGCGGGGCCCTGCTGAGTGGATGCTGTCTTACCTCCTTCAGTGGCGACTCCTTCTTTCTACCACAGGGATGTGGGCTTGGATGGTGGCAAATTTGAAGGACTCCCCAGGCAGATGGGCTGGGGTGGGTGGACTTAAATAGTAGAGAGAACTGGGAAGGAAGGATACTGGAGGGCATGGAGTGCCAGGAAGGTTTCTGAGCGGAGGCGAAAGATTGTCAGATCAGGAAGTGTTTAGGAAGGAAATTTTGACGGCGTGGGAAGCCTTCAAGTGGATCTGGAGACTTGTGGGTTCGCAGGCTAACGTAATAGTCCACACCGGAGCTAAGTGAGCCAGGGCCCTGGGAGAAGTGTGGTGGTGGAACCAATAATTTACTGTCTGGCAATATTTTTGCAAATACAGAGACAAACACGTATCAGAAGGATAGATTTCTGAAAATTCTGCTACTCTTCGTCAAAGCCTTTCTGGAAACAACAGAAATGGCCACTGGAAAAGGAAATCATGAGGTAAGGTCAGGTTGCTGTGGCTTGAGGATTGAGTGGGAGGTGAGAAAGGAACACCAGTGAGGGGAGACTCCTCTTTCGGAAGTTTTTCAAAATAGGAAGAAAAGAAACGAGAGCAGAGGCCGGGGCAGAGGAAACTACCAGAAAGATCCAAGGGCATGGATTTACTGTGCCAGTGAGGGTCCCTTCTTGGGAGATCATGAGAGCACAGCAGAGTGGGTGAAGGTGTCCAGCATCTGAGGTGGAGATGGCCAGTGGACGGAGAGGTCTTGCCCTGGGCCGAGGAGGCGGACGCCCAAAGAGGAGAGAGCGTGAGGTTGGGGTTTTGCTTTGGGGGGGGAGATGTGTGTTGGACGTAGTGCTGAAAGGCACTTCCATTTCCGCTTTTGTCACAGATTTTATTAGCAGGTGCTAAAGAAATATTCTTGGAAAGATTGAGGGGAAGCGTCCCTTGCTTTCCCTTCTGACTTGAAAGCTCACCAGACGCCTCAGATGCCTCCTGAAACCTTGAATAAAAGCAGCCTCAAAACTATGCCATGGAGGATGTTTCGGACCCGCGGATGTCCAGAAGCCACTGCTGTTCTGTGTGCCATCCTGCTTTGTGTAAAAGTCCCAGGCCTGTGTCCCAGAACTTTGGTACTCAGCTGCACCTGATGTGGGTCTGAAAATAATAGGTTGGTAATAAAGTAGAGTAAAATATTATGGAACCACTGCAGACATTCAGTAATGCCCTTGGAATTGGGGAATGCCTGAAGTTTGCTAGCGCTTTGTCAGTTAAAACATTTTTTTACTTTACCAGGCCCTTGCTATTTTTCCATCACGCCAAGGTCTTTTCAGACTTTCTCGTAATAAGTCAACAAATCTATTTCAAAAGTGTTTGTTACTAAGCAACGGTTACTAAGAGCGCCTGTAATTAAGATGAAAGTTCCAAGGTAACTCTGCCCAAACACAGCCCTGTTTTTCAGCATTTTCTGATAAAGCGAGTGTAGGGCGAATACAAGTGAAAGAGGACCGGTTCAATGACAGCGCCGTGCCCGACATTTCGGAACGCGTTGGCTGTCCCCTGGCTTATCTGGGACAGAGTGTTTGTGTTTTGCAAATCAGCCGGTAATTTTTCCCCGTGTGCCTGCCATGCGTGTTCCTGGTGTGAACAGGTGACTGCCCGGTGGAGGCAGGGCCCCCGCAAGGCTGTGGCTCGGCGGCCACGTGGTACCAGGCTCATGGCCCCTGCCGTGCGCACCGGGAAGAGGGAGGAGCACGGCGAGCGCCACGTGAACTCAGCTGCCTCCGCAGCTATGACTGACCTAGATTACGCAGCAAAGCAGGCGTGTTCTGCACTTTGTTTAACAGCGCACAGTGTCCTTTTCTCTTGGTGATTTGTAAAGGAAGGCTCAGATGAATTTTTTCCTATTCATCGCGCCTGGCTCATAGCAGGCACTTCACAAATGCTCCTCTCTCCCTTCCCACTCCATTCTGTTCCAGGGGCCAGGGGTGGAGGGTAGGGTTTCCATGACGACCTGTTGTTGAATGACCTCTTTTTAGACCTGTCGTTAGATGCCCAGTGGGCCCCAGTAGAGGTCTAGAGAGCCAAGCCTCACCTAATGGAAGGCTTTGCGGTAAAAGAGGAATCAGTCTGTCCCAGTCAACAAGCCATTGCTGAGTGACCCCCCCAGCTGCCTACAGACTTGCTGACCCCCTGAGGGTCTGCTGGCTGGCTGGCAGTCACTGTGAGCAGGGTGAGTGTTGGTCACCAAAGAGCGCTGGCCAGTAAGTACCTCACATTTATGATCTTGGGTAAGTCATCACCACCCAAGTTTCCTCCTTACATTGGGGACAGTAACATCTGCCTGGCTCGTATGGTAGGGTTGTGATGAGAATTAGATGAGATAGGGTATGTAAAAGTGCTAGGTAAAGCTGTATGTGAATTCATTCATTCATTCAAAAGATATTTACTAAGTGACTCCTACGTGCCAGGCACTTCCCGTTTCATAATGTATTCCATGTCAGAAAAAAGAAATAGATCTACTTAATTTTTTAAGAAGGTTTATTTATTTTAAGAGAGAGAGAGAGAGAGCATGCATGGCAGAGAGAGACAGGAGGAGAGAGAGAGAATCCCAAGCAGGCTCTGTACCATCAACACAGAGCCCGATGCAGGGCTTGAACTCAAGAACCATGAGAACATGACCTGAGCTGAAATCAAGAGTCGGACACTCAACCACCTGAGCCATCCAGGGGCCCCTACTTATTCTTTTTATTGTCCCTTTAATATTCCATAGTTTAGGGATATCAAGTAATTTATTTAACCACCCTCCAATTAAGTGAACAGTGTTGCCCGAACATCTTTATACATATATTTTTGGCGTATGTGAGAACATGCCTTTGGGAGGGGATTGTAAGAGATCTTGCCAGATTAAAAGTAGGCATATTTAATTCTTTGTTGGATACCACGAAATTCCCCCAAAAGATAATGACAACCCTCCCACTGAAATATATGTAACACCCATCTTCCTATACCCTTGCTAATACAATCTTTTACATTTTGCCAATCTGTTGGATGAGAAATAACATCTGAAGGTTGTGTTATTTTCACATCCTTGATTTATTAAGGAGCGGCTTTTCGTCTTTGTTGGCCATCTTTACTTCTTCTGTGATTAGCCTTTTCAGCTACTTCTTTATCTACTGGGAGATAGATCTTGTTCGTAATTTGAAAAGTGTTTTATATATTTAAAACATATTTGATTTTACTTACTTTTCCATTGAAATGACAGGTCCACAGTTAACTGCTATCTTTCAGAGTAGGTAAGAGGCATCCGAAGCTGAAAATAGCTAGTTACATACAGGTCACGCGGCCAATTATCGATGGGACTTGATTAGGCACTAGGCTCCTCTTGGTCCAGTCTGCTTTTCTTTGAGCACAAAGCATTATTTGGGAGGCTCAGCAGGCCCAGGAAGGTGGGTTATCTTAGTGGGGCAGGTGGAAGTCTGGAAGCAGCAAGAGAGAGGGCATTGGGTTACAGAAGGGAGGCAAGACTGAACGAGAACTTCTCCAAATGTCTGTGGCCTTTTCATCTTAGTCCGCAGGTGTTCCCTAATCCTGGGAAAACTGGAAGGGGGCTGGGGGATTGAGAGCTGCTGACCGTGTCTTTGCTCCTTAGGGGGCGATTGATGGAAAGGCCAAGGAGCCTCTGCGGGGTGCCGCTTTCCCTCCTTGCAAGGGCAATACTGCTTCTGCTGCCTTTGCGTTGCGGAGACTAGAGAATGTTATTATTCTTAATAATCACAAGAGAAACAGTACAGAGATCCTCTTATTTGAGTTTTCTACAATACCTCATTTAAATAATCGTAACTTTTGTTCTGATTGAATAATTACCGTTTCCTTCTCTGTGTAAGAGTAAACTATGATATAGTTTTTCTGAAATGGCCTAATTTTAGACTTTTCCTCCCTTCTTCTCTTGATCTGGCTTGTTATGTATGTACAATGGGACTAGGTCCTAAGATGGAAATTCTAGATTTTTTTTTTTTTTTTTTTAAGGCTGGAAGCAACTTTAGGGGCCATTTGGTTTAATTCAGCTGTTGAGCAGGTAGAGAAGCCAAGATTTTGGGAAGCGGGGTGGTTTGAGTAAAAGATTACCCAGTCTTCCAGATTAAGGATTAACACTGGGGACTCTTCAATTTTATTAGGATTTCTGGTTGTGCCATTTAACATCCTTCTGATGTTTGTCTAGTTTTTTCCTCCAGATTTCTTACCTTGAAAATGAGGGTGGTTGTACTTATTTCATTGAATTGTTGTACTAAGTATTCAATAAAGCACTTCTCATGTTTGAGTTTTAACCTCCATGTCTGCATGGTTTTGAAAGCCCCTCAGCTTCCATTGTGCATATAACATGTGCTTAGCCAACACTTACTGAATTAATGAAAGGGTAAGGTAATTGTTATGTATTTCTGTGCTTCAGCCACACACACACACACATACACACACACACACACACATTCTTAGTCTCACAGTCACCAGTGTATAACCACTTCGAGGTTATATAGGGTGTCTCCTGGTTTCAGACATGAGAATATTTGAAATATTCAGAGTAAAAAAATTCCCCCATGACCTCAAAGAATTTAGAGAAGAGGTACCATGACTTCCTTACATGGTCAATTTTGACTTTTGATCATTGATCCTGTTAGAAAACATCTTTGTCTGTTTTAGTTTCTGTTTCACAGGCTGCTATTGATTCCTGTTCTCTCTTCCTCTATGGTGAGCGCTCTGTTACGCCCCTTGGCTGGTAGTTTTCCCCTGGAGTGAGAGGTAAGGCGGCCTGTTGTGCAGAGCGCCCTCACGATCCCAGTAAGGCAAGCTGGAATCTGCAGGGTTATAGCACGTGGAGCGAGCGGTTCAGCCAATAGAAGGGGCTGGTGCAACCCAGAGTGAAGCCAGACTTGGTGTGTCTGTTTGGTTGTCGTCTCTGTAGAGAAGGTCCAGGCACATTTGAAGTCAGGTTATCTGCATATTGGGACCGCCACCCACAGGAAATGCTTAGGAATGATGGATTATATTACCAAGGAGAATGCTAAGAGAATTGCTGTTCCTACTGAATGAGGTCTTTTGTCCTGGCACAAAGCGTGATTCACAACTCCTTAGTCCTGGGCTGGCTGGGGTTGAGATGTGGGTACCAGGGGTGGGAACTGCCTTCTACCTAGGAGCATTTGGTTTTAGATCAAGAGAGAGATTTTCCAGAAGATGAGTTATGCTGAAGTGGGTGGGGCGGGCCGGGGCGGAGTACCAGAATGTGGGCTCCTTTGGCAGGGGGTGGGGGGGGAACCTTGGGGCAGGCGTTCGCAGTGGGCCTTCTACCTTCTTGGTGTCAGTGCTGTCGTCTGACCGGACGCAATTGACTTTGGGTTCAAAGTGGAGGAAAGCTTAACATACTTTAAGTCCTTTTTTGTCCTCTAATTTTCAGACTTTTCTTAAGAACGTGACGTTTTCCTCTTGTCTGTTTTTACTCAGTTCTACTCTTGTCTCTCAGATTCATTTTTCCAGCTTTTTATCGTCTTTTTGTGCTGCTTTGTCAGTGGGTGATTTTTGGTGTTCAAGGGTGGCATTTTTTTGAACTGCTACTTTAATATCAGTTCTTCTTTAATGTTGATTTTGACATAATACTAGGCATCTGGCAAAGTTGCACGAGTTTTGCCAAGAATTCCTGTATACCTTTCACCAGGGTTCTCCAGTGACATTGTAATACGTTTGTATTATCCTTTTCCTCTTTTGTCTTTTTTCCTCCCTGAATCACCGAGATGAGTGTAGACACAGTGTCTCTTTGTCCCTAAATACTTAACTCTGTGTTTCCTAAAAACAAAGGAATTCTCTTACATAAATACCATCCCGTTTTCAAAATTGGGAAACTAACGTTAATACCATCGTACTATCTAATCCACTGATCTCATTCAGATTTTCCCAGTTTAAATAATAATGTCATTTTTAGTGAAAGAAAATCTCAGATCATGCACTTTATAGAACTGTCAGGCCCTTTGGTCTTTAATTTGGAAGAGTCCATCTTCCCTTTTTTCCTTTTTTTGTGATGGTGACATATTTGAGGACTTTTCTTCTTTCCTTTTTTTTTTTTGTACAATGCCTGTTATTTTATATTTGATGTCTTCTCATGATTAGATTCAGGTTATGCATTTTTGGCAGAACTAAAATTAATATTAATTTTAAATGAATATTAGTCTTAATATTCATTTATTAAAGTAAAAAAACTAGATTTATTTAGTTATTTTAAAGTTTATTTTACTTAATTTTGAGAGAGCGAGTGAGCATGGGAGGGGCAGAGAGAGAAGGGAGAGAGAGAGAATCCCAAGCAGGCTCTGCATTGTCGGCGCAGAGCCCAGTTGTGGGGTTCGAACTCACAAACTGCGAGATCATGACCTGAGCCGAAATCGAGAATTGGATGCTTAACTGACAGAGGAGTGAGCCACCCAGGTGCCTCAAACTAGATTTATTTTTATTTTATGCTTTTATTTTACTTAAAATACTTGTTATTCTGTATATGGATCTCGTAAGTCGTATATAAAGTAAGAACAAACAGATTTTGGGTGTATGCTTTAAATAATGGCCAATAAATTCATGTGGCAAGGACTGAATTCCCATTTTTTCATTTAGTTTATGAGAGAATCACATTTCCTTCAACATTTAAATTTGCACTTGTGAATGAATATATCTGATCTTTTTAATCACTTCAAATGCCTACTGACCCAAACCTAAAGGTATTAGCAAAAAAACCACTTTACTTAAGTAATTCTTATAAATTTAAAAATTAAACTCATAAATACAGAGAGTTTCTCATCTTCCGAAGCATTCTAATACTGTTTGAGAACACCCATATTTTCACCTTGTCGTCAGTGACAAGCCTAAAATCAAGTACAATCTGGTACATTCTCAAAGATGTTGGATTCTTAAGCATTCCGTGCAGTTTAATACCTAACGTACAAAGATTATTCTGAACTCAACACAAGACTATTAATACTGTGGCTTTCACTAACTTTAGTGTATCTATATTTAATCCCAAATCTTATCAAGACACATGCTCACTGTGGGTAAAAAGAGGTATGTGAGATAGGCTGAGGTCGCCATGCAACCTGTTGAGGTGCCCGGGCCACCCTCCAGTTGTTTATCTGGCAGGGACTTGGGGTCGAGGAGGCATATCTCCAGGTTCTTTTTGAATTGCCAGTAAGTCCATTTTATGATCACTATGACAACAGGAGACTAAGCCCTTTATAGTTGCTATGACAACAGAGAGCAGTCCACACCCTTCAGATGTGATGGGATTTTCAGCCTTGATCTCCTGGGTCGATACCCTCATGTCCTTTGGCCTGATTTAGGTTGACGTACATCTGTGCCCTCATCCAGGCTGCAGCTAGTTTCCTCCCTTGCTCAATTACATTCTGCATTTCTTCAGCCCTTGGCAACATTATGTAGTCATTTTATTCCATCTGATTGGATTTTGCATCTCGTTTCAAATCTTTGGCCACAAGTCTAAAGCTTCACGTTAATGAAAATGTCTCTCTCTAATTTCTCCATGTTAGTTGGAATTATAGCCTTGAGAGTTTGGCTTAGATTCCCAGAAAGAGTTCCACTAGTGCTGTGTAACTTGATGGTGAAAATTCCTAGGCCAGCCACTGCTCTTAAGATCTGAGCGCTCTGTGCGTGTATTGTAACTAGAGACGGACAAAGTGTGATCTCCTTTGACTTTTGTGATTGGCTTGCTTTTGAACAGGCTTGAAGGCTTAATTGCAGTTGCATATAGAGACTCAAATAGGAATAGATCCTGTATAAGAATATCACAAAGTCACGGATAGAGGCCACCACTTGTTATGATGTGCTATTTACTTTTGGTAATCTAATTTCATTTTGCTTACGTACAGCGTTTGGGGTAGTGGTAGCCATTTTTTTCTTGGCAGACATTCTGTGCAATTATTACTTTTCTGGTTCTCCAACTTACCATCCATCTGTTTTTGTCATCATCTGTTGTCTCTGGTCTGGCTCGTCTCCCTCTTTGACATCTTGTTGAACCCTGAGCCTTCTTTTGGTTTATCTATAATCTGTGCATTGCTTATATTCGCTATGTTTTTTTTTTTTTTTAAACCTTGTAATCATGGTAGAGCCATAGTTGATGGCCTATTTATTTTAAAGAGATCTTCTCTCTGTCTCCCGGAGGAGCCCTTCAATTTTACCTTCTGGGCCACCACATGTTTAGCTTGGTAGGAACCCAAAGGCCATCAAGTCTCCCTACCTTACAGGGTCATTTCTTATATGTGTCCCATCTCTTGTTGGTCTTGGAAATTCCAAGCAGAAAATAGACACAGATTATGGGTGTGAGTTGGGACAATGCCATCCATTGTCTCAACGATGCAAGAGTGTCTTGGCATCTACTGTTTGAAGACGCCAGTTTGATGTTCCTTCCAACTTCGCCTTTATGATATAATCATCGTTACCCTGTAGAAGGGAGGCCTGGCAAAGACGAGCTGATTACCGTCCATTAGAAATCCTACTAGCCATCATAATGTTCCCATCATGCTCAGCTCTTCTCCACGTGCTCAGTTATGCTTTTGCTTAGGTGGCCACCTCTAGGAAGTGGCCAACGAGGCAGGAACCTCTGTGACCATCACTTTGAATGGATTTATTTTAAAGGCTGAAAAGCCAGGAGGAAATTAGCAGCAGCAGCAGCAGCAGCGGCAGTCATGGGGCACATAGCCACTGAACGGGATCATTTGGTAAACTGGACTTGTTTTTCCCCTAGTTTTTTTTTTAAAATATTTATTTAATTTTTGAGAGAGAGAGCAAGTGAGCGAATGTGTGAGCAGGTGGGGGACATAGAGAGAGGAGGACAGAGGATCCAAAGAAGGCTCTGCGATGACAGCAGAGAGCCCGACGCGGGGCTCAAACTCACGAACCATGAGATCATGACCTGACCCGAAGTCGGACGCTTAACTGACTGAGCCACCCAGGTGCCCCGCCCTCATTTTTTCAGAGTTATAAATGAACACCAAGCCTATGTGAACAATTAAGCATGAAGACTAAGCATGCAAGGATAGTGTAGTTGAATACAGCAAAGTTGTTTGGACGAATATTTACTATCTACATACTCTTATAGTGCTAATAGTGATAATAGTTATTATTTAAATCCCAGATGCCAGCTACTTTGAAAAATTGTTTCACTGAGTTCTAACCATCTTCTGAGATGAGTCTTACAATTATCTCCAGTTTTGCAAGCAGGAGGTCAAGTACGTGGGGAAAGAAAGAAGTACGTTGCAGAGAGCTGATGGTGGTAGGGTGGCCACTGAGGACGCAGGACTGTCAGTGCTGACACCAGGACGTCCCAGGCAAGCAGGGGTGTTTGGCCACCCTACTTGCACAAGAAGCCCTCATTGTGTAGACCCATCGGTGACTCTGCTCAGCATGCAGAAGCCTGGGCCGTGTGTCTCAGGCCAGGTGAATAGCCCAACAGGTATGATCCGGATGTCAGTTGGAGACATTCCTACTCCTTAGTGCAGAAGCCCTTTGTGGTATAGTTTCTTTGGCTCTTCAGGCTCATTCCCTGCGGCTGAGGGAGGCTGAGTGCAGGTAGCCTCCCCTGGACTGAGAGGTAGCCTCTCGATGCCTCCTTGTGTCAAATATTATTGTACCCAGAATCATCGCCAGCTCTTTTATTCTCTCTCTCATTCTCCACCGAGGCTGTAACTCAGGTGCCGTGTACTGAGGCCGGAGATGTCGGTTAGGTCTTAAAACAGCCCCTTGGGCAGTAAGGATGGGAAAACACCAGAGAAAGGGGTTTAGGGAGGTTGGGGAGGATGGGCGGTCCTGTTGGCAGAGGCCCTGTGGCCTCACCTCACCCAGTGGCTCCGCTCTTTTATTAGCTTTCTGCATTCAGTTTGGAAGAGGGAAATGTGTTTTCTTGAGTGAGGAATGTCCCGAGGGTGGAGTTCAGGCTGCTTTGCTCTCAGCTTGGCCTCTGGGATAAAACAGGGCCTACAGACACAGCTCTGTTTGAACTAAAATGACTCACAAGGGGTGTCCGTGGAGGAAATGAGGGAGTTCACTGGAACCTGCAGAAGGCTTGCCCTCAGTCGAGGGTGGACTGAGCTCATGGTCAAGCTGAAGGAAATAATTTTTGGTTTTTAAAAAAGGTATAAGATATTGACATGTGCGTACATAGATGGCAGTCTGAGAGGACTTCTTAAGAGGAATTCTGAAAACCGTTTTAAGCTGTAGAATCAGAGGAGCATACCTTACAGATGGAAAGGGGGCAGTGTTCTTCTGGAAAAACAAATCCTCATGTTTGCCATAATAGCGTCAGAGCTGAGCAATCACCCAGTACATGATATGATTCCAGAATGTTTCCTATCTTATTATATGTTGCAAATGCTAATGGTTAAATTTTAATTGCATTTTGCATGTGCCGATATTAAAATATTACATATACTAATATTAACATACTAATATTAAATTTTCAATTGCCGAACACACAACAGTTGGTGGGCTAGTTGGGAATATGGGAAGGGAAATGTTCCAGAAGCCTTCCAATGGATGGGAAATCACCGTAGAATGGAAACTTGTCCAAACCTGGGATAATTAGGGATTGACAGTGAAAAAGCCCTTAGAAAAGATACTTACAGCTGTTTATGATATGGGTTTACGTGGATTGAATGGTGTCTCCTACTATTTATGAGATGGGTGGGAAATTCCTGGAAAAATCGAGATGGAGGGAATTAACCCCTGCCCTCTGACTCCAGGGTTACAAAGTATTTCTAACACTGTTGCTGAAATGACCTGGAAACAAAAACACTATGGAGAAAGAATACTTTGCCCTTATCAGGTAGCTTAGAGTCTAACAGAGTAGACCGTTACTTCAGTAAGTTCAAGCTTTTTAAAAATTTTTTTCTCCTTTGGCGTGGAAAATTTGGCACGTGCTTCGAATTTGTCTCAGGTAAGTTTGCAAATCTGGAGAAAACAAAACAAAACTTGCACACAGGACAAAGGCGATCAGCAACGTTGGCTGGAGGCTCTGAGATTCAAGGACAACACCTGCGACAATCAGATATTTCTTGGAAGCCACAGCACCCAATCGGGCTCTACTCCGCTCTTATCTTGAGACCTACATTTCTTTGGAAGCTGTAGCTGTAGGATGAATATCATTGGGTCTTTACTGAAAGTCACGGCTACGTGTACCTGATGCTCACGATGGGCCCTGCACTGTTCTGAGTATTTTGCCTGTATTCACTCGTAATGCTTATGACTCTCTGAAGATGCTCTATTTTTTTCCCTCTCCTCGTTTTAAGATATGGAGGATCTGAGTGCAGAGAAGAGAATAACTCGACTTGAAGTCACACAGCTTATATCAGTAGTATCGAGACAGAATCTGGCTTGAGAACTTGTGTCCTACACACACTGCCCTGTGTACCGCCTCCCGCTAATTTCCTTTTGTTAAAAATAGTACCTGCTTCTCTTACCATGAAGATGTGACTTGTCCTGGGGCGGATGATGTGAGGACTACAGCCGTACAAACAGACTGAAGGTGTCACGGAAAAAACAGCTGGCGAGAGAATGAAGGACTCCTACCTCATTTCATATAAAAATATTTTTTATTTTTTTGAAATTTATTAAAACATTTTTTTTATGAATATAATTTATTGTCACATTGGCTTCCATATAGCACTCACTGCTCGTCCCAACAAGTGCCCTCCTCAGTGCGCATCACCCATTTTCCCCACCCCCTCATCCCCCCTCACTTTGTTCTCTGTATTTAAGAGTCTCTTATGGTTTGCCTCCCTCCCTCTCTGTTTGTAACTATTTTTTTTTTCCCTTCCCTTCCCCCCTGTGGTCTTCTGTTCAGTTTCTCAAGATCCACATATGAGTGAAAACATATGATATCTGTCCTTCTCTGACTGACTTATTTCACTTAGCATAATACCTTCCAGTTCCATCCACATTGCTCCAAAGGCCAGATTTCATTTTTTCTCACTGCCAAGTAGTATTCCCTTGTATATATAAGCCACATCTTCTTTATCCATTCATCAGTTGATGGGTATTTAGGCTCTTTCCGTAATTTGCCTGTTGTTGAAAGGGCTGCTATCATATAAAAATATTAACTCGAAATGGATCAAAGACTTAAATGTAAGAGCTGAAGTTATAAGACTGTTAGAAGAAAACAGGCATAAATCTTTGTGACCTTGGGTTAGATGGTAGCATAACTGATGAGACCAAAAGCCCTAAGCAATAGCCACAACACAATAAATCGAACTCTGTCAAAATTTGTGCTTTTACTTTTTTTTTAAGTTTATTTATTTTGGGGGAGCAAGAGAGAGCACAAACAGGGGAGGGGCAGAGACAGAGGGAGGGAGAGGGAATCCCAAGCAGGTTCTGTATTGGCAACGCAGAGCCTGACGCGGGGCTCAAACTCATGAATCGTGAGATCATGACCTGAGCTGAAATCAAGAGTCAGATGCCTAACTGACTGAGCCACTCAGGCATCCCCCCAATTTGTGTTTTAAAGGGCATACTCAAGAAAGCGAGAAGAAAACTCCAAGAATGTGAGGAAATATTTGTAAGTCATATATCTGAAAAAATTGGACATAAAGAACTGTTATAATTCAATAATAAAAACGTTAGCCAATTAAAAATGAAAAGACTTGAATAGACATTTCTCCAAGGCAGATATATAATGGCTCAATAAGCATATGAAAAGAGGCTTTGTCTTTAAGGAAATACACATCAAAACCACAATGAAATGCCATTTTACACCCACTGGAGTGTACAAAGTCAGAAATGTGGACAATAACAAGTGTTGGTGAGGATGTGGAGAAATCAGAACACTCATACATTCTGGTAGGAATGAAAAGTGTGCAGCTTCTTTGGAAAACAGTTTGGCAGTTCCTTAAGAAGTTAAACATAGACTTACCGTATGACCCAGCAATTCTGCTGATTGGCATATACCCAAGAGAATTGAAAACATAAGACTGCACAAAAAAACTCGTACATGTATGTTCATAGCAACGTTATTCACAACAGCCAAAAAGTGGAAACAGCCCATCAAAAAAAGTGCATCCATTAAAAAGTGGAAATGTCCACCAACTGATGAATTAATAAACAAAATGGCGTGTATGTATACACTAGAACATCATTTAGTCCGAAAAAGGAATGAAGTACTAAAACATGACGTAACATGAGAAACCTTGAAAACAAGCTAAATGAAAGAAACCAGACACCAAAGGTGATATACTGTGATTGCATTTATATGACATCTCCAGGACAGGCAAATCCATAGAGACAGGTTAGGCTCGGGGAAGAGGGGAGAATGGAGAGTGACTGCTGATGACAACAGGGTTTCTTTTTGGGGTGATGAAACATTCTGGAATCATATAGTGGGGATGGTTGTACAACTTTGAGATTACACTAAAAACCCCTGAATTGCATACTTTAAAAAGGTGGATTTTATGGTATCAGAATTCCCTTCCTATACAAACATACATACTTACTAAAAAAACACATAAACGAAAAAGAAAGCTGTATCTGTTCTTCTGGAAAAGCAGAAAACAAAGTTAATTGACCATTCAAAAAAATGCAACGGCTGGAAATGTTACCAACTTCATTTTGAGGACCAGAACTAAGAGAAACTGGGATCCACATCATCATCAAATGAGCTTCCCTTTTTTCTTTTTTTCCCTCTCTTTTTCTTCTCTCCCTCTCTCAAACTCAGCAGTTAGAAGAAATGAGTAGTTCAGGGGGGAGAAAAAAACGACGGTGCTTCTGTTTCAATCTTGAGGTCAGCGTTCAGTGTTATGACCTGTGAAACACTCCAGAGGTTCAAAATGTATTACAAAACAACATTTTGCAATGTTGATCCTCTCCACACTGCCTTTATTAATTTTGTGCTGTGCTGTGCTTTTTTTCTGGCTGGGTTTTTTTTTTTTTTTAATTTAGTTTTGCTACTTCCGCTTATTTATTTATTTTGACAGAGAGAATCCTCATAGTGAGTAAAGTATAGCCCCCTGAGACCTTGGATGCAGCACACTGTCATGATCTCTAGTCTGATAGTGGGCTCTTAGCACACTGTCCATTTTAATCCCAGCATGTCCTTTTTTTTAAAAAATTGAGATAGAGCTAACATATAACACTGTATTACCTTCAGATGTACAACATGATGATTGCGTATATGTATATATTGCAAAATGATCACGTCTGTAAGTTTAGTTCACTTCCATCACCACACAGAGTTTCACCTTTTTTTCTTGTGATGAGAACTTTTAAGATTTACTCTCAAAGTAACTTTCTAAATATATGAAATAGTATGTTTGATGTATGTTACATACACATCATGTATATGCATGTTACATACACATCATGTGTATGCATGTTACATACACATCATGTGTATGCATGTTACATACACATCATGTGTATGCATGTAACATACACATCATGTATATGTAGGTTACATATACATCATGTATATGTAGGTTACATATACATCATGTATATGTAGGTTACATATACATCTGGGGATATCTATGACATCCCCAGAACTGACTTACCTATGACTGGACGTTTGTACCTTTTGGCCCCCGTTCACCCCTTTCAATCTCTCCTTATCCCTGCCTCTGGCAACCACCAATCTCTTCTCTGTATCCGTGAGTTCGGTTTTTTTCAGATTCCACATGTAAGTGAGATCATGTGGTGTTGGTCTTTCTGATTTATTTCACTTGGCATAATGCCCTCAAGGTCCATCCATGCCATTGCAAATGGCAGGATTTTTAAATTTTTTATTTTATTATTATTTTTTAGTTATTTATTTATTTTTGAAAAATTTACATCCAAATTAGTTAGGATATAGTGCAGCAATGATTTCAGCAGTAGATTCCTTAATGCCCCTTACCCATTTAGCCCATCCCCCCTCCCACAACTCCTCCAGCAACCCTCTGTTCATTCTCTATATTTAAGAGACTCTTCTGTTTTGTCCCCCTCCCTGTTTTTATATTATTTTTGCTTCCCTTCCCTTATGTTCCTCTGTTTTATATCTTAAAGTCTCACGTGAGTGAAGTCATATGATATTTGTCTTTCTCTGACTAATTTCACTTAACATAATACCCTCCAGTTCTATCCACGTAGTTGCAAATGGCAAGATTTCCTTCTTGATTGCTGAGTAATACTCCATTGTATATATATATATACCACATCTTTTTTATCCATTCATCCGTTAATGGACATTTGGGCTCTTTCCATACTTTGGCTGTTGTCGATAGTGCTGCTATAACCATTGGGGTGCATGTGCCCCTTCGAAACAGCATACATGTATCCCTTGGATAAATACTTAGTAGTGCCATTGCTGGGTCGTAGGGTAGTTCTATTTTTAATTGTTTGAGGAACCTCCATACTGTTTTCCAGAGTGGCTGCACTAGTTTTCCTTCCCAGGCAGAATTTTTTTTTTTTAAGGGCTGAATAATATCCCATTAAATGTATGTACATGTTCACATTTTCTTTATCCATTCATCCCTCGATGGACAATTAGGTGGTTTCTCTGTCTTGGCTGTTGTAAATAATGCTGCAACAAAGAGGACCATTTTTTTTCTGCCCCAGTGTTATGTTCTGTACTTTCTGTACATTCTCACTTTGGTCACACCTAAAAAAAATTCTTTTTAAACAATCTTGGGCTAAATTGAGACTTGAAAATGTGTTGGTGGTGTTCTTCTGTCTCCCCCACACTGTGTTTTTGCTGCCCCATTTCCATTCTGAACTTTCTTTTCCGGATACTCATTCTTTTTATGTTCCTAGTAATTAATTACTCTCATTTTATCCCCCTTCACTCTCATTGATTCTTAGCTGTCCTACGTTCCGTCTCCTAGGATTTGGTTTAAAGACTAAATTTTATCTGATAAAGCAGCCGAGGACTATGTGTGCAGCGCATTATTTCTTCCAAATGGCAAATGTACTTCGCAATTTGAAGCAATCTCAGCATCTCTTGGGATGTCATGGGATGTTTGGTGTAGGGAGCTTCTTCCTCCTCAGCTGACACCCAAAAGGTGAGCTGATTTAATGCGCAAAACCCCGCAGCAATTACCGTAATCTGTAAGGTTGCTGGGTAATTGTGTTTACATGTTTTAGGTTTTTGTTTCCAGATGGAGAAAATGTGGCTCATCTGTGGTGTTCAAACATGGTTTCTTATCAATGGAGGGAAGAGAGGACACAAATGATGGTTGGCCGTTGGTTTTGTTCAAGAACTTAAAAAGAGGTTACTAGTTGTATATCCTTTGAATTTGGTTATAAGGTAGAGAGCATGTGCTGGGTACCCTAAGAGCAGGTCCGAGTCCTGACTGAGTCACTGACTTCTTCTTCTTCTTTTTTTTAACTTTATGCCAAACTATTTTAGTATGCATCTCTAATTAACAAAGCACCCTTATTTTATGAAAAACTACAACATAAATATTGCCCCAAATTTAGAATCCTCTGCATCCTGTGACACCAGTCCATAGTAACATTTCATTCTTTAACAAGGTTGTTTTTATGTTTGTTTATTTATTTATTTATTTATTTATTTATTTATTTACTTATTTCTTCATTTTTTAAATGTTTATCATTTTAGAGAGACTGAGCATGAGCAGGGGAGGGGCAGAGAGAGAGGGAAACACAGAATCTGAAGCAAGCTCCAGGCTCTGAGCTGTCAGCACAGAGCCTGATGCAGGGCTCGAACTCACGAACCGTGAGATCATGACTTGAGCCGAGGTCGGGCCCTTAACTGACTGAGCCACCCAGGCGCCCCTAACAAGGTTGTTTTTAAATTTTACTTTATTATTTTTTTATTTGTTGAAAATGTTTATTTATTTTGAGACAGGGAGCACACATGTGCGCACAAGTGGGGGAGGGCAGAGAGAGAGAGAGGGAGAGAGAGAATCCCAAACAGGCTTCATGCTTAGCACAGAGCCTGATTTGGGGCTCGGTCTCACAACCATGAGAACATGACCTGAGCTGAAATCAAGAGTCAGGCGCTTAACTGACCGAGCCACCCAGGTGCCCCTAGCAAGGTTTGTTTTTTTTTTTTTTAATTTTTTTAATGTTTATTTATGTTTGAGAGAGAGAGAAAGACAGAGCATGAGCAGGGGGAGGAGCAGAGAGAGAAGGAGACACAGAATCTGAAGCAGGCTCTAGGCTCTGAGCTGTCAGAGCCCGACGTGGGGCTCGAACCCACGAACCGTGAGATCATGACATGACCCGAAATCAAGAGTCGGACGCTTGACCGACTGAACCACCCAAGCGCCCCAAGGTTGTTTTTTTTTTAAATAGCTGGTCAAATTAGGAGTCAAACAAGGTACATCCATTGATATGGCTGTTTTTTTCTAGTAAGTATTTTTACATTTATAATTGTCCCCTTCCACCTTCATTCCTTTTATTGGCTGGGGAAACCAGATCATTTACACTGTAGAACGTCCCACAACTTTGGTTTGCCTAATTGCTTTTGTGTAGCATCATTTAACTTGTGCCTCTGTCCCCATATTTCTTGTAAACTCATAGTTAGAACAAGAGATCTGCTTAAATTCTGGTTTATTATTGCTATCATTTTTGTTTTCTGGCAAGAGCACTTGGTAGGTAGTGCTGTGTATTTCCCATTACATCACATTAGGAGGGACGTGATGTCTGACGCACCCATTTCACTGCTGTTAAGATTGAGCAGAAGATTTAGCCGCGTGCTTGATCCATCCTTTGTAAGTACCTCATCCGCCGCTTACTTAACGGTTTTTGCAACAACTTACCTAGGAGTTGCAAAGTGGAAACTTTCTAATTCCGTCATTATCTCTGCCTGTATTAGTTGGGAACCTTTCATATGGGTAAGATTTCCACCATCAGTTATTTGGTTATCCTGAAATATAGCTTGACGAGAAAAAGCAGGATACATTTTCGTCTTCGCCTTTTACTTATCAATTGTCAGCGTGATAATTGGGGCTGTAGCAACTTGTGCTGGCGGTTACCAGTAAACTGCTGTCTACTATTTTGCGGGTGGAGGTGGAAGGACATCTCGTCAAGTCATTACTGACCCCCAGGCTTTATAGGTTTGATGTATTTGAATCAGTTGCTGTCATTCTTTTTGATATTCATCTTGTGTCGTCTTTGGCCAGTGGAAGCTCCCTCTAATTGGCTTCTGTGTCACCCTATTAGTCTGAGTCATTAACTTCTGCACAGCAGTTTCCACCTCTTTAAGTAATTGGATTAGTTGGTCTTTAAGATTCCTTTTAGTTCTAGCTTACCTTCCAGAGAAAAGAGGCTGTACTCTAATGCTCTGCAGTAAATATCTCTTATGCTGGAAATACTCTGTTTTCTTCCTCAGTAGAGGGCACACAGTGAGTGAATTAATGCATTGGAAGATACGAAAGGTTTTTGTTTCTCTCCCTTTGATCTTTTAGCTCCCGCTTATGTGACACTGGCTCAGGACGCTTCCAGACCCTAAGCTCAGTATCTAGGTAGAAGACAAAACGAAACAAATGATATCAGCATTTCTCTGTACTTGAGGCTGTAATGAGGTTTACCAAGAAAGTCCCGTAGTTTGAAGATAGATTGGCTTGGAAATATACCAGCATTATGGTTGTTATTACTCCCATTGTGATATTTTTCTCACCTTCTATATGGGGCATCGGGCAGGAAGAATGGAGAGCGGCTGTTCATCCCTTAGCTCTGGGAAAGGGAGCGAGGAAGGGCTGAGGGCCCCCCAGTGAGCTGTTCAGGGAAGTCCAGAAGGCTGCAAAGCTGGCCAAGCCTTGCCAGGTGGCCGTAGAGAGTCCGCCCCAGTCCCTACAAGCCGGGAGCTGGAGCTCATCCATCCAGGCAGCGCCTGAACCAGATCCAGGCGACTGGGCCAAGTCCCCGAGGCTGTCCCTGGGACCAGAAGGTATAACCAGAGGGAAGCATGGATTTAAATTCCAGGGCATGCGACAAAAGCTTACCGTATCTGAGAAGAAGGAGCCGAAAATGACTTTTTATGAATGCTTGAAGGACACTGTCTTACAGTGAACCGTATATAATAAAATTTAAGAAGGGCCTGAGTTTTGTTTCTGTCTGTGTCCTGTGGAGCACATGTGACTTCAAAGGCAACTCTGTAGGGTGCAGGGAGAAAAGAGCATGCTTTTATTTCTGATTTTGGCACAGACCCTCCAAACTATTTTTGATGGCCAAGGAAAAAAAACCTTACATTCTCTCTAAATTCATTCGCGTTTGGCAGACCTACCTTTGTTTTCCTACCCTGGCAGTTTCCACTTCTTCCACCTGTGTGTTCTCCCTCCTTTGAGGCTTTATCTTGCAGGAAAAAGGCAAGGGTGATGTTAGATAATTTCAAGTGAGGCCTCCGACGGCCCAGTTCATTAATCGCCCCATCCTCGACCGTTCCTTTTTTCCCACCCTAAGTGCCTTCTGAATTTAAAGTCGTTTGCAAGACTTTAAAACCACAAAGCACCCCTTTAATAGGAGTCTGATATAAAAAGAGCTCCTGGTTTTATTTCAGTCTGATGGGACCCTTTGTTGACGAGCAGATAAAGCTTTAGCCTCATGCATGCACGCAGTGGCCGTGTGCGTGTAAGCTTCCACAGACCTGAAGATTGCATTAATTATAGAAATCGGGGACGTCACAGTTGTTTTCAATGAGTGTCTCTGCCTCCCTGACACGAGCCAGTATAATTAACATACAGTGTTATATTAGTGTCAGGTGTACAAATAGTGACTCAGCACGTGCATCCATCACCTAGTGCTCATCATGACAGGTGCCCTCCTTAATCCCCATCACCTGTTTCACCCCTGCCCTCCCCTTGGGTCACCATCAGTTTGTTCTCTACAGTTAAGAGTGTGTTTTGTGGCTTGTCTCTCTCTCTTTTTCCTTTCCTCATTTGTTTCCTTTCTTAAATTCCACATGTGAGTGAAATCAGGTGGTATTCGTCTTTCTTGGACTGACTTATTTCGCTAGCATTATACTCTCAAGCTCCACCCATGTCATTGCCAATGGCAAGATTTCAATTTTTGTTAATGGCTGAGTAGTATTCCATTGTATCCATATACCGCATCTTCTTTGTCCATTCATCTGTTGATGGACACTTGGGCTGCTTCTGTACTTTGCCTATTGTAAATAATGCTGTAATAAACATAGGGGCGCATATACCCCTTTGAATTAGTGTTTGTGTATTTTTTGGTAAATACCCAGATGTGGAATTACTGGCTCATATGGTATTTCTATTTTTAACTTTTTGAGGAACTTCCATACTGTTTTCCACAGTGGCTGTAAGTCTTCTGGCTTGTTTGGGGGCCAAGTTTCCTTTGTGGTGTCTTTGCCCTGCCTTTCCCTAGCTTCTCCTCTCTACTTGGACTTCGGTGCAGACTGATTCAGGGCAATGCAGTTTTTATTTCTTTTGGCCAATTTCTGATCATTTTTATTACTCTTCTCCAAACTCTGTATTGCCTATCCTGTTTGAAACTTTGAATCCTAATATAGGTGGGTGGTGGATTTGCCTAATTTTAAGAGTGGTTCTAATGAAGTTAATGCGATGGTTTTATTGCCAGAAGGGTCTTGTGGCTTCTCAGGAAGAAACATCACACTCTGTGTGAACCAGGAGAAAGGGCCCTGGTCTGATTATTACAGATTAGCAAGTGAAGGGCAAGGTATTATTAGCTTCGATACCTTTGGTATTAGAATTCTTTTTATCCCTGTATTAATAACTCATAATTCATTGGTCTTTTCTCTAATTGTTGTTAGTGATGTTGCTTTAAATTGTAAAGGACAATAATGCAGTAATGATAATAGTTATATCAATATGTTACAAGATTTACCCCTGTTTTCATCCTTCAGCAAAATAGAACCTTCTCTGAAGA
The DNA here is from genome assembly GCF_022079265.1 of Lynx rufus. Taxonomy (NCBI): domain Eukaryota; kingdom Metazoa; phylum Chordata; class Mammalia; order Carnivora; family Felidae; genus Lynx; species Lynx rufus. Next base: position 19,618,544 of record NW_025814889.1, on the reverse strand, counting down.
GTTGGGTTATGAGTAGAATGAATTTATGTTGGCCTAGTAAGCAGTATTATGATCTAAAAGCATTTATCTAGGTGACAAATGTGGAAGGTATTATATGGAATTCTATAAATACCAAGAAGTATTTCATCCATTTGCATATATTTTCCATCTTCTGTGCACAAAATTGTATAAAATGGTGCTAGTGAGGGGGCACCTGGGTGGTTTGGTTGAGCATCTGACTTCAGCTCAGGTCATGATCTCGTGGTTTGTGAGTTCGAGACCCGTGTTGGGCCCTGTGCTGACAGCTCAGAGCCTAGAGCCTGCTTCAGATTCTGTGTCTCCCTCTCTCTGCCCCTCCCTGGCTCATGCTCTGTCTCTGTCCCTCTCTCTATCTCTCAAAAATGAATGAACATTTAAAAAACATTATAAAATGGTGCTAGTGAACACACACACACACACACACACACACACACACACACAGCAATTTCCCTCAAAGAGCTTACTGTTATACTCCAGTAAAGAAACAGAAAAAGAACTTATATGAAACATTTATTGAATAACACAAGGAAACTTGAACCTAAATGTTGAATTGGTTGAGGCTAGCTAGATATATATTACATGAACTCAGACAGGGAGACTATAGAGTAGATGAGTTGGAGATGCCACACCAAGAGGAAGAAGAATTTGGGCAATTTGGGTGGGGGCTGGTGAGGTGAGGAGAAGAAGCACATTAGGCACAAATAATGGCACTGGTAGGGCCAGAGAGAAGGACCGTCCGGTGAAGATTGATGGGCCGCTGGGAAGGCCAGGATGGTTTGAACTGAGGGCTTAGGCACACAAGAGTCTTAGTGAGCTTTTTGCTAGTGATTTCAGTGTATGAATGAAACTGAGGCTAGAGAACTGTGAGACTATGAAGTTTTATCTACAGATAGGAAGTAAGCAGCAGGTATACTCACACCATATCATTGCTGGCTTTGGTAGTTTAGACTGTTTGCCAAGTCAGAAGAAAACTATAAAGTTGCAAGCACTTGTATTAGCAAATACAGTGTACTTCCCTAACGTGATCCAAGGTACAAATTTGTCTTTGACTTTACGGAAGAGGATTATAATTCTGTAAGATCTATAAGCATGAAGACCTTGTCTGATTTAGCTTTATGTTTCCCAAAAGGTACATCCTAGCACATGGTGGGTTTTCATAGTTTTCACTGAATATATATACCTGAATTTAATATAGCACATCCTATGATTTTGGTCTCAAAGAGGCATTATAAATGACACTCCAGAGTACCCAGTAGAGGTGGGCCTCATTGTCCAGGGAGCTTCTTATGCATTGGTGAGGTCCCACTGCTAGCTTTTTCATGTATCTTTCTGGGTTGCTACCAGACCAGCCAAAATTATGTTATCGAAGTATCGTCTATGACTATAGTAACCGTAGTAGGTATGTGAGACTGGATTCTTGACGTTACAGAAATTATGTTACATTGGAAAGATAAGAGTATTCATTGGGGAAAAATCAGAAGATCCAAAAAGGCAATATATAAGGCAGAAGTGCTGGAGGGGTTTGTCTTTCCTGCTGCTCTCTTCTTCATTTGTCTTTTCCTTAGGAAATCCATCTGTGTCGTATTTTCAAGTGCTGTGTCTGCTGATGATACACATCGATACCTGTTTTGGATTTCATGCCTGGACACTGAGCATTTTTTCATCACCTCAAACTTCATATTGTTAAAGCCAACCAGATTGACTTCCTTTTCCTTCTTCTGCACTGTTGTTCTAATCACTGAGGCTCAGAATCATTGACTGTTTCTGTATATCCATATTTCCTTGTGTTCATCAGTTGCCACGAGCACTCTATTCTGAACTGTGAGTAGGTCAAGAGAATAGAAGATATTTTTAACCAAGCGAGCCCCAATATGCAGAGCAAATGGACAAAAGGAAAGAAAGTGATGTTCTCGAGACTCTGATGGAAGACACAGATGATAGAGTTTTGACTTAATGGTACAGAGAAAGATCTGTTTCAGGGCAAGAGAAACCCCTGCATTCCTTGGCCTGAAACATATGTTACCCGTTAACTTACTTAATGTTGGTATATCAAATTTTGATAAATAGAATTCTGCTTTAAATGTTTTAGAAAAGCTTAGGATAGACAGGAAGCCTATTATTAACTTTGTATTTTCCTATCACAGTATTTTCTGGTATACTGGTAGGTTTCCATGCAGTGTACACTGATTCTTAGCTCCACGATCACCAGGCTGTCTTGTGTGTGGCTTTAGGTTAATGGAATGAGCTGTCATGTGTGGTAGGCTCTCACTAGGGGTATTTAAGCAGAGATGGCATTACTCTTTCTGATACCAAAGACAGGAGGCTGGCCCTGGGTAGGAGATCGGACTACCTCTCTATGACCCCTTCTAAGATTAAGATTTGGGGGGCGCCTGGGTGGCTCAGTCAGTTAAGCAACTGACTTTTGGTTTCGGCTCAGTTCATGATCTCACAGATTGCGGGATGGAGCCCTGCATCGGGGCTTGGACTTCTCCCTCTCCCTCTCTCTCTGCCCCTCCTCTTCGTGCTCTCTTTTGCTGTCTCTCTCAAAATAAATAAACTGAAAAGATTTTATCATTTTATCGTGATTTATAAGAGGATTATTTAGTCATTAATTTCTACCATTATGTAATATCCTGGCAGTAGGCATGCATTGATTTTGGCTTTCTCTGTGTCACCTTGGAAGGCATGAGGTTAAATGCAAATGACATCCAAGGGGGGGGGCGCCACGATTATTGAATCGGGGGGGTGGGTGGGCTGTGATTGTTGAATTAAACTAAAATATTCTTTTGACTTTGTCACGTGGAGCTCAGTGGTAGGGGCTGAATCTTGGAAGAACTGGGCATAGCATTATCATAGCATTAAGGTGGTCCACAGACAATTAGCCGGACCAAGTTTATAAAATTACATTGTTATGAAGGCTCAGGGTATCTCTCTGTAAGGGAGGTAGAAAAGGGATAGGAAGAAATACCCTTTCCTTTGAACTGAAGCCATGCAAGACAAAAAGATAGCAGGGTGTAATTTCAGGGTGCTTGATCTATACTGTAAACAAAACAAAACAAAACAAAAAAACGTTTCAGAGCCAGGCATACTTTAGAAATTACCTCCTGGGTTTTTTAGCCATGTTTCATTTTCCCGGTCTCATACTTTAAGAGGTTCTCCCTCTACTTCATAGAGGGAGCTTGAGGTTATTCTCTGAAGCTTAAAAAGTGTGGCTCCCTTAGATCCTTTGCCAGTATCCCATCATCATCTTGAAACAAAGAACCTGGTAAACATCCACAGCTTACTCGGTGGAAAAATGCCTTTGAACCAGTTCGACCATCGAGAAGAATCTTTACAGCAGCAAACACAGAGCTGTATTGTATGTATTTAGTGCTTGCTCCAGACGTCTCTGGCATGTGTCTTTCTTCTGGAGCTCCCTCTTGAGCGAGCATTGTCCTTCTTGTGCCAAAGTTGTCCTGTCGGTGGTCCTAGGTGTTTTCTGCTATCATGAAATACTTAGGAAGAGTGCCGACTAACCAGTGTAGGAATGATGGAATGGAATGCATGGAAGAAGAAACCATAGCAATGAATAGTAATTAATTGATTCAGGCAAGAATGATCTATAGATGCTAAAATCAGTGAGTGAAAGATTGTTGGGAACAGAGTTTTCTCGAAGTGTCACCCCCTGGGCTACTCAGTTAAAAGGAAAACAGGTACCTTTACAGTGGAGAATACCTTAAACTTGTGATCAAATTCAGGCAATTTAACATCACCAAAAGGGGAACGAATTGACATCATGTACCTTCTGATTTGATCCCTGCCTGTCGCTTATGCAGCATTCCTGCCCCAAATGTTTAACCCAAATCTACTCATGAGGAAACAATCAGACAAATCCAAAAATGAGGGCTTGTTTTTTTTTTTTTTTTTTTTCTTAAAGAAATGCCGGTCGTTATAGATCGAAAGAGCTAGGGGAACTGTTTTTTGGTTGGAGGAGGCCAAAGAGATGTGACATCTAAAAGCAGTGTGTGATCTTGGGGTGCATCCTAGGTCAGGGAAACAGCTATAAAGGACATATATTGGGTCATTTGGGGATATTTGAAAATGGACTATGTATTAGGTAATAATGTTACATCAGTGTTGTTTCCTGAGTGAAATAGTTTTGCTTATGTCAAGAATGTCTTTGTTCTTAGGAGATTCATATCGAAGTATTTTTTTTTTTAATTTTTTTTTTAACGTTTATTTATTTTGGGGACAGAGAGAGACAGAGCATGAATGGGGGAGGGGCAGAGAGAGAGGGAGACACAGAATTGGAAGCAGGCTCCAGGCTCTGAGCCATCAGCCCAGAGCCTGACACGGGGCTCGAACTCACGGACCGCGAGATCGTGACCTGGCTGAAGTCGGATGCTTAACCGACTGAGCCACCCAGGCGCCCCTCATATCGAAGTATTTATGAGTTAATTGTCACGCTCCTTGCTATTAACTTTCATGTGAGTCATATAAAATATTATATATGATAATATTTGTGATCTATAACTTATAGTAAATATATAATAATATAGTATAATACACTGTATCACATATATGATGTGTATTTACCTTATGCATACATATATACAAATCATACATACATACATTTGTGTCATATATAAAGCAAATATGGCAAAATGCTGAAAATCTTTAAATCTAGGTAGAAGACATACTCATTGCACTGTTTTTGAAAACTTTCTGAGATTGGAAATTTTCAGCATAAAACGTTGAGGAGAAAATAACTTTTGTTTTTGGGAGGAGGTAGTGGAGAAAAATGTTGAGTTGTTAAGCTCATGTTTATGAGAAAATGGCATTTTATTACTGTTGAATAAAGCAGAGTTAGATGGTAACAGCCCATTGAAAACAAGTGTTCACAGCATAATTTGTTACGTGAGCTTGATTCAGAGAGTCTTGAATTCAGAAATTTTAGAGCAGAGAAATGATTGCTGTGGGATATCTCAGTCTTTCTCTTTTGTTTCCACAATATTGACTTTCTCCTGTTGTGAATCCCCAGCTCACAGGATTGTTGTAAGAATTAATGAGATAATGTATGTGCAAGTGCTTTGTAAGCTGTGAAAACAACGTCTCCAAGTTTCTTTGTGTTTAGGGTGTAACTTGTGTTGAATTGTAACACCCAGTGTTGTCTTTTATCAGTGTACGGGATATGCATTTGTGGGAAGACAAACTTGGGATCAGGGGCTTTATTAAGAGTCATTCCATAACATATGTAATTTAGAAAAATAAAGCTGCCTCCATTTAGAAGAGATTAACACAGTTCTGCCTTTTGGCATATCTAGAGCAGTGTCTAAATACGTATAACAAATATTAGCTTTTTCGGCAATGAAACAAACTTCGCTCACTCTTTATGCTCATTTAACCAGTTGTGCTTATGAAAAAATCTTTCCCCAGGGGTTGGAAAAAGAGCAAATGAGATTTAACATAAGTCGAGAGAACATTAAGTAGAGAAAAGCTAAGAGTTGCTTGCTGTGCTGTTATCTTGTGATAATTTCAATTTAGGTTTTTAAATACGCTTTTAGAATTTTATTGTTTCACTAAATAGAAAATGGAGTCAATGTATATGGAGGACTTGGAATGAATACGGAGAATGAACGCTTTGCTCCTTCAGAGGGAGGCAGGGTCAGAAGATCTATTATATGGTGATATTTTGACCCTGGCTGAGAGACGATTGCATAGAAAGAATGATGACAAGGAAGGAAATGGGGAGTGGCAAATTTTACACATTAGCTGGAGGAGACGTTCTGGTCAGTTCTTGAACTTGACCGGATTCTTCAGCTAGCATAGATAAGTCAGGTGCAGCCGTGGTCTGTACAGGTGTCATTGGTAATAGGTGTGAGGTTGCTAGATTAGCCAGGGTGACGCGAGGTGGTGATCGTTGTCAGTTGGCATTTGGGAAGATCATGATGATGAAAATTTTAAACAACAATGACCACTGAGCAACTACTATGTGCGAAGAGAGGCATTGGCTGCCTTATGTGCGTTTTCTCAGTTAAACCTCACAAAATCCCTATGAGGAAGGTATGTGCTCATAGGCTTCTCATTTTTCGGATGAGCAAGGTGGACCGAGAGAGGTTAAATAACTTGTGTAGGTCATGCACAGAGTCGTGGCAAAGTCGCTACAGGAACCCATGTTGTCTGACTCCAGAGCTCGTTTGACTACCGTGCTGTATAGTCAACTGACTCTCGAAAGTTGGTCTTGGAGAGAACCGGTGAAGATGCGGAGAGTTTTTAGAGATAAGACATGTTTCTGGCGACGACAGAGTAAAAGGGGCTGGAGTTGCTTTCTCAACTTAAACAGCTAAAAATGACCAGGGAAAATATGCGAAACAGCAGCTTTCAGACGTGAGACCAGTAGAAGGAGCACAAAACGGTAATCTTTCGGAGGAGGGAAACAAGTGGGATTGCTTCAGATCACTGCCTGGAGTACATATTGTATTTTCAGACACATAGTAGAGCCTTGCTGTCACCCTCAGTTGAGGAAACAGTTAAAAGAGGCTTCAGTCGCTAGAATTCACAGGGTGGCAAGGTCCTGGGTAGCAGAGAATGACACAGAGAGACAGCCCTTGAGGTCTGTGTGGTTTTCCGTGAACGCGTGGGAGGAAACTGCCCGAGGCCAGGGAAAGACATGGCAAAGGCTCGGGTGGAATCCACCACCCGGATCGGGAAGACGCGCTAACGTCCAGGTATCATTGGGAGTTCTCAGAAGACCACTGCCTCACTTGTGTGGCACAATTAGCCCTTAGACTAAAGACTGTTCTGGTCTTGCTTAGCAAAGCTTAAAGGCAAGCCACGGAAGGATCAAGTTATTTCCGAGTAACTTTGTTGCATCCAACACAAAGGCCAAACATATTTAATTAAAACAAAATTTTTTTAATGTTTATTTTTCAGAGAGAGGGAGAGAGAACAAACGGGGGAGGGGCAGAGAGAGGGAGACAGAGTCCGAAGCAGGCTTTGAACTGTCAGCACAGAGCCCGACGCGGGGCTCGAACTCACGAACTTCGAGATCATGACCTGTGCCAAAGTGGGACGCTTAACCGGCTGAGCCACCCAGGAGCCCCTAAATGGACCAAACATATTTAAAAGAAAACAAAAAAGCACCAGCCCCAACAAAATAAAATTCACATTGTGTGGCATCCAATCAGAAATTGCCAGGCATTCAAAGAAGCAGAAAAATGTGATCCATAATGAGGAGAAAAACAATCTACAGAAAAAGACCCAGAAATGACACAGATCCCCCTACCCCCCCACTTAAAAAGAAATGGACAAATTGAGTGATCATATTTTTATTAAAAAATATTAAATTTGTATTTAAAGACATTCCCACAAAGCTAACTCCAGACCTAGGTTCCTTCATTGGTGAATTCTACCCAGTATTTAAGGGAGAAATAGCAATTCTACATAAACCCTCAGAAAATGGTAGATAGAGGTTATGAGGTCAGTAGTATCCTAATTCCAAAACTAGACAAAGAAATTATAAGAAACGAAAATTACAGAGCAACATCCTTCATAAACACAGACATAAATGTTCTTAACCGACTTTTAGCCTATCAAATCCAACAATACATAAAAGGGATAATACATCGTGGCCAAGTAAGGGTTTAATCCCAGGAATGCAGGGTTGGTATAAAATTTAAACATCAATCAGCGTTATTCATATTAGCAGACTAAAAAAGAAAAAGCATATGTGTATCTTAACTAGACACAGAAAAAGCATTGGGCCATATCTCACATCCCTTCCCGATGAAAACTCAGCAAAATAGGAACAGAAGGGAACTTCTCCATCCTGATATGGGGCATTTGTGACAGACGTTTGTAAAGCTAACCTCTCACGTAACAGTGAAAGACTGAAAGCTTTACCCTAAGATGGGGGCAAGGCAAGGATATCCACTTTCACAACTTCTATTCAGGGTAGTGCTGGAGGTACTTGTTGATGCAATAAGGCAGGAGAAAGAAATAAAAAGCATATAGATTGGAAAAGAAAGATAGACTGTCCTTATTTATGGACAATATGATGGTCTCTGTAGGTAATCCTAAAGAATCTAAAAAAAGCTACTAGAACTAGTAAGTGAGTTTTACAGGATGGCAGGAGATAAGATCCTGCATACGGATTACATTTGACTATAGTTCTATACACAGTACTAGCAATGAGCAATTAGAACTTGAACTTGAAAAGCAATCCCATTTACAACAGCATCGAAAATTATGAAGTGCTTTGGGATCAATTGGACAAAAAAATGGGTAAGACCTCTATACTGGAAACTATAACATTCTGCCGAGAAAAATTAATTAAGGTCTAAAAAAATGGGTAGATCACAGATTGGAAGACTCAGTATTATTATGTCAGTTCTCCCCAAATTGATCGATATATTCATCATTCTCCCAGTTGAAATCCCAGCACCCTTATTGTCTTGCACAACTTGACTGCTGATCTACAAATATAATCTTGAAAAAAAAAAAGAAGGAAATTGTAACACGTATGTTGCCTGATTTCAGGATTTACTGTAAAGCTACAATAATCAAGGCCATGTGGTGGTAGCATGAAATTAGGAGACTTGAAACACAATAATTTTCCATAAAGATGCCGAGTTAACGCAATCGGGTAAGGAACATTCTCTCAACAAATGGGGCTGAAACAATGGTATAGCTGTATGCATGAAAAAAAAAAAAAGACTTCTCTCTTACTCAGACCACACAAGAATGAACTTGAAGTGGACCACAGACATAAATGTAAGACAATTAAATTTCTAGAAGAGAACGTGGAGCAAAGTTTTAGTGATCATGAGTTGGGCAGATATTGAAAAAATATGAGACAAAAAGCAGACACTATACAAAAATGGATACATCGTATCTCATGGAAATTAAAATCTTTTTTTTTCCTCAAAAGGTGCCAATAGGAAAGTGAAATGGGAGAAAATATTGCAAAATACTTATCACACAAAGGATTTGTACCCAGAATACATAAAGGAGTCCTTTTTTTCTAGTTTTGTTATTATTATTATTATTATGAAAGTATAGTTGAAATTATAAGGAACTCTTAAAAGTCAACAGTAAGAAGACAAAAACTTCATGAAGCCTGTTAAAAATGGGCACAAGAGTTGGAGAAGCATCTTTTTTCACATGGTTAGTCATTAAGTAGATGTAAATTAAAACCACAGATACACTGCTGTGCTCCTGTTACAATGCATAACATGTTACAACGCATAACATGTTTCCCCATGTTATATTCCCGTCATAAATGTTTCCCCAAAGGTTGGATACCATCCCTCCAGCAATTCTACTCCTAGTTAGACAAGAGAAATAAAGCATAGGTGTTCAACGTGTATGTATAAAGACTTGTACGCGAATGTTCATGGCTCTATAGCTTTATTTCTGATAGCCCCAACCCGGAAACAACACCAACGTCCATCAGTGTGAATGGATAAATGTGAACTGATTTTGGTATATCCATACAACGTAATACTACTCAACAATGAAAAGGAACAAAACGTCAACACGCTCAACACCGTGGATGACTCTCAAAGTAATTATACTGAGCGAGTGGGATTAGTTAGTAACACACCCAGTAACACAGTACACACAGTAACGTTCACATGTGATTCCATTTCCATCCAATTCTAGAAAAGGCACCATGATCTGTAGCGATAGAAAGTGTATTGGTGGTTCCCTGAGTTTGGGTTAGTGGAGAAGGAGGGGGAATGGAATACAAAGAAATCTGAGGAAACTGTTGAGGATGGAAATCTCCATTATCTTGATTGTGGTCATAGTTTCATGGGTATATATACGGATGGCAAAGCCCATTAATTGCACACTTGCAACATGTGCCTCATATTGTGTGCCAATTATGCTTCATTAAAGCTGTGAAAAGAACCCTAACTCCTGGCATTGGTGAGACACTGAAGTAGCACATTAACAGTTGCGGTAGTAGAAGCCTAGATATTTAGAGCAGATGAGACCGTAGAGATGCTCTTCGCCATCACCGAGAAGTGAGTGATCTGTCCAGGGTAGTCGCACACTATGTAATTAAGCCTCATCGAAATGTTACATCTCATGACTCCCCCATGAGAACATGAGCTCCAGGAAGACTGCCAAGTCCTGTCCACCTTTGTGGCTTCCACCCGGTTTGGGACAGTGTTTTGTACACGGTGATGCCTTAGTACATATATGCTGGTTAGTTGACAGAATGATGTTTCCTAGAATGAATTATAGATGAGAACCGCCTCACATTCTTGGTTTAGTGGAAAGATGCCCTCGGTGCGTGGTAGATCTTATTACAGTTTCCACTTCTAAAACGTTTTGGGGTTTCCTTTGGGCACAGAGTTGTTATACTGCCATTCGTGACACTACTGAGGCCTGGGAAAGCCTCTGAGGTAGAACGTGAATTACCGGGGTGCATATTATCGAGGGTCTTCAAGTGTCAGAGAAGCTAAACAACAGGAGCTTAAACAAGAAGGAAGGATGTTTCTCTGTCACCCAAGTCTGAGCTGATGTGGTGGCTCAGCTCTGTGAGGTCATCGGAGACCCGCCTCATTCTTGTTTTCCACCATCCGTCGGTCTTGCCTTGTCCCGACGTTTCATGGTGGCTCTCACCATGTCCACTTTCCCTGCAACAAGACGGCGTGGGGGCAGGAGAAACGTAACAGTTTCAACCATCACATCTCTGTACAGATGGTTTTGGCTGGAGCTGTTTCTTGGCCATAGCGAGCTGCAGGTGAGCTGGGCGTGAAGTCTTACAGTGGAAGAACGGAGAATAGACATCGTGGGGGTGACTGGCAGTCTTCGATACAGGGAAGGGTCTGAGGATCACAGGAAGTTCAGCCTCACAGATGACTAGAGTTCACGAAGTTCATGGTGTGGCCGTGTCACCCAGAACTTTGCTTCTTGCATCGATTCAAGGAAGGGACACAGAGGCTGTGTCACTGGAGACGTGGCTGGAGGAGGGCAGGCTGGGTCTTCGACCCCATCACTGGCCCACCCTCTTCTGTTTCGGGCTATGAATGAAGGAGCTGACCCTCCCTCCGCTCCCTCTGCTAGAGTTACTTCCTGATGGCTAATACTTTTTCCAAAAAAAAATCACAAAATGTGTCTGTGGAAGGTCGGGATGAGAGAATGGAACCTTCCCATGAGAAAACTGCTACAAGGGATACCTGAGGAAGACTGGCAGGAAATGTGTTATTAACATTTAATAACTTAGTGGCTTAGTCATTGCTAAGGATGCTATAACACTGTTTTAAAAATTAATTTCTTGGGGCGCCTGGGTGGCTCGGTCGGTGAAGCCTCAGACTCTTGATACTGGCTCAGGTCACGATCTCACAGTTCGTGAGTTTGAGCCCTGCATTGGGTTCTGCACTGACAGCGTGGAGCCTACTTGGGTTTCTCTCTCTCAATCTCTCTCTCTCTCTCTGCCCCCTCCCCTGCTCATGTGCTCTCTCTCTCTCTCAAAATAAATAAATAACCTTAAAAAATTAATGTCTCGCAATTTTGTGAAGCAGCTGATTTTAATTTTCACTTTTTTAAGTGGAAGAAACTGAGTCATGGAAGGGTATATAACGAAGCATCTCTGTGCAACGAGTGGCACAAATCAGTCCTGGAAACCCAAATTACGGATTTGCCATCCATTTCTTTGCCCACGAGGTCATGCTTCTTTTGGAGAAGATGAGAAATGATCTAAAGAAAAAGAAAGAAAATTTAAGAACTTTCTCCCCCAGCCCTGTATTCATAGAATAGACATTTCTCTGTTGATTGTCCCCGGGGGTGGCCCCCCAGAGCTCACAGGGAAGTGGACTGCCTCGTCCTCAGAGCCGTGCACGGTGCTCTTTATCTTTTACGCAGGGTGCACAGTGTTGCTTAGCAACAGTGATTCCTCCGGCCCTTACAACCGCCGCAGCCCGCGGAACTGACAATAGAGCAGAGTTGGAGAGTGAGATCCTCATTTTTCAGCGTCTTCACTGTGGTTAAGGGGGAATAAAGAAAGGAAAGGCAAACGGGATGAAAGAATCTCAACCAACAGCACAGTGTGGAAAAGCATCGGCTGATGCTGGAGAAGGGTGCCGTGCCACGCATCCTACACGTGATGAGTAGATGCTGGCCGTGAGAATTAAAAGGGAGTCACCACAGCAGCAGAGGTTAATTAGAGAAAGTAAAGAGGCGAGAGGAGGAGATGACTGTGCAGTCTAAAAATCAAAGTTTCTGACCGACTGGGTGTCTCGAGCAAGTTTATCCTCTTTCTGTTTGGGGGTCTGTCTTCCTCCCTCCCTCCCTTCCTTTCTTCCAGATTATCGGGCAAGACTTTGAAGGGAAATAGAAAGGATGGAGGGAAGCTTTTTGATTTTTTTTCCCTCCAGCTCCCTTATTGGCAGTCTTAAAGATGGGTGAAGCGGCTTCTTACTGGCTTGGAAGTGTTTAAAAAGATGTCCAGGGTGGTGACTTTCGGCGCTGACCTTGGGTTGGCTTCTTTGTGGTCCTGTGCAACAGGGCAGGGCAGCCCCGGACGCTCGGAAGCAATCTGCAGCATTTGAGGGAATTTTAATGTTAGAAATGCCCTTGTTTCCTGGTTCATATTCTTTCTCGCCCTTTCCATCATCTCATGGAGATAAAATGGAGGAGCATGTGCTGACCACTCACATGGGATATTTCAAACCTGAGAGATTACAATCTTTCATATCAAATGCAGTTACGGCCCTTTGTAGAGCAGTTTTCTGAAGTGAATCAGATGGGTTTTTCAGAGCCGAAGGAAGTCAGAGGATGAAATAAATAAAAGCAAAGAGGAAATTGGAAGGGGTGTGTGTGGGGGAAACATATGTTTTCAGATGATATTTTAAAATAGATGGAGAGCTGATGAGACAGAGATACTGAAAACCGGCTCCAGATGGTGGGAATAGAAGTGGCAAGCTGGTGTGAAGGGACAGAGCACAGGCATCAGACGGGGGGGGGGGGGGGTGGTGGGAGAAGGCGAGGGGAGAGGGGAGGCGGAGGCTGAGGGAGGCCACCATGTAGATGGGCGGGGTACTAAGAGTCGTTGAGGTTCCCCAGAAAGAAATTAGAATGATTGAATCCATACCCTTCACCTTTAGGTTAATAATTTATTCAATACGTTTCTGTCTCTGTATTAGATCTTTTTAAATGATATGTTTATGGAAAAAGGCAAACTTGTTTCACTTTGACTTCTTTGCAAAAGCTATGGCTGTAGACAAAACAACTATTCACATCATCACCGATGAGAGGCCGTGGAGGAAGAGGGCCAGAAGGGGACTCTATCAAAACTTGTTTTTTCTGTATACATTCAAATTATGGTGATACCTATGGCAGGATATTTATGCTTTCCTGTAATAGCCTTATAGAGCCCTAAATGACCTGAATTTATCTTCACCAATTGGTCGGAGGGGGAGGAATGATTGAGAGAGAGGAAATTGAGAAATAAGAAATTATTCCACGTCTGTATTAAAATATCCAGAATGGCTTCTCATTACTAAGAGAGAGAGAAAAATCCATCCACTTTCCCTTTATGTAAAATGATGCCATTTTATTTGCATGGTAATCGTTTTACATCGGTGGGTTTCCTGACTGTGAATTTGGTGCTGTATTTTCACTCAGCATTTATTGACCACCTACTGTGTGCCAGGAAGAGTTCTAGGGCTACAAAGAGGAACACATCATAGTTTTGCCTTTGTCTTTTGCGTCAGTGATGAAAATGTCTCCTTCCATATTCGCACTCTGTGTGTTTGGCTTTGTTATTACCCCAGAGGTGCCTACAGCTTGAGTTCTTTCCCTGCCATAAATCCACACCTCACTCTTGTCTCTTTTCAGCTGACCTGCCATTACTGATTTCTGCCTTTTCCAACAGCTGCTGGTGCTTAGATAATTGTTGGTATCAGCAGTTAGCTACCAGGGTTACAGAAAACATAAAGATTCAAAAGGAGATTATTTTAATGCTCATTTTATGTAGGGCCATGAATTAAAATGGCAACACTTGTCTAGTCCATTAAACAAGGAATAGAATTTGTATGCAGAAGGTGACTGCCCTCGTGTCACTAGAGTCTTTTGCATTGAGCTGCGTGTGACTATTCCATCCATAAAAAGTCCAGTGTCTTCATTTATTGTGTGGCCCTTATCATGTTTCAGGGAAATGCCCATAGCCTCACTTGTTGTGATTGACGCAGTTGCTTTTGCATGGGGTTGCTTGTCAGTTTCGTGTCAGTTTCAGAGATTGACTGAGCCTTATCTTTTCTGTTTACAGTTCTCTTGGACTTTTTCATTTGTTCTTGTTGCTTGCCATGGAAACCTTTTTGTAAATCTTTTGTTGGTGATGATGTAACCAGAACAGTACAGGCAGAGCCCCCAATGCCTGACAATACATGAAATGACTAGTTTAAGCAATACTGAAATAGAGGCAAGCCTATTGCTATAGGGAACAGAAGGGACACACTCTATTATTGGGTTCTTTTTTTTCTTTTTTGCTAAGAGGCAACAGTTGTTGTAAATTTTGTTTGGAAACAGTAAAGAATTGGCAATGTGTGGGCAAAAGTTTCCAAAGTAGTGGTATCTGAGAAGTCAAAACTCCTACAAGTGTATTTAAATGAAATATAAGCTGAGAGATCATTATTTTTTTGGTTTTAAGGACAGCTTGTAGGTTATTGATGCTGTGACTCAGAAGGGTAGAGGAACCAGTGAGGGAGCTAGGATAAAATACAGGGGCCCATAGTAGGTGAAAAGTGGTACAAGTTGAGGAAAAATAGACTGATGTGGCGAAACCAGTCTAAATCCCTGTTAAAAATAGACACTCAAAACCAAGTAGATTCAGAAATGTGTGTAAATATTACGTTGTTCTTTCTTTCTTTCTTTCTTTCTTTCTTTCTTTCTTTCTTTCTTTCTTTCTTTCGAGAGAGCGACCCCCATGAGCTGGGGAGAGGGGCAGGAGAGAGAGAGAATCTTAAGCAAGTTCCATGCTCAGTGCAGAGTCCAACATGGGGCTCTATCCCACGACCCTGGGATCATGACCTGAGCCAAAATCAAGAGTTGGATGCTTAACTGACTGAGCCACCCAGGCGCCCCAATATTATGTTTTTTGTAGATCCTTTAAAAATGTTTCAGCAACTTCTTCAGGCTAATCTAAGCTACATTTTCAGCTAAATTTTTTTTGAGGAGTAAGTTTTACATGCAAATCAGGTTATGCCCAACTCAAGCTAAAGAAATTAGCTGGTAGAGGGTGAGATTAGGGAGGAGAGAGAGCTGAAGGAAGGTGGATGGAAGGAAGGTGAGGAAGAGGGCCTTAGAATTTCCCTGGTATCTAAGTCCAAAGTAGATTTCTTTCTTTCTTTCTTTCTTTCTTTCTTTCTTTCTTTCTTTCTTTCTTTCTTTCTTTCTTTCCTCAGAATTGTTTTCATTTTCTCAATCAAAATCATAGTATTAGCAACAGGATCATTTTGACATATCGGGGTGGGGGGGGATACATTGAGATGCCTGTAGGTTCTATCCTCTTTAAAGCAAAAAGCACAGCATCAGGGTTGTGTGTAATGTGACATTTAGAGTTTTGGAGCCAGAAGATAATCTCATCTAACCTCCTCATTGTACTGGCGAGGAAGCTGCAATGTACAAGCTTAAATGATTTGTTCAGTCTATCAGTGGATTAGTAGAGACCAGAACCCAGATTTTCTTATGTTCCTGCTCTCATGTCTTATATAGTCCTGTGAGGATTGGTGTGGAAAGAGGCATGAGAAAGCCAAACTATGTCTTCCCTATCGCTTTCTCAAAAAGCTGACATTGATAGACTATCTCTGACTGAGACAGAAGGAAGTCAACCAGTGGCCAGGAGACAAACACCACTGGGGTACTCTTCTGTCCTCGAGCACAGAGTGCTCTAAATTCAATTAATATAGAAAATGCTTGAGATTTAAGAGAAAATTGCCATTCTGGTTCGAACCATACTTCCCATACTTTATCATTCTTCGTTATATGTATGTTACATACACTCTCCATAGTCTGGTTTGCTTCAAAATCCTTAAGCTCAACAATTTGAATAGCAGTTTAGTGCTTTGATTTTAAAAGGTAGACTTATGCTAATACCATGGTTTAACACCCTTAATTCAGTGTTTTCCAAAAGTTTATTGATGTAGAATTAAAACATTTTTTCTTAGGGGCACCTGGGTGGCTTAGTCGGCTGAGCATCTGACTTTGGCTCAGGTCGCGATCTTGTGGTTTGTGAATTCGAGCCCCATATTGGACTCGCGGCTATCAGCCTTCATGGCAGAGCCTCTGTCCCCCTCTCTCTGCCCCTCCCCTGCTTGTGCTATCCCAAACATAAATAAATATTAAAAAAATTTTTTTTCTTTATTTAAGGGAACTTGTAGGTGGTTTTGGTTATCGCTCCTCGTCAGTTTACCTTCCTCTGACCTTGGTCCCCTTATTGCTCCTTCTGCCCACTTTGCTTAGGCAAGATTTTCCCCAACTCAGTCCGTATCTCCTCCAAGCCAACCCATAACTTGGCCACCGGATAACTCTCTACTCTTCTTTCAGGGCAGGGATTCTGAAACTACCTGAGAATAGTCCTTGGAGTCGATATTTGGACCTCACCTCTTAGATTCCAATATAGTTGGTCAGAGATGAGGCCTTGGAACCTGTATTTTATTATTTATTTATTATTGAATTTATTCTTTAAATGTTTATTTATTTCTTTGGAGAGAGAGATAGAGACAGTGCAAGCAGGGGAAGGGCAGAGAGAGAGAGAGAGAGAGAGAGAGAGAGAGAGGGAGGAAGAGAGAGAGTCTCAAGCAGGCTCTGCACTGTTAGCACAGAGCCTGATGCGGGGCTCAAACTCACAAACCGTGAGATCATGACCTGAGCCAAAACAAAGAGTCAGATGCTTAACTGCCTGACCCACCTAGGCACCCCCAAACCTGTATTTTAAAAAGCACTCCTGGGGCACCTGGGTGGCTCAATCGGTTAAGCGTCTGACTTCGGCTCAGGTCATGATCTCACAGTTTGTGGGTTTGAGCCCTGCGTCGGGCTCTGTGCTGACAGCTCAGAGCCTTTAGGCTGCTTCAGATTCTGTGTCTCCCTTCCTCTCTGCCCCTCCTCTGCTCACACTCTGTCTCTCTCTGTCTCTGTGTCTTTCTCTCAAAAATAAATAAACATTAAAAAAAATTAAAAAAAAAGCACTCCCATTGACTTTGATGTAGGTGGTCCGTGAATCGCAGTGCTTAAATGATATCAGATTTTGAGTGCACTAATAAAAATCCTAGGGACATCTACACTTTGGATCCCTTTACCTAATGATAGGGAGCTTTTTTTCTGTGCTATTGTAGTCAATGGCTCTGTCTATGGGCCCTAGTTTTCCATTCAGCTGTACTTAAGAATAGTTAATGGGGAAGAATTCTAGTTCCCATACCGTATTGTCATCTTCCAGTTAATGAATCTAGTTTGGGGCAATCTACTCTCAGTGAGTGAGGCTTGAAGGCCAAGGGATAAAACTCATGCTGCCACCAAAGAGTGACATTGAGAAGGAACAGGTTTTAATCAGTAGCTGACTGCAGGCCTTCTTTGGACTCTTAAGAACTCTTAAGAGCAAATTAAGTTGAGTAATGATACTTAAAGTATCAAACCACAGATAAATAGAATTTTCTGTGGAAAGCTTGGAATGGAAAATAGTCTTTCACAAAAATGATAAAATGTTTTCTGGTTCTAAGGCAAAAAATAAATTATCTCTGCAAAAGAAAGCCAGTGAGAATTCTGGTGTGATTCATTGAATAGGAATAACACATCCAAGTGGAAGCTTAGAAAACCAGTTTAGGACATTAAAAAAAAATTTTTTTTTTTTCTCACAAATAGTGTAGTGATTTGTGTACAAAGCAGTAGATTTTTTGGAAATTTTTTTCTCTCTCCCTTTCCGGTGGGTGAACTTAGTAAGATGTATTTGATGAAGATAGAGATTTGTAGATTCGGGAGCTGAAGAGACCCTCCCGATCTTTTCGTCTTCCTGATTCTACCAACTCTCTTTAATTATGAAAGAAGCAACTGAAAACATTTTGACCACATGTAGATGTGTGTCCTTCTCTTGTTTCGGCTTGTTGGCAAGGGTGGCCATTTGGAAACATTTCTCCGTTTTCTTGGATTTGGTGAACTGGCTCAACACTGATGGAGTTTTCCCGCTGCTGGTGGAGGGGCTGATGGGCTTGGTGGTTCTTTCCAAGCGCTACTGGGGGAGGAGACAGAAGCAAACGGAGTGATGAAAGCCAGGTTTTCCTGCTCGTTTCTTTCTTTCTCATCTATAAAGTCTAGTCCAGCTTGCGGTCCTCTAAGAAAATGCCTCAGACACTGTAGGCCAGTAGACCCTGGTACCAGCATGCACTTTCTCCCCCCAGATACTTCTCTTCTGAGTCATCAGGACACGAGGTGAAAACAGATCAAATCTTGAAGAACCTTCATTTGCTTGTGTTAAAATGAAACAGGGTGGCCTGATTATCCGTAAATAGGAATGCTCTTAAAAACTTCTCGCCTGGGGGCCCCTGGGTGTGGCTCAGTCGGTTGAGCGTGCGACTTAAGCTCAGGTCACCATCTCGTTAAGCTCAGGTCACCATCTCGTTTGTGAGTTCGAACCCCGCATCGGGCTCTGTGCTGACAGCTCAGAGCCTGGAGCCTGCTTCAGATTCTCTGTCTTCTCCCCCTCTCTCTGCCCCTCCCATGCTCATATTCTGTCTCTCTCTCTCTCTCTCTCTCTCAATAATAACTAAACATTAAAAAAAAAACAACAAAATAAACCAAAAGAAACCTTGCCTGGTTTCCTTCCCCTTTGAAGGTGCATGAGAACCTGAGAGAAAAAAAAAAAAAAAAAAAAAAAATATATATATATATATATATATATATATATATATAATAAATTGAAAAAAAAGGCAATTTATATTCCCTCTTATTCTCTTGTCATAAACTTTTTCCACATCAGAGAGAATATAGTGTTCGTCCACTTTGGACCCTGTCCATATGGGCCGGTTACCGCAAGTTTCAGAAAGACTTTGTTGTAATATAATTTCACCAGTTGCTTGGCATGGGTCCCTGATAGACAGGCCAGGAAAACCGGTAACAGAAGCTGGTGAAAAGGCAGAGGCTTTTAATGTCTTATTCAATTCACTCTTCATAAGAGGTATCAGATGTGAAGGAGCCTGGAGCAGTTCCCAGTTTTGATGAAAGTAAAGAGAGTCAAAATAGAAAAAGAGTTAAAAAGTGCTTTGAAGAATTGGAACTATTTGTATTAGTTAGACATGCTGGGTACAGAAAGAACTACCAGGTGCGACTGTGGTGGTGGGTCATTATTGTTATTAGTTTTTAATTACGGAGACAAAGAGAAGTCTCCGAGAATTAAAAAGTGGTAAGTATTGTGCCTAGCTTGCAAAACAGCCAAAAATAGATTGACCGTGGAAATTGTAGACAAGTCAGACCAACATCAAACGTGTGGAGATACCAGGAAAAAGAAATCATCAAATAATTTATTATTATTTTTAGACGCACCTAGTAACCAACTGGGTTTTGCATAAACTCAACGGCATTAGGCTAATCTAATCAATCTGTCTTCTGTATATTGAAGGAGAGGACAGATAAATCATGGAAATACAATAGCTGTGTTCATCTGCGCTTTAATAATACGGTGCTTTCTCTTGACTGTAGTAATGGTACATGAATGAATTGCATGCATCTCACACCCATAGAGCATCTAGCATTATTCTCTCTGCCAATGAAGTGATATCAGGCATGGTAACCCATAGCGACCAGTTCTGCTCAGTGTATGTAGGGGTAACTCGATTAAGAATTAGGGAACATGATATCGACTTTGCAGATTTCACGGAGTTGCCGATACTCTGTAAAAATATGAAAGAATTCAAACTGACCTTAACAAATTGGAACACTAAAACATGCTGTAGGATTAAATTAATTACATATAAAACATCGGTAGCAAATTCAAGTTGAAGAAAAACTATCCTCTAGTAGCAGTCTAAGCATGGCATACTAAGATTCTCAGTTGGAGAGATGGAAAACATTGTTGAACTGGGGGAAAGTTTTAGAGGAACACTTGAAGGCACCTGATAGCTAATTGGATAAGGAAGTGAAGTGTTTATGTTTCGTATCGACTCTGTATTTTGAAGGCTCCCTGCTGGTCTCGTACTCTATTTCTTTGTAGTGGAAGGAACACGAGATCTAGTTAGGATCCTTAATCCTGTGTTCTTTCTTTCATTTATTAAAATGTCACAGCCACATTAAACACCCTCTGTATTTTTTTTTTTTTTTTTTTTTGAGGAAAATGAGGATCTAAGTTCAGACGTCCCACCAGGAAAATGTTATAACTGAGACATTAATCGTGAAGCACTACCTTGTTCTCTTGCTTCCAGTCAGGGGCTATTTTAGTAGGCTTGGAGAGTATGGAGGCTGGGACCTGGGCAGTAGTGGACGAATCTGAAGTGGAAATGACCTTGGGCGTGGAGGAGGGGGACATCCATGCTTAGGGTCTCGTTGAGATGATTCGTTGGGTGGTGATGGGACACTGGGAAGGAAATTGTAATTTCTCTTTTGTGAGGGTAGGTGACGAACTTGGTTTTGGTCACGTTGAGTCTGAAATGTCCGCAGGGTATCTAAGTGCGTCATCTTCACTAGCCGGTGGATATGCATATCTGAAGTTCAGTAGAGAAATGTATTCAGGCTGAAGAGTAGGAAGTGAGCAGCAGGGACCGGCAACCGTGAGCTGTGTGTTCATTCTGAGCCAGGTGGGAAATGGCTAATGACACATCGGGGCGGGGACAGGGAGGCTGTTCAACTTTCTAATTCTTAAAAAGCTGGCATGCGGCCCTGCCGACTTGGTGTAACACAAGTCAGTCAGGTGGGTAAGGAATAAAATAAAAATGGTAAGTGTGACTAATTTGTTCATTCTAGAAACATATGCTTGTAATTAAGGGGCAACAGCAAAGGTAGGAATGCATACGTACTTGCGATTCAGAAGGTAGACATTTTCTTTGCTTATGGCAAGAATCTGTGTTTGCACTCTTACCAGGCAGATGCTGCTTTGTGAGCAGTTCGCTGTGGGGACCGTGCCTCTCGAACAGCTTAAGTACCATATTGGTCTGACTGGACAGGGATTCCATTTTTTGCGGGGCTCACAGTGCCCTCGGGGGAAGATGAGGAGGTCAGCAGGGGCCAGGGTGGGTTTGAGTGACCAGCAGGACATTCAGTAGGACAGCTAGAACCCGGGGCAGAGATCTGGGCTGGAAATAAGAGTTTGAGACTCATCAGCGTGGAGGCAGTATGTACATTTGGTATCTTTGCCACGTTGTGAGGGATGATGTGTCATCGTTTTCAAGTTTAAAAGAAGGTAATGTGCTGCAAAGGATTAATTTTGAGTATTAGGGCCGTGAAAATATAATTTTTAGAAAAATGCACCCATTTTCATCTTACTTTAATTCTCACGGGCCCTCTACCTTGAGGAGCATTTGATTCCTCCAGGGAGGGGGGGAGGGCTGTCCTTGGGGCGCGTTGGCGAGTTAGGCAGTCTGTGCCCTCCTACCTCCCATTCACTGTCCTAGTCCCCGCAAGCAGCCACACTTGTGTCCCCATCCCCCTGGCCTCTCATCCTGCTTTTCCCAGGTCACCAGAACCCCACTTTTGGGTAAATTCAGCAGCTCCTCCTCATCCCCATCTGTCTTCGTCTCTCTGCCCCAAGCTCCCTGGGTCCCCCCCCCCACTCTCTGTTCTCTGGTGGGGTTCCTCTCAGCTCTCGTCCGTCTTCTGTGCTTCTCACTCTGATCTGTCCCTGAGCCGTCCCATTAGTTCCAGACCTTCCAGGGCTATCCCTAAGCCGATGATGCTCCTGTCCATTTTTGGAGTTTAGATCTCACCCCGAGTTCTCCAGCTGTGGCCTGGACAAGCCCCACGTACGTGTCTAAAGGCATAGCCCACAAGCGGCTCCAAGCCCAGGTGCCTGGGACTGGCCTTGTATCCCCCGCCACTCAGCCCTTCTTCCGTCCTTGTGCCTAGTTCTCAACCGTCAGCATCATCTGGACTCTGCTCAAGCCAGAAACCCACAGTGTCAATCCCACACACGATCTAGTCACATCCGTTTGACCTCCCTAGCACCTGTTTGTCTCAGTTTCCCCGCCCCGCCCCCCCCCCCCCCCCCCCCGCCGCCCCCACACGAGTTCAGGCTCCTTGCTCATCAGAGGGCTGTGGCATCTTGTGACATCTTGCCCGGAGGGGTTTCCGTGGGCTGCTGCTTCTGCCTCAACCTCTCCCTCTTTGTCACCTGGTTTGGAGGGGACCTGTTTTCACTTCAGACGTGACTTCTAGGAAGCCTTCCCTTAACCCTGAATGTTGGATTACTTGACTCTTTATAGAAGGGGTGGGCAGATATTTTTTATCTCACGTGCTGACCTCCGTCAGTTGGTAGTGGCTGTCTGGAGAGTTGGGGTGAGAGACTGTGAGGTAAAGTCTATCCCCCGTCGGAGGGAGTGCTGTCATCTCTTCGCCGTCAACACCGGGGCCTGATATCTGCATCCCCTTTCTTCGAGGGCCTAGAAGAGGAAATTAGTAGTAGCAGATTTTAGAGTAGTAAATCTGTTCCTGTTCACCGAATATTCCAGTTTCCTACCCCTCAGCTCGCTCCCTGGAGAGAGGATTGTACCCTCCTACCCGGCTGGACTCACGAGTGGCCATGTGACTTGCCTCAGCTGATGAAGTGAGGGCGGAGGTGATGTGTGTCACCTCTGGGCAGAAGTTTAATGAGCCCGTATGTGGTGCTCTACATCTCTTTCCTTCTGCCAGGGGGCTGACACTGTTGAGATCGAGAGTTCGGTTCCCAGCGTGAGGATGTAGAATGGGATTCGTGATGGACGGGTAGCACGAGTGAGGAAAGACAGAAAACCAACGGCCGTGGAAGACGTTGTGAGTCCTGAGCTGGTTGTTCCCACGGCATCATTTGCCTACCCTGATTGATACGCAATATCTATGTACAGTAACTGGTTTAATGGCGTTTCCTGTTTTGCAATCGGTCAGATTCGGTCCAGGAACTTCTTAGCCTATTTCAGAATGTACCAAGGGCCATTGAAGTCATTGTAAACGTGCCATTTCCGAGTAAAATGTCCACGTGAGTCTTTTTTTTCTGAGGAGGAATTATGGCAACTCGTATCTAAGATGCCTAATTGTTATAAAATCTCAGTTATGTGGAGGCCAGGACTGCAAACTAGGGCAGAGAACCCAGGAGGTCATTTCTAAGACCTCAAACAACTGAAGTATGTAGCAGTCATACATTCCAAATACCAGAGCCCCAAGACATTATTACTTTATAGGCACCAATTCAAAGATTATTTAGTCTTAGTTGCACAGGACTAACAAGCTTAGTTATCGAATTCCCCTGCCCTTAGCAGATTAAAGGCTACCAATTAAGGGAGGGTGGATTGTGAACACCACCAGAAGCAGTTATGCTAAACACTGGGAGAAGAGAAAGTCTGGAAAAAAAAAAAAAAAAAAAGAGGA
This sequence comes from Lynx rufus, assembly GCF_022079265.1. Taxonomy (NCBI): domain Eukaryota; kingdom Metazoa; phylum Chordata; class Mammalia; order Carnivora; family Felidae; genus Lynx; species Lynx rufus. The sequence continues at coordinate 19,595,003 of NW_025814889.1, read as the reverse complement.
GAAACCCAGAAACTTAAGAAGTAGCTTAAGAATTCCCAAGTCTCTGCCATGGGGAAGGTTTTGGGATTGTAGCAGGCGGTCCTTGTAGATACTAGCAGCCAGAGGGGGTGCAGTGATATTTTCTAGAATGAAGATGAACTTCGGTCATCAAGAAAAAAAAAAAAAGTTTAATTATGTGTTGTACCCTAACAAGGCAGGGTCCTCTTACAGTTTTTTTCTAAGTTTATTTATTTATTTTGGGAGAGACAGAGGCAGTGTGAGCTCAGGGGGAGGGGTCGAGAGAGAGAATCCCAAGCAGGCTTCGCACTGTCAGCCCGGAGCCTGTCGCCGGGCTCGAACTCATGAAACTGTGAGATCATGGCCTGAGCCGGAACTGAGGGTCAGATGCTTAACTGACTGAGCCACCCAGGCACCCCAGCAGGGCCCTTTTAGAAAAAGTAACCCTAAAAAGGACAGATGAGGTAAAAAACAGTAAGCTCTGGTTTTCAGAAAACTCATTTATTCAGTCAATAAACATGTATTGTTGACTACAATAGAAATTGCTAGTCATTGGGGACACAAAGACTGTTCACTGTGTCCTCTAGGCATTCCTAGAGAGAGAAGAATAAATGTCTGTGACACCGTGCCATGCATTTTATACAACGTGTGACGGAAGCCCGGAAGAGAGAGGCAGGCAAATTTTTGTTGAGGGAGGACGGATGCTGAACTGAGAAAGATCCCTTGGGAAAGTCATGGTTCTGCTGAGTCTGGATGGATAGTTTAGCAGATAAACCAGTTGGCTGGGATGAGTGTTGGGGGTAGGGAGGAGGGAAGATACTCCAAGCAAAGAACAGAGAGTGGGGACTGAAATGCCAAGGGGCATGAAAGCGTCTCGTGTGTTTGTGGTGAGGGAAGGGCGTGTGGGTCTAGAAGGAGAGGAGGCTGGCTGGTGAGGCGGGCTTGCCAAAGTCCTTAGCGGTGGCAGATACACGAGGTGTGACTGGACTCTAGCAAACTCGTATCAGTTCTTGGCTTATAGCTTCACCAGAAGTCTGATTTCTAATTCACACGTTCAGAGACCGATTCTCTAGGTCATCCTTCAGCCGTAAGTGTTTTAAAGAATAACTTTTTCGGGGCGCCTGGGTGGCGCAGTCGGTTAAGCGTCCGACTTCAGCCAGGTCACGATCTCGCGGTCCGTGAGTTTGAGCCCCGCGTCAGGCTCTGGGCTGATGGCTCGGAGCCTGGAGCCTGTTTCGGATTCTGTGTCTCCCTCTCTCTCTGCCCCTCCCCCGTTCATGCTCTGTCTCTCTCTGTCCCAAAAATAAATAAAAACGTTGAAAAAAAAAACTTTAAAAAAAAAAAAGAATAACTTTTTCATGTCTGAGAGGAAGCGGTGAGGCATGGACAACCTTATGGGAAGAGCATGATCCTGTTTTAGTTAAAGGGTCTTAACGCAGTCGATCGGAAATTAGAACTCTGTTACATCGTCGATTTCTCCTTGCAGAAATCGTGCAGTTTTGCGTAAACTGATATTTACTGTGGAGTATTTCTAAACACGGATACAAAAGAGGCCTGTTTTGGCCCAAATGATGAACAGCACAGGACCGAACCTTTAAATTCCCGTGAAAATTATGAAGCACACCCAGCAGTGTCTTTTGTTTACTTTCTGTATCAGTGCACCAGTAGAATACTAAATCTGCTGGGAGAAAACGTATTTACGGATTGCTTCAAAATACAGTTTATCAAAGAAATATTGGGAAGGTAGGGTGAAGGACAGGTGTAGACCATGCAGACAATCCTTAATGAAAAGGCGCAGGTTTCCTTTCAAAACTCCGCCAATGGGGGCACCTGGGTGGCTCGGTTAAGCATCTGACTTTGGCTCAGGTCATGATCTCACGACTCGTGAGTTCGAGCCCCGCGTCGGGCTCTCTGCTGTCAGCGCGGAGCCTGCTTCGGTTCCTCCGTTTCCCTCTCTCTCTGTCCCTCCCCAGCCTGTGCTTTCTCTCAGAATTTTGTCTCAAAAATAAATAAAAACATAAAAAAAAGTCCCCCAGTGTATCAAAAATATTTTTATATTTGTTCACGATATCTGTGTGACTTGTTTACCTCACAGGATAAGATGCCAATGAGGAAGGATGTGTTTGCCTTCTTTCATCCTGTTGCCTTGAGGTTCATTTGTATATTTATATTTCTGCAAAACATATTTACATAAATACTTTTATATAGTTTTATGTATAGACATAAACGAACCTCGACGACAGGATGAAGTATGTATATATGTCCATATTAGGACAAAATTTTACTTTAACAAATGTAGACTTTTTTATGCCTATGGAGAAAACTCCCTTTAATGGATTAAGTAAACAGGCATTTTACACGTTTGTTGTTTTAAAATGTCATAGCTGAAAATACACTGTTTTGAAAGTCTGACGTTTCTATAGCAATGAGAAGAGAGCTGAGGTGACTTCATAGTAGATCTGAAGTACATTCCCCTTTTGGAAGAAACAGAAGGTTTCAGGAATAGCATGTGATGCAACATAAAAAAGAAAGCGAGCCCTCCCATGAAAATCGAGCAGTTTTCGAGGGCGATCCTTTCCGATCTGTGGTCATTTGTCTTTCGAGAGTTCACGGTATCGGTTCATGGCTAGGAAGAAGCCGTTTAGGCACAGCGAGTGTGACAAGCAGTGACATCACCTTAGGATAGAGGAGATCAGATTGGCATCACCCTTTCACATTTTTCTGCACTAATCCACTGGTCTCTTTTCTAAAAAGCATTCATGTGCGACAAGGCAGCCGTGCATAAACTCCCCACCAGGCTTCCTAATGAGCTGACCGAGAATCATGACCAGACCAGGTGGTAAAGTCACGTCAAGGCTTGGCAGCAGGCAGGCTTGCTCTGTGCTGGTGTGCATGACCCCTGTGCTTTGGCTCCCGTGTTGCTGGCGATTTAACAGGAGGGGGACGGCGAGGTTACTTCATTCATTCGGTGTTTCTTGGAAGTGGAGGCCGAACGAGGCCCTGTGAATGTGTAGGGAGAGTCTTTTGCTCCGTTCAGTCTCATTTTTCACACGGAGCCTTGAGTTACCCCGTGATGTTTTATCCGTGATATCACCGTGCCGTCACGTTTATTGAATGTCTACTCAGCAGTTTGCAGTGGGAGAGAGAGGTAGTCTAGGTCGTGTCCAGAAAGCAGTGTTACTTAAAGTGTAATTGAGGAGATGAGCAGTGTGAACAGAAGGCAATGATGTAGACAACTGCAGTGAACACTCAGAGCATAAATGGATACGCTGTACAGAATCGGCCACTTGTGGTTGAATTAAAGGGGCAGAGAAATTGAAGGATGCCTCAAGGCCATTTCTCTGGATTCCAGGATTTAATTTCCTAGCTCCACCAATCTGGGAGCTCAGTGACTGTTTTATCCATCTAGTAGTTGGTTAGGGCCTGGAAACCAATGCATGGCACCCAAACACGAGGAAGTTGGTGCCAGAAATCTACACCGGAGACTTTTTACAAGATGGCAGTTGAATTCGTCATAACTCTTTGGGGACAAGTGAGAGAAACCCAGTCTGTAGTTAGTAGCTTAAGTGTGAAAGAGAACGCTGGCTCTGGAAGGGACCAGATCTGATGGAGTGATAGGAAGAGCTAAGTGACCTCTGTGCATGGAGAGCGCGCGTCTTTTTTCTAGCATCACGTTTCGGGAAGAACTCAGATTGGCTCTTTTGGGTCTCAGGTACCCCTTGAACAGATGACTACCGCAGGGAGGGGAGTGGGGTGCTGTAGTTGTGAGGAGGGGCGGGGTCCGTTCCCAGAGAAGGGGCAGGGAACCTGCCAGTATAAACAAAATAACGACACAGCTCCTTTTGGTGGCCCATTGGTGAAACCAATTGAAATAGATTCGTGCTTATCCTGGGGTCATGCTAGACTGCCCCTAGACTACTCTGATAGGTCCTTCCAACTCGGTTGGTATTCTTGTACCCTAAAGGATCTTGGAAGCTTGTATACTTGGAGGGGCTTGATGGCCTCTGGTAAGTGTTAAGGTTTCTTCTCATCACTGGGATCCTTGGTCTACGAAGCAGTCAACAAGAAAACATCCTTCCTGCATGTCCCAGGATTCCCCTTTTTAGATAAATGTATTTTCAAGTCCTTAGTGATAGGTCCAGTATGTTTTCCCTCCTGTGCTGGTTTACCAGTATAGGGTCCAGCTGGACGGTGGGCGGGGGTGAGGGAATGGCCCGTTTGCCAGAGTCAGGCTATTTAGTCTACTTTTTTACACATTTTTTTTTTTTTCAAACCTTTCTTTTTTGGGGGCGGGGGAGGAGGAATTTCAAACTTCAAATTTTAAGGTAGGGTGTAAGGAACATTTCTTTTGAGAGTCCGTTGCCAACGTGATGCCTCATCACCACCAGATATTTTAGTGTGGATTGCGCACAAACAAGGGCATTCTCCTGTAGTCCCAGGACAACCATCAAAATCTGGAAACTGATATTGATTTGTGACCGTTGTCCAATCCCCAGACCCCCTTCAAGTTTTGCCAGTTGTCCCGATAACCTCCTTTATAGCAGAAGCACCCGGGCTCGTCTCACATGTTGCATTTCCTTGTCGTGTTTCTTTTGCTTCCTTCCCCCGGGAACAAGCCCTTAGTCACCAGTCTTTCATGACACTTTTGAAGGTCAGTTAACGTTCCTCACTCTGAGTCTGGTGATGTTTCTTCACGATTATATTCAGCTTAGGCATTGGCGACAGGGACTCTGTGGACACAGCTCTGTATTCTCTTCACTGCACCCCTCCCAGGTGACGTGTATTTCGCCCCATTACCAGTGACGTTCCCTTTGATCACTTGATTAAGTTCATGTCTGTCAGGCGTCTCCCCTGTAAGGTCACCTTCTTCCCTTTGTAATTAATGCATATTTTATTGACAGTCCTTTGAGCCTAGCTCTGTATTTTAGTCCTCCTCAGACTTTTACTTTTTTCATGTATTTATTTTTATCAGTACTGACTCAGGATTTCCTGTTTCATTCAGTGGGTTGTAATCCATCACCATTGTTATTTATTTTGATCCTTCAGTTGTCCCGCACGTGGCTGGTGTGAACCCTTATAAGCACGTTTCTGTGTCCTTTTGACATGATTCTGTCATTCTTCCGGCCCTTACTGACGTTCTGGGACGTTCAGATGTTCCAGATGGGATATTTTCCCTGTCCATCTCTGGAATTGACCATTTCTCCAGGGATCCCTCTTTCAGTGAAGAACGGTATCTAGAAGTGAGGCAGTAGAGGGTGGGGGGCGCCTGGGTGGCTCAGTCGGTTAAGCGTCCGACTTCGGCTCAGGTCACGATCTCACAGCTTGTGGGTTTCGAGCCCCGCGTCGGGCTCCGTGCTGACAGCTCAGGGCCTGGAGCTGCTTCTGATTCTGCGTCTCCCTCTCTGTCTACCCCTCCTCTGCTCGCGCTCTGTCTCTCTTTCTCTCAAAAGTAAATAAACGTAAAGATAAAAATAAAACAACAACAACGACGAAGTGAAGCATTCGTACCTCAGGTACGCTTATTGCTATGGGGGTGTTGCTGCTTCTAGGCCCCTGTCAGTTGTCAGAGCTAGGAAGTATGTGTGTTTATGTGTGTGTTAAATGTCATTAATTTCTGTGTCTCTGAGCTCATACTGATATCTCCAGTTCTGATATTTTTTTCCTTTTCCATACCTGTAACTCCCTTCTCTGACGGTGAGACCCCTGCCTCCCGTCGTCTGCTGTGTATTTGTTTTTTTGACCGACAACCACCCCCGCCATCCCCGTAGGTAGCAAGTTGGCCACCACTGCAGCTGGCTGCCCCTCCCCCCACCCGGGGAGGCTCCTGTGCCAGGCCACCCTTAATGGTGGCCACACTGATTTTTGGCCACCTTAGGAAACATCATGGAAAGATTTCTTATCCTTTGGTATCCTAGCCCATGACTGCAGCTTTGTTGGGATTGGCGGACGGGACTATAAAGTAATACCTAGATGAAATTGTAACAGTAGCACATGCCCGGATGTAAGTATCTGGACAAACATCCTCCGTTGGACCAGCACCGTTGGGAGGTTACACACCGATGCACGGGAGCTGCCGTTGCTCAGACAGGTGTTCCACACCTCCTCCTGGAAGCTGCTTTTATGACTGCTTTCTGAGCCCATCCAGGGCCTCGGCCTTGTTACTCTTCAGTCGTAGCCCTCCCCAAGAGCAACGAGAGCTGCTTAGATGTCTGGGAAGATGATATTATTTGGGTTACTATTACTTGCTTACATGCTTTTCTTCCCTTCTGGACGGTGAGCCCCCAGGGAGGCTACCTTCGTCTTGTGTCGTGTCCAAGGCAATATCTGGTTGCATAATTCAGTGAATGAATCTTCTTTTTGATTCAAGCCATTTTCTCCAGCTTATGTGCCAGATTTAGCTCCAAATGACTCAGCTGTTTCCCCAAATGAAAACCACCCTCAAAGTATGACTATTTACCACAATTGACAAAAAATCCAAAGTATATATATGTCTCAGGCATTGGATACAGCATCAAAAGAGAAATTTTCACAGAGTTTGAAGCAGCCCCAAGGAGATGTCTCTAAGATTCCAAAGCGTCTATGTTCGAAGGTGGTGACATTCTTTTATTGTGTGTATAAGTTGTGGTGTTTGTTGAAAGCTCCACGTCATGACTTTATAGTCAGTTATTTTTTATATGCACCATAAACTAAATGCTGATAATAAGATCACAGCCACCAGAAATATCTCTCTTCGTTTTGTACTTCACTGATGACGATTTATGATCTGTGCTAGTGAAGACATCACAGAATGCTGTTCTCACCACTGAAATGTAATACGTGTTGTTCAAAGCAATAACAGAACAATTATTGGTATAAAATATCCATATCCTGCTCCTCCCCTGAGGATTCTACATTGTCATTGTTCAAGGCCCTGGCCGTGCCCTTCCTCATGCAAAAAGAGAAAGTTCAACGTAGAACAGGGGCAGGTCTACTCCAAGGGTGTACAGAACACAACAGTGGTCTTGTATGTCAGCGTATTTTGCTTCCTCCAAATGTTCGTGTAACTGGAATCTTTTCAAAATTAGCAACCACTGGGGCGCCTGGGTGGCTCAGTCAGTTCAACGTCTGACTTCGGTGCAGGTCCCGATCTCACTGTTCGTGGGTTCGAGGCCCGCGTTGGGCTCGGTGCTGACAGCTCGGAGCCTGGAGCCTTGCTTCGGATTCCGTGTCTCCCTCTCTCTCTTTGTCCCTCCCCTGCTCGCGCTCTATCAAAAATAAATAAGCGTTAAAAAATGTTCTTAAACTAGCAATCTTGTAGATCGCAAGAGAAGAAAATGGGAGTTGAGCATGAAGCAATGTGCAGCCCAGTACGGGTGTTTATGTGTTTGTGGAGTGGACGGGGAGTGGGCGAGTGCAGATCAGAGCCGTGGACCTTGGGAGGGAGGCTGCCCCACTTCGGTCCTGAGACTTGGGTCAGAAGTTGCTGGGCCTCCGCGTGTGTTGACATTGGGGGCCTTTTGATGGCTCCTGTCGTGCCAGGCAGTGTGGTGTGTTGGGGTGTGGAGATCGGGATGAGGTTCCAGGTCGCAACCTGCAAATTCTGGGTGCCTGCCCTTGAGCTTGAACCTTACTTTCCTGGTGTCAAAATAGGAAGCTCGCACAGAGGTGCTGAAAGGTTTAAACTAAAGCGCTCAGCGAATAAATGACGTAAATGGAGGTCTATCAAGACGTTGTCTGCCCTGCACTTCATGCTGTTTTGAAATCTCAAGATGGTGGTATTGCTTCCTTTTCACCAATACATTTTCTTTCCCAGTCCCTGTCTACTTGCCAGAGGCCAGGGCGACTTCCCCAGATTTGCCATGCCCAGTGGGGGACTGGCTGAAGTTAATAGGGAAGGTTTCACAGAGGCAGGCGAAGAGAGACACCTGGAAGGAGAGGTTGGGTTTCTGTATTTGGAGAAAAACCAAGGGGAGGTTCTAAGTGGAGGGCATTTACTATGAACTTACCATTTAGATTTGGGGGTGGGAGGAACATAGTCATTTTGATGTTTCTTTTAAGGCTGTCAGGGCTTAATGAAGTTCCTCCTAGAGCCAGAGTCACACGTGCTTCTGATGGTTGGATCAAATGACGTACCCACCCCAGTATCAGGGAGCAAACTGGAATCAACAGTGCCACCAAGTGGCAACAGGCTAATCAGCAGGTGGAAACACTAAGACAGCAACTTCTTCCAGTGCTCTGCCCAAGTGTCTTTGTTTTTTTGTTTTTTTTTTTTTCTCTCTAAAAGTATGATCAAGTGTCTTTTCCTTTGATAGATATGGAAAGAATGTTCTGGGATGTGAACCTTTCTCTGGCCTGTTGCAAAGTCTGTATAGACGATTCTTGTTCATTAAGCCATCAAAACCACTGACCGCTTGCCCAACTGAGCACGTCTTAGGAGTGATACCTCTGCATATGTGTGTTGAGGCCATTTATAAAAACAGAAATATAGGGCTGTGTGTGTTGGGATTTGAGAAGTATTTCAAGGTGCGTTGACCAGGAAGGAAGGTCCAGGAGGATAAACACTGTAGACAAGTTTAAATAGTACAGAAAATACAAATGTCTGTATTTAGGAGAGGAAAGTGTTTACATTATTGCAGTCTGCGATCTTTCCATTTTTTATTTAGAGGGTTGTCTTTTCATATTGTGACAGTGTTCACTGTGGTAATTTGGAAGGTTATTTTAAAAACAACACATTTTACTTGCGATTAAAAACTTTGTAAGTAACGCAAAATGTTAAGATTCTAAAGAAACACAGAAACCTACTTCATTCCTGTCCGTTCTTCTGTCGTGAAGACACGGGCACATTTCCGCTTATGCTGAGGTGTTCATTTTTAGGTCTGATTTTAGGGATAAGCTTCCAGCTTGGATTATTGCTTTCTCCCTTACTTCTCGTTTCTCTCTCCCATAGAATGCATTCGCTCTGCCTCCCTTCCCCTCCGCTCCCTACAAAACCTGGTTCTCAGAACAGGTTCCGTGATGAGAGCCACTGTTCTAGAGCCAGTCTCTCTGTGTCTTTTTAATGACCCTGACTCTGCAGGATGCATTTTGCTCGATATCTTGGCTGTTTGTAAGATGGCTCTTCTGAGAGCGAAAGCACTTTCTTGTGGTCAGTAATGGAATTGGGAAGCTCATAGCTGGGGCTGCCAAGAGGTCTATCAGTTGTATTGTGCCTAACGGGCGTTAACCCCAGAGGAGAGAGATCTCCTCCTCTTTCTGGGTTTGTGGGTGGGAGCGACCAGTGCTAGGGGATTTAGGAATGGGATGGAAGTGAGGACCAGAACATGAGGAAGGGGGGGTACAAAGGTGAAAGGGAAGCAATACATCAGTAGCCTAATTCTCACCATGAAAATGGCAGTGGTTTTATGTTTACTTAAAAGCAATTTAAACCTTCCCTTACCGTGCTGCCGCCATGAGGGGGATGCGTGAGGGAAGATGCTTTTATTTCTCTCCCCCACCTTTTTGAAAGAAAGTTCGAGGCCTGATTTTTTAAGTACCGTTCAGAACAAGAAGCGAGCCAGACTAACAGCTTCGTTATAACGTTAGCGTTATGATGCAGATCGCTTTTGAACTTGGGTGGCTATTATTTTCATATGTCATTTTTGGGGTGGTCAAGTGCCCACAACCCAAAAGCTACCATTTTCACCATTTTTCACAGTACAGTCCTGTGGCGTTAAGTTCCCGTGGTCTGGCAGTTTTTGCCACCGTCCATCTCTAGAACATTTCCATCTTCTCAAGTGAAACTCCCTTCCTCTTAAACGCTAACTCCCCATCCTCCCTTCCTCCTAGACGCTGGCAACCACCGTCCCGCTGTCTGTTTCTATGAAATTGACCAATTTAAGGTACTTCATATACACGGACTCCTGCACTCTTTGTCCTTATCTGACTGGCCACAATGTCATGAAGATTAATCTACGTTTGAGCATGTGCAGAATCTCCTTCCTTTTGAAGGCTCGGTCGTATTCCGTCATATGTGGACACATTTTGTTGGTGCGAATAGACGCTTGAGTTACTTCCACCTTTTGGCTACTGTGAACATGAATGGACGAGTACCTGTTGGCGTTCCTGCCTTCATTCCTCTGGCTGTGTGTCCAGACGTGGGAATGCTGGGTCTTATGGTAATTCCGCGGTTAATTTTTTGAGAAGGTGCCCTACCGTTTTCCACAGTAGCTGCCTCCCTTACATTCCCACCAGCAGTGCACAAGGGTTCCAGGTTGTCCACAGTCTCGCCGACACTTGTTATTATTATTTTTTGTAATAGCTTCACCCTAATGTGGGTGAAGTGTTATCTCACTGTGGTTTTGGCTTGCATTTTTCTAATGATTGGTGATTCTGAGCACCTTTTCGTGTGCCATTCAGCCATTTGTAGTTTTTTTTTTTTTTTTAGAGAAATGTCCATTCAAGTCCTCTGCTTATTAAAAAAATTTTTTTAAACATTTATTTATTATTGAGAGACAGAGAGAGACTGAGCATGAGCAGAGGAGGGCAAGAGAGAGGGGGAGACACAGAATCTGAAGCAGGTTCCAGGCTCTGAGCTGTCAGCGCAGAGCCCGTCACGGGGCTTGAATTCACAAATCGACAGATCATGACCTGAGCCGAAGTTGGATGCTTTACCGATTGAGACACCCAGTCCCCACCCCCCCCCCCCAATTTTTTTTTAATGTTTATTTATTTTTGAGAGGGATAGAGACAGAGTCTGGAGGCTCCGAGCTGTCAGCACAGAGCCTGATGCTTGACCTGAGCTGAAGTCGGCCGCTTAACCAACTGAGCCACCCAGGTGTCCCTTCCTCTGCTTATTTTTAAATTGGGTTGTTTGTTATTTTGTTGTTGAATTGTAGGAGTTCTTTGTATATGCTGGATATTAATTCCTCCTCAGAGAAATGATTTGCAAGTATTTTCTAAGCGTAGCTCTGTTGAAGGGAATTGATTATTTAAATGGAGGATGCCGTTGGCTGAGAAGTTCTGTCATCCTGCAATGTGACCGAATAGCTGCTTTGAGGACAAAGAAGGGTATCCTGTGGACAGGCAGTTCGTGCTGTAGAGCAGGGGCAGAAGATTACGTTTTTGGGCAACGACATCATGTTTCTAGTTGGATGGGGCTGGCCATGGTAAAACAACTTTTGCTGCCTCTTAGTGTGACCGGTTGGTTCCATGAAAACACTGCCATTGGGTGTAATGTCATGGATCGCAAATGTAACTGTGTGCGACCCAGGCAACCAAGTAATGGTGGCGCTGTCCTTAAGTCTTTTTACATCAGGGGACCGAAGAAGACAAACAGACTCTCCAATCACCGCTCTTCTGTTAATCCACTAGTGACACAGCCCGGGCAGCCACCAACCACTTTGAGAGGTGTTTTTTCCTTCGCATTGATGTGACTATTTGTTGCCAGGTCCCTTTATGGAATTGCCATTCGGATGTCATCACTGCATCTCGACGATGGGTATGCCATTCTTGGTTCAGGATAGAGAAACGTATCTTTCATATCTGATTTCCTTCTTTCTTTTCCTTCTTTTTGGGGGGTTATAGTCATAAAAGAAGAAGTCATAAAAGAGTAAATGAGAAACAACATTTTGCTAGAGATGCACTCATAGAATAGTCTCTTCACGAACAACATTCTCTGTGCAGAGGACCATATCGGTTTCTAGGAGGAAACCCATAGGGTTTATTTCTGCAATGAGCCGTCGGCCTCAGGCGTACGTCTAAGAAGACACGGGGATGCGTGGAACAGGCGTATTTACAAGTACATGCACACATGATTAAAATCATAAATGTTTATGCTGAGGGGTGTGGATTGTATGGTTCTCAGGCCTAGGCGTGGGGAGAAACCACGGAGAGGCAAGGATTTTGAGCATAGTTTTGAAAGAAGGGAATGACGTGCGTTGGTGTAAAAACAAAATTGTAGTCGTAGTAGGCCTTTTATAGCATTCTCACCTCTTTGCCTCGTTGCTGTGTGTAACAAGAATCATGGGAATCCATTAGGTGTGAGGATTTGTTTGACTTTGGGTGGGGGGACAACAGGGGAAAGAAAGTGGTAAAGTTACTGAACATAATGAACAAAGTAGGGAATGCGTAACTTCTTGAGAGGTGATGGTAGGCCTTTCCAAACTCTGGTCCCTCTTTGTGGAGGTCACACAACGTGTGCCTCTTCCTCCGAGCCTCTGTCCTGGCCCAGAGTAGGCCCTGGTAGAGCCTGCATTGTGGAACAGTCGTTGCCTCTCTCTTGACTCATTTCGGTTGAATGTAGAGTAGAGTTGACCTCACAGCTGAGCCCTGAGCTGCCGGTGGCAGTGGGCCTGGCAGTGGGCCACCGTGGCATGCCCTTCTGTCCCTTGTCTTCCCCGTAATGGCAGCCAAAGCCCCACGGCCTGCGTGGTCTCTGCACGGTGTGCCTTTCACTTGGCCTGCACCTGTTTCAGAGGATTTGTCACTGGCTTCTGATGAACGTGGCACCTCTAGCATAGAGGTGATCCCCAAAAGATGTCTACGTAGAACCTCAGAATGTCACCCTTTTTGTAATAATGGTCATTGCGGATGCAGTTAAAGTACAGTTCTTGGATAAGAGCGTCCTGGATTGGGTGGGCCCTAAACCCAATGATAAGTGTCCTTATAAGAGACAAAAAAGGAAAGGACATTCAGAGACCAGGATTCTGGGAGGTGGGGCATGGAACCGATTTTCCCTCCGAACCTCCTGAAAGAGTTGACACTGACAGGATCTTGATTTCAAACTTTGGGCATCCAGAACCATGAGAGAACAAATTTCTGTTGTTTGAAGCCACAAGGTTTGTGGTGATTTGTTATGACTGCTGTAGGAAACCAATCCGTCCAGTTTACTGGATATGTTAGCCAAGTGGTCACTAAATGAACAGAAGGACACATGGGGCTTTAGGACAGGAAGAATCCTGGAGACACCTAGATCAGTCGTTTCCAGCCCTTGCACATTGGAATCATCTGGAGAACTTTTAAAAAGGACAGGATCATTTTTAAAGAGGGTCTCTGGGGGCTAGGGTAAGGGATTAAGCATCCTGGGTGATTTTAATGCACAGCCTGGGTTCAGAACCACCGACCTCTTCCAACTGCCCCATTTTACAGACGAGGGAACGAAGGCTCAGCAAACCTGCCACGTGGGCCAGAGAAAGCTTAAAAAAAAAAAAAATCCTCTGCAAAGCATGAGAAGGAGAAAAACAACTTGTTCAAGGAGAACAGAAGGGGATGTTTGTAAAACAAGAAATTGGGGAAGCAAAGGAAAGAAATGATGGGTTTCGTAGGTGCTAGGAAAAACTCATCTGCTAATATTTTTTGGTCACCTCCCCCAACGCTGTAGTGAAAGAGTAGTTGTTCCCATAATACAAATACTTCCCTCCTTGGACATGCCTGCCAATTTAAAATGTTTATGAATTTTATTACCACCACAAATGAAGATTCTCAGTTTTTTTTTTTTTTTTTTTGGTTCCCTTAAGAAATCTGAATAGAGTCTCGATTTCTGTATGGTGAAGGAGATGAATAATTGTGTTTGCAGTCTTATTATGCTAAGTGTTTTAGTAAATAACACAGAAGATTTAATGTTCAGAGTAATTGTTTAAAAAAAAAAAAGAGTGTCTGTTGAAACAGGACCTGGGTTTCAGGGATGTGGTATTAAATCTAATCACCCCACTTACTGTATCCCTCCTTTGGAGACTCATAAAGATAAGGGCAATGGGATAATTGGGATATTATGTACTCTTTAAAACAGCATGATTTAGTCCAAGTAGGAATTGCTGGGGCTCCAAATTAATCCCCTGGGGAATAAATGAAAAATATATATGTGCTATATTATGGAGGTATATATTCTGGTGCTTTGATATCATGGAGCGTCTCACATTAATCCGTCATTAATTTTAACCGGGGCAATCTGACGGTGATTAAAGCATATCTAGATAATCAGAAGCTAAAGAAGCCCACCGAGAGATTTACTTAAATGATCTAATCAGCTTTTCTTTTCATAGAAGACACAAAACTGAGGTCCTGACAACTCGAGGGCATTAACAATCCCAGGGCACTTTTCATAAGAGTCCGGGTATTTAGCCCCAGTGTCCTGGCCAAATTCCAACTCAAGTAATGCCGTTTTGCCTCCCGAAAGTCCCCCTGCAGCTACCCGTGGATACAGTATTATTCTTCCCTTCCTGTCCCGAAGTGTGAGGCTTTGTGTGGAGGTAGGCACTGCGCGCAGCAAATCCCATGCTTCATTTCTATGCTGAGTGCCTGCCTTTTGGCTAAGCTGCCCTAAGTACATGGTAGGGGGTATTTACACGGCTTCCATCTTAAGGGGGGGAAATTGCAGAAGATTTATTCTTCTGGAAAACGTGTTTCCGTCTTTTGTAAACTGTGATACTGTGATTCATATTGTTAGATAAAATCAGATAACCATCAGCTATGGATATGTGTGTACGTTTTTATTTCCTTGCACCTTATTTTGTGCTGTAGGTTAGAACAACTACGGTGACCGGCGAGATTTCTATTCTAGCTCCCATGCCAGGTTGTGTTAAAAGTTGTAACACGAACCCTTTCTTGATTTGTTAAGAAAATGTAAATAGGGGCGCCTGGGTGGCTCAGTCGGCTAAGCGTCCGACTCTTGGTTTTGGCTCAGGTCGTGATCTCAAAGGTTTGTGAGTTTGAGCCCCGTGTCCAGCTCTGCACTGACGACACAGAGCCTGCTTGGGATTCTCTCTCTCTCTCTCTCTCTCTCTCTCTCTCTCTCTCTCTCTCTCTCCCCCTCCTCCCTTCTCCCCCTCCCCCCCCCTCTCTGCTCCTCCCCTGCTTGGGCTCTCTCTCTCTTTCAAAATAAATCAATAAACTGAGAAAAAAAAAGAATATGTAAGTAGAGATTTAAAAGTGCTCCAAAATGCAGAAAACTTAAGTGTGGAATGTTGAGATTCAGGATGCACAGGTTACTAGTCCTCTAGGGTTCATTGAAAAAATCCTGATTCGGGGAGCAAAGGGATTTATTCTTTTGGTGTGGCCAGGGGTTTTATAACAGTAAACCCGGACAGCTTGATAAACTATTCTTTTCACTTAGAGAGAGGAGTGTTTTCCTGCTGATGGGCAGAAATGCAGTGAGCAGGGAGGACTTGGTTGCTTTTCATGAACAGGACTGCTCACGGCACTGGAAAGTGGCTCTGTATCCCCTCTCTCTTGGAGGATTGGGGGAAACCAGGAGAGAACTTCTTGAGGGATTAAGGGAAACCCAGGCAGAAGACTGGGAGAAAGGTGTTTCATACAAACTGGGAAATAGTCACGACGAAAAAGATGAGCAAGTTCGTAGGGTACCAAGGGGATAACCTAAATATTTCAGGTTTTAAAGGTTGAAACTTACATAGCAAGTTAGATCACTAGCCAGGATTTAGACATTCCAGCTCCCTTCCTCATTGTTTCCTTCTTTGACTTTAGCCAGGACTAAAGGCCCGTTGCAAAACAGCAACTCAGCACAAACTCTCACTGCTCTAGAGGACATGCAGGCTTGCAGAGCTGACGGTCCCAGGGTTATCACGTTTCAGCCCTTCTCCGTCTCTCGACTCTTTTCCAGGTAGCCTCTTGCCTTGTGGTGGGAGATGGCTTCCTTTCAGCGTCAGGCTTATATCCTAGCCAGCTCAGCAGAAAGAGCTTCCCTTCCCCAGTAGTTTGAATGAAAGCTCCAAGATCATTTGGCTGGGTCTGATTTCAGTCACATGCCCATCTCTGTGGCCAGGAGGATGACTCAGACAGAAGGGGAAGGGGTAGGGGTGAGATGAGCTACACTCAAACCAGAGGGACTGGGTGCGTTCCAAAAGGAGAGCGCAAGCGGATGTCACCAGGAGGGGGAATATGGACGCTGAGCGCCAAAATGGAAACGTTTCTGACATGTGAATTATAATGCATGTATTGAACAGTGCTGATCTACACTTGTTTTGATTCTGTAAAAGAGGGTTCAACACATTTGACTGTGGGATCATGGAGCTGGTCCCCTGGTCCCATTTCCCACCTGGTAGAGAGAAGTTCACATTTTCAGTGTCCGTGCCAACTAGTCTTTCAGCTTCTACTTGACTTCCTCTAGGGATATTGTGTCTATCACCCCATAACGCAGCACATTCATTATAATATGACTTTGTGCTACCGGTCCCCCTTGAGTCTGTGCTGATGGTCCCTTCTCTGCGCTCTGGAGTTATGTGGAGTGAATTTAATCTTTCCAAGCCATAGTCTCTCAGCTCTTTTCAAATTTCCTTTTATCTCTTGGCTGGACACACCCATTTCTCTTCGTTGTTCCTTTCTCCTCCTCCTCCCCCGTTTCTGCTCTTTCTTTTTCGTAATATAAGGAAAGCTTATAGGTGCTCATTATCGGAGGGAACTCTGTCTCCCCAGATTCATGACAGTTGTGAGACGTGTAATTCATTTTTAGAAGTTTCTCAAGTTTCTTTATGAATTACAGTTTGGGGCTCAATATGAAGAGTTTGTCATGAAAGTAAAATTTAAAAATAGCACTCTCAAAACATTTATGTATCCAATTTTACAAGTAAAGTCAAATGATGTCGGAAGCATAGGCTGTTAAACTTTGTGTGTGTGTGTGTGTGTGTGTTCTAAGTATTCTATAAGATGGGGCAAGTGGGACATGATTGAAATAATTCTGGAGTGTCCTTAAATAACCCAAGAATATAAATATTCAGCCTAACTGTAAGAGAACAATGATTTTGTAGATCAGAATTAAGATTCTAAAGCACACTTGACCTAGTAAATGAACTCCTAAGAAAGGATGTCTCATTGTTCTCTCTGTGTTGCTATGTTTTCAGCACGGTAAGTCCAAGCAAAGAATATTGAAATCTTGCCTTTTTAAAGGAAATTCAGAGGCTTGAATTAATAATTCCCTGCTTACGTCAGTCATTTCTGGGTTAGTGTCATTTTCCTTTAGCTAGATATCTCAGACATTATTTGTTTGAGAAGGTGTATGTCATTCTATTTCCTGGTTTTTCTATTTTAAATCAGGTCTCATTAATCACTAAATTTTGTTGCAATTCTTAGCTTTTATTTTCATTTATAAGCACTAGCATGAACACAATTGAACAATGAATTTCTATCATCTTTGTAGGACATAACAGATGCTATTTGTTTCATTTATTTAGGTGATTTTTACTGTTTTCACAAAAAGTTCACTAGTAGCTACTTCACATACGATATGTCAGGTCTGAAGGTATGTGGAGAAGGGAATTTGTCAGTGGTGCTTCTTACAAGATAGGAAGGAGAACCCGGGTGGACTTTAGAATGAGTTATCCAAGCCTGTGAGGGTGGAAGGAGTGACCCGTGTCTTGGGGAAGATTGCCCTGCACTCTCTTCCCTTTTCCACAGAGCTTCATGCTGATGGGGAAAGACTGATGGACCCCGAGTTGGCAGAACTGTTAGTCCGCGAGTGAGACGGATTGAGGGTGAAGGTGTGGAAGGAGCCAGAGGAGGGGTAGCAAGTCACTGGGTGCAGTGGAGACGTGCAGCTGCTGGCGGGGGGACCAGAAGAGCTCCGTGTCACATGCAATTCCCGCTGAAACCCATCACCCCGCCTGTGTTAATGTTCTTACCCAGTGCAATTTCTTTTCCAGTGACTGTTCCAGGAATAACGTGCCAGATGGAGTGCGAGTATTCCCGGGTCGGGTGATAGGCTGTTACCATTCCTATTTGCTCACCAGCCCCTGGGGCTTTTCAGCTGCAGGATTAAAGGCTAATGCTAAATGACAGACGCCAAATGGGCAATCCTCATACATAGTAGGTGCTCAATAAATGCCACTGGATTTGAGTGAAGACATTAGTGGCGGATGGAGCACCTTTTGCAATAAGAAACCTGCATTAAGACGTTACCATATTTTAGAACAGTTTCTACCTACAGTTCAGAAGTAAACAGCTTCCTTCCTTCCCACGGTTTTTTCTTCATAAACAAGTATCTTCTGATAACTGCTCTGTACTCAATTCATCTTAAGCACTGTGTGTGGAAAACAATCCTATAATACTTGTTTTTCATAAAGTTGAGGCTGTGTACCTATTTTTTTGCCCCCAACACTTGGCTTTTTTTTTTCTTTTTATCATTTCAGATCCTCCCAAATGATTGTCAAATTGGAAGAAAACAGAACAACACTTTAAAAAAAATTTTTTTTTAATGTTTATTTATTTTTGAGAGAGAGACACACAGAGTGTGAGCGGGAGAGGGTCAGAGAGGGAGACACAGAATCCGAAGCAGGCTCCAGGCTCTGAGCTGTCAGCACAGCACCCAGTGCGGGGCTCGAACTCAATGAATTGTGAGATCGTGACCTGAGCCGAAGTCGACGCTCATCCGATTGAGCCACCCAGGCGCCCGAAAACAACACTTTCATTCACTCGTGTGTTAAACCGAAATTTGGGGTCAATTTGATGATTTAAACACAAAAGAAACTTGCAAGAGTTCCTTCTCTGTAAGGAAAGTATGTGCTGGTGGGTCAGATTTTTCTCTTCACTGAAAAGGGGTTTTCTTCCGGTTCCTTAAAAATCCACTTCCATGTTTGTGAGGGATCTTTTTCCAGTGTCATCAAGAAAAAAACCCCCAAAAAACACAACGAACCTTTTGATTCAGTTAAAAGTCACAATGACTCATTACTGGGTCGACTCAGACACATAGGGAGTAACTACCTACACTAAATATTTATTCCAACACATGCTCCTACTACCACTTATAAAACCCCTCGTCCCCCTCATTTTCCCCCTCTTTTTTGCCTGTTTCATTCTCAGAGATATTTTATTTCCTGCTTGCACATACTGCTTAATTTCCTTTTTCAGGCTACTTTTTTTTTCCTTTATAAATCTGTCTTTACATCTCTCTGGCATCTATCACCATAGCATCCAGTTTAATAGTATCTGAGCCAATTATTCTATCTCTAAGACACAATGGGTTGGTTTGTTAGAACAGAATTCATATTGCATTTCCAATTATGGGCCTTTATAGGTAATTGCTTAATTTTGATATGCTGGAGACATGCTTTGCAATATTTTAATTTTTTATTAAAATTTTTTTTAACGTTTATTTTTGAGAGAGAGAGAGAGAGAGAGAGAGAGACAGCAGGGGAGGGGCAGAGAGTGAGAGAGGGAGACACAGAATCCGAAGCAGGTTCCAGGCTCTGAGCTGTCAGCTCAGAGCCCGACGTGGGGTTCCAACTCACAAACTGCGAGATCATGACCTGAGACGAAGTCAGATGCTTAACTGACTGAGCCACCCAGGTACCCCTGTTTGGAATAGTTTTAGAAATTAGAAATGTATCTCCTAATATCATTACTTTTAAAACATTAGTAACACTTAATAGAGAAGCAGAATATTTTTAATGAGGAAAAGTTAATAAAAACTTTCAGTTGCCTTAAATGGTTAACAAAGCTAGAATTCTCAAGAGAATTGTGTATATTGTTAACTTTTTTTTCTTAAGTTTGGGTCAGAGCCCTATGTACTGAATGCGAAATAGTGAATTTTTCTTTTCTACATCCTTGGCCATTGTGTTTACTATTATTGTGGTGGTTGGCCTGGATTGTTTTTCTGAGAAGGAAACGCCCTTACCAGATAAAAATCAGGGCTTATCTTTGCTTTGCTGTAAAATCCCAAAATAGCATACGAGTTTTTAATGAGCGAACACAGCCATAGAAATCAGAAAGGAAATATGAATATATTTAGAAAATTCATTTGAATTCAAATTGTTTTTTGACCTCTAGTACGTATTTACATCTGTGCTAGCTTTCTATTTTAAGCAGTTGATCAGCGATGTGATTTTTAAACAACAAACAAAGCAAAACAAAATTTAAAAAAAAAACCCAAGTTAAAATAAAAAACCCAACAAACCTTTAACTCAGAGATACTTAAAAGCAATTCTGTGTGGCAGTGGGAATCAGAAGGGAAATATAACCAGCATTGAATTTTCTAGGTTTGAATAGAAAAGTGTGATAATCTGAGTCATGTTTCCATGGATTTCATTAAAGAGGCATTTCAGCTCCATGTTCCTCATTAATACTTACTTATTAAATTTAATTAAATATGTTATTCTAATGCCAGTCTTAAAGACTAAGTATCTAATGGCTGTTAGCGATTTAATACTAATTGCAAATTTGGAGCCTCAGGTATCATTCAGAGCAGAAGACACAGCCTGAGTCCTCGATGGCACGTGTGGAATGATCTGTGAGCATGGCCGTGCAGGGACATGTACGTGGGTGGGCATCTGAGGTCAGAAATGAGGCTGAAGGGTACGGAGTTGCTGGAGGGTAGCTGTGCGTGTGCGGTTGAGGGTCCTGTTTAGACGCCGGGGGTTTGCCGTGTCCTCTCTCAGTCCTTGGAACAGCTGGGCACAGATGGGAATGTCCAGGTGTCTCTGGGCCGACGTCCCTCTGGCCGTCCTGTATCTGGGGCCTTTATTTCTGTTGCTTTCAAATTTGCATCTTCGACTTCATTTCTCCTCTGCAGCTCCTCTCCTCTCCACTGTTCTAGATTCATCTCCTGGACCACAGCTTAGTCATTCTTCCCCTTCTCTGTTCCCTTGACGTGCACGTTCTTCTCAGATGCTCCGAATGCTGTACACATTGACCCCACAGCACTGTTGCCCCTGAAAGACCCCATTTCAAGTCCAGATTTTATGGCGCTGTGGTCATAGACTGCTGGGGACTTAGGCGTTGGCCACAGAAGACAAATAGCTAAATCCTTCAGCTATGGAAACAAAGCAACAAAATTCCTAACAGCTTTCCAATGCGTACACAACAGGGTCCTGTGGAAATCTTACCTTGTCCTCTTTATTTCCTTTTCCTTTTTCCCTCTCCCACGACTTGCGCCGTCTCTTACCCTGAGGTGTTGTGATAGGGGGGTTTCTTAGCTCAGTGGCTAAGAATTTGGCTGTATTGATTTGTCACATTGCACCTGCTGAAATCCTAACCAAAAAAACAAACAAACAAACAACCCCCAAAACCACCTCGGCACATGAAATAGAAGCCAGTGTGATAAGATTAAACTTCACAAAGTAGGCAGCTGCTGTGTACATGTAGAACACTACCAGAATCTTCATCACTGACTGCTTCGATATTCTTGTTTTACCTCTTTACTCCTTTTATCGGGCTTGCATCTTGTATGTCAGGAAGTCGGAAGATGAATTTCGTAACGGTCGTTTCAAGCAGCAGAAGAACACCCTTGACTCCTGTGGCCACGTGATTGCGTCCGTAGCTTACGTGAGCGGGAAGCGTGAGAATTCACAGACTATTGTCAGCCGCAGGTGCACAGCCCCTGCAAGGGAGAAGCCGATGCCGAAGAGTCACTTTGTTCAGTGGCTCAGTCCCTAGTGACCGTGAGATTGAGAAGAACCCAGGCATCCTTAGGGGCAAAAACACTGTTTAAAGGAAGAATGATACTGGCGTAATTTTTTCCTCCTTTTTACTTTCCTTTGCTTTTCTTTCTTTCATTAAGGTAATTAATTAAAATTTTTTAATGTTTATTTTTGAGAGAGAGACAGACAGATACAGTGTGAGTGGGGGAGGGGCCGAGAGCGAGGGAGACACGGAATCCGAAGCAGGCTCCAGGCTCCGAGCTGACAGCCCAACGTGGGGCTCGAACTCATGAGCTGTGAGATCGCGACCTAAGCCACAGCCGGACGCTCAACTGACTGAGCCACCCAGGCGCCCCTTCTCTTCTTTATCTAATCCGAAGTGTTCTGCTTCCTCCCAGAATCTCTGAATTTGCTTTGATGGCCACAGTGTTTGCAGTGCCGAGGTAGAGC
The DNA here is from genome assembly GCF_022079265.1 of Lynx rufus. NCBI lineage: Eukaryota > Metazoa > Chordata > Mammalia > Carnivora > Felidae > Lynx > Lynx rufus. Next base: position 19,573,236 of record NW_025814889.1, on the reverse strand, counting down.
CGGGCTTGCCCCACTTTTGGAGAAGTTTAGGTAGACGAACTTGTGAAAGTGCTGTTTATAGAACGAAGCAGATTTCACGTCATGTTAGGAGTTTCTACCTGTTAATTTATTCCTTCGCTCTCCAAATGGGTACCAAACGCCCACAAAGTACAAGGCCCCGTTTAGGAGCTGAGGATATAGCAGTTTCCTTGCTTTTGTGGAACTTGACTCTGGTGAAGGGAGACAGATTAAAACAAGGAGGTAAATCGCTCGTGTGTCACATGGCGAGGAATGCTCTGGAAACAGGCAGGGAAAGAGAGTGGCAGGTGGAGGGGTGGGCCGCTATTTTATTCAGGATGTCAGGGAGGGTCTCTAATGAGGTGACACCTGAGCAGAGACCTGATGGAAGTGAGGGCTGGGAAGATGTTTGAGGAAAGAGCGGGTATAAAGGGAGGAGGAAGAAGCACTGAATGATGAGCATAAGGGGCAAAGGAGGGGGAGGCGGAGCCTGAGAGAGAAGGCTGGACTGAAGCAGGAATCCGGTAGGATCTCTCCGGCGATTCTAAGATTCTTGACTTTCACTCTGAGTGATGGTGTCTGATTTATGTTTTAGAAGTTCGGCCTGGTTGCTATGATGAGAATGGGCTGTAGTATGGAGGCAGGGAATCTGTCACAGTAATCCAGGTGAGAAATGACAGGGTTTGCACCAGGCTCGTAATAGGGGAAGAGATTGGAAGGGGCCCTGTTCTGAATATATTGTGGTAGGGCTCCTGGGGAGCCCTCAGGATTTGCCTTTGGGATTTAGGGTATAAAAAAATGCCAAGAGTCAGATATCACTTCTTTTCTTTTCTCTTCTCTTTTCTTTTCTTTTCTTTTCTTTTCTTTTCTTTTCTTTTCTCTTTTCTCCCTTCTCTTCTCTTCTCTTCTCTTCTCTTCTCTTCTCTTCTCTTCTCTTCTCTTCTCTTCTCTTCTCTTCTGCCTGAACAGTTGGTCCGAGAGTAGTAATTTACTGAAATGGGAGGGACTGGAGGAGGCACAGGTTATCTGGGGGGGGGGGGGATTGGGAGTTTGGTGCAGGAGTTGCTAGGTTTGAGATGGCTGTGAAACCCAGAGGATGAGGTGTCAGGACGGCAGGTGAATACAAGAGTCCGGAGATCGGGGGGCAATCATGGGCTGGAGCCATGAGCGTAGAGCAGGTGTTTAAAGCCACGAGCCTGGCCGAGATCAACTCGGTGTGGGTGTTGACAGCAAATAAAGAGGTATGGTGACTGAGCCCTGAGCCATCCCAAGGTTAGGGTGATGAGAAAGTCTCCATGTATACTAAGAACGATGAGCCAGTGTATTCGTTTTCTCCAGCTGCTGTAATGAGGTACCAAAACCTGGGTGACTTAAAACAATAGAGATTCACTGTCTCACGGTTCTGGAGGCTAGAAGTCTGAAATGCAGGTTGTGTCAGCAGGGCCACGCTAACCTCCGGTGGCTCTTACCCACAATTCTTCCCTGCCTCCTCTGGCTTCTGGTCTTTTCCCACAACCTTGGCATTCCCTGTAGATGCTTAACTCCTCACACAGCCTTCTTCTCCTGTGTGTCTTCTGCTCTGTGCAGGTCTGTGACCAGATTTCCCCATTTTGCAAGGACACCTGTCGCCGTGGATCAAGGGCCACCCTAACGACCTCATCTTAGCCTGGTTAAATCTGCAAAGACCTTGTTTCCAAAAAAGGTCATATTCTCAGGTCTTGGCAGTTAGGATTTCAACATGTCTTGAGGGACACTATTCAACCCACAACAGCCGTGAGGTAGTAAGAGAAGCAAGAGAGCACGGTGATCCGGATGCTGAGTGAACAGTATGCTTCTGGCAGGCAGGAAGGATGAGCTGAGTCAGATGCTGCTAACAAAGCAAACGGGATGACGAGTGAGGACCGACCGTGGGATCGAGCCGCGTGGGGGTCGTTGGTGTGCTCGCGACGAGTGATTTCAGTTTAGTGGTTCAGGGATGAGAACTGGATTGAGGTGCAAGAGGGGACAGAAATAGAGGGGTTAGAGAAAGCAAGTGTAGACAGGTTTTCATACAGGGCTAGAGAAAAGTAAGGTGGAGAAACCAGAGTTCAAAGGATTTGTTTGTAACACAATGAGAGAAATAGTAGCATGTTGATATACCAGCATGAGTGAACCACTGGGGGGGGGGAGGAATGTGATGGGAAAAAGGGGACAATTTCTAGAGTGATGTCGCAGGGGGGGGCAAGAGGGTCGGGGATCCGATGGCCATACCGAAGCTCTGCGCAAGCCCTTCAGGCGATTGTGAGAGACGCCCAAGATTGAGAACCACTGTTCCAGGGGATCTCTGGAACCCTCTAAAATTCTTGTGTCTTGTGATGCATTTTATCCCATCGCGGAATCAGTTTTGTGTTTTTGGAGTTATTTTGAAACCAGTTGGTTTAGAAGGATGATTATTGCCCCCACCGTGAGTGAGGGGCAAGAGTGAGTCAAGATGAATTTGACCACAGCGTTGTACAGGGGGTCGAGCCACAGGCAACGGCAGCTCTCTCCCTGTGTGCTTTATTCCGAGGGCTTAATAAGCTGTATTGTCTCTTTAAACCAGAAGTCCTGCCACCCCTAGGCGCCTCTTCAGCATCGCCCGGGAGGAGATCTGGCTGGAGGTGCAGCCGCTATTTTTAGATGACCCCGCATCAGACTCCAGCAGAGTGAAGAGTGTGTTGTGGGGACTTGAAATATTTGTATTTGGCTGGGCTCAAGCACCGTATATCAAATTAATGTCCTAACACCCTGATGCCATTATAGCTAATTTTTACATATTGCGTTTACTTAAAATGTGACCTAGTATTTCCATTGAAACCCTTCCAAGGGAAAATCCCCAGTTTTGATCATCCGACGACTGTATGATTTTATTTTGTTCATTGGAAATTGTAGCTCTGGGCTAGTGCGGCCACCTTCACGTGATGGCTCGTTGGAGTCACTTTTACCCTCAAATACACGGTTTCCAATAAGAAGCACAGTCTCCGTCCTTTCTTTCTTGAGTCAGTTAAAGTTGACTTTGATTCTCCTAATGTTAGAATACTGGAAAAAGTTGAGACCGTGGAAAGAGTTTTAATTAAAGCAGCAATGGGCTTCAGCTTTAGTAAAATAACTTGCTGTGGACAGGTGTTTGGCTCGTACAGAGAATTATGCTTTACTAGCTGTAGACGTGACTTTGAAAACGTTGATTACACGTTATTTGGTAGGAGATAGGATCGTTGAGGCTGCATCTCCCCCACTCTCTGAGGTTTACATTTCTCAAGAGGACACTTCCTCCTCCCTCCTTTGAAGTAGTCAGAACGGGAGTGAATCCCCTTTCAGTTCTAGAAAGGCATTTCAGTAGTTTCTCTGATTGTGTCTAAGGACATTGAGAACAAGCCTTGCCTTTTAGTATTCTGGGATTTGCTAATTCTGTTTGTGCTCGTCAAATATTAACGTTTTCAGCCTGGAACGTGTGTTCACTCATCCAACATCCCAGACAGAAATGGGTGTCTCTGTGCCCAGCACAGGTGATATAGGGCATGAGGGGGGGGGCAGGGTCCCACGGGGCTGACAGGTCCAGCAGACAGCATTTGTGACACATCCAGTGTGATAAGAACAGTGCCGGATGCAGGCCCTGGTGCTCTGGTTGCCCAGGTGGAGGGTTTACCCCGGACTGGCTGGCGCGGCGGTCGGCGGTCAGCTCGGTCGATAGAGGGAAGCGATAGTGGAGATTTTCCAATGTGTGATCTTGAAATACTCTCTAATAACATGTGTTACAATATTTCACGTTTTATATTTAATTACTTTTATATCTATCTATTTTATCCTCACAAACACCCTACGTAGAGGCAGACCAGGAGAGAAAGTCGAGACTTAGGAGCCTTTGACCTATCCCGTTTCACACTGTTGGTGAGTGTGGGAGCCAACCCTAAAACCCAGGGCATGAGTCCTGGTTCAGATGTTTCACGCCCATAGTTAGGAACCTCTGTAGTTCGGAAATGAACCAACTCATGTTCTAGAACAGCTGACAGCTTGACAGTCATTTAGAGTATGCTTGAACTATCTTTAAGTTTCCTTGAAATTGCAAATCTGTAGACGCAACTCTGAAATAATAATAGCTTTGCAAAGTCTTAAGAAAGTTTAGGTTGAGGTTGATGTCTGAGATGACTTCGTGTTTAATGTTGCATTGATAAGCATGCTACAAAATAATGTCGGTTCTTTTAGGAGTTGTTTTTAAAATGCATTATAAAACTTTACGCACACTGTCATTGTTTTCGAAAGACTTGTACTTTTGGCTTATACTTTTCAAAAATGAACTTTTATGATAGCAGATCGCTTTTCTTTAATTTTTTTTCTTACTCCCTCTCCCCATATATATTTTAAACCTTATCTTTACAAGTGACTGAAGCTGGGGTTTTTTTTTTTTTTTTTGGTGTTTTTGAAATTATTTCCATTTGATTGCTTTCAAACTTTCAGTGCAAGTTTAAATAACAGAAAGTTTAAATAACAGAAGAATTCAGTGCCAAGTTTAGCTTAAGGCACCTTCCAAAAGTCTAGAAAAGCAAGAGTGGATCATATGCACATTCTCCTGGGACAGTGAGTATGTGCGGCTGTCAACATCAGAGGCAGAATGGAAGGAGACAAGTCTAACGTACTTGAACTAAGCCTGGGTCTTGGCCAGAATGGAAGAGCTAATGGGGCTGTAGAACTGGTAAGCAGGTCCCATAACCTCCACAGTGAATGGTATTCATTTTGATAGTAGCTGCTCTTCGTAATATTTCTGAGAAGACACACAGAACTGATTGCAGTTGACTGTAAAACTGACTTGAAGGTCGCCCTGCTTGAAGTTAATTGATGTGTCTTCCGGTAAAAATAGACTTAAAGTGGGCGCCTTCCCCTATGGTGGTGATGCTCAAGACTGATTGACTGAAGATTTTGGAGAAGCAAAATAAGCCTAGTTTTAAACATTCTTTTTATGCGTAGGAGGTCACGAATAAATTAACAGTAGAGGCATTTCTGAGAGAGACTTGGGGATTTTCATAGGCCATTAGGGGTCATCCAGCCTCTTAACAAGCCTCAGATTTGGGAACTGGCTCACAGTACCCTTTCTCTCTGGCCACGCAGAGTTAATGCAAAGATTCACATTGGACTGTTCGACCTTGCCGGGGCCTGTCCAGTGTCCCCCTGCTGTTCTCTTGAAATGTTGCTTTCTTGGGGCTCCTGAGTGGCTCAGTCGGTTAAGCATCCAACTCTTGATTTCGGCTCGGGTCATGAGCTCACGTTCTTGGCATCCAGCCCTGCGTCAGGCTCTGCGCTGATAGCATGGGGCCTGCTTGGGGTTCTCATTCTCTGCTCACCCCCTCAAATCCCCGCTTGTGTGTGTGCATGCTCTCTCTCTCAAAAAAAAAAAAAAAAAAAAAAAAAAAAAAGAATAACAACAACAACAACAACAAAAAGAAATGTTGCTTTTTTGGCCTGAATGCCCCATCTCCCCATTACTACCTACTCAGATGTGTTACCCAGTCTTACAGCAAATCCTTTCTAGGCAATTCTGCATCCAACCAGGCATCATCTCCCTTTCCTCTGGAAACCCCATATAATTTGTGCTTCTTTTTATGAAATTACTTATGTGAAAGTCTCCAGGGCTGACCTGGCACCTAGACACTCAGGGAATGTCAGCTTTCCATCCTTCCTTTTATCCTGTCTTATTCTGTGGCTTTTTTGTGTATGTGACTATTTTTTTTTTTTTACTTGTAGCAATTAATAAGTTTAATCTTTTCTACTTGTTTTAAAACACTTTCTTTAAATAAAATATATTGTATAAGCAAATGACCATAAATTAAACACATAGTGTAAAGAATCAGAACATTAACACCTGTGTACCTGCCACTGAACTTGAGAGGGGAGCCAGCAGTCATGGCACCCTCTCTGTGCCTCAACCCACTGTGGATGCTATTGCAAAATATATTTGGCCTGGGTGGCTTAAACAACAAATATATTTTTTTTTTAAAGTGTTTATTTTGAGAGAGAGAGAGAGAGAGCACACAAGTGGGGGGAGGGGCAGCGAGAGAGAGGGAGAGAGAATCCCAAGCAGGCTCTGCAGCTGTCAGCACAGAGCCCCGATGCAGGGCTCAAACTCACGAACTGTGAGATCAAGACCTGGGCCAAAACCGAGAGTCAGAAGCTTAACTGACCGAGCCCTCCAGGCCCCCCAGACAACAAACATTTCTTTCTCAGTGTTCCAGAGGCTGGGAAGTCTAAGATCAAGATTCTGGTAGATTCAGTGTCTTATGAGGGCTGCTTCTAAGTTTATAGATTATCGTCCTCTTACTGTGTCGTAACTTACTTGGTGGAAGGCATGAGGGAGTTCTCTGGGGTCTCTTTTGTAAGGGGACTGATCTCCTTCATGAGGACTCTACCCTCGTGACCTAATTACCTGCCAAAGGCCTCACCTCCTAATGCCTTGATGGGTAAGATTTCAGGATGTGAATTTTGGGAGGACGTAAACATTCAGAACATAACACACGCTCCCTGACCACATTCCTCTCCCTCCTGGAGGAATAACTGCCATTTTGAATTTTGTCTTTCTTTCTTTCTTTCTTTCTTTCTTTCTTTCTTTCTTTCTTTCTTTCCATTTATTTATTTTTGAGAGACAGAGAGACAGAGCACAAGTCGGGGAGGGGCAGAGAGAGAATGAGACACAGAATCCGAAGCGGGCTCCAGGCTCTGAGCTGTCAGCACGGAGCCCGACGTGCTGAATTTTGTGTTTATAATTTTCTTTTGTAGTTAATCTGCCTGTGGATAACTCCACACATCATGTATTTCTTGACTTTGTATCTTCTTGAACTTTATATTAATGGGATAAAATTGTGTGTGTTCTGTGACTTGCTTTACTCAACACTATACTTCTGCGGTTCATCCACGATGCCGTAGGTTGCCACACATCGCTGCCGATATTTTTGCCGTTTTGTAGACTTCCAGTGTGGAATACATCCAGGGTTTTGATACGACGGCGTGAGTGGAAATGTGGAGGAGTTTCGAGTCTACAAGTGCCTAGGAGTGAAATTACCAGGTCTGTGTGCACGTTCGACCTTTCTGGGTGTGATGCCATTTGCTTTGAGGTGGTCGTGCTGATTTCTTCCACCACCAGAAGCGTGTACTTTGTTCCTGTTGCCCCCCCACCCCCCAACCTTTCCCTAGCGCTTTTCAAGTGCCCGGAGGACCACGGCTGTCTTTGCATTTCCGGTTTTTAGCATCGAACTTTGCACAAATTCGGGAAGTTGATGGATTCAAGAGTTGAGTCAGTCTCTTTTCTCCCTCTCTGAAAATACTCTTGATTCGTTTTTCTAAACAAAAGGGAGCATCGTGTAGGAGAAAGTCCAGACCGGAATCAGGAATCTGAGTATGAGCTGGGGCCGCACAGCTTACAGCGTCATGATGGCAAAATGTTCTCTACTGTGCAAAGCAGGGAACCTTCCCTGCGTCCTGATTTGGAGATGCCTTACGCGGTGTCCAACCCGTGTCCGGCTAATACTAGCCTGCCCTATGCTTCCCGTCTAACCGAGCTCCGGTGTTAACGCAGGACGATTTGAACACGGTTCATTGGTCTGCGTTGTGATGAGTCACCCGGAGACAACTAAGCCTCAGGACAAACAAAGCATTTGTCTGTGTAGCCGTAGGGCAGCCCACAGCCAGACTGTTCTGGCCGGGTTTTAACGTGTGTGTCCCTACACAGCTACCTCGGGTCGTCTTGGATAGTTTCTTTTCATTCTCACACCGGGGCTTCCTGAACTCACTCTCTCTCTCTCTCTCTCTCTCTCTCTCTCTCTCTCTCGTGGGAATTGTGGCTACTTCCGATGCCAATGTAGTCAGAATCATCTGGGCTACGGGCTTGTCACAGAGTTGGGCTGCAGGGGCAGTTCTGTAAATGGGAGTTTGTTTGACACAAACTGCTTACTGTGTGCCAGAGCTATTTTCAGAGCACTTCACAGATGTTAATTCCTATCATCCTCCTAACAACTCGGTGAGGTGCGTATTGTTATTATTGCCACTTCGGAGATGAGGACACAGACCCAGAGGGGCTAAATAACATGCCCAAGTGACCGAGCTGGTGGCCGGTAAAGCCGGGATGCAGTTACACGTGTAACAGTTACCTTGAGCTAGTGAAGCAGGTGAGTGAACATTCGTGTATTTCACACGATCCTTGCGTGCCCTAACCTTCGTGTGTCAATATAGCATCAATACCCAAGTTGAAAGGGCTGTAACGTTGACCCCAGAGGGTCCCCACCCTAGCCCTGCTTCTTTTGGGGGCGTAAATTAACAGATTAAAAAAATTATTGCTGGTTGAACATCACCCTCTTTATAACGTCTCTTGCGGTCTAAGAGAAACCAGTACTCAGAGTTGTGATGATTTTCCCTAAAATTATGGATTTAAAAAGATTTGCTTGGGCTCTTTTCCAATTTCTTCGTCCTTAGTTTGAGATTATAACTTGTTCCAGTGCTTCTGATAAAGCTAAGAAAGCATATGGTTGTGAAACTTTTTAATAGCAGAAGCTTAAAAAACATTCTCAGTACCACTGACTCTTCCAGATAGAATGAGCTGTGGATGATTTTAAAATTAACCGGGTACATTTTCTGCTTTAGTGTAGAAGTTCATGTTCTTCTCCAAAGAAATGAGACTTCATTAGTTTGTATTTTCAGCTAGAAGTAAGAACTCTTTAAAAGCCCCTTTGTTTTATGAGGTTACCATTAAGACATCTAAATCTGTCTTAGTGTTGATATAGCACTTATCTTGCAGTGCCTGGGTAATTAACTCCCAAGTGTCATGACATTGAAATATTTGGGCATTTTTGGGTCCTGTAATTGTACCTATATGCCTTGTAGTAAATGCCACGTCATACTTTTTTTTTTTCCTTTTAAATCCGGAGTTTCAATAAAATATAATTAATTTGAATGACATTAATGGGGCTCTCAGACAGAGCATGGCATTTTCATAGTTTTTCAAAATTCTTAGAACATTTTGGGTAAATACATTTGTGCTGTGGTCCTTTTTTTTCATCTGTGGCCAAGAGAATTTAAATGTAAAATGTGAATTGGAAAGGACTTAACAAAAAAGAAGATAACAGAGATTCTTTGAATCTCTCACATTTCAAAGAAAACAGAAAAAGCTTGTTCTTTGAGCCGGGGAAAAAACAATGCCCCGACCACTGAGCACTGTCAGAGAAGGAGCCCAGCTGCCTGAGTGCATCACAGGGACCGCGTGTGACACGCCGTCGCTCCAGGCAAGGGGTTGGTTGACTTGAGGTGTCCACAACAACGCCAGCCAGCCACCCGCATGTTAGGAAACCAACCTGGAAAGTCGTAGTGAAGCGGATCTGACCCAGCTCTGCGTAACCAGAATTTTTTGTTTTTAACAAAAATTTAGTAGTAACGGCCATAAAAACAGCCGGAAAACAAACAGCAGCATAAGAAAGAGAAAATGTCAGTGGGTCCGGAAATCACCTTTGTACTATTTCCAGTTAATTAGTCACAGCACCGTATTAGGACAAGTTGATTAGAGGCTCCTTTGGAAAAATAATTTTCACAAAACTTTCCAGTTTTCTTTCCAGTTTCCTCTTTTGCCCATTTTGCCCTGACCTCCTGAGGGTTTAGGCATCTCTGTTAAGGCCCACTTTGTTGTGCACACACACAACCCTTCGTACTAGCTCAGCCCGAGTCGCAGGGACAACCGTAAAAATGAAATGCCAAACATCCATTTGCGTACCTCCTTGGGAATTATTTTAATGAGGGGCCACTGGATGAGGTTTCTAAAGAATCCAAGGGATTAGTTTATTTTTGTATTTGAAAAATGAAAACAGCTCCAGTGTCTTTCCTCTGTTAATGCTCATTACAATTGTTCTCAACAATATAAAGGAATAAAGAAAAAAAAACTGCTTGAGATTCCAATCATCCAGGAACAATCATTGTTACTATTTTTGTGTGTTTCTTTCTAGACTTTCATGAGTGTGTGAGTGCTGCACACATAGAAAACACCTAGGAGGATATTCATGATTTTATAATTGTTTTGATTTTAATTTTATTTTAGAGGGGGAGAGAGCACAAACAGGGGAGAGGGGCAAAGGGAGAGAGGGAGAGAGACTTTTAAAAAATTTTTTTCTAGTGTTTGTTTATTTTTGATAGAGAGAGAGAGAGAGAGAGAGAGTGGGGGAGGGGCAGAGAGGGAGGGAGACACAGAATCCGAAGCAGGCTCCAGGCTCTGAGCTGTTGGCACAGAGCTCGACGCGGGGCTCGAACCCATGAACTGTGAGATCATGAACTGAGCCAAAGTCAGACACTTAATCAACTGAGCCACCCAGGTGCCCGAGAGGGAGAGAATCTTAAGCAGGCTCCACGCTCGGTGCAGAGTCTGATGTGGGGCTTGATCCCACAGTCATGCCCTGAGCTGAAACCAACAGTCGGATGCTCAACTAACTGAGCCACCCAAGTACCTCGGATAGCCATGATTTTAAAAAAGAAGTCGGAGGGGTGCCTGGGTGGCTCAGTCTGTTAAGCGGCTAAATTCGGTTCAGGTCATGATCTCGTGGGTCTCGAGTTCGAGCCCCTCATCGGGCTCTCTGCCGACAGCTCCGAGCCTGGAGCCGGCTTCGGATTCTGTGTCTCCCTCTCTCGCTGCCCCTCCCCCACTCATGCTCTGTGTCTTTCTCTCTCTCAAAAATGAATAAACATTTAAAAAATTAGAGAAGAAGTGGGAAATGAGATTAACCAAGAGTCAGGTTAACACCCCATCCTCTTCTTTTTGCCTCAGCATTCTCCAAATTACATATCTTGTATCAAATATAGTCAAGATGGTGGGGGGTGAAGAACATTGTGAATTCTCTGTCTTGACCCCAGATCCTTCAGTGGGATCACCAGGAGGACTAGGCCAGGACAGATGCATCCTGGGCGTTTCCTTCTGCATTTCATGCTGGTGCCAACGTATTTGCTATGGCCCCATCTCTAATAGGACCCAAGGAGGTGGCATTTATTTACACAACAATGGGCTGAGGGGACCCTTGTTGTGAAATCTTGAACCGAGGCCTGGAATGAAGGTGCTGTTCCTGATGGCTGGTGATGTCCCTGGATTATCTACATGCTTTCAAGAAATTTCCCTTTAATCTTGGTTCTAGCGTCTCTGTGGAGTTTGCCTTACGTACAAAGAGCTTCAACGCAGATGACCAACTGATGACAAGACAGCCAGTTGGTGACTGAGTTTCCCCATGTAGGGAAGGGGTGAGTTTTCTCCTTCACATGCTTTGTGGATTCTGAGCAAGACCAGATTGGTCTCTGGGTATGTTTTTGCTGCCAGATTTTCTTGGGTCTTTGTTTTTAGCTGCCGTTATTCCTACTATGGACAGGTTGGGAAATAGCTGAATTAAGGTGGTTATTAAGGTTTCTGTCCGTGAAATGCGGACTTGACCTGTCTCGCCATTTTCTACGAGCCTTTTACATTCGTTTGCTCTTTTCTTCTTAGTGTCGGTTCGTGACACCTGTTAACGGTGGTACCTCTTCAGAACCGCTCCTAATGTGGCTTGATACCTCCTTTTCAAGCAAGCCAGCAAAACACCACTTTTCCGATTGCGCGGGTGGTCCCGTTTTTGCCTTCACCTGATGTGTGAAGTTTGCAGTGGAGTTAAATATTTAAAAACAGTTGTTATCTCGGTGTACAAATCCCTAAAGGTTATAGAATCGTTCTTTAAACACATCTTTAAACGAGTTGCTCCTCCCTTCTTCTCTTCCTTCTCCTCCCCCCTCTTCTTCTTTCTGTAAATGAGACCAGTGTTTCTATAGTGTCTTTTAAACTTAAAAAAGAACAAAGCAAAAAACAAACAAAAAAAACCCACTTCATTGCTATAGCTTCTTTTTTTAAAAAAAATTTATTTACTTTTTAATTTACATCCAGGTAAGTTAGCATATAGTGCAATAATGATTTCAGGAGTAGAATCCGGTGGTTCATCCCCTACATACAACACCCAGTGCTTGTCCCGACAAGTGTCCTCCCTAATGCCCCTTGCCCATTTAGCCCATCCCCTCCCACAACCCCTCCAGCAACCCTCAGTTGGTTCTCTATATTTAAGAGTCTCTTATGTTTTGTCTCCCTCCCGGTTTCTGTATTATTTTTGCTTCCCTTCCCTTATGTTCATCTGTTTTGTATCTTCAATTCCACGTGTGAGTGAAGTCATATATTTATCTTTCTCTGACTAATTTTGCTTACGTTGCTATAGCTTAATATATCTGCCTTTAGTTGTTATGTATGTTTTTCTAGTACTTTAGAGTTTTCCTATCATATTTACTCAGGTTTGTTAGACTGACTTCTTAGGTCATATGGGTGTGATTTCTGCACACCTCTGGTCATTTCCCCCCGTCTTACTGTTTCAAAAATCTAGCACACGCCTTGCTTTGCAGGGCTTGCGTGTATAAGGAGAGCAAAGGGACTGCAGTCAGGTTGAGGCTGACGTTCCTGGGTATTTTCCTGTCTCCGGACGCCAAGGTTGCTGCTTTGTCCTCTCTCTTTTTCTTTTTAATGCTTACCCGGTTTTAGGGGTTTGTAATCTCTGTTAAAGAAGAAGGACATTGTATTTCCTGCGTGGGTGGCTGCGGTCTGCACAGTAGATAGAGGCCAAGTCCAGGAGCAGAGTCAGTAGGCCAAGGAACGAGTCGTCAGAGCTAGGGCCCTGAAACACCACGTGACCCAAGCTGACGGGAACCCACGTGGTGGCTGTACTTGGACGTCTGCAGGAAGTAGCGTGCCTGGGACTCTTCGGGTTTTAGTGTTGAAAATCTCGCTTATCAGGAAACCCCTCAGTCCCTGGCAGAGAGGGATGGTTGGTCCCCCTAGAAGCAAAACTCTTCCGAGTAACCCGTTTCCTCACGCGATCTGAGATATGAAAAAGGAGAGAGAATTAGGATGCCATGTCATCAGGAAGCAGCCAGCCTCCGATGAAGTCAGTGGAAGCTGGTGTGTCCATTTGGGAACTCTAAAGCATTAACCTTAACATGAGTAGTAGCGTTTATTTATATATTTATTTTGAGAGAGAGAGAGAGAGGGAGAGAGAGAGAGAGAGAGAGAGAGAGAGAGAGAGAGAATCTCAAGCAGGCTCCACACCGTTAGTGCAGAGCTCCACACGGGGCTTCAGTGTATGAACTGTGAGATCATGACCTGAGCCAAAACCAAGAGCTGGACCCTCAACTGATGGAACCACCCAGGTGCGCCACTGACCTTTGATTGTCACTTTGGTTTTTGGGGATCTGACACTCTCACCATCCAGGGCTGAAGCATTTTGGAAAGGCAGTATTTTCTAGCTAGTTGAGGTTTTTTTTTTTTTTTTTTTAATTTTTTTTTTCAACGTTTATTTATTTTTGGGACAGAGAGAGACAGAGCATGAACGGGGGAGGGGCAGAGAGAGAGGGAGACACAGAATCGGAAATAGGCTCCAGGCTCTGAGCCGTCAGCCCAGAGCCTGACGCGGGGCTCGAAGTCCCGGACCGCGAGATCGTGACCTGGCTGAAGTTGGACGCTTAACCGACTGCGCCACCCAGGCGCCCCGACTAGTTGAGGTTTTATACCAATAAGAGCTAATGTTTAAAAATTAAAAAAAAAAAAACAAAACATGGAGAGGGAAAGATTTCTGTAGAAATGCCTGATTCACTTTGCCTTCCAGTGTCCTCCTTGTCCCCACTTTAGAGAAGAGGGACGTGGAAGCACAGCCTTGGCCAGCAAAGGACCAGATGATGTCGCTGCAGTAGGGAAGGGGGTGGGGGGAGCATAAGAAAAGTCACCAAGCAGCAGAGTAGGAGGAAGTGAGGGAGTAACAGGGCAGGGTGGACAGGCTGTGTGGACTGGGAAGGGCTTTTGAAGATTGTGGTATTTGATTAAAGTCTTAGGAGAATAAAAAGAATTCAGGAGGCAGATGGGAGTGAGAGGGGTAGTCGAAGCACAGGTGTAAAGGTTGCACAGATGACATCCTAGGCACCGGAGGGGTGTGGTATCCCACACAATGTCATTAGATTTGTTTCTGATTTATAAGCGATCTTCTTAGGTGCTTGGTCAGAATAAGTAAATTTACTCGGTTCTCATTCAAATACCTAACAAACTGATCGAATATCTTCTCTGAAAGTGTAAAGCAGGGGGTCCTAGACCCTGCGTGGGGTGAGTCTGATAGACAGTAGCTACCTGTACGGTGAAAAAGATACCCCCAATATGAAAAGCAATTGTGGGGCTTAATTTTGTGAGTCACCTTGGCCAGGCCACAGAACTCAGTTTTTGGTCAAACAGCAGTCTGGATGTTGCTATGAAGGCTTTATTTATTTATTTATTTATTTATTTATTTATTTATTTATTTGTTATTATTTTTTTAATATGAAATTTATTGTCAGAATGGTTTCCATACAATACTCAGGGCTCCTCCCAACAGGTGCCCTCCTCAATGCCCATGACCCAGCCTCCCCGCCCTCCCACTCCCCATCAACCCTCAGTTTATTCTCAGGTTTTCAGAGTCTCTTATGGTTTGGCTCTCTCCCTAGCTTTTTTTTTTTTTTTTTTTTTTCCTTCTCCTCCCCCATGGTCTATGAAGGCATTTTTTAGATGAGATTAACATTGAGATCAGTGGACTCTGAGTAAAGCAGATTACCCTCCATAGTGTGGGTGGGCCTCATCCAATCAGTTGAAGGCCTCAAAAGAAAGACTAGGTCTCCCAGGGAAGGAGGAATTCTGCAATATTTAACTCTTCCTTGGGTCTCCAGCCTGCTCTCCAGTCTGCAGATTTCAGACTTGGCCAATTCCTTAAAATAAATCTCTCTTTCCATGTGTGTATGTCAATCTCATATATAACCAATCTCCTGTTGATTTGTTTATCCGGAGAACCCTGACTGATTTACATCTTTACCACTTTTGTGCTTTTAAAACTCATGTGGCAGTAAATCTGTTGTGCCGTTACCTAGTTTTTTGTTCTGTTTCTGTTTTGTAAGAAATTTATCATGCTCAAGAGTGGAATGGCCCCTGAAGGAACAAGTGCACTCTGGGAGATTTTCTGAGTAGCAGCCATCGAGAGCTGTCAGGGCACGTCTGTATTTACATGTTTTGCGGCCATGTTTTCCCAGCATGTTGGGGATCTGTGACTCTCTTCGGAG
Organism: Lynx rufus; assembly: GCF_022079265.1. NCBI lineage: Eukaryota > Metazoa > Chordata > Mammalia > Carnivora > Felidae > Lynx > Lynx rufus. The sequence goes on along the minus strand of NW_025814889.1, from coordinate 19,558,077 downwards.
GAATTTGGTATTCAGAAGTCAATAAACAAATTACATTGATCTGTAATGTGGGGCTGTCACGGTGACTGATGGGATACCAACTCTTTCAGAACAGTGCGTGAGGGGAAGACAACAGCATTGAAAGTGCCCATGCGAACGCCAAGAGATGCTGTAAGAATTCAGTGCAGGATGTTCCTCTTGGTGAAGCTGCCACAGTGGAAATTTCTGTCTTGGAAAGCTGCTGATTTTGCATCGAAATACGTTGATAATGTGACATGCAGAAGTCTCCTGTCGAGTAGATTCTGGATTCATCTGTTGTATAAATCTTCTATGGTGCTTGTGTACCCCCACAAAGGAGGGAAGCTTAAAAGCTAGATGGCAGTATCTTTGTGGGCTAGAAGCGGCCTCTTGGCAAAGTGCGGACCGCTTGAAATTTATACATCCTTTCATGGTTTATTTCAGTGGATGGCCTCTGACCACACCACTCAGGCATGTGGGGAAGGTATTACAGTCTCTCTTTACAATATGAGGAAAGGGAACCTCTTGAGATGAAGTGATTTGGTCAAGGTCACAGAATCATGTCCTCTGATTCATACAATAGTTCTTGAGGCTGCTTTGGTTCTAGATTTCCATAAAACACCAGCATATTGTTTGGGTCCTGCCATGAACTTAGCCAATGTTTACTTCATCTGTAACTTATTTGTGGGACAAAGTGGAGTATATTAAAAAATAGTTTTTTCTATGGCTTCACTGGGGAAGGTATTAAATACAAAGAGATCTGTTCTTTTTTTTTTAAGTTTTTTAAAAATTTATTTTGAGAGAGAGAGAGTGTGCACATGCTTGAGTGGGGGAGGGGCAGAGGGACAGAGAGAGAGAGAGAGAGAGAGAGAGAGAGAGAGAGAGAGAGAGAGAATCCCAAGCAGGCTCCACTCGAAGCGTGGAGCCCCACTTGGGGCTCGATCTCACGATAGTGAGATCACGGCCTGAGCCGATACCAAGAGTCAGATGCTTAACTGACTAAACCGCCCAGCGCCCCAGAGATCTGTTATTCAGTGAGCGTAAGAGAAACGTGAGTTGCATTCTTGATAGATTCTTCTTTGAAATAACTAAAGCATTGCGGAGTCCTGTAGATATTTTTTTGCCTTCTGCCCCAATCCCCTTATCAAGTGCCTGCCTGGATACCGTCCTTGGAAATAAACCTCCCAGAGAGGATGTGATCCGTTCAAGCACTGGCCAACATTTTGACAAGGGATGCCTCAGTCATCACTTTGTTCATGATTTCTCCACCCAAAATGGACGTTTCCCCCTTTAATGATTAAAAAGAAGTGGCAAATAATAAAACCTATTAAAATTAGGTTCATACAAAGATTTTACAGGTAGGAAGCAAATGGCAAGTCACATATCTGCCTTTCTTTCTTGGCCCAGGAGGATTCATTTTCTTTTTTTTTTTTTCAACGTTTTTTTTTTTTATTTATTTTTGGGACAGAGAGAGACAGAGCATGAACGGGGGAGGGGCAGAGAGAGAGGGAGACACAGCATCGGAAACAGGCTCCAGGCTCCAAGCCATCAGCCCAGAGCCTGACGCGGGGCTCGAACTCACAGAGCGCGAGATCGTGACCTGGCTGAAGTCGGAGGCTTAACCGACTGCGCCACCCAGGCGCCCCTCATTTTCTTTTTTTTTAAGAAGTTGGACATGCACAGTGTTTCTTCGTGTCTAGTGAGTTTGTGAGTACCGAGGCTAGTAGCACTTTTTGGTGGGTTTTCAGTCGTTAGCAGTTAGTGCTGCCAGGATTGTGACTCCCTTAAAGAGAAGGAACATGTGTCTTTCAACGTGCAAATGAAAATTTTCAACGAACTGTCATTTGTTTAATACGTGAGTGGCCAGATTTAATCTCTGAGCGTGAATTTTTGGGTTCTCTTAATTGGCCATAGTGTTTCCTGCAATTTAGAAACCATAAAAAGCTTACCGAATTTAAACGCATGGTTCAGAGTCCAAGGGATAATTGTAAAGAATTTTAAAGATACAGTGTCAATTTTAACAACTGATGGAAGCCGGCGATAATCCGGATGTACCGAGAGAGAAGAGCTTTATTTTCCTTTCAGCAAAATAGTCTCTAACCAGGATGTCTGTATTTCAAGCCCGTTTCACCTTTTTCTCTTCACCGGCTTCCAGTAGTGAGCTGTTCACTCGTCTATTCATTCAGTATTTTTTGGAAGCTCCTTTCCTCCCGGCAGGAAGCGGTTTGGGCCACAAGTGCTGATACAGTGGGTTGTTAAATGTGAGTTCCAAGAGTGCTGCCTTGAGTATGTGACTGGAGGGCTGGGGGGGGGGGGCGGGCAGAGAAGAGTTTGGGAATGGGGGCACTTGAACGGGACCCAGAGGGGTGGATAGGTGTTGGCCATTCAGCCATCAGGCAGAGCACATTCAAGGGAAAGCCAAGGCAAATGCATCGTGTTGGAAATCTCAGGGCTGAGGAAAGAATCTGCGAACAGTCACATGAACAAACCTATTTTCTGTTCTTCTAAACGTTGCTTTCCAATCTACCTACTTAGGCTAACGTGCTGATAAATGAGCATGTCTCTGGATGCGTTCTGAAGAATAGCAATCGTGTAAGATGTTCCTGGTGGAAGAGGGCCAAATCTGAGAAGTCCTGCAGTAAAGACAGTGTTTAAATTTTTTAAACAAATTTTTATTTATTTATTTATTTATTTATTTATTTATTTATTTATTTATTTTTTAATGCTTATTTATTTTTGAGACAGAGACAGAGTGTGAGCGGGGGAGGAGCAGAGAACGAGGGAGACACAGAATCCGAAGCAGGCTCCAGGCTCTGAGCTGTCAGCACAGAGCCCAACGTGGGGCTCGAACTCGCGAACTTTGAGATCATGACCTGAGCTAAGTCAGACGCGTGACCGCCACCCAGGCGCCCCAAAGTTCTTCATTCTCTATTGCCCGATTATATTTGATGACAGAGCAGTACCCCCCTTTTTTAAAACAACAGTTTTTTTTTTTTTTTAAACATTCCATGGAGTTTGTGTTCCATGAAGCATTGTTTAGGGAAACACAGGCCTGCAATCATGTTCTCCAACATCAGCTTTCCGTGTAAAGAAATATCTTACCTTCTTTCAAAACAGTTCTGTAGGAAGCCGCTTCAGAAGGTGGCATGCATATTGTGGTATAGACTAGTGGGTCAGGATGTGTACTGAACTCACTTGACAATTCTCTCCTCCCGGCCTGATCTTGGGCAACTATTTTTATTTATGATATTTGGTGATAATAGAAAACAAATACCTAATCATACACATACGATAACATGGTCTGATGCATCTGTGTTGAATAAATATAACGATATTGTTATCAGATACCTAATAATTAGCTGTTGGAAGACTGAAGGTTCGAGAGACCTCCGTGTTCTGACTTGGCAGATATTTTACCGAGGAGTGACAGTTACAACATTTGCAAGCCTCTCAGTAGGAAAGGTGATGATAGTAAAATATTTCCGTTTACGATATTCCCATCCGCAATTTTTTTTTGAGGAGAAAGGAAATCTAGTTTATAAATAAATTAATAAGATAATTCTTTTAATCATATATGTGGGTCTGTGTGCACAGATAGGAGTCACATGCATGTTATTTTGTTAGAGAAAATTAAATTTTGAAGAATGATCTCTCGCAGCTGTCCCTCTTACATGGGAAAGTTAAGTATTCAAGGAAAGGAGCTAATTATCTCATTCATTGTGCATAGAAAGCACACTTGAAGATCTTGGATTTTTATGATTGCAGGCTTTCAAAATTCTGACAAGGCTGCTTCTAAATTAGTCAATGTCGAGTGCTGTCTCTTTGTAGATAGACAAGTGGTTGGTGGCGTTCCATTTTATTGAAAGAAGAAAAGCATCAAAAATGGCTCTAACCATCTGTTGGATGTGAAGCATCGGACGGAAGGGTGATCATATGGAGTGAGGAGAGGGTACATCTGAGCTATGATCTCAGGAGGAAAGGGCCAGTCGGAGCTACGGTCTCAGACCCTTTTGAAGACATGTACAAGATTTACTGTATTTGGGAATAAGTACTTCGGTCAGATTTAAGTCGTTGGTAGAAGTGGTTAAGTAGGTTCCAGGAAGATACTGGTAGAAACGTATTCTTTTTTGTCTGTTTGTTTACAGAGCAGTCTCCCCCCGCCCCCACCTCCCTCTGCCCCCCACTTTTTTTCTTGGGGAAATGTTATTTTTGAACCAGAAAGCAAAGTCTTCCTCTGAGAACTTAATTAAATGGTTCAATGGAGTGAACTACTTTTACTTTTCATGTGGTGTAATTTTCTGAGTGAAAACAGAGCCTCCCTGTGAAAAGCCATTTGTTTTTGTTAATCAAAAGTAATGTGTAATGTTTATCAGGTGACAGAGCACATTGTTGCGTCAGGAGCCTGTGGTCTGCAGGAGGAATCTGGGGGCGGGGGGGGGGGTGCTGGTAAATGTTTAATACCCAGCTCTGGGGGAGAACAGAAGGCCTAATTGGCCATGGTTGCCATTTTTTGTGTGGTGAAAATATAACCACCATGCTTAATTTTAAGACACCAGCCTGGGGGCACCTGGGTGGCGCAGTCGGTTAAGCGTCCGACTTCAGCCAGGTCACGATCTCGCGGTCCGTGAGTTCGAGCCCCGCGTCAGGCTCTGGGCTGATGGCTCGGAGCCTGGAGCCTGTTTCCGATTCTGTGTCTCCCTCTCTCTCTGCCCCTCCCCCGTTCATGCTCTGTCTCTCTCTGTCCCAAAAATAAAAATAAAATCTTAAAAAAAAAAAAAAAAAAAAGACACCAGCCTGATATTACAGAACATGGGGTTGGAAAGAGATACACAAAAACGTACATTCCGTAGTTTTCCCTTATAGATACAGTAGGTGTAGGTAGCACCAAGGGCGCAGAAATAAAAGATGTAGTCATGTGATTAGGAAGTGATGAGATTTGGGTATTTAATAACTTTGTGTTTATTTATTTTGAGAGAGAGAGAGAGCAAGAGAGAGAGAGAGAGAGAGAGCGAGCAGGGGAGGGGCAGAGAGAGCAGGAGAGGGAGAGAATCCCAAGCAGGCTCTGCATTGATGGTCAGAGTCCAGCTCAGGGCTTGAACTCACAAACCGCCAGATCATGACCTGAGCTGAAACCAAGAAAGAGTTGAATGCCTAACCGACCGAGCCACCCAGGCACTCCTTAACTTTGCTGGGATTAGAATTTATTTAACTCTTAAGTTTACATCATTTAATTTTTTTCAATGGTGTATTTAGCAACCTGCCCACAAAATTCCCCAGAATTTAACAATCTGCTCTCCTAAGCCAGACTGACCTAATTCTAGTACACACACCAGTGGTGGGGCAGACTTGTGGTACTTTTCGGGATCCAACACTTCCTCGCTGTGTGGTGAGAGTACCTACCTCGTAAAGCCTTTGGGAGAATTAATTGAGATGTCGAACACAGATCCTTGGAGTAGTGCCTAACTTCATAGTAAATGCTCGGTAAATGTAAGCTATTATTAGCGTTGGATCTCTCGTAGTCAAGGGAATGCAGCATGGCTCTATATGTACGTATCCTTCCAGTTATTTTAAATTAAGTGGATTGAAGAATGAGCTGAAGGTTGGCAATAAGAGGCCGTAAACTAAATTAGTATGACCTTTTACGCTGTGTTTTTTGTTTTTAGTAAAAGCAATTTTTCCTTCAAATAAAAAATTCTCCTTTTTTAAATTTTTTTCCTCCATGGCTTTTTCCACGTAGTCTGAATCTTCCTTCAGTTCCATTGGCAAGGATGGCATGATGGCATCATCTTTATTCAGTCTTCACTATCGTAGTACTGAATCTTTGTAAGCTTTTGATTCACGGAGCATCTGTAGCTCTAGAATGAAGTTGGCAGGTTATTCAGAGTCCGGAAAAGACATCTGACTATGAAAGCTGTAACGGATATTTTGGAGTTGGGGATAGGAGGGAAAATCAGTTACTTAAAAGGTCAATAATCACTAAGGTGGTTAAAATCGGAATTATTTAATATCAACCATTACAATCTTTTCACATAATTACTAAATAACACCTCATTAAATTGAACCTCACTAATTTAGAACCCGAAAATTCAGACAGAAAGTCATTAAGGTTTGTTTTTTTAATGTTTATTTATTTATTTTTGTGAGAGCGAGGGAGAGAGAGAGAAAGCGAGGGAGTGACAGAGAGGGAGACAGAATCCCAAGTAGGCTCTGTGCTGTCGGTGCAGAGCCCGACACGGGGTTCGATCCCACAAACCATGAGATCATGACCTGAACTGAGATCAAGAGTCTGGCGCTTAACTGACGGAGCCACTCAGGCGCCCCTAAAGTTTTGTTTTTTTAATTGAGCAAAACATTCAAGTCATTTTCCTTGTCTGAATTTCCTGGATCTCATGAGTAAGCAAAATCTAGTCCAAAGTCAGAATTCTTTAATGGGGGTGCCTGGGTAGCTCAATCAGTTAAGCGTCCGACTCTTGATTTTGGCTCAGGTCACAATCCCAGGGTCATGGGATCGAGCCCCGCGTCGGGCTCTGTGCTGACAGCATGGAGCCTGCTTGGGATTGTCTCTCTCTGCCCTTCCTCCACTCATGCTCTCACTCTCTCTTTCTCTCTCAAAATGAATAAATAAACAGCTAAAAAAAAAAGTCTTCCTCCACCATTTTCTACTTTGTTCTAGTACTGGGCTGGGAGGTAAGATGCCTTTCTTACTGTGGGCCCTAGTCAGAATTTTGAAAACTAACTTTGTTAGGTCATTCTCAGCTGCTGTTGAATTTGGTGTATCTTGACTCTTCTTGTTATCATGAAAAATGTCCCGTATTATATTTTAAAAAGATGGGTTGCAGATCTGAGTGTCTGCTTGACTGAAAATGTCATGTTTTTGTCCTCAGAGTTTGACGGGGTATAAAACTGTTTTCCCTCAAAATTTTGTTAAAGAGAAGACTGATGGTGTTATAACTTCACACGCACACAAAAAACCCAACAAAACTTCATCCTTTTTTTGTGTGTTACTGGAAGCTTTCCGCTGATTTTCTTTATTTTTAGAAATCTGAAATCTCACTATGGGTACATTTTGTAGGGATATTTTTGCTTTTGGGCTGGACACTTAGTTTGTCCTTAGAGCTGAAGGTGTGAACGGTTTTTCATTTACTCTCTTCTTTGTTTCTGAACCTCCTATTAAATGGACTTGTTTACAGATTTCTTAGTTTTTCTCTCATATTGCCCATCTCTTTATTTTTTGGCGAGTTTTTTTCCTCTCTAATTTATCTTGAAGATAACTAGTTCACGTATTTATCCCATTATTGAATTTCTCTATTGGCTATTTTATTTCAACATCATTTTATTTATTTATTTATTTATTTATTTATTTATTTATTTATTTATTTGAGAGAGAGAGAGAGGCAGAGGGGCAGAGAGAGAGAGAGAGAGAGAGGGAGAGAGAGAGAAAATTCCAAGCAGGCTCCACACTCAGCACAGAGCCCGACACAGGGCTCCCTCCCACGACCCTGGGATTGTGACCTGAGCCAAAATCAAGAGTTGGATGCTCAACCAACCGAGCCGCCCGGGGGGCCCAACATCCATATATTTTTAAATTCACTTTAAAAATTTTAGGTAGAGTATAATTTGCTCTTTTTGGAGTATGGTCCTGTGAGTTTTGACATGTGTGGGTAGTTGATGGGCCACCACCATGATCAAAATACAGAACACTTCCATACTCCAAAGAATTCTCTCCTCATGTTCCTTTGTAGTCAGCTCCCCTCCCCCCCACTTCCCCGTCCATGTGAGTCATTAATTTCAAGTACATCTTTCTTTTTGAATCTTCTAGCAACTCATTGGCGTTTTTGATCCATAGCAATTTGATGTTGATGTTGCTGTAACTTGATTCTTGTAATATTCTGTGTAATACGATATAATGTTTTCCGGCATGATTTTCAGAGTCCTTACGCATGCATTGCGTTTCCTCCAGGGTTAGCTGTGTTCTCTTGTGTGCACACACAGACATACTCTCATCTTTACGTTTTTGTCCATTTCTTTCTTACCGTTGGGTTTTCTTACACAATTGGGACTCATTGGCTGTCTGTCCATTTTGATGATGGAAGAGGAGGCTGAAGGGTATAGGACGCTGGCCTGGGTCTCCGTGGCACTTGGGGGGTCTGAGTCCACAGCAGGGATTACCCTGGAGAGAGAATGGCCCCTGTGGCCTTCTGCAGGCTGGGCGTGACCAGGGCGGTCACCCCACCAGCTTCCCGGGTGCACAGATGGGGCCAGTTACGGTGGAGACTCAAAGTCCAGGAATAAACTAACAACGCAGAAACAAACATAAGCAAGGAGGGCTGTGCTCTGTGGGTTGGCTGTTTTAGAATATCCCTCCTCCCCGACGCCGGGGACATCTCATGTAGATGTCCACAGGTCACCTCATGGCCTGTCCTTCTCATCACAGGCCTTGAGACAGGATTTGTCCAGAGGTTCACCTCTCATTTTCTTCAGAGACAGGCGTAGGTGTCTGCATGGGGTAAACACCTCTCCGGAGCCCGGGGAATATGCTGTGTACAGGGAGTAAATGGAGAAGGGAAGGAGCCTGAGGAGCTGGTCCAAACGCGGTTGTCAACAGCCTAGAGTGGCCCTGGGGACATTTCCAGAGCCCCCTTTCCTTATTAATCTGACCCTGTCTGGTGACTTTCAACTAAGGTGTCTTTAATCTTCACTCTGCCGGTGCTTTTATTCTTTTAAACAACTAACACTCTGTGTGTGCGTGTGTGTGTGTGTGTGTGTGTGTGTAATATACGTATGTATGTACATTTAAAAATATTCCCAGTGCACCTGGGTGGCTCAGTAGGTCAAGTGTCCAACTCTTGATTTCAGCTCAGGTCATGATCCCAGGGGTGTGGGATCGAGCCCTCTGTCAGGCTCATGCTGACTGCGGAGCATGCTTGGGATTCTTTCCCTCTCTCTCCCTTTGCCCTTCCCCCGCTTGTGTCAGCGCGCTCTCTCTCTCTCTCTCAAAAAAAAAAAATTCCCTTGGGCTTTGGGTGGGAGGCGCTTGGTTTGCCTTTTGCGGCAACTCTGTTGAAGTTCTGTGAGTCAGACATATTGAAGCTGATATGTACAACTTTGAAGGCAATAATTATGTTTCTTTTAAGACGCCAAACTTACTTCAGGCCTTGCATAGAGTCCTTCTTTCCTTCCCATGCCATTAACCTGTGATGAAAACATTTAAAGCTGCACATTTTTCTCTTCACACTTGGTACTGGGCACAGTAGAATAATGGCCTCTTGGGTGTTAGTTCAATTATACAATCACATAGCCGGAAAAAAAGTACATTTAAAGAAGAGTTGATCTATTTTGTGGTTAGGTCGTGCCTTCAGGTACCTAGGGAAGGAATGTGGCTTGCTCAGGGAGTTGTTAGAAGAGGCAGAAGGGACAGGCGGGAACACAGCAGTTGATGATGTTATAGATGACATTGAGTTCATTTTCTTTAACACATCCTGGTGTGAAAGATCCCCATTTTGGTATGATTTCTTTTGTTTTCCCTCAGTCTGCTTATTCTGAAACCACATTAAATGAATTTAGGGTAGGGGCGCCTGGGTGGTTCAGTCGACTAAGCGTCCGACTTCGGCTCAGGTCGTGATCTCGTGGTTCATGAGTTCGAGCCCTGCGTCGAGCTCTGTGCTGACAGCTTGGAGCCTGCTTCAGATTCTGTGTCTCCCTCTCTGGCTGCCCCTCCCCTGTTCACGCTCTCTCTCTGTCTCAAAATAAATGAATAAACAGGGGCGCCTGGGTGGCGCAGTCGGTTAAGCGTCCGACTTCAGCCAGGTCACGATCTTGCGGTCCGTGAGTTCGAGCCCCGCATCGGGCTCTGTGCTGACGGCTCGGAGCCTGGAGCCTGTTTCCGATTCTGTGTCTCCCTCTCTCTCTGCCCCTCCCCCGTTCATGCTCTGTCTCTCTCTGTCCCAAAAATAAATAAACGTTGAAAAAAAAAAAAAATTAAAAAAAAAATTAAAAAAAAAAAATAAAAAAAAATAAATGAATAAACATTAAAAAAATAAGAAAATTGAATTTATTGTACACAGTTTAGAACTGAACGCATCGAAGTGTGTTGAAGAGTTCCCCTGCTCTGTAAGAATATTTCCCTAATTGCAGAGTGGAGGCCAATGCTTACGTAGATTTTAGTTTCTTGATATTACTTTAATAGCCTTGAAAAGTTAGGAAACAACGGATCTGCCAACGGTCAAAGAAGTAGAGTCTGCTGGTGGCAAGCCGATTGAGCCTGAGGTCTAGGATGTTTGGCAGTGGTTGCCTGGAGCGCTGTGTTGAGAAGAATGTTGGTTCTTTTCTGGGTCCTTAATCAGACGGAGCGGCGTGATCAGTGACGTCTGCCTTGAGCACGGAGGCAGCGTAGTGTTGGGTCTTCTTCTTACCATTGTTCATTATTAGTTCCCCAGGATTTATTTGGCTTGCGTTTGGGCCAAACATTTATCTATGAGTCTGTAACATTTTTATGGAGAATATGCAGCTGGGTGGGATATTACATTTTGAGTTGTATATAGGCCTTTTCTTAAAAACAGAATTATTTGATTCTTTTCCCCTTCTTCAGGCCTGAAGTAATTATTTTATTGTTACTGAGCACTTGAACAGGTGCTATATTTATTATTATAGGAATATAATGTGATCTTTTCTGTGTTCAAAAGGTGGTTTTCCTCTAAACCTGGTTTTTAATACTTTTCAGACTCTAAGAATGTCTTAGATACTTGAGTCCCGAATCTGCATGTATTCTTGGCCATGATCACCTGTGGCATTTGATGTTCTGGGCACAAATCACAGAGCTGTTCAGCCAGTATCAGCGACAGCCTGGGGAATAGACTGTCCTCCAAGAGCTCATATTTTTCTTAAACAACCTCTTTGTGTGTGTGTGTGTGCGCATGCGTGTGCATGTATTAATTTCTCACCTTTTATACCGTTCTTCAAAATCTAGGTGACATGTTCCAATAGCTGATAAGCACTTCACGGTGTGGGAGGTCAGGTTACCGTGTAATCCCTTTGATAATGCCTTCTTTTGTAAACACGCAGTAGAAGTTACAATGGAGTCCCGCAGAGGAAGGAAATCAAAAGGTGGCAAGTTCTTTGACCCTTCCAGCCAGCAAGAGAATTTGGTAAATTGTTAGACAGGTTATCGACTGACCTTTAGAGAGCCAGGGGTTTGCATTCTGGACCTCCTGTCAGCTCGGGCTTGTATTTCATGTGTGAGAAGCCTGCATTATCATAATCCATTTTTCGCTTTTATGTGATCTACCCGCAGCTCTCATAAGCCTCCTTTCGGAAGAGCATTCCCCATTTACTTGCTCTAATTCACTCTTTTTTTTTTTTTTTATCATAAAATTGATGTTTTGCAACCAGAGCATTATGTGTGAGTTGTTTATGGAGGTGCTTACAGGGAAGATTAGCGGAAGAATTAAGAATGAGATGATGGCCGTGGAAGGAAATTTACGTACAGACATCGCGTCGGTGACACAGGAAGATAGCAAACGGTGCATTTAAACCCCAAGATCCTGAAGAATGTCTGGAGCAGACGTGTCTTTGGCTGATGTTGAATAGTGCTCATGGTAAACTAACAAATTTTCTAGTAGGTAGAAAATGCCCAGATGGACCCCAACATGTAAAAAAGATATCTTAAAGTGTCTCTACCCATTAACTGGTGATTCCCTGCGCAGTACTCAATCTGGAATATCAGCAGAAGTAACGTAAAATTGTTGATTTACTCAGGTTACCATCGGAGTCTGAAAACATTTCATGATAACTTTTTTTTTTTTACTTATACAGTTTTACACACCGGAAAAGGTAACCCCAGTAGGGTTGTTTTTGAGAATTATTAATTGAGAATTTCCTGGGAATGTTTTTCAAGGGAAAAACTTCCAGGTTTTCTCCTCTCATGTATTATTTTGCCTTATGGCTCTTTAACGAACCAAACCTTTCCAGTGCAATGATTGTGAATTTGAAGATACTCCCTGGGGAATGGAATCTACCCGAAGACTAGGAACGTGAGCACACACACGCTTTGCCTTGGAGAACGGAGTGAGGGAGCCCAGCCCCTGGCCTTTGGATGTCCAGGCTTTCTGAGATTTGGGCTCCAGCGGGGAAGGAAGATGGCCCCGGGAAACTCTCTGATGTGTCTGGCAAAGTGTGCTCAGGCGGGAAAAGCGTTTACAAAGGAGAGGGCGCTGCTGTTTTCCATTCTTGCTGTGGCAGCCTGGTGCTGGCTTCAGTTCCGATTTTCTAGGCATTGGAGGAGGCCTTCCTTAAACAAATCTGTTAGCATTTTAGTTTTTGGGAGAACACCGCGCAACTTAGATGTAAACGCACCAGTTCAGATTTCAGTCTGAAGCTGTTCCATCTCATCCACTGCCGGGGTCCCCTACCCCTTCAGGCGTCGGGGTGCTTTGGTCCGGCCTTCACAGCTGGGCCTGGTTCGTATGTCCTCGTGTGCTTCTTCCTGTTGGTCCTTTGCCATTAGAAAGCTCTCTGGGCAGAACGCGAAGCTCTTTAAAGGGGCCCCTGGCGCTCAACGCTTTTTCTTCCTGAAGGTGGCTAGCGCTTGTTTCTGATTGAGCAGGTGACGGTTGGTCCTGGTCTGGGTTACAGTCTTTCTCTCCTTCTTCCCCCTCTCCCCCTCTTCAGCTTGCCTGTTTGCTCCCAGTTTCATTCTGTTACCATTTCTCACTACGTCCGGGTTCAAATGCAAGCATCCTCAGGGAAGCTCCGACGGAGGGAGTAGGGGTCTATATGTAATAGAGTCCGTATCCCAACAGAGAGAGTTTTCCTTTCCTTTTCTGGTTCTGCTCACTCCCTGTGGCACACGTTGGCCTCTGCTTTTTCCTGCTCGTGGGAGCGCTTGGAGGCAGGCTGGGGGTCATCAGTACGCGCTGCTCAGTCCTGCCAGTAACTCACGGCTGAACGTGCCCTGAGACGTTTTTGATGGATGAGTGCTTAGGGGGGACCGGTTGTTGAGTCGGCAGAATGCCACCCCTGTGTGGAGACATCACCAATATTATCGTCACGAATTCCATACTCCCCATGTCTGATGCATTCACTGATTTTGTGTCTCCTTGCTTGACCTAGAAATAATTGGGAAAGGGATGTTGAAACCTCTCACCACGTTGGTGGGTATGCCAGTCTTCCCCCTATCGATTTTGCACCCTGTGTGTCCATGTGCGCTCCCCTCCCCCTTTCTCTCTAAATATACATGCTCACACACATGTTTTAAACAACTGATTGAGACCGATATTGGGTACGTTTATATTTAGGATGATACGTATATTTTTCGTGCATTGAACCTTTATCACTGTAGTGTTTCCAGTCTTAATAATGCCTTTATTTCTTTATAAAATGTTTATTTCTTTATTTTGAGAGAGAGAGAGAGAGAGAGAGAGCATGAGTGAGGGAGACGCAGGAAGAGAGGGAGAGAGAGAATCCCAAGCAGACTCCGTGCTCGGAGTGGAGCCCGACTCAGGGCTTGATCTCAGGGCTGTGAGATCACAACCTGGCCTGATATCAAGAGTCAGACACTTAACCAACTGAGCCACCCAGGTGCCCCAATAATGCCTTTACTTTTAAAGTGTATTTTGTCTCAAACGGATACAGCTCTTTTATAGGAGAGCTAAAAATAGGACTCTGGGTCTTTCAGCTGGTGTTTTTAACTCATTGATATTTTTGTGATTATTGAATTGTTTCTCCCAGTGGTCAAATGTGTATTTGTCTTGTTTCTTCTGTGCTTCTTTTCTTTCTGTTCTCTTTGTTTTTTATCTTATTGAGTTAGCATTTTAGTACTTTTTAAAAATTTGATTTTCCCTTTCCATAGGACTTGACTTTGTGTATGATTTTTCATTCTTTGTGATTACCCTTAAAGTATTATCACACTTAAGGACAGCCTAAAATCCAGTAAGATCCTGACCTTTCTTATGAAGAATGGAAGGACCTTGGAATGCTTTAATTCTCAGACTACCTTCTCAATCTGATTGTCCAGTATTTTTGCTTTTTCTTTTTTTAAGCTTTTTCCTTAAAAAAAAACCCAAACCCAAATAATAGACATCGTTACTATTCCACACAATGCGTAGGTGTGCACTTACCATTTTATTTGCTTTACTGTTCCCTTTTGCATTTCAGCTTGTTCTTCTGGAGTTATTTTCTCTCTTGCTGAAGTGCATCCTTTATAAATAAATTCACAGAAGATAATCTCTCTCAGATTTATTTTAAAATGTTTTATTTTTTGAAGATATTTTCAATGATATGAAAGAATGGAGTTGTTCCGATTTGGGAGAAATACTCAAAATTGTGTTTAAACTTTCTGTCATTTCCCCACCATCCAAAACCATTATGATCATGGTCCTTGGATCTTTGGTTAAGAGTGGAGCATGAAAAGATGGCCCAAAGCAAAGTCATTAGGTCCTGATCTAATTCAGAAAGGCAGGGCTGAAAAGCCAGCTTTTAATAACGGGAAGTCCGAACGTTGGACTTTTATTTTTAAACTTTTTTTAGAGAGAGAGAGAGTGTGAGCAGAGGAGAGGGGCAGATGGAGCGAGAGAATCTTAAGCAGCCTCCATGCTCAGTGCAGAGCCTGACGTGGGACTCGATCCCACGAAGGGTCATGACCTGAGCCAAAATCAAGAGTCAGGTGCTCAACTGATTGAGCCTCCCAGATGTCCCTGAACTTCGGCCTTTTAAATGTTCTTAAGAGATAAAATGGCTTTTTCTTAAAGTAGATAATATATTAAAAATGCTAATATCATTTTTCTTTCAGGAATGATGTGTTGTTAGGAACAACGAGTCGTATGTTGGGGGTCCCCAAGAATACCCCCAGGTTTGATGATTCTTGAACAGGTCTCTTAGGACTCAACACAGAGTTATACTCATGGCTATGATTTATTACAGTGAAAAGATACAAAGCAAAATTAGCAGAGGGAAAAGACGTATGGTGCCAAGGCCAGAGGACAGCAGAAACAAGCTTCCGGAGTCCTCTCCCAGAAGAGTCACACAGGATGCACTTAATTCCCCCACCAACAAGTTGTGACAACATGTGTCAAATATTGCCAACCAGCGCAGCTCATTAGAGACTTAGTTCCTAGGACTTTCACTGGCGGCCATTCACAGAGACACCTTTTGCCTAGTAGGTACTCAAATGCCAGACTCCCAGAAGGAAAGCAAATGTTGAGCATAAACCATACTGTTTGTACAAACAGCTTAGGCACAGTGTTATCCGTTAATGGTGGTGGGAACCGTCCCCAAATCCAAGTTCTTAGAAACCGGCCAAGGACCAACCTTGTAAGCTAGCTTTTCAAACAGAGCGCTCAGGCCTGC
The DNA here is from genome assembly GCF_022079265.1 of Lynx rufus. Lineage (NCBI taxonomy): Eukaryota > Metazoa > Chordata > Mammalia > Carnivora > Felidae > Lynx > Lynx rufus. Next base: position 19,542,738 of record NW_025814889.1, on the reverse strand, counting down.
TGTGGTAACTCTTTCCTGCACAGGGCCCATAAGGAAATGATGATGTAATAACAAATTATTTTGACACCTGAATTCTGCTCTCACACTTTCTAGTTTGAGTGGCACTTTAACGTGGTCAAGTCAACAAAAAGCTACAGAGGGAAGAATTAAGTGCTCATGAGGGAGAAGGCTCAGACAGGAGTAATTGACCCGCCGCGTGGCCTAGGATTTGGGGGAAGTGTGTGTGTGTGTGTGTGGGGGAGGCGTTGTTTGACTTTGGCAGTGAAAACGAAGATACCACATTGGTTAGAAAGAGCTGGCAGTTTTAATATTAGTGGGCTCCTCTCATGTTAGAGATTTATATCTGTTATTTAGGGCTGTCCTGCCTCAGCAGTATTGACTTTCGGACAGGACATGCCTTTGTTGGGGTGCGGGTGCTGTTCTGTGCGTTGTGGGATGTTTCCCAGCACCCTACTCACTAGATGCCAACAGTATGCACTACCCCACCACCTGCCCTAAACCAAAGGCAGTCAAAAATGTCTCCCGACCTTGCCTGTTACCAAATGTCCTGTGCGAGAACCACTGTGTTAATGCACAATTTACAATAAATAAACTCATAAAGACCTTGACTTTGCATGTCTGAGTGGCTCACTGATATCTCACGCCTACAGTAGTTTACGTATGGGAAGGTCTTTTATGTCGTTCTGCCAGCAACCTCACGAGAGAACCAGGAGTATTTTATCCTTACTATATAGATGAAGGTGATGAGGTCCTGAGGTTAAGTCACTTTGCCGTGCAGAGCAAAGAGGAAGTACTACTACTTTATTGGGTGCTTACTGTGAGCTAAACATTGTTTGAAATGCTTTACAGGTGTTCATTTTGGACTAAGCTCAAGAAGTACCATCCTAGTGTTGATTTTATAGGTGAGGAAATTGAGGCCAGAGAGGTTAAGAAACCTGCCCGAAGGCACACAGCGAGCGGGCGGAAGATCCAGGTCCAAACTCAGGAAATCTGGCTTCAGGGGTCATGGCCCCCCCCCCCCCCCGGCTCTGGATGAAAAGCGAGGTCCTGGATGTTCACATTCTCCAGAGTGTTCCGTCTTCTAACCATGTCCGTGGTGGTTGCGATTTGCTTACACTGCTTTTCTCACTCTGACCAGCTCAGTGGTTTGCATATAACTTTCCCTCTGTTTGAATCAGCTAAATCTCTCCGAGATAAAAATTGGAAGTCTTCTTTCTAGAACCTAACTTTGCTGTTTCAGATGTTGTCTTCTGTTATTATCTTGATTCTTTCTCTTTTTATTTTGATTATAGCATTTCATGGAAATCTGGGTTTGTTGCAGCTGGCAGCCTAGTTTGATACATATACTTCATCCAATTCCTGTGTACTTCAGCTAAGAGACTTCTATTTATGATGCTTAAACATTCCACAGTATTCTCCAGATCTTTCCACAGGCTGTCAATGTATTATATGCCGTATTTACACAGTTACATTTCATTTTCCAGGAAATTTATTAATGTACCAATTCATCCACACCTTCTTTTGTATTTTTTTTTTTTTGTTAACTTTTTCCTGGTTCTCTTCGAACATCCATTCCTCATGGCTTCTATCTTATATACTGACCCCTAATAGGGACAAGGAGAAAATGTTCCTCCTGTAAGCCCTGGTGAAGAGATCTACTTTCATTAAGATTTCCATTCAAGACATTTATTTTCGGAAGACTTCCTACTACCACTTGAACATAGTATTTGGAAAGAGCTAGAAATAACTCTACAGTACCACCAATGAATTTGCAAATGCTTTGCTTTGCTATTCGTATGATCCCACGAGGGACCACTGGGCCCTCAATATATTTCTACATCTGTTTTTTTTTTTTTTTTTTTGTAGCTGTGGTGTTGGGTAGGGAAGAGTTGAGGTTCTGACTTCAGAGCAGAATATTGTTGGATTAGTGCAGGTGGATGTTACTACATAGACATGGTGTTGAGAAATCCATTATGTTACTCGTGATCCCTACTAGTTTCAAATAGAAATTCCTTCTTTCCCCCAGCATTTATTATTTTGGTTAGTAACTGTAAATTGGACTTTTTCTCCCAGGTCAAATTTTAGATAATTTCTGCCTGTTATGCACCTTTAGGCAAAGCTATGGTATATACGCATGAACCCACCATTAACAGAACCTTTGAGGACTGGAAAAAAAATGCAGAATATTGCCGATGTGTTTATAGTCCTCACTGTAATCGCACGGCACTTTAGGGTGGCTGCTTTGGCCACCTGGTCGGCATAGTGCGTCTTCTAAAACAACAACAAAACAGCAGAAACTTTTCAAAAAAAATTTTTTTTTCCTGTGTAACCCTTGACCAGATAAAACTCAGTATGGGATGCCAGAGTCAGGCTTGTAAAAGTGTCATTTTATTTATATGCATGTACTTAAATTTTTTTTAATGTTTATTCTTTTTCCTTTTTTTTTTTTTTTTTTTGAGAGTGAGAGAGAGACAAGAGTATGAGTTGGGGAGGGGCAGAGAGAGGGAGACACAGAATCCGAAGCAGGCGTTAGGCTCCGGAGCTGTCGGCACAGAGTCTGATGTGGGGCTCGGACCCACGAACCGCGAGATCATGACCTGAGCCGAAGTCAGAGGCTTAACCGACTGAGCCATGCAGGCACCTCTATACGCGTATACTTTAAAGCTCAGATCTGTCGCCTCTTCTCATTGTCAAGTCAAATGATAGAGAATAATTAGATTGTTTTTGGAAATGATACCCCAGAATGAGAGGTATGTGCGGCAAGGGAGGTTTCGTTATATCCAGATAGAGCTTGTTTTTAGAACTTGTTTAGATAGAACTTGTGTGGAGGAAATGCAGGTGCACACAGAGAAGCAGTAACGGGTTGTGCACCTGCCCCTCCAACAGTTCACTGTTCCACCTCAGGATGCTGTTTAATTTAAAATTCTGCTTAGTTTTAAAATTATATTTACCTAAAAGGTCCTGTTTGATTTTTAAAAAATGTCTATTCATTTATTTTGAGAGACTGAGTGGGGGAAGAGGCAGAGAGAGAGAGGAGACAGAGAATCCCAAACACGCAAGGCTCGAACTCACCAACCTAGAGATCATGGCCTGGGCCCAAACTAAGGGTCAGACGCTTAACCCACTGAGCCCACCCCCCGCCCCCACCCAGGCGCTGTTTGATTTTTAATTAAACATAAACAGGCAGGAGCAGGTTGTCCCCCAATGTCTGTCCCCAAACGGAGGTAACTGGTCCGTTAGACCAGCAGGGTCTCAGAGGGCTAAGACACATCCGAGGGTAGACTTTCATTACAGTTTTCAAAGTAGTTAAAATAGATATGTAAAATTTTTGAATTAAACATTGCGGAATCCCTGCAGATCTCTGTGAAACTTTATTCCACAGAATGTATTTCGGGAAAAAAAAAAAAAAGCACATGTGCTAAATTGTTATTTTAGCTTTAAATGATAGCAAGGCATAGTTGCTACATTTGGAAGTCCGGTGAGGTTCAGTTGTCCAAGACTGACGTACAAATATTCCAGAACATACCGAAATCATCTATCCAGCTTCCCCTGTGAGCAGCACTGTTCAGTAGTAATCCCCAAAGGGTGTGGATGACCCAAAGGCTGTGACTCCAGGGTGCGTAGAGGGAGGAAACCTTGTGGGCTATGCCCTCTTCCCTTGAAAAGAATACTTTTTTAAAAAAGTTTATTTATTTATTTTGAGAGAGAGAGAAAAAGAGAGAGAGAGAGAAAGAGAATCCCAAGTAGTCTCCACACTGTCTACACAGAGCCGGTGGCAGGGCTTGATCTCACGACCCTGGGATCACGACCTGAGCCGAAATCAAGAGTCAGACGCTTAACCAAATGAGCCACCCAGGCGCCCTCGTACTCTAGTTTTGACCAACATTCGAAACAGACTTGACTGTCTAGGTTCGTGGTCTGGGTTAGAAGGTGGAAACCAGAAGCGAAGGAGACCGTACGAGGCTGACTGCTGTGTGGGAAAAGTGATCTCTTGATGGCCAGAAGTCCTTCGCGCACCATGATTTCCTATGATCGAGGCCACCCCAACCTTGGTAGACTTTGAAAGCACTAGCGCTTTGCATCGTGCTCTGTTAATGTCTCTGTCTACAAGGAGAGTAGGTACAGTGCCGTATAAATAGTGGGGCGGAAAGGACTTTTGAGAAACCACAGGAAGAGACGCAGGGTGGACATCACTAATGAGAGGGGCCAGGGAGGAGGCTCTTGGAGGGACAGCTCTGAGCACCACAGCTTTGGTGGTGATCGAGTCACAGCAGCTAGTGATACACGCCCCCCTCCCCCCGTGCCAGCCAAGTGTGGGCGGGGGGGGGGGGGCAGCCACGAATCAGGGTTTGTACCCTTACCCACACAGAGGGAGCAGAGGCCCCTCACTTCACCTCTAGGAGGACCTGTGTGTTTGCATATGTGTGACCATCTACTACGTAACATGGTGAAGCTTTCCTGTAGCTTGATCGCGTACTCTGGTCATATGGCCGATTGTTACTTCCCCCTCTCTCCTACCTTTCTTTCCTTCTTCCTTCTTTTCTTCCTTCCACAAATATTTACACATATTATCGAAGTCATATTAGGAGCCGGATGCCGGTAGGTGCTGAACGTGCTCTGACAAGGGGCAAGACAGCCTGTTCTCGCTACCACGGAACTTGCCTTGTACTGCGAGCTGGAGACATGTCCGTGGGAGCGTACAGATGAATGGGATGAGAATTACGATGGGAAGGACTCCTGGAAGCAGTGACGTGTAGGACGAGACCTAGGTGATGAAGAAGTGTCAGCCAGAGAAGCAGGGCGTGAGGAGGGAGGAGTATTCTGGTCCAGGAGAGCGGCGTGTGGCGAAGAGGTGGGAAAGAGAAGGGTGAGCTCCATGGGTGGAACGTGGCGAGTGAGCAGGAAGACTTCAGAGGGCGATCGTGGAACCTCAGAAGACAGGAGACTGGACTTTATTCTCAGATCAATGGGGAGACGTTGAGCGGTTTCACTCAGAGGAGTAATGTAATCATACGGGCATTTTAGAATGTTTGCTTTGGCACCCTGGCTCAGAAGGGCAAGACTGGCAAGCGTTCTGTTTCCCTGAAAGGAAATTGTGGCCTATCGGGAAAATTGCAGTGCAGATGGGAAGATGTAAACATATCTGGGGCGTATGTAGGAGATAGAATCAACGGACTTGGTGACTGATTGACTGCGTGAGGAGGCAAGATTATCTCCTAGTTTCTGGCTTGGCCAACTGGGCACTTCTAAATGAAAGAGTGGATAAGAGGGAGGTGCTTGTCTTGGAGGTGGGGTGGGGTGTCGGACAGCTGAGTTTCAGACTGGTTGAGTTTATGGTGGCTGTGGAACATACACAAGAGGAAATGCCAGGGGGTCTGAGATCTAGGACAGAACGCTGGGCTAGATTTGGGAGTAATCGGCATACACGTAGCGATTACTCACGGCTGTGAGTCACTGAGATCACCCAGGTGATCACCCAGATGTAGATCACCCTGAGAAGAACCCCGAAGGGGGAAGGGCAAACCGAGAGGAACCCACAGGAGACAGAGAAGAAACAACCAGAGGGGGAGAAGCCAGTCCGGCAGTGTGCGGTGACATAGAAACCAAGAGAGAGGACATTTCCAGATGGAGCGGTGGTGAAGCAAGAGGAAGACAGAAAGATGGCTGCTGCATGTGTCCACAGGGAAGTCCTTAGAACTTTGAGCAGAGAAGCTTCTGGAAGCAGGAGGTAGAAGCCCGAATGTGTGGTGCTGAGGAGAGAGTTGGAGAGGAGATGAGCAGGGACAGTGAGTTGAGGCCTCTCGGTAAGGAAGTTTGGCCGAAGGAGAGAAGAGAGTCTAGCTCCACAGGCTAGAATAGCGTGTGGTTAGAGGGAGAGGTAATAAAAGATAGGAGAGCCTCGAGCATGCCTGGGTGCTGATGGGAGGCAGCCAACAGAGTCGAGAAGTCGAGGTTGAGATTTCAGGGCGTGGTGGGTAACTGGTGATAGAGGGTCATGAGAATGGAGGAGGGACCCAGAATAACGATACGGAGATGGCCTTCGCCAAGGGGAGAGAGACGCCTCTTTCCACTGTGATGGGAGGGAAGGATAAAGCAACCGGGTGTCAAAGCATTGCTTTGCAACATAAGATTTTAATTATGTTCTTTTAAAATATTTCTCCACAGGCACTACCCAAAGCAGTCCTTCACCACGGTGGCAGATACACCTGAAAATCTTCGCCTGAAACAGCAGAGTGAATTGCAGAGTCAGGTAACTTCTCGAAAGCCTATTTTTGTTGCACTGGTACCAAATATTAGTCCCAAGGCCACTCTTCTGAGGTTTCGCCATTGTTCTGTTTATGCCCGGTCACCGGCTGGTGTGGAGGCTGAAGGCAGGCCTGGGAGGGCATTCTCGGTGAAAGCGCTGAAAACATCTGTTTTATTCCTGGTCTTGGATCATCCTGACGTTCCCGGTTCTGTTATTCACATGGGACTAGGGCAACTAAATGAGTTCTGGTCAGAGTAAGTGTTTCCCAACAATATTGATTTATTTGGTCCTAAATATTTAAAAACATTTTATAAATAGCTTTTCCACACCGCATATGTAGGGGAAAGAAGAGGTGTTAACTTGACCCAGTTGCAGTGCGTGTGGGGCTAACACCCTGTCTGTGTATCTCACACCAGCCACTAGCTTTGTTTTCATCCTGTCACGTTATTCCCATTTCTTTCATATGTCACACTGACAGCATGAACAAAGATTAGAACACCACAGTTGGCTCCCACTCAACCATTTTGGATGCAGACTTGCCTTCAATATGGTGAAGTACGCTGGTTAAGACTGGGGATTTAAATTCGGTACTTTCTGCAGGGACACCCCATCTCTGAGGGAACACAGGGCGCTCTCTTTCAGAGAAGTTGTCTTGCCTGCCACACTGTGGGAAGATGGGGAACAGCTACAGTGCAGCCCTTTGGTCAACCATGTAGTAAGACAACATCAAGGAGCCGAGGGAGGCGGCAGGGAGCGAAGGCTGAGTCTGGCCCCTCCCTGCTGTGGTTCATTGGTTGGGACATTGGGCCAGCCACTCTGATTCTCTGTGCTTATGTAAAGTGAGACCCGCTATCCGTCTGTCTTATCTTGTCTACCCGTCTTGGGTGGCTGCAGGTATCCAACAGGTCGTGAGGTGCGAAAGCATTTTCAAAGTTGACAGATTATGTGACCGTGAAGGCTTACTGTTTTTATGACGGTCCCCGAAAATCCTCGAGATGAAAAAAAAAGAAGCACAGAATTTGCAAAGGAAAGAGGTACCTGGCTGATACGCTTTGAAAATGCCAGTTGTGGCCATTCTAAATGACAGAGGTCGGCTCTCGGTGGTAGCAGATCTCATTATCTCTGTGCAGGTTTATGGGACCACGGGGGCGATTGTGGTTCCCTCCACCCTCTTTCTGTGGGTCTTGGGACCACTTCTCAGTCCATTTAGTTGGGGGAGATAGAACTCAAAGTAGAGTTTGCTGTCGGCTAGCAGCACCATGAAGACTTGGTTGGCAGTTAGTTTTTGGTTCTGTAAAATGCTAATTCTTGTGTGCTAAGCCATTAGTTCAAAAAATTGAGTGCTGGCCAAAGAGAGGCAGTGTCGCCGAGCCGGCAAGAACACCCCTGCTCGTTCACACTGTGGAGGGTGCCAGGACTTGGCTGTGGTCTGTGCAGATCCAATATGCCTTTCTTCTCATCAAGTTAGGATTAATTAGATAATTCTGGAGGAGTACTTCGAGCACATTGGAAAACAGAACTAAATCAAGCAATCAAATATTTGTTTCCTGCCTATTACATGTCCTTGTTCTGTGCAAAAGAATTCATAATTAGTTAATCTTCCCTTCACAGAGCTCACAGGGTATGTGAGGAAACAGGACTAATAAACCACACCCCCCCTTCCCCCCGACACCAACCCCACCAGAATGGCTATCTTTAATTTACAGTAAGGATTCCAAAAGGGAGGGATGAGTACCGGTTGGATTGGTCTCTAGTTCCCGCCAGAGGTGGGATTGGAGTGGACCCTTGAAGGTTGAGAAAGGATCGGATATGAACACCTGTCTGCTTCCTTGGAAGGCACACCGCTCCCTGTGGGTTCAGTTAGTGGTGATAGGTGCCTGAGCCGGGCCCGGGAACAAGCATTTACTGTTTTCCTGCCATGTGCCTGGTTCTGGAAATGCAAAGAAAAGGAGCTCACTGTTTTACGAAAGGCTGGTTTTATTCTCTGTCACGGAGCAACCTGCAAGCTTCAGAAGGTGCTGATAGGGTGGTGGCACAGGGCTGATAGAGGAAGGCACAAAGCACCGTGGGGTCTCAAAACAGTGGGCGGGTGAAGGCATCCGATTGTCTTTAAGATTTTGTTCCAGTGTCATCGCCGGAAAGAAATGTAGGACTTCATTGGGCCGACCGTGTGGGGAAATTCAACTCGGTTCAAGAAACACGTACTGACTCTGCACTATTGCAATGAACCGTGCGGGGCATTGGGGATGTGAAAGCCTCCTCCTCATCGTCAGCCTTGCTCTATATTCTGGGCACAGAATTTTACATGTGTTGTTCCATTTGGTCTCAAACAGCCCCACGGAACAGGTATTTATGATTACTATCCCTGTTTAGATGAAGCACTCAACCCTTAAAGAGTCAGATAACTTGTCCTTGCAAACTTGGTAAGGAGTTGAACTTGGAATAGACCTACATTTTGTGAGCCCTCGTTATCCACCCTCTTAACCAGTGTTCTGGTCCTTTGGCTCAGAGGGCACTCAGAAAAGGAGATCCGCGAGCAAATGGTTGCAGTACAAGGTTGTAGTTCAGCTTATGCAAAGGAACTTTTGCTGAGTGCAAAAGTCACGCAAAGGAAGAAATCCTCCTCCTCTTCTTTATTAGCAGCTGTATTTTTCTGGGTGACAGATGCAAATACTTCTGTAAGAGCATTTCTGCTTTTGCAAAGGCATAGAAAGGGATCTTCCCAAATGGTAACATTCATGAATGGCAGTTGATTTAATTTTAGCATTTTAAATAGTTTGCTTCTGTGGCACAGCGTTACCTTAGTGTTTGGACATCAAGAATTCTGAACAGCTCAACCGTTTGGATGGAAAATTGACTTTTAGTATTTTATTTACTTGTTTATAGTCATTTGCGATACTAAATGAGTTAAGCCTGTGCCAAATCTCAAGTTTGAAATCCTCTCTTAGAATTGTTTGGTTAAAACTAGTTCTTTTGGGGGTGCCTGGGTGGCTGTCGGTTAAGCATCCAACTTTGGCTCAGGTCATGATCTCATGGTCCATGAGTTTGAACCCCGCATCGGGCTCTGTGCTGACAGCTCAGAGCCTGGAGCCTGCTTCAGATTCTGTGTCTCCCTCTCTCTCTGCCCCTTCCCCGCTCATGCTTTGTCTCTCTCTGTCTCAAAAATAAATAAACATTAAAAAAAAAAACTAGTTCTTTTGTTTCAGTTCATTATCTTACCAAATGGGCCAAAATGGAGGAAAAACAAAAACGAAATTTTGGTTGAACCTAAACAGTTATTTATAGAGACACATTGTGATCTTCTCCCTTTTCTTCCTTCATCTTTTTGGTTCTTAGTTTCTGAGAGGGTTGTAGACACTTCCAACATCTTTTTTTTTTTCCTCCCCTGAGTGTCAAACCCTCTCAAGCTTTTTTGGGGGGATCTGTATTAGGTGTCAGATTGTCATAATAAAATGATGAGAAATATTGGAGAATAAACAAGCAAACCGTGAGTTAGCTTTTCAGAGCTGGTGGTGGCACTGCTTTCCAGGCTTTCTCCAGCTGGCATACCACTGGAGCCTCGGACGGGCAGACACTGGCTGTGGTGGACAGGGGGACAGGGACTGCCCTGGAGACAGGCAGTTGAGTTGGTGGGGAGGGAGAGGGGGAAGGACTTCCACTGTCACTTAACTCCCTTTTCATCACAGATCACAGGGTGGATGGCTTCAAAGAAAGAGCGTACATAGTGGTTCGACGCCCCCAGTGGCCCCTTCTACAAGGAGCAAAAGTCAAACTCTACTTGCAGTGGTATTAGTAACGTTACTAATAGTAATAACTATTAGTTGTTAGCATTAGTCACATGCTTGGGATGGGCATAATATCTTTGCCCTGTAGGAAAGTGAGCCGGTGTTGAAAAGCCCTGCCTTGTAAACTCAACTGGAACAAAACCCTTTGTAAGTTGCAAAATCCCTAAAGTTTAAAAACTTAAGTGACATGAGGGGGGCCTGCCTGGCTCAGTCGGTTAAGAGTCCGACTCTTGGTTTCGGCTCAGGTCACGATCTCACAATTTTGTGAGTTCGAGCCCGGCATTGGGCTTGTGCTGACAGTGTGGAGCCTGCATGGGATTCTCTGTCTCCTGCTCTCCCTGCCCCTCCCCTGCTCACACTGTCTCTGTCTCTCTCAAAATAAATAAATAAACTTAAGAAAAAAATTAAGCGATGTGAGAAGCCCCTTAGGAGAAACATTTTCTTGATGAATTATTTTCAAAGTATGTTGTAGCAAACGTGTCCTTTTTTCAGGCTGTGTAGCATACTCTTTCTGGAAGAAAGGGCACGGATGTTCTGAGTGCCCGGCCCGGGGGTCTGCGGACTTCTAAAAGCTGTGGAAAGGGTCGCTCGGTGGCATGGGCAGGGGAAGCTCCGGTAGAAGGAGGACCAAACCCCCATTCCGTCACCGCCTCTGCCCCCTCCCAGGGCCGAGTGACTGTCTCAGGAAGCCCTGGCCCTCTGTGGGGCAGAGATCTGAGAAGCACTGCTCCGAGTGGAACGTTAGTCGCACCCACTTGGTTGTTTATGTGATTGGCTTAGCTGTTTGCAATCATGCCGAAAATAATAGAGATTTTGGGCTCACTGTGTTCTTAAATGGAGTGTGTGTAATTTATGAGCGCGGGTACGATGAACGATTGAAAATGATTATGGAGAGAATACAAATCATTCTGGAACCTTTGAGTCTTCATTTTGTAATCTGTGCTGATTCTTTTTTAATCTTGCGCGTCTCTGCGGAGGCATAAAGCGCATGGCTCGGAGGGAATACAGTAGATGGGAGCAGGAAGGGTGAGAAGGGAATGTATCTTTTTCTTAATAGGGGACATAAGAGTTTAGCGTCTTTGTGGGGGAGAGGAAGACACGTGCTTGATATAAACCTCTGGACGCTCGAGGAGGTGGTCCTGTGGCACGCTTTCTCTTTCTCCAGCTTGCCCTTGGCAACTTCTGGACCTCCCCATTCTGTGGTTGCATTTCCGGAGGGCTTTTCTCTCAGTTATCTGCCGTCTAAGCGTCCAGTCAGGTGTTAAGTAACTACCTGACGCAGACCCCTCTCGGGTGACGCTGATCGAGTGTCGCCGGAGACTGACTTCCTTCAAAGCCACGAATCTCTGACTTGGGAACCCCCGTGGCTTTTGAAAGACGATTGGGGAGGTAGCTGGATAGCATCTTCCGAAGGCTTCAAATCCCCTCCCGAGGGCCCCCACCCAGCCATAAATCAGACCTGAATTTCACTGGCCACCGGGCACCATTCAAAGGCCACGTTGGGGACACTGTGGTGAGCAAAGCCCAGATAAAGTTCTCACCCTCAGGGGATCTGTGGTTTAGTCGGGGACAGGATGGTAATAAAAAACTAATCAAAGTGGGTGAAATGGCAACCGGGACAAGGCCTGCAGGGAGGGCTGTGCGTATTCTAATTATGTTTTAAAACATTTGCAGGGAGTGGGAGGCCTGAGTACCTTTCTGCAGACAAATGTGTAATGGGGTCTCCGTCTGGTCTGCTGCATCCTGCCTGGCCATAGACCCCATTTCAAAATGCGTATCAGTTTTCCTTTTTTGTTTCCATTTCCTGAACTTAGCCAACCCTCCTCTGCTCTTCGCCGGGTCCTCTTCCCATCCCTTATCTCGTCTGACAACCTCAGACTTCCGAACACCAAGACTGTCCCCCCAGATCGTTTTTGTAGGTACTTCTTGTGTTCCGCTGATCTTGGACGAGACACCTTTCATGCGGGCCTCTTCTCTGAACCTAATTTTGGCAGCTTTCTAGTTCCCATCTTCTGATTTTTCACCATTGATGCTGTATCCTGATCCCATGGCGATGCTGCCTCCTTCCCGCGACAAGCACCTTCTCCTGGATGTAAAGGTGAAAGTTCACAGGGAGAAGCTTCAGCACGTTCCCTTGCAGGGTTTCGAGGCAGCAAGAATGATGAGAGATTATGTTTCACGTATAGGAAGGGATGAATGTGGGTAAGAACTTCAAAGGAGAAATATTAATGCGGCACGTTTCTTCCAGGGAACCTAGCGTGCTGTGCAGATGTTAACTCTAACCCTGGTAATTTCCCTTAAGGCAGATTGTTTTCGTATTTTGCTTCTGGATAAAATGATGTAAGGGACAAAAATGTCAGTAGTGACAGACAGCAAAATGACCCAAGATGTTTTGATTTGCTGTGTCATGATGGGGTTTTAGAGCTTTTCATCACAGGGGCCTGGTCTTCTCCCCCTCCCCCTCCGGAAATGACCCATATTCTTTCCATCTGGTCTCGGAGTCCTGGCATCGTGGGTCTTTGGTGCCCTCCTGGCTCGTCCTGTCTTCCTTTCGATCACTCCTGCAGCTCGCGGTGGCGGATGTGAGTGCCGTACTTTGTGTGGCCAGGCTGCGCGCTATTTGTTGTGATTCTGCCGGCCAGAATCAGATTCCTGGTCCTTTAATTAGGCATTTGAATATATAGCCTATCAATTTTGTGGCTCTGGGGTCATGACTGTAACAGCTATGATGAAGTGAATATTTTAGCAATATCAAATCAACGTGTTTTCCATCTTTCTCTTGTATGAATCGTGTTCTGCCACACCACCTCGCTTTGATGGGTCCAGAGAAAGGCGAGGAGCGAACCCCATTTTGAGAAGGATAAAATACGGTCCCATGTGAAGAGGACTGTCCGTCCCTCTTTTGGCCCTGGTAGATTGTGGGAAAAGGCAGAAAAATCAGAGTCTGAAACGGGACCTCCCTGTCTGTCCTGGCTGAAGTCTCCCAGAGGGAAGATGGGGAGGCATGGTGAGTAGGTGGGGGGGGGGGGAGCAAGAAGCAGAGAAGACCACCCTACAAGACGTACGCTCCTTCCCACCTGAACAGTGAGCCTCCCCGGCATGGTGGGCACGGGGAGAACCCGGGTTTTGTCTTCCAGCATCTGGCGTGGCGTGGAAGGCGATGGAAGTCTCAGCGCACCTCGCAGGGGAAGGCCGAGGGTGCTTGCTGGGGAGGGAGCTCCCACTGCAGGGACAATGTGCCCCTGGAGCCAGGGGTGGCTTACGCAGGCAGGGAGCGGTAGTAGGACCCCCGTGAGGAGAGCCAGACTCGGCAGGCAATGCCGCCAAGCTTTTTCCGAGCCAAGGGAAGAATACACCATGATGTCACCAGCCACGGTCCTCAGTGGATGCTAATGACCAAGAGGTCGAGGAGATGCCACTGTGGCCAAAGGAGTTAGAGGGGAGAATGGGGAGTTGTGAACGTGGATTCAGGACTTCCCTCTTTCTTCACTCTGAAGTCACTGAAGCCCTCCCAGCTCACACCCGCTGCGACGGCATATTGATAGTGGAGACAGGAAGCAAGAGGAAGTCTGAATATACCTAAGCCGTTTACGTCATTGAATGGATTTCGTTTAATGGCTGGGACTAAAGTTAGTTCCTCCCATTTGAATGTGATGGGGACTCGGGAGGAATAGCAGAGCAGCTGGAGGAAGTCGACCTTTATTTTGTATCTGAGTACCTTGTACGTAAAATGATAACCTTTGGCTTTTGTGGTAAAATATAGCCCTAGACCGAGACATCTGGTTTCAAGGGGGCTCCTAGTTGGCTCAGTCGGTTAAGTGTCTGACTCTTGATCTTGGCTCAGGTCATGAGCTCACGGTTTGTGGGTTCAAGCCCCACCTCGGGCTCTGCACTGACAGTGGAGCCTGCTTGGGATTCTCTCTCTCCCTTTCTCTGTCCCTTCCCTGCTCTCTCTCTCTCTCTCTCTCTCAAAATAAATAAACTTAAAAAAAAAAAAAGACAGATCTGAGTTTGAGTCCCGCCTCTGCCACTAAGTGTGACTTTGGGTACCGCTGACCTTTGGCCTTTTCAGGACATAAAATAATGGCTTGTACTGGATGATTTTTAAAAATTCCCTCCAGTTGTAATGATCTTGACTGTAGTACAAAAGTGTTCTTCAGTCACATCTCAGGTTAGCAAAGATGAAAAGACCCTTAAAGAGAAGGATTCGCCATTCTTTTTGGTCTGCCGAAACAGTAATCGTCAGACCTTCCATGTCGTGTGACTATTCCTTTAAAAGCTCATTCCCCAGACTAGTCTCAGATATTGCCTGAAGGTCAGAGGTCTGAGAAAGTTGATGGGAAAATCAGTTTTGCTTCGGAAGATGTGTCTAATTTTGCACTAAACATGTTTAAAAATAACAGAGGACAAGAGAAGACAAAAAATAATAGCAGTCATAATATCCATCCATTGATGGCAACTAGTGACATCTTTAGTTCAGTTGCTCAGGTTTTCTATGTGGAAGTAACTAGAAGCATTAGTACACTTTTAAGAAGTGTCTTAGTTATTTTAGCTCACTTCCTTTATGCTTTGTTTTAAATTGTGTTCTTGAGTGGCTTTGATTAGGTCATAGCTTTTGGACGTTAAAAGTCGGTGTTTTCTCACTACAAGGTTATTTGCTTTTCACTACCCCATTGTCCTTTATTTATTTATTTATTTATATTTATTTTTATTTTTTGAGAGAGAGTCGGGGGAGAGAGGGAAAGAAAGTGAGTGGGGAGAGGGGCAGAGAGAGAGAGAGAGAGAGAGGGAATCATAAGCAGACTTCATGTTCAGCACGGAGCCTGACATGGGGCTCGATCCCATGACCCCAGGGATCATCACTTGAGCGGAAATCAAAAGTTGGACCCTCAACCAACTGAGCCTCCCAGGTGCTCCCCACCCCCTGTCCTTTCTAGAAGCAATTTGTTTTGCTGAGGCCTGCAGCCTTGAGTCAATTCGGTGGACTCCAGGAATCTCTCAAAGGTGAAAGATAGTGCTGCTCAGCACAGAGAAGCTCAACCTAAAGCCATTTCATTAAGTTAGTAGGCTCATGAGATTGAATATTTCTTAATCCTCAACTGATTAATACTGTTTTTTTCTTAGTAATATATTCAAAAAAATTTTTTTAAGTTTACTTTTATTTATTTTTTGAGACCGAGATAGAGAGTAAGCGGGGGAGGGGCTGAGAAAGAGGGAGACACAGGCTCCAAAGCAGGCTCTGAGCCGACAACAAAGAGCCCGACACGGGCCTCGAACCCACGAACCATGAGATCATGATGTGAGCCCAAGTCGGACGCTTAACCGACTGGGCCACCCAGGCGCCCTTGATTGTACTTTATAATGGAGTATTTCTCATTACAGTGTCTGAAGAGAACGATTAGAAGAATTTCTCTCCCTTCCTCTACCCCTTCCCGGCCTCTCTTTTGATTTTTGGTGAAGTCAAGGGTTAGAGATGATGGTAAATCAGAAATTAAGTTAACACAAATTTGATCCTAACTAGTAGGGAAAATCTGGCTTCCTTTTGACTGACATGCTGCGTTTTCATATATGTGGAATTGTTTTTACTTCAGGGGAATCTGAAATCTGCAAATAGCTACGAAGGAAGATCTAATAAGCATCTTCAGCTACAGATTTACCTTCCCAAGCACATAGTGCTTTTAGACACCAAACGACTAAATATACCAAATTTCACACTCTTACTTAAACTAAAGAAGTAAAGGATAGTGAAGCCAAGGATCATAACCGATTTTTTTAAATTTGAAATAAGTTTGACATATTTAATATTTCTACTTCTAGTATAATTTATTTGACTGTAAATTTGTATATATATATTTTTAAAAAATCTGTGTTTGACAATTGACTCAGGTGAGCTAGGAAGAGCTGGTCCCAGCTCCCTGCTTGGTTTTTCAGGCATCCACTGGATTGTTACTTGTACAAACCTGATGCGTAGGAAATAGTCTGAAGTGGTGATAGAGATTTGGGAGTTATCGGTATGTAGGTGATACAGAAAAGGATGGAAGAAGGGCATGGGGATTATAAAAGAGGGCTGAGGATTAAATCTTGGCTATTAATGGGGTGCCAATGGGTGCAGAAGAACAGGGGCCCCTGAAGGAGACCAAGGACTGTTCAGAGACATAAGAAAAGACCAGGCAGGCTTCAGACGGATAGAACTTCCATACCTAATTCATACCGTAAGTTTAAGAAATACAGTCTATAAGAAACAGTGCCCATCAAAGAAATCAGGAGTATTCATTTACTATAGCAAAGGACTGTAAGTTAATAAACGAATTTGCAATAGAGCTTATTTAAACAAATACATTCTTTTTTTTTTAAATTTTTTTTAATGTTTATTTTTGAGACAGAGAGAGGCAGAGCATGAATGGGGGAGGGTCAGAGAGAGGGAGACACAGAATCCAAAACAGGCTCTAGGCTCTGAGCTGTCAGCACAGAGCCCAACAGGGGGCTTGAACTCACGGACCGTGAAATCATGACCTGAGCTGAAGTCGGACGCTTAACTGACTGAGCCACCCAGGCGCCCCTAAGCAAATACATTCTTAATGTCTTTAAACTATGGTGGTTTTTGTTATTATATTAACTATACATACATATTATTATATATGTATTATATGTAAATATATATAATAATATGTATTGATGTGTATGCATTTTTAGATTGCATAGTTTGTGTGTGTGTTTTAATTAATTGATTATTTTTAGGTCTTTAGTACAGTTTGATTTTATTCTTTTTTTCTTTTATTTTTTATTTTTTAAAATTTACATCCAAACTAGTTAGCATATAGTGCAACAATGATTTCAGGAGTAGATTCCTTAATGCCCCTTACCCATTTAGCCCGCCCCCCCTCCCACAACCCCTCCCGTAACCCTCAGTTTGTTCTCCATATTTATGAGTCTCTTCTGTTTTGCCCCCCTCCCTGTTTTTATATTATTTTTGTTTCCCTTCCCTTATGTTCATCTGGTTTTGTCTCTTAAAGTCCTCATTTGAGTGAAGTCATATGATTTTTGTCTTTCTCTGACTAATTTCACTTAGCATAATACCCTCCAGTTCTATCCACGTAGTTGCAAATGGCAAGATTTCCTTCTTTTTGATTGACGAGTAATACTCCATTGTATATATATACCACATCTTTATCCATTCATCCATTAATGGACATTTGGGCTCTTTCCATACTTTGGCTATTGTCGATAGCCCTGCTACAAACATTGGGATGCATGTGCCCCTTTGAAACAGCATGCCTGTATCCCTTGGATAAATGCCTAGTAGTGCCATTGCTGGGTCGTAGGGTAGTTCTATTTTTAGTTTTTTGAGGAACCTCCATACTGTTTTCCAGAGTGGCTGCACCAGCTTGCATTCCCAAGATCGTAACCTATTTTTAAACAACCAATCTTAGAGCCATTATGCACTTTCTTCTTTATCTCTAGAATAGCTGTAATGCTTATAAATCATTAAAATTAAAACTAAAATAAATCTTAGCTTATGTTTTTCCTATTGCACAGAAAACATATACTTAACAAGATTTCCTTGGGATTGGATAATTGCCAAGGTTCTGAAACTTTTCATTCTAGAATATTTTACTCTCTATAGGATACCACTTAACGTGTATATAAACTGTTATATATAATATGTATAAAATGTATATGTATATTGCATATATGCATATGTATATGTATACATGCATATAACACATACATATACAATATGCATGTATTCATATACATGTATGTACATATTTTTATTACTTTTTTTTAATGCTTATTCATTTTTGAGAGGGAGAGACAGAGCACAAGTGGGGGAGGGGCAGAGAGAGAGGGAGACGCAGACTCTGAAGCAGGCTCCAGACTCTGAGCCGTCAGCACAGAACCTGATGTGGGGCTTGAACCCACGAACCGCGAGATCATGACCTGAGCCGAAGTTGGATGCTTTTCCAACTGAGCCACCCAGGTGCCCCTACATGTATATACATATGAGTATAATAGACATATATATTCATGTATATACATACATATATGCGTATATATAAACGTACGTGATAACATAGTAAAGTTAATTTGGAAAGACAATGTTCAGTAAATAGTCTCTTTGAAAACCTGAAGGGCTGAGAAAACATGAAGTGTTGTTTCTTTTGTTATCAATGGCCAAGTATGATTTAATTCACTGCTGGACACTGAAACAGCTATATCATTGCAGTCTAGGTTCCCATCATGTAAATTAGCTTTGCGGTTCCTGTGTCTTTCAGTCATTCCATATGTTTTAAGAAAGTGCTATCGTGGAAAAGTGTAGCAGAGGTAGTATTATTTCTGGAAGTGAGGTAATGAGATCTTTTGCAAAATATTGCTTATTCCAGACGACAGACCATTCATTCCACAACATAACAAGTGGAAACACAAGGAAAGCTTTTACCCATTTTGATGGGTTTTACTTACTCTATCTGTAGTTTATTAACTTAATTCTATAAATACCTGTTTCATCTTTGTCCCTTGTTTTAGATTTTAAACTAGAGTCCAGAGGTTTATTAATTTAGTGGTTATCATTTGATGACCATGCTAAACAATTATCAGGATTATATTACAGCATTTGATGATAAGGGTGATAATGCATGAAATGAAGTAGGAACAACTGTAAACAACTTTATGAAAATCAGGAGTTCATGAGAATGAAGAATTGGACACTTTCTTGAGTGGTAGACAGATGCCTTTCTCATCCTTTCTTGCCATTAACCACAAATCAAGAAAAACCATGCTATTCTTGATTTCAAACCTTTACTGGCAAAGAAGTCTCATTTAAGGACTTAACTGTATTTCCTGTAATTACTTTTTTTTTTGAAAGTTTGTTTATTTATTTTGAGAGAGAGAGAGGGAAGGCAGAGGAGGGGCGGAGAGAGAGAGGGGAGAGAGAGAATCCCAAGCAGGCTCCACACCGTCAGCATGGACAGAGCCTGACATGGGGCTTGGTTTCACGAACCGTGAGATCATGATCTGAGCCAAAATCAAGAGTCAGACACTTCATGGACTGAGCCACTCAGGCGCCCCTGTAGTTTCATTTTGTATAAAGCTGTTTCAATTACTTCTTGGTTCAGTCTGTGCTTACTGAATACCTCCTTTGGCCAGACACTGCCGGCCCTCAGGGTGTGAGGGGGTGTGGAGAGAAGCCAGCAGCCGGTGGGGGGGGGGGGAAGAGGAGTGAGTAAAGGCACAATTCCTGACTTAGAGGGTTTATTAGGTCTCCTCAAAAGATCTTCTCCCAAATTCTGTAAACTGTTACTTTTTTCTGTTTGCCATTTCACTTTCTCTTCTCTTTTTCTACTGAAATGTTTACTCCTTTGAATGGAAGCCCAGTATGACTTCCCCTTCACATGGATCAAATACCAACTGCTCTGAGAAACAATATACTGGAGAAGAAATGACCTTTTATCTGGTTTTGGAAATAGCTCTCTCTGTTTTTTGTTTCCTAGCACCCATGTCGCCCCCACCACCCCTCTTGTTTTTTAGCACCCACACCCTTTTGCAAACTATTTGTAGAGCTTGCTTCTTCTTAAAATAATGTGAATGAAAAATGTTTTTGATGGCTTCATGAGCATCGAAACCTTCTCTACTAAAATCCACTTTTTTTTTTTTGGTTGTCATCAAGAGAATTAAATCATGTCGTCAGCAATACCCAACCCTCCCGTTACCGTCCAGACTCCAGAGGAGAGGCTCCTAACCCTTTTTGGGTCAGAGGCCCCTCTGGAAATCTGATGAAAGCCATTGAACTTCTCCTTTGAATCAGGTACAAAAGCAAAAATATGCCAACTTTAGCATGTAATTGCAGGGAGTTCATGGGAGAATGAAGGCCATTGGAGTCCCAAGCTTTAGGGTGAGTGGCCAGATTGGCCAAGGGGAGGAATAGGACTGGCTGAGCTTTAGGAAGGTTCAACAGAGGCTAGAGGCTGGTCACAGAAAGATTGTGGATTTCCTGCCTTTGAAGCACAATTTTATTTTATCTTGATTGAGAGAGTAGTTGTTTGGGAAATGTGAAATGTTACTGCCTTAAAAAAAAAAAGCTATCTAGCAACAACTTTTAAGACTTAAAAATATATATATACTCGTTAATCTAGTAGTTACTCCTGGGAATCTCTACCATAGAAACAAAACCATCGACGTAGAAGGCATATGAACAGGGGTCTCTAGGACAGCATCGCCGGAAGCAGCAAAAACCAGGAAGCGTAGTGAAAGCCCATCAACAAGGTAATAGCAGAATCCATTGTGATAATCCATACCCTAGGATATCATGCAGCCATTAGAAAGAATGAAATAGAGATCTACCAGATGCCATGTAGGGATGTCCATGTGGTATTTGTTTAATGGGAAATACGGATGAAAGCATATAAATTCAAAGCCTTCCCTGTGTGCATATGTGTGCATATCTGTGTCTGAATTTGCGTATGTCTTACTAAGATGATACGTGTAGGGAGAAAAATAGGGACTAATATATAGTAGCTGTATATACACTGGGTCTTGGTACTTATCAATGGTGAGCCAAACAAAGGGGAAAGAGGTTGCAAAAATTAAAAACAAAAGTATATGATGGCATTAATGCACGTATATGTAGCTATATATGTACAGTTATATATATAACTATAATTGTATGTATATAACTATGCATATGTATGTGTGTATATGTGTATGTATATATATAAAAGTGTATATGTATATGTGTGGGTAGACATAAAAAGAAATAAAATAATGACTTAAAGGCGTATTTGCTGATATGCACTTGACATTACATTCTTTTACTTCTTTTGCACTTAGTGACACTGGAGCTTTTCATTCAGTTTGGTGGCACTTACTTGGCCGGTTTGGTCAGCCTGGGATCTCCCTACTGACATGTTAGATGAATTTCCTGTGGGTTATGGGTCTAAAGTTGTTTAGTCTTTTAACAAATGCTTGTTGGATGTCTATTTTATGTATGTACTAGGTTTTGTGCGGGAGAGTCAGAGAACTAACCCCTTTGTGTGTGTGTGTGTGTGTGTGTGCATTATATATATGTGTGCATGTATACACATGTGTAGGTGTGTTCACATGTGTATATGTGCATGTGTACATGTCGGTAGGTGTGTGTGTAAGTATGCATATGTGTGTAAGTGTGTGCATGTTTTTGTAGGTGTGTATGTGTGTGTATGTGTGTGCATGTGTATATGTTTATGTAGGTGTATATATGTGTGTGTATAGGCGTGTGTAAGTAGGCATGTATGTGTGCCTGTGCCTATGCATGTCTGTGGTGTGCAGGTGTGCATGTGTATGTGCATAAGTGTATGCTTGTGTATTTGTGGGTAGGTGTGTGTATATGTATGTGTGTATGCGTGCGTGTAGATATTGTGTCTATGTCTATGTATGTAAATGTGTGCCTCTGTTTGTGTAGGTGTGTATATGTTTGTGTGTGTGTATGTGTGTATGTGTGTATATGCGAGTGTGTGTGCATGTGTGTGTATAGATGTGTATGTTTGTGTTTATGTGTGTGCATGTGTGCATATGCTTGTGTGTGGGTGTATGTGTGTGTATATGCAGGTGTGTGGGTATGTGTATGTGTGCATGTGTGTGTGTGCACATACGTGTGGCTGTGTGCGTATGTGCGTGTATGTCTGTGTCTGCCAGTCAGGGATGGCTCATGCTGCGTTCGAGCTTCCTCCGCTCCACGTGTTACGTTCATGTTTACTCGGTTTTGGGTATGTAAGGTGGAGAGCATACGTGCTGCTCTCATGTTGGTAAGAACCTAAGAATTTGGAGTAAGGTCTTGATCTTCCCGCTTTTGCTTGGTTAAATGTCTTATTGCCTCATCCTCCAACTTTTCTTCAGAAATGCCCCAAAGACCCCGAGGGAGGATAGAACTGAAAAGATTTTAGAGGAAAAAGAAGTGTGAGGTGCTTCCTGTATGTCAGCATTTCTCAAACGTGTGGTTTCCTGTGTCACAGATAACCTGGCAAGCAGGTTGAAGACTCTCATTTATGGGCCTGGCCCCAGATCAACTAAGAGGGAGTCCAGAAATCTGTTCCCAAGTCGTTCTTACACAGGTTAATTTTGAGAACTAGTTCCATCAAATTCTGTGTCAAATAATGAGCCCTGCTGGCATTTGCCCCCCAGAATTTTACCAAGACTTTCCCCTATCTTTGAGCTCCTTTTCTGCATGGCTCTGGAAAGCTTGGCTCTTTTTCTGTGTGGAAGTCGGTTCACATTCACTGACTTCTCATCCTGGATTGACCTATGTGTGTAGGGCAGGATCCTTGGAGTTCTGTGCTGCTCTGACAGGCTTCTGAAAACTTATGCCATTGCTCTGGTTCCTGGTCAAGGGAATACAGATAAGAGGAGGGATGCTGTAATTAATTTTCAAGACATTTAGGTATTTGACTCAGCAGATGGTCTTGTAAAAAATTTTCCAGTACTGAAACAGCTTTTTATTTCATCTTTTCGTTCATTAGCGATGCCTTTATTTTAGAGAGATTTTATTTATTTATTTTCTTTTTTTTCAATATATGAAATTTATTGTCAAATTGGTTTCCATACAACACCCAGTGCTCATCCCAACAGGTGCCCTCCTCAATACCCATCATCCACCCTCCCCTCCCTCCCACCCCCCATCCACCCTCAGTTTGTTCTCAGTTTTTAAGAGTCTCTTATGTTTTGGCTCTCTCCCACTCTAACCTCTTTTTCTTTTTTTCCTTCCCCGCCCCCACGGGTTTCTGTTAAGTTTCTCAGGATCCACATAAGAGTGAAACCATATGGTATCTGTCTTTCTCTGTATGGCTTATTTCACTTAGCATCACGCTCTCCAGTTCCATCCACGTTGCTACAAAGGGCCATATTTCATTCTTTCTCATTGCCACGTAGTATTCCATTGTGTATATAAACCACAATTTCTATATCCATTCATCAGTTGATGGACATTTAGGCTCTTTCCACAATTTGGCTATTGTTGAGAGTGCTGCTATGAACATTGGGGTACAGGTGCCCCTATGGATCAGTACTCCTGTATCCCTTGGGTAAATTCCTAGCAGTGCTATTGCTGGGTCATAGGGTAGGTCTATTTTTAATTTTTTGAGGAACCTCCACACTGTTTTCCAGAGTGGCTGCACCAATTTGCATTCCCACCAACAGTGCAAGAGGGTTCCCGTTTCTCCACATCCTCTCCAGCATCTATAGTCTCTTGATTTGTTCATTTTGGCCACTCTGACTGGCGTGAGGTGATATCTGAGCATAGTTTTGATTTGTATTTCCCTGATGAGGAGCGACGTTGAGCATCTTTTCATATGCCTGTTGGCCATCCGGATGTCTTCTTTAGAGAAGTGTCTATTCATGTTTTCTGCCCATTTCTTCACTGGGTTATTTGTTTTTCGGGTGTGGAGTTTGGTGAGCTCTTTATAGATTTTGGATACTAGCCCTTTGTCCGATATGTCATTTGCAAATATCTTTTCCCATTCCGTTGGTTGCCTTTTAGTTTTGTTGGTTGTTTCCTTTGCTGTGCAGAAGCTTTTTATCTTCATAAGGTCCCAGTAATTCATTTTTGCTTTTAATTCCCTTGCCTTTGGGGATGTGTCGAGTAAGAGATTGCTACGGCCGAGGTCAGAGAGGTCTTTTCCTGCTTTCTCCTCTAGGGTTTTGATGGTTTCCTGTCTCACATTCAGGTCCTTTATCCATTTTGAGTTTATTTTTGTGAATGGTGTGAGAAAGTGGTCTAGTTTCAACCTTCTGCATGTTGCTGTCCAGTTCTCCCAGCACCATTTGTTAGAGAGACTGTCTTTTTTCCATTGGATGTTCTTTCCTGCTTTGTCAAAGATGAGTTGGCCATACGTTTGTGGGTCTAGTTCTGGGGTTTCTATTCTATTCCATTGGTCTATGTGCCTGTTTTTGTGCCAATACCATGCTGTCTTGATGATGACAGCTTTGTAGTAGAGGCTAAAGTCTGGGACTGTGATGCCTCCTGCTTTGGTCTTCTTCTTCAAAATTACTTTGGCTATTCGGGGCCTTTTGTGGTTCCATATGAATTTTAGGATTGCTAGAGAGATTTTATCAAGAGAAAACCTTTTCAGACAGCATCATCACTATCAAACATATACAATTCCATTTGGAATGTGAATCGATCAGTGTACCTTAGAAAGGGGCTTAGAATCTTTTGAAGAATCAACAATCTGATGGTCAAATTCAAATGTCTTTAATGCAACAGAGTAAGTATATACATATGAATAAGAGAAAATTACAGGTTATAGTGTATTTTGTTTTTTGTAACTACAGGAGTAAAATCAGAATGCATACATTTTTGGGAAGTCTTGATTCTTTGGACTATTTTTGGTTGGTTTATAAACATTCCTAGTAGAGACAAAAGCTGAAAATGTTTTTTAAGATATCTAAGATTTATTCCCTCTCCCATGTTTCTTCCCCAGCCCTTTTATCTGAAATGTCAAAGTAATTGAAGCAAAGGTTAGTTCATGTGATAAGAGCTATGTGACCATTTTTCTACATCGCTCATGTGATTATACCTGTATAGACAACAACCTTCGTGCTATTCAGATTAGAAAGGCCCTGAGAACCTTTTATCTCCACAGCAGGATATATACACCCCAAGTCGATGCAGGAAACCCATGACATCATCCCTCAGTCAATAATCATCGATCGAGTAGAGTTGGTTTCAGAGCTATGTATTAGATTCCACGAGGAACACAGAAGGAAGAGTCATAGTTTCTGTCTTGGGAGAACAATCTAGTGCAGAAAGTAGTTCAAATGTGCATGTTATGACCTGCATGGTACGGTAACAAGAGCCCTTTGCAACAAATACCGGGGAAACCAACATGAAAGGAATGATCGTGCGGCAGGGGAGGTGCTGGGCAGAGACATGAGTGGGCAGAGAGGCAACTGGACAGGAGCAACACAGGAGGCAGGCCCGAGCATTATCCTTCCAGCTAGTTCCATCCGGAAGGTGTCAGCAGGACTGTGTCAGCAGAGTCAGGTGGGAAACAAATCCGATGAACTGACTTTGAAAGATTGAATTTTCTGTGCCTTTATGATTTTAGAAATTCATTTGTATCATAAAGTTCAAATATCATTGAATAGATCTTTGACAAGGTAAAAATGTTCTACAGTTTAGGATAACGTGGTAGGCTTTCACGCAGTAGGTGGCAAATAAGTGCTAGGTGACTAAATTCTGGTGTTTATCTGCAGTTCCAGGACTTTTTTTTTTTTTTTCCTGCATGGAACACAAAACTCTGCTACAATTATTCATGAATAATTTTCTATGACTCATATTAGTAAGACTATTGTAAAGTAACATTTATCTAATTTTGTTTAAAAATTTTTTAATGTTTATTTTTGAGAGAGAGAGAGAGAGAGAGAGAGAGAGGTCATGATCAGGGGAGGGGCAGAGAGAGGGGGACACAGAATCTGAACCAGGCTCCAGGCACTGAGCTGTCAGCACAGAACCAGACTTGGGGCTTGGACTCAAGAACCGTGAGATCAGGGGCGCCTGGGTGGCGCAGTCGGTTAAGCGTCCGACTTCAGCCAGGTCACGATCTCGCGGTCCGTGAGTTCGAGCCCCGCGTCGGGCTCTGGGCTGATGGCTCAGAGCCTGGAGCCTGTTTCCGATGCTGTGTCTCCCTCTCTCTCTGCCCCTCCCCCGTTCATGCTCTGTATCTCTCTGTCCCAAAAATAAATAAACGTTGAAAAAAAAAATTTAAAAAAAAAGAACCGTGAGATCATGACCTGAGCTGAAGTTGGACGCTTAACCCGCTGAGCCAGCCGGGGGGGCCCCTGTAAAGTAACATTTGGAAGAACATTGTTTCATCAACATAAAAACCCCCCTCTTTCCCACATTAAAGATATTTCCCTCTCATCTAAAAAGTACTTACCTCTCTTGAGAGGTTGGCATTTATCCTGAGCTAGTACACAGTTTGAAAAACCCCCTAGGCAAACAAATCACCTTGATTACTACCTACCGAGAAAAGAGTCGGCTTTCTTTTTCTCTTGTGCCTGGTTTTTTTTGTTTTTTGTTTTTTGTTTTTTTTGTTTTTTTTTGTTTTTGTTTTTGTTTTTTTTTTTAGATCAATTCCTCTATGAGAAATGGTTATGTTAGGAAAAATCGAGAGACCGTTTGGATATTTGGTGAGTGGGTTCAGAGAATGGGTATATTACATTGCTGTCTAACCGAGCGAGGGAGCCAGTTTGTCTTTTCTGTCGGGAAACAAAACATATGACTATGAAGAAGAAACAGAAAGACTTAGTTTTGAAGGAGAGTGTTGACTTACCTACCAATGGCTTGCCGAGGAAGTTATCTGCTCACGCGAGGAGTGCAAAAAGTCAGGCATCTCCTGAATCCTGACCCCTGGGCTTCGCCAATAGTCCCCTTGTTTTTCTGGGTTTCTGTTTCCCCGGTGGATCTGTGATAATGTTGCATATCATCGCGTAAATCGCTTGCTTTGGTAGACCCTGCAGTTAAGTCCACCTGATAACTTGGAAGAGCCCGGCGAGTTCCGTGTTTGTGTGACACAGGCACCCACCCCACTTCATACGTGCCCGTCTTCCTCTTGTGACAAGTCCCCATTCTCCCTGTGGAATGTGGCAGTGCCCGCTGGCTGGCTTGGGCGGGGTGGGACCCTCTATCCAGGTGTGATGGTAGATAGACGGGCTCTTTCCTGGCAACCTTCCGTCTCTCTGACATCTTGCCTGCTACTTTCTGGAGAGAAATGGGCTCTGTAGGAGTTAACAAGAGGATTGCTTTATTGGCCGTGCACCTGTGCTTCCCGTCCTCGTTCTCTGCCCTTGGCTCTCAGTGTAGACATTCACGGCCATCTGAACACTGCCTTCCTTCTCTACCTTCACTGTTCAGCACGTCAAATTTATTCCAGATCTTTGTGAGGCCCTCGAATGGCAGAGCACCCAGAAAGACCAGAGACTTCTTTTTAAATGTTTATTTAAATGGGTGTATTTTTGAGAGAGAGTAAGAAAGCAGGGGAGGCGCAGAGAGAGAGAGAGGGAGACAGAGGATACAAAGCAGGCTCCCGCTGACAGCAGAGAGCCCGACACGGGGCTTGAACTCATGAACCACGAGATCATGACCTGAACCAAAGCTGGATGCTTAACCAACTGAGCACCCCAAGGCTAGAGATGTTTGATTTGGTGTCCTCTGCCCCGTGCAAAGCTTTTGCTGACTTACATCCGTATCGGGATGTGACTTTCTTGTGTCAGAGGCTTTCTTTCCGTTTGCAGCAAGTATTTAACCCTTCCATGTCCAAATGTGTTCAGAGCTTAGATTTAAACAGATTCTAAGCCCACTTGCTCTCTTATGCAGATATCTCACTCCCTCCTTTGCACATGCTGGTTTCTGTTTACTCCTTTACATGGGAATGGCTTCTCTTTCTGCAGAGACTTCTGTTTGTGGAAGTCCAGGATCCTGCGGCCTTGTGTAGACAGGGGAGGTGATAGGCTTTCTTTAGGCCAGGAGAAGTCATTCCTGACTGAGAACGTAAGTAAAACCAGAACCCTCCCGTCATGCGGCATTGGGTCCTCAGCTAACCCACCTGTTCCAGTGCTCCAGCTGTAGCCCAGGGCCCCCCTGCATGGCCGTTTACGGGGGCCGTGCTAGGGCTAAGCGAATACTTCATGGCAGAAGAGAATTGATCCGTTGTGGGGACCACGGCCCCCATTGTCCCCATCTGCCTGACCTTTCCCTTCCCCTCTGCCTGGTGGCCAGAGTCCTCTCTGAGTCAGAGCTTCAGCGACGATGAAGGCGGTGACACCGTCCCAGGCGGGCAGCCGGCATGTAACAATTCATGGCTGCAGTCGGAGCTTAATTTTTCCAAACCTTTCATCAGGGAGGGAAGCGCTTTATAGTAAATGACTGCATTGCTTGGAATCATCTGCTGTGTAGTCTCCATTAGATTTCTCAGTCATTATGGTTCGCATCACATGGTCTTTTCTCAAACATCAGCCTGGTGAACCAACGATGAAATTGCATTTCTTTGAATTAGAGCGCAGATTATTATGGGAGAAAAAAGACATTAAAGGGGAAGCGTTCATGTTTATGTTTGAATAGATGTGAAAAGCTTAACGGCCTCAGAGGCAGTTAAAAGAGAGCTGGTGAGGGAACAAGGAACCGTCGTCCCTCGCTGCCTGAGCCGTGTCTCTGGAGGAGTGGAGGTAAAACACGGACTTTTTCGAATCCTGACGTACAGTCAGTTTGGCGGGGACTTCTTGGAAATCTGGCTTTACCGAGAGTTCCGATTGGTGTCTCAAGGCTCTCACACACATTAGGCAATCCGTGAACGATTGTTGCCATAAGCTAAAAAAGTCTTTACTCAGGGGAGCCCCCACCCCCCTTTTTTCTTGCCCGTACACTTGGGCTTCCCTGTATTGTCATATGGTATGAGCCGGTCGTAGGACTGGGGACATTTGGGCGCTGCTGTTGGGGATGAGCGATGGGAACATAAACCTGGGAGTGAGAAGTATTGCAAGCTTGGGCTTGTTGACTTGGCTCTGACCTTGGGTGTCACCTGGCTGAAACATGCAGCGGGTTGGCTGGTTCCAAACCCTTTTGTGAGTGGGACCTGCTTCTGGGCCTGTCCTGGCCATCCTGAAATCTCACCCTGGCCACCGTCCCTTCTGACCTGTAAACTGGACAGATACGGGTCACTCAGTGGAAAGTGAAGTGATGGAATTAAGTGACTTAACTGGGACTGGCTCTGAACTCAGATTGTGCCTTTTTAAAAAAAAGATTTTTTTTTTTAACGTTTTATTTATTTCTGAAAGACCGAGAAAGACAGAGCACAAGCAGGGGAGGGGCAGAGAGAGGGAGACACAGAGTCGGAAGCAGGCTCCAGGCTCTGAGCTGTCAGCACAGAGCCTGATGCGGGGCTCGAACCCACCAACCGTGAGATCATGACCTGAGCCGAAGTCAGCCGCTTAACCAACTGAGCCACCCAGGTGCCCCGGATTGTGGCTTTTATGGGTGTCTGAGCCACATCTCAGCGTGCTCAAAGCACTTGAATATGCAGATAGGATAGTATGATTGCTGTGTGCTTTATTACACCTTCTCTTTTCCCTCACAGCCATCTGCTGGGTTATGTTTGTTGATTCTTTAAAAAAAATTTTTTTTTAATGTTTGTTTATTTTTGAGAGGGAGAGAGCACAAGCAGGGGAGGAGCAGAGAGAGAAGGAGACACAGACTCCAGGCTCCGAACTGTCAGCACAGAGCCCGACACGGGGCTTGAACTCACAAGCCATGAGATCATGATCTGAGCCAAAATCGGACGCTCAGCTGACTGAGCCACCCAGGTGCCCCTGTTCTATCGTTTCTGTTACCCTCTTTCTTCCTGCAAGTTCTTGTCGCAGTCCGGGCCCATGGTTTCCAAATGCCTGTGTTGTGAGAGCTCCAGCAAGGATGGAGGCCTTTCCCCATGGATTTGTTATCCTCACAGATTCTAGAGGAATAGACGAGTGAATGATTGTGAACAATAACGGACATCACTCAGTAAAGCGAGGTTACCGTGAGCCAGCCACGGTGCCGAGGGTGTTTGGTATAGTATCTCTTCAAGTCCTCACGATAGCTTTCTTAGGTAAGCGTGATCGTTCTCATTTTGCAGGTGAAGAAGCTGCGGTTCAGAGAGGTCATGTAAACTACTTGGGGTCACACAGCCAGTCAAGGCCCTTCCTAGTATTTGGCCTCACCTCACATCTTTCCGCGTCCAGAGCCTGAGATGTTCCTCAGCAGGCCTGACCGTTACTACAGATATATGTGTGTACCTTTTTGCGATCTCAATAGCATGTCATAGCTACGACATTTCATGTTTAAAATTCTCCAGGTTCTCTTCAGGAGGCGAAATGTTTATATCTGCATTTTTAAAAATTGTAATGTCTGGTCAATGTCTTCTTATTTTATTTTATTTATTGGTGGTGTTAGTTTGGCCCTCAGAGTGATTTTTATTGTCCCTGGAGGTTTTTAATACTTTTAATTGTTTTCACAATAACTTCTTGTTTGCCCGTCACTTATTTTCGTTCAGTTATTATTTTACCAGTTCTGCTATTTTGTTTTCTCTATTTAAATTTGTGTTGAATAAATGCTTTCTGAGCTGACTGATTTTTTACTTCTAATTCTGTGTAGGCGTATGTCTCATGCATCTATTTTTTTTAAAAGGTATTTTCGGGGCGCCTGGGTGGCTCAGTCGGTTAAGCGTCCGACTTCAGCTCAGGTCACGATCTCGCCGTCCGTGAGTTCGAGCCCCGCGTCGGGCTCTGTGCTGATAGCTCAGAGCCTGGAGCCTGTTTCAGATTCTGTGTCTCCCTCTCTCTGACCCTCCCCTGTTCATGCTCTGTCTCTCCCTGTCTCAAAAATAATAAATAAAACGTTAAAAAAAATAAAAAAAAATAAAAGGTATTTTCAATTTTTTTTAATGTTTAGTTTTTGAGAGAGAGAGACAGAGACAGAGTGTGAGTGGGGGAGAGGCAGAGAGAGAGGGAGACACAGAATCTGAAGCAGGCCCCAGGCTCCTAGCTGTCAGCACAGAGCCCGACGCGGCGCCCGAACTCATGAGCGAGATCATGACCTGAGCCGAAGTTGGACGCTTAACCGACTGAGCCACCCAGGCGCCCCTCATGCATCTAATTTTTGAACTTTTTATTTCTACTACCTATCAGAGTATTGCCATTTAACTTATTGTAAATCCACTGAAAGACGGATAAATTATTACTATTTTAAAAATATTTTTAAAGTTGGTCTGATCACAGAAAATGCTGTTATATTAGAAATTTGACATTTAGGGGCGCCTGGGTGGCCCAGTCGGTTAAGCGTCCGACTTTGGCTCAGGTCATGATCTCGCAGTTCGTGAGTTCAAGCCCCGCGTCGGGCTCTGTGCTGACAGCTCAGAGCCTGGAGCCTGTTTCAGATTCTGTGTCTCCCTCTCTCTCTCTGACCCTCCCCCATTCATGCTCTGTCTCTCTCTGTCTCAAAAATAAATAAACGTTAAAAAAATTTTTTTTTTAAACAAATTTGATATTTAGTGGAGCGATGCTTTATTTGTTGAGAAACTGGTTAAACACTTTAATACGTAGCATGTTGGAGAATCGGTTGCCCATCATAAATTCTTTGGGAGCTAACTTTTATTGTCCGAGATGTTTTCCACCTCATCACATATTTCGTCTTTCTCTTCTGAGACAACTCAGTGACCTAGAACCCCGGTTTACTCCATGACCGTTACAGGGCTCCTTCTGGGGGCTCTGAAATGTCAGAGCAGCACCAGCTGTGGTTCCTAGACTTCGCTCAGCACAGAGCTTTGTAGGAGAGACGAGAACCCAGCCGGCCCCTGAAGGGGGCAGTGGCCGTGCCCCGAGAAAGGCGAGCTCACTGCCCCGGTTGGGCAGGGTTCACCGGGGGTTTCCGCTTGTGTACAAGACCCCGTGCCTATGTGATCTTTCTCCTGGGCTCTTCCAGTGCCAACGAGCATTTAAGAACACTCTCCATGGGAAACAGAGGATATTTACGAGTGTAGTGAGAAAGAGGACACGCTTTAATGGAAGAGCAGAGGCTTTGACAAGTGGGAGGAGAGATGGTGGGGCCCAGGATCTTGCAGGTAGTGCTGGAAAAGAGGTAGATGTGTTGATTGACCCTCAGTGGACCAGTGACCCCACAGAAAATCCAGAAGTGGTAGGGCTGGTTGTAGAAGACCGGAATGGCATATGGGCTTTATCCCTAGGCACGGGGATCTATCTACATGCACTTGGGCAGGGGGGCGAGCTGCTGAAGATGACGTTTTGGCAAGATTACTCAGGCAGCAAGATGGATTGGGTGGGGAGACATGTGAAGTAGGGAGTCAAGTTAGGAAATGTTCGCTGTGATGGAAGTGCACGATCATCAGGCAGATAATCAAGGGGATGGAAAGGAAGAGAGAAACTATGAAGGAGGCACATTATGAAGCATGAGTGTACGTGAGGGGAAAAGCTGATGGGCGCTCTAGAATTTCTGTCGAAGGAGCGTCCAGTGGGCACACCCACTGGAAGAGAAGAGGTCTTTGGGCCCGGTGTAACCAGCTGACTGTTTTTACCGAGATTGCGTTGTGATTTGGTGAGGTTTTTGGTGGTGGGGGTTTGCCTAATGAGGACTGTGGTCGCTTCTCTCCACACCCCAGACCCCCCTTAGCAGTGCCACTGGGAGATATGGAGGCCAAGATGGCTGAGGCCTTTGAGGCTATAGGTCTGAGAAGCTGTGCTGCTGTCATTCCTCTGGTCAGAGAGAGATCGGTCAGGGGCCCATGATCTCTTGTCACCCCGCAAGTCCAACGTGTGAGTGAATGAAGGACTGAGAGTGAGGGGTGAGTTCACGATTAGCATTGATTTGAGGAGTTTGGCAATCATGTAAGGGGAGGTAACTTCCCTACAGGTGGACAAACCGTGACGGTCAGGAGAAATCCAGTTATTAGCAACTAAAGCTTTCTAAAGCCATGTTCCGTTGCAAGCTGGAAAGCGTGAGTTTGGAAAATAAACCATTTACAATGTGTGGTTGACTTACACAAATGTTAGAGATTACGCATGCGGAATGGCTCTCCTGTTTGAACGTTTGTTTTTCAAAATGGCCAAGGCAATGATGGATTGCACGCACATTTCAAAATTCGTTCTGGGGTTTACAGAGAAAGAAAGAGAGCAGAGGAAAGTCTCAGCACAAAAATAGTTAGGGGGGTTGGTCTGCTCTTTAGCTTTGTTTAGCTTTGCCATTCATCTTACTGTTGGGGGATGTCAGAAATACCCCTGCAAAACTGGCTGTTTTTAGGCTATCGGTATGATACTTTAAGAAGGTGCCTTATGCGGTTTAATGGCTTGGCTGGTAAAGCTGGCCTTGGTGTAATCCAACCCCCTGAGAGCCCGTGGAATGTGGAGGAGAGTGAGGGTAAATGTGGGTTTCAATCTGTCTCTATCACTTAATGCTATGTGTTCTTGGACAAATTCCTTTTTTTTTTTTTTTAACGTTTATCCATTTTTGAGAGACAGAGAGTGGGGGAGGGGCAGAGAGAGAGGGAGACACAGAATCCAGAGCAGGTTCCAGGCTCTGAGCGGTCAGCACAGAGCCCGACGCGGGCTCGAACTCATGGACCGCGAGATCATGACCTGAGCGGAAGTTGGACGCTTAACAGACTGAGCCACCCAGGCGCCCCTTGGACAAGTTTTTTGAAGTCTCATGCCCTTCATTGTAAGATGGTGATTTTTCTCTCCCTCGTCCACGGTTGCTGGGAGGTCGGCGATCATATATGGAGCCAGCAGGCCGACACACGGGCCCAGCCACACAGCAGCACCCGGCAAATGTTAGTTCACTTGCTTTTTTCCAGGGTCCTATGTGCTTTCTCTTCACTGTCCTCAAAGTGATACTGACGAGTTTTGTAAGTGGTGGCTGTTGTTCTTATTTTCGGAAGTGGCTTGGGGATTGTGACCCAGAAGGCATTGTGGGAATCACATCCTTGATCTTTGTTAGCCGGTCTCAGCTTCTAGAGAAAAGCACGGTGCTGGAACTTGGTAGGGGGAACGTGTAAAATTAAGCCAAAGACTATGGATTCAGAGCTGGGTGGAAGCACCCATGGTCCCTGACTGGTTACGTGGCTTTGGGAAGTAACTTAACCTGGGAGTCCATTTCTGCAAAAAATGTGATTACGACGCCAGCACGCATGGACTTTGTGAGGATCACACGGGATGATGTGTGTCTAAAGACACGCAACGGGGCCCAGGAAAAGGAGGCTAGATTGAGGGGAAAGTGGGAGGCCAAGGCGAGATTCTGGGGACATTAGAGGGCATATTCAGGTGTTCCCGGGCCCATTACTTCCAAAATTAAAAGAGACAATAAGGCGAAAAGAGATATCACTCGTTGATCTTTTTATAGCTTAGTGAAATTCCGATTTATAAAAACAGTGAAATTACTTATTAAATAACTTATCATGCTTGCTTGAATAATCTATGAACTTGTTAGGGGAAATACCCAAGGCACGGTGATAATTTGAGAGTGTAGAGAATCCGAATGGCGTCTCAGGAGACATCTAATAGAGTAAAGGCAAACCAGTCAGTTGCTTCTCATGACCTGCATGGTTTCTTTCAGTGAATGGCTGTCTGCCTACTTTTTTGGTGAGTTGCAGAATTAATGGAATTTTAAGGCGGTAGTAAGAGAAATAAAATAAAAACAAGTAAAGGTATTTTTGAAATCTGTAGAAACCTCTGACAACACATAAGGCATTATGAATACGGTTAAGACACATGAGCTTCTCCTGTGTATTCAATGGCTTAAGCCAAGGACAAAGTTTAAAATCATACTGTTTTGATAAACAAATCAAGCAAAAAAAAAAAAAATACGTATTCACGCTAAGAGGCACTCTGGATGGCAAAACTCAGTCTTGTGAGATGACCTAGCAGGTTGGGTATATTTCAGGTCAAGTGGACGACATCGGGAAGGAAGGAAATACATCAGATAGCTCGGGCATTTCCTGATAATCCTAAACCCTGGGCCACGACGATGCACCACGTGGCCCCGGTCCCTCGACTGATTCTGCGCTGCTCCTGCGCGAGGCCTCCGCAAGCGTCAGGCCGGTCAAGGCTCATGATGCGTGTGAGTGGCCAAGGCCCGTGAACTGGAGCGGGCTGAGCTGTTCTCCAGACCTGCTGGCAGAGATGAGTTGCGTAAAGGAAGCTGGCCCCGGAACGGGGAGTGCTCCCTGTTTAAAAACGGAGGTGCAGATTTTCTTTTCTTTTTTTTTGATAGACCGTAAAGGAAAAAGCATTAGTACCACGAGGAGAGAGTGGGTGGAGACAGCGGTGAAGAACTGCTGCTCGCAGCATCCAGCTCGTAGCCAGCCTTCTCCGCTCGCAAGTAATTATTTTCAAACCGAGCAGCATTTGCAGAGATAGCTCCCAAACAGCTGTGTCAGCTTCAGGATGTGTGGAAACGGCTCCAGAATAACCCGTAAAGTAGGGTTTGGAAATAAAAAAAAAAAAAAAAAATCCCAGGATATTGTGATGCGTGGGGGTTATTAGCAACAGTTGACGAAAAGACAGCACCGTCGAGTTGGGAGTTCATTTCGTTCCTGTGGCATCTTCCTATTCATCTTCCTGATATATTTGTCTCCTCCGTTACCATAGCGCGGCTCATTGGTATTCCTCAGCGAGCAGCGCCCATGCGAAGCCCTTCATAATTGCACCGAACCGGAGCATTTTTACTTTTTAGGCCTCGCTCAAGCGCAGGGCCCCCTTTTTCTTTTGTGTGGCAGCTTTCATTTTGCACGAAAACGACAGCTACTGTCCTGTTCTTTTTGTCTCGCCGGCGGAATGGTCCAGCCGCTACCCTCGCATCTGATGCCATAACGAGGATGTTTCCCTCCCAAGAAGGCAGAGCCTGCCTTCTTCTCCACCCCTGGGGGCTGTAAACATCATTCCCCACCCTGTGTCTGAGCTGCGGGCCCTGTCAGACCTGCGCTCCTCTTCTGAGTTACTGGAGGTGCTGTGCATGTTTTTGGGGCTAGGGTGGGGGTGGGGCGGGGAAAACCATTTGCTTTCAAGAACACTTTCCTTTTGCATTTCCCTTTGCTTCAAAGGCGAGGGGTCCCCAGGCCCCTTAATGTTTTCTCCAGCCCAAGATGGGCATTTGTGGTTGGTTGCCAGGAAAGGTGTCTGTAAATGCATTACCACTTCCTAATTACCCTTATGAGGTAACTTGGGGTAACAGTATGGCTGTAGGCTTCTTCGATTCCGGCCAATAGATTCAGTCTTCTCTTTCAAGCTGAATCTTGAAGGCAACAAGACATGGAATTAATGACATTGGAATCATCTTTGTATCTGTCGGTTACTGCGGCG
Source organism: Lynx rufus (assembly GCF_022079265.1). Taxonomy (NCBI): domain Eukaryota; kingdom Metazoa; phylum Chordata; class Mammalia; order Carnivora; family Felidae; genus Lynx; species Lynx rufus. Next base: position 19,506,837 of record NW_025814889.1, on the reverse strand, counting down.
ATCTTAGGGGCTTGTAATAATGTATATTGTAGATACAGTTACTCTTTTTGGATCCCCTAGATTAAATCCACGGAAAGATCCCTCTAGAGATACATTAGCTGTACTTTGTCTCTAGCTTCTCTTGTAGAGTCAGTTTCAAGTTCAAATACATTCTGGCTGATAAATTGACTACACATGGAGGAACTAAAGAGAGCAATTATGTGTGACATCAAATAAATGACTCAGTGGCAAGGTATATTCTATTTAGATCAGTGCAATTCAGAACGTGAGAAAAAATGATTTAGCTGGCTGGACCGAAAGAGAGTTTAAATTCCTGGATGGAAAGAATCACTCTGCCTTTGGGGTTTGGCAATTGGAGATATGTAACACGTATTGTGTTCGCTGTGCGATGATTGTGTTGTGAGATGGTTGCTGTTGTTTATGCGGGTATTGTTTAATATGACAGTGTGCGGGTCCAATCTTAATGCATAATATATTGTGGCATTGGCTACGGTGAGGGAGGTTGATATGTGGGTGAACCCTGTTAAACCATGATAAGCCAATGTATTTTGCTCTTTAGAGAGTTAATTAGGGTGGCAGTGCCCTAGAAAAGGGAGTGGGCACCTTCTGTGGTGAATTGCAGTGCTTCCCCCCATTCCTCCCCTCCCCCTTTTAGAATTGTATGCCCACACCGTTGCCTTGTGACTTCATAGGACCTTCCATTGGAGGAAGTACTATTGCCCCATTGATGTTGGGTGTGGCCATGTGATTCATGCCTGTCAGTGGACTTTTAGCAAACATGATGTCCACAGAGATCTTCAGTGTGCCCTGGGCTTTGGCTTGGCCTCTGGTGCTCTCTGTGGGACGTGTTCTGGGTAGCTAGTGGTCTAAGGAGAATGAGACACAGGGAGATGGGACCTTCTGGAACCAAGCAGACTGTGCCAACTGGCTTGCAGATCTGTGAGCAAGAAAAAGAAATGCTGATGATTATGCAGCATAACGGTGGAAATAGCTAATAGGTGTGGCTACTAAAAAAAAAAAAAATCCCTGCTTTTGTAAGAATTTCATTTCGGTTAATAGGCTCCATTTACGTTCAGATCCTTTTTACCCTATCAAGAAATCAGGGTTGATGTTGCTCATAAGTTAGTGGTATTCCTTGGCCGCGATGCAGTGATGTCCTTTGCTGGCAAGATGTCATGACCAGAGTTTGCATGAATATATCCTCTGAAATATTAATATAATTAGACACACCTACTTAATCATGTATTTGGGGGGATTTTACATAGTTTAAAACTTTAGGCTTTTTTGATCGTTTCATAAAGAAAATTGAAGTGACTTTTAAATAACTTTGACAAACCATGTAAAAGAGTTAATAGTTAACTTTATTGTAGTTTAGGGAGGAAATAAGTGTAGTGTAGGGTATTAGGTAGTTCAGGGAAAAAAGTTCAGAGTGAGGGCAGGAGAGACAGGTCTGGAGCCGTGCTTCCCGGACCAGTGCTCTGAGACTGCACCGTGGTCGTGTCAACAAGGACCCTCTTAGGGATGCCTGGGTGGCTCAGTCCGTCGGGCATCTGACTGCAGCTCAGGTCACGATCCCACTCCATGGGTTCAGGCCCTGCATCGGGCTCTGCAGTGGCAGCTCAGGGCCTGGAGCCTGCTTCAGATTCTGTCTCCCTCGCTCTCTGCCCCTCCCCTGCTCACACTCTGTCTCTCTCTCTCTCAAAAATAAAATTAAAAAAAAAATTAAAACAAACAAAGAAACGAGGACCCTCTTAAACCTGCTGGTGGGAGTTCATGCCTCCCCTGCCCCCAGCGGGCTAGTGGACCCTGGCACTCTGTCACTAATGTCCTGGAGGAACCTTTGTCATCACTCTTAGCAGAAAGAAGATTCTGCTCCCCCATGTTCTTTTCTGAATTAAAGACTCTTAAGAGTGCATCTAGTTGGTTGTGCTGAGGTTACATTGCCTGTATCGTAGGCATGGGCGAGGCTGAGAAAGTGACTTTACAGTTCCTACCTTGGGGAAGCAAGACTTAAAACGCGAAAGATCGCCCAAACTTAGGGTTGTTTAAAAGATTCTCAATAGTCATAAAGCGTGGAAAGTGTCCATGTAAATTCCATACTATTTTATTTTATTTTTTAAAAGTTTTTTAGAGACAGAGCATGCGAGCAAGTGGTGGGGATGGACAGAAGCAGAGAGAGAGAGAGAGAGAGAGAGACAGAGAGAGAGACAGAGAATCCCAAGCAGGCACAGATCTCACCATGGGCCTCGATCTCATGACTGTGAGATCATGACCTGAATTGAAATCAAAAGTCGGACGCTTAACCAACTGAGCCACTCGGGTGCCCCACATACTACCTATTTTAAAACCAACTTTTAATTCATATTAATTAGTATAGTAATTTTTAAAAAGTGAAAATGAAGGTAATTTATCCAATTATTTTTTTTTAGAAAAATGGACATTAGTATAAAACAAATAAAAAACCCAACAGAACCTGTGACCTTATAGACTAATACTTTTCAAATGTGTACTTTTCCTTGCAATATACCCGAAAGGCAAATACCAACTAAAATTTTTCTTTTACATCAAGATCTCATTGATTTAGATTTCATTTTCTCCAAATTTATGATGATAAATTTGACTAAATTGGTTTGTTAGTTTCACAGCAAGGTAGTATTTATAACACTAAGGAAAAAAACCTCCCCATCTATTTATAGACCATTCTACTTAATTCAACATTTGTCTTTTTCATCAAGCTGGTAGCATTGTTCAATTTCCTTTAGGGCTTGACAGTCATAAATCCACCTTTAAAAATCCCCTGCATAAACTCTTTATTAAGTCAGAGACCCAATTCTCTATTTAGTGAAAGAAATGGCGTCTAGAACATTTCATTTGCTGCAGAGAAAATTGTTAAATGGGCTTGTGAGGAATATCCCACACCCCTCTATGTGTCTTAGATGTTAAATTATAGCCCCTGTGTCCCTGTAAAGCCATCAGATGTGAGAGTCTGTGTTGGAGATGCTGATTTGTCGTATGGCGCAGGGCATAGCTGGTGGAAAGCATGGGTGGGATGTACCCTCTGGGATGCCCAGATGTGTGGCAGGGAGCAGGCAGGGGAAGGAGAAGAGACAGCTGCTCGGTCCGGCAGAATCTGGAGACGATGGGGCAGTCGGGTTGGTAATCAGACAACCAGAGAGGAGCTGAGTAGTCTGGAGCAAAAAGATTATGGACCGGTGCAGTAAAAAGTGGCAGGTAGGGTCTCTGGCCAGAGATCAGTAAGCAGGTCACACTAGGGGTGAGACAGACAGAAAACTATTTTTTTGGTGAGGCTGGCTAAGCTCAATGTGGTGAGTAATTTTGACTTGCATAAATTCTCCCTCTGTATAGCGTCAGTACTGTAAGATGTATTTGGCCTAAGGATCAGTATCTTAGTTTGGGCTGCTATAATGATACCATCGACTGGGGGGGCGGGGCTTAGACAACAAAATTATTTGTTCTAATTCTGGGGGCTGGGAAGTCCAAGATCAAGGTGCTGGCAGATCTGGTGTCTGGTGGGCGCCTGCTTCCTGGTTTAAAGAGGGCTGTTTCTGGATGAGTCCTCACATGGAGAGACAAGCACTCTAGGCTCTTCTCAAAGAACACTGATCCCGTTCATGAGGGTTTCTACCCTCAGGAGCTCCAAAAAGGCCCCGCCTCTGAATACTGTCATATGAACGAACCATCATTCAACACATGAATTTTGGTGAGGTTGAGACACAACCATTCAGTCCATAGCAGTAAGTATTCTTGCATTCCAAAACGAGGGTTTTTAAATTAAATTAAATTTAATTTAATTTTATTATTTTTACATTGTTTTTTTTTCAATATATGAAATTTATTGTCACATTGGTTTCCATACAACACCCAGTGCTCATCCCAACAGGTGCCCTCCTCAATACCCATCACCCACCCTCCCCTTCCTCCCACCCCCCCATCCACCCTCAGTTTGTTCTCAGTTTTTAAGAGTCTCTTATGCTTTGGCTCTCTCCCACTCTAACCTCTTTTTCTTTTTTTCCTTCCCCGCCCCCACGGGTTTCTGTTAAGTTTCTCAGGATCCACATAAGAGTGAAAACATATGGTATCTGTCTTTCTCTGTATGGCTTATTTCACTTAGTTAGCATCACGCTTTCCAGTTCCATCCACGTTGCTACAAAGGGCCATATTTCATTCTTTCTCATTGCCACGTAGTACTCCATTGTGTATATAAACCACAATTTCTTTATCCATTCATCAGTTGATGGACATTTAGGCTCTTTCCACAATTTGGCTATTGTTGAGAGTGCTGCTATGAACATTGGGGTACAAGTGCCCCTATGGATCAGTACTCCTGTATCCCTTGGGTAAATTCCTAGCAGTGCTATTGCTGGGTCATAGGGTAGGTCTATTTTTAATTTTTTGAGGAACCTCCACACTGTTTTCCAGAGTGGCTGCACCAATTTGCATTCCCACCAACAGTGCAAGAGGGTTCCCCCAAAACGAAGGTTTTTAACTTTTTGTGTGCCATGGACCCCTTTGGCAGTTTGGTGAAGCTTATTGGTTTTATTTTATTTTATTTTATTTTATTTTATTTTATTTTATTTTATTTATTTTATTGGTTCCTTTTTAGAAAAAAAATGTTTTTCGTTGCATAAAATACAGCAGAGGACAAAGAAATAAATTATGTTGAAATAGCTATTGAAATATAGAAAAGTGAATCTGTAATAGAATAATGAGTCTTCTTTTGTTAAGGGTACTAAGCATACTTTCGAAGTAATAATGAGTATAAATAATACTTCTGGATATCTGTAGCAATTCTAATGTTTTTATGAAAATATCTCTGATTTTTAGCAATGTTAAAGACACAGGTTTTGTGAATACTTCATTGATCTTTAGTGTGAATGTTAAATTTCAGTTAGAAGTGACTGAAAATAAATCTACCTTTCTCCCACATCTGAGTTTCCTGACTCCCTGAATTCTGTCACCAGCCCATCACCCACCCCTTGTAGACCTCAGGGTAAGGACCCCCTGCTCCACAGGATTGATTGAATGTTCATTGAGCCGGTGTCCCTTCATAGAAGGGGAATCCCTGACATATAATGGTCATAAATCAAGTGTCTGTATTATAAGCGTGGTTCTGTCACTGGGCCTTCTGGTTTGTTCTATTGATCAATGTATCTGTCTCGGTGATAGTATTGCACTGTGGCTTTATGTTACTCCTGCTATCTGGGAGGGCAGACGGTCCCTTCTTTCCTGTCTTCTCAGACTTCAGAAGTGTTTGGCTTCTTTTGGTTCTTTGTTCTTCCACTTAAATGGTCAAAGTCTAAAAAATAATTTGTTGGGATTTGGGTTGGAATTGCACTGAATCCATATATCAATTTGAAGAAGACGTGACATAGTTCTTGAGTTTCTCAGGCCATGAAGGGGGTACATGTCATTTACTTGGGTTTTCACATATGGTTAATTAACACTAAGATAGGTTTTGAATAATCTTTGGAAATTATTTCCTGCAAAGAAAAGGAGGTAAAGGTGATTCAATATGTTTTTAAACTAGGTAAATTGGGGAAAATAGTTGTTTGGGAAGATTTTGATTGTCTCACGACACAGGTACTGTACTTACTAGGTGCATACCTCTCATAAACCCTCTGTTTATTTGTATTCAAGATGCTACTTTAGAAAATTGACCATATATTTAAACACATGATAAAATAATTCTGGCAGCTGAAATTCTTTTTTTTTTCTTTTTTTTTTTATTTATTTTGAGAGAGAGAGAGAGAACCAGAGAGGGGCAGAGAACGAGAATCCTAGGCAGGCCCCGCGCTAACAGCACAGAGCCCGACACGGGGCTTGAACTCACAAACCGCAAGATCGTGACCTGAGCTGAAACCAAGAGTCAGATGCCCAATAGACTGAACCACCCAGGTGGCCCTGGCAGCTGAAATTCTTAAAGTCGTTCTGTCCTTGATCACACTGAGAATTTTTAGCTTGGAACAGCTGAGAAGTTGGTCCATTTAAGTGGATGAATACATTCATTCATACAGCACATATTGAGTACCTAATGTGTGCTAGGCACTTCTCCAGGTGCTGGGGATATAGCCAAGTGAAGGAGGTGCTTGAAGGTGGTCACAATGTGTCTGGGACGTTGGTGACAAATTTGTTCACTAGATTTAGCAGCGTAGAATTTACAGGTGGCTTTGCCAAGAGTTGTTTCTGTGGTGTCGTGGGACAGAAGACTGAATAAAAGGAGACAAATAGGAGCTGTGAGTTTTTACAACTATTTGAGGAGTTGCCACTATAAAAAGGAGCAGAAAAATAGAGTTCTAGGTGATATAGTATGTTTGTATGCTAATGGCAGAGGTCCACTAGAGAGCAGAAATTTGATGATTGAAAGGAGAGGGGTTGAGTTTTTGGAGCCAAGTCCTTGACTGGGCAAAAGGGGATAGGACCTAGTGTGCAAGTGGAGGGGTTGGCCTTATCTAGGAGCCAGCACACTTAGTCCTGCTGAATCAGAGAGAAGGCAGCGTCCCACAGGCACAGATCCAGAAAGGTTGGTAAGTTTTTTGGTGGATAAATAGTGAAGCTTTCTTCTGAGGAGTACTGGTTCCACAGGGAAATCAAAAGTAAAGTCATCAACTGAAGATAACTGGCACAGAGACAGAGAAACTGATCAATGGGACAGAGCTGAGGGCTCCCAGTTGGTGAGTGGGTGTAAAATGTTGGGGAGACAGAAGAGCGTGGAAATCGTTTTCCTGACTGATGAGAAAGTAGTGGGTTTAGGACACATCGTGAGGTTGCTAGACAGAGCTGAGGGCTGCGTTGCAATGATCGTAGATTTAAGCGAGATCAGAGAGCATACCTGTGCGTTTTCCTCTGCCAGATCGGGCTTTTTGGATGCAGTGCACAGTAGGCAAAGAGCTGGATTTTTATCCGGGATCGATTTTGCTAGGAGGTTCCAATAGCGGGAAGGAGGGGAACAGTACTTGAGGGTAATTGCTGGGGAATGAAAATAATGATGGATGTAGAGTCTAAGTTACATGTGGAGGGAGCGAAGACAGTGATACACAAGAAGCAAGCAGTAGGTGGGATCGGGGGATTGGGAGCCTTGGCGAGGTCAGAGAGTCCTTGAAGTTAAAGCATTGAGAGGAATGAGTTGAAAAAAAAAAATGGGGCTGGTCATTGACTGGGAGGCTTGACCCGACCTTGGAGGTAGCACAGCTGTTGGCGACAGGCTCCAGGCTCCAGGCTCTGGCTCTGGTGGTGGGAGGCTGAGATGGATGGAGGGGAGAGGAGAGCTGGTCACGGACTGAGGACCCAGGGTATTGAATGCATTGCATGAGTGATGTTACGGTCACTGAGGACGTTGACAGAGTAGAAGTAGAGGGAGAAGTAGTGGAACCAGTGGGTAAATGAGGTGATGTGACTGGTGTGATAGTTGCAGGCAGGGTGCAGTGGGTGTGTTGTCCAGCGGCACGTACCCCCTGAAAGAGCTGGGATGGAAGAAGAATAAAAGCCTGGAAATAGCAGTGGGCAGGAATGGGGACCCTCAACCCCAGCTTCCTGGGACCCGGGAGAAAATACCCTCATCATTTGAAGGGCTTCATAGGAAGCTGTCCTTAGAAATAATCATGGTTTGAGTAGAATGAATCCTGTGTATGAATGTTTCTATAAGTTGGAGGCTGACCTGTGGAAGTACAGCTACACCAATAATGAATCTGTATATAGTATCCATCTATACAATCACAGAAACATGGTATAATACCCCAGAAAAAGTAGACTGATTTGTATCCATGATCAGCATTTTATTTTATTTTTTTAAGTTTATTTTTATTTATTTTGAGAGAGAGAGAGAGAGAAAGAGAGAGAGAGCAAGCAGAGGGAGGGTCAGAGAAAGAGGGAGACAGAATCCCAAGCTGACTCTGCCCTGTCAGCAAAGAGCCCCACATGGGGCTTGAACTCATGAACCGTGAGATCGTGACCCGAACCGGAGTCAAGAGTTGGGCACTTAACCAACTGAGCTGCCCAGGCACCCCATGATCAGCATTTTAGTCTAACCCAATACCTTAAAAATGTAGTATCAGGAATGGCTTTTAAAATTCAAATTAAGCAATGATGCTTTGGGCTTGCTGAAACAGGACTCTTTGGAGTCAACAAAATCTTTTTTGGTGGGTGAGAGGCACTAATAATTCCCCATAGTAGGATCAGATAGAAAGAGGGTCTAGTAAATATAAAGTCACTCCTTGGGGACTTCTGGGGAAGATGGCAGAGTAGGAGGACCCTAAGCTCACCTCATCTCATGGATACAATTAGAGAACACCCACATCCGTGTAAGTAACTCAGAGAATGATCCAAAGACTGGCAGAAGAAATTCTCCACAGCTGAATGTAGAGAAGAGGCCACATCAAAAATAAGTATATCTATACAAATCAGTCAAGGTATTCACAAGATAAAAGGATATAAAGTATGATACAGTAAACCTAAAATGTTGGGGGCAGGGAGAGGAGTAAAGAATGGGCTCAAACTTAAGCAACCATCAACTTAATATAGACTGCTGTATGCAGAAGATGTTTTGTACAAACCTAATTGTAACCACACATCAAAAGACAGTAATAAACATGCAAAAAAATAAAGAGAAAGGAATCCAAGGAGATCACTAAAGAAATCGAACAAACTGTGAGAGAAGAGAGCAAGAGAAGAAAGGAACAGAGCACTATAAAAACAGCCATAAAACAAGTAACAAAATAGCAATAAATACATACCCATCAATAATTACTTTGAGTGTAAATAGGCTAAATGCTCCAATCAAAAGCCATAAGGTGATAGAATGGATAAAAAAGCAAGACCCATCTAGATGCTGCCTACAAAAGACACATTTCAGACCTAAAGATACATGCAGATTGAAAGTGAAGGGATGAAAAGCATTTATCATGCAAATGAGAGTGGCAAGAAAGCCAGGGTAGCAATGCTTATATCTGACAAAATAGATTTTAAAACAAAGACTGTAACAGGAGACAAAGAAGAGCACTATATGATCATAAAGGGAACAATCCAACAAGATGATACAACAATTATAAATATTTATACACCCAACATGAGAGCACCCAAATACATAAAACAGCTAATAACAAATATATAAAGGATAATTGATAGTAATACAATAATAGTAGGGGACTTAAACACCCCAATTACATCAATAATAGATCGTCCACACAGAAAATCTTTAAGGAAACAGTGGCTTTGAATGACACATTGGACCAGATGGATCTAACAGATATATTCAGAACATTCCATCTCTCTTTTTTTTTTTTTTTTTTTGAGAGAAAGAGAGCGAGAGAGAGCAAGTGAGCACTAGGAGGGGAGGGGCAGAGGGAGAGTGAGAGAGAGAATCTTAAGCAGGTTCTACAGCCAGTGTGGGTGCAATCTCACGACCATGAGATCATGACCTGAGCCGAAATCAAGAGTTGATCACTTAACCAACGAACCACCCATATGCGCCTAGAACATTCCATCTTAGAATAGTAGAATACACATTCTTTTCAAGTGCACATGGAACATTCTCCAGAATAGATCACATACAAGGCCACAAGACAAATCTCAACAAATTCAAAAAGATTGAAGTCATACCATGTATCCTTTATAATCACGGCACTGTGAAACTAGAAAACAACCATAAGAAAAAAATCTGGAAAGAACACAAATACATGGAGGTTAAATAACATGTTACTAATAATGAATGGGTCAGCCAAGAAATCAAAAAGGTGATCAAAAAATACATGGAGAAAAATGAAAATGAAAACACAATGGTCCAAAATCCTTGGGATGTAGCAAAAGCTGTTCTAAGAGCTAAATTTATAGCAATACAGGCCTACCTCATGGAGCAAGAAAGATCTCTAATAAGCAATCTAACTTTACATGTAAAGGAGCTAGAAAAAGAACAACCAAAAACCTCAAACCGATAGAAAGAAGGAAATAATAAATATTAGAGCAAAAGTAAATAGAAACTAAAAGAATAATAGAGCAGATCAATGAAAGCTGGTTCTGCGAAAAGACCAACGATCAATGAATCTTTAGCCAGAAAGAAAGAAAGAAAAAAAAGAAAGAAGAAAAGGAAGAGGATTCAAATAAAATCAGAAATGAAAGAGGGGAAATAACAACCAGCACCATGTAAATACAAAGGATTATAAGAGAATATTATGAATAATTATATGCTAACAAATTGTACAACCTAGAAGAAATGGATACATTTATAGAAATATATAACCTCCCAAAACTGAATTAGGAAGAAACAGAAAATTTGAACAGACTAGTTATTAGCAATGAAATTGAATCAGTAATCAAAAAACTCCCAACAAACAGAAGTCCAGGACCAGATGACTTCACAGGTGAATTCAACCAAACATTTAAAGAAGACTTAATACCTAGTTTTTTCAAACTATTCCAATATATAGAAGAGGAAGGAAAGCTTTCAGGTTCATTCTGTGAGGCCAGCATTACCCTGATACCAAAGCCAGATAAAGACCCAAAAAAACCCCAGAACTACATGCTAATATCTCTGATGAACATAGGTGAAAAAATCCTCAACAAAATATTACCAAATGGAATCCAGCAATACATTAAAAAAGTACATTGACAAAGTACAACAGCCACTCATGATAAAAAAAAAACCCAACAAAGTAGGTTTAGAAAGAAAATACCTCAACATAATATAGGACATATAGTAAATACCCACAGCTAATGTCACACTCAATGGTGAAAAACTGAATGCTTTTTCCCTAAGGGAAGACAAGACCACTCTCACCACTTTTGTTTAGCATAATACTGGAAGTCCTAGCCATAGCAATTAGACAAGAAAAAGAAATAAAAGGCATCCAAATTGGTAATGAAAAAGTTAAACTTTCACTATCTGCAGATGACATGATAGATACTATGCAAACTCTCAAGACTCCACCATGAAACTACTAGAATTCAGTGAGGTTGCAGGAATGTGTTGCATTTCAATATACTAATAATGAAGCAGCAGACAGAGAAATTAAGAAAACAATTCCATTGAAAATTGCTCCAAAAATAATAAAATACCTAGGAATAAACTTACCCAAGGAGGTGAAAGACCTGTATCCTAAATACTATAAAACATTGATGAAAGAAATTGACAATGATACAAATGGAAAGACTTTCCATGCTTATGGATTAGAAGAATATATTTGTTCTCCATTTTCATTTGATTACTTTAAAATTTGTAAGTGTTGGCTAAGATATATCACAGAAAAGTAATACTTATTTAAAACATTTTTAAGTTGTTTTTTTTTTTTTTTGAGAGAGAGAGAGAGTGTGTGCGTGAGAGTGCACTAGTGGGGGAGTGGTAGAGAGAGAGGGAATCCCAAGCAGGCCCTACACTGTCAGCATGGAGCTTGATGTGGGGCCCGAACCCATGAACCATGAGATCATGACCTGCCCCGAAATCAAGAGTCAGATGTTTAACCAACTGAGCCCCTCAGGCACCCCGAAAAGTAATACTTATGATTAAAAAAAAAGGTTCTAGGTCATTTATTGTAAACTTAGGAACTGAAATTGTGAAATTGACTTGTTCATTATGATTTGATGCTACTTGTCAATCCTGTACACCTGTTCTGTGTGTTGATATATTAAGATAATTAGAGAATCGCAGAATTTATTTCTGAAGGAGATTTTGGATAAGATTTAGTTAAATCTGCCTTAAACTGTCATTTAGACTAATTAAAATCATTGCAGTCCAGCACCCTTTTTGAATGATGACTGACTGGGCTGATTATAATACTAATGTTGAATTGCCTGTTAGGCTCTAACTCAAATGTACTTTGGAAATTTTGAAAGGAAGAAAATAATTATTGAATTTCTTTCAGCTAATTATTTTGCTTAGGTCAATGATATATGTGACATTTCCATTAAGTGTTAGCCCTATTTAACACAAATTTTTTTTTTAATCTTTATTTATTTTTGAGAGAGAGAGAGAGAATGTGAGCAGGATTCTCTGCTCTGAGAGCTGTCAGCACAGAGCCCATTGCAGGGCTCGGACTCACAAACTGTGAGATCATGACCTGAGCCAAAGTCAGACGCTTAACCAACTAAGCCATCCAGGTGTCCCAGAACTGTTAGCCCTATTTAACCATTTGTATTTGTTTTTGCGTAGCCTAATCTGGTTATTACAACAGTCGAACCGAACTTTTGAATGGTTGGATTGCTTTGCATTAATTATATGTATGATATATGGAATGTATGTTATACATATATTATTATATGGATTATATATGACTCATATATATCGATTGTTTTGCATGAGTTATATATATGGTAAATATTGTGTGGTTATATTTTATTTATTTGGAAAAAGCACATATTCACAGCTACATATATATTAGAGCTTTGCAGGAGGGCAGTGAATTATGTATGATTGCCTCTGATGGGTATCCTCAATCTAGCACTTTGCTTTCTTTAATGTAGTCCATTTCCCCTTGTAGAGAAGGGTCCATTCTCCATGCTTGTAATGCCACTGGGTCAAAATATGCCAATACCCTTATCTGAAGGAATTTATACTTAAAATTTTTTTTTAAATGTTTATTTATTTTTGACAGAGAGAGAGAGAGAGAGAGCAGGGGAGGGGCAGAGAGAGAGAAGGAGACACAGAATCCGAAACAGGCTCCAGGCTCTGTGCTGTCCACGTAGAGCCCAATGCAGGACTCAAACCCACAAACCATGAGATCATGACCTGAGCCAAAGTTGTATACTTAACCGACTGAGCCACCCAGGTGCCCCCGAATTAATTTATTGCACAAATAATTTTGTAACAGCAATAATGGAAATAAAAATCTAAGATCACCTAGAGGCCCATTTTCTAAGAATCTAATAGATCAACATTTTATTTATTTATTTTCAGTCCTTTGATATATAAATGCACTTAAAGTTTTTTTTAAAAACTAAAAAAAAATGTTTATTTGTTTTGAGAGAGAGAGAGAGAGAGAGAGTAGGTAAGGGGCAGAGAGAGAGAGAGAGAGAGAGAGAGAGAGAGAGAGAGGGAGAGAGAGAATCCCAAGCAGGCTCCACACGCAGCACAAAGCCTGATGTGGGGCTCAATTTCAACAACCACGAGATCATGACCTGAGCCGAAATCAAGAGTCGGATGCTTAAATGAGCCATCCAGGCACCCAAATGCATGCTTTTTATTTTAAACCGTAATTTTATTTATTTATTTTTTTAATTTAATTTTTTTTTCAACGTTTACTTATTTTTGGGACAGAGAGAGACAGAGCATGAATGGGGGAGGGGCAGAGAGAGAGGGAGACACAGAATCGGAAACAGGCTCCAGGCTCCGAGCCATCAGCCCAGAGCCCGACGCGGGGCTCGAACTCACGGACCGCGAGATCGTGACCTGGCTGAAGTCGGACGCTTAACCGACTGCGCCACCCAGGCGCCCCTTAAACCATAATTTTAGTCATAGCTAGCATGTATCTTTTAATTCAGCGCTGTTCCCCATCATTAATATCACACGTTCAGCATAGATGAATGTTTGTAATTTTGTAATTGTAGAATGTATTTGGGAGATTTATTTATTTATTTATTTATGGTAAAATAGAAGAGCTTTGTTTACTGCTATGAACATTTCTTTCTTTCTTTCTTTCTTTCTTTCTTTCTTTCTTTCTTTCTTTCTTTCTTTCTTTCTTTCATGTTTATTTTGAGAGACAGAGACAGAGCATGAGTCGGGGAGGGGTAGAGGGAGAGGGAGACACAGGATCCGAAGCAGGCTCCAGGCTCCGAGCTGCCAGCATAGAGCCTGATGCGGGGCTCGAACTCATGAACTGTGCGATCGATCATGACCTGAGCCGCAGTCTGACGCTGAACCGACTGAGCCACCCAGGCGCCCCCTTGAACATTTCTGACTAACGGGAGTAGCAGGATTCAAGGAGAAACTTCGCTGAAGTTAGCCTAATACTTAATTAGCAGTTTAGATTGAGATTTCATGGTCATAAAGTTGATCCCTGTTCTGGTATTTAGGTGAGGATAATCTTATTAGAATGTCACAGAGCTTGATTTAAAAAAAACAACAGTTATTGAACACAGTTTTCTGTGGGTGAAGGCACCTTCTTTCCTGGACTACTTTGCCCATGAAGAGGGAGTTTCGGGCGCTGTAGAAATGTGGGACATTTTCGTTAGAGTGTAAAACCAAGACTGTGTGTGGGTAGGGGAGGTCTGCACAGGACAAACACTCAGGAATGCACGGGAGGAGATTTTCCAGGGCTTCTTGTAAAACCTTGAATGAAAGGAGTGACCTGATTTATACAGTGCCCCTAATTCTTTTTTCTAGGTTAAAAAAAGTTGAATTTGAAGTTTTGCAGGGTAAAAACTGCTTATTGTTAGAACCTGATGAAACCAAGATGTTATTGTGTGAGGTTGAAAATGGTTTAGCTCTTTGCTTTCTCTCTAGAAGTAATAGTTTTCGTTTAATATTTTATTTTGGTTTTATATGAAAAACATAAATAACTTTCTATTCCACTAGATTGTTTAGTTTTGTCCCTTGGACCTTGTCAAATAAACTGACAACTACATTGTTCAGATCGCTTGGAAACAAATAATTTTGTTATTAAGTTGAAATGGCATCATGATGGTTTGATTTAAAATGATGGTGGAAATCAGGGTAGCTTATACAAGTGTGATATTAGATTTTTACTATGTGTTCTTTGCGTGCCTGCTTTTAATATAATCTTCGCTTTTTTAAAGTTTGTGGAATTCTTTTTATAAAGTTAACTTTTTGGTGGATTTTGGAATGTTTGCCTGGAATGCTTCAATATTAGAAAGTATTTTCCCCCTCTTTATAGATTTTAATTAAAGATTAATTATTGAGCGAGCTGTTTAATATTTTTACCTTTTGATAAATGATATGGATTTACAGAACAGATAAATTAAGGTAAATTACTTTCTCTTTTAGAAAGTAATTACTGTAAAAGGATTTTAAGACCAGCTTCCTGAGGTGTTTAAAATAAGACTTGATTAGCTAAAGTGTAACTTACCAATATTTTTTAGCATCTGATACATTTAGGCATTTTCCTTGCTGTGTGTATCATTTATGGCGTTTTTCTGGAGCCTTTCGCAGCAGAGGTAAGTGCGTATGTCTCATGCATTCGTGGCTGAGCTTCCCAGTTGGCACGGACAATTTATTAATGACGCCAAGATTTGGGTTCGGTCCCCGGACAAGCCAATTACTGTAATTTCTCTCTGTGTTCTATGCGTTAGGTTGGACTAGTTTTCACTGAATGCCTATGAACATGTAGGAGCAGATATTTTGGGTACAACACTTTGCAATTTGAGCAATTTGAGAACAACTGGTATGTTTATTGCCATAGAGAATGGGAATGATTATGGAGAGGTTTCCCCCAAGTTCAGTGTTACGGTTAGCCAAAGGTTAACCAGAAAGCTGCTTTTACTTCCCTCATGATTTTTGAAAATAAGTCCAAAATACACGGGAACTAAGCCATGGTTGAAGCTTAGTGCACACTTTTGCACTAGAATAGAAGCATACTCATTGTGTTTTCATTTGGGGCTTATTATAAGCTGTTTTAAGATCATCGTTCTTACCATCTTTCATGGTTAATTCTCTAGATGATTTCGCAGACTGAATCAAAAATGTTTAGCATTCTGGGAGACCTGTAAAGATCATCTAGTTTAATTCTCTCACCTTACACGTGAAGAAATATGATTCTCAGGGAATCTGGGAAGGTCACACAGCATGTTAGATTCAGCTCCAAGGTTAGAATCCAGGTTCCTTTACCAGCTTGACCCACTCCCCCTGCCGTGTTCCCAGGGAGTGGGGCCTTTACCCACCCAGGATATCAGCTTCCAGCCTTAGCATTTGCTTTCTTCTTTATTGGAATTAGCTTACAGGTAAAGCATTCTAGTGAAATCTTCTGAGATATTACTGTGACCCGTCTTAAATTTAGAGTGTATATGCCCAAATCCATGTAAAACTTGACATTCTTACTGAAGACATGACTTTCTGGATATGAGAATTTACCCATTATTTCTTTATTCAGGCATTTCTAAACAAAACTGGGATTGAAAAATAAAATATCAAAATGACTAAAAAACCCCAAAAGATAGTAGGGAAAGATTTTTGCGGGGGAGGGGACGGTAAGAACTTTTGAGCATGTGCTTATGTGCTAAGTGATTAAAAAGTATTCAAAAGGATATAAGTGGGATGGTTGCTGATTCCTATTCTTAAGTGTTTGGGAATTTTGCATAATGCAGAAAACACCTTTTGACAGAAAGAGTGGGTATGTAAAGCTAAGTCACAGTTATCTTATTTTCCATCACTTGTGGAATTATCCCCTTTTCTGAGAATTGTTTTAAATAACATTTTAGTTCAGTTATTATTTACTTTGCTCACTTAAGTGTGGCTCTCACCAGCAGCTCAAATAGTGACATCCCAGAAAATTCTGGAAACCAGACTTCTTGCTCAAGTTTAGCTGTTCTACGCTTAATCCACAGTCATTTAGGGAAGGAGATTCCCATCTGAGCAGTTGTTAAAAAATACTTACACAATGTTTTGTGACTTTTTTTTGTTTCCTTAACTTCATGACGGATTCCCAAACCATATGCAAATGATTTTCAAGTATCCACTGTTTAGAATTATCTGAACCCCTTCTCTGTTAGTGTGTGTAATTGAGCTTTGATCACAAACAGCTGTGTTAAGTCTTAGCCGGACAGATGAAAGGTATGATACTGAGAGGAAAGTAATCTGGAAGGCTCTAAAACCCATTTAGATATTTTATATGCTAACAAAATGTATGTGAGCGTTTCAGTCAGGACCTTTTTGTTGCAAGTGCCAGAAAACTCAACACTATCTGGCATTAGGATTGTTGGCTCAGGTCCCAGGGGGGTCAGGGGTGAAAGTGGCTTTTTAGGGCAGGGCCGCTTGCGGGTGCTCAGAGGATGTCGTTCGGGGCCCAGTTTCACTCCGTCTCTCAAGTCTGTGTCTTCTGCGACAACTCCACTTTCAGGTTGGCTTACCTCATGTGGTTGCAAGATGGCTGCCACACCTTCAACCTATATCCTTGTAGGAATTTAGGGAAGAGAGGCCCCCACCAATGAGGTCACCATTTCTATCCGGCCACGATTGGATATGTGTCCGTGGCTGAACGAATCACTGAGATACGGGAATGTAGCATCCCTGCCAATTCCATGTTACATTGGCCACCTTTGGAAAGAGCTGAGTTTTCAAAAGAAAGTAAGGGTGTCGTACCAAAAGGAGTGATGGATAAGAGGCGGTCAAAGAGTAGCAGGTACTGGCCACGATACGGATCACATTTTGTGTTTTCCATCTGTAAAATAACCATTTTGTAATTCTGCACATTTATTGTGAAATGCAGGAGAATCCTTTATCTTGTAATAACGGGAAGGAGTGAGACTTACGTCAACCTTTTTTTGGGCCCGTGTCAGTATCTGAGGCGCTGTGGGCAGACCGTCCCTCCAGCAGTGAACCATTTGCCTGTTTCACAACTTTCTCAGGTCTCTATGGGGCCTATGCTCCTCTGACCCATGAGGTCTGACCTTGTACCCACGTGGTAGAGGGGGAATGAAATCACCTGTGTGCTCAAGTGGGGGATCCTCAGGGTTTTTTTTTTTTTTAGTGAGGGAGGTGTGAACACAGAAGTACAGGAGGCTTCTGAGGCTTCTGTGGGATTTGTTGAGCACAGTTCTGGTCAGACCCTGGAAAGCGTGGCATTTTGTCTGGTTAGAAGGGAGAAATAATACATTGAAAACGTGCTCGGTCTATAAGATGACTTAAAAGAATATTGGTACTTTTGTAGAAAATAACTCGAACGATTAGCTAACCAGAGCGGCAAGAAGATGCAGGTGCTGGGCCGGTGATCACCCTGCTAAGCTTCTATCCGGCGCCTTTTCTGGAGCTCAGGGTGGTGGTAGTGCCATCACGCGCTGGCCTCGAGGTATGAGAGGCTCTCTCTGCTTCAGTGACCCCTGATGACACTTCGCCGACTTACCAGTAAGCACCCTGCTTCACGATGGCCGTCTCTACTCCACCAACCGTTCTTGGGTTGAGGGAAGGCGAAGCGCTGGGGAGCATGAGGACAGGGTGGAGACCCAGGAGGGATGTGACCAGAGAATGCAGGGGCCCCCTCACCAAAGCTGCGGTGTCCGGATTTCACCCAAGGGCAGTGTAGACACATCGGTGAGTTTTCGGCTAAGGAACGAAGACCCCAGGTTTGGAGTTTTGGGAGCTCCCTTAGGATGCATATGGCAGACAGAGGCGTTGGTCGGAAGGTTCTGCAGCTGTCAGAGTGTGGCTGGAGCATGGTAGCCGTGGTGGGGCTGGGACGGAGTGGGATGGATTTGAGGTATGGAGGAAAGAAACTCATTGGCCTCTCTGGCTGGGAGTTGAGTGGAACGAGCTGGAGGAAGAGGAGGGTGAGGAAACTGGAAGCCTAGAATGAGCTTGTTAATTTTGCCTAACCATGTCGGGAGCAGGGTAGACTTACAGAGAAGGAATCGTGTACTAATTGTGCATTTTTCACTTAGAAAGGTAAAAGGGGTTGCGGTTCCAATTAGAGTATTTAATCAGAGATGAGCCTTTCCTGGGCCTGGGATTAAAAAGTCTCAAACCAGGAGAGTGTTTAGGAAGCTGGGACATTTATGGTTGGGCCAACTGCAATCTAATTTGGGGTCTATCCTTTAACTGGGGGACTGCCTAGCTGACTGCATACATTTATCATATTTAGTTCCTTAATTTCTTTTGCAGTGTTTCCCGGAGTGTTGGGAGCCTGGATTATTTAAATTTAGGAGATGCATTTTTATTTTTTTTAATTTTAATGAATTAATGAATTAATTTATTTTTTCTGTTATTATTTATTATGGTTCTAGAAGTCTTAGCCAAGACATTAAACAATGGGAAGAAACGAGTGAGTAAAACCGCATAGGAGAAGGGCCATTTATAATTGTTTTCAGATGATAAAATTATATACCTGGGTATTTGAAGAGAGCCAACTGAAAAACTATAGAAAAGAGAACTAAATTAAGATGGAAGTTTGTAAACTGATGTAGTGAAATAACAATTTTCTTAATATAAGTAACAACCCTCTAGAAAATAAAAAGGACGAAAGGTTCCTTTCATAAAAACAACAACAACAAAGGATTAAATACTTAGGAAAAAATTTAAAAGGCTGTGTTTAATCGTAGTGCTATAGGAATTATTTGTTGAGCACTTACTGTTGCCAACTGCTTAGGAAATGTATTTTTAAAAGGGTTTTATGTTTTGCCCAATGATCTAGGATTAATTTTGAAATGTGATGTATTATTTTATTCTTTTGGGGCAAATACTATTTTTCCTATTGTTTTTGAACAAATACTAGGGATAAGCAGGGAGATTTGGCTTGAGTTCCAGAGAAAATTAGAGATGTAATGATGATTCCTTGCACTGCACTGCTGAATTAAAAAATTGTACTTCAGGGGCACCTGGGTGGCTCAGTCGGTTAAGGGTCCGACTTCGAAACGTGAGTTCGAGCCCCGCATGGGGCTCTGCGCCGACAGCTCTGAGCCTGCAGCCTGCTTTGGATTCTGTGTCTCCCTCTCTCTCTGCCCCTCCCCTGCTCACACTGTCTCTCTGTCTCTCCGTCAAAAGTAAATAGATTAAAACATTTTTGAAAAAAAAAAAAAGAAATTGTACTCCATAACCTGGTACTTCACACACTTGATGTATAACGGCAAATGATAGTTGGCAGGAAACTTTGAAAGGTAGCATTCTAATGCTTTTGTTCCATTTGCCTTTTAAGCTTGCACGCTAGTTGGAGCAGACATCGCTGGTGTCACAATTTGGGCTGCTTGAATTTCAGGCAGAGGAATTGCACAGCGATTGGGTTTGGTGGAATTAGCCTTTATCTGGCTTAGGCTCCTCCTCCTTCTCTTCGTGGAGCAGGGGCAGGGGTGCGGGAGTGGGGAGGGCGCCTGCAGTGTCTCTGTCCCCTCCTGCAATCAGCCTGCTGGCTCGTTGTGTGAGCCGTTATCAATTTCAGTTGCCATGGTTTGTTACTTCTATTTGTACTATAACTAGAAATTTGATAAGGTTATGTGCCTGTCAGGTGATTTAGATGTCAGGTGTAGATGCAGGGAAGCAATTTTGACAACTCAAACATTGGTGCAAAGAGGGGGGGGGGGACAAGGATGACCCACGACAGAAGAAAGTAAAATCTCTTGCGGCCTCACTTTTCTTTCTCTTTTAACTTTAGGTCAGTACTTGAACCTCTTTAATTTGTCCCTTCTTAAGTGAATGTGACAGGGTGACTTCCGGCTTCTCTCGAAAGGGCAGGGAAATGGAGGTCTGCCTTTGGAGGGTAGATGCTGGCATTTAGGGAGCTTTGACTCTGGATGTTCTGATAAAAACATCTGGGTCTGGAAACTTTATCTTTGACTGAAGCTGAGATTAAGGTCTTAGAAGACAAGGTTTATTAATGCCAGTGTCTGTCACATAGGTGTATCATAGACAGCCTCGTATTTAAAAAAAATGTGTTCATGTGAGAATAGTTGACACTCAACGTTACGTTAGTTTCAGGTGTATAACATAGTGATTCAACTTCTCTACACGTTACGTTACGCTGACCGTAAGTGTAGCTGCTGTCTGTCGCCATAGAATGCTACTACAATATCATTGATGCAGTCCCTGTGCTGTGTCTTTCAGACCCGTGACCCTTCATCCACCTTGCTCCCACCCCGTCCCCTTCCCTGTGGCAACCACTAGTGTGTTCTCTAGATTTACAGGCCTGATTCCGCCTTTTGTTTGTTTGTTCATTTGTTTTGTCTTTTAGATGTCACATATGAGTGAACTCCTGGTGTCTGTTTTTCCCCCGCCTGGCTCATTTCACTCAGCATCATACCCTCTGCGTCTGCCTACGTTGTCGCAAATGGCAAGCTCTCGTCCATTCCATCGTATAATATACACCACGTCTTCTTGATCCATTCATGTGTTGATGGACACTCAGGTTGCTTCCGTATTTTGCTTACTGCCAATTCTGCTGCATACATCCTTTGGAATTAGTGTTTTTGTCTCCTTTGGGTAAATACTCAGGAGTGGAAGTCCTAGATCATATGGTATTTCTATTTTAAAATTTTCGAGGAACATCCATACTGGTTTCCACCGTGGTTGTACCGGTTTACATCCCCACCAACAGCACACAAGCGTTCTTTTTACTCTACATCCTTGCCAGCACTTGTTATTTCTTGTGTTTTTGATTTTGGCCATTCTGACAGGTATGAGGTGCCATCTCATTGTGGTTTCGATTTGCATTTCCCTGATGATGAGTGATGTTGAGTATCTTTCCATGGGTCTGTTGGCCATCTGGATGTCTTCTTTAGAAAAACATCTATTCAGGTCCTCTGCCCATATTTTAATCAGATTTTTTTTTTTTTTTTTTTTTTGGTGCTGAGTATTCTAAGTTCTTTATATATTTTGGATATTAGCCCCTTCTCAGATCATTTGCAGATATCTTCTCCCATTTGGTGGGTTGTCTTTTTGTTTTGTTGATGGTTTCCTAGGTCGTGCAACAGCTTTTTATTTTGACACAGACCCAATAGTTTAATTTTGAGAGAGCCTAGAGTTTTTAGTAAGCCTCAAGCATCTTTCTCCTAAGTGGAGTTAAAGGCCCAGTGCTTTGCAGCCATGTTATTGTCCTGTGTTCTGCAGTCCAGGCAGTGAGGCCATGAGTATCGCTCATTGGCTTGCCAT
This sequence comes from Lynx rufus, assembly GCF_022079265.1. NCBI lineage: Eukaryota > Metazoa > Chordata > Mammalia > Carnivora > Felidae > Lynx > Lynx rufus. The sequence goes on along the minus strand of NW_025814889.1, from coordinate 19,485,089 downwards.
GTTGTCTGTTGGATGAGCAGTTGGAACAATGATTTATAGATTTAAATTTCTTAGACCCCTTCAGTTTTTTTTCTTGATTGATTAAATAATATGTACCTTTGAGCTTTCCCAATATCTAAATCTCTTTACAGTCAGATATATATAGGTAGATATAGACACAGATATAGATATCTGTAGACCTCTCTCTCTCTCTCTCTCTCTCTCTCTCTCTCTCCATACATCGAGAGAGGGCTCTGCTGTGGCATCTACCTCAGCAGAACATTTCCCATTTTGCTCCTGGGAAGTTGGCCAGTAGATACCCCAGTAAAGGTTAACATGACCAAGAGTCCCTGCTGAAGTTGTGGGCAGGCTTCTAGTATTTTGCCGCTTGGTTTTGTGAAATTTATGGAATCAATGTGGGTATTCAGTGTAACTCATCTTGACAGGGGTTTCATTATACTCTGCAAGCACAATTCAAAGAAATAATGAATTTATATGCAGGGTAGTTGTGTTTGAGTTTATTTAAAGAAATGAGCCACACACAATCACTATAATAGCTCCTGCTCCTGGAGTATTAATGGTGCTGACAAAGAGAAAACTCAGACCAGATGGTTTCCAAACAGTGGAACCACCTGGCTCTTTGGCAATGGCAGCCTATCTCCGTTTCTCAAATAGCTGTACTCTCACGCACCGTGAAATGTTTAAGTGAGACGTTCGTAGGCTCAGGCAGAATGGCATTCCAGAATCAGAATTATTAAGAGACACTTGTCCATGTCGCTTCACCCTGGGTCCCCTCTCCCACTTCTATTACTTTTAGAGTCCCGTTTTTTTTCTTCTTCTTTTTACTCTTTGTAACTATAAAAGCCAGGTATTTCTAATTCTGCATTGAAAAGAAAAAAAGGATATTGCTTCTTGAGGTGCTTATTCCGGAGGGAGAAGAAAAACCTTTTGTTCTTTTGGGGAACGGACTCACTGGGACCCTGTTAGTGTTTCCGACCCAAGGGGAGTCTCTTAGGTCAGCAAGGGAGCAACGTAATTGCATCCGTAGCACCATGAAATGACGCTGTGACGTAAAACTTGGAACTTCATAAAAATACAGCCAAGATAATAATCGATGTGCAGACTTATGCAGTAGTTTTTCTAATTATAATGTTAAACTCTGGATTTTCTTGAGTTACTTTAGTGTCTGATTTTTCATGTTAAATAAGAGTTAATTTAAAAGTAAACATGTTGAATAATCTACAAAATTTTCTAAGTTAGGACTGTAAGACAGTGATCATTAAAAAAGTTTTTTTTGATGTTTATTTTGGGGAGAGACAGAGTGCGGGAGGGGGAGGAGCAGAGAGAGAGGGAGACACAGAATTCGAAGCAGGCTCCAAGCTCCGAGCTGTCAGCTCAGAGCCTGATGCAGGGCTCGAACTCACGAACCTACAAAATCATGACCTGAGTGGAAGTCGTATGCTTAACTGACTGAGCCACCCAGGTTCCCTAAGACATTTTAAAGTTTCATTTTGAAGCATCACAGTTATCTTAGTTATTTACCCATTTACCTACTAAGTATCTAATTGGTAGTGTGTACAACCATTAAAGATACAATACTGGCTAATACATGCAACATGTAAGACAATTTAAAAATTATTTGGGGCACTTGGGTGGCTCAGTCAGTTAATCGTCCAACTCTTGGTTTCGGCTCAGGTTGTGATCTCACGGTTCTTCGGATCAAGTCCCGCGTTGGGCTCCCCGCTGACAGTGTGGAGCCTGCTTGGGATTCTCTCTCTCCCTCTCTCTGCCCCTCCCTGGCCTCAAAATAAATAAATGACTTAAAAAAGGTATTTAAGATCTGGTTTACACTGTTTAAAATCTAGTCTTTCGAAAGAAATAATGGTGTATTTTCATCAAATGTGCATTTCGATCTTAGTGAAAGATTGAAGTTTACAAAATGTTTGAATTGCCATCTTGTAACATGATGTGGTAGAAGGAGCAAGGGCTTTCCGGAAGCAGATTCGGGTTTGAATCCAGACTCTACCACTCACCAGATGCTCGTGCTAGACTTGTGCCTTAATCACTACGTCACAGTTTCCTACATTAGTTAGGATTCTTGGCTGCAAGGGACAGAAAACCTAACCTTTGAACAAGGTGATCGTTTCTTTTGGGGATATTAGGCTACAAAAGTTCAAGGGCAGGAACGTGCCTGTATGGGCTTCAGGAATGGTAGGAATCAGAAATCAGATGCCACCAGGTCGAGACTCTCTTTGTGGCAGGTTAAGCTTCACCTGTTCCTGTGGATTCTGGTGGTGGCAGACGTGGCTGTAGATGGTTCCGAAGTTTTAAGTATCTTAGAGTTGTAGTTGCTAGAGGCTGAAACTCACTGTGTGCTGTGGGTTCCGGTTCCCAAATCCCCCAAACATCCTGACTTGGACGAGTTTAGGCCAGACAATTGACTACCTTTGGGCCGGTCCACGGTGGTTATGGAAGTGCCTCTTGAGAAGACACAAATGGATGGATTGAGGCATGAGACCCTTACTAAGAAGGAAGGAGGTCCGAGGTGGACACACAATGGGTTTCTACTATATTTCCTATGTGTAAAGAATGGGAAAATAGATATCGCTTTTGCAGAGTGATTTTGAAGATTCAGCGGGAGAGTCTGTCAAATGGATGATACAACGTCTCATACCTCGTAGCTTTTTATTTATTATTTTTTTAATGTTTATTTCTGGGGGGGGGGAGGGGAAAAGAGCGAGGGAGACACAGAATCCGAAGCAGGTTCCAGGCTCTGAGCTGTCAGCCAAATGTGGGGCTCAAACCCACGAACCGAAAGACCGTGACCTGAGCCGAAGCGGGACGCTCAACCGACTGAGCCACCGAGGCACCCCGATTGTAGCTCTTTGATAAGTCATAGCTGGTATTACAGAGAGGCAAGCAAACCGCATTTCTCAAAACTGACACCTGTAATCCATGTGAAACTCTCACTCCTAAGATGCCTAAGAAACCATAATGCTTTACTTCGTTCTTCAACACTGCGCATGTATTTATTTCTAATCATTTCTTCCCTATGGAAGACCTGGATTACTACTAAGTTTCTGGTCGTAGCATAGATAGGTTAATAACTTGTCAAAATTTCTAGGCAATTTATGTTTTAAAGAAAATTCTGTGCTAAGAATTTCATCTTGTAATTTGTTTTTTTTTTTTTTAATTAAAATATCTTGCCAAGATCCATGGGATTTTCTGGCTGGTGAAAGGTATCTGTCATGGAAGCTATTCTCAATGTCATTTGTGTGCACATTAAGTATAATGCATTTAGATTTATTCTCCCTCTGCATTCTTTTTGTTTGTTTGTATTTGCTGTGTTACAGTTTTTATTTTCCTTTCTTTCAGTTGTAGAAGTGAAAGCAGCATGTTTTCTTGCAGGAAAGCAGTCGGTGTTGCCCGAAGGATAATGCCATTGCAGGTGTAGGAGGGTCGTTAGGACCCATTTTAATGACATTATCAATCTGTTAGGGAGCAGGCATATGTAAGAAAAGGGAGGAATCATCTGTCACTTCCATCAGCTGTGACTCTTTGAGATTAAGGACAGGTTATTTTCACTTTCACGACTGTTCTCTGTTTGTTCAGCTGTTTACATTTGCTTGATTCTTGACTTTATCCTTATTTCTTTTCTTCACTGTAGTTTAGGTGTAGCTCTCTTTTCTGAATTACTAATTTCCTAATTGGGTTTTCTTCCTAACTGGGAATTACCCATTTCCCAATACTCTATAATTCAAAGTGTGCACGCAGGGACTGTTCCTTCTCGTAGCTTACTGTCCTTTCTTTCCTTAATTTAACCTTGCGTGATATCTTCTGGTTCAAAATAATTTCAATAATATTCTAATCTGTGTGTGAATTAGGCTGTTTATATGTAAAAATCATAATCATGTAATGGGATGAGGCTGGCTGTCTCTAAAGGATTAAGAGTTAAGAGAACACGTGTCCAGAAATCAAAATCCATCAATTGTCTGAATTATTAAATGTTATTTAAAAAGTAACATGGCAACGTAAATCAGCAGTAGTCAGGCTCTGTGAGCCAATCATTCTTCAGTAGTGCATCAGGTATTAGAATATTAATTGTTTTTTGCTCCTTTAGTACCCGAATAGTTAATTGGATGATACTTTAGTTTCCTGAAAAAGTTAATCATCACCACATACTTAATTTATTCCCCAGAGTAACGTATAACTCATAGGCAGAACTTGGTAGATTAGTTACATTTTCCTCCTGTAAAATTCCTGGTGAAAATATGCATTATGTGTATATATTTTAGGCTCTAATTTTCTTCATTAACGTGGATATGATTTTCTGGTTTGAATCAATATTTCCACCAATACTACAGTTCGGGTGACAGCGTTCCTCCCCCACCCCCGGCCTGACCCTCACCCATAGGAAATTTACACAGTTGTCTCTTTCAAAAGAGATATCCCAAGACACATTTTGAATGAAAAGTATGATAATTTTTGTCCCTTTTATGGCACTGTAAGTTCCATTGCAGATAAAGAATTCTCTAAAATTCTTTTATACAAATCTTCCGGCCTCTGCTAAGAAATATTTGGTTGGTTCCACACTCCTCTGTGTCCTTATTTACAGGACATTTTTATATCTTATGTGTACTCAGTTTGATGTTTGTCACTTTGCGTTTTCTCACTGTTGGCTGAATCGAAGGATAATGTCTGGGGAGGTGCTGGAGAGAGACTTGGGTCTCCTATTGTCTCTGTCATCTCACATTTCCTTTCTTCATCGATGAAAATGGGCATTAAAATGTGTACTTGCTAGCATTTATCTGACGATGATATAGGCAAAGCACATTTTATTTTTTTATTAAAAAAATTTTTTTTTAACATTTATTCATTTTTGAAACACAGAGAGAGACAGAGCGTGAATGGGGGAGGGGCAGAGAGAGAGGGAGACACAGAATCTGAAGCAGGCTCCAGGCTCCAAGCTGTCAGCACAGAGCCTGATGCGGGGCTTGAACTCACGGACCGCAAGATCATGACCCGAGCCGAAGTCGGCCGCCCAACCGACTGAGCCACCCAGGCGCCCCAAAGCACATTTTAATTGTTTGCTTATTTATATTCTATTTCGATCCCCAAAAGACTGAAGGGGCTCCCTAATGCAGGGGGCATGGAGCCTGGCCCCCGTGCTGAGATGTGTTCCTAGCCATTTGGCTACTTTTAGTACGTCAGCACATGCCTGTGGAAATCGAGTGCTGAGCACTCCTCACACATCGTGGCTTGGCCTTCCCAGCCTGACTCTGCTCACTTGATCCAGAAAGCCCTCAGTACAATGCCTGGGACCCTGAGAGCTCATAGATGTCAGCTTCTATTATCATCATCTCATTAATTCTCACAAAGGTGCTATTGATGCCATATTACTGTTATACTTATTTTGTACATGAGGAAACTGAGGCTCAGAGAGATTAAGTAACTAGCTTAAGGTCACACAGCTATTAAGAGACAGAACCAGGCTTTAAGAGGAGTTTGTCAAAATCCTGAGCCTGAGCTGTTAATCCATAAGCTACCCTTTAGGGTTGTAGGGGTTATGTTTTTTATGTTTTTGTTTTTGTTTTTGTTTTTGAGAGAGAGAGGGAGAGAGTACGAGATGGAGAGGGGCAGAGAGGGAGGGAGACAGAATCCAAAGCAGGCTCCAAGCTATCAGCACAGAGCCCGACGCAGGGCTCGAACTCATGAACCGCAAGGTCATGACCTGAGCCGAAGTCGGATGCTTAATCGACCGAGCCACCCAGGTGCCCCATATTTTTAACTACCTTAGCTTATTGAGAAATTAATTAAGATGTGCTTTATGTATTCTGAACATTTGCTTAGAATAAAATTTAGATTTCAATGTGTCTTAAGTGAAGGAACTCCAACTCTGATGAAGCTGGACTGTGAATACACATAAAATACTGACAGATCTGTAAATACCAGGAAGTACCTCTGTGAATACAGTAGAAGGCTAATTTGAGGCTTAGAAACCTACGAAAATTATTTTAATGCTTTTTAATCATGTTTGAAAAGGTAATTAAAAATTTAATTTTCTTTAATTAACCATAAATGTACAAATTATGAGATTAATTTATTAAAAAAATTCTCTTTTGAGCTCATTTGACTTCACATTTGTTAAAATTAACTCTGTCATTAAAAAAAACCCTTAATCAGATTTTCCTTTGTGGTCGATTCCCGTCTAGCATTGTGACATTAGCCAATTTTCTGGATTTTAGATGTAAAAAATACAAAACTAGATGGCAATCAATCACAAAATAGTTATTGAGCTTTGAATATATACTTAGCGCCAAGCAAAATGCGTTGCGCGAGAAAGCGGCATATGGCCCGTGTTCTCTAGTAGTTTACAATCTATGGAGCTATACACAATGGTACATAAATTGAGTGCTAAATTTTTCAGATCGAACTAGGAATTTTGCATGTAATGAAAAATCTTGCTACTCTCACAATCTCCCCCCTCCCCCACCTTGAAGAAATGAAAAGGATCCATCATGTCATAAAAGGCAGTCAAATTGGTCACTGGTTTCACTGTATCAGATGGACACTTTAAAAATTTTTTTTTTTAGTGTTTATTTATTTTTGAGACAGAGAGAGACAGAGCATGAATGGGAGAGGGTCAGAGAGAGAGGGAGACACAGAATCTGAAACAGGCTCCAGGCTCTGAACTGTCAGCACAGAGCCCGACGCGGGGCTGGAACTCACGGACCATGAGATCATGACCTGAGCCGAAGTCGGACGCTCAACCGACTGAGCCACCCAGGCGCCCCAATGTTTATTTATTTTTGAGACAGAGAGAGACAGAGCATGAACGGGGGAGGGTCAGAGAGAGAGGGAGACACAGAATCTGAAACAGGCTCCAGGCTCTGAACTGTCAGCACAGAGCCCGACGCGGGGCTCGAACTCATGGGCCGAGAGATCATGACCTGAGCCGAAGTCGGACGCTTAACCGACTGGGCCACCCAGGCGCCCCCTGGACACTTTTAAATGTGTGAAATAAAGGGCAGGATAACATGAAACAGTAATAAATATGCCTTTAGATTTTAGGTTTCCGTTAAACATATTCTGACAAGGTAAGCTGCTTTAAGGCTGAGTAATGTTCTCTTTTTGCTCACCCTTCACCCCTGGATTCTTCTTAGCCTTCTGGTCTATTGTGATAGGCCCGGTACTCCCTTATCCTGCTAGGATTCCTCATTAATCCATGTTTGCAATCCTTTTTGCAACATCCTTTCTCCCTCTCTCGATTTCTATTTTTCCTGCCTTTTTGCTTCTGCTCTCTCTCCTCCAATACAGTGAAGCAGCTTCATTAAGGTGAAGAAATGAGCGACAAACTTCACTTTCTGCGTATGGATGCCCACTGGCTAGGTCACTCGCCATTTATGGAAAGCCCAAGTTTGGGCACCTCAGCTTCCCCGTCAGGGGTTTTAAAACTCTGTCCCTGCTTTCTTTGAGAATGTTTTAGGGGTTCCTGGGTGGCTCAGTCGGTTAGGCATCGCCTTTGGTTCAGGTCATGATCTCGTGGTTCGTGGGTTCGAGCCCCACATAGGACTCTATGCTGACAGCTCAGAGCCTGGGGCCCAATTCGGATTCTGTGTCTTCCTCTCTCTCTGCCCCTCCCCGGCTCGCGCTCTGTCTCTCTCTGTCTCTCAGAAATAAATATTAAAAAAAACCTCTTAAAAAAAAAGAAAATGTTTTATAGTAAAAGATTTGACCAATACAAAAGAATGTACGGAGTATCCAGGTAAGTTTCAAGGCATGATAACAAAGGATCGCATGTAGATCTGCCTTCCAGCTTGAGCACGTGAACGTCAGGACCAGAGAAGCTCTCCGGACATCCTTCCGTGAGCAGATCTCACAACAACTCTGGATGGTGCCCTTAGCAAGTCCCCTTTCCTTCATTTAGCACATATGTACGTGTTCTTTGCCTCTTTTCCCTTCAACAAAACGTTTCTGAGGTTCGTGCGTATGGTTCCGTGTAGCTGTAGTTCATTTATTTTCACTCCTGGATAATACTGCGTTATATGAATAAAACCTAGATTATGTCAATTATAATTTTAATTATATTATATGAATATAATTTATTCACTCGCCTGTGCATAGATATTTAGGTTGTTTCCAATTTTTTTTGATAATACAGTTATTATGAACATGCTGGTCTCTGTCCCTAAGTGCTCCGGGCAAGGGTTTCTATGGAGATGAGAACAGCTGGGGGTGGGGCCGCTGGGATGTGGGATGTGCTCATCCTTGACTTCACTGCCGCCTCTGACGTACTCTCCGTTTAGTTCGTTGTCTGACAATTTACCAGACCGTGGCTGCACTTGGCTCCTTTCATCGGAAATGAGTCTCTGGCTTTTCGGTTGTGTGGTTACTTATACAGTTACTTGTACGGTTATAATATTAATAATTATGGCCCTTGCAGCATTCGGGGGAGAGAATTTGTATCTCAGAATTAGCAAATAATTCAACTTACATCTCCGTTCACCATTTTGCTTTTTTTTTTTTTTTTAAATGTTTTATTTATTTTTGAGAGAAAGAGAGAGAGATAGACTATGAGCAGGGGAGGGACAGAGAGAGAGAGGGAGACCCAGAATCCGAAGCAGGCTCCAGGCTCCGAGCTGTCAGCACAGAGCCCGATGCGGGGCTCGAACTCACGAGCCGTGAGATCATGACGTGAGCCAAAGTCGGACACTTAACCCCCTGTGCCACCCAGGCGCCCCACCATTTTGCTTTTAATAAGTCTTCCTTTTCAGTCATTCTGAGCCTTCTTCTTAAGCTGGGCCAGAACCACCCTGGTTTCCAGGCTCTTCCTCTGTGTGAACTTGTGAGGGGTACTTGCTGATGTCTCCAAACAGAATGTCGCTGACCATGTACGCGCTGGCAGAAATAATCATACGTAAGCCACAAAGGTCATTTTTGAAATTTAGTGGCAAGGACAAAAGTAGTGTTTCCTGGCGACCTACTGATGGCCTGTCCTTGCTTGATGCTTTTGTATGTTAACTTTAACCCTCCAGACATTGTGTAGCATATTGCTTTTTTTTTCTTTTCTTTTTCCGTTTTACAGCTGAAGATCAGGAGTGTTAGAAAAATTGAACAAACTAAGATCACAGGACAGAATTAAGGTTTAAATTCAGGTCTTTTGAGTCTTAATTTAGGGTTCTAATCTGAAGTACAGGAAGATTATCACGTGTGTGCTTATGTATATATGTGCACATACATGTAAACATAGCATGGCAATATTATGTTGCCTTCAGTGTTTGAAATGCATTTTTTAAGTTTATTTTTTTGAGAGGGGGAGGGGCAGAGAGAGAGAGAGAGAGAGAGAGAGAGAGAGAGAGAGAATCCTAAGCAGGATCCCCACTGTCGGCACAGAGCCTGATGGATGGCTTGATCCCACGAACCTTGAGATCTTTTTAAAAAAATTGTTTTTTTAATGTTTATTTATTTTTGAGAGAGAGACAGAGTGTGAGTGGGGGAGTGACAGAGAGAGAAGGAGACACAGAATCGGAAGCAGGCTCCAGGCCCCGAGCTGTCGGCACAGAGCCTGACGCAGGGCTCGAACTCATGAACTGCGAGGTCATGACCTGAGCCGAAGTCGGATGCTCAACCGACTGAGCCACCCAGGCGCCCCCAGACCTTGAGATCTTGAGCCAGATGCTTAACAAGCTGAGCTGCCCAGGCACCCCTTGAAATACAATTTTAAGTCTCTTCTGAAGAAAAATATGTCAAATCAAGTTGCCTGTTGTGTATATTTCTTACCTTTGACTTTGAGAATGCCTCTTCAGGGGCAGGTAGAGAGGCTTTGTCACTACTGGGGGGTGGCCGGGTCATGATGGGCAGCTTCAGTTTTTACAGCCTACTGATGTAGACCGTGGAGAAAGAGCATCCTTTCCCAAGGGTTCCTCCCAGGGTCCCGGATCTGGGACTCATGGGCCTGTGCTGGGCCCCTCTGTCTTCATCCCTCTTCTTTCTCTCTCTCTTCTCTCTTCCTTCTTTTTCTTAATCTTAATGGGCCAGGTGCTCTGCTAGTTTCTGGGATTAGGAAGATCTGTAAGACTTTGCCCTTGTCACTGTGTTCCTGTGCTCTAGAGTGGGGCACTATGACCCCACCTTAAGTGTAGTTCAGGGTGGGAACTACTCTAATAGGCAGGTGTAGAGCTGTGGGGCCCCAGACTGGGGGGAGGCCCGTCCTGCTCACAGAGGAGCATCACTGGCACTGAGCTTTGATGAATAAATGGATTATGCTTCCCATGGGCTCAGGGTAGGGAGGAAGAGGGAACATTCTGTCAGTGACAGAGAACCCCCGGTAGTCTTACAAGAATACTCTTCATACAGTTCTTACAAGATTTGCACAGCATGTGGTGTTGGCTGTTGGCAAAGACAGATTGTCGCCCAGCACCTGCACAGATGGGTTCAGAACTCATTTCCACCTGTGTGATCACCGAGTGACATAGCTAAGGTGCTACGTAGGGGTCTGATCATTGGCTCAGATCCCACACACAAAAAAAATCAGTTTCTGTTCTAGAATGACTTGAGTAACATTTGTAAATGTAGACTAATGGCTAATTCTTAATATATTTTGTTCGTTAGCTTATTCCTGTACAGCTGTTCTTTTTAATGTTTCATGACAAATACCGTATCATCCTTTCACATCAAGCAAAACCAACATAATGATGGCCATGCTGAGAATTTGCACAGGACCTTATTCTTCCTAAAGTTCTTTCCTGTGTTCTATCTCCGTCTCTACAGGTCTGTTAGTTAAGAAATTGCTAGAATCTCTAATCAGAGATGAGGAGACTGACTCAGAGAAGCTAGAAGACGTGCGAGGTGGTTGAGAAGTGCAGGGATGGATGAGCGTTCCAGGCTCTTGGCCGCTAAAGCAACGCTTTTCCAAGATCGAACCCCTTGTTTTTGTAAAGGATGAAACCTGGCATCGCAAATAGGAAGGACCAGAGCATAGAGGTCACAGAGGAGAAACTCACATGTTCACGTTTACTGGGAACCTTGTTGTACGTGCGTATCCGTTTTAGGCAGGGTGAGAGTCGGTTGTGTCAATCAGAAGTCTTTTGATTGTAAAAGGAGAGACAGATCAGCTCACTTAACGGATAAACCTGGTGGCTGACCAGACTTCCTCTAGGTCTCTTGCTCTGCTTGCCTCTGTATTGGCTTCGTCACTACTGGGGGGTGGCCGGGTCATGATGGGCAGCTTCAGTTTTTACAGCCTACTGAACTAGACCGTGCAGAAACAGCACCCCTTCCTCAAGGGTTCCTCCCAGGGTCCCAGATCTGGGACTCACGGGCCTGTGCTGGATTACGGGTCCAGTACGGGTCAAGCTCTGGGCTCAAGGGTGCAGCATTCTCGTTGGCAAGATGGGGTCATGTTGTGAGGGCAAAGGGGACACGTGAGATAGAAGCGAAGAATCCTCCTCCCTCTGTCCTCTGATCTCTTTTTATATCCACTTGTCTCTCAGAATCAGACTATGCGTGGCTGGCAGATCATGAGTCAGAACATTGAAAATTAGACCTAAGGGGAGAGAGAGGACGTAAGTGAATGGGAGACAAGAGAAGAGGTGACTGTGGCTGCCCGGCTCCCTGTATGCCGTAAAGGTGTCCTGGGTGGGTGGCATGTGTGTTGGGACTGACAGTATATGAGGCCTGGCTGTGGATCATACCGCCAAGAAGGATTGAACATCTTCTAAAACCCTGCAGACCAGTTACGGAGGTGATCGTGTGCTTCTCAAAGCTAGTCCCTTAATGAGACAAGCCCGAGTCAGGTGATTCTTGTGTGTCTTGTGGATGTGGGAAGGACTGTTCAATTGTGATCAACTCTATGAATCTGGAATTTAATGAGTTGTCTTTTCAGTTCTTTCTTTGGAAATCACCATTAAAAAAACAAACAAACAAAAACCCTTAAACTAATCCCAAAAAGAGTATGTGCCTTCCCTGAAACTGGTGTTAGGGGTGTCCGAATCTGGCTTACGGATTTTTCTTCTCACTTCTTCATGGCTGTCACTGTTATAGCCTTGTCATCTTTCCTACTTTATTATTTTATGACCTTGTGCTCTGTGCTTCCTTCAAGCAAAGCTGAATGGCTTCCCTGCATAGACATACAACAACGAGAACGTACGGGACTATGTATCTTCTCACGTGCTGGGGGTTTGAGGGTGAGAAGGCTAATCCCATTCAGCATTTTCCATGAAAGAAAAACCACGAGGTGTATTTGACCTTTTATTTATGGAAATAGTAAGAGTAAGGGTTGTAGTACTTTCACAAATTTAGATGAAAATACGGAGAGAAAATTAGATATTCTTAAGCTACGGGTGATGGGAGGGTCTAAATCTTTCTATTTGTTGACATTTGGGAAGTTTTTTTTTTTTTTCAAGCTTTTCTGGGAAAAGGAAATTTTTCGGTAGCCTCAAGGACAGTAATGCCTGAGAGAACTGAATATTTAAACGCAGACATGACTCAACAAAAACAGTCATTCTATACTCAACTAAGAGAACTTTTCAAATTTATACAGAAAGTTGCCCTTACAGAATCATGTTTTTATTAGCACCCTCAATGTTAGCTATTAATTGAAGTGTTGATTTAAGCCCAGTGATGATGAATGTAAAACGGGGATTGTGTGGGACATCAAAAATGCGTTTCCATATTACTTGATGTTTAGATTTTAGAGAAATAAGAATAAAGTGATAGAACCATTTCGGTCACTAACAAGCAGAATGAATATTTAACGGGTGTGACAGTTGTCGTCATTATGCTAATAATAGGAGATGGGGCTCTAGTAAGATTAAGCATTAGCTATTCCGGTCCCTTGAGGAAACTGTAAAATTCAGCTTCGCTGCGTTGTAATTAGAAAAGAAGTGTATTTAAATACCGAAAAAAAAAATCGGAGGTACCTCAGCAGAGTATGCCGGGGGCATGTGCTTGGAGCCTTTTAATCTCTAGGTGTGGCCTGTTTTATAAATATTTCCATAGCATTTATATACTTGACATTTGGTAATATCGCGTTGTATAATCATATCCATATGCTTTGCCTTACAAAATAAAATGAGACCACCGGAGCTCAGAGTGGTTTAGTGACTTGCCTAGGGTCACGCAGTCGGCGCAATTGATAGGATACAGACCAGGCAGCTGGGCCACGCTTTGCGGCCCTCTCCCTCTGCCACCTGCCGTCCGGAGGCACTGCTTCCGATTTTAGCAGCTTCTCGGGCCCTGGCCTTCCCTGAGTGGGATCTGTGGTTCCTCTGTTGACTTTTCGTTTCCTTTCTTTCACTCCCCTCCCTTCTGTTAGGTCAAGTACAAAAGAGATTTTGAAGAAAGCAAAGGGAGGGGGTTCAGCATCGTCACGGACACTCCTGAACTCCAGAGGCTGAAGAGGACTCAGGAGCAAATCAGTAACGTAGGTGACTGTTCGGTGCCTCGATCACCCTAACTCGCGTGTCTGGATGAGAGAATGAGGTTGGGACTTGGAGGTGTCCTTGTCGCTACCGTGGGCAAGCGGTTCTCAAGGTGCTCATAAGATATGCCAGGCTCAACTGGGGAACTCCTTCCGTTTGATTTCATCACGGTTACCTAGAGCCTCACACTTTAATAGCAATGACTATATTTCTGAATAGATATTTAACTTATTTCATTAAAGTGACTTGCGAAATATGTTCACTAGAGAGATCAACTTGATGACAAGAATTGTGTACTTAGAAATATAGTCATCGCTATTAAAAGAGTTGTTATAATTTAGCATCTTATGCCATTTTTAATGGTTCTCCGCTTTTGCGTTTTTCCAAAACAGGACTTTTATAGGTAAAATTATACACCTGACAGTTTTGGTTTTGGCTGCGGCTAATCAGACAAAAAATATATACACATAAGGCTAAGTATCTTGAATAATCTTATTTTGCTAATTGTGTGTATGTAAGCTTTCACACTTTAAACTAGAAATTTGTTGAAATGATGTATTCCATCGAATTTCTGAAACAAACATTTACGTATGACGTTGCTGTGGATTTGAAAGCTGTATCTCGTTAAGTAATATATTTTTCCTGACAAAGAAAATTGAGGAGAGCATCAGTTCCCAGCACATTAGGGACCAAAAGTGTTAATTCTGTACTACGTGAAGGCAGATAAATAGCTTATCTTCATTTTCATAATTCATGCCTGTGATTATGTTTCTTCCAAAGTTTCTTTGAAGTTTGTCGAAATGTATTTTTTTTTCAGAAAAAAAAATCAGTTTAGTGTTAGGTATCCAAGAGGACATACGTATGAAAATTGACAACTATGTACATGATACAGAAGTATGCACAAATCTGCAAGATTCATGCCGTGTTTCATGAGAAGTGTATCTTGTGTATTACTTCCACCGAACTTTGTGTGTTATAAACGATGTTTATAGATGTTATAAACAATGGAGCCTTAATTTCCAGGAAGTGTTTAATTAGCAGATCGTTTAAACTCGCTGATGTTTGGCCGTCATCATTATATATAACAATTTGGAGATAAAATTGTAGTATACAATTTGAGAAAGAATTTTATTTGTGAAAAAAAAACCACAATGATGTGATGTTTTGAAAAAACTTCTTTAGGGAATAACAGGAGGTGGAGGGAACACTTTGTTTTGCCATATTCCCTAAGGTTTATTCATTATTTGCTCTTTAAATGGACATTTTAGGTTTGTAAGAACTTTTTTTTTTCCTTTGAAGGTAAAAGGGATGCATTTTAAAGATTCACGTCTTTTGTCCCCTCGTTTTTCTCCCCCGTCCCGACAACCCACCAGTCGTGTATTACCACCCTCATCTTTCTTCCTCTTCCTTCTTTCTTTAAATTAAAAAGTGATTTTTGTTTTTCAAAACGTGAGTTAGGGATACGGCACTGGCAGTTACACAGAATAACGTTTCTTTCTTTGGATTATTTTTGGGGAACTTGAGAAAAAAAACAAAACAAAACCCAAAATAATGCCACACAAAACAAAGTTATATCGTAAGTCACAAACTGTCACAGAAATATATTTCAAAAAGAAGTAAACATTTCTACTCTAAGACATCCATGGGACAACTACCATAAGGATTGCAGTCAATCGAAAGGTAAGCCCTTTAATTTATATTCAAATTAAGTCAATATTCATATTTAATAAGAAAAGAACTGATCATTTCACCAACCTTTATCATTAGCAGGAATATACATTTTATTCAACACGTGGAGCTGTCTGCAGATCCATTCTTAATTACGCAAAAACCCCTTTTAACACAGGTACGTATAGGGACGTATGAATCTGTATGTATCATATACATGGCAGTATATACAAATACCATTTGGATTAAGCCTGTGATGTAGACAACACTGACTTTTAAAAGCATATAATTGAGACGACACCTAAATTTATTTTATTTTATTTTATTTGCGATTGTCTTATGTTAGCCCCTTACCAGTGTTCCAAGGAGTTCTGGTTCTTAAGTCATGGTGAGGCGTAGTCATGTTTGAATAGCAGTAAAGAATATAGATATCATAATATTACCATTAGGGATTTATTCCTGAAGAAAGGAAACTGTTAAATATACTGAGGTCTCGTGAATTTTTTATTCATTAACAAGGCTGCAACTTTATGAACTTTTTCCGTGACCTCACAGGGTTTTCCACATTACTCAAAGATCTTTTTTTTCTTTTTTTTTTTTTTCTCTAAGAAACTTGGGCTAATATGGAAGGTGGCACTTTGGTTAGCCCAATTTTCCACATTACTTTCAGATAAACCCAAATACCGAAACATGTGCGCCAAATCCAGACAGATATTTTTGACAGTGGCCTGGACTGTGTCTGTTTGGAGAGGGAAGGGGGTGAGAAAATGTCCAGACTGGTCTCCACCAGAATTTGCCTGCTTGGGGTGCTTGGATGAGCAGACTCATTCTGAAATTATAAGCCATATGACATTCAAGCTACAAGATTAATACAGGCTGATGTAGGTGGGTTATTAAGTCGAGGTCTTTGTAATCTTTATTTTTCCGTTTGCTTCATTTTCTTGTTTGTGTTTACTTTTACTTACTTGTTTTCCTTATTTTTATCTTTGAATATTGTATGGATCTTTCTAAGCTGCCTTTAATCCCTTTCAGACTAAAGAAAGTAGAAAGACATAAAACTGAATTTAATGACACCTCTTAGGTGTTTTGGGCAATGTGCTGTGGATGAATGGGCATTTTTGATTGCTTGTGTCTGTATTGGTGTTATGAAATTTTCTCAGCCACTCTGATTCATTTGTGCAGGATTTGAAATCATTTGGAAATACCCACTCAGTCTGCATCTGTTACTGAGATGTGGGATAGAACACAACCCATAAATTTGAAATTGTGTGTAATGAAAGGGGTGAACGTGGGTTTAGCCTTGACTTCTTTTTTGGGGGGGATCTGTAATGACAGCATATTGAATCTGGGAGATTTATGAAATGCTGCAATTTAAAATTCCTCTCTTATATTACCGACTTAGTATAGCTGCAGAAAGAATAAGAAAAGAGGCCAGGTTTCAGAATTTACTGAATGGTTGGAAAGAAACAGAATGGTTTCTGAAACAACAACAACAACAAAATTCCAGAAAATTCCAGAAAATGCCTAATTGTGTCCTCCCACGACCCACCAAAGTCCAGGGTAGAAATTCAGAAAGGGCAGACATGACCTGGTGGAGCTCCACATTTTCTTTACTTCTTGATATTTTAGGGAAATGTTCTTAAAAGACAACGTACAGTCTTGTATCAAAGAATACTGTGCCTTTGGACATTTTCAAAAACCGTTTTTCCTGTTGTCCTCAGACCTCTAGCTCGTGTGGGTAATTGGAAAGGTGGTTTCTGACGCTGGTGGTTACCACCTTCAGGTTTATAAGCAGTGCATTCAGGATACCTGCAGTTGGGCAGAGAATCACTGCTGACATCTAAGGGACTAGGTTGGGCCTTGAGAAGATTATTGATGTGTTTCATTCTGCCTGCTTACGCACTCATTTAAGCTGCGCTTTTAATTAGCTGAGACAGTCTATAGATAAATTGTGAAATGAAAGGGTAAAGTCCAACCCCAAGAGACTTTTAAAATCTTTGTGCTATGGATAAAATCTAGATGTTTATTTTCTAATTTACTTTAGGTAATGGAGAAATATATGGGGGGGGAAGGGACCCCCCCCCCCCCCCCCCCCCGCCAAAACCAGATGACAGGATCCTGTATTTTGCGGACTGACTGGTAAGTCTGCCGTTAGGTGATTTGTCAAGATTTGTGTCTGTCCTTGACTCACAGAGGAAATAATTTGTGTGTGTGTGTGTGTGTGTGTATGTGTGTATGCATGCAGTGTGCCTGCATGCGTTGGCTTCAGTGGGCATCTTTAAAACACCCTTTCCTTAGATCACTGGCCCATAGACAACACAGGCAATAATATTTTCACCCGCTCTATATTCCTTCCCTTCCCCCGTCAGAATCTATAGGTTTGGTTATCTTTCCTGTTTCCCAAATACCCCTTCTTACTACCATTTTCAACGTAGCGTAGCCATTCATAAAATGTTCACTTGCTTCACAAGAAAAGCTAAGATTGAAGCCTTTTTTTTAAAAAAACGTTACAGGGGTGCCTGGGTGGCTCAGTCGGTTAAGCGTCCGACTTCAGCTCAGGTCACGATCTCGTGGTCCGTGAGTTCGAGCCCCGCGTCGGACTCTGGGCTGATGGCTCAGAGCCTGGAGCCTGCTTCCGATTCTGTGTCTCCCTCTCTCTCTGCCCCTCCCCCGTTCATGCTCTGTCTCTCTCTGTCTCAAAAATAAGAATAAAACGTTAAAAAAATTTTTTAAATAAAAATAAAAAATAAAATAAAAAATAAAAAAACGTTACAAAGAGTCTCTTCTCTAATTTGATATTGAAATGTAATTATTTTTAGCTTTTTTGATACAGCTACATAATTTTTCATTGACTTCTTAGAATGCAAAATAAATTATGTGTCCATTAATAAGCTCACATGGATGCTGATGATTTAGTTCCCTGAGATTTTGTGAGTTAGCTTCAAAAATATTAGATTATTGGAGGCAAACATGGCCTAATAATTGAATAGCAGTGTCTATGGGCTATTAAAATATTTGATTCAAAGTTAGGTTGAGTGTAAGGGTGAGCAGGAGGGTAGGGATGATTATCTAGGGATCTGGTCTCTGTTTGTAATTTAAATAAATCATTTTGACAGAGACTGACTGTGGCCATGTTCAGGCTGCTGACGGTGTGAAATTGAGTTGTATGGTGGACAGAAGACAAGCAGTCAAGAGAAATCCCCAAAGGCAAAATTTGTTATGTAATTGGGTCAACTCATGCATGAGAAATGCATGCTAATTGTAAACTGGTGGCGAAATTACAGTGTAAGAGGCAATTAGGTCTTCTATGAACCTGAACAACTGATACAGAAGGATTTCTCTTTCTTTTTACATTCAGCAAACATAAAAAAGTTTCTTTTTTTAAAGGCGAGGAAGGTAAAAATCAGAAAGACATTCAGTGTTGACAGAGAGTATTTGTTAGTTTTGTTCCTTACACAAGAAGCGTAACTTTTATATGCCATGGAACATTTATCTGAAAGCTTCTGATTTTGAGTGGTAAAGTCTAATACGTTAAGTAGTTGGAGAGGAGAATCGTACGGTTTTTTTGATACAACTCATAACCAGGTTGATTAGCGTAGATGAAATAACAGAGATCGTTATTAGGTCAGTAGCTTAGATTTAAGCCCTTGGAGGCTACTATTTTCACAGAGTGAATTTATATGTCACTGTAATGGGCTGTACCTTACCTCCAACTTGTCTCAACTGGTAACTCCCATGTATTCCTGAGTAATAGTGGGTAAGTAGCATTATCTTTAAAGCAAAGATCCAATATGTCAGAGAAGGCGATAGGGCATTAACATGTATTTTCCTTATAATACCGAACACATGTATGAATGCTTTATTTGTTTCGAAACACTTTGACATACCCAGTCTAATTAGATTCTCTGAACAACCTCTCCTCAGGGAAAGTATTTCTATAAGGCACACTTAGACTTTCATGAGAAAAATGTACGGAAAATCACCTCTCGGTCCTTTCTCGTGTCCAAATCCGTGGTTTCCCTTACACCTGGTTTTGCTTTATTTTTCCACCTAGGGCAGAACTTCAAAGGTTGATCTCTTCTTTTTATCCTCCGGTTTTTAGCCACAGCCACTTAAAGAAACAAATACATCCCAGACCAGTAATTACTTGTGCATGGCAAGTACAAGGGTTGTGGCTGTAAAATGGCATTGTCTAAACGGGAGGTGGGGGAGGGCCCCCAGAGTAAAAGAATTAACACATATGACACTTTTTTTTTCTTTTTTTTTTTTGGAAACAGAGATTAACGATCCCGCAAACAATTTCTGAAGATCCTTCTTTAGTGAAATTCCTTTCCCTCATTCTTTTCTTTTCTCTTCCCCTGTGTTCAGGCCCCTTAGCCTGCCTGAGTTATTGCGGGACCTCCTAATTGGCCTTCTCTCCTTCCAGGCTCCTTCTGGAGCTTTTCCATTGTATCTTGAACACTGGCACCAGATGAGTCTTTCTAAAATATCTCTTTCATCAAGACCCTAATTATGATTCACTAAGAACTTCCCTGGGAGCTCCACTCTCCGTAGGACAAAGTCTAATCTCCGAAGCTCTTTCATTCTGACTCTCAGGGCCCTCCACGATCGGCTCCTAAATTACTTTTCCCCGTATCTTTCACTGCCTGTCAACACGGTTCTTCCGTTTCTTTTAGGCCTGACTAAGTTAGTCTGTCCTGGGCTTTTGCATGAGTCACTCCTCTCGTTTGGCACAATTTCACAGTGTCTGTAAATGATCCTGGACCCACACTCAGACCCCAGCTACCGCGATCTTTCTCCTCTCCCAATCACGACAGTGCTTTGCTCGATGGCACCATTAGCCGCACCGCTCATTTCACACATCACGTTCCACAGTTTGGTCTGAAGGAGCATTTTCACTGGTTATGTGTTTTACTTCTCTAGCTTCAGGAAGATGAAGACCATCCACGTCTTCTTCAATTTATTTTTTGCCTCTCTAAGAATGCATATCATGGTGCTTTGTACTTTACCTTTCTGGTCACATCCTTGGCCCTCCCTGCCCTCGCTTGGTTGTGGGAAGAAGTCTCTAAACTGCTCCTGCCTGCCACAGGACTGCCTCTTCTCCCTCCCGAGCCGCTCTCTTTGTGGTTTCTTGCAAGTTCCTAAAATGCACATCTGATCACGTCACTTTCTACCTTAAAATCTATCTCTTACTCCCTATTGCCTTTGGGATGAAATGCAAATACTGTAGCAGGGAATATGAGACTGTCTGTGGTTTATTGCCAGATGAGATCTCCAGCCTGGGGGTCCCTCTTGAACCCTCAGCCCTATGCACTTTACACTTCCATCTGGAAGGTTCTTTGTACCCTTTCCATATCCCTTCTACGCCCAGAGCCTACCTCTTCTTCCCTGGCCTTCCTCTTTCTCTTGGCATCCTGGCAGTCTCGTTCTGGAACTGCATGCTGAGTTATCTTCCTCCTGAACTGAACTCTATGCAGGTTCAGGCTTTTTCTCTGTCACCCCAGGGCTGAACACGGAGTCACGTTTGATAAGTGGATGCATTAACTTCTTGGCCCAACATACCTTCTTCTCAAGGCTTCTCACTGTGCCCGAGGCTATCGGCTCCCCTATGGCTTAACCAGGACTGCTTCTGTAAACACACCCATTTTGATACTTTGACCAGCGAATCCCCTCCAGTCTTGTGTGAATTTCATCGTACAGAGGAGATTATTACAAGCCGTTCTGATAGCTCTAGATCTATCTTAATCAAAGCATCTCTTTTAAGGTCTGTGCAGATACACATCAATTTCCTTCCTTAAAACTCCCAGATCTTTCCTTCATTCCGTCATTCTGTAGCACGATGAAGTTGCCTAATAAATAGTCACTTAGGAAATGACCGAATTTTTTTTTTTAACGTTTATTTATTTTTGAGAGAGGGAGGGGCAGAGAGAGAGAGGGAGACAGAGAGTCTGAAGCAGGTTCCATGCTGTGAGCTCAGAGCCTGATGGGGGGAGCTGTGAGATCATTACCTGAGCCAAAGTTAGACATTTAACTAACTGAGCCACCCGGGTGCCCCATGACTGAATTCTTTTAAGGGTATTATTTCCTCAAGTTTTTTTTTTTTTTTCTTTTTCAGAAGAGTCTGCCTTACCATCCACTTCTCAGTCTAAGCAAATCAAATCTTTCCTAGGATATGCACCACAGTAGGGTAGGGAACCAGCACATCCTTTCAACACAAAATTGCTAATGCCTGGAATAGTGCTTGACAACGTAGCAGGTGCTGAGGAAATGTATGTTGTGTACATGAATGAAGTGATAATATTTAAAATATTGACAAATTTGCACATTCTTTCTCTTGAAACCTCTCTTTGCAAGGGAGTTCATAGCTTTTTTTTTCTTCAGAGTTTATTTATTTATCTTGAGAGTGTGCGCGAGCAGGGGAGGAGTAGAGAGAGAGAGAGAGGGAGAGAGAGAATCCCAAGTGGGCTCCACGGTGTCAGCACAGAGCCTGACAAGGGGCTGGAAGTCACAAACTGTGAGATGATGACCTGGGCCGAAATCAAGAGTCGGATGCCTGACCCACTGCGCCATCCAGGTGCCCCCCAGAGAGTTCTAGCTTTGAAAGTTGCTTCAAATTTGTTGTTTGTTTTGTGTTGCTTCAGAACACCCATTTTTTTCACTTTCTCCTATTTTTACTTAAACACTCAGTGATTTCTACAGTTTTCATCGAAAGTTTATGGCAGTATTTTCTCAATAAAGCAGGAACATTTGCTTTCTAATGTGGCATTTAAGAATTTCACTGTATTAGGGGCGCCTGGGTGGCTCAGTCGGTTAAACGTCTGACTTCGGCTCAGGTCATGATCTAGCGGTTGATGAGTTCGAGCCCCACATTGGGCTCTGTGCTGACAGCTCAGAGCCTGGAGCTGCTTTGGGTTCTATGTCTCCCTCTCTGTCTATACCTCCCCCACTCATTCTCTCTCTCTCTCTGTCTTAAAAATAAACATTGAAAAAAAAAAGAATTCAGAATATCAGTGTATTAGAAATCCACCGACCACCCCTGTTTTAAAATGTCAGGCAATTTATTTTTATCTTGTCTTATCTTATCATATATTATCTCATCTTATCGTATCTTATCTTATCGTGTCTAAATATCTGATAAATGGGACTTGCATTAGACTGTCCAGGCTGCCATAACAAAATATCACAGGCTGCGTGGCTTAAATCACAGAAATTTATTTTATCACAGTTCCAGAGGCAGGAAGTTCAGGATCAAGGGCCAGCAGGATTGACTTCTGGTGACAGCTCTTGTCTTGGCTGGGAGAGCACACTTTCTTACTGTGTCCTCATATGGCCTTTTCCTACATGTATGTGTATAAGAGAAAGAGGTCTCTGGTGTCTCTTCCTCTTCTTGGAAGGACACCAGTTGAATTGGATCAGGGCCCCAGCCTTTGACCTCATTTAACCTGAATTACCTTCTTAAAATTTCCATCTCCAAAGACAGTCACACTGGGGCTTAGGGTTTCAAGATACGAGTTTTGGGGGAGGGGACACAATTCAGTCCATAATGGGGACAAATGAGAAGTGATCTGCATACATCATAGGGACTTTTGAGATAACTAAGTAATATACATTTTGTAATCATAAGCTCCTATCGTAAGTCAGCTTCTTTAGTAGAGGTGGATTACAATACCTTGTGTCATCTCAGGAAAACTTCTACATCCGGATTTAAAATTTTTTTTTTTTCTGTTTTCAAACTGAACAATTTTAACAACAACAACAAAAAAGAATTTCCTTCTGGGTCCTATTTCCGATCCTTAATTGGCCCTTGCAAGCCTCTTTATTTGTGGTTTTGAGCCACAGTCATTTATAGAAACAAAGATAGCATATAGTAGTAATTACGTTTTCCAGGTCTCAGTGGAATGATGGAGCTCAGAATGTAGATCTCACATGTCCTGTGCTGGCAGTCCGGCCTGGACAGACGTGAGGGAAAGGAGGGCAGAGGTGTGACAATAGAAAAGAAATATTTCTGTGCCACGGGGAAAGCCGAATAAGGATGAGCTTTTTAAAAAATGTTGCAATTTCCAGCACACAATACAGATTAAAAACTTACAAAGTATCTGAATTTTCCTCCAGATTTTATTATACCCTTTGGGACATACCTGCTGCGAGCACATACTGAACGTTAAAGAAGATCCGGTAGTCTTGCCTACATATTTGTGGAGTCGCCAGATGCGACCGTCGTTAATAATTATGCCACATCATTATAACTTTGGTGGATTTTTGCAGGTAGGTTTGAAACCGGTTGTTCTTCCAGCTAATAAGTGTAATAGTCGCAACTTATTAAGAGGTCATGAATCAAAGGAGACATTATAAAGAGATTTAATTAGAAGCCATTGGTAACCCAAGCCAAGTTTATACAATTAAGGGAAATTGCACCACTGGAAGTTAGAGGCAAGAATGTCTTCCTTTTTGTAAGCATATGCATATAGATATGTTCTCTAATTTGCATTTCATTTTCCTAGAAGAATTATGTCATGGAAATTGCTTTTCTTTATTTTTTGCTCGTACTTTCTACCATAGGTTCCTTTTCTTTCACTGTCGTCAGGCCTGCTCTGTAGCCTTTCTGTCTTGGGTACAGAATCGCATGCAATGCTGTTTGTAAAAGGATATGTCTACATTTCTCTTTGAAGGGCCGGTTGCTTTTGTGCAGTACCCTTAGGCTTGGTTCCAAGGACAAGAAGCAAGAAGCGATGATCACTTATTTTTTTGTTTGCTTATATTTGCGATGGATTTTTCCTCTTGTGGCTATATTAACTATAACCAAGTCAACTTTGAATTCGTTTGAATTAAGCTTTCGTGTCATGGCCTTCTGCGAACGATGATGAAAATGGCAGTTTGTTTCGGAAAGTATGAAATAGAGTATAGATGCAGAAAAAAGAATGAAAGGAGAAAAACCTTTAAAGAAATCATTCTGGTCTTAACACTTGTTATTGTCGAGAGCGAGAATTGAATTTTCCCAAACAGAGTGATTTCAATGTTCGCTTTTGTTGTGTAATTGTGATGAGCCCGTTGAGGGCAAGCAGCATTTCTTGCTCATGCTGGAATCTTCTAGAGCACGGTGCTTCAACTGTGATGAATAAGACAAGGGGGAAGTTGCTTTCATGGTTACGCTGCATATGTGTTTGTTCTTTAAACATTTGCTGTGGACCTCACGTTCACCGGGCCCCATAGATGGCGGAGAAGGTGAGAAACCACTCTGTGTATGCGTTTATACTCTTGTGAGGGTGCCTTCAGTGGCTGGCCAAGGTTTTCACCGCCGCAGGGCAGTCTTAAAAGCTGTAAGGCGAGGAAGGAAGGAAGGAAGGAATACGATAAGGTTGGGAGCACCTAGCGCCTACTTGTCAGAGTGTGGAGAGAGACAGAGACACCATTACTGAAATGCAGACTGAGGCAAGATTGGTGAAAGATTGGTATCATATTTTCAAATATGCATATTTTTGGTATCTACAAGGCCAAAAAAATCTCCAAAAGAAATCACTTTGAACACATTAACTGACTCAACAGACATTGTTGAGTGTTTACCATACGCCAGGCACTTTGCCAGAAGGCGGGGGATATAATGAGAAACGAAATAAATTTGACCCCTGACCTCATGGAGCTGGGTGTTCACCCTCTAACGGGCAAGCAGACCATGGCTGCCCAGGATGATAAATGCTCGATAGAGGGAAACCCTGTGCTGTTATCAGAGGGGTAGCCAGCCAGGTTTGGGAGGTAAAGGAATTGAAAGCTTGCCAACGTTACTTGAAAGTAGCCTTTGAAGAATTTTACAAAATCATTCTTTTTTGAATCGTGATTCGTATTGTTTGTTTGTACAGTAGATGCCATCAACTTCGCGTTAAAGTTTGCCCCTCTCCTTCCATCTGTTTTCTGTATTCCCTGTTTGCCTGTCAGTGGGTGTGTCCAGAAAATATCACGCAAAATTAATCAAGCCATAGGTTACACACAAAATGTAAAAAAAGAATGAGCATTTATAGCAGAGTATCGATTAGCTTGTTTAAAAAAATTTTTTTAATGTTTATTTTTGAGAGAGAGAAAGAGAGAGAGAAAGAGAGACAGAATGCGAGCAGGGGAGGGGCAGAGAGAGAGGGAGACACAGAATCCGAAGCAGGCTCCAGGCTCTGAGCCGTCAGCACAGAGCCCGACATGGGGCTCGAACCCACAGACCGCGAGATCATGACCTGAGCCGAAGTCGGACGCTCAACCGACTGAGCCACCCAGGTACCCCTCGATCAGCTTATTAATGTCACAGTGGCTAAGAAGATTAGTATGTAAATATTTGCATACACTTAAAAACTCAGACACATGTTCTCTCCATCTTGGTTTTCAGTACTCAAGAGGCTGAAAAGTTTTGAAAGTAAAGTGATGACCATTTTTCTTCATCTCTTTTGTACCCTCA
This sequence comes from Lynx rufus, assembly GCF_022079265.1. Taxonomy (NCBI): domain Eukaryota; kingdom Metazoa; phylum Chordata; class Mammalia; order Carnivora; family Felidae; genus Lynx; species Lynx rufus. The sequence goes on along the minus strand of NW_025814889.1, from coordinate 19,459,586 downwards.
CCCTCTGTAGGGATAGTTTCGAATCAAAAACTTCTCAGGACTCGGTCCAAAATATCGACAGAACATATTGCATCTTAAAAATGTACACGTACCCGAAAAGAGCCCTACACACACGTGATGCGTATGTTTTGCATACATAGGTCGCGTGTACTGGCGTGTCTGAGGAGGGAGCTCCGCAAAGCTGATGATAAACATTGGTTAGCGCTGTTTGGTTTCCACCTTCGGTGTTGCTGGCCCAATCTGTGCCGACGACGAACCTCTGGGACGTCCCCTCAGTGCTGTGGGGTCTTTTCCTGCCAAATATCGTTCTCTTGCAAGATTAAATAGCTGAATCAGTGTGGCCTGAATCTTGATCCTGCTGAGAATATTAAGACTCCCGCAGGTTGTAATACAGATTAGCTGGTGAGAGCTCTGTTGGAAAAATAAAGTGAGTTTCCCTAAATGAATTTATCAACTGCTGGGAACCTCTTTGTGTCCTCTAGCATGAGTGTGTGTGTGCTGGCAGTTAACCATTTATTTCCCTCATTTTCCCCAAAACTCCCTCCTGCCCACGCCTGGGCATCGACTGTAAACGTTTTCATAACTTTATTGCACGTTTCTGTTTTGCCAGATAAGACATTTGGCATGTTAAAATGATTAAGTACTGTGAAGGGTAAGTCATTATTTACTGAAGGAGGAAAGCCATTTTCTCGGGAATTGTGCAGTGAATTTCACATTATTTCTATAACGAAGCGAACCACACCACTGGGTTATTTGGAGTCAGCAGATTGGCATTTTGCATTTTGATCACGGGGTTTACATTATCGGTCAAAAAATAGGGAAATATTTAAGAGGTAGGCGTAAGGGCCAAATTTATTTCCGTCACCTCCAAACTCCATTCTATTGCTATTTCTGCTTCTAGGGTTAGAGTATAACCTTTGAAGGTTCTGAATTCCACAGAGATTGTGGGGCTCCCCCTCAAATGAAACAAATAATAATAATAAAAAAATCAACACCAATACTGCTAAGATCTAGGGCACAGTACGCACGGGTAGGCTGACGATGAATAGTTGTTCGACTTTCCAATCGCAGGCTTCTGGATAAGTCGGTGGAACTCTCTTCCATTTTGAGGGGGCCCTTCCCTCGCTTGTGTACGAAGCCTGTGCTCAACTGCCTATGAGGCAGTTCAGTACTCAAGTACTCAGTACACCATCTGCTGCCTCCACTATCCCCCGTTTGTCTCCTGACACCTCGTGTGCACGCGCGTGTGATTTCCCAGTACCCACGTCTGTGACTGATTTGTTGAGGGCAGAGCATGACACAGTTGTAATACTGTTCACCTTATCGGCACTGTACTGACGTTTGCAGATCGCTCCGTAGGTTATTACTGTGATTATCACTATCAGTATTCTAAATGTGAAATGATTAGTTCAATCATGATTTTTTAAAGTGTTTATTTACTTTTTAGAGAGAGAGAGAGAGAGAGAGAGAGAGAGAGCGCGAGCGCACGCCCACGCATGGGTGGGGGAGGGGCAGAGAGAGAGGGAGACAGAGAACCCCAAGCAGGCTCCACGCTGTCAGCACGGACCCCGATGCGGGGCTTGAACTTGCGAACCCTGAGATCGTGACCTGAGCTGAAATCAAGAGTCGGATGCTTAACTGGCTGAGCCACCCAGGCGCCCCAGTTAAGTTGTTTTTTGGTGGGCATAAATGCACCAAACGCTGGGCATAGAAAATGTCCTGAGGGAGGACAGGACAAGAAGGGAGCCGTGTCCGGTTGGCAGCTTTTAGCGTGCCTTCAAACAGCCACTGTTTTGTACTTATCCCATATGAGGGTGTTAGGCTAAGTACTACCTGACCTTAATTTCTGAATACTTTGGAAGTTAGCTTGTAAAAAACTGGGGTCAGCCAGAACTGAGGTCTTCCATCCGTTAATCTGGTTTGCCTTTCTTTTTTGGATGCTTGACTCTTTGAGTCACGTTGGTGGCATTATTGAAATTTGCAGTCTTTCAGAATTAGACTTTCAAGGTACATTTTAAAAAGTAACTTTTAGGTATTAAACTGTAAATATTATCAGTGGCTTAAAAAAATTCATCCGTTCAAGTGGACAAAATAGTGATGCATTATCCTTAGTAAATGCCAATGGGATTTCCATGCCTGGGATTTTTCAGTATTAAGACTCTTTTAAATTGTGAAATGTATCACACATACAAAACAGTCCACAGAAACTTACGTAGAGTGTAAAGGATAGTAATAAAGCAGGCACCCGTGTACCCACCACCCAGCTTAAGAAATAGAAAACTTTCGGGGCGCCTGGGTGGCTCAGTCGGTTAAGCATCCGACTTCAGCTCAGGTCATGATCTCGCGGTCCATGAGTTTGAGCCCCGCGTCAGGCTCTGTGCTGACAGCTTGGAGCCTGGAGCCTGCTTCACATTCTGTGTCTCCCCCTCTCTCGGCCCCTCCCCTGCTCATGCTCTGTCTCTCTCTGTCTCAAAAATAAATAAAAACATTAAAAAAAGAAAGAAATAGAAAACTTTAGAAAATTTTGAAGGTCCCTGTGTTTTCCTTGGGTTTATACCTCATCCCCCTGAGTAGCTGCCAACAAAAGGGCTACAGGATTTCGAAACACAGAGTTTCATTGTGAAATGATGGAAAGATGATATGAAAACCCAGTTCCCATGTATGGAAACAACGTATGGATTTTGGAGAAAATCTGATTGGCTTCTTGTACCGCTAAAAGCACACACAGTCAGTGGGGTGCCTGGGTGGCTCAGCTGGTTAAGCATCTGACTTCAGCTCAGGTCATGATCTCATGGTTTGTGGGTTTGAGTCCCGAGTCGGGTTCTGGCTGACACGGAGCCTGCTTCGGATTCTGTGTCTCCCTCTCTCTCTCTCTGCCCCTCCCGTGCTCGTGCTCTGTCTCTCTCTCTCTCTCTCTCTCTCTCAAAAATACACATTTAAAAGAAAGATAAAAGAAAGAGCCAGGATTTGAGTGCAGATTTTTTCTGCCTCTCAAATACAGGATTCTCCCTTTACATCAGAATTTTGGGATCATCCCTTCTATGCGATATCTGGAGCCCTTGTGCTGTAGAGTAAATGTCAAGATAGGAATTTCTTTGTTACTGTTAATGCAGAAGTTGATTTATCCTTAAATGGCACTTTGGAGATCGCATCCTGCTATTAGGACCAAATTTAGAAGTTTCAGATTTTTTAACCCTGGGAACAGAGCTTTATCACCCATGAGTAGAGCCTCCCATTGAAATATTGGATCATGACCTGAGCCAAAATTGAGTTGGATGTTCAACCGACTGAGCCACCCAGGCACCCCGAAAAGATTTTGTAAGTAAGGGAATGACACCGGATTTTTGGGTCACTGTGTGAGTGTTGGGAGTGGCTGACGTAGGCTTGTTGTCAGCCTGGCCCTTCTCTGGGTGGGATTTCATTGTAATTGTCTCCATGGGCTCTTGGAGCCCCTTATGTCTGGCTGTTGGGCCTTGGGATGATTATGATACCAGTACTTGTAGGGGTCGGCTCTTGGAGAACAGAAGAAGAAGAAAATAATGCGTTCCGGTATCTCTATTTTTAAGCTATGCCAATAAAAACAAGAATGTAAGCAGTTTTACCGCGTGGATTTAGAACCGAATGACGAATGCTGAGCACAGGTGTCTGTATGGTATGTAAATAGGGCAGTTGTGCGTTCACGCCCCAACTGTGACACAAGCCTGGGATGGCTAGTCTCAGACACAATGTCAGGTTGGCAGGTTTGAAAGCGCAAAGCCGTATAAATATGTATGCCTTCAGCATTGCGTGCAAATGCTACATTAGTTCCGTACAAATATGGAGAGAAAAACCCCAGTTAACTGAACTGTCTACAGCGGGGGCAGTGGGGGGTGTTCTGGTCGACATCTTATTGTGTTTCAATAAAGGTTAAGCCTCAACCTTTGTTGCTTTATGATGGTGTCTCCAAAAGTCAGATGACAAACCAGACTGTAGCTAATGGAACTGCGTCTTGCTCATTGAACAGGCCAGAGATGACAGACCCTGATCCGCATAGGTCATTATATAGGGCACAGATGGTCGCGGAGGTGACCTCCAGAGTCCGTTTTATCCTCAGGACGCTGTCTGGAAGCAATATTTTCGGAAGTCCATGAGGATGCCTGTTTGAGACTGTTCACCTTTGACTACCTTTGAGTCCTAAAGTCAGGGTGCACAGGAACAAAATCCTAGTAGTTGCATGGTTTTAAATGACTTAGTTTTTTGTTTACAAGGAGTTGAGGACTGGATCCTAGTTACAAGCAAAGGAAATTAGTTTTGGGTTGTAACAAGACACACGAGTAAGAAACAAGAAATAGCTTCCTACGACATGTGGATTACAGGATAAAGCCTTAAGGCTCTTTCAACTTTTAAGATGACCTACTTAAAATTTTTTTAAATGTGTATTCATTTTTGAGAGACAGAGAGAGACAGAGTTGGAGCAGGGGAGGGGCAGAGAGAGAGGGAGATACAGAATCCGAAGCAGGCTCCAGGCTCTGAGCTGTCAGCACAGAGACCGATGTGGGGCTCGTACCCATGAACCGTGAGATCGTGACATGAGCTGAAGTCGAGCGCTCAACTGCCTGAGCCACCCAGGCGCCCATAAAATGATCTATTTTAGCAGAACATTGTATCTCAATCGTTATGCCTCTTTTCGCCTATGTCTCCAATGGGAATGATAATATTTGATGCTTATTTTCAATTGAGAGGATCAAGGACAGCCTGATGGAAAAGCCCTTTGTGTGACACAGTAGAAAGCCACCGTTAAGTAAAAATATGAAGTCAAGCTCTGTCTATGGATATAAGTACACGGAGGGGTGATTGGCGTCCCTTTTTTGGCCTCTTATAATTTTAGGAGAATGTGATTGAGACACACGGGGGAAGCAGTGTCGTCTCGCTTTGTAGACTCTGGGAATCGTGTGTGCCCTGATGTAGGGGAGGGGAGAGCGGGCGCCATCACGGGCTGCTCTGCCCTGGGCAGGTCCTCTTCAATCCCTCCAGACCACACAGCGAAAGCCAAGTGAGGCTCCCAAAATGTTATATTTTGAAATAGGGATTAATACCAGGCAAAAAGTGCCATGTTTTATGGAAGGTCCGGTTTCCTTCTACCTTAAGGTGTTCTTTTAAAAAGAATTATTTGAGATGAACTGATATTTGTGGCCCCGAAAAAGAGTCACACTAACCTTATTCGTAAGGTGGGAGAATGTTGAAGTCTGAACACACAGGATTACAAGGTTATTTTGAAGGACAGCATGTGCAATAATTAGAACAGGCAGAAATTAAACCACAATGAACAGTAATCCTGAAGAAAATTAAAACACGGAAAACACTGCATTATTTATTTGGATTCAGTGGGAACTTGCCAAGGGAGAGGCAGCTGGCTTTCTGCTCTTTGAAATGTTTGTAGACTGGAGGAGAAGCTGTCAATCAGATTTAAGCCCTCACTTAATTCTTGCTCTTAGGCCAGATCTAACCGTACAGTGAAGTAGGGAGGAGACGTGGTTAACTCCGTGACTCAGGACAGAAAAGACGTGAACCATCGTGACAAGTAGATCTGAGCTGGGACTCTGCACAGTTTCGTTATCACTGCCTGCCATTTCCTAGGCTCTGTCCTCAGCAGACCTGTGGGTCCTAGATGCTGATTTTAGAGGCAGACAAGGCCTGGGTTCGAAGGACAGCACCTCCTTTTGTTACCACTGTTGCTCTAGGAAACAGAATACTAAGGGGTTTCTGCCTCATCCATTTCCCTACATCTAAATTTCCACATCTGTAAAATGGAAATAAAAAAAATCCACAACTCGTAGGATTATTATAAGAATTGAATATTAGCTTTTATTTGTAGTTCAAACACTTAGTGCTCAGTAAGTGATAGTTTTGTTATTGTCGCGAAATAGATTGGAAACGGAAACAAGGTCGTGGCGCGAAAATGTTTGAAGAGTCACATGGTTTAGTGTCTGTAGAAATAGGAAGAGGATTTCCAGTCTTCAAACTGATGGCCATTTCTAACAATCTATTTTATTTTATTTGGACTTTCCCATAGTAACATTATTTTGATCACTATCAGTCACAGTTTTGTATAAAACATCATCATTGGGGGGTGCCTGGGTGGCTCCATTGGTTGAGTTGTCCGACTCTTGATTTCGGCTCAGGTCATGATCTCACAGTTCGTGAGTTCCAGTCCTGTGTTGGGCTCTGTGCTGACAGCGCAGAGCCTGGTTGGGATTCTGTCTCTCCCGCTCTCTCTGCCTCTCTCTCTCTCTCTCAAAATAAATAAATAAACTTAAAAAAATGAAAAAAAAATCATCATTAAAGAGGTTGCAAAATTTTTCTGGGAGCTGATGTCCATTATAGAATTTTCACTGATGAGCACAGAAGTTGATCCTTTTAATGAGAATAAGCATACTCACTTAGTGATTCTCATGTATTCAAGGTGAAAAAAAAAAATCTCATTAATGCAACTTGGCCCAACACATATTATTATAAGTTTGCAAATGAATTGTTCCCCAACTTAAGCGCGGGACCCTCTGATCTTCAGACACATCCTTAATGATGTTTTGCTTCCTCACAAACATTATGATAAACATCAAGGTTACTTAAGTGTCAGCTTTTAAATAGGATGTGGGAGATGGATGGATGATGGGGGAAGCCTATATGTCTGCTGGAATTCTGTGTTTTCACTTAAAAGGGTAGAAACTAACATTTAAATTCTGTTGCTGCTTCATTAAAGGGCACAGATTCCAGATTCAGTTTTTGATCTGAGGGAGGAGATCTGTCAGTGTCCGTGGCAATTTCCAGGCGATATAGATATTTTAAGGCACATCACTGGGGTGGGTTTGCTCGCTGGGGGTTCCCCAGTTCTGTTATCTGCGTCCTTCCGTGCAGGGCTTACTGGCTTTGATAAAAGAGAAGCCGATAATCATCTACAGCGTTAGTTAATATCAGTATTACTTGTACGCTCGCAGTTGCCATCCGTCATGTTTCGCCCCCTCTTGGAAGATCCAGAATTTCTGTTGTTTTTCATCCAGAAGTGAATTTATTTTGCAACCTTTGTTACGGATAACCAATTTGTGTGTTACGCATAATCCACATCTGAGAGAGGATTATAGATGCTTCCTCAGGGCGACTTTTATGGCACTTACCACACTGTGCCAAAGGACTGATTTAATTTCCTTTCTCCCCAGCCAGGTAGACTGTGGTTCCTTGAGCTCAGGGAATGTGGCCAGTAATATTTTTAACCTCAGCACCAGACGTAGTGCCTGGCGTGTATTAGCATCCAATAAATGTTTTCGTGAATAAATAGAATTGTGTGGCATTTTGCCTCACCGTTGCACAGACTGGAAGTTTGTTCCCAGGTTCACTTCCCCTCAAAACTCTTCATGAGGCCCTGCCCTATTTTGCCACCCTCTCAGCTCTCTTTGCCCCCTGGCAGAGATGCGTTGCGATGTCTCAAAGATTTGTCTGTTAAGAGAATATCCGGTAGGTTGTGTGGTCTGACTTCAGCAATAGATTAATTGGGAGATCACAGGGGCTGCATCTGGAAGTTGTGTACAGCACAAACATCCGTATTGCCCAGGCCGGAATTCAGTCCTGTGGCTTGCCTGACTTCAGGGGGCCAAGAAGGAAGACAAAAAGTGGGTATTGGTAGCCACAGTCAGTCCCCGTCGCATACCTTTTATCAGTAGTCGGTCCTCCTAGACTAGGCAGAAATACGGTAGTGCCTCCTTATCTGTGGGGGATGTATTTCAAGACCCCCAGTAGATGCCTGAACCCCCAGATAACACCGAACCCTACACATACTATGTTTTCTCCCATGCAGACGCACCCGTGATAAAGTTTAATGCATAAATTAGGCACAGTAAGAGGTGGACGACAGCAAATAATAACAAAAGAGAACCGCGATAATAATGGACGGCGAGACAAGTCATGTGAGTGTGGTCTTCCTCTCCTTCTCTCAAAATCCCTTATTGTACTGTACTCCCCCGCCTTCCCGGGATGGCGTGAAGATGACTGAGTGACGGTGCGAGAGGGTAAAGTGAGGTGAATGACGTAGACACCACGACACAATGTTAGGCAGCCACTGACCTTCTGATGACAAGTCAGGAGGAAGGACCATCTGCTCCCAGACCATCGGTGACGGTGAGTAACTGAACTGCTGAAAGGAAAACTGTGGGTAAGTGGGGGAGGCTACTGCAGTGCCATGCTTTGTGTGTCCGGTGAGCCTTTAAATTGCTTGTGTGTTCTCAGACGAGCAGAATTTGAGTTTCGGGGAGAAGGAGGCCCTCTGTGTGGTAGAAGTGATACTTTGGGCTGAAAACCCTTTTTCTGTCTTCTTTGTCGTGACCGTAGACCTGTCAAGTCTGCCTTAGCTAGAGAGGAGACTGACGTCCGATCGAAAATGAGTGGTGAGGGACGCCTGGGTGGCCCAGTCAATTGAGCGTCCAACTTCAGCTAGGTCATGATCTCGCGGTTTGTGGGTTCAAGCCCTGCGTCGGGCTCTGTGCTGACAGCTCAGAGCCTGGAGCCTGCTTTGGGTTCTGTGTCTCCCTCTTTCTTTGCGCCCCCTGCCCCCGACTCAAAAACAAGTAAACATTAGTCAAATAAAAAAAATAAAGTGGGCAGTGAGACCTTGTAATAATGTGATGAAAGGGTGGCAAAAGTTCAAGTGTGAAATGCAGACTTGATTTCTTTTGTTTTCAAAGTTAATGAAAAAATATTTTTTAAGTGAATTTATACTGTCACAGAAAGTACAAAAGTAAAAAAAATGGAAACTCATCAGCTGGCCATAGACTGAGCTGAGAAGACGCAGATGGTCACAAGAAAATCATCTCCTCGATACATGTCTCCCCCGGAGAAGAACGTTAGCCTGTCCCCATTTGGAAGTGGGAGCTGGGTGGAGGACAGGAGCCACCTGCCAATTGACAATGGTGTTGTGTCCAACTTTACTAAACCACAGAGCTTTATTGTATTTTCTTTCTTTCCTTTTTTTTTTTTTAACGGAGATATAAGTGATATATAACATACTAGATGTGCAGCATAATGATTTGCTATTTGTATACATTATGACATAGTAGATCTATTTACCATCCATCACTGCACATAGTTACAATTTCTTTTTCTTGTAATAAGAACTCCTAAGATCCACTCTCTTAGCAACTTTGAAATATACAGATTGGTATTGTTAACTGTAGATATTATGCCGTACATTACCTACCCGGGACTTATTTATTTTAGAACTGGAAGTCTGTACCTTTTGACCTCCTTCACCCATTTTGCTTATCCTCTAGGCTGCCTCTAGTAACCATCAGTCTGCCCTCTGTGTATTTTCGTTTATAATTTTTGAAAAGTTTGCTGGGGTGCCTGGGTGGCTCAGCCAGTTAAGTGTTCAGCTCTTGATTTCGGCTCAGGTCATGATCTCATGGACATGATCTCACAGTTGTGAGATTGAGCCCCGAGTTGGGCTCTGCATTAATAGCACAGAGCCTGCTTGGGATTCTCTCTCTCTCTCTCTCTCTCTCTCTCTCTCTCTCCCCCTTTCGCTCAAAATAAATAAACTTAAAAAAAACCTCAAGAGTGGGGCACCTGGGTGGCTCAATCAGTTAAGCATCTGACTTTGGCTGGGTCATGATCTCACAGTTCATGGGTTTGAGTCCCCATTGGGCTCTGTGCTGACAGCTCAGAGCCTGGAGCCTGCTTCAGATTCTGTGTCTCCCTTTCTCTCTGCCCGTCCCCCGCTCACACTCTGTATTTCTCTCTCAAAAAATAAATAAACATTAAAAAAATTTAAAAAACCCCAAGAGTTTACATTTATCTGCTGTGACTGCAAAAGAATCAGACATAATACAATGGTATACAGCTAAGTTTAGAGGATGTTATATTGTGAAAAATGTTTTTGAGTCATAGTCTTTGTGAACAAGCTAGTTTCTAAGGCCATTGAGTGACTTAAAAAAACTGACATTTCCTTTTGGGGTCATATGTAACAATTCATAAATTTACTCTAGAAGAGAACTTCATTCATTTCAGCCCAGGAAAGATGCATCTAAATGTAAATAAAAATTATGAATAATCTAAAGGCTTCAAATAGTCTGTGGAAATTCCCAGTTTGTGGCTACGGAATGGCAAACACAACTGAGGGAATCTAGCCTCTTCCGAAGGATTGTGCTTTTTTTTTTTTTTTTTTTTGTCATGCAAACTTGTGCATGTATTTTATGAAGTGTTAATGCAGTTAGTATCTAATGTTCTTAATTTATGCAATTGGATATTTCATAAGTGGGCTTTCTGCATGCAAGCATTTGTACACATTAATATTTATGCAAGTATTCAAATCAATGCAAGGGCATCTGTCTGAGTGTGTGATAAAAATATGCATATGCATGAACATTTGTACCAGGGGATAAGTCCCCAAAGTTAGTGATTGCTGAGGTTACAGTTTTCAACTTTTGTCCTTTTGACAGAATTTCTTTGACTAGAAAAAGCATGCAGAGAAATAGCACAGGCACTAATATTGACAAATAGAATTGTTTTATTTAAGTGTATTTAATAGATGTAAGTGACAACTGTTGAAGTGTCTTTAATCAGCAATGCAATTTTTAGAAAATAGTATTTTAGAATATATGGCAGTTGTCACAAAGAGCATTTATTCTAACACATTGCCAACACAAAGAACGTGTGGTTAGTAAGGAAATAATTTTGGTCAGAAATATTTTATTTCTTGTATGGCCAACTAATCTTTGACAAAGCAAGAAAGAATATCCAATGGAATAAGAATGGTCTCTTCAGCAAGTGATGCTGGGAACTCGGCAGCGACATGCAGAAGAATGAACCTGGACCTCTTTCTTACACCATACACAAAAATAAACTCAAAATGGATGAAATACCTAAATGTAAGACAGGAAGCCATCAAAATCCTCGAGGAGAAAGCAGGCAAAAACCTCTTTGATCATGGCCGCAGTAACTTCTTACTCAACACATCTCCAGAGGCAAGAGAAACAAAAGCAAAATGAACTATCAAAATAAAAAGCTTCTGCACAGCAAAGGAAACAATCAGCAAAACTAAAAGGCAACCAACGAAATGGGAGAAGATATTTGCAAACGACATATCAGGTAAAGGGTTAGTATCAAAATATATAAAGAACTTATCAAACTCAACACCCCAAAAACAAGTAACCCAGTGAAGAAATGGGCAAAAGACATGAATAGACACTTCTCCAAAGAAGACATCCATATGGCCAACCGACACATGAAAGAATGCTCCACATCACTCATCATCAGGGAAATACAAATCGAAACTACAATGAGATACCACCTGACACCTGTCAGAATGGCTAACATGAAAAACTCAGGCAACAACAGATTTGGTGAGGATGCGGAGAAAAAGGATCTCTTTTGTCCTGCTGGTGGGAATGCAAACTGGTGCAGCCGCTCTGGAAAACAGTATGGTGGTTCCTCAAAAAACTAAAAATAGAACTACCTTACGACCCAGCAATTGCACTACTAGGCATTTATCCACGGGATACAGGTGTGCTGTTTCAAAGGGACACATGCACCCCCATGTTTATAGCAGCACTATCAACAATAGCCAAAGTATGGAAAGAACCCAAATGTCCATCGATGGATGAATGGATAAAGACGATGTGGTATATATATATATATATATATATATATATATATATATATATACACACATATCTATATACACCATTGTGTGTATATATATATATATATATATATACACACACACATATACATATATATACATACATACATACATATATATGTGTGTGTGTGTATATATATATATATATATATATATATACTTTTTTTTTAAGGGAATCACATGTCAATTTATTAAGGTAGCTGCCCACAGAAGTGACAACATTTGCAGTATAAAAGTAGATTTTCATTTCTTAGGTTTCATTAACCCTATGATCTGGCCATGGCTGGGAGCCTACCAGGGGCAGCAGCCACTTCAAGGAGCAGACTGTGGTCCGTCACCACCTATGTTGCTATTACCCCAGCTGGGGAGAACAGGGGCCACGAAAAGAAGTGCAAGAGCAAACCCGATGATTTCAAAGGGATCCCAACAGTTCCTTCAGCCAAAATAAACCCGAGTTTAAAAATGTCTGGGGACAAGTGCTGATGTCAACAGGTATCCACTGAACACCCACTACGTGCCACACAGTGTGGCAGCCAGTAGAGCCGATGGGGCCATCTACGTGTACACAAAACCCAGCCCTGCAGGGCTCATAGCAGAAGCACCACCCTGGGGCAAGAGAAGTTAGTGAAGGAACAGCTCAAGCCCAAAGCAGGCAAGCCCCAAGCAGAGTCAGGGATGGCACTCAAGGCCAAGAGAGCTGCAGGGTCAAGGCCATATGGTGCAAAGTCTCAGCAATGGCCCTGTAGGGATCTGGGCAGAGAATGGCAGGAGCAGAGGAACACTCAGACATCTGGCTGTCTGAGGGAGGACGGTCTGCCAAGGGAGCACAGTCAGGGGCGGCTATATATGTATATATACATACACTATATATATATATATATATATATATATATATATATATATATACACACACACACAATATACAATATACAATATATATATATTGTGTATGTATACACACACACACACACACACACACACACACACACAATGGAGTATTACTCGACAATCAAAAAGAATGAAATCTTGCCATTTGCAACTACGTGGATGGAACTGGAGGGAGGGTATTATGCTAAGTGAAATTAGTCAGAGAAAGACAAAAATCATATGACTTCACTCATATGAAGACTTTAAGACACAGAACAGATGAACATAAGGGAAAGGAAGCAAAAATAATATAAAAACAGGGAGGGGAACAAAACATAAGAGACTCTTAAATATGGAGAACAAACCCCTCTACTGGAGGGGTTGTGGGAGGGGGGGATGGGCTAAATGGGTAAGGGGCTTAAGGAATCTACTCCTGAAATCGTTGCACTACATATTAATTTGGATGTGAATTAAAAAAATAAAATTAAAAAAATGAGTCACACAAAAAAGAAATATTGTATTTCTTTATTATTTCTTTACTTATTTTAGCTTGAATTTGACCTCTAGAAATAATCAGCTCAGTCAGCATGGGACTTCCTTGGCTGATCTTAGGATGCATCTAAGAAGGTAAAAGATGACAGTTGGGGTGGGGGGAGGGAAAGTTCTTATTTCAAGTCCTTCATTGTCACTGTTGATATGCTTGTCTGTGACATCTCAGGGGATTCCGGTTTCTGGAATCTTTCCCAGGCTGGAAACCCCAGTTTCTGGGTCCAGCCTCCTAGGCAAACTATGGAGCCTCCCCTAGGAGGTCAGAACATTCCCAGGGCATGCTTTGGAGCATGGGGGTTGACATTCCTCGCTGCTTGGTGATCTGCTGACCTCCACCCCATATCTTTGTTAGTCTAGAGGAAAATCTCTCCTTGATCTTGTCATGCTTCTGATTCTGCTTGGTCTATTTTTAGGTTCAACTTGCAAAGTGTCCCTCCCCCCACTTCCTTCCTTCCTTCCTTCCTTCCTTCCTTCCTTCCTTCCTTCCCTCCCATCCTCTCCTCCCCCCACACCTCCTTTTCCCTCTCCTTCCCTTCCTCTCTCCACCCCCCCTTCTCTCTCTCTCTTTCTCTTTCTCTTTGCATCCTCTGCTGAGGAATTTACAATGTACCAGCTGTTTGGAAGGGACTGAAAATCATGGTGTACCTTTGTCATGCTCCAGTAACTTCTTCCTAGTGAAAATTTTGGTTGGCTGGTCTTAAGCTGAAATGGCAGGGAGTGAGTTTTGGGTTTTTTTTTTTTTCCTTATGGAAAAGGAAAGGTTGAGAAAATTATGAACGACTTAGGTGTGAATTTGAAAGGAACTGCTTGCTCAGATATACTGTCCGTTCTCAAAGCCCCATGAGTACTTGTTTTCCATGATTAAATGAAGCGAAAATGCAGAATTTTGTTTCTGTGTGTTATATGTGGAGGGCAAGGCTATCACTGTCCACCTGACAGAGATGGCTGGTTCAAATGTTCTGGATCTCTAATGGGTATAGAGTATTGTTTGCTTTGGTTGTGTTCCAGTTATATCATTGTAGGCAAGTCCTATGGTATAGAGACTGGGGCCTGGATCACATATGCTTCTGTGAATTGGAGGAGGCTCAGAACAATTTGGAAGGAGGATTTTGTCTTTGGTCAACCTCTATGCAGAGGCCATCCATCTAGGCTCAAAGCAGAAGGGGCATCAAGTATGGAAATTTTCCAGTGGGAAGGAGTTTTGTATGCTGTGGGCATGCAGATAAAGCTAGAGTGAGCAAAGGAGGAAGGGGTACAGGAGGGAGGAAGACAGAGAAGGTAGGGCCATGATAAGAGCTGGGATTTTAGTGTAAGTATAATGGAAGCCATTAAAGGTTTTAAAGCAGGGATGTGACACAATTTGGTTTACATTTTCAAAAAGATTGCTTGGCTGATTTGTGGGAAAAAAGAATGAATTGCACGGGGCCCAGAATGAACACAGGGAATGATTATGGAGGACAGGTAAGGCATGCTCGTTGGGATGAAGCTGGTGGTAATAGAAATGGAGAAAAGAGAACAATTTCAAGTTTTATTTTGGAGCTGGGGCTCCTTCAGCTTCATGCTAAAGAATGAAATATGGAGAATAGGGAACAGAGAAAATAGAGGCATCTCCTAGACTTTTGGTTCTAGCAAATGGGTGAACGGTGTGGCCATTTAACTTAGATGAGGAAGTCAGGGAAGGAACAAGTGGAAGATAGAAATTTCTCTTTGTTGGATATGAACATCCACATGGAAGGGACCAGCAAGGTCTTGTCTCTATAACATGGAACTCATGGGAGAGAGCAGGGAAGGAGGTCTAAACTGGAGCAGGTCGTCAGCACCTAAATAGTATTTCAAACCCTGGAATTGGCTGAGGTCACCTAGAAAGTGTAGAGATGAGAAGCCCTAAACTCTCCACCTTTTGGAGGCCCAGTAGAAGGGGAGGAAGGAGACAAGGTGGGTCTAGTGAGATGACAGAGAATTAAGGTAAATTGGGGAACAGAAACCAAGGGACAAAGCATTTGTTAAAAAGGACAGCGGTCCACTGGCAAATGCTGCTGAGGGGTCACATAAAGGGAGGAGACTGCAATGCTCATTAAACCTGGCACCATCAAGGGGGTTGCTGTCGTTGGCAAGAGTAGTTTCAGTGGTGTGGCGGGGAGGAAGGTCAGGCTGGAGTTGCCAGGTGATGGCTTGGAAATAGCAAACAGAGGCAACTTATTCAAGAAGTTTTGCTGTGAAGGGCAGCAGAGACTGAAGGTGGAGGGAGATTTCAGGTCAAAATATTTTTGTTACATTTATCTTTTTTGTTGTTTGGTTTTTCCTATGAGAGCTAGTAAAGCCTATTTGAATTAGTATTGATGGGATTGACCAGTGGAGGAGGAGAAGCCAGTGACACCTGAGTGAGAGAGAGGGAGGGAGAGGGAGAGGGAGAAGGAGAGGGAGAGGCAGAGGGAGAGAGAGAGAGAGAGAGAGAGAGAGAGAGATGGTGAGATGGAATTCAAAACACAAGTGGAGAGGTCGGCTTTTGATAGGATCCAAGAACGCTTCCTCCACTGTAGTAGAGGAGGAAAGCAGAAGGTGAGTGTTGAGGTACAGGCGGGTTTGTGGTTAGTGGTGGAGGGTGGGGGCTCACAATGGGGGGTTTCTGCTTTTCCTGGATCTGTGCTTGTGGGCTCACTGCACCGTTCACCATGTTCCTCCGAATGCTTCGGAGCTGGCCCCGTACAACCCCATCTCAGCTCAGCCCCCCATCTTGGACATGTCTGAGTCCTCTTGTGGGTGTTTGCAAAAGCAGTGGCATAGCCAGGCTCAGAACGGGTCTGGGATATTCTTTTACCTAGATGCCGAGCCACGTGTGGCTCCTGAGTGCTTGAAATGTGGCTGGTGCAACGGAAGAATTGGACATTTAATTTTATTTAATTTAACTTAAAACCTGATACTGGATTCAGTTATTAGAAAACTTTTGCTATGTCTGGATCAGTATAGAAATCTGAATCTACGCCAAGTTTCTTCGTTACAATTTAGCGTCTGGATTGAGATGCGCTCTGAGTGTAAATTGTACCCTGATTTCAAAGACTTAGCTGAAAAATATGTAAATTCCCTCATGGATAGTTTTATATTGACCTCGTGTTGACATGGCAATAATTTGGATATGTTGAGTCGAACGATATTGCTAAATTAATTTCACTGGATTTAAAAAACTTTCTTTTTAAAAAGCAGCTCCTAGAAAAGTTAGTTAATAGATAGCTTACATCGTATTTCTATTGGATGGTGCTGTTTTATGGGCTGTGCCTTTAAGAAAGGCTCATGTTTTAGGTATACAGTTGGTCGTGCCTGTGTAGGAGTCGTTCATATCTCACCACGAGGAAACATGACCTGTCGGGGTTGATGCTACTTGCTTAAGGTCTTGGGGTTGCAGAACGGGGATTTGAACCCTGGCTCTCCGGCCATTTACAGGCTGTGCCCTGGACCGTTTGCCACCTGGAAGTCATTCTGTGCATTCTTTCTCTCGAGTTATTCTGTGTTTACACTAGCAGAGGATATTTACATAGACACTTAAAGGACAGAATTTGGTTTTTAACTCAAGCAATCGAAATTATGACTCTCGGGATATGGTTTTCATGTACTGTTACTGACTTGGCTTTGATTTAACCGAGGATACACAGTTTATAGTTAGGCCTCTCTCTCCTTGATTTCAAAGACTAACCGTCAGCTCCTTCTTGTTTCTTATTTACTGCTACTGACGACCACGGTTGGCTCCGGGCGCCGGACCCCCTATCTGAGTCCGTTATTCCGTATTTGATGATACGCTCCTTTTGTCTTGCCACTGGTCAGCTTTCACTAAGAATCCTCGTGAAGAAAAGATTTATTTTTTTATAGGAATAATTTAGAGTCACTGTACATTTTACACGGTGAAGCCAAAGTCTGTGATCTGCCACAGTGTTCCGTGGACATCTGAAGGTCAGGAAATCCCAGACAGACCTCATTATCCGTTCCTCTCATTCTTCTTTATTCCCTATCTTATTTGCTATGTTTGCCGCATATCTGGTGGCTGGTCAGAAACCTCTATCCTCTCCATCTTTTTTTCCCAAAACGTTTTTTTAATGTTTATTTATTTGCTTTTAGATTTTTTTTTTTTTTAACATTTATTTGTGAGAGACGGAGAGAGACAGAGCATGAGCAGGGCAGGGGCAGAGAGAGAAGGAGATACAGAATCCGAAGCAGGCTCCAGGCTCTGCGCTGTCAGCACGGAGCCCGACGCGGGGCTCGAACCCACGAACTGCGAGATCATGACCTGAGCCGAAGTCAGCACTCAGCTGGCTGAGCCGCCCAGACGCCCTCACCTCCACCGGCCCCTGCACGCAGCCATCAAGTGACATTTCAAGCCCCTCCAGCCTCACATCCCTTCTTCCCACCCACTGCTACTGCGTGTTCAGACCTTCAGCATCTCTAGCTTTTCTTCTTGCTCCAACTCATCTGGGACGTCTTTCAGGAGAGGGGCCTTTGCCTCTCATCTTTGAGTCCTGAGGTCTTAGTGGAGAGCTTGTGCTATTGACAGGGATGGTCCCGGGTTGTGTTTCTCTCTCCGTGCGTGTCTTTTCTCTCTCCCTCCTGCATACTGTTAGCAACCCTTATTCAGCATGACTCTTCAGGTGGATGGACGATCAGCAGCGATGCCGCGGGCCCTTGCCGAATGCAAGATTGCACACTATACCCACGTGCCTGCTTGGCTCACGTAGATTCCAACAAAAATCTCTCCCTGGCCACTTTCAGCTAATGAGGGATAGATTTCTTTCTTGGAGCCTAAGTCCTACAGTAATATGTCCCTGGGGAATAGAATTGGCTGGAAATCCCTAGAATATGACATCTAATACTCAACAACCTCGGGACAAACCGTGGATAATTTCCATATAGGCGTTTGCATAGGCAGGGCCCTTGGCTCATTGTTTATGAGCCAAAGCTTGCAATAGGAAATTAAAAAGAAAAGAAACGAAAAAGTAAAAAGGGGCGGTAAAGGAAGCAGCATTTCATTTAATCAAATCCCAAGTTTGTTTAAGTCGTCTTTGAAAAATTAGTCAAATTTCGTAAGGATAGCAGAAGAATCCATTACTATAAATCATGCCTACAGCTCCGTGTTACGTTACTTTAGCATTTACCTTGGGTCTCTGTCCAAACAGGATATAATTTCAGAACTGAGCCTGCAACCATCCTGCCCCTGGTGGAAAGGGAATACTTATTTCTGTCTACAGCATAGCAACAAGATGCCAGTAGCTACTCAGGCATTTTTTTTGTGTGCATCTGATGAGGAGATATTGGTGTTTTTATATGGCATATAGGATTTCATAAGAGGTATAATGGAGAGTTTAGTTAAAATGTTCTTTTCTGTTCTTTCTCATTTTACTGGTGGCCAGTGTCAGGGTGGTGGGTCCCTGTGTTACACAGGTACTAATGACCCACATCCACAGGCATCTGTCATCCTGTGGTGGCAGGCTCCCTACCGAATCAGAGTATTGTGAAAAATCTCAGAACTTTTGAAGAATGAGTGGATTTTTAAAAATTTAACGTTTATTTTTGAGAGAGAGTGAGAAAGAGACCACAAGTGGGGGTGGGGCAGAGAGAGAGGAGACACAGAATCGGAAGCAGGCTCCAGGCTCTGAGCTGTCAGCACAGAGCCCGACGCGGGGCTCGAACTCATGAACTGCGAGATCATGACCTGAGCCGAAGTCAGATGCTTAACTGACTGAGCCACCCAGGCGCCCCAAGAATGAATGGATTTTTAGCTAGAGGAAAAGTAGAAACTGCCCAAAGTGTCATCAGTTAGAGGAAGCTCTCTGCCTAGATTCTCTGACATGAATCAGTAGTCCGTATGGTAACCCCCAACTCAAAATGCTGTGCACTTGATTGTGTTTTTTTCAATTTTGTTGTTCTCTCTGGAATTCCAATAATTAGGTTCAACTTCGTTTACAAGCATCTCCTTTTCTAAGAGTGAAGGTGAAGGATTTGTCAGTAATTCATATAATAATCAGGGTGAATCAGATTGCTTTCTTCAAAGTAGGGTCAGCAAGGTCAGCCACTGTGAGAGCAGCTAACTGTGTTTGGTGGAGAGAAGAAGCCCTTTTGGAGAGTGGACATTTCGGGAAACGGCTAGGGCAGAACTGGTCAGTAGGAGAAAGTGAAGGCGTTGGGGGAGCTCTGCCCTGAGGACAGGGAAACATTGGGGTTTGCGGGCACTGAATTGTAAGAGGGGAGAGAGAAACTTCTGCTTTTTCAAAATGTTCCTAGGAGTCATCCTCTATCAATACAAGTGGTGCATCCATGTAATGGAATATTCTGCATCCGCTAAAGAAACAAGGTAGATTTATGGTTAAAAAGAAAGTACAAAACAGACTGTAGAGTATGCTCCCACTTCTGTATGTGATTTTTGAAATGTTAATATGCATATATGCATGCATTTGTTTGCATGAGGATATGCAGAGAGTATTTCTGGATGAAATACAATAAACAGTCGCTTGGCTGCCTCTGGGAAGGGAGCCTGGGGATCCGGGTCTGAGGTAGGATTTGTTTATTTGCAATTTTGGGGGTACAGTTTGATTTTTTTATGTATATTACTTTTAAGTTAAAAAAAAAAAAAAAGAAATCACTTCCAGGATTATTCTTGCCCTTAGGAAAATTGGTGTGTGGTTCCGGGAAGGAAGGGAGGAGGGGCGAGGGGGAAGCCAGGAGGAGGCAGTCATCTCTTTGTCCTTCTTTCTTCTGAGTCACAAAGCTCAGGGCTCTTGTATGCCAGACTCCTTGTTTTATTACCTCAGCTGGATTATGGTTAAATAAGCTTCTCTGGGCTGACCTGGAACTGAACTACTATTTATAATCTCTTTCTGTAGGGAAAACTCGACAGTGTTCCAGAGAGCATACGAAACTACTAAACTAAATTATCTCCGCCCATCCTCTGTCAATTTTATGTCTATTATCTTCCCAGTTTAAAAAAAAAAAAAGGACTTCAGATTTATTCTAGGAAGTTCTGCCTGTCTATTCTCACTCATCTCGGAAATGACAGAAACGCTCTATGCAGTTGTGTGCTTGCCTACCTCCGGGCTTTTGTTTGTTCCAACATACTGTTCCGCACTTTTCTTTTCCAGCTAGCTTATAATTTTTCTGAGGGAAGGTAGTGCCTTTTACTTGTTTGCATGCCTAGTAGAGGCCTCGAGGCGTTCAGTACATGTTTGTTGGATCATAAGTTAAGGTGTGGGTGTCTGAGCAGACTGGCTTACACGCACTGTAAACTATTACAGATAAAACTTTCTTGGCCCCAGACACATGGTGGAAAGCCCTTGCGTGTAGTACAGGGATTCTCCGCGTCGGCACTGTGGACTTCATGATCCCGAGCATTCTTTGTTGTTGGGTAGCGTCTCGTGCCTTATAGGAGGCATAGCAGCATCCCTGGCCCCTCCCCACTAAATACCATTATGAACCCCCCAATGGGAACACTCAAAAGTATCTGTAGATGTTGCCAAATGTCCCCCGGGGGCAAAAGTCACCCTAGCTGACAGTCGCTCATATGGAGTGATTTTGAATTTGCTCTTCAGTCTCCAAGAATTGTTCTATCTTGAGAGCAGAGTCTTCAAATCTTGGAGACCTAGGGGTGGGGTCAAAGCAGGGCTCTCCACAAGCTTTACACTGCGCTTTTGTGCTCAGTTAGAAAAGGTGGCTCCCCGGGCACCTAATTAGAAAAGGGCTGGCGAAGGAAGTGTAGGCTGGATTTCGTCTTCCATTGGCCCCTTCTGTCATTCCTGCTGGACTTTTGGATAGGAGGAGTTCCGGTGCCTAAGTTCAGAAGTCTACCTGAATTGGGAAATAACAGGTTCTTGGAGCCAGGACCCGGGTGAAAGGGTGGTAGGACAGACCGGATTGGCTTCTACGTGACATCAGCTGACTTCCACATGGCCCATCGGGAAATCTCTTCCTCATTAGATGGGTAAGGGGCTGATTATACCTCTCAGATGCTTTCGCCTAACACGTGTTTATTGAACATCTCCCACGTGTCAGGAGGAAAAATGCTCTCCTCCCCCCAACCCTTATTTCTGAATGAAGCCTTCTGCGTCTCTGCACTAGGTACGATCAGTGTATTTTATATTATTCAGAATCTTTCTTATTAATACAAAGTCTCCTTTCCCCCCCTTCCCCTGAGTGTACTCACTTTCTGAAGGACCATTTATAATTAAAAGCAAGAGGAACAGCACTCAGAGAGGTGGCTGGAATGCTCACGATGATTCTTAGCTGCGTGTCAGTGCTCCGTGAGCACACACATGCTGGGCTGCGTTCTGGAGACCCTCTTTAACTGTTCTTATATTTATAAGTTATCCTCCAATGCATTGGCGTGTCAGCTGCCAAAGCAGTTTGTAGAATCTCCTTCCCCGGAGGTCTTTAAAAATAGAACTAAATACCCATCTGTCCAGAATGGTTTCGATGCAGGCCTGCTGATGAGAAGGAATAGGCTAGATATTTCTGTCAAGGTCCGTTTCAGTCTTGAGCACTCTTAAATGGATAATCAGTTTGCTTTTTGGTGGGGGAGGGAGGGGTGTAAAGCGACGCTCTGAATTTACTGATGTAGCACTGTATGCATTCTGGCGAAATAGAACAAATGATATATTTCTCGTGCTTTTAATGTTTCTGGAGCACCTGGTGTATTTGGAATCTCGCAAGAATCCCACGAGGTAGGTGGGGCCCTTCTTTGGGTCCCTGTGGTACAGAGGAGTGAGCAAGGCACACAGATGTCCAGTTATTGGCCCCACGTCAGGGCGGGGATGCTCTTAACCTGTCAGCTCTCCAGATTCATGCTCTTTTCTCTTGACCCTCGTGCTTCTATGTGTTTATGAGTTTTGCTCTACCTTATGAGTATAAAGAAAATTGATTGGGAACCAGACATTAAAAAAAAAATTGGGGAGCCTATTTAGGGCCATTAGCTACTCTATTTCCCCTTCCAAAAAAGGGCATTTTCATGTAAAATGGTAGTAAAATTTATTGCCAACCTCACACCTGGACACACACATAACGTTCATATGTATGTATTTCTATGCATACATGTGTGGGTTTGTGTGTGCATATACAAATATAGGAGAGCGTGTGTATGTATGTATATATGTGGATATGTAAGTACAGCAGTGTGTGTCTGCTCCTGTACTGGTCAGGGTTCAGCAGAAAACAGAGCAAAGCCATGTGACAGCAAATGAAGAGACTTGACTGAAGTTTGGGGGTGGTTAAGGGAAAAGGCAAGAGATAGTGAGGCGCCCAGAGATTCAGGGGGTCATGACCCTGCTCTGGGGTGGGGTGGGGGAGCCCATGGAGAACTTGGAATCAGGGTTTTATAGTTGTGAGGATGAAGCTCCTACCAGAGGAGGGCACCACAGGAGGTTGGTGAAGGGAAGAAATACCCTCCTTCTCTCTTCTCCTACCTTCTGATCTCCTGTTCCTGGCCAGACTCCATTAGAAGAGAGCCTGCAAGGAAGCCATGAAGATGCAGTGCTCAGGGCGCCCCTCTGGGACAGACTGGGACAGAGGAGGGAGGGAGGAGCTGAGTTGGAGGCAGATAGACACTAACCAGGTGTGTGTGTGTGTGTGTGTGTGTGTGTGTGTGTGTGTATGAGAGAGAGAGAGAGAGGGAGAGAGAGTTTGTCTTTTGTCCTGTAAAATTGAAGTATGGTTGATGCACAATATCCCATTAATTTCAGCTGCACAACATAGTGATTCGACAACTCTATGGGGTGTTGCACTATGCTCCCCACAGTGTAGCTACCATTGTCACCGCACAGCAGTACTAAAATACCATTGAGCACTGTACTTACCATCCCCATGACTTATTCATTCCATAACTGGAAGCCTGTACCTTCCACTCCCCTTCCTCCATTTCCCCCGTCCTTCTCACACCTTCCCCTCTGGCAACCACCTGTTTGTTCTCTATATTTAAGAGTCTGTTTGTTTTGTTTTTTAGAGTCCACATATAAATGAAAGCATATGGTATTTGTCTTTCTCTGTTTGACTTATTTCACTTAGCATAATACTGTCTAAGTCCATCCATGTTGCCGCAGATGGCAAGATCTTATTATTTTTATGGCTGAGTAATATTCCATTATATATATAATCATATGTGTAAATCATATATAAAATGTATAATTATAACCATATATATATACACACCACATCTTCTTTGTCCATCCATCTATCAGTAGGCACTTACGTTGCTTCCATATCTTGGCTATTGTAAGTAATGGTGCAATGAACATAGGGGTGCATGTATCTTTTTGAGTAAGTGTTTTCATTTTCTTTGGGTAAATACCCAGTAGTGGAATTACTGGCTTGTATGGTATTTCTATTTTTAATTTAATTTTTTTATTATTTTTTTAAATTTTGAGAGAGACAGAAAGAGTATGAGCTGGGAGAGGGACAGAGGGAGAGGGAGAGGGAGAGGGAGAGGAGAGAGAGAGAGAGAGAGAGAGAGAGAGAGAGAGAGAGAGAGAGAATCTTAAGCAGGCTCCCCGCTCAGTGTGGAGCCTGACATGGAGTTTGATCCCACCACCCTGGGATCATGACCTGAGCTAAAATCGAGACTTGGATGCTCAACCAACTGAGCCACCCAGGTGCCCCTATTTCTAATTTTTTGAAGAACTTCCATTCTGTTTTCACAGTGGTTGTACAAATTTACATTCCTACCAATAGAGCACAAGGGTTCCCTTTTCTCCATAATCTTGCTAACACTTGTTATTTTTTGTCTTTTTGATATTAGCCATTCTGACAGGTATAAGGTGATATCTCATTGTGATTCTGATTTGTGTTTCCCTGATGATGAGTGATGTTGAACATCTTTTCATGGCCATCTGGATTTCTTCGGAAAAATAGCTGTTCAGGTCCTCTGCCCATTTTTTAATTGGATTATTTGCTTCTTTAGTGTTGAGTTGTACTACTTCTTTATATGTTTTGGATATTAACTCCTTATTGGATATATAATTTGTAAATATCTTCTCCCAGTCAGTAGGTTGCTTTTTTGTTTTGCTGATGGTTTCCTTCACTGTGCAAAAGCTTTTTATTTTGGTGTATTCCCATTAGTTTATTTTTACTTTTGTTTTCCTTGCCTGAGGAGACATCTAGAAAAATGTTGCTAAGGCTGATGTCCACGAGATTACCGCCTATTGTCTTTAAGGAGTTTTATTGTCTCAGGTCTCACATTTAGAGTTGTAATCCATTTTGAGTAAGAAAGTGGTCCAATTTCATTCTTTTGCACGTAGCTGTTTGGTTTTCCCAGGAAACCTGTTGAAGAGACTGTCTTCCAACTGTATATTCTTGCCTCCTTTGTCATAGATTAATTGACAGAATAAGCACAGATTTATTTCTGGGCTGTCTATTCTGTTTTATTGATCTTTGTGTCTGTTTTTGTGCCAGTACCATACTGTTCTGATTACAACAGTTGTGTCGTATAGTTTAAAATCTGGGATTGTGATACCTCACACTTTGTTCTTTCTCAAGATTGGTTTATTTTTCTAATTTCACCTTAGACCTGAAAACTTTGCCATGGATCAGCACTACTGTATTTTCTTTTAACAGTATAAAATACTGTTGGATAAAATCTTGACATTTGTTTCCTAAATAAAAAAAAAAAAGGCACAAATTCAGTTTCTCAGTGATTATGTCAGATTGTTCATGAAGATAGATTGAAAATCGTTTTTCTGGGGCGCCTGGGTGGCTCAGTCGGTTAAGTGGCCGACTTCGGCTCAGGTCATGATCTCGCGGTCCGCGAGTTCGAGCCCCGCGTTGGGCTCTGTGCTGACAGCTCAGAGCCTGGAGCCTGTTTCCGATTCTGTGTCTCCCTCTCTCTCTGCCCCTCCCCCGTTCACGCTCTGTCTCTCTCTGCCTTTCAAAAATGAATAAATGTTAAAAAAAATTAAAAAAAAAAGAAAATCGTTTTTCTAATATTTTGATTACCGGTTTTTACTGGGTCGTCATTATTTCTAGACATCTTTAGTGGACAGAGTTAGTAAAACACACTTTTTTAGAAACAGAAAAATATGCTACTTACAAAATAACAGCCTTGTTGGTACCAAATATAGTGAATGCAACTGGCAAAATACTAAAAAGAATTCTTTTCTGTGTGGCTATGCTACTTAAACCAATGTATCATTAGGTCCAATTATTTCAATCTGATTTTAGATTTTAGAGGTTGCTTTATATTTGTCTCTTTGAATTATTTATACATATTAGCTATATAAAATATTTACATGATTTTCCAAAATCAAAATATGAAATGAAGTATATTGGAAGAGATCTAGCTCCATTTCTTCCTTCTTGTTCATAAACATTCCATTTCTTTCATAAACATTGTTCCATTTTCTCCTTTTTATTAATTTATTTATTTGAGAGAGAGACAGAGAGACAGACAGAGAATCCCAAGCAGGCTCCGCACTGTCAGCGTAGAGCCTGATGCGGGGCTCAAATTCATGAACTGTGAGATCATGACCTGAGCAGAAATCAACAGTCAGATGCTTAACTGACTAAGCCATGAGGCCCCCCCCACCTTTTTTTTTTTATTAGTTTTGGTTTATTCCTTATGTTTTAAAAAATATGTAAGTAGCTGTGTTTATATAGCATATCCTCTTTCTCACCCAAATGGTAACATTCAGTACATACTTTCCTGTACTGGGCTTTTTTCCTTTATTGCTGTATCCTGGGGAGCACTCCATAGCAGTCTGTGGTGATCTGCCTTATGGATTAGAAAGCTCCTTTTTGTGGCTGTGCTATAGTTTACTTAACCAGTCCCTAGTTGATGGACATTTGGGTTATTTCCAGTCTTTTGCCATTATTGGTCCTGTAATGAATAGTCTTATAAATGCATCATCTCATTTTTTTTTTTACCAGTACTTTTGGGAGTTGATTTTTGTAAGAGGGACTGATGGGTCAAAGAGTAAATGCATCTGTAATTTTTCTAGATATTGCCAAGTGTACCACCATTGGAGTTGAATAGTTTTTTGCTCCCAACAGTAATATACAAGAAGGCCAATTTTTCCACAGTCTTATCATCAGAGTATGTTGTATACTTTTGGAAATCTTGCTAATTTAAAAGGTAAAAAATGCGATCTCATGTTTTAATTTGTATTTCTCTCATCATTTAGGAAAGTTGAGCATCTTTTCTAATGCCGAGGACCATTTGCATTTCTTTTCCTGTAGACTGTATGTTCAGCTTTTGTCCATATTGGGTTGCTGGTCTTTCCGTCTGAATTTTTAAAAGTTCCTTTTACTGGGGCTGTTGCTCCTTCACGATCCGTTTGCAATTACCCGCCCCCACCTCCACTAACTATGTTTTGCTTACAGTGTTTTATTTTTATGTGTAAATTTTAGATTGTTATTTATTTTTATTTTTATGTAGTCAAGTTTTTGTTTTTGTTTTTGTCTTTGTTTTCACGTAGTCATTCTTTTCCCCATTGGTTCTGGATTTTGAGTTAGGAACGGCTTCCCAGTCCCTGGTTGTAGAGTAACCCCTCCCCGTGATCTTCCATGACTTTGTATTTTACATGTCATTTAGAATTTATCTTGGTGTGGGGTTTGGGGAGTGGATCCAATGATAATTGCTTCCCGTGTCGTTCTAACATTATTTCTTAAGGCATCTTCCTTTTCCCCACTGACTGGAATGCCTTTTATCCTATGCATGTGGGTCTGTCTCTGGACTATTAATCCCATTCTATGTGTGAATGTTCTAGTAGCACACAGTTCTAATAATAGAGGCTTTATAATAGGCGTTAAAAAATCCTTTTAAAGCAAAAGTCATGGTGACAGGATTCCTGTGTTTATAAAAACACACAAAGTGTGAAATGGAAGCATTTTTAAAGATAACCCATGCATGGGCTACATTTATTATTTTAAGGGAGGCAGGGCTTACAAAGATAGTACGGCCTCACCCAATATCACCCAGAGGGTCAGCAGTGGGACCGGAATCCATATGCTCACCTAACACATTGCATGATTTTTCTCATAAAAATATGATTTTCTCAGAAAATATGGGTGACTCCTCTCTTAGCAAGAAACTAGATCCCTGTTGGATGCCTTCTCTTGCCATAAAATATTTTCTTAGTTTTGGATATTTAAAATAATTCATGATCTGGTTTATTTTTAGTGATAATATATTCATTTTAGAACCTTTGAAGAACCCTCATACTGATCCCCAGTAATACTTTCATATTTTGTTCAATTTTTTCCAGAATTTTTTATTAAAAGTTACTAATTTTTATTAATTTTTTTAATGTTTATTTATTTTTGAGAGAAAGAGAGAGACAGAACAAGCGGGGTAGGGGCAGAGAGACAGGGAGACACAGAATCCAAAGCAGCTCCAAGCTCTGAGCTGTCAGCACTGAGCCTGACGCGGGGCTCGAACTCATGAACTACAAGGTCATGACCTGAGCCCAAGTTGGATGCGTAACCACTGAGCCACCCAGGCGCCCCTGTTCCAGAATTTTTTAGTGCATAGTCTTGTGCTTTAATTTGATCATGTTAAGGGGAAACAATTTTGAGAGAAAGAAAATAATACTAAGGATTTATTAAGCGCTTACTTAAGTGTGCTGATGAAAGTGCTCTAAATACATGACCTTATTTAATTGTCATAAAACCCAACTAGGGCTGCAATCTTTGTTATTTCAATATTACTGATGAGGAACGTTTGGCTCTGAGAAGTGAAATCATTTGACCAACCACACAGAGCTGCTAAATGACGGAGCTTGTATTCTAACTCAGTATTTAACTCTAGTAGTTAGGTTTTAACCACTGTACTCATCGTGTCCTGTGTAGATTGTTTTGGATCCTATAGTTTTATTAATACGTTAGCAGAAATGTTTGTCTTTGTTTCCTCAATGATCATATTAGCTTCCATTTATAGTATCACCTGCCTTTTAACATAAATTGTTTATGCCAGGTTGTAACAGGAAGGAGTTAAAAATACTTTTCTTGCTTTTTTTTTTTCCCTTCAGATATTAATCATAAGATCTTGGCATATACACAAAGAAGTATCTTGAAAAATAAAATGGAATAATTGTTTTTTTTTTTTTTAATTGTTTGAGAGGGAGAGAGAGAGAGAGAGAGAGAGAGGGAGGGAGAGCAGAAGTGGGGGAGGGTCAGAGAGAGAGGGAGACACAGAACCTGAAGCAGGCTCCAGGCTCTGAGCTGTCAGTACAGAGCCTGACGCGGGGCTTGAACTCACGAGCTGTGAGATCATGACCTGAGCCGAAGTCGGATGCTTAACCGACTGAGCCACCCAGATGCCCCCAAAATAAAATAGAATAATTATAGAGAACGTTAGTGTGAGACAGAAAAACGCATTCATTTTGTGGACATGTTTGCTGCTCAGGCGTTTTATATGCTGTTCAGAGGGAGTTGACTTTCCTATGTTGGCTTAACATCCTCCCTGTAAGTTGGTTTATATCAAAATTGGCATTGCTACCTTGATTTTTTCCAGCCTGTCCAAGATCCAAATTGTTCCAAATTACAAGTTAGAGATGTGTGATACATAGCGATGCGTGGCCCAAGTTGTCAATAGTTTGGAGCTTGGTGTGCATTCGGAAGTAAATAAAATAGTCTACGGCCATACTACCCTTAACGCGCGCGATCTCATCTGATCTCAGAAGCTAAGCGGGGTCGGGCCCGGTTAGTACTTGGATGGGAGAAGTCAATAAAACAGCCATTTCCCGAATTGCCTCAGACTGCAAACCAGCTCCGTGGTGCACATCCCACCATTTACTTGGGTTGTGACATCAACGGATGTATCAGTAAGAGAGATGGAAACTTTACTGCCATTTTACATTTATTCCCTCGGAGAAGTAGTGGAGAGGACATTTTGAAGAGACAAATGAATTAAGTGTGTCAGGCCAGTGTGACATTACATTAGTGACCATTATAGAGGATAGTGTCAGCACAGAGCCCGATGCAGGCTTTGATCCCCCAAACCGTGAGATCATGACCTGAGCAGAAATCAAGAGTCAGACGGTTAACCGACGGAGCCACCCAAACACCCCTCTTGCTGGCAGTATTCTAAGTGCAATTGTGTGTGTTCTGGGAGGCAACAAAATGGCGGACTTTGGATTCACAAGCTGAGTTTTAACTTTGTAAAAATTGATGCTCTTATCAGCTCTGTACTAGGCGCACACGGGATTATTAGGCCAAAGCAAGATTGTTCGTGTCATCAGGTTTATAATTCAGTGCACCGAGCTTGTCTTTTGCACCATGCCATTCCTGTCAGCAGGTAAAAGTCTGAGCTGATTCCCCAGCACATTTTATATTTACTTATACATTACATGTATGTGCCGCTGTCGATCCAGAAACTAGTAAATTTTCTCTCTTGAATGTTAAGACAAAAAAAAAAATAGATGATATTCTAGAAATTTTTTCTGCAGGTCAGTGCAGTGCGAGACGCCTATGTCCTGTTTCAAATATCCTGTATCCATCTGTCACTCTAGTGGTGGAGTATAAAACAGTTTGTCATCTTACAGAGCTTCAGGTAGGGACGCATTTCATCCCTAAACAAGGTTAGAGGCTTTCAGGGAGCATTTAGAAGTTAGGTTGTTTTCTTCAGAACTGCCTGAGAAAGACTTCATAATCAGACTCTAGATATTTCTACATTTAAAATTTTTTATATTTAAAATTGATTTTCCTTCTATTTCTACCCCTCCTTTGTAGCTGTTTCAGTATGGTTACGTTTCAGGGTTGTGTAGACCAAGAAATTGGGAAGCAACAGTTCTTGCCTGTAGTTTCAGAATTCTGACATTTGGTAATCTGTGCTCATCAAACATCTTGTCAAACTAGATGACTGGTTAATTACCTTATGATTCATTATGTTTCACTTCTCAGGAAATAAAAGGCTAGCTGTTTCTGAAATAAGGGATGACTTAGTTAATAAGGATTTATCATAGAAAGACAGTCTTTCATGTATTACTATGCTGTATAACTAAGTGATAAGGTTATGATAACATTTGGAAATGAGTTTTCGTTATTGTGTTTTTAATAGAATGTTCATTTACTATCCAGATATGAATATGTTCTGTTAGCTTGCAGATCTGATTTAAAACATTAACTTAAAAATTTTCAAAGCCTGGTGCTTTATATATGTAACTGTCTAAAAAGTATTTTTCAGTGAAGTATTATTATAGTGATCGGTTCATTTATTAGATGCCTGCTGTGTACTCTAAAGAACTTTTATTAAGAAAATTTATAAAAAGGTGGGGCGTCTGGGTGGCTCAGTCTGTTAAGCGTCCAAGTTTAGCCCAGGTCATGATCTCACGGTCCGTGAGTTCAAGCCCTGCGTCAGGCTCTGTGCTGACAGCTCGGAGCCTGGAGCCTGCTTCGGATTCTGTGTCTCCCTCTCTCTCTGCCCCTTCCCGGCTCACACTCTGTCTCTCCCTCTCTCTCAAAAATAAACATAAATATATATATATATATATATATATATATATATATATATATATATATAAAGGAAATCTCGAGAGCTAGAATCATCAGTGCATATTAAATCTGTTATTAAAGTTGTCTTGATAATTTGAAATCCCCACTTCCATTATTTTTACCCTCTCATGCATTTCTTTCAAGTTTTGAACATCTTGCTGGATGTGTGGTTATCTCTTCTGGCTCAGAATCGGATTAGATTATTATTAAATTCAAAACCCACAAGAGCACATTATGTTAATAAATCTTGAAAATACAAATGAAATGGATTTTTAAAAGAAATGTAGGGACTTCCAAAATTGATGCCAGAGGAATTAGAAAAGCTGAGCAAAGCAATAACCAAGGAAAACATTGAAAAAAATTATGAAATAATTAGCTTTCTAAAAGGCTCCTGTCCCTAATATTGTCTTAGGGGTGTTTGGTTCCAAGGAATGGCTTAAGAAAAAAGGGATATATAGGCAAGATATGGGATAATATCATAGCAAACAGTTCCAACGGGAGTATTGGATGCCACGGGAATTGTGAAGCCATTAGAAAGCAAATCTCTTTAACCATCTCCTTTAGGGTCTGTGTAGTTCTTTGTCTCTGCTTTTCTTTTTAACGTTTATTTATTTTTGGGACAGAGAGAGAGCATGAACGGGGGAGGGGCAGAGAGAGAGGGAGACACAGAATCAGAAGCAGGCTCCAGGCTCTGAGCCATCAGCCCAGAGCCTGACGCGGGGCTCGAACTCACGGACCGCGAGATCGTGACCTGAGCTGAAGTCGGAGGCTTAACCGACTGAGCCACCCAGGCGCCCCTGTCTCTGCTTTTCAATATGGGATTTCTTAGCCTCCTTCTCAGCATCTGATTGCAAAACAGCCATCTGCCTGAGTCTACCTGGCCTTATAACCCCAGCAGTCACCACCCTCTGATTATCTACAACGAAATGTCTTCTCGTTCAAACTCATGAAACACATTCTTCTTAGTCAGTGGATGGCCAGTGCACTTCCTTTCCCCAAGTGCAATGGCTGCTCCTGATCTAATGAGCCATGGCTGGATAGTCAGGTCATGTGATTCACAGTCTGCTTACAAGAGCCAGGGACCCGAGCATGGTTCATGCAGGTAGGTTTATTGACATGTATGATATAGCTTTATTGTTGAGTCTGTCCTATTTTCAGGGAACAGCCATTCCAAATGTACATAAACTGGCACAGAACCCAAAAAAGGTAATAACCTTGAAAGAAAACTCAAGTTCATGAACATCAGTGGCTCTAGTCATTAACATAAATGTTCATTATTACATACATATTGTTATATAATAAAATGCTATGAAATCATATCCATTTAAAGAGTAATATACCAAAAGCAAGTAGTATTTTAACTCACGAATGCAAGGATGGTTAGATATTAGGAAATCTAGTAATATTATAAAGTTAATATACTATTGATATTAATCAAAAAGTCAAATAAGGAAAGCCACCTAATGCTGAACAAGCATTTGATAAAATTCGACAACAGTTCCCGATGCAATATTTCAAACATTTGGTGTTTATGCTTTTTGCTATTTCCAGTAAACCATGAACATTTATCATTTTTTATAACCAGACAAGAATACATAAATAGTTTTAAAAGCACCTTTGGGAAGATAATAAATTTCCTAACTTCTAACTCCTATAAGAGTGTCCTAACTCCTATAAGTTCCTAACTTTTGTAAGTTCCTAACTCCTATAAGAGTGTCTCAATAAATACTTTTTTTTTTCCAATAAATACTCTTAGTGAAGCGTTCCATTAAAACAAAGTAGTCTAGTTTTTGAGAATTGTTAAGAAAACAGAATAGAGAGAATATTTCTTTGTCCCACAGGAGACCTTGTTTGGGGAGTGGACCTTTTCCTATGTGACAGCGTTAACAATCAGCAGTGCCTTTGGAGGACGATTTGCTGTTCTTTAGGAGATGCCTTTGTAGAACTGTCTTCTTTACTTTCTCCACTATTTGCGCGTGCCTGTCTGAACTTGGACTCCTGTCTCAGAGCTGAGCCAGTGCCCTAATCTGACCACCTCACATTCCTAACTGATGGCTATACTTCACCTGAACAGCTCCACCTTAGGTTCAACGTGTGTGCCTAAGCACACTTCCCTTTCTAGGCAAACAGCTCAACACCTTAAAAAAGCCTTTCATTCTTCACGTCTTGTCTGTTGCTCTGCCTACATCTTTTTTTTTTTTTTTCTTTTGAGATAGAGAAAGAGAGTTGGGGGAGAAGGGGGCAGAGGTGGGGGGAGAGAGAGAATCTTAAGCAGGCTCCATGCTCAGTGCAGAGCCCCACGCAGGGCTCGATCCCATGACTCTGGGATCACGACCTCGGCCGAAACCAAGAGTTGGATGCCCAACCCATGAGCCACTTGGGCGTCCTTCTGCCTCCATCTTTATAGCGTCTCTCAAATCTTTACTTTTGGCAACTTCATGACCCTGGCATCCGTCTTTGTTTTTTCCATGGGCTCTTTTGCAGAAATCTTCTGATATTCTCTTTCCTTTCGTGTCAGCCCATCGGAACTAGATTAATCTTTTTTATATTGGATTTTTATGTCACTCCTCTGCTTAAAACTTCAAGATGCAACATTTCTGATTGAATTATATATAAAATTGTTGGCTTGACATTTGCAGCTGTACTGTTCTGCCTTTCATGTATTCCTTACTCCTACACTTCGTCTCTGCACACTCAACTTATTTCTCACGGGGGCTCACGTATGGCTATTCTGCTGTCTTTGCTTGTGCTCTGTCTTCCCTCTTCCCTTTTCTCACTTGTGACAAGTGGGCTCGTCTTCCTAATGTGCAGATCAAAGGCAGTGTTCCTCGATTAGAGTCTCCTTGATATTTCTGATTTCTTCCATCTTCTGAATGGTTACAGCCTTCTGTAATTCTCTGATGGCTTTAGTATACTCTTTAATTGCTTCATGGTGTGAAAGGCTAGATTTTATTCAGTGTTATATTTCTTGCAATACCTAACGTAATGATTTATATATAGTAGTTCAAATATTGATATTTTGATCCAAATACTGAATTATTTTAAAATAATATATACATGGCCAATATATGTTTGCACTTCAAACATATCAGTGCCATTGATTTACTCTTCTTATGAGCCGCAGTCTCCAAGCATTCCTTTAGGAGATGGTAATACAACTGAAAACATAAAGCAGAACTAATATAAAATAAAGTTGTGTTGGTCATGTCGTTTATTTTTAAATAGTTATTTTTATTTTCTCATGTTCGCATTCATATTTACAGAACTAAACTACTATTAGGGTGAAGAATAATAAAAGTTATTATTATAACCTTGAAAGAGAATGTGTAATTAAATTGAGGGACAAGGAACTTAGGGACACATGCTTAAGATAACAATTTTTTCCCCTTTGTGATGACATGAAAACTTTATTTTCTCATATTGAGTCAAACTGCCAAGAAACTCTTGCAACAGATTGAATGGTATGGTAAATATCTGCTTTTTAGAGCTTTGGACACTGTCATTGCTTGAAAAGCAAGCTTGAACTCCCCATGAGATCATTGTGGAGATAAATGCTTAAAAGCTTTTCAAAGCCATGCTCTTGGCTCTACTAGAATTTAATTTCCCACTGATTATGTTTATATCGACTTTGGAACACATACCCACGAATATATTCAGCATAGCTGCATCACTGATGATTTCCCATGCCTTGGGAATACATCCCTATTTTATGTGCATGTGGAACCCACTTATAGTTTCATCTATATAGGTACCTTGAGTTAATACTCTAGTTTTTAGAATAGACTATGAAAATGTCTTTGTAGTTGTTTAAAGGCCTTGTCTTTATAACAGTCCACGACATATTGATGTGTATGGGAATAGGTTTTATAAATATCTCATGCTTTATTAGCCATTCAGTCATACCTGCTTGGTTTCTGACCTGTAGTCAAAACACAAGGGGACTTTTTAAAAGTACAGTCCAGCTGTATAACATCACAGTGTTGAATACTCGCCATGGGTTTATATGGGGAGAAGATACATAAACATACAGAAGATCTTGACTCCAGTCCTGTTGATGTTACTTTAAAGCAAATTACTCAACCTTTTTGAGCTTCGGTGTGGGGATCCCGACAGGATTTGCTTTCTAAAGAGTTTATGAATATGCCATGAGACAAGATACATAAAGGCCTTACCACAGTGTCTGCTATTCAATACAGTTCCACTTTTCCCAAAACCAAAAGTGATTTGGTAAAAGAATTTGTTGATAGATGGTGTTTTTATCTTCGAACTCTGTGCCCCAGCGATTAGTAGATAAAGTTGGTAATCATACAGTCTCAGAACCTAGAAAGGCTGACCTGATTTTTAACAGATAAGAAAATAAAGGACCAAAAACTTCAAATGACACCACAGGGCAGGCCAATAGCAGAGTGGGGTTTCGAACTCAGATGGTAGACTCCTCGGGGCATGGCTGATGCTTTTTACCCTCTGCACACCGGATGTGTTTTGCCAACAATGGCTCAGCGATTCAGGTTCATTCCGTGAGGATCTGGTGGGCTTAGCGTCTCTTCTGTGCTTAGTCATTTTTGCCTGGTCAGTCGTACTGGTTTTGCCAGGGTAGAAAACAGCATAAAGTTCTGCTATCAATTCAGTGTGGAATATAATTTCAGGCATTTTTTTTTAATATAATGTAAAGGATTTGAGTAGAAGCCTCACCGTAACATAGGTCATGAGTCAGTTGTAATCTTTGCCAAGCCATGACCCCAAATACAGTCACCAATCCTGTCCCTGAAATACAAACGTCACAAAAGCCTGTAATGGACTTTAAAAGATACATTTTCGATGATGTGTTGAAAACTAGTTAGTCCTTATATCATAGATATTTAAACCTTTGAATATTTAAACAAAGATAGTTTGTTTAAACAGGACATTTGCTATTGCTGTTTTAGAAAAGTAAAAAAAAAAAAAAAAGAAATTAATACAACACTGAACTTAGAGTATAATAGAAAAGGTAAATTAAATAAAGCACTAGTTAAAGCATAAAATTGTGTGTAGTTTTCTTTGTAATAAAGTCTTCTGCAACTACCCCAGAAGATTAGATTTTATCATATAGATGATTTACCCCTTTAGAGAAACCTTTGTATTTTGAATTGGGCCACACTTAATTGATAATCAGATGATATCTTTAAAAAAAAAATGTTGTAAGGTTTGTTAAGCAAATCTAAACCTATTATAAGTTTTTTAAAACCCATGCATATGATATTTTAATGTAGGATAATACAGTTTAGCTATTAATTCTGATTAAGTTTAAATCTAAGACTTCCCTCATGATTATTTGTATAAGAGAAAGTAAATATCATAAATAATTATCAAATCAGGGGGCGAGGCGCCTGGGTGGTTCATTCAGTTAAGGGTCCAACTTCTGCTCAGGTCATGAGCTTTTTAGTGTTTTTTTAAAATTCTTATTGAGGTATCATTGACATATAACATTGTCTTTGTTTCAGGTGTCGAACGAGATGATTCAATATTTGTGTGCACTGAAATGATCACCACAATAAATCTAGTTAATATCCATCACTATACAGAGTTACAAAAAGTGTTTTTTTATGATGAAAACTTTTAAGAATTACTCTTTTAGCAAATTTCAAATGCAATACAGTATTCTCAACTACAGTTACCATGCTGTATATTATATCCCTGTGACCTATTATTTTATATCTGGAAATGTATACCTTTTGATCCCTTTTACCCATTTCACCAACCCCCCCCCCCCCCACCTGCTTCTGGTAATCACTAATAACCTGTTCTCTGTGTCTGGGAGCTTGGTGTGTATGTGGGTTTTTTGTTTTGTTTTGTTGTGTTTGTTTTTGTTAGATTCCACATATAAATGAGATCATATGGTATTTGTCTTTCTCTGGTATTTATTTCATTTAGCTTAATGCCATCAAGATTCATCCATGTTGTCTCAGATGGCAAGAATTCCTTCCTTTTTATGGCTGAAGAATGTTCCAGTGTGGGTATATATATATATTATATATATATATATATATATATATGTATATGTGTATGTATATATATATGTATATTATATATATATGTATGTGTGTGTATATACATATATACATATATATATATACACATATATATATACACATACCATATGTTCTTTATCCACTCATCTGTCAATAGACACTTAGGTAGTTTCCATATCTTGACCATTGCAATTAGTGCTGCAATGAACATGAGGGTGCAGATATCTTTCTGAGTTGGTGTTTTGTTTTGTTTTTTCAGATAAATACCCAGAAGTGGAACTGCTGGGTCATATGGTGTTTCTATTTTTATTTTTTTGAGGAAACTCCATACTGTTTAAACTGTTATGCATTGAATTGCATTAAAGAAAAACTCGTCAAATCTTTTTGGGTATCAAGGCAGTTAGGTAGAAAGGGGAGACTCTATTTAAATACAGTAAAATCTGCCTCTTACATTACTTTTCATCCCATTTCCTTCATTTGTGTGTACAGTATCTGATATGCATTTGAATTATCTTTAAGAGTAACACAAACACAGACTTTATGATTTTAGTATATGGTCATCAGTAGAGAAAAACGGCTGCTCTGATAAATTTGAAATGTTATTTCTTAGCACGATTTCATCAGCACACAGATATGGGACAGAATAGCACTGGGGCATAACTGTGTATCTTGAAATGCCTGTTTTAAAATTTGGAAGATTAGTCTCTCAGGTCTACTGGCAAACTTTGGTCCACTCACTGTGAGATACAGGCTTTTTATTGTTGTTACTCACAGTGCTTCATGTTTCTGGCTCATGTCAGCTCATCTGAGTCAGTTGTGTTCCTTCCGTGTCCTTCCTTCCTTCCTTCCTTTCTTCCTTCCTTCCTTCCTTCCTTCCTCCCCCTGGGAGAGATGGTTGTTAAATATTTTTCCAGCTTACTACTGCTTATAAATGTATCGTTATTGAATAACAATCAGGAAAGCTTATCAAATTAGGTTCTTGCCAGGTCAAGAGTGCTCCTAACGCTTTCATTATTACGTGCTTTACCATTGCTTCTGACTCCTGGGAAGTCTTGTTTTTGCCACAGGAACCCAGTTGTCCCCACACCACAAGTACTCTTCCTGTCAGCCATGACACTGTCATCAATGACAATTACTTTGAAGTTGGAAATTGAAAAAGAGGATAGAAAATAATAATAATATCACTCGCAGAAAGAAATAAGTCATTGAATGTTCTCCTGTTCCCTGTTTCCATAGATTTTACACAGATTGAAGCGATACGGACCTGGGTTGATATCTCTTAGTGTGAGAACTTGGGCAAATTATCTCTCGGGGTCCCAGTGGCTCATCTGTGAAATGGATGGTGTGAGAATTAAATGGGATTTTATAGGTGAAGCCCACAGTCATAGTGCTTGGCATCCTGTGACACACACAATGCTTTTGTGCCCTCTCCTAGTACCCAGCAGGCGGAGTTCCTACGAGTTCTTGACTTCTAAGAGTTCTTGACTGAGGGATGACACAAGTAAAATTTAAGTCCTTGGATATCACTTTATGTAACAGCATTTTTGATTCAAAGCACTTCATTGCATTTGGATATTATCGAAGATCCTAGCAGTTACAAAATATCCATTTTGCTGGTTCCATGGGTCCTTTGTAGAACAGAGGTGAGAGATACTATGTTTCCTCTCACTGCTCAAGGGCTTTTCTGTTGAGAATTTGAAATTTTAAAGTTTTTAATAGAAAAAAATCTCATTTCAGTGAGACACTTTGGTTCTTTAAATGATCCATCAGGCCTCTTTAGCAAAGGATCATTGTAACATTGCTTCATAACAATGGCTTAGGTAACTAAGCCAAGCTGGTAAACAGTTGCTGGTATATTTTAAATTAGGTTCTAGGATGGGGCGCCTGAGTGGTGCAGTCGGTTAAGCATCCGACTTCAGCCAGGTCACGATCTCTCGGTCTGTGAGTTCGAGCCCCGCGTCAGGCTCTGGGCTGATGGCTCGGAGCCTGGAGCCTGTTTCGGATTCTGTGTCTCCCTCTCTCTCTGCCCCTCCCCCGTTCATGCTCTGTCTCTCTCTGTCCCAAAAATAAATAAACGTTGAAAAAAAAAATTAAAAGAAAAAAATAAATTAGGTTCTAGGAGTTAAAAATGGGAGGACCAGTGGAAGATACTTCACTATCTGGACTTTTTTTTTTTTTTTTTTGTATTTAAGTAGAGAAAGAAAGAGTCAATATCTATTATTCACTCATATAATTATCTATTTATTAGAGAGATAATTAAAGAGTGACTATTTATCCTGAAAACTGCTGGGACCTTAAATATGTCATTCTCATTAATGAAACAAGATAGCATTTTGAAAATACACCTTCGGTGAAGTTAATTAAAACATCATTTAAAGAGTTAATTCATTATTTAGAAGAACCGTTGAAACCTTTAATACAATACATTCCCATACAGAGGACTCTGACTTAAGTAGGTCTGGAAACGAAATTAGATTGCAGTTTTTATTGCTTATTAGGATTCTGAAACCCTCCTCTTAAGAAGTTTAATGTTAAATGTATTTTTTTTCACATTTAAGGTATATACAATTAAAATGAAAAACATAGCGAATGGTTTACAATTTTTATAACATTACAGTACAGCTCATCTGAATTGGGATGAACTGCAAATATGAGATGAAAATACACTGGATTTCAAAGACTTTGTATAAAAAAATGTAAAATACCCCAGTACTTTTTATATTGATTACATGCTGAAATGAATATCATCTGGATATATTGAGTGAAATCACATATATCATTAAAAGTAACTTATGTTTCTTTTTTAATGTGGCAACCAAAATACTTAAAATTGCATATGGAGCTCACATTATAGGTCTCCTAGATGGAGCTGCTCCAGCGAATAATTTCTGATATAGTTAAAACATCATAGATAGACATTGCCCAAAGGATGCCACTTTAGGGGCAAATCAAAAGTATGCCAAGCATATTGGGGTTCGGAAGGAAAATTTCCCACACACGATTTGAGGGAAAAAAAAGGATGGAGAAAATCACCTACAGATATAGTGTATAAAATAGGATAGAAAATTTGGGCTCCTGGGTGGCTCAGTTGGTTAAACATCTGACTTTGGCTCAGGTCACGATCTCGCGATTCATGAGTTTGAGTCCCACGTCTGGCTCTGTGCTGACAGCTCAGAGCCTGGAGCCTGCTTTGGATTCTGTGTCTCCCTCTCTCTCTGCTCCGTCCCCACTCGTGCTCTGTCTCTCTCTCTCTCTCTCAAAAATAAATAAACATTAAAAAAAATAGGATAGAAAATTGATATCTATAAATTATTTGCACATTGGTAAAAATTCTTTAAAACATGCTGCTTTGTTGAAAATGTAGGTTTTATAAGCCCAAAGCATTTTTCATAGTCCAAGAAAATTCATATTTTTAACTGAACATACCAGTGAATATTGACTGTCATATGTACATTCAGTACTTGGAATAACCTCGGGACGCAATGCTTACTACGGAGCATGCCACAAAGTAGATATTCAAATATTTGATGAAGGAATATATGATTGAAATAGGAGAGATGGGTAGGGATTTTTATTGGTTTTGTTCATTGATTATTTGAAGAGATTAAAATAGTGCCTGGCCTGCAGAATGCACACAAAATTATGGGTGAAGTAAATGAATGAAGACACACACACACATATTAAACAATAAGAGAAAGTAGTAAGAAATCACCCCAGTTAATGTTAAACTAGTTCTCGCTCTTCAAAGGGTACCAGTTGTTTCCAAACATCACTATATAGCTGTTTTAGTTATACATTTACTGGGGCGCCTGGGTGGCTCAGTCGGTTAAGTGTCCGACTTCGGCTCAGGTCATGATCTCGTGGTTCACGAGTTCGAGCCCCGCATCGGGCTCTGTGCTGACAGCTCAGAGCCTGGAGCCTGCTTCAGATTCTGTGTCTCCCTCTCTCTGACCCTCCCCCGTTCATGCTCTGTCTCTCTCTGTCTCAAAAGTAAATAAACGTTAAAAAAAAATTAATTATACATTTACTTTAATTATGATTCTACTTTGATATTATATTTTGCATCATACATGAAGAAACTCCGTGGAAACAGTTGGAATAAGATGCAGGAATTAATGCTTCACAAGTTCTGAACTTGTGAGAA
This sequence comes from Lynx rufus, assembly GCF_022079265.1. Taxonomy (NCBI): domain Eukaryota; kingdom Metazoa; phylum Chordata; class Mammalia; order Carnivora; family Felidae; genus Lynx; species Lynx rufus. The sequence goes on along the minus strand of NW_025814889.1, from coordinate 19,418,908 downwards.
TCACTTGTGTTGTTTTCCCTGGCTTAAAACTAGGATGAAATCACGATTTCACGATAAAACAAAGCCTTAGTGAATGTAGGTACGGTAATTGGATACTTAAGGTTTAAGTAGAAACATTGGTATGACTTGCTTAGGAAAAAGGAAGAAAAAGAGGTGCATTCCAATAATAAACTTGAAATTGTGGAGATGTGGAAATATGGAGCACCTGGGTGGCTGAGTCGGTTAAACGTCTGACTCTTGATTTTGTCTCAGGCCGTGATCTCACGGTTCGTGAGACTGAGTCCCATGTCAGGCTCTGTGCTGAGCAGGGAGACTGCTTGGGTTGTCTCTCACCCTCCCTCTCTCTCTGCCCCTCCCCTCCTCATGGTCTCTCTCTCTCTCTCTCTCTCTCTCTCTCTCTCAAAATAAATAAATAAACATTAAAAAAAGAAATGTGGAAGTATGAAATTTGTATTATAAACACCTTTAACATAAATTCCATTTAATTGGGGGTGTATATAACACAAATATATTTCCCTTAATATTTTTCTTCATTAAACTAGTAAACCTGGGAGAGATTTCTTCACTATGAATTTTCGTAAATTCCAGATACACAGAATATTTCAATTGACTCACGGTAAAATGAAGGGGTAGAAATTAAATTTGAGGCATATGAAGGGACTAGAGTGGCTGTGAAGGTGCTGTTTCTGCTGTTAATTGACCAGGAACTGTGTTCTTTGTAAACGGTTCATGCTTCAAACTGGTTTAAGCTTCTTGTGTTAAGATAAGTGATTTCCGCTTCTTGTGTTAAGATAAGTGATTTCCGCCCAGGGTCTCTCCCCTGAGGTCTCCTGTTCCTACCCTCAGCTCTTCCCACTGTATTCTCCAGTGACATTGAACTTTTGGTTCCTTCAACTCTTGTCTCTGGGTCTTTGCAAATGCTCTTTGGATACATTCCCTAAACCCCATCACTTTGCCTAATTCTGGCTTAAATATCCTCCCTAAGGAGGGATCTGTCCATTCCTTGGCTTCTACTAAATCTCCTTGTTATGATCTCATGTAACTCCCCTACTCCCCTTTTAGGAACATTATTCCACTATCTCCAAAAGGGCCAAATTGTCTAGTTTTGCGTGTGTTTATGTAAATTATTGTTCTGTTGGCTGTTTTTTAATCTACAACCCCAAAGCCTTCCCCTTTATTCCTAGGATTTAAGGATTTCCTTATTATTTCCACATTGTAATGCATGATTTCCCCCCTGAAAACATGACAAAAACAGCTTTTCTCCATAAACGACTAGGAAATCATTTACTTTACTGTGTTTTCATAAATCGTGTTCCTGCTTCGGACATGTTATAAATTAATTGGTAGAACATCTATCTCCGAAGAGTTAAAGAATTGCCAACAGTGATCCAACCCCACACTCTCTCTCTGGCTCTTGATATGGTGTTGACAGCCAAGCAAAGAGCTTCTTCAATAAATCCACTCTCATATTCAAGTTTTTCCAGATGTGAGAAATAATTAAGACTTTGCATTTATTGAAGCCTTGTATGCTTTTCAAGAGGGAACTAGCAGCTGTGGTGAATTAACTCTACTCTAGTGCATATGCATGGTGTGTGTGTGTGTGTGTGTGGTGTGAATGTACATATATACAAGTACACATGTGGCATTTGCCAATAGTCGAGCGAGATCAGACCTCAAAACAAAACAAAACAAAAAGCTAATTTCAATAAACACCCAAAATTGTTACAGCTATATTTCACAATTGAGAGAAGGGCTTTAGCCAATCAGCAGTATACCTTCTCCCTTTCTAGTTTTGCAAATGTTAAAAGAAAGCAACGAGGATGATTAAATCATTTGCATCTGTTAAAGGATATATATTTTTTTTAAATGGTGAAATCATGATTCTCATGAAACGTAAGATGAACACATTTAAGAGATTTTAACTCATTGATTAATGAGGGCATCAGCAAGAGGGTAAGACTGGGTCAAAGGTACATTTGAAGAATGCACAAATACGAGTAATACAGGGATGCTGAAATGAATTTACAAATAAATGCAAAAAGGCTCTATTGACAAGGCGATAATCAATTGCTTTTCCCCAGGACACAATTAATTTGCATTTGCATGGATAAAGCATCATTAGCATTGTTATCGGTTTTTAACATTTTATGCTGCTGTAAAGCAGTTCAAAGACAGAGAAAGGCCAAATTAGCCAGAAGGTAACACTAGATAACACAGGAGGTAATTTGTGTGAGTGTGTGCCACTTCCCAAGTCTTTCACAATTTTTCCTGACACAGCTCACACCAAATTCTAGGAAAGAGATACTTTTGGGGACAGGCAAGGTATTTATGTGGGACTCTTTGGTTCCGGTCACAAGCCACACAGGGGCCACTCACACCTCGAGCTTCTCTCAGCGGGAAGGCTTGTGCAAGTGATCGCATGATTAGCTAGATTCACTGTGGTTCATACTGAACTAATGTCTCAAGGAAGCAGTGAATTAAACCAAAGTCCTTCAGTTCACGGGATGCTTGTGTTAATGTCGACTCTGAATGAGAATAGCCCGGCCCCGTTCCCAGTCAATACGTTTAGAAGAATAGATAACTTTTGATTTTTGGCATTCCAACTACACCCAGCCCGGACATTGTGCAAAAATGGTTTGCAGCTTCCTGTTTTCCTCCTCCTCCAATACGAGTGTAGATACATAGCTCTCATTTGTGAGTAGCCTATTTGTGAAAGCAGGAATATGAATCCAAAAAAGCCGACTCTATTAAATCTTATTTTAATGGCGTAATTAGTAACGGTGACAGTTATTCAGGTTGCTTTGTGTTCTTTTGATTTCTAATTAACAAACAGTAATGAAATGGCCATTAAAAAGGAGAAGATGGTCTTAATGAATGTAAATTGTAAAAATAGAGTGGGCTAATGTTAAAACAGAGCTCTTCTCTTTTTGTAAAGAAGACAAATTGCCCAAGAGAGTTTACATGTCTTTTAAAAATTTTTTTAAATGTTTTTATTTACTTTTGAGAGAGACAGAGAGAGACAGAGCGAGTGGGGGAGGGGCAGAGAGAGAGGGAGGGACAGAATCTGAAGGAAGCTCCAGGCTCTGAACTGTCAGCACCGACTCGACTTGGGACTTGAACTCTTGAGCTGTGAGATCATGACCTGAGCTGAAGTCAGACGCTTACCTGACTGAGCCACCTTGGTGCCCAGAGAATTTACATTTCTTGTATGAAGAGACGATTTCAGACCCTCGTCTTTTAGTAAAGTTCTCTTCTGGACAGATGCCAAACAATGAGGAAATATGCGAGGCAAATGCGAAGTGACCAGGGATTCCGCCGAGAAGCAAGAACCTTCTGGGGGGATAGTCATAAAAACAAAACAAAACGAAACAAAACAGAAAACCCAGGCAACCGAAAATGAGTATCTAATGGACTGCGAACACAGGCGGACAAGTCAGATGAACCAATCCCTCTCTGACCGAACCATTCAGGGAGAATATTTTGTAATAAGACATGTTGAATTAATTCTTAAAGCGGAAAAATTCAGTTGATCTCTGTAAGTTTTCCTCCACTCAGAACTGCACCTCCATTTTAATTATGACGGATTTTCATTTGCAAGCCCCACTCATCACCGTGTTGGCGAAAAGCACGTGTCCTATCACTATAAAGAAAAGAGGAAAAAGTGAACTAAGGATGAAACGTTTGTCACATTCTGGGAGATCCTTATTGCATGTGACCAGGATACTGATAGCAGTCAAAGCACTGCATGGCCGGTGATGAAACACAAGAGTCTCCTTGGTCAGGGGCTCTGTCCCCAGAGACCTGAATCACCCATGGGACTTGGAAGTTGCCATGGAAACACATTTGCTTGCATCAAACTCTAACCAGATTCAGGACTTCTGTATTGTACCATGCAAGTTAGCTCGTATCTTTAGGCTGTGAGGCTGGACGATGCCCCTCTGGCCTTTAAAAACATATTGATGTGATAGAGTCTTACCCTTTCAAACGAGAAGACCCTTTCGTACCGAGTGCTTTTCCTGCAGCTGTGTGCCTTTGTTGGATAGTTGACAAATCTTGTGTTTGTAAGGGGCTTTGCTATTTTTAAACTGCTTTGCTTTTGTGAACTTCTGGCAATTTGGTTTTTCGCGTTAACTATGGAGAATTAGGGTGGAGAGGGATTAAAAAATTTGCCTTAGAGGGTGTGGGAGAGCCAGACCTGGGGAAGTAGAGGGCCTTGCCAGAGACAGTGTGATCCCCACATTGCTCTCATTCTGTATCAGGGCATGGAGAGAGCACTAACGTAAAAGGTAGGCAACGTAAATGAAGTACACGATAAGTAAAAGGGATTAGCGGTGTTTCAGACACTCCCTTCTTGGGGTGTCCCAAGGTGAAAACATATATTAAAACACAACATTTAACTTGGTTGAAAAAAAAGAAAAAGAGGACAATAGGGAATTTTGAAACATGATAGCTATCTATGAAGAACTTCCTTCTTATTCCCCAAGTCACGTTTGGGAGCTATTGACAACAGAGCTTTGCTGTGATAAAGTGCAAGGCTTTATTTAAAAAAAAAATTATTAAAATTTTTTTTTTAATGTTTACTCTTAGAGAGAGAGGTAGGGAGAGACATGGAGCGTGAGCAGGTTGGCGGGGGGGGGGGGGGCAGAGAGACAGAGCAGTGAGTGATCAGGGAAGGGGCAGAGAGAGGGAGACACAGAATCTGAAGCAGGCTCCAGGCTCCGAGCTGTCAGCACAGAGCCTGACGCAGGGCTCTGTCTCATGAACTGCGAGATCATGACCTGAGCCGAAGTCGGTTTCTTGACTTGTTGAGCCACCCAGGTGCTTAAAATGTTTTAAAGAAAACTACATGAATTTTATATTATAGTTACAGGTGAAAGGGAAAAAAAAGATACATGCAATCAACAGGAATAATGTATGTTGCATGCCAAAGAATCCATTGAGGAGGGAGGTCATCTAGCATGTTATAAATAATAGTTTTTTTTTTTTTTTAATTTCCTGCCTTATCTTAGCACAGAGAATGCTTTACTCATCATTGCATCCCTAGCACCAAGCACAGTGCCTGGCATGGCAGCCCTTAGTTGAATGAAAGAACAAAGCTCCAGTGAGTTCTGGTCCCGGTGTTCCATTGAATACCTCTGTGAATGAGACAGATAATTAATTTCTCTTGATCTTCATTTTGTCCTCTGTAAAAGAGCGAGCTTTTTGGGGCGCCTGGGTGGCTCAGTCGGTTGAGCATCCGACTTCGGCTCAGGTCATGATCTCACAGTCTGTGAGTTCGAGCCCCATATCGAGCTCTGTGCTGATGGCTCAGAGCCTGGAGCCTGCTTCGGATTCTGTGTCTCCTTCTCTCTCTGCCCCTTCCCTGCTCATGCTCTGTCTCTCTCTGTCTCAAAAATAAATAAAAACATTAAGAAAAAAAAAATAGCGAGCTTTTAGTAACATTGATTTCTTCAGGATCCCTGTGGCTTTAAAATTCTGACTCTAAAATCTCAAATGGAAAATTTGTGTTTACATTGCATATGGTGTTTGGTTTTGCTTTCAAAACTTCTGTGCGTAATCTCAACAAATTATTTTCTTCCAGCACAGCGGAGAGTCAATAAGAACTTATTACACGATGGGAAATGAGAAAATAGCAGCCGCTGAAGTCCACTGAAGGTAATTTGCGTGGGGAATGGATGTCACTGTGAACAACACAAGTCATCTTAAGTAGCTCTGGCAGGATGTTCTCCCTACACTTCTAGAAGTTTGTTAGCAAAGCTCATAGAAATTGCTCTTCCCCTTTTCCAAATAAAGATAATGTAATAGATCTTCTATGGAATATTAGAACAGTCTTTTGGCAGAAGACTTGAGAGAAACAGAGTTCACACATTCTGCTCCTTTACGGAACAAATCTAACACACAGAGAATTTCCTTGTCGAATTCTCTACACAGCCATGTTTAAAATAACAGAGTTGTTATTTTAAAAGTAAAGGTTTCCAAATTCATCGGTCCTGGGGGACTTCTTTTTGGCATTTTGCTAGTAAGCAGGATATGTGATGCCATTAACTTAGCCTGTATCTAAAAATCATTTCAGGGTACGCCTGGGTGGCTCAATCGGTTAAGCGTCCGACTCTTGATTTCAGCTCAGGTCATGATCTCACAGTTTGTGAGTTCGATCCCCGCATCAGACTCTGTGCTGACAGCTTGGAGCCTGCTTGGGATTCGGTCTCCTTCCCTCTTGCCACGCCCCCCCCCCCAACTTGCTTTCTGCTTCTTTCCCAAAAATAAATAAAAATAAAATTAAAAAACCAATTTGTGAAAAGACAAACAACTATTCTAGAATACAACATTTTTGTTTTTTCAGAGTAGGATAATGTTTCCCTAAGAAATACTTCACAGAAGAATGTTAGTTTTCTGGAGCTTGGGCATCATTAAAAAATAAGTAGGTAGGTAAGTAGGTAGATTAGATTAGATTAGATTAGATGAATAGGATTTCATGTTTCAGAAATGCTGGATTAAGGAGAGCTAAATAGTGTTTTTCGTTGTGGGTCTTCTTGGGAGTTTCTGATTTGTCATTATGCCATGTGGATCTCCAAGTGATAGGGGTAGAAATTAGAATACAGGTTTTTCCAAGCACATTTGTGTAAGAAAACCCCTTTCTTCTCCAGAGTATTTTGTGGAACTTTAGCCTCGTGGAAGACAATTCGAGGAATAATCTATACATGATGGCTGTTTAGGATATATTTCATGTCAGAATTTTTAGTTTAGGTAAAGCAATTTCTTGAAGAAAATTGAAAACTAGATATGATATCAAGAGAAAATAGCATTATACTTGGCTACTTAGAATAATATATTTTGAATTAAGTTGTATTTTATAATTGATTTCATTATACACCCTGAGTTTTTTTTTTTTTTATGTCCAACACTGTTATGTTATGGTTTTGTGAAACTTAATTTACCCTAGAATTTGAATAATCAAAATGATAAATTATGAGTTGTATAGAGCCTTAGGATTGCCTAAATTGACAATAAAGATTTTTTTTGAGAAATATATATATATATTTTTTTTCAACGTTTTTATTTATTTTTGGGACAGAGAGAGACAGAGCATGAACGGGGGAGGGGCAGAGAGAGAGGGAGACACAGAATCCGAAACAGGCTCCAGGCTCCGAGCCGTCAGCCCAGAGCCTGACGCGGGGCTCGAACTCGCGGACCGCGAGATCGTGACCTGGTTGAAGTCGGACGCTTAACCGACTGCGCCACCCAGGCGCCCCGAGAAATATATTTTTAATTATATAATTGATGACACCACATTATAAATACCATTATAATTTATTTTTTCCAAACTTTTCCAAGCATTGAGGAATATATAAATTGTGAATATTTAAAAAGGAATATATTGGGGCGCCTGGGTGGCGCAGTCGGTTAAGCGTTCGACTTCAGCCAGGTCACGATCTCGCGGTCCGCGAGTTCGAGCCCCGCGTCGGGCTCTGGGCTGACCGCTCAGAGCCTGGAGCCTGTTTCCGATTCTGTGTCTCCCTCTCTCTCTGCCCCTCCCCCATTCATGCTCTGTCTCTCTCTGTCCCAAAAATAAATGAACGTTGAAAAAAAAAATTTAAAAAGGAATATATTGAGGAATATATAAAAAGTGAATATTTTATAATATAAAAACTGGTGAATTTGTAAAAATTGACACAATGGGCTGAATTGGAGGAGCACGATTATTATGTTTTTGAAACAATGATGTTTCTAGAATTCTTAAATGATATATCAACCCATGTTAACTGCGACTTCTCATGTTTAATGATGTTTACAATTAAAATAATACAATAGCAATATAAGATTAACGGTCATAATTAACTCAGAATAGATTCTTTGAAGTGGTTCAAAGGGCTTTTCATAATAAATTACTAGCCTTTAATCAGCTAATTTAAAGCTAGTACTTTTTAGAGTGTGAGAAGTATGTGTTTGTCTCATAAAAAATTAACTTAGGTTAATGAAATGAGTTTGAATGATCCAGATTCACTATACCAAACGAGAGCTATGTCTGATATTCCAGTGAAAGCTTTATTTAGATGGAGTCGAGAAATCTTCGAGATAACAGGCTTTTGACTGTGCTATCTGGAGTGTTATAGCTGAGTCGTGTTCCCAGAAAAAGATCGTTAAGTCTCTTTCAAACTATTGTATGAATGCATTAAATTGGCGAAATAGAAATAAATGGTCTCTTTCGGATTCCTTTCCAAGTTTAAAGAATGTTGACTTTAAAAGGTTACAAAGCCGAATTTTGCCTGTTAAAGTGGTATTTCCACTTGGGAGGCTGGCCCTGGCCGACCTCCGCAATCCTGTTCTATCCACTCACATGCGTTTGTGATAAGGAGAGTGAAGTGTAAGCTAAATTGGGACGAGGCCTGGGCAAGGACATTTCTGCCTGAACACCGGAGACTCCAAGGTCTCAAGGGTGCTGAAGTACAGAAAAAGGGGCTGTCCTAGTGAATTAGAAAAACAAAACAAAACAAAGCACCTCTAGATGTAAAAAGTAAAAATGGGGGTCCCTGTATTTGAGGATGTAAACGATGAAGCTGAAGAGGAAAAAACAGGGGAAGAAGAAAATGAAGACACGGTGAGTAGGAAGGCATCTGCCGAGGAAGGGTATTTGTTCCTCAAAGTTGATCGTTAGAAAAAATGTCTCCTTTCCTTGTTTTTCTGGACAGGTATTCTTTAAGCCTGTGATTGAAGACCTCAGCATGGAATTGGCCAAAAAATGCACCAAACTCATTAGTGACGTAAGTGGCTTAAGTAATTTTTGTCTTCCTTTGCGCTGTGTGTATGGCACTATTATGTCACAGAATCATCGAGTTGGGGACAAAACATTGAAGTCCTCTGTTAAAACACAATTGTTTTTCAGATCATAGAAACTAAGTCCAGAAGTTTTCGCTGATTCCTTCAAGGTCACCTGTTCAGAGAATTTCTGTAGGGAGCAGGTGTCTGTGTTCCTAATCCAGAATGCTGTCCCTTATGAATTTCATTGTCACTCTGGCATGAAATCATAAAGCATTGAATTTCAGAGCACTTTCCTTGTGCGAACCCCAAAGCCTTCTTAGTTTGTACGGTGGTGTAATTTGTTTCGGGAGGATCTCTGTCTAAATGAATGGAGGTTTAGAAAACATTTTGGGGACTTTTTGAGGGCTTTGATAAATGCAATAGTTTTCTAAACTATTTCCAAACCAGGAAAACAAACCATATATATACTTGTATGTACATAGTGTGCATTTACAATTTTGGATTTATGGATTACCGAGCGGCATGTTAAGAACCGTGAACTAGATGATGATGGTATGAGTAAAAAGAAGCATTTTTCTTGTGACTCTTTTCATTAACTGAGATCAGCTTCTATTATATCTCCAGGGAATCTTAGGATTGTAGAATTATTTAACACACACGTGATTATGTATTGGCAAACCGGTAAATATGGAAGCTAGAATTCTAGAAGCCCAAGGAAAAAGGGTTGCTCACCAGGGAAGAGCATTTAGATCCTCATTAAAACGATTGTCAACTATTTGCTAGTACAGAGGTGAATAGGTGCCTGGGGCTGTAGAGAAGCGAGCCCAATACTGGCCATTTCCGAGCCCAATACTGGCCATTTCCGTGGTAGTGAATGAGCAAAGTGATCAGAATATTTGCAAATGTTTGTTTCAAAGGCGGTCAATCCAGGGAAGTGGGGTAGTGTGCCGGCAGGGTCTGGGCTGACTGGGCTCAGTTCCTCAAGGACACCATCTATTACGGTACGATTAGGTCATGGTAACGCGTCTGAAATGTTTAGTGAACTGTCTGGAACATTGTATGCACTCAAGAGATGTTAGCTGTTATTAACTCCTGAGTCTGTAAATTTATGTCTATATCCATTCTGTCCCATTTTAGATATAACTCTGACTCCCTGTGGTTGGTCAGAAAGGGCCAGAGGATGGTGGGAATCATACGACTTCCATATATTTGACGTGTAATGTAATTGGATTTTAAATGGAGTATTTCTTTGTGCTATTACTTAATAGTCCTAAGCTACTGTGTGTGAAAGTTCCTCGTAAACCGTAAGAATGATAAAATGATGACAACAACGAATCCATCAGCCTAGTTAAGATTTACTGAGTGATAGACACAGCGGCGTCTGACGTAGATTCCATCGTTTTTCTCACTTTTGAGGTGAAGAAACGAAGGCTCAGAGAGGTTCATGTCTTGCTGGGTCACACAGTTAAGCAGCGGGGACAAGGAGTAAACACAAAGCCCTTTGGGCCTTAGCTACTCTGCTGTGCTTTCTCTCACTGTGGATTTCCGTGCAAAGTTTATCTTAGTTTTACTCTTATTTATTACTCTAGTATTGCTGATAGTAATGCTACCACTGAAAACCCTAAGTTCCAGAACTCTGGAAACAGTACATCTTCCAGCATTGTTATGTTTTTTATTAAAACAGAATTGTGGATGAGCTAAATTATATAAACCGTTGGCACGGAAGTGGCAACTTCAGTTAGCAGGTGATTTTATTGGAGTTATTTTGGATGAGATAATTTCTTAGTGACTCTTTATTTATTTATTTTTGTTTTTAAAATTCTTTTTTAATGTTATTTATTTTTGAAGGAGAGAGAAGCAGAGCATGAGTGGGGCAGGAGCAGGGAGAGAGGGAGACACAGAATCCGAAGCAGGCTCCAGGCTCTGAGCTGTCGGCACGGAGCCCGACGCAGGGCTCGAACTCACGGACCGTGAGATCATGACCTGACTGAAGTTGGACGCTTAACCAACTAAGCCACCCAGGCGCCCCTATTTATTTATTTATTTATTTATTTATTTATTTATTTATAATTTTATTTTATTTTATTTTATTTATCCCTATTTATTTTTTTAAAGTTCATTTATTTGAGAAAGACAGAGACAGTGTGAGTGGGGGAGGGGCATCCCAAGCAGCCTCCTGAGCACTGTCAGCACAGAGCCCCACACAGGGGCTCGAACTCACGAAACCACAAGATCATGACCTGAGCCAAAACCAAGAGTCAGACGCCTCACTGACTGAGCCACCCAGGTGCCCCATTTTTCAGTGACTTTTAAACCAACCTGATGGTGAGGGGCATGGCTTTTATCATTTTGCAAAAGCCATAGCCATGGTATTTCACTTCCATGCAGGAGAAATCAAACACGTGGCTGTAATTTTTGTATATCATAGATCTGTGCGGCATAGCAGAATATCTTTATTACTTACATATTTAGATCATAGACTGTGGCCTAATTTATATCTGTGTACATGTTCACATTTTGTTTCAAAATAGAATTCTGTGTGTCTTAAGATACTGGCTTAATTTTTGGAATTTATATATTTACCAAGGAATCATCTGAACAGTTACTTCTTTTTTTTTTTTTTTTTCTATTTATTTTTACTTTTGAGAGGTGGGGAGGGGCAGAGAGAGAGGGAGACACAGAATCCAAATCAGGCTCCAGGCTCCAAGCTGTCAGCATAGAGCCCGGTGCGGGGCTCGAACTCACAAACTGCGAGATCACGACCTGAGCCGAAGTCTGACGCTTAACTGACTGAGCCACCCGGGTGCTCCTACTTCTTTTGCTTCTGAAACAAAAATGAAAAGAGGAGTTCGGACAATCATTTTTGAAAAACACATTTTAATGTACACTTTCTGGACCAAGCAAAAGTTCTAGTTTTTAGAAGTTTGGTTAAAAAGTAAGGTATATTACGAAACAGCCACTTCATTCACTGTGTGAATAAAGTGTGAGGCCGTTTTTCAGTTTGGTTTTTGGTTCCACCTAGTTTCTGCCTTTCACTTGCCCTGCTCATATTGTACAGTTTCCCTCTATGGAACTCACTTCCCAATCTTAAAGACACCTGGTCCTCTGAGGCCACCTCTTTTATTTTTCTGTTAACTATGTAATGCTTTTTATTTCTCCAGATATTCCCTCTCTCATTCTCTCTCTCTAGGCCTGTTAGTCAACGATCCAATGAATTCTTTGAATACGTCAAACCTGTCAAACCTGGCTATTGAGCCGTCAGAATCATTGATCTAGTGGCCTTTTGTGAGGTGGTCATAAAAAAATACTAGGTTAAAGGGGATGTTTTGGTACCTTTCTTGCAAATTAGGCAGCAAGAGTTTCTGCTGAGCGAGCGCAGCCACATCTGCACAGAGCCTGTGACTCAGTGTTTTGGTTCAAACCTTCCGAGGGTGTTCACTTGCATGGCAGCAGAAAGAACATTTTCCAGGCAACTGAGCGTTGTTTGTTGTGGGTAAATCCTTCCAGCGCTGAAAACACTAGATTCCGTGGCTACCCCTCCAGAGAGAGCCCCGACTGTGTGAAGAGAGTCTGGGACGGCAGATTTGCTTATGAGTGCCCCCCACCCCCCCTACCTCACAGTGATGGGGCCACAGTTCTTTCTTCCAGGGTTTGCTGCATTTAGCCAGTATGGTTCCATTTGAGAAAAGACTTTGTCTGTACTTTTGGTTGAGCGCCTTAACAAGGAGATATCCTCGGACATTTCTACATTTGTCACCCACGTTCAGCCATTAGCTAACCTCATACCAACAGACTGGGCTAAGTGAACAGATTTAACTCTAATTGTAGTTGAGACATGGCAGGATTCCTGGGCATGGTCAGAGCAGAAGCTAAATACTTGGGGTATCTTATTGATGATTAAGTCATCAACTTTTCCCACCTTTCCCCCCCTCAATTAGAAAGGAACTTGGATGGGGGCGCCTGAGTGCTTCAGTCGGTTGAGCATCCGACTCTTGACTGTGGCTCAGGTCATGGTCCCAGGGCTGTGGGATTGAGCCCTGCAGAAGGCTCATCACTGAACATGGAGTCTGCTTGGCATTCTCTCTCTCTCCCTCTGCTTTTGCCCCCTGCTCACTCTCTCTTCCTAAAATGAATTTAAAAAACCGGAAAGTAACTTGCACAGGATCTCGGTTATGAGTGCAAGATGGCCACGAGTAATAGGCAAACCCTAGCACAGAGGCTTAACAAATAGGTGCGGTTTTTTATTTTCACATAATGACACCTGGAGGTAAGGGTCCAGTCTTGGTACAGTGGATGTTGTCAGTCTCTCAGGTTCCTTTCCCTCTGCTTTGTCATCATTAGTTTGACGACCTTCTGATGACACCACTGCTGTTGCATCCCTGTGACGGGGGAAGGAAGAAAGTAGACGAGCAAAATGTCAAGGGATTGTGCCAGGAGGTCTCTCCCCTTTATTCCAGAGACACCAGGGACACTGCTGGGAAGACTTCTACAAATGTCCCCTGGCCAGAGCTGGGCACCGGGGGAGGCCGCTCACTTGCCAAGGGGAGGGGGCAAAACATGGCTGGTTTAGAGCAATTCATCCTGACACTCAGACAGGGGCCTGGCTACTCTCATAAATACATTTGAGTTCTGTTATTGGGACAGAAAGGGGTCGCATAGGCAATCTAGCCAATAAATGGGGCCATGGCCATATTAGGAAGTAGCTGTCGACTCAATGATTTTATTTCCCCTAGGATTTTGTGTCCCTTCTAGGTGTGGTTCCCTTTCATCTAGCTTTTTCCATGATCCCGGTATAGGAAGGCTAACAATACGTGACATTCTTTAGATAAAACTTTAAGTCATTTGCTTCTTGTCACCCATGTTGTAAAATTCACTACAAGTACAATATGAGTGTCCATAAGCAAATCATACGTGTCCGTGTGTGTGTGTGTGTGTGTGTGTGTGTGTGTGTATCTTTTCAATAAAGACCAAAGAAAGGAACGGGGATCCCACTTAAGACTGAACCATTTGCCTGCACAGCGAAGGAAGGAAGCACTTCACCCTTATCCTGTGCGCTTGTCCTGAACATTCTGCTCAGGTCAGAGCTTATCGGGAGGCCCGTAGCCATAGTGCATACCACTGCAGTGAAGAATGTGGTGGCAAAAGATAAAAATAATGAGCCAAACTTAAGCCTAATGATAGGTTCTTTTCTCTCACACTTAATTATATAACGGGGCTACTTTTTTTTTTTTCTCCTTATGATCAAAATAGCCTACTATTTATCATACTGCCATTAACGGTTTAATTACTGGTGGCTGAGGAGGGTGATTTGCAGAGACCTAAAATTATGGCTAATCTCTGAGAAGAAAAAAGGTAATTTAGTGCTCAGATAAGATAAATATGTTCCAATGTTGATTTCAGGAACAAAGCAAATGTTTAATGCGGTAGGCGTCTGATACCTGAGTCGCAGCTGTGAGACACGGTATTTTGAAATAACTTTACTTAGTATGTTCATATCTGGTCGTACCCCAGGTCAAATTACGTCCCTCACATCAGGTTGACATGTGGTAAAATCTCTAGGTAATGCTAATGTGCAAGCAGTGTTAGTCGTGTCCTTGAGGAACCAGGTAGGTATTCAACTGAACTTCACTTTTAGGTTCTAATTAGGGAGACCATGTAATGTATCATCCGACCTGGGACATGTTTTTCAGCCAAAGCGTTTACAGTGTTGGGTAGCCAAACATGACTTTATTACAGGGTGATGCAACTTGTAGCAAATTACCTTCATCCTCTCAACTAGTCATAAATTTTGCCTCGCCAGTTTTCAGATTGGGTGGCAACTGGTGTGACAGGGTGGACAGGGCCTTGTCCACAGATCCTGACTTCTTTTCAGCTCATGTGTTCATGCAGGGTCTACCTGCAGAGTGACAATTCTGGCCCCTCCTTAAGGGGAAAGGACTGACTCATTTTACTGCGGGGGGTGAGAGCACAGATGCGCGTGCTCAGCTCAGCCTCTCTGGCCTTTGTCTCGGGCACCTGCCTGCCCGTGGCATTCTGGAGTGGTCTCCTACACCAGGTGGCAAGCTTTCAGGGCTCCGTCTGCTCCTGTCGGGGGAGGGGAGGCAGCTGGGGAGGCCTGTGGGTGCTCATAAATTCGGTAAGTTTGATTTGAGCAGAATTAATCAGTAAAGGAAGCTCATTGTGGCCACAGTTTGAGCCCCTTCCTCTAATCCAGCACGGAATGATGCTAACGGGAACCTCCACTTCTTTGGCTTCTGCCGCTCCTTCTTAATTGGTTACATCCCTCCCGATGGCTACTTGTTCTAAGCCTAGAGGTAGGCAGCTAGGTTTCTGTTTGATTGTAGGCTTAACCGTGTCGTCAGGGGCTTGAAAGTAACGATAAGCTAGGACACCTGTCGAACGAAAGAGGAGTGTATGGTAATAGGCTGAGCAAGCCGGGCAGACAGGACCCACGGTCAACGGGAGTCCACCAACGTGACCCTTGATGATAACGGATGCTTACTTAAGCAACAGTCTTTCTGTCCTGTGTCTCATCACCCTTGCAGGTCTGTGTTAGATACCTGTGTATGTGATTTGGCTGGTGTCGAGCATTATTCCTCATTTGAGTATTTCCTTCAGAAAACGGGCTTTCTCAAGTAATTCTCATTCTCCTGTTCAAAAAAGGACCATTCAAATGGTTTTTCCTCTTTCTTGTCTTATGTCAGTTATTCTCTCTTTTAGATTCATTATAAAGAAGAATATAAAAAGTCTAAGGACAAGTGTACATTTGTGCCTGACACGCCCATGCTAAACCACGTAAAAAACATTGGTGCTTTTATTTCTGAGGTAAGGCACCCAAACTTTCAGAATGGCTTGCATTTTCATTTCCTGTTTGTGTAGATAAAAGTCTATGCGTTAAAATTAGAGAACAATAGTTTTGAGAGCACCACTGAATGTTGGCAATATCTATATAATCATGTAATTCTACACACAATGTCAATTAACTCTAAGGTTGACATATTTTATTATATATGTCTCTATTTTGACTCCAGCTGTTTCATACGTATGTAGGATTACTCTTGAAAAGAAAGATTTTATTCAATAGGTAGAAAGTCCTGGAAAAATTGTTTTAGAAGTTCCATTATTTTATTTCCGGAGAGGTGTATTAGATATAAATTGTTGAATATCATTTTGAAAATCAGTAAAATTTACCAGCTGATTCTATACAATGTAGTATCTTTGGTAAGTAATTTTAAATCAATTTCAACCATTTTTGAGTAGGATCAGTTCAACAGAGACACTTACGAAATCACAGAGTGAGAAATGCACTCCATTCATTTTCCAGCTGAAAAATCATATAGTCTCTTTCTGAGAGCATTTCAAGCTACAGTTTATTCTGCATTATAAAGTGCACTATTAACAATGATATCTGTGAGAAGGCATTTCTGTAGTCTGTGACTAGATCACTTAGAAAAGATAAATGTGAAACGAGGATGAGTGAAATCGTATTGTAATTGACTGACCTCTAGTGTTTCGTCAGCTATGTTGGAAAAAGATCAACATGATGTTCTTGGGATTATTTTCCCTCACGTGAAAACATTTTGCGAACTGGCAAATTTTCTTTTATTAAACACCCAATTCCAAAGAGTCGTGAGAACACGAGGTTTACACCTTGTCTACGCTTGATAAACCCACGCTCAAATCTAGCCCCGAGTGGGAGCTATAGAGTGTGGAGAAACGTGGTTTTGTTTGTTTGTGTTAGCTGTTATTTCTCCGGTGCGGAGACTCTCTTGATGTCTTCAATTCCTGATGGATTCTTTTTCCTGAAGGAGTTAACTGCAGAGCAAGGAAAAAAGGAAAAAAAAAAAAAAAGGAAGTGGACAATCTGTTGTGTTACTTTGAACCTAATCTTCCTGAGGGAGACGGTGAATGAAATGAGTCTTTCTTTTTATGAGTAATGAATGTTTGGGATCACTTAGAGATGGTGCAGATTGGAGGTGGGAAGGCACAGAAACAGCACCCTCACTGCCCCCCCCCATCTCTGCTGCAGTTGTGGTAGAAGGAGGTTAAAAACATTTGAATAAAGGAACACTGTGCATTCGGGTTCTAGACAGTACACTCTAACAACTTGTGTTTTCTGGAATAGCTCACTTGTCTCATTTTTCTCATGTTTTTCTTTGCTGATCAAACATTTGAAACTCTCAATATATACAAACAGATTTACTTTTAGAAATGTGCACGGGTTTAAATAGAAAAATAGTCATTATTTCCTTGAGCGTCTCATTTAAAGCTTTTTCCGCGATACATTGGATTTATCTCTGTTCGGAATATGTTCTTCAGCCTAGTATCTAAGGTTCAAATGGTCTTCGGGTTTTTAAATTAATTCTGTTTCTGAAGAAAGTGGCCTTTTATTCTCTTTCAATATTCACAGTGAAAAAAAAAAGTAATACTTATTTTTTTTCCCTTTTTCCCCCTCTGTAGGCAAAATACAAAGGCGCCATTAAGAAGAATCTTTCCAATTCTCTGTATAGGCAGATGCCAGCCACAATTGATAGTGTCTTTGCAAGAGAAGTTACCCAGCTTCAGAGTGAGGTGTGGTTTTCCTAAATTGTTATAATTATATATATATAAAATTGTATATATTTATTATATATATTTATTATGTTTATAATTATATATAATTTATTATATATAATTATATATATTAATCATAGACATATATGAATTTAACTTAATATAATTAGTATCTTAAAATATATTAATATTTAAAATATTTAAAATGTATATTTAAATATATTTAGCAAAAAGTTTGTTTATCTTGGGTCTCACATACTGAATGAAAATTAGAAGCTGCTCATTGATGTGCTGTCAGGAGTCACTGGTGGAGTCACAGAACATGAAAAGGACAGGCAAATTTGTCATCACCCGATGCTGTTTTTCCTAATCCCAGTCACAACTCTTAATAGAGCAAAGTTTGATCTAATTAGGACAGCTTACTTAGGTTGAAATCTTAGAGCAAATATTAAAGGGTTAATGGTTAAATTCAGAATCCACAGGCCTGTGCTTCCTCAGTTAGGCAAGTGGTTCCTAAATTTCCTTTTCCGTGGATTACGGTTTCCGTGTAGAGTACCTCAGCTGGAAGTGGCCATTTCAGTGGTTGCACGGTGCAGGGGAAATTAAAGACTGTCATCCTATAAACCCATTTTGAATCCCCCTTTTGTACATCAAGACATAAGGAATATGTAATGCATTTCATTTGTTGTATTTCTTAAAATAGAACTTCAAAATAGAGTATTTCACCCCTCTCTCACCCACTTACTGTTTCGTTTTCTTCATAGCGCAGTTTGTTTGTTTTTTTAATGTTTTAACTTCATTAATCTGTTCCTGGTTCCCTAAGTGACATGAGAGCAGGGACCTCACATGTCTTGTTCTCTGTTCTACCCCCGAGCTTAGAATATTCCTTGGCAGACAGGGGGATATTCAGTAAATACTTGTAAAATGGATTTTGTTGAACTTGTTGATTCCTTTGGTAAGGAAATGTTGCCTTTTACATAGTTCATACGTAAACTTTACGCTACATTTTAGGTTAAAAATAATCGTGAACACATAGATGTGCTTACTGTGTGTCCGGGGCCGTTCTCTGCATTTGACATATATTTGCATCACATAATCCCCATAACCGTACTCTGTGAGAGAGTCTCACTTCGGAGATGTGGAACCTGAAACAGAGGAGCTAAGGAACTTACCTGAGACCACACAGCCAATAAATGGCAAAGGCAGCGCATGAATGTGGATCCAGGGTCTGGGCTGTTAACCACACACTGTTATCACCTCTTTTTGCCACTGTTTTTCGTATTCAAAAAGTTTACTTCTTCCTTCGGAATCTTTTTAAAGTAGAGGAGAATTTAAAAATAGTCTGAAAATAAAGTGCTCTTGAAAACGACTGAACATCGTTATCTTTTGCAGAACGTTTCTAAGTACCTGATTATTACAAATTTAAATGTCTGCTGTGTACTCAGCTTAGCAGTAAGCGCACCTCAGCTGCACAACACGAGGCTAAAAATGTATGATATCAGGGTTTGGCATGGCTGACCATGACTAATGTGCCCCCTTTTTTTCCTTGCCAACATCTGATCACCTACCCACTTACCGATAATACAGACTATTCTGTAAAGCAAATCAGTACACTTGATATGTGACAAACAACAGTTATACAAGAGAGGAAGAATATTCTTTTTCAAAAAAATTATGTTTGTTTTTGAGAGAGAAAGGCAGGGTGCAAGTGGAGAGGGGCAGAGAGAGGAAGACACAGAATCTGAAGCAGGCTCCAGGCTCTGAGCTGTCAGCACAGAGCCCGACGCGGGGCTCGGGCACACGAACCACGAGATCATGACCTGAGCCGAAGTCGGACGCTTAACCGACTGAGCGCCCCAGGAATATTCTATTCTTAGTTTTATACTTGGGAAGGTAACATTGTCAGATATTTACATCTGACTACATCTGATATTTACATCTGATATTTACATCTGATATTTCACTGCTATGAAAATGTACAACTTTTCTCACCTTGTTATGGCAGAAACAGAGCTATAGTACATAAACACATGCAACATAGAGCTTAACGTGAAAGATAATCCATAGTGTATATTGTAGAATCTTTTTTTTCCCTCCAGAATAAGTTGTCACTTACATTGTTAACATGTGTTATATGCATAGCACATGTTATAGAGAGTGTGCACCCTGGGAAAGACATGTATGTGCCCCCAGCACTGCCCACTATTGTAATTAATCACTGAACTTGTGAGGAAGAAAAACCCTGGATTCTGGATAAAGCATCTATTTCAATGGAATAATGTAATGTAATAACCTGTCAGTGTGATGTAATCACATTTCTTGAGATTTGTGTAAATCAGTTTCATTGTTGTTAAAATTAAAGTTCTCAGTGCTTACCGGGTAATAAGACTGGCAAGAAAGTAAAACTATTTGACAGTGTCTGAAAAAATTAAACAACTAACCTTTTACTGTGTCCAGATAGTATCGGATTTGTGGTAGGCTAAATTAGAGTATTAGACAGATTCTGGAAGTTCATGGTGTTCTGGGTTCTAATGAAAAGTTTCCTTAAACTTAGGACACTGGATCAAAATATTATGTTAAAATCAATTTGCCGACATTGTCAGATGCTTTCATTCAAACTAGAATAAGGTGAGATTAGCTAGATTAATGCTCCTGATAGAAAACGACTAAGAGGAAGAAATACCTTTAAAAAAAAGAGAGAAAGATGTAGAGGGTTTTGGATGCCATTTTATTAGATATCCTCCCCACCCACCCCTTACAAATTTTATGAATGAAGACCACAAAGAAAGTTTCTGGAAATGCATGGACCATGCCATGGAATGGTGAGATCCTTCTCACCAGGGCTTTTTCACGCAGAGGCTCAATAATCTCTTATCACAGGAGTAATACAGTCTACTCAGGTGTCTGAACTCAGGAGATATTTGACAGCCTACATTTTATCTGTAGTGGCTACAGGGTCCTGTCTCAGGAGCCTCCGAGGTGTCTATGCTACGGGGTTAGAAGTGCCATTTACCCAGACAGTAGTTCTAAAATCTACTGGAAGTTAGAAATGTATACAGATCTCGTGTATATATGTGACATAAATATATACTATCTCATCAAATGTATAGGATAAACGTATACACTACTTTTATAAACATATTTATGTATATGTGTACAAGACTATTACACAGTGGGGCACCTGGGTGGCTCAGTCAGCTAAGCACCCAACTCTTGGTTTTGGCTCAGGTCACGATCTCACGGTTTGTGGGATCAAGCCCTGCATCGGGCTCTTGGCTAACAGTGCAGAGCCTGCTTGGAAATCTCTCTCTCTCCCCCCGTCTCTCTGCCCCTCCCTGGCGCTCTCTCTCTCTCTCTCTCTCTCAATAAATAAATAAACATTAAAAAAAAAAAAAGACTATTGCAAGTTGTCCTCCATTAGTTAGGTATCCAGTACCAAAGTGGCTTTAATTGTCAAGGTATGAAGAAAACAGTGTTAATTTAGGGAGATGCCACACCATAATGACAAATCCTACGAAATCAAATTTATCGGAAAATTGATTGGCTTGACATAATTTTCCATTAGCTACTCTAAGTATGAAAATTAATATGATAAATTAAAGTTCGGCTGCCTCCAATTTGATGTAATCTTAATTCTAAACTGGTGCTTAGTGGCAGCTATAAATGAAATGACTTTTAATGCTGCAGGGAGAAAATTACACAGCCTTTTAAAGAAAGCGTTCTTTTTAAAATTGTGCTTGATGACTCGCCATTTCTATGATAACCCACTAAGTGATCAGCTGCATTGGTTATATTTATAAAGTCACAAGTAATACAAATTAAACCAGGCACCCAGAAAAAAGGAAATAGTACGTGCTATCTCCTTTTATTTAAGAAGAAGAAACACATCTGATAAAAGTTTCTTCTTGGCCTAATAGACCTGGCCACCCATTAAACTCTTCCTCCTTTCCCCCAAAGTTATAATATAGAATGTAATGAAACTGACATAATGGTCTTTGTCGACTTAAATGGTGGTTCTTAATGGGTTTCCTGTTTAACATAACTAATTGGTGAAAATGTAAAGATATGTTCATGAGAATTAGATATCCTGATGGGTTAAGTCAATGGACAGATACTAACAAGATGAATCGTCCCTGGAATAACATGGGGTGCTGTGTGTGAGTCCTGATAATCAACTAGACATGCAAGATTGGATGTGAGAACAGAGCGGGGCAGAACCGAACAAGACTTAAGGGCATTAGTTGACAGAAATCTCAACATCGCTGTCGAAAGGAAAACATTGTCATCTATGGGTACGTGAGTAATAGCGTATAGCACGGATGAGGTCATAACCTGGCTTGGACAGTTCTAATTAGGAGAGGTCAGACCATATCTGGAACATTCTGGGCATGTTAAGAAAGAGATGGCCTAATTGTAAATTGTGCAGAGGAGGGCATTTAGGGGTATAGGGCCTCAGGGTCTTACTCTGTGCAGATGGTCTGGAGGAATGGAAGTCATTGATAGCTGTGCACCTACATTTGAAGTTCTGTCCTGAGCTAGTCTCCTGCATGGCTTCCAGGGGAAGACAGATGGGGGTTTCATTAAAGGAGGAACTTGGTATCCCAGCTTTCACGATTTAGAGACTGTGATGCCCCAGGGTGAGTTCTCTTTCATGTAGAAGTTTTCAAGAAGAACTTGGTAGGGGAGCCAGAGAGGGGATTTAAATATTAATGGTTGCAACAGGTGACTTTCTTTTTTTATGGTAAATTTCAATGATTTTATTTTTAAAAATTAGTTTTACAATTATCACTTTAATTCTCCAGACAAGTATATTATATCTAAGGTAAACAAGTGGTTAATAGTGTTTATTAAGACCCATGAGGAGTTTGAGTTCATGAGAATATTTATTTTTATTAAATTTTTTTAACGTTTATCAATTTTTGAGAGAGAGAGAGAGAGCGAGAGAGCACACGTGCACGTGAGTAGGGAAGGGGCAGAGAGAGGGAGACACAGAATCCCAAGCAGGCTCCAGGCTCTGAGCTGTCAACACAGAGCCCGATGCAGGGCTCAAACCCACGAGACGTGAGATCGTGACCTGAGTGGAAGTCAGATGCTCAATCGACTGAACCACCCAGGTGCCTCAATTTTTAGTTATTTATTTTGTATTTAAAGTTTATTTACTTTGAGAGAGAGAGAGAGAGAGCTCAGGAGCAAGTGGGAGAGGGGCAGAGAGAGAGAGAAAGAGAGAGAGAGAGAGAATCCCAGGAAGGCTGCATACTGTCAGCACAGAGCCCAACGCCGGGCTTGATCCCACGAACTGTGAGATCGTGACCTGAGCCGAAATCAAGATTTGGACACATAACTGACTGAGTCAACCAGGCACCCCATTTTTCTTAAAGTTGAGAATATTTAATAAACTCATTTATTCATGCATTCGCCAAGCATTTATTGACTTCTATACTCCATCATTCACTATGATAGACACAGGATATTAAAAGATATCTAAGAAGATATAGACATCGCTGTTAAGGAGCTTGTATTAGTAAAAAGTTTTCCTCAAGTTTAGCTGTATTCCTTTTCATTAAAAATTAGATCTTGTTTTGTTCTTGGTGAATACTCTTCTAGTTTTTCTCTTCAAATTGTCTTTATTCTCTTGTTTCAAGTTATTCTAACTCTATAAATATTTTCGTATTATAGAACTTTTAATATATATTTAAAACTAATTTTAAAATCATTCATTCATTCCTGTTTTATTTTCGTTCGTTCATTCATTGAGCAAATACTCATTCTTCCTTACTTTATGCCAGCACTATTTTGGGTTCTGAGCATTCAGTGAGCTAAGCAGTTATGTTCTAGTGAGGGAAGACCGAAAATCAGTAATTCTACAAAAAATGAGAGTAATTGAAAATTGCTAGGGAGAGACATAGGATTATAGAATAGACTAGGGGGAAGGGGCTTGTTTGTTGCCTTCTGGATCTTCCTTTTTCTAACTCTGTTGTTGAGTTTGGTTACTTCCATTTTCGAAGCAATCTTTCTCACGCCTTCTCTCCATCCCAGGAGGAAACAGATTGGAGTGATAGCAATGGATAGTGTTTTCATGATGCTCGTTTCTCTCCCAGAGGACATTATCTCAGAAATCTGCCCGCATGTTATATTTTCTCCCAAAGGTTAGGGCGTTTCATGAGGTTTATGTTATAATATAACTGTGCCTACAGAAAGTCATAACAACTAATTAAAAGATGAAAAAATTCACCTATAAATGTCTGATCATTTCCCCCCACCGTGTCAGTTGCTTTCCCAAGATTTAAACCTTGGACATTTATGACCCCCAAAGGCTCATAGATTTGGAAGGTTTCCCAAAACTGTAGCTGAGATTCAAGCGAGCTGCATATGGGTGGGAGTTTCAGCGTACGGAGTTTTGAAATCAACAGTGAAGAGTTAGAATTACAAGTCTAACCTGAAGCACTAACATTAAAGCACTGTGTATACTCTCTCATTATAGAAGCTTAGGCGACCATGTCCATCATGATGGTATTCAAAAACACAAACTTCTAGCGAAAACACTGAACTTTAACAGGTAAGAATTTAACATACCCCTGAATGAAACTAACTGATGTGTGTTTTTTAAGGTTGCCTATAAGCAGAAACATGATGCTGCGAGAGGACTCTCAGATTATGCTCATATGAAGGAGCCACCCGAGATCAAACATGCCATGGAGGTCAATAAACACCAGAGTAATGTAAGGAAGCCATCCCTCGTGATTTTCTGGGGAATTGTAGTTCACCACATGAGGGCTAATGGATATGCTGTCAAAATTTAATTATTACAGCTCTCCTATTCAAACAGGACTGTAAAATTTCTTTCTTTCTTTCTTTCTTTCTTCTTTCCTTCTTTCTTTTTCTTTCTTTTTCTTTTCCCTTCCTTCCTTCCTTCCTTCCTTCCTTCCTTCCTTCCTTCCTTCCTTCTCTCCTTCCTCCCTCCTTCCTTCCTTTCTTTCTTCTTTCTTTCTTTCTTTCTTTCTTTCTTTCTTTCTTCTTTCCTTCTTTCTTTTTCTCTTTCTTCTTTCCTTCTTTCTTTCTTTTTCTTTCTTTCTTTTTCTTCTTTCTTTCTTTTTCTTTCTTTCTTCTCTCCTCCCTCCCTCCCTCCTTTCTTTCTTTCTTTCCTTCTTCTTTCTTTCTTTCTTTCTTTCTTTCTTTCTTTCTTTCTCTTCTTTCCTTCTTTCTTTCTTTTTCTCTTTCTTCTTTCCTTCTTTCTTTTTCTTTCTTTCTTTTTCTTTTCCCTTCCTTCCTTCCTTCCTTCCTTCCTTCCTTCCTTCCTTCCTTCTCTCCTTCATCCCTTCTTTTTCTTTCTTTCTTTCTTTCTTTCTTTCTTTCTTTCTTTCTTTCTTTCAAATCTCTCAGTGTTCAGTCAGAAGTCCATCTGAATTATTCTGTCAAAAGCATAAAAACCTTGTGGAATGCCTTTAAAATGTCAGGCACTTACAGATGTTAGAAACTGTGCTTTGGACCTGTAGGGTTATTAGCATTTCCTAGAGTGCCCTTGGCTTGATGGTGAAGCTCCCATAGTTTCCAGTCTAGAATTACAGAAGAACTTGGAGAAAGGGCCCCATAAATCACTGATCCAGGGAAGAGTCACAAATGCTAGTGAGATTGTACCCTGTTTCTTTTGGAATGTATATGAAGAGCAAATTGTCAAACTCAATACCCATTGAGAACATGAAAGCAGTTAAACAAGCCCATAGAAAATGAAAATGAATTGTTTTTTAAAATGTTTATTTATTTTTGAGAGAGAGACAGAGAGAGAGAGAGAGAGCGCGCGCGCGCGCGCGCGCGCGCGTGAGTGGGGGAGGGGCAGAGAGAGAAGGGGACAGAAGATCCAAAGCGGGCTCTGTGCTAACAGCAGTGACCCCATGCGGGGCTCCAACTCGTGAACCTTTGAGACGAAGCTGGACGCTCAACTGACTGAGCCACCCAGGCACCCTGAGAATGAATTCTTTTATAAGTTAGCAGATTATACAGTTGTAAGTTAGCAGGCACATGAAAACTTTCATGTGTTTGTTCAATGACCACCACTCTCCTGGTGGCCTAGAAGAATAGTTTGTTCCTGAAATTTCAGTGGAAGCCTATTTCTCTCCCCGTTATCAGTTCTTTGCTCTCTAGAAAGAATGCAGGAACTGTGTGTTTGGGTCTTTATGGGTTAGAATCAGTTACGATAAAGGTGTCTGCCTTAGCTGGGTCAAGAAACTCCCTTTCTTTGGAAAGTACCTGATACATCTTGGTCATCTCACGTGGGCTCTGTCCCACCACTGCGTTCCTTTATTGAATGGTGCTTTGCTGACTCTGTCTCCAGAGCCCCGGCTGTTCAGTGTCTCTTTGCAGGTTGGCAACAATTATCTGATATTAAATTGTAATAGGTCAGTGCTTAAGTAAAAACTGAGTGAGGTTTTACATTTTAATTCTAATGTGTAAACATATGCCAATAACAAGACAATTTTCTAAGATGGTTTAACCTTGATAAGAGATGAGGAAGCTACGTGTCTGTAATTACCAGCAAGGCCATTTTAAGGGGATGCTTTGTAAGAACGGTTTGCTTACAGAATGAGGATCATAATCATAATAACTACCACTTAGCGAGCCCTGCTGCATGGCAGGAACTGTGCCAAGACCCTGATCATTTCCAGTTCTCGCAAAGTCCCTGCACTGCATCCCAGTTTGTAGATGAAGAAAACGAGACCAAAGAGTCAAACTCCCAAGTCCACGCTCTCCATTACGCCCTGCTACCTCCCTCTTAAAAGTCACTGGTTACCGGTCAAGATTTTACGTGAAATTTTTTTTAAATGTGGGACCAAATAGGTTATCATCAGAATTTAGATGAACAGATTCAAGGCGCTGCAGGAAAGAAGGTGGTGACGGTGGTCCGGGAGGGGCCGGACCACATTACACGGACCCTCGGGAAGCCTTTTCCAACTCTATAATTCAATGAAATTCAAATACGGAAGTTCCTTATCATAGAACCGGGGTTATTATTTTAACTGTGCCTTTTCTTTTAAAAGGTCTTTGATTGAGGGATTGAGGGAATAGAGTATAAAGGCCTTTTCTCTTCCATTCAATACTGTGTACTTATGGGAGAAGGGTGTATTTACTTACACTCCTCTGCCTTCTCGGCTCAACCTTTACATGCAAAGTTTGTACATATAATAGGATTTAGAAAGTGTTTAAGACTATTTGCTCAGATTTAAAGTGAGAATGATATTTGTATTCTACCTGTGAAGTAGTTGATATTCCCCTAGAGTCAAGGCACTCAGAATAATACATTTGTTGTCCCTAAAATATGAGATTTAAACCTAGGTCTGCAACGCCCCAAGAAAGCAGGAACTTCTCTTGGCTCGTAGGTGAGGCGACCACATCTCCACAGTAGACGACACCCTGTCTCCCATAAAGCTTCATTCCGGTCAACCTCATCTGCCCAGAACTAACTAACAGAATTACCCTTTTGTAAGGTGGAGTGCCGCTTTACGTTGTGCCCCGAAGTGACGCGATTTAATGTAAACTAAAATGTGTAGCACGTGTACATCTGATTTACTTAGAAATAATGCAAAGAGGCATCCTGGCTTGCCTTTTTATGTTTCTCCCCAAAGCAAGTGAGTTTCCACTCTCTGTTGAGAGAACCAGGACACCAGGACAGCTGTGCTTTAAGCCTTGTAATTTCTGCCTTCTTTCAGCTCAAACTTTTATTAGAACATCCACCAATGGGCTTAAGGGTGTGATCTTTCTTTCAGAAACTCTCTCTCCCTCAGGCCTTGAGAGGAGAGGGCTTCGGGGAGGGCCATCTGAATCCTCACCTCTGCGTAACTGAGAGTTTCAAGAGGAAGGCTATTCTAGGGGTGCTAGTCTCTTCTGTCACCCCCAAATTCAGTGAGCACGGAACAGGGGGGAAATCATTTGTCTGAATACCCCCCACGGTAGCACATAACAGAAAAGGAATTCAGAGTCAGACCACATGTTGCCTGGATGACCTTGGACAGGTTACTTAATATCTCCAAATCTCAGCATTTCCATCTGTAAAATGGGGCAGTGATAATCTACCTCACTGGGCTCTCACGAGTATTAAATGAGATGGTACATGTGAAGGGCTTTGCAGAAGAGCTGTTCCATAAAATATGAGTCCTCTTTGGTCCTCCTCCAATTTTAAAGGGTGATTTGAGAGGTTAGGATGATTTCATAGTCAATTTGAAATAATTAAAAGAGCTTAGATTTAGAAAAGAGCCAACTCAATATGCAATTTATTTTAAGAAGCGTTTAGTTCAGAAGGGCACGTTCAAAATATTTCTGAACCCATATAACTACCTATCTTGTTGATACTAAAATCAAGAAATTATTAAAAACAGCCAATCTAAATCCTTTCGTATCTTAAGGGATGTACCCCTGCCAAATTCTTCTAATGTAATTTAGAGGAACTGGAGGTAATCTATCCTGTTACTTTCCCCTAAAGATGGGCTCGAAATGAAAACCCCAGTAACATGATTAGTTCTCATCAATCTTATCAGAGACGTGAAACCCAATAGGTCTGAAGGAAGTCAAACAAAGTTTGAATTGCCATCTTCAGTTTTGCAAGTAATGTGGTCTGGATAGACTTGGGGTGAAATTGGAGTGATAAACTTTTCCAAAACACCATATTGGTAATCAATTCAATGTGTATTAGAAGGGAGTATTCAGCAGGGAAACAAGAGACTTAATGTCCTTTTTGAGCATGAGGTATATACTTCCTTGATGGCAATAAAAACTTATCAGGAGATACAATTTCTTTTCTTTTCCATCAGAAAGTGAAAAAGCTTAGAGATAAATCAGTAAAATGATACTGGAAAAACATTCGTGGTTCCCTGTGATTTCCTGGTGTGACTTACAATAACAGCACTTCAGGACTTAGTATTAAAATAGACACATTAGTGTTTTGTTCATCTCCAAGAGTAGTTAGTAATACCCATTCTGCCTTCTTTACAAGATTACGGTGGTGGTAAAATGAAGTCATGAGTAAGAAAATGTCTGTCAACTCTAAAATGATTTTTGTAAACAAGACAGGGATAAAAACGACAAAGATAAAGCCCCATATTCTACTCCATCTTTTAGGAAATGGAAAACTTTTCTGCCTTCTGATGAATATCAGATCCTGCATTTACTTGTACATAAAAGGTTTACATTCTCTCAAAAAAACATATGTACAATGTAATATTTTACTAGTTTTTTACGTACAGCATGCCCAGATGGAAATAAGCCTACGATGGGATTTCCAGTCCATGTGCCTATCTGATGATACCTGGGAGCTGTTCTCATGTGAGAGTTTCCGATGACAATAAAAGTATTTCTTGAGAATGACTTCACCAGCGCTTTAAGATTATCACTAAGTACAGGCCACACGACTCACTTCCGTTCTGCAGACTTAAAAGATGTCCATCCTATCTAGTCTCTTCTCACCAAGAATCATGTTACCCTTCAGCAGAGTAGCAAAGGGAATGAATGGTTCTGGGCCAGTTGGATTTGATTTATTTAAGTCTACTCAAGGGAACGTGGTGAGATAAGAAGTTCAAAAAGAAATTTTGATGGAATTAATATCTCTATTGGAGGCAACGAAGAACACATTGGACACTGCAGAAAAACATGAAGTGGAGATGGCATTCGTCGGGAGTTTCTAGAGTTAGCACCAGAACTCCGCCTCAAGTGAGCTAAGTAAAACATGAGAATTTATGGGTTTACATGATTAGACATTCAAGCTGCCTTCAAGTGTAACTGGATGCAGAGATCACAGTGTCACCGGGACTCTTCCTCTCGACCCGTCTCGTGGCTTTGCTTTCGGATGGACTCTGTCGAGGTGGTCTCAAGATGACAGCTGGCGTTTCCAAAACCAAATCGTCCCCTCAGCAGCTGATCCCAGAGAGAAAGACAGTAGGTCTTTCTCCCTCAGCCTCGGATCCATCGGTGCCTCTGGCCCTCCCTGGGTTATGTGTCTGCCCTCTTATCGATCATGGTTTCCAAGGGGATGGGGTATCTGATTGGACAGACTGTCATGTGGCTGTTTCTGTCATCAAGAAGGTAGGCTGCATTGGACAGCCCCACCAATTCACGTGGAGTGACGGAGAGGCGGTTTCCAAAGGAAAAATCCCAGGCGGATTAAAAGAAAAGGATAAATGTCCATTACAACGGAAAATGACCCAGAGACGTGGGAAAGGGCAGGGAAATAAATTTAGTGGGGGAGGGGGGGTGGGGGGGAAGATAAGAGGAAGAGATCAAGCAGGTATAGTAATAATTCTAGGTGTTCCTGAAGAAGAAACCGCAATCATTCTCTACAGATATTATTAAAAAGGTAAAGCAGTTTATCTTGGATACAGGATCAGCGTATAAGAAAATGGTCATCGTATGAGAATTCCTTTATTGCCTTGGTTGGGACCTATAGAAGGAAACAATCAAACTTCATCGAAAGGTATAATAAGAGATTTAAAGAAGTGGGGAAACACACTTTCTCCTGGGAAGAGACTGAAGTATCTCTCTTCTCCTTTTTTTCGTCCCTCCTCCGGCTTTTTTCCTCCTCTCCTATGCTCTGAGGACGCAGTAGGGAGCAACACATTACACAAAACAAGGTAAAATCAGTCGCTGGCCCTCGAGCTGGCACGCATCCTGGGCTTGATGATTTTCAGGAGCCTCCTGTTTTCTCCTTCTTCAACAGTGTTCTGTGGAACACGAGAAGTTTCTAAGATTCAAGATTCATGAGAAGACAGCCTGAAGAACGGAGACCGGTCGGTCCACTGTTCCAATACAGTTAGCACTTGGGGGTTTGAAGTCATTACGGAAATAGGGGGAAAAAACCATCTATATTCTTTGACCTTCCACTGCCAAACCTCTCTTCGGCCGCATACCGTTTTTCCTCTTCCCGGGTTCGGACAGACTGCAGAGTGGAGCCAAGACACATTGTGGACACTTGAGAAATGTCAGGCGAGCCCCCCTCAAAGCCGGGCAGCCGGCACACCACCAAGTTCAGACATCGTTGCTCACGGTGCAGCCCAGGAGCTGGTGGCCCTGCGCCTCCCCACATGAAGCCCCGTTCCCGTGGGATGTCCCCACGCACTGATATTCTGGAAGATCTGACTAGCGACCGGGCTCCCGTGCTGCTCTCCTGTGTGGCTCTGTGCCGTCCGCTTGTTTGAATCTGCAGCTCTTGTCAATCTTCATATTTGTTTGGAGTCACATATGCCGGCCTCTAATTTGCAATTTACATGGATGATGGGGCCCTATTCAGAGTACTGCTCCTGCGGCCTTTGTGCCCCTCACCTCTCTTCACGCAGTCATTAGGCTGAGCAGCATATAATTACATAACCCATGCAAAGCTTAGATTTCTGGAAGGTTGCAGCTCTTTTCAGAAAGTAAGGGTTTCCGTTTTTATCCTCATTCTTTTCTAAACAAAAAGACATTCCCCCCCCGTGGTTTTTGTATGAATGCAGTAACTTAGAAACAGTTAGTCTTGTAGGTGGGTAGTAATTTCGGTTTGTTTTCACCCGAGAGTCGGTTTTTGTTTACACAGCTTGTGTTTAAGTGAGCGCCGGCTGAGGTTGATTGGCCATCGTTGGAGCGGGAGCGTGTTGCTATTTGAAGCCAATGAAATTGGCTTAATTTTAAATCCCGAAGGATTTAAAATTCGCCCAACAGTATAACTCCGTTTCCAGCCCGTTTTCATGTTTCTTTTGCTGCCCGTGTGCACAAAACCTACCTGAATTACTTGCTAAGGTAAAGCCTGTGAAAACAGAAATAGTGAAGAAAACAGATGCTCTTGCTGAAATTACGCGAATTCTATCGAAGCTGTGTTTACTTGTTAGACAGATTCATGATTATAAACACAGTTTAAAAAAACAGTCTTGGTGGTGAGGCAAAAGCAAGCCCTTAAAAGAATAAATAGAAATGTATGTAAACATTTCACCAAAATGAAATAATATAATGCGTAGGGAGCCTATCAAAGTATTGATGCATTTTCATTTCTTGTACCTGATAATTATTTTTGAAGGAAGTAAGAAAGTACAAATGGTTTTTAACTCTACAAGACTGAAAGGAAAATAACAAGATACATTATTATTATCTAGAACACTGGCTTATGTAGATCAACAGGGGAATTCATTAGAATGCGGATTCTTGAGCCCCATTTACCGAAATTCTGTTACGTAGGGTTGGGGACGGACCTCAGGAATCTAGTTTTTGAATAAGTACCTTAGATGATCCTACTGTAGAAAATTCACAGGCAGCATTAGAAATATTTGTATTGTACCAATATAAATAATTGTGCATTTGGTGTAGATGTTCAGTTGTAAGTTTCTGTGTCTTACCTTTCTACGCCTTGAAAAAATGAAGGTGGGTCTTAAAAACGACCATTGCTGCACTCTTTGCTTTAGAACTTTAATAGAACTAATGTAATGGACAAATCAATCAGCCCCTGGTGACATTGCCAGGTAGAATTACATCTGGAAAATAGATAAATATTCCTTTAGCTTATGACCAACCTCGAGAAACAGAGAAGTGGACAGATTGGTGAGGTGTTGACCGGGGCGGGGGGCATTATACTAGTTTTGGTCTGGTCTCACTTCCTGTTTGTCAGTCGAATTCAAATCTGAATAACCACCATCACCTAAAGAAGGTTTGATAAAA
Organism: Lynx rufus; assembly: GCF_022079265.1. Lineage (NCBI taxonomy): Eukaryota > Metazoa > Chordata > Mammalia > Carnivora > Felidae > Lynx > Lynx rufus. The sequence continues at coordinate 19,386,934 of NW_025814889.1, read as the reverse complement.
TTTACATATATTTTTCTCTTTAAATTTACATATATTTTTCTATTTTCCGCGCTTCAGTTTGGTTGCATCTCATGTGCATTCAGAGAATGAATGTTCCTTAATGTAATTGCTTTTATTTTTTGGACTCATTGTGATGGTAGTTGCTAGAAAATAAAACTGTCAGGAAACATGACTAGTCTTCCCACACACGGGCATTTTAAGAGTCCAGTCAGAAAAGGAAGAGAAAGCCGGAGAGGAACAGCTTCACACACCCTTACCCCAGGAAATGATTTTCTACTTTCACGTGCTGGGCTTATCCTGCATCCACTGGGGGTCAAGACTGTGTGATGGGCAAGTTAAGGCCCTTGATGAGGATATTCTGTATGTGAATATGCACATACACACGTACCCACGTTGACATGCTTATCAGAGCGGTCTATGTAAAATCCTGTAAGATTGGTTTTGTGCCAAAGTCTTGGGCTCACATTTTTTTATGTTGTATGAATCCAGTTCATATGCAGTAATGCTAGTGAGACTTAGGTATGGCAGAAAAAAGAATGTATCTATTCAAATAAAGGTTGTGCTTAAAAAAACTTTAAAAAACAGCTCATGGTCGGTGGGTTCTCTAAGATGATTTAGCACAGATAAATGATTTTATAGACATTAAGTCTGGTAGTTATATAAATTTACTAATTTCTTTTTCTTTCTTTCAATCAAAACTGCCTCTTGGATCAGATTTCTTATAGAAAAGATGTACAGGGCACCCACACGTACAGTGCGGATCTCAACAGACCAGACATCAAGATGGCAACGCAGATCTCCAAGATCATAAGCAATGTAATCTCTCTTTCTTTTTTTTTTTTTTAAATTTTTTTTTTTTTCAACGTTTATTTATTTTTGGGACAGAGAGAGACAGAGCATGAACGGGCGAGGGGCAGAGAGAGAGGGAGACACAGAATCGGAAACAGGCTCCAGGCTCTGAGCCATTAGCCCAGAGCCTGACGCGGGGCTCGAATTCCCGGACCGCGAGATCGTGACCTGGCTGAAGTCGGACGCTTAACCGACTGCGCCACCCAGGCGCCCCTGTAATCTCTCTTTCTTATCTTGAGCAGAAATGATTTCTTATTTTTTGCAGGAGACAACCTGTGGCCCTGGTAGTTGAATGGTTAATTGAATTGGTGAAATCAATCTGAATTCATGACGTCTCAATTTTTTTTTAATCTGAATCATCCACTTGACTATGTAGGTTATTCAGGTATATGCAGAAGCTGCTCAAAGTTGCCTTCACTATGGCTAATGCTGCCATACTTTCAGAGAAGTAAGTGCTGTGCTCGCATTCAGATGTCTCAGCCTGAAAGTCAACTTTGTCAGTCATCTGGTCTGATATTATCTCTCACCTTACCTTGTCCCGAAGAATATCACTTGGCCTTATTCCCATCGTGTTCCTGTTAATTGTGCAGATTCTTTTTAGCCACCATTTGCCCTTGTACATTTTCTACACATCGTGGCTGTTTTCTTATCTTCTCCAAGATATCCTTCTTGGTTAATACCATTTAACTTAAACATACCTTTGCACCTTGGTTAAAAATGATGACCTAACACAAACCAAATATTTGAATAATGTAGACTATACTCACCTGAAAAATCAATAGCTATTTCCGAAATTTAACTTCATGTTCACCAAAGAGGGCTAAATTCCTGAGATCAAGCGAGCCATACAGGCTGTCTGCCTGCAGAATTTGGGATCTCAATTATCCAGAAATTTCTTCTAATATTTTTTTTCAGGGTTTATACAGAAACACAATGATGACAATGGTGACAGGGTACCAAGATTCAAACTTGGTAATTATTTTACTACAAAAGGGTTGAGTTTATTTATATAACCACACGAAATCAATTTCTGCCCTAGCAGTCAGCATTTTATCATTTGGTGGATTGTAAGGGATGTTTTTTTGTGGACTGACCATCTATTATATTTTATTTCAGCTAATGTTAATGTAATGCTTCATTGGAAAGTAGAAATATTTAACATTCTCATATTTATTCATTTTAGGCAGAGTACAAGAAAGGGCAAGGAATAATGAATAAAGAGCCTGCTGTAATTGGAAGACCAGATTTCGAACATGCTGTGGAAGCTTCTAAACTTTCTAGTCAAGTAAGACTCGAGTGATGACTCCACAATGATTTGATTGAGAGATTTTGTTTCTAGTGGCACAGGAAAATATTTCATCTTAGATAATATCTTTAATTGCAAGACTATGCAAAGATAATGTTTCTGAAACTATTTCAGATAGGATTGCAATAATTATAAATTTCACTAAGGCATAAAAATACGTCCAATTTTAAGCATGAGACAAAGGTTTCTTTTCTCCAGGCTCAAATTCTAACCCTTTTTAATGAGGTGGGCTGTGTTGTCACATTTCCTAGGATTTCGAGAATTCAGCAATCCTGATACCAATTAGATTAGATCAATAATTAGATTGCTATCTATCTATACACACATACACACACTTTGTAACTTGGTAATAAAATATCAATTTCCGAATGCTTTTGTTTAATCACAAGATAAGAAAGAGGTGAGACAAATGAAGGAAACTTTGAAATCTTACTGAAGACCATCAAATAAGATCCGCAAAAGTATAAAGGCAGGTCATGTTTTAGGCTGAAAGTCTCGGCAGGTAAAAATTGCAGTTCTCCCCAAATGAATATATAAATGTCATGCAATTTCAATGACAAGCCAATAGAACTTTTTTTTAAGCATGGACAAACGATCTTAGAGTTTGAATGGAAAGGAAATGCCTGAGAATAGCCTTTAAAAGTATGAAAATGAAGACCAGTGAAGAACTTTAGTTGTGAGTTACCATAACATAATATAAAACCACTGAAATTAAATCAATATGGGATTAGTACAGTAAGAGATAAAATGATCAGTAGGCTAGCATAGGGAATCCTGAAATAAATTCCAATATGTATAAGAATTTAATATACGATGAAAGTGTTGGTTCAAGGCAGTGGGAAGAAGTTGTATTAGTTAATAAATGGCGCTGACATAACTGTCCATCCGTCAGAGTAAAAATAAAATTGGACCTGAATCTTAAACTACATACAAAATGAATTCCAGATGGATTAGAGATGTGAATGTAAACAATAAAATAATTTTTTAAATCTTAAAAGAAAACCCAGGAGAATATACATAGCACATAGGGATAACAGAGTTGTTCTTAGATAAGACCGGAGATCCAGAAGCTATATAAGGGAGAGTTAGGCGTATTTGACTATAGAATTAAAACTCTCTCGATGGAAAATGATAATATTTGCCAGGTCAACAATAGTAATATCAAAAGCGATTTTTATACATGTACGGTGTTTTCAACTTTGACAATACCCGTTCCTCAAGTTGGATTACATTTCAAAATGGAGAGGTGTAAATGAGGAAAACTGTGAAACCAGATAGAAGAACATGATGACATTTGCACCAATGAGAAGACCTACTGTGCTCTAGCTCAGGTGTCTCAATACTCAATATTGTAAAAATGTTAATTCTTCCAAAATTAATGTTAAAAACTCCATGCAAGGGGCGCCTGGCTGACTCACTTGGTGGAGCATGTGACTCTTGATCTCAGGGTCATGAGTTCGAGCCGCATGTTGTGGGCAGAATTTATTTTAAAAACTAAATTAAATTGGGGCACCTGGGTGGCTCAGTTGGTGAAGCATCCAACTTCGGCTCAGGTCACGATCTCGTGGTTTGTGGGTTCGAGCCCTGAGTCGGAGCCGTCAGCGCAGAGCCTGCTTGGGATTTTCTCTCTCTCTCCCTCTCTCTCTCTGCCCCCCTCACACACTCTCTCTCTCAAAATAAATAAACCTAAAAAAAAATTAAACAAGTTAGATGGTCTATAGAGAAGGAAGTGTCTGCGAAAGGCTTTTTCTAATTTTAATTTTTATTTATTTTTTAAAATTTATTTAAAAAATTTTAATTTTATTTTGGGGAGTGAGAGTGAGCGAGTGTGAACAGGTGAGATGGGCAGAGAGAGACAGGGAGAGAGAATCTTAAGCAGGCTCCATACCTTGCACAGAGCCCAATAAAGAGCCTGATCCCACGACTCTGGGATCATGACCTGAGCCAAAATCAAGAGTCAGACACCCAACTGATTGAGCTAACCATTCGCTCCTATTTTGATATTTCAGATTAAGTCACCAGAAATCCTACCATGTGATCCTCCCTGGGTTTTTAGGCAGGTTAAAAAAAAAAAAAATTCAATTCCTTTAGCAACTGTACAACCAGATACCTAAGCAGATCGTAATTTGCAAGTTACATCTTTATTTTCCCCATGACATTCTTGCTGCTCTCATAACCTCATGAGAGAAAAAGGAAAACTGGGCAGATGAATATAGAGGACTCCTGGAATGAACGCGACACGTTCCGTGTGTGTATTTTCAGGGGTGTGAACTAGAGTCGAGGGCAGAAAGTGTGGTTTCTTGTTTTCACTGACAATTCGACCATCATGTATTGTCTTGCTCCTCACCTAATGACAGATTGTAGATACAGGAGCACTCAAAGGCAAAGAAATGCCTAGAAAGGAAGTGACTTAGGAGGGCAGGAAGCAGAGGACCCCGGGGACAGGTGCAGGAGGGGGAGAGCAGATAGCACCAGGAGCACTGAGAGAGGAGGCGGAGAGGAGGTAGTGCTCGTGGCGTATTGTGGAAAGACCTGCCTGATGAAGGGGTGAGAACAAGAGAGCAGGGGGCAGAGTTCTTCCAAGTAACCAGTAAATTGACCTCTGAGGGGTTGAGCCTGGGAAAGGTGATGGAAACCCAAAACCCTTTGTTAACTTGTACAACAGCTTTGCTGCCATACTTGTGAAAGTTTCCTTTTTTAAAATTTAGTAGGCACATAAAATGATGGTCAAGTAATCAGGAGAACATGAGTTAAAAAAAAAAAATTAAAGTGACACGTCGCGTGCCAAGATAATGAGATTCGTGTATTTCCGGGTATCTCAAATGTTAGTGGGGGTAACTGTTGAAGCCATCATCTTCCAAACTTCTTTTCTTTTTTAAGATTTTTTTTAAAGTTTATTTTGAGAGAGAAAGCGAGAGAGAAAATGAGTGGAGAAGGGGCAGAGAGAGAGAGGGACAGAGGATCCGAAGCGGGCTCCAGCAGAGAGCCCAGTGTGGGGCTCGAACTCACAAACTGTGAAATCATGACCTGAGCTGAAGTCAGACGCTTAACCGACTGAGCCACCCAAACGCCCCCTTTTTCTAAAAGATTTTCTTAAGTGTATTTATTTATTTGGCGGGGGGGGGGGGGAGACAAAATCCTTTTAAGAGCAGCTGATTTGTTAATATATTCATATATCGTCTTTATTACTGGAAATTTGTCTACATGGTGAATGCAATTCTGTTAGTTTTATAACATCAAGGAAAACTTTTGTATTTATAATAACTAGTGTTTGTTCTAAAATTGCATGGGATGTATTGACAAGAATGGGTTTGAAACATAAAAAGTACATTTTAGATTGCCATTAAAATTTAATTATAAATATTGTCCTCAAATTGAATGGGGATGTTAATTGGTTTGGAGAATCTCCCATTCTGTCTTCCTGGCAAACACTCTCCCAACCAACTTCTTTACCCCCAAATTTTGGCTTCAGTGTCGCATCCTTGACTTGCCAATTTAAATTGTATTGCTCCCTCCCCTTCATTCTCAGTTCTGGTTCTTTATAGTTCTTAACACAGTCTGTATTAGTCAAAAGTGTGTGTGTGTGTGTGTGTGTGTGTGTGTGTGTGTGTGTGAAATATCTCCTTTACTACCACATAGCAGGCTTTATGGGGACAGGGTTGACATGTGTTTAATTCATCATTACAGAATAGCACAGATTGGACTTCAATAAATATACATAGACTGATTAAACAAATTTCTCTAGATCATTCACAGTTGGTACAAAGTAAGATGTTATTTTGTTATGAAAATAAGGACGGGGATATGATTTTGTGTAAAATTCAGACCTGAAAATACTATTGATTTTATGGCAAGTTCTACATAAGAATCTGGATATACTATCTTCCTTGATAGCTTTTAGTTTAATTTCATCCAAACTTGGAGAGAATTGGTGCCTATAGGTATATGGCATTGTGTTATTTGTTTACGCTTCATTTTCACTGATAATGAAGGTATACTTACCAAATTTTCTATTTTTTCCCTAACATTTGTTTCTGTGGCGATGATGAAAAGCTTTCTTTTGGAGTCTGCTTCTGCTTTTTTCTTCCTTTGTCTGGAGTCATAGGTGGGGCTGAAGTCCAGCACCCCTCGTGGTGAAGCTTTGAACTACTGGCTTTAGAAGTCAGGCTTCCGGCCATTGAAACACTGCTTTGTCTAGATGCAGTTATGAGGAATGATTTAAGTTATATTATTGTAGTTTAACAATTCCAGTGTTTTCTCCACGTGTGGGTCTCTGAAAATCTTGCTAAATCTTAACATTCCTCATCAACTTTTAGGAGTATGATCCTATATACCTTTCCTATATTAAAAGGAAAGGTTGGTAAACATCAGGATCATTAGATATGATGGTATTTATAATGTAAATAAAATCAGTCATGGGCATAAGTAACTTTTCATTTGTTTGCAAAGTAATTGACTCAGGTATAGGGGGTAACATAGATAAGGAGCCAACTCACCCAACCTAACACCTGTTTCTGAGGGAGATATTTTGTTCCATGGTTGAGTCCCCAGTTAGTCAAGGGAAAGCATCACGTCAGGAGATGTGAGTGTGCATGAAGAGACAGACACTCAGATGTGTGAAGTGTGGGTTGAAAATAGGATAGGATATTGAATGTGTATGTGTAGTGAGTGAGTGAACCAGTCAGAAGGTGACCAAGGGGCCCATTGAAACCATTGGCTCTTTTCTCACTTCATTTACATGCAACCCTTTATAGCAAGAGGTAAGAAATAGTTGGGTGTCAGTGTCTGATAAGCATGTTTTTTTTTTTATGTAATGAAGTTATTTTGCTTTGTGGTTAACTAATGAGGGAATCTCTTGTATCTTTGTTCCTTAGGCATCTTTGAATCAGATCACATGGGTACTGAAGCTTAGAGATAAATTTCACAACACTTTGCCTCTTACTACACTTATTACAAGGATAGGAGCAACAGATATATTTTAAATCACTGATCTCACACTACAGAAATAACCTGGAAAGGTTAGACAGAATTTTAAAATTCAAGTCTTAGGGTGTATAACCCAATGTGTAGCAGTGGTAGAAATCTTTAAAAATAAAGTTGTCCCGAAAGGAGTTGTGTGCAGGTTAGACTCGTAAGTCGAAGGGAGACAATTTGGTATTGAGACAATTTGTAATATATTTCTATATTTGGATTGTGAATTAAGAGTGTGAATGGATTTCAAACCTCCACGCAAACATAACCATGATTTTGTGTGAAGTATGGTCACAAATTTTGGGATCATTTGCATTACTCTGTGCTTAATTAGTAATGTCATGAGAGTACTTTATTACACTTTGTTATATTTTTAAGATATTAGACTTCTAGGGGCGCCTGGGTGGCGCAGTCGGTTAAGCGTCCGACTTCAGCCAGGTCACGATCTCGCGGTCCGTGAGTTCGAGCCCCGCGTCAGGCTCTGGGCTGATGGCTCGGAGCCTGGAGCCTGTTTCCGATTCTGTGTCTCCCTCTCTCTCTGCCCCTCCCCCGTTCATGCTCTGTCTCTCTCTGTCCCAAAAATAAAATAAACGTTGAAAAAAAATTAAAAAAAAAAAAGATATTAGACTTCTATTAAATACTTTCAGGAGAATATTGCATTAGAATGGCATTTAGTTCTGAATAGCTTATTTTATGTACCCAATTATTCCTAAGATGTGTAATTTATGCCCCTAGTTCACCCTTATTAGGACCTAAGCTATGACTAATGCTCATTACATGTGAGGCATGCAGTTTCCCATGCATATTTCGAAAGAATGTGAATTTGGGATTTCTTATTATTCTTCTCCAGAACATCAATTCTGTGATCTCTAGTATTCAGTAATGGCTACCTGATGATCATCTCTGACTCTGTCACCTAAATGTGAGTTTGTTATCCTCAGGAATATGTAAAAGCAGTGCCTAGTGTAGAGGTTAATACAGATAATGCCTCAAGAGATACTAAATGAATAGCTAGAATGCTAACAATTTCTGAAAGTAGAATCCTCTACTTAGATGGGAATTGGTATTTTTCCATTTTGAAAAGAATGGTCTTAAGGTATTGAGGTGGATATTGAAACTTAAAAATCAGGGTTCTAAGTAAACTATGCTGGATGAATGAAAAAAAAATAAAGTTCTTATCAAAATCTATCGCAAGGCTATATCAAAATTTGAGGACACCGTGGAAGGTACCTGCTCCTGCCTTTCAATGAAAGAATCCCTTCTCCATCCATGTATTGGTTCAAATGAGATAGATATTACATGCTGGACCCTGTGCTTGGGGGTAGATTTTCAAAGGTGAACAGGACAGATACAGCTCCTGCCATCACTGAGCTTACAGCCTAATGGGAAAGATCCACAGTGCAGCGGTGTGGCAGATAATGACACCAAGGTGTGATCTCTGTGACTGGGTAAAGGCGGGATGTTTCAAAAATACACCAGCAGTCTGGGACATCAGAGAGGGCTTTCAGAAAAAAAGTTCCTAATGTTCATCTGAATGATTTCTGCGCATCCTACAGGTATTAGCCTAAATGTAACTTCTTTTCATCATTATCCACAGAAACCATGGAGACTAACTACCCATGTATACTAACTACGCATCGATACTAACGTTACCTTCCGCAGTAGAGCAAATGCCATTTTTTGATTTTTTCAAATATTTGAACACAGTTACCAACTGTTCCTTCAGTCTCTTCAGTATGGCCCTCTTTAGCCCAGTGACCGGCACAGAGGAGCCATTACATAAATATTTCTTGAATGAGTGAATGAATGAACAAATGCAAGTCCAGCAGGAACTATACAGTAAAATACAGATTCAGTATAATGTTTTTATATCTATTGTTTTGCATTCCTTTCACATTCTTTATCTTCTTCATGGGCTCTAGTTCCGATCGATTTAACAGTGACTGTGGTGTGCAGGCACACGTGTGTGTGCATGTGTGTGTGTGTGTGTGTGTGTGTGTGTACTTGGAGAGTTAGAGAAATATTAGAGATCTTGTAATCTCCGACACGTCTCAAGGTTTGACTCATTGTCTCATTGTGTGAGTCATAAAAGAGAGTTTTTGCTTATCATTTTCATCATTAATTTATATATTTCTTTAATAAACATATAGGAAGTACCAAATCCATTCCAATCCATTATACCAGGCCCTAGGGATAAAAAAATGAACAAAACTTTGTTCCTGGCTCACTGTCTAATGGGAGAATAGACGTACCCAGATAATTTAAATATGTCCAAAATTAGAAAATAGTCTAATCTAGTATTAGCTAAGTGGCAAGTGTCGGTTACATCATCTCTGAGCACAGAGAAGCCATCCTGCTCTCCGCATGCCAGCACAGTTACATGAGGGACGGAGGCCACATGGAGGGAGTGAAACTTGGAAGTTTGTTCTTCCCAGGCAGAGGTATATTTCTGAAAAGCAATAATCGATTCACATTGCAATGACTCCTTTTTCCTCTACTCACTACATCGAGCCTGTGTTGAGTTCCTGCCATGAGGTCGGATGAGTTCCCACCCGAGGTTGGGGGTGGGATCAAGATACACTCTGTCCAGACTGGCTCCCGAAATCTTTCCAGTGGCAAACCTGCTCAAGTCGCAAACGTGCTTAGAATGACTTCCTACCGGCCTTAGGATGAAGCCCAAGATCCATGGCAGCTACAGAGCTCCGTAGGACCTGGACATTCCTGCTCTCCAGTCTCTAGTGTAATCTCCGTCCTCCGGCCACCCTTGTGTTCTTAAATTCCTTGATCATGCTGTGTGCCCCTCTCTCGCCTTCCACCTGCTGTTCCCTCTGGGCACACTCTATCAGCATGCCCCTTCCCCCCACCCCTCTCCCTGCTTTCCCTCACTAAGTACACTCTCTTCGCGCCTTAACTCAAATACCCTTGGTTCCTCAGACTTGAAGAGGGTCTGCCACAAAATGTGGCTCCGTGGCCTCATTGCCCTGTGCTGCTGCAGCCAGCTCACCCTCCCGGAATTTGTCTTTGCGCCTAACCATCAGCAGTGACGCCTGGATGGAATCAAGTTCATTTTTTACTGCATGTCCCCGGGGCCTCCCTCAGGGACAGGGACTTCGTGAGCACAGGAGTATAAACACACATATGCATACATACGTGCATATGTATATTAATATATATTATATCAGTCTTTGCAGTATTAAATTAAATCACGTGATTATGATAAGTACAGCCAGCGTAAATGGGGTTAGGGACGAACTCAGTTTGACTCTTGGCAAGTTTATAACGTAGCTAACGGGAGTGGAAGTGCTGGGGCGCTTAAACCACTTTTAAGTGACTGTGATTCAGTCAGATCTGCTGCTGGAAAGATTACCGACCCCCATCTTGACAGAGCGTGTCTTGATCCCACCCCCAGCCTCGGGTGGGAACTCATCCTATCTCATGGCAGGAACTCAACACAGGCTCGATGTAGTGAGGAGAGGAAAAAGGAGTCATCGCAACGTGGATCGATTATTGCTTTTCGGAACCATACCTTCGCCTGAGAAAACAAATGGCAGGTGAGAATGCCATTGGCTTCAGGTTCATTTCCAAATTTCACCCCCTCCATGCTGTGGGCAGACGGTAGGACAGGCTCTCTCTTCTCAGAGAGGATATAACCTAATTTTGCCACTTAGCTAATACGTAACTAAGATGCTTATGGTGCCCGGGGTTGGAGAATTTGAATCATTGAAGGAAAACTTGGTGCAAGCCAGGATTGCATAGGTGGATTGGTTGATGGGGTAAACAGCTACCAGAACGTTCAGGGCACTGAGGCCATCAGTTAGAATGTCTTGTTCAGTCAGGAGAGAGTGTTGGTGAATCTGGCTGAGTCAGGAGTGCCATTCATGTGGAAGACAGTTAAGAGAGTCTCCTCTCATTGTCAAGCAAATGTCCTTTAGGCACTAAAAACCTAGAGAGACAAAAGCACAGATTAGAATATGGTGACAAGTGCCCTGGAAGAGGGATGGACAAGTGCCCTGCGACGGGAGTGGAATTTAGAGGAGGACCAGGGAGGGGAAACTTTTGCTGTGGTGCCCATGACCGTGGAAAATAGCAAATGATATCTAAATTTATTTCATTGGTGATATTGTGCCTGATTTCAAGACATAAATATATATATTTCGTATAAAATCAGAGTTTTTCTTGCTTTGTAAAGTTTATTAACTAGTCTAATTAATTAGAATAAATGAGGTTTCGCCTGAATTTGTAAGGCAATGTGACTGTCAGAAAGTTATTACTAGCAAATGGAGGCACAGCAGAGAATATTTCCTGTAAGCCATCCTGGAATCTTTTCCAAATGTATTCTCACCAAGATTTTCACTAGCGGTCTCCCATAGGTACCAGACATGTGTCTTTGAGGAAGACATCACCCAATGTACACTCAATTAAAACAGATAGTGGCAGCCAGATCCAAATTGCTTCTTGATGAAAATTACTTCGAGGGGCCCCTGGCTGGCTCAGTGGGTTGAGCATCTGACTCTTGATTTCAGCTCAGGTCATGATCTCACAGTTCCTGAGATCGAGCCCCTCATGGGGCTCGGCACTGACAATGCACAGCCTGCCTGGGATTCTCTCTCACCCTCTCTCTCCGCCCCTCCCCGGCTTGTGCGCGCACGCTCTGTCTCTCAAAATAAATAAATAAACTTTGAAAAATCAGAAAGAAATTTTTCGAGGTAGGGCTTAAAGATATATGAAGGAAGATGCATTAGGACAATGTTGTAAGAGCACAATACTGTGAGAATTGTAATATTGCAAAGTTATCGTAAGAGAACAAAAGAGCGAGCTTCTGCTTTTGAGGTCTATGCCTCCTTTTCCTGGATACAGGAATCAAAGCGGGGGTGAGATTCCAATAACTAGTTTTTTGGGTTTTGTTTTTAGTAAAGGACTTGTATCTACATTTCAGGTAGTTATCATAACCTACCTTCACATATTTCTCTATCTATAGAGAAATTGATAGACTACTTTAAAAAGGAGAAAAATAATACAGAGTAAGTATTAGAGATACTTTGCTGCTGAATATAACTGTGGAGCTAAAGCAGAGGAATAAAAAATTGACATTAAATAGACCCAGGACATTTCAGAAAATGTAATCCCTAAAAATGAATTTTTGAGCAACTGGGAAATGATGAGAAAAACCATAATCTAAACCATGTCCCGTATTTGGAATAATTCCCTCAGGAAAATTCATATTCAAATTCTGGGTCTCAGGATCCATTTTCTAAATGTTATAGACTTTCATTCATCTGTGGTCTCAATTTCTAATTGATCATAGGCAATAAGAATGCAGAAATGGAAACCTGACATTTAAAAATCCTGAGATTTTAGTGTATAATTCTTGTTAATAGGATTTGAGTTCATGCCTAATTGCATTTATGATCAATGTTCAAGTAGAGGTTGTTTTTCCATAAAAAAAATTTTTATGCCTAATTAAGCTTTATAGGAGGAAAAATACCAGGAATTTAAGCTTTGTTACCATTTGTTTTTAAGGTAGCTTAGGTCTGATCTAATTAAAAATCAAATGTTTCATTTTGAAAGCTTAAAGATAAATGTGCTGTTTAATTTATCCTGTTTTCTTCTTTTATGGCAGATTAAATACAAAGAAAAATTTGATAGTGAAATGAAGGATAAGAAACATCGTTACAATCCTCTTGAAAACGCTTCTTTTAGGCAAAGTCAGCTTGTCACTGCACTGGTGAGCGATGTAAGTTATGACGTGTGATTCATAGGCAATTATTTTCAGTATCTTTAGAATCAACTGCATTGTAATTACTAATTGCTAATACTGAATCGAGATGATGCAGTTCCCAAGTATTTTAGTTGCAAACACTGAAGCATACTTTCCTGAGAGCTTTCTCGAGGAAAACGTATTATTGTAAGTTACCACTAATGGTTACTGATTACTGATTAGTTAATAAGTTAGGAATAGTATTGCTAATAAAACTATTCTATCTGTTCAAGAGTAGAACCAGATTACAGAGTTTTGCGAAATAAGCGGTATGTAGTATGTTAAATTAGTGGTTATGACAACAGTTAACTCATGTAATTGTGCCCAGGAAATTGGGCTCCTGTAACATACAACCTGGCATATGGTAGTTTATAAGAAAGAAATTTTCAGAAATTGCACTGATAACGTCTTAAACAGTGTCTTTCCTATCCCTTATGCAAACGCTGTGAAATACCTCTTCACGGGTTTGGTTTCATTTTGTGTTTTTAAAAATAATCAAGTTTCAGTTGACATGAAAAGATGCCTTAAATTTTTATTAGAATCAAGCAGAGCGTAAACACGGAAACATGGGAAAGAATGGACCACTTTGCTGTGGTTGAAGGATGCATAATACCTTTGCAAGTATTAAGATGAGGAATTGTTGAACTGTTGCTTTGTCAGATCACTGACACTTTTCAACTCTTGCCCTGTCCTTGGGACTCAGCATAGCTTATTTCCCTTGATGTTTAGTAGGTATTGTTATTTGTGCCTCTTCACTCACCTGTGTTTCGTACCAACACTTGAAATGGGTCTGTTAGGATCATTGGAATATCAGAATGGATTCTTTGTCTTACTTGTTTTTTATCTCGTGTGCGTGTAAAAATGGAAAGCAGATAGGGTTGCAATATACGTAAAGGAACCTAGAGCATAGTGCTTGAAAGCACAGGGTTTAGAATTGGATTGCTTGAATTTGAATCCTGTTCTGCCTCTTAATTCTATACCTTCATCTTTCTGTGCCTTAGTTTACTCCTCTGTAAAATGGAGATACTTAAAGTATCTACCCACAAGCGTTGTGGAAATTAAATACTACGTATAAAATGTTTGGCACAAAGTAAATGCTCAAACATTTTCTGTTATTAATATTTTAGTATTACTATTACTAATATTGTATATTTAGAATAGTTGGAAATAAAAGAAGAAGGTCTGTATTGCAATAGGATGAAAAAACACCAAAAACCCTTAAATTGCTCCAGAGCATAATTAAAATGTGGTAATTTCTAAAGAATAAAGTTACTGTTCCTTTTGAAAACAGAATGTCTATTAAAATTACCCGATTCTGTGACTGTCACCCTTTCTAAATATGTAAACAATAAAAGCAATTACCGAAATGTTTTCAAGACCCTAGCAGTAACTTTTTTAACTCATTCTGTAGTAAATGAGCACCATCTTGTGGCCGCCTGTAAACTCGCCTGTTAATTTACCACCACATGGTGTTTTTCGATGTATTGGAAATAATAATGGCGATAATGCAAAAGCATAATATTTTCTTCTCCTGGACGGTATGTTGTTCCCTGTTATTTTCATAGGTGAAGTACAAGAAAGACATTCAAAATATGCATGATCCAGTCTCGGATCTCCCAAACTTGTTCTTAGACCATGCTTTGAAAGCCAGCAAAATGCTCAGCCGAGTAAGTGGGTTTGTTTGATGGCAGCGGGGATGCCCTGTGGCCCCAGAGAGCCACGATGGCTTTGAGCCTGTTCATGAGCGTACCTGCTTCATCAGGCGTGCCTAGGCTCCACCTCTCCCTGAATTACTAACTCCTTCAAAAGTAGCGGTCTGCTTGCTTGAAGCCCACAAAAGCTGTCGCTTTACACAGGGGGTTCTCGCTAGCTCTTTAATATCGCCCGAATGCATCCTTTCCTGTTGAACAACTACACTTCAGAGTGCTTGCACGAGACTTCTTTCTGTCGTTCTTCTTCCTCTTTCTTCTTCCGCATTAGACTGAAGCCACTTGAAGGTCAGGCTTAAAGCAGGGATCTTGTATTTTTGGGGGGCCAGAGCAGCGTGTCTGGTATTCAAATGGGCCTCGGTAACATACAAGATCGTCTTAGGCTAATTTGTGTTTTCTCTGGAAATAAATCCGACATTACGTTGGCACTCTACTTTTGGTCTCGTGGAGGCTTCCACGTTTTCTTCAAAGCAGTTAGGGGGCGAGAGCGGTTTTTTTCATGCCCTAGTGAAAATGTTTGTGCACACTGCCAAGTAGTGATTCCGGCAGAACTCACCTCCTGGTTGCTGTTTCAAACACTTAAAGCGTGTGGACCCCGACTTCACCGGTTCTCATAGCTGAGGACCCCGGCTCACCTGTGCCCCATTGCCTACATCTCAGAATAGCCCCTGGTGACGATGAACTGTAATTTGACCTCAAGTTATTTCTAATAATTACGTGCTCATCCAGGCACTCAAAATTATCCAGATGTGTTGGATGTCTGCTTTGGGCCAGGTAAGATTAGGTGGAAAATATGTTGGGCAAGGAATGTGAAAATAGTTGTCTTCAGGAGATATGCTCACAGTTTAGGAATGAAAACAACAACAACAACAACAACAACAAAACTTGTAGTCCAGACCTGGTTCCCAAACTATTGAAGAATGAGATAAAGGGGCGCCTGGGTGGCTCAGCCAGTTGAGCGTCTGACTCTTGGTTTCAGCTCAGCTTACGATCTCACGGTTCATGACGTTGAGCCCCACATCTGACAGTGCAGAGCCTGCTCGGGATTCTCTCTCCCCACCTCTCTCTCCTCCTCCCTGGCTTTCTCTCTCTCTCTCCCTCTCTCTCTCTCTCACTCTCTCCAAAAATAAATAAATAAACACAAAAACATTTTTAAAGAATGAGATCTGGCTTCAGATCAGGTTTAGAAATGTCTGCGTTTGGTCTCGAAGTATTGAGAGTTCTGTTCGCTATTTTGTAGTTGTCTTTTCTCCACCACTATCCCTGACCTCCGTCTTGAGATATATTATGCATGTAAAGAATTCGTACTTGCAGAGATTTTTAAATTAATTAATTGACTTTATCATTGGTCCTCAGGAGAAAAGCAGTCTGTCCTTCTTGCTGTCTATTGGGCAGAGAACCATAGAGGACTGTCAGGTGTAGAATGAGACTCAGGTCAAGGACATTTTGTTCATGCTTCCTGTCGTTTCAGTGCTCATTCGTCCCCCTGTGCACACATTCCTGTGCTCCTTTAGTGGCTCTTTGAGATTCACATTTTCCTCCATGCCTCACGGGGACGTTTCTAAAAGTTGATACGTTGCTATTCTCTGAGCTGGCTGCTTTCTTCACGTTCAGTCTTTGCCATCCTGTTTTGATCATCGCAGCACCATTTGCCGTTGACTGTTTGGGTTAAATTTCCCGAGGATGTGAGGATTCCTGTGTAGATAAGACAACAAAAATATCATGGTAGTAATTAAAAAATTCGGTAGCTGGAAGAATACATACCACTCCTAGGCAATATTTCTTTTCAAAAATATTGACCTTTATTTTATAAGAATGGCAAAATTAAGAAATCATAGCTTACTATAAATTGTTTCTATCACCTCCTCAGCAGAGAAACCCAGCAAAGTCACATATTACATTTATTGTATATACCATTTTTAAAGTCTAAATCTTCATTCAGGTGGTGCCTTTGCCTAGATTATGGACTTTTTTTTCTCCCATAGAAAAATTGTGGCTGAATAATTACTTCGTGGGAGAAAAAGAGTTTAAGACTCAAATGCGTTACTCTGAGGTGTCTGTTTATTAAAGTTGTATGATAATGCCTTGGCTAAAATTTATTGTACATTAGAATTGCCCTCTTTTAAATTTTAATGTGAAGAGAATGGGAATTTTGCTGATTTATAAAGGCAACTTAATTTTATCAAAAGATTGAATAAGAAAGTGCTTAATAAACAGACATTCTGCCAAAATTAGTTGTCAGCTTGTTATAAATCACTGTTTTTTAAAGACCTCTAAATGTCTTTGGTATAGATCACAAATTTTGTAAAACACATAGTGTGTAGAGTAAAATTTGTCCTTATGAGTTTGAACGGCCATTCTAATTAAAGCTTCGAAGGAACATTTCCTCCCGGAAAATAGGGCTCGGGCTCTCCTATAACTTCATAAGTGAAAAATCTATAGCACGTGTTACCCTGTCGTTCCCACTAGGAGGCAACAGAGACTATTGTATAAGGCACAGCAAGTCTTGAAAATGGTTTTGCAGACCTTAGTTCAAATAGGTTTTGTTTGGTTTTTTGTTTGTTTGTTTTTTAACTCGGAGTTTCTGAAATTCCCTGTCCCTAAAACAGATCATCGGGGACAGTATTTATTAACGTTTCCTCAGTCTCTATCCACTATTGCAGACAGAGTATCCTTCGGCTTCTCTAGTTCTGGATTTTAAACCTGGTATGGAGTACATTCTAGAGTGTGAGTGACATTCAGTTGATGATGATTTTAATTATGTGTTATAAAATAACTTCTAAGAAAATTATAAAGTCTCTGAGCATGCTGTTGTCCTTCGAAATTATTTACTTTTTTTCAATTAGCAAAGGAGCCAAAATTTAGAGCTTACGCTCTTCAGTGGAGACGTAGGATGGGAACATTTTCTTGAGCTTCCTGGGGGCAGTTTACTCCCTCACTTTATTCTGGTTAGAGTGTTGGGGGAACCCATGACGTAGTGCTCTAATCGCCTGGGAGCACTTCGGGGACCCATCGCTGCGTCCCCGTGGAACATCCCTTCTCGTGCATCCTTCCATCCTTCCCATCCCTGGCTCTGGGCCTCTTCCTGTTTCACTCTCAGATCCCTGGAGCATCTGCTAAGACCTGAAAGTCACTTCTGTTCTGGCCAGCTCTTTCCCGCTCTCTTTTGAACGCAAGCTTACCTCTCCCTACATCCTGCACAAAATTGCCATTTCCCCTGAAATCCTCACCGCTTAAGGGGCAGCCAGCTTTACCTTAAGTCTCTGGAGCCTTGAGTCTTTGAGAGTTACTGTTTATCTCTAGAAGGCTTTTCCAAATAGGGTGAAATAACTGTCTGATCTTTAATGAGAGAAGTCACGAAGCAATTTCTGTCTTATCGCACGCTGTTGTATTTGGAGTCCCACGGTTGCCAAATTTGGTGTCTCTTCCAAATTCACCTTTTTGTCTGTGTCTTAATCCAATTTCTTCACCTTAAAAATTCAACCGGCTCTACCCAGACTCCTCTGTTTTTCTCGCAGGCACCACCTACCGTCTCCTTTTAGGAAAATTATTTGAATTAGTTCTCACTCTCTCATTTTCCTTATGATCCTTGCCAGTCATTCTCATGGCCGAGCCCTCCTGTACAACTTTTTTCTTTTCCTGCCCCCCCACTTTCCTTTCCTCTGTTGGTTCTTCTTTCCTTCTCGTAGATGCTGTCAAACACATTTCTGTTTGAGGATACGGGCTGGACAGATCGCCTTTATTTTGCCCACCTTGCTTGGTCACACGAGTCCCGTCACTGGCTTTAACATTGCCGCTCCCCAGTGTCTTTCACATTGTGCTGACAGCGGGCTGTCCCCTGCTTCTCTTGGGTGTCTTGCCTTGACCACCTAGAGCTGGCCTGCCCGGCCTTGTGGTTTCCCTTAGTGTGGGGAGTCCACAAGAGCAGCCAACACGATGGGTTTGCCGCTCTTGTTGCCTTGTATTTTTTAGTTTGCATTCCTAAGGATTAGTTGCTTTAATCAGTCTCTTTTATCCTGATTTTATTTTCACGTTCTCTGTTTTAGCGGGAGTATAGAAAGCTTTTTGAGGAAAACAAAGGAATGTACCATTTTGATGCGGACGCCACTGAACACTTGCACCATAAAGGCAACGCCAAGCTCCAGAGTCAGGTGCGCAACCCCTCCCCCCACCGCCTTCTGGACCCTTTAACTACCCACCGCCACAGGCCTCCCCTGAGCCGGGGCAACAGCCGAAAAGGACCTGCATCCTGAGGAAGTGAACGTTGCTTTGGAAGATCTCAAACACTATTCAGTCTCACTGGGTTGGGAAAGCTGGAACCATGTTTCGGGGGCAAAGCATTTCGTAAAGAAAGATCCTTCACACAATTTTAAACTTTTGTATCAGTTACTTAAATGATCAAATCTCCTGACGATTTCAGTTTTTATAGTGTACCGATTTGTCGTTTTCAGCTGCAGAATTCATTTTCCGGGCGCAAAGTTTATTATAATTTCTCAGCTCAATTACCAGTGTGATTAAAAATGATCTTACGTTAATGTTTCTTTCAGCGATAAGATTCTGTGTATTCCCTGAAAGAAATTTTAAAATTTCTTTTTCCACGCACACTTTAAAGTTGGTATCCGCATATTTCTTTTATTCTGAGTAGTTACAAAAGATGTCATTCTAGCATCTATTAAGATATAATTTTACATCAGTCTATTAAACGTACTCTGTGGAACATACATTCCTTAATGATTTGATACCCACCTTCATTTATTTAAAAAATGTACAAACAAAAAATTTAAAAAAATAAAAATATACAGATCAGCTCTCCTTTAAGCTTTGGAAACATACTTTTTTTTTTCTCTTTGTATTCTTATTTTCATTTAATTTCTCCCACAAAGTTTTATCCTACCATAGTATGTTACTACACTTCAAACTCTCTCATTGATCACCCTAGCTAGTTCTCCGAAACAAAAGTCGTCCTACAAATAGGAATTCAAAAAAATCTGTTACATTTCCCGCCACCACAAAGTTCTAAGTGTTGAAAAGCTGCCTTTGTATTGAAATGCCATTAAAACTGCTGTTATTATATAACTTAAGGAGCAATTTCATAAAAAAAAATTATTTACGCCTAAGGATTTTAATGAAAATACATTTCTGAAGGAAATGAATCATGATCAAAACTTTTCTGGGAATTTAATCTAAAAAGGGACACTGCTAAGAAAAAGCCAATCACTCTGACAGCTACGTATAATTCTGGTTTCTGTTATTAGGAGATGGAACTTATCGATCATTTTATAAACTAAGATAAGATGGAGATTGGTTGTAATTGAAATAAATAATTCATGACATGATATTATTAAATAATGCAGGGTGAAACTGAAAGCAATCTCATAAAAGCTCTGTGTGTGTGTTTTACTCAACGTCTATGGAAAAATTCAGTGCCCCCAGAGAACACTGCCTTCCCTTTGACAGAAAGACAAAATCGCACTATGTTTTCCTCCTTGTTCATGATTTACTCATAGACTTTTGAAGCCATCGCAGGGATCTCTGCAGCTCTGTCTCTACGTGTATAAAATGATCGTATCCATATTAACCCCTTATATATGAGATATATCTGTATATCGCAGTAATTTAAATACTTCATCCAAGTCCCAGAACTACGTTATTTAGTAGTTCTAAGTTATTTTTACTTCTTAAATATTTTTATATATTACCTGTTTACTTTTTTTGTACGTCATTAACCACAGGGGACCCACTGACCAACCCAAAGTGGCCAGAATAATGTGATTTTAGAAACTAGGATGATTAACTTTGGACATACTGATTTTACTTCGCTCTATTTGTGGAAGGGCTAATGAACTTTATGTGCTCTTTGTACTTTTTTTCAATGAAGGTTAAGTATAAAGAAGAGTATGAGAAAAATAAGGGGAAATCGATGCTTGAATTTGTTGAGACGCCATTGTATCAAGCTTCAAAGGAGGCTCAAAAGATGCATAGTGAGGTGAGTCCCTTTGATTTGCTACCAACTATTTTTTTCGTTTCTTTATTTTTAAGTATTCTCTACGCCCAACGTGGGCCTTGAACTCATGACCCTGAGATCGATAGTCACATGCTCTCCCAACTGATCGCATCCTGTGATTACAAAGTTGACATTTTCAGTTTGTGTCCAGGTAAAAAGTCTGATGAGGAGGAAAAAAAAAAAAAAAGGAAAAGAAAACGAAGGGCTGGTTGCTTTATTTGCCTTTTATTTTTCAGTGACAATAGAACATTTATTAGATACTTACTCTGTGCTAAGCAATATGATCAAACCTTTATATATGTCAACTAATCCCCTAGATTGATGATTACCCACTGAAATTAATTGTCTTCTCTGAAATTACATATCCAGGAAATGCCAATGTTTTAGGGCCTGGGAAAGTCATGAAAGATTCTCGTGTCTCTGTTAGCTTATTTAGTTGATTCCTCCCTCCCCCAAATAAACAGTGACATGGAAGTTTTAAAATATCAAGAGAAGAGAGAAGCTAAGAGTTTTTTTGTATGTATGTACTTTGTTCTCTACTTAAAATGATGCTGAGTCGTGTCCAGATATTTCCCAAATGATTTAGCTCTTTCCCAGTGAGACTTCTTTTGTTCGTGTTTTGTCCCTACATTTTGGGGGACCAGATACCAGGCACAGAAGGTTTTCTCTGCAGCCAACGTCCAGATTCTATGGGTACACCAAGTTATTACTTCAGAGGGACAGAAATAGTGGACAGTACTATCAGCCAGCTGACTGCAGCCCAGTGTTCTGGGGTGTTCCAGCTATGTGTGCTCCGTGGGCACCATCTTTTCTGTTCTCCAGTAACAAGACCGAAACAGGGAGAAAAGATAACTTCTGGACCATAGAACTCTCACAAGAATTTTGAAAACAGTTTATGTGCTGTTGGTTGGAATGTCATAATTCCTCTTCTCAGGGAAAGGGCACTCAGACATTACTGTGGCTTGTTGAATTGTCCAAGTTGTCTGATTTCGTCTTCAAGCAAGAAAGGAGAAGATCATCGCGTGTATTTTTCCTATCTTGTGACTTCTTAAGCCAATAGAGAGGAGTCTGGTCAAGAATAGTCAGGCGAATCTTTCGACTAAATTAGCTGTTGGTTTTAACTGACCTGGCGGAGCAGGTAAATTTGGTCATAGTTGAGAAGCCCTACCACAACTTAGGTTTAGGGGGATTAGCTCTTACCGGCCTGTCTTTGTCTTTGTCAGTTTGGGCTGCTGTTAACCAAGTACCACAGACTGAGGGGCTTAAACAACAGAAATGTATTTCTTACGCTTCTGGAGGCTGGAGGTCTGAGGTCAAGGTGCCGGGAGGTCGTGTTTCTAGCGAGATCCTTTTGTGGGGGGCAGATTGCTGCCTTGTTTCTGTGTCCTCGTGTAGCCGAGAGTAGACAGGGGAAGCAAGCTCTCTCGTGACTTGTAGGAGGGCGCTAACCCCATCACGAAGGCCTCCTCCTCCTCACCTCATCGATCCTGATGACTTTCCAAAGGAAAGTCCGTCCAAAGGATGGATCCTAATGCATCCATCACATCGGGGGTGGGTTTCAACATATGCATTTTGGAGTGTCGCGAACATTCAGTCCTACCACCTTCTCTGCATTTCAAGAATAGTATGTCAAGTGCTGTGATGATGCCAAGTGGGGAGCTGGAAGGCAACCTCCAGGTTGAGCCTCCGGGGCCTGTAGAGTTTATAGTCCTCGCCCGGCTCGGCTCCTTCTCCCCCATCTCTCACTCATAGTCCTGCCTCCTCCTTTAAGGAAAAGACCAGCACCTTCAAACTGGGTTTTCTGTGTTCTTCCCATCAGCCCCGGGCTGCTGTTATTTAGCTGTTTGTGCTACGTTGCCTTGCTTTATTCACAGAGGGACATGTTCCTGTTTTCCTTCTCTTTGATCCTCTCTGTACTTTTTCTTCTGAAGACCCCATTTTCCCGGCCCTTCTTCCTGCCCGTGGCTGTGGTGTTTGAACTCTGTGTCTCAGGGAAGCATATTGGGAAGACACATCCCTCGCTGCTGCCTCAGGATGTGCTTCCGTGGGTCTTGCTGTGGAGCCTGGGAATTGGATTTTAACAATATCCCGGGAGCTTCTGATGTTGGTGGTCCAGCGACCACGCTTTGAGAAACACGCACTCATGGAAGAAAACAAATAGTCCCCTCACTTAAAGTCATAAAAACCAGATGGATTAAAAAAAACAAACAACCATCCCCCCAAACATAAAGAGAATCTTCTTCTTAGAGAGTCAATGGGCAAAGTAGGCCAACTTGTTTTTCTTTGCATGAAATGCTCAGTTGATTTTTTTTCTGTTGGGGATGGACCCTCAAAAGGGAAAGATTCCCTAAGAACAGATTTCACTATGCCGATGACAGGGATTTTAAAGGCACCTTCTGCACTGGAAAAGTGCTATTGTTTCTAGAAGTCTGCTACCTTTGCCTTTACCATTGCTGTGGCTACCTAGTACAAAAGGAAAATAAAATGTTGCCAACTGAAAATGAAAATCTGTCAAATGAACTAATCGATTCCTTTTGGTTGGCTGTTTTGACATCAGGTGCAAACAGCTTTAAGGTTTAACTGTAGTAATACATTTATTATATGCTGTGGAGTTTGCTTACATTGGGGGCTGAGTGGGCCTTTTGTTAATATTGGCTTTCAATTTTCACTATTCTGATTTCCGATATTGTCGCTAGGGGGGGAATTATCTTTTGCAGAGGCTGAGACATGTTTTCCCTTTAATTATAGCCATTGGCTATTGGATTTTTAGGCTCAGCAATTATGTTTCTGCTCAGCAGGGTTTGAGGAGACAGAGAGAGAGAGAAATCTCCCAATAGAAAATATCTTGAGACCAAATTTATACTCGAAAGGCTAGAAACATAAAATATCTGAAAATTTTAGATCAGTCGATGTGAAAGATATCCAACAAAGTGGACACAGAGAGAAGCATCTGGCTTAGGGATGGTTTTTATCCTTAGAAGGTAAGCTTGTCAACGAGCTTCCTGAACCTCCTATGGGTAAAGCCAAGTGTTTATGATCTCAGGAATAGTCACTAACGTTTCTGTGACAGCCTATAATTAGGCTTCTCTCACTTTCTTCTATTCTAGGTATAGGTTTAATCAGTCGGCTTTCTAGAAGAAACCTCTAAATCTGGCTTTGGAAAGTTCTTTGTCTTCTGTTTCATAAATATAGCTCTCTTGACAAAAAGCATACTAAAGGTTTTTTTCTTCCCCCCTAGTCATGTGTTGGCCAGTTCTGGTCATAATCAACCATCCTCAATGACTTATTTCAGTAAAATATTTTTTTCATAGAAGAAAGGATTTTTGAAGTCAATTATCTGAAGTAAATAAACATACCCATATTTATATTTTTACTTTTTTTTAAAGAGACATTTTTAGTCTGGAAATGCCCTGGATTCAGCTTTATAACCGTATAATTTTGGTTAGTTCCACATAAAGAAGGGGACAATTTCTCATTGTTCTTTAATAATATCTATAGTTCCTTTAATTCAGAATGTTCTCAATGCAACTTCTTAATCACTTTGTTAAATTTAGTATTTCCAGGACGTCTATTGTGGCCTTTTCTGTGTGTGTGTGTGTGTGTGTGTGTGTGTGTGTGTGTGGTTCTACATAGGTCATTTGTTGAACCTGTTGTTCGTGACACAAATAAGGTGAGGCAACGACACGCTTCTCTTACCCTCCCTCGTGGCTTGGGAGAACTCCTTAATACAATTACCTATCTCTGCAATAAGTATATTATGAACCTGGAAATGGCTTTTCATTTTGCATTAGTAACAATCTCATGCAGAAATTTACCCTTATCATCTTTGTGATGCAATTTGAATAAAATACTTAGCTGGTAAAATACGGGCTTTTGTTTGTCCGGTAAGTATGGACATGGATGGACATGGATGGACAGTTTTGTTATTGGGAGAGATTGGTTTTATAGTCCTAACGCATGAGTTGCCGTTGGTTTTCAAACGCATCGTTCAAACGTTGGAATGGAGGGAATCTTAGCCAAAGGATGGCATAGAATGTCGAAGGGGCAAGTGGGGGTATGGATGCCTGCCCTCCACAGCACTGTGCCCATTCCCCTTTTCATTCCTTGTTGTGAACCTAGAGAACAATTTGTCAGTTTGGAGAGAAGACTCCTCACAGTGTAATTTAATTCATATCAAACCCCATAGATGGTAGAGAAATAGTCTCAATGCCAAAATCATTAAAGGAAAATGTGCACCAGCCTCCGTTACATTTTAGAGATGGTCTTTGCTGAATTCACAAAAGGATAACACTGAAAGGGGTGAGAAGAACCTCAACATTAATGCTATTGTGCTTTAAATGGCCTTCCTTGAAACCAGATTTTTTTCCCCCGTGGATGATCCACTCCCTTTAGCACGAACCAGTCACGTGATTCGCAAATAGCCAACTTTACTGGTTTTCCTCTCCAATCCAGCTGACGTCAAACAATGACACGCTAGTAAGACGTTAAGTAGCCTCACTCAGAGCGCTCTCCCAGAGGCAGTTGGTACTTAACGGTTCTCCTTTTGTTTGGTAGAATTCTAAAATTTACGGTAAAGGTGGAATCGTGTTCTTGTGGCTCTGATGACTCTGAGGGGGTAGAATTATATAAGGAAAACATCAATTTTGTTCTGGGAACTCTGGTACTAATATCTTCTCAACAGTCACTAGTATTTTCTTAAATTTAAAATTACATGGTTTTATTTAACAGAAAGTTTACAGAGAGGATTTTGAGAAGGAGATTAAAGGAAGGTCATCACTCGATTTAGACAAGACTCCAGAATTTTTACATGTTAAGTACATCACCAACCTTCTGAAAGAGGTATGATCTTGCGATTTACTATTAAATATTGTGATAGAAAGCTAAAGAAAGAACCCAGGAAGTATTTACCCGACAGTTCTCTACTGTTTAAGATGTTAATCCGTTCCCCCACTCTCACTTTAACCTTTGTTAGTAGAGTTTTTCATTTTCATTAGAAACAGGAAAGTGTGTGTTAACATTTCCACTTAAAGTTGGGGGAAAACTCACCCAGATTTCCTGGAAAAAACTTGAAAAATATTCTGATTTTGTGTTTGGTTATATCTCGGAAGATCTATAAACAGTTGGTTTTTTTCTGCAGCACCCCTGTAGCATTCTCATGACATCTGATAGCAGAAATGAGATGCTCCAAGGTGAAGGTCTGAATAAACGGCACATTATTTATGAGTGGATTGTGTTCTCAGGGGGACAAATATTTAGCATATAGACCATAGGAACTCGTGTTGATTTTTCATTTTACTCTCAGCAGGATTCTCCCCATCCCCTAACTTGGTGCATTTTGGCTCACAATTAATGGATTACCTTTGTTGAACATTAAGGGCTTCGAACCTAACAATTAAAAATATCATGCTCCTAGTCCATCCGTTTAAAAATTTATTTTTGTTTTTGTTTATTAATGCCTGAAAAGTAACTTGGAGCTCTTCCAACTCCCTGCTTAAATAGATTCTCCTTAGGGGCATCCGACTTCGGCTCAGCCAGGTCATGATCTCACCATCTTTGGGTTCGAGCCCCCATCTGGCTCTGTGCTGACGGCTCAGAGCCTGGATGGAGTCTGCTTCCGATTCTGTGTCTCCCTCTCTCTCTGCCACTCCCCCACTTGTGCTCTGTCTCTCTCTCTCTCTTTCAAAAAAAATTTTTTTTAATAGATTCTTTTCACATTAAGGGGAAGTATTAGAAACCTCCATTTCACCCTGAATTTTGAACTGAAGAAACTATTCCTGAAAGAAATATCTTAAACCAGTGAAATAAATTCAAGTACAATTACCTACATGAACTTCCTTAATAACTGACTGCCAGTTGGCCTTTACCATTGAACTGCTTTTAGAAATTTAATGTGCTTCACTGTTGCGATGTATGTGGGACTGAAATAGGTGTATAATTTATGGAAGAGTGCTTGTGCTATCCCACCTTTTCTCACTGCCAGTTCTATGAAATTTTTTGAAGTTGAAGGCTAATCAAATGGCAACTTCCTACTATTATTGTCTTCCATTTAAAGAATATGCACTATTTGTATGAAATTTTGAAAAGGAAATCTTTTTCGCATTTATATACAAATGACAGTGTAAGGTCTATTTTAAGGTCCATAAATGACTTTAATGTACATGCCATTGACTTTCTCTTTCATTTCTCTTTTTGAATGAATCTTATTTTAGATTTATTGATTCAGAACGTATGCATCAGGATAGGAAATGGCCCAGAAGACGATGATTAAAAAATCTTCTAATTCAGTTTTTTAAAAGGACTCTCAGTAGCTTAATGAAATTGTAACTTTTCTAAGTATAAGCACTTAGCTTTAAATTGTCTTCGCAGTTTTTACTTTATTATGGTTTTTACATTTATACTGCCATTCAGAATGTTCAAAATATTGTTTCATACTTCATTTCATTCTCCCAATTGCCCTTAGACATTGGTGGAAAAAGTATTTTTATTTTCATTTTGCCTGTGTGTGTGGAATCAAGGCTCAGTTACTTAAAGTCTTGTGGAGGTCACATGACCAAATAAGCGAAGCACTCTGACTTTCATCCAGATCATTGGACTCCAGAGCTCTTTCCAAAATTACATTCGGGTCATTACAATGTCTTGTAGGCTATTAGTTAAGCAGAGGACTAGCTAATTTAATTATGCTGGACAAGGAGAAAATAACATCAAATAAAGCCTAGAATTAACTGGAACATGACTTCTTATTATTAGAGGAAGCCTCATCTTTTATCTGCCAAGTTGGTCATAAGTGCGACCTAGTTGAATTGGATCAAGATATATATTGTTTTCATAATGCATTCAGTAGGAAAAAAAAAGAAATTCATTAGCAGAAAAAAAACCCCAAGTTATATATAAATATTAGTAAAGACATTTGGATCTACTTAAAATATAATGTTAAAATAGATGACACTCAAACTATGTATTATCAATCTGTAGGAAATTATTTGGTTTTATGAATCTGAATAAAGTGGGTTTTTTTTTTAAACTTTGGCTACATCAGTCCTTTTGATTTTGTAATTTTCAATTCTTTTTCAACTGTGATCTGTTGGTGGTTCATATTTTATAGACAGCTTTCAAAGAAATACTTCAAATAATTAATAAGAAGCATCCATTCCTAAGACCTTCCTCACCACTTAAAAGGGAGACATCTTTTTAAAATATGGCACCAATATGGTACCAAAATATATTGGAAGAAAGGATGAAAGGGAAATTACTGATAATACTGGAAGCCACCCTAAACATGACTAAAAGAGAAAATGAAGTCTCTGTGGGAAATAAGGAGCGTAAATACTCAAGAGTCTGATTCATTCTCTCTAGAAATATTTTCTCCTTTCTGTGATCTCTAGAAAACATGAGAAACGGTTTATCAGTAAAAGAGTGTCCCAGGAAGTGTTGAACTGTAATGTTCTTGTCTCATAGAAGGAATATAAAAAAGATTTGGAAAATGAAATAAGAGGGAAAGGAATGGAACTTAACTCAGACGTTCTTGACATTCAGCGAGCAAAACGCGCATCTGAAATGGCAAGTGAGGTGAGTATATTATTCACCAGCTGAGAATGTAGGGATTTCTCAGCTGATTTCCTTGTCTGTAAATCTTTCTCCAAGATTATAGACAGTCCACAACTTCTGTGTATGAGATGAATACGAGTAGCTATGTCCTAGTTGTCATTTCCCAGTCGATGAACTAAAAAAAAAAAAAAAGTATGTTCACCATCTCCTTTCCACGTGGCATGAGAACCATGACCGTTTCCCCACTGTAAAGAAATATACATAAACCAGACTAAATAAGAAGCCCAACTACTTTTATGAGATTTAACTTGATCTTTTAAGTAAGTGAAAGGCAGAAGGTTGGGGACGGGCGTTGTGTTCCATCAAGAATTGCAGTACAGTTCACGAGCTCTCCTGCTCCCAGCCCAGCGGAGCCCTCCAGCCCTTACCCCAGCTGCTGGGTGAGCCCACAGCAACCTCTTTGGGAAATGAAATCCGTTGCTCACTTGGCATGGAATTTGTAGGAAGGAATGGAATGCTCCTGAAGCACTCAGTGCTTTCTTTCATCCTCGTGGTATGTTACTTTGGTGTCGGGTAATGACACTCTGCACGGAGGAGAGTCTAACTCAATTGAGCAGTGAGAAATTTAAAGTTGTGTCCCCGGATGTTGGTAACCCGTGATGGCGGTGATGAGGGTGACCCCATTCGTCAGGCTGCAAATGATAGGAGCCCAACTCAAACCCGGTTAAGCGACCAAGGGAATGTTTTGGCTTATGAATAGCGAAGTTCAAGGCCAAGTCTCCTTCAGGTTGGAATTCAAATGATGTCTGTCTTCCCTCATCTCTCAGTTCTGTTATCTTCTCTATTGCTTCAACCTCGGGAGCCTGCCTCCAAGTGATGGCCCCTCCTCACAGTAGGGTGACTCACCTCTGTGCCAGTAATCTCAGTGGGAAGTGAGCATCTATTTCTTATAGTGACAGTGAAGGTCCTAGGATTGAATCTCATTGGATCCACTTGTATCCTGTGCCCACACCCATCCATCCTAATCATTGTATCTGGAGCTAGAGGAGTGTAATGTGCGGATGATCTGGTATGGTTCTCATGGTCACTCATTTGTTTAGTTAACTTCTTTGGTAGTTTAGTCGTATCATATTTTAATATAAAAGATTCAAGATTTTTATGTGTTTTTAAAAAAATGTCTACTCATCGTTGGCCATATTCATGTTCTTTAAATAAACGAAAGAAAGCACTGTGATGTCTTTGGCTAATACTGTCATCACACATTCTGAAATTAGTAATTCTGTACAGATTTTTCTGTTATGGTGACATGTGCAGTCCACATTCAGATGTAGAGCTTGTAATCACTTGTCCGTAATGCTCGGAAAGATCGTTTTAGACTCTCCATGGCAGAGTCCATCCCCATACAGTTGAATGGCATGATGGCAGAAGGAACAGCAATAAATGAGCCTTAGCATATGAAAATAGGAGTAAAAGGCCAAAAGAAGCTATGAGTTACTGAACACTTATTCTGCCCTGGACACCATGCTGTATGCTCTCTCACTGATCCTCACATGGATCCTGTATGCAGGAATTATTACGCCCATTTTGCAGACGAACAGACCAGAAATGTTAAACATTCCTTGTGTCAGACTGCAGTTGAGAGCTCTGGCCTCAAAGCCAGCCTTCTTTCCCTAGCATCAACTCTCTTAAACCTACCTCTCTATCCTCCAGCCCTTCAGACCGTTGTCAGTGAACATTCTCAGCATGTATGGTAACAACCTTCAGAGCGTCCTGTACTCTTCTTCAGTGAGAATAGAGATACAGTTCTAAGCAGCTCAGAAAATTGAGTTCTAGGTGATCATTCATAGTACGAAGTAAGCTGTATTTTCTTCTTATATATTCAGCCATCTTTTGGTATCATTGATTATAGATAGTATGTTTATCCCCAGAGTGTATGAATATTATGAAATGTAGCCTTTTTTCTCTTTTTCTTTTCTTTTTTTTTTTTTTTTTTGCAGAAAGAATACAAGAAAGACCTGGAGTCAAAAATTAAAGGGAGGGGGATGCACATTGGCACTGACACCCTTGAAATACAACATGCCAAGAAAGCTTCAGAGATAGCTAGTCAGGTTAGTGGAGAGAATGGTGCAGATGCCTTAAAACCTGTATTTTGGAATTGAACAAATCGTATTAACAACCTGATTAACACATGGAATTTCCCAAAGCTTTGTGACTGGTGTAGAAGTTTGGAATGGAAACCATTCCAAATCATCATGCTTGTTTGAAAATTTACAGTTTCTGCTTTACTCATTTCCTTTAAATATATCAAAGAAAACTTGGGGGGAAGTCATGTTAATAGAACACACACACACACACACACACACACACACACACACACCTTCTTACCTTATTCTTGTAATACAACAAATTTCACATTCGTCTAGGCTACAATAAATGTTTTCATACTATGTTTGTTTTATTTTAAAGGATAGGTCACATGCTGCCTGGTATATCTGTGTTTCCAACTCTCTGAACAGAACTTGAAAAATCACATATTGAGACTCCAACATGAAAGCGATAACCATTTCTGCATGATTTGGTTGCACATTCTTGAAATAATCCCTGTTGACCTCATCACCGTGCCTGAAATTCTTGCAGGGTTAGCATTTTGTATGAAAGTATTTTGTATTAAAGTATTCTATATCATGAATGACCACGTTCATTCATTTAATATTTTCCTCTTCATGTAATACATGTAACGACAGGATTTTAATTTAGAAGTTTTGGCTTAGATGCTATGATATGATAGATAACAGATAACACAGTGCAGGAGTCAGGCCATATGTGTATTTTTTGGAAGGAAATACCTCAGAATCAGTTCCATACCTCTTGAACTCCTCCAGCAATTTTTTTTTAATTTTATTTTTTTATTTTAGGATGGAATTTTATTTTTTTTCTTAACTATTTATTTTTTTAATATGAAATTCATTGTCAAATTGGTTTCCATACAGCACCCAGTGCTTATCCCAACAGGTGCCCTCCTTAATGCCCATCACCCACCCTCCCCTCCCTCCCACCACCCATCAACCCTCAGATTGTTCTCAGTGTTCAAGATTCTCCTATGGTTTGGCTCCCTCCCTCTCTAACTTTTCCAGCAATTTTGAGACTGTAAGGGTGTCACTGGAGGGGGTGCCTGGGTGGCTCAGTTAACTGAGTGTTCAACTCTTGGTTTTGGCAGAGGTCATGATCCCAGGGCCGTGAGATCGAGCCCTGTGTTGGGCTCCATGCGATTCTCTCTCTCTCTCTCTCTCTCTCTCTCTCTCTCTCTGTCACTCTCCCCGACTCGCACAGTAAATAAATAAGTCAGTCACTGGAGCAGAGAGTATTTGGAAAGAGATGATTTTGTGAGAAGCGTTTGTAAAGAGAATATTGGGGTGCAGGTTAAGGCATGCTGCTCACTTACCTCAAGGCTGAGCAGGGGGGTGGGAGGCGGGGCGGGTTCAGTGGAACTACCCTGAGAGCTGTAATGTGACCCTTGCAGTGACCCCAGGAAGAGCTGGCTCAGGATTGACTCCTCTCGGGAAATCTGGAGGGTAGGAGGCAGCCACTGATTAACTGCCAGGTGCTGCGTGCCCAGGGTTAGGGACTGGCCAGGGGGATGGGATGATTCTAACTGGTTTAGACAAAGCATCTGGGGATGGCGTAAGATGCTTGACCAACAGGGGTTTCATTTAGAAATGGTGGAGTTGGGGGACTGCATGCCGAACAGGCGCTTGAAAATCTTTCACTAGACCTCTCCTTCCATTCTTCTCCTGAGACATTGCCATCGTTGCAAATTTGCTGTAGAACCTTCCAGATCTATTTTTATGTGTAATAAAATAAACATACACGAGGCACACATGGACTTAAAAATCCGTAAATACCATGTGTTTTGATCTGTGCTTTGTTTTTCTCGCTTCGTATTATGGACCCTTTTCCGTGTTGCTTCATATAGTTCTACCTCATTCTTACAGGAAGATTAAGTGTTTCATAACACGGATGTGAATATGCAACCATTTACCTTTCGATGTGTCACAGGCATCGCCACGTGTAAACGACACGTGAAGTGTACTAACATGCTCTCGGTATCACGTGCCAAAACCAGAACCCTTAATGTTCCCCCAGATCTGCTTTCCTTTTCCATTCCCTTCTCAGTAAATGGCATCAGTGAGGTCTCAGAAGCCACTGAGATTCCTTTTGTGGGCAACTTTATTGACTCCACCCCCAACATGGTTTCTAAATCCATCCACTTTGCTCTGCCCTAGTCCAAGCTCTGTCTTGTTACTCATTTCGTAGATTTAATCGTACTTTTTAGTGGTGGCTTCCTTGGGCCACGTAATTAACTACCAAGAAACTACCAAATCACTACTTACAATTCTCTGCAATTTGTCTCTTTATTAGGAGAGGGCAATATCCAATTCAAGGTACTGGATTGGGGTAAGGGGGTTGGGAGTGAGGGATTCGAGGCTGGAGAAGAGGTTTCAAAATCATCCTCATGGGCCTGAGAATTGAAACCAAAAGAAAGCATCCTTGCCCTAGAGAAAACAATGTGGAAAGAACATAAATTTGTGATTTTACATTTTTACCTAAGACAGGTTTCTAAGACATACTCCTTTTATGACATGTTAGAATGTCATGTCTTCCCTTCTAATGGTATAGATTTGTTTTACTCAACCATATGCTGCTTTCAATTTCTCTGTGTACCTTAGGGCTGGATGCTAGCTATTGAGAAGAAGGGGGAAAAAGGCCTGGGGGGTCAGCTGTCCTATGATTGCCCATACATCAGGGTTGTGGTGATGTTATTATCTTTGCCATCCAAAGATCTCATTTGCGTGTAATCATAGCCATGTCCCATTTTACCCAATTGACAGGCTTTCACATTCATTTCAGCCAAACTTTGGGACTTCTCTGTAGTTCAAGGTTTAATTTTTCAAAGAAATGAATGAGGTATATATTGCTACATGAATGACTCCCAATGGTTAAACCCTCCAATACCTATGGAATTGACCATAGGACTTCCTTTAGCCAAGAGGACATTAGCAAACATGACTCAGACAGAGCCTCTAAAAGCTTTTGTGCACGGGGGCTTGCCTTTTGGAATAAAGGTGCTGTCATGTTGTTTTAAGCCTTCTAAGTTTTAGAGTGTTTTATTGTGCATTAATACATAAATGATGTCACTAGTGTCCTATGTAGTCCATGTGCTTTAGAACGCTTTTAGATTTGAACATTCATATTGCAAAATTAAGTGACATACTTCTACCCTGGGACCGTGGTGGCTGTGTATGATCAGTGCCTCAGTTTCTTTTTTAAAAAAATGTAAATGTTTATTTATTTATTTTGAGAGAGAGAGAAAGAGATCGTGAGTGGAAAGGGGCAGAGAGAGAGAGAGAGAGAGAGAGAGAGAATCCTAACCAAGCTCTGTACTTTTTTTTTTTAAAGATTTTTTTTTTTTTAACGTTTATTTATTTTTGAGACAGAGAGAGACAGAGCATGAACGGGAAGGGGCAGAGAGAGAGGGAGACACAGAACCGGAAGCAGGCTCCAGGCTCTGAGCCATCAGCCCAGAGCCTGACGTGGGGCTCGAACTCACGGACCGCGAGATTGTGACCTGAGCTGAAGTCGGACGCTTAACCGACTGAGCCACCCAGGCACCCCTCAAGCTCTGTACTTTTAATGCAGAGCCTAATGTGGGGCTCGAATTCATGAAACCGTCAGATCATGCATGACCTGAGCTGAAACCAAGAGATGGAAACTCAACCAAATGAGCCTCCCAGGCACCCCGGTGCCTCACTTTCTACATACGTTATCCTTCAAATGAAGTGCTTTGTTTCAGGGCCTTAAAGAGGCTTACTGAAAATGGGGGGCTTTTTATAGACATACTGATAATGACTTTTGTGATCTTGCAAGTTAAATACTATTACTTCAACTGTATTCAGAAAAGTGAAGTTGAGGCTCTGAGTCAGTGAAAATAGGCCAAGTTATGAATAGAAAATAGGGCAAAATATAATATTTCTCTGCGATTGAGATCTTTGTTTATACCTTTTAAAATTTAGGATATGACAAATAAGCAAGCCAACATTTATCTATACAGGGAATGTACAAATCTCGATTATGGCACATCTACAGTATGTTAACATAATAGGAAATAACTGTTTCAGAAGAAATTTAATTAGATACAGTCAATCGTTTTCTTTGAACAAAATTTTTCATTGAAGAATACATACGTACAGGAAAGTGTACAACTTGTGTACATCTTGCTCTATTTTTTATGATGAGTTTTCAAATGTGACAAGTCTCTGAGCCATGTTGTGTCTGTGTAATTATGACTGTTTTGTGAGTAACACATAATTCAGTTTAAGCTGCTCAGATAATTTATTGTTCTTAGAACCAAACAGTAGAGGAAGCCCTGGGCACGGCTTGATCTGGAGCCCAGACCATGTGATTCGGTTTTAGTTTCTATTTTCGGGTCTCAGGCGGGCTTTCTTCTGTTTGCAAAGAGGCTTTTCGCGGCTCCTGGGGTCCCCTTCTTCTCCACCCATGTCTAGAAGAAGAAGACAAACTTCTTGATATCTTGTGTAGTAAAAGAATCACCCTTATCCCTGGAGCAGTCACGAAGCACCAGGGATGGGGTCTAATGATTTATGTAAGCCCAAGAGGACCCTCAGACTTAGGCCAGTCTCACCCAACTGCATTGGGGGAGCAGTGAGTTGCCTGTTGGCCAGTCAGGGAGCTAATGGGGGGGGGTGGGGGAAAGAGGGACTGGATTCCAGAAAAGCAACCAACAATGATTCACTACAGAGCAAAAAGTGACAGTGCTACAATCATGTTTTATTGATATTCATCAGATGAATTATATATTAACCAATAATTGATCAATTTGATCATATTGAAATATAAAAACTTTCCCCTTGGCTGTGTTCTCTCTCCTAATTCAGGTTAGTAGAAAACAGCCTTCTGATTACTTGTGAATAAGTCACTCCAAGCCATGTTCCTCCCACAAGTTAAAACTCTTCCTAGTTTTGTAGAAATAAAAGAAGTAAGAGTCAAAAGCCATGATCCTGATGTCAAAATGACATCACAGTTTTCAACGGTTTTTCAAATTCGCGTGGAGCCCTCACTGCGTGTTTTATTTTCTCCAGAAAGACTATAAGAGAGATCTGGAGACTGAAATAAAAGGGAAGGGCATGCAGGTGGGCACAGACACTCCTGATATCCAGAGAGCTAAGAAGGCATCCGAAATGGCCAGCCAGGTAAGAAACAGATGGGGATACAAGGTTGACGTCAGACACAGTGAGTTGTGTGTAGAAAAAGCGTAAATGGCGTCTTCACACGTGTAGCTTTGACAGTCAGACACGCAAATATCTGCATTACGATGGAAGGTTAAGCAAAGCTCTGAAGATTATTTTCTGTTCTTTTAGAAAGAATATAAGAAAGACTTGGAAAATGAAATTAAAGGGAAAGGGATGCAAATAAGCATGGATATCCCGGACATGCTTCGAGCCAAGAGGGCATCGGAGATCTATAGCCAGGTTGGTAGGAATGCGTTCTTCTGATATTCAATCACCATATGCTTCGTGTGTCTCTAAGATTGAATGCGTTCTTCTGATATTCAATCACCATATGCTTCGTGTGTCTCTAAGATTGATATCTTTTGAGGGCATTGTATTCAAAGTCAGTGCACTCTATTATAAAGGAGCTATTGGCCAAACTTGATTAATCTCACTAACAAAAGGGACAAGTGCTGTAAATTCAATTCAATGGATGTTACTGAGTGTCCGGGCTCCCCTGTTTGAGTCCAACGACATTTTGATCTTTTTATTTTTATTTTTTGACTCTGCACACTTGAATCCAGTGCTCACATTACAGAAAGTGATTACATAATCGTTTTAATCGTTTCATAATGCATATTATCCTTAAAACAATCAGCTCCAACTAAGAGTGAATAAAACCACACAAGGTGGAAGGTGAAATAGAATATTAACTAAAAATTAAGAGAAGAACAGATTTCTTGGTAAGATTTAATTTACCAAGTGTACCTACCTGTCACATGTCCTCTAGAAAACCCTTTAGAAAAAAAAAAAAACTCTTATAGAAAAGCTGGATATGAATATGACCACAAAAGACTATATGCAATGGAAGAAGAAGTTCTTGATAAAATCTGATCCGGGCAAAAAATTCATTAGTGAATATTGTCTTTGCTATCCAATGTACAAGGAAAAGAGTGCATCCCAATGGAAAAAAAAATAATAAAAGGGGAATGAAAAATTAAAAGGGTTATAGAAAACTGACCAAGGAATTACATTTGATTAACGGGATTTATGAAGAAGATACTTTTCGACAAAATCTGACCAAATTTGTTAACATTCCAGTTAAAACGTAAGCAGTGGGTCTAAACACCTGCTGGTGCAAAAGGGGGTGTCCTGATGGCCGTCAAATGCCAGAGGACTTGTGTGCTTCGCGGCCTCCTCAGATGATACAGCTGTTGGATGGTCCTGAAGTGCGTGTTCGTCTGTCCTCAATGTTTCATGCTGGCACATGAACTTGTAGAAGTTGGCTTTAACTATATCGGCTGACTAAACTTAGAAGTAAATACGTAAAATAGGCAAATGGCCATTGGAATCAGTGGAGGAAATTTACTGTGTCTAGAATGCCAATCTCATTCATTCATTCAGAAAATACTTTCATTTACATGCAAAACTAGACCTGGTTTTGCCCTTGGGGAACTGCAGACTAATCTAATAATCAATAATCATGCAAATATTACAAAACGTGATGTATGCCACCAGGAAGTAAGGCATCAGGCGTAAAGGCTTTCCATAGGAAGTGACACCTGAACCATCAGAATTCCTGCTTTAACTTGATAGCATTGCTTTTGTGTATGTGTGACAGAAGGATACATCTAACTTCAAGGAGTTTTAATTATTTAGGATACAGTTGTAATGATGCTGTGCTGAGTCTCAATAATAATTACCTTTCTTCACAAGCCGCAGCATGCCATCATGGCTAACTTCGCTGGCTCTAGACCCAGAGTGCCTGGGTTCAAATCCTTGCTCTGACACTCCTTAGCTCGTGTCTCAGTTTCCCCATCTGTAAGAGGAGACAGTGATAGTATCTGCTTGTGGGGTTGATTCGGTGTGTTAATGAGGGTCTCGAACCAAACCTACAATGTAAAAATGCTGGTACTCAGAGAAGGTATTGGGGCTCTCAGTAGTAATACATTTACCAGACAGAAGAATTGAGATTTTTATCTCAACTACAGAAATGCTAGTACCTTTCCATTATACAAATGTCTCTTTTTCTGAAGTAGGAAGCAAAAAGCATAAATCCAGAAGCGTGAGACATAGCGGGTGGAGAGAGCCAGCTTACTTGCAGGAGCTCTAGGGGCTCCTTTGAACAGGGACCAGGCTGGTCATCAAAGAGTAGGTTTCTTCTGTGTTCTCGTCACCAATTCCAATGCATGTATGTGGAGGCTTCCCCACCCCGACGGCCAGTTCTCAGGCACCAGTCGGGTATGGGAGAATTCAGCTCATCTCTGACACCATCTACTGGAAGACAGCACCAAGTTCCATAGGTTGAGGGTTCAGTCCTACGGGACTGTCCCCCTCCCCTCTTCAGATACCAGTTGCGCGCTGTCTGTCACCTGTGCTTTTGGCCAACAGGCTATAGACCAGAGGTTCCTGGGACGCCCCCCCCCCCTCCTTGGGTCTGATTCATTTGCTAGGGCAGCTCACAGAACTCAGAAACATTTTAGTGACTAGATCAGTGGGTCATTATAAAAAGTTATGACTCAGAACAGCCAGATGGAAGAGGGCATGGGGAAAGGTCGCAGAACTTCCAAGCCCCCTCCAGGTTCATTCACCATTTCCCCCAAATCTCCAAATGTTCACCAACCCGGAAGCTCTCTGAACCCTCTCCTTCTGGGTTTTTATGGAGGCTCCATTACATAGGGCATGACTGATGAACTCATTGGCAATTGGTGACGATTCAGCCTCCAGCCCCTCTCCCATCCCCAGAGGTTGGGGGTTGGGACTGAAAGGTCCAACCCTCTAATCACAAGTTTGGTTTCCTTGGCAACCAGTCCCATACTTCAGTGTGTCCAAATACCATTTTGTTAACATAGCAAGAGATACCTTCATCACTCTCACCACAAGAAATTCTGAGAGTTTTAGGAGTTCTGTGCAAGAAATAGGGACAAAGACCATAGATATATCTTATTATAAATCACAATATCACAAGGTTCTAAACTTAGGAGTGACACAGAGGCCAAGCCCTCCAGAGGCCTTTGAATGGACTAGGGTGGGGACCATCGCCTGAGGAGAGGGGAGGCCGCTTTTCTACTCTGTTTTCTTACTCTGTTTGCTTACTCCCTTGATTTTTGCTGTCACCTCAACAACTGCTTTGAATCAACATATATGGAAGAGGCATCATTTTCTTTCTATCTCTCATGCCTGTGGGCACACACAAACGCACACACAGTTTCAGATTCATGTTAGCTGTTTCTATTTCTAGAAAAAGTATAAAGACGAAGCAGAGAAGATGCTTTCTAGCTATTCTTCAGTGGCAGATAGTCCTGAAATGCAGAGAATCAAGACAACTCAACAAAACATTAGTGCGGTGAGTAGTAATTCCTTGACAGTTGCCACCTTGAAATTTTCTTTCCGTTAGGAGGGCCTTTGTTCCTCATTGTCTGATTGTGGCATTGTTTGAATTTTCTGTCAAACATATTATCTTTACTTCTTTAACATAATAAGAGTACTTTTAAAGAACCAAAATTCGGGGTGCCTGGGTGGCTCAGTCGGTTAAGCATCTGACTTCTGCTCAGATCATGATCTCGCAGTTTGTGAGTTCGAGCCCCGCATTGGGCTCTGTGCTGACAGCTCAGAGCCTGGAGCCTGCTTTGGATTCTGTGTCTCCCTCTCTCTTTGCCCCTCCCATGCTCACGCTCTGTCTGTCAATAATAAGTAAACGTTAAAATAAAACATTTTTTAAAGAACTAAAATTCAAC
Organism: Lynx rufus; assembly: GCF_022079265.1. Taxonomy (NCBI): domain Eukaryota; kingdom Metazoa; phylum Chordata; class Mammalia; order Carnivora; family Felidae; genus Lynx; species Lynx rufus. The sequence goes on along the minus strand of NW_025814889.1, from coordinate 19,347,769 downwards.
CAAGTAAATTTAGAGATCTAATTGGTTTTATTCAATGATTCAGGAATCAGGAGGCATCCCATCTAACAAATCAATAGAGGATGATCAGTAGAGAGGTACAAAATGTAAGGCCTTTCTAGGCCAAAGCTGCAGGACAAGGAAGTTATTAGCAAGAGAAAAGACAGGATTGCTTCAGACAAGGTCACCTTCCCTAGGAAAAGGGTGGGGGTCTATCATGCAGATTACCTGTCTAGCGCTGATCAGGAAATTCCAGGCTGATTGGTTTAAAATTCTGCTCTTGGGAGAGGCTGAAACTGCAATTAGGTTAGGTATTAAGTCTTGATGGGGTTTAACATAAGTGACTCCATTTTGGGCCTCTTGTTTGTTCTTTAATAGTACCAAATGTTCTTACAAGGTATAATTTATCATGATTGTTTTGGAATTACAAATTCAAATCTTCTTCTTTGGTACAAGCAAGAGTTCTTTTTAACTGAAATTTAAAATTTTACTTAGGAAAGAGGTCTTAATCTTCTACACAGATTTTACTTCAAAGAGGAGAATAATCATATGAAGTGATTTTCTTGCAGGTCACTGATTTAAAATGATAATGTATTTAGGGATTTACTAGTTTGTAACCAATTCTTGAACTTTCATATTTTTTATTTTCAGGGATAGGAATTAAGGGACTGGGTCTACATTTAATCATTTAATGGACATATAAATTTGAATTACAAAATTATAAACATTGACCAAACAGCCAATATTTTTATGTAGAACTAGCTCATTAGTCCTTTAGGAGTTAAGCAAATGTCTCATCAAACTGTATATTGTGTTAAGTCTGAGGGCTTTTGGAATCTTTTCTACTTTGAAATAAATTGGCAAGCTCCAAACCTCAAGGTGTGCTAGACAGGTGCCTCTGGGGCTTTCAAAGCAGGTGTGCTAATAAATGGAAAAGTCTGGCTGGAAGGGAAGATCTGGGAAAAAAGCTGTTTCCACCCTTATCTCCTGTGATTCCATGGTATTCTAGATTTTTATCTTGTGGAGGAAAACATCTCTGGGGCCTACTCTCCTACCCCCACCAGGGCCTCCTGGATTACCTAGTCTCAACAGAGGGAGCGGTTCTGTCCTCACATGCTTTTCTTACAATTATTCTATTATTCTGTAAACATTTTTTTTGTTTTGCTTTGTCTTTTAAAATATTTATTTATTTATGAGACAGAGAAAGGCAGAATACGAGCGGGGGCGGGGGGTGGGCAGAGAAAGAGAGGGAGACACAGAATCCGAAGTAGGCTCCAGGTTCTGAGCTGTCAGCACAGAGCCCAACGCAGGGCTCGAACTCACGAACCATGAGATCATGACCTGAGCTGAAGTCAGACACTTATCCGATTGAGCCACCCAGGCACCCCAGTTTGCTTTGTCTTTGAAAGGGGTGGCTGTTGGTAGGAGTGGAGAGACATGTGGGAAGGTTAATGAATAAGTGGAAGACAAGGGAAATAGAATGAGGAAACTTTGATGTTGGTGACAGAACCAGTATTTTCTTTGAAGAGAATGAAGGCATCTTTGTGTTTGGAGAGTAGCACTTGCTTAAAATTTCATGCTGTGTTTGAATTAAATGATACTGCTTAGTAAGCTTTTATAATATGCACTTTGATTTTCCTCAAACACACATGTGACATATATTCATATTTAAAGCTGGGAACTCTAGTTTGCCAACTTATATCCTTAGACCAAATAATCTGCGGCCACCTAGGGTAGCATGCATGCTCTAGAACAAGTATGAGAGGGTTACTTGGGGAATACTATGCAATATGAAACCAGAATTGGGCATTTATTGTGATAATGGATTATTTAACTGATTGATATGACCTTGGTACTTGTAAATAGAGGCTGTATTCACGTTACTTGAGAACCTGAGACATTGTCTTTCTTTTACAAGAATCTAATCTAGGACTTGAATTCTAATACGCTTATAGTTATTCTTTCCTTCTCTTATAATTAAGGTATTTTATAAGAAAGAAGTAGGAGCTGGCACGGCCATAAAAGATACTCCAGAGACTGAACGAGTGAAGAAAAATCAGCAGAATATTAGCTCAGTAAGTTCTCCATAGCATTAACTATCCTTTCCAAAAGCAAACATCAGCTAGATAAATGTTTTCAGTTCTTTGCTAAACTGGCTGCTTTTCTTTTATTCTTCGCTTTGTTAAAATGCTGTTTCATCAAATATCAAAGGTCTCAGTTTCAGAAGGAAAACTGTAGCCTTGTTCCCCTTGAACCTAAAACAGTGTTTCATCTTGATATATCATAGTGCACAAGAGATAGATCACTTTAATAGTCCAGTAATGAAATCTGGGATTAGATTTCATCTTTTGAACAGAATTTTAACTGTATTAAATTTTTCAGAGAAAAGATAAATTTCAGTACCTCTCCACAACTTGGAGGAAAGAAATTTTACCCTGTAGAATGATTAAAGGCCCTTAGCACATTGATTTGGTGGCTTAAGAGAAGGTTTCAAAGGCCCCGTTTGCCTTTTTCTTTTTCCAGCTCCCAGCAAAACAAAAACATGCACCTTCACCATGATTTGTAAAATAATTTACCCTCCAGTTACCTTTGAGCTTGGGGGGAAGGGTAGGGGAGGCAAGGAGCAAGTACTGTGATGGGTAAAAAACTTCTCCATTCAGTGCTTGACAATTTACAATGAATAATTGCTATCTTTACCAACAACAATTCTTCCATGGATATTTAGTTTCTTGTTGAGGAAGTCATAAAGTTCTTTCCTGAAATCCCCTTCTTTTCTTTTCTTTTTCTTTTTTTTTTTTTTCAGAGAGAGAGAGAGAGAGAGTGCTCATTTTCAGAGCATCTCAGTCAAATGCTCAGGGCTCCTGGGTGGCTCAGTCCTTTGGGTGTCTGACTCTTGATTTTGGCTCAGGTCATGATCCCAGGGTCTTGGGATCAAGCCCCATGTTGGGATTCGTGCTGGGCATGGAGACTGCTTGAGATTCTCTCTCTCTCTCTCTCTCTCTCTCTCTCTCTCTCTCTTCCTCTGCCCCTGTCCCTTGCTTGCACTCTCTCTCTCAAAATAAAATAAAAATAAAAATAAAAATAGTCAGGTGCTCAATGAACTGAGCCACCCAGGCACCCCTGAAATCCCTTTTGTGACCTTTCTCTTCACCTTCACTCTTAGACACAGAGCCTTTCATTAACTAATTCAAGTAGGACTGGTCTGGTTAGACTTACATATCAGTCAAGACAGTATGTGGCATTCTAGAGTATGAGTATGCGTTGGCTTTTGCAGAGCAAAAATAGAAAAGGCAAGGTAATGCTGTATTAAATCATATTTCAAAAAAATCTGCAGAATACTAGTGCAGTAAAATTTCTGTAGTCTGAATGAAGCTAGCTCCTGAAGGAGGCTTACAGAGAAGACCTTACAATGAGGGTGTTCCCATCCACCATGGCGAGAGCCTGTGTCAGGCAATGCTGGGGTCCAGCTGGAGAAGTTTGTTTGGCAGAGAAGGATGAAATGTTTGTTTCCTTCACTTTCAAATGATAATATTTGAAATGCACTCATCAGTGTACTGAGATACAGTGTTATAAATGTTCTGTGGTAGGCGATTCCATTGCCTGCAGTAAAATGACTGCCTTTTTGATTAGTTTAGAGTCGTCTGAAAAACAAAAATGTTCATCTTTAATCATGTTTAGCTTCTCACCCGAGGAAAATCGCACAGAGTAGTGCGGTTTATCATTTCTTTTTCCAGCGTCCCACTGCCTTTTCCAGCAAACAATAAATGTGTAGTTCTGTATCTCTATAAGGTTGGGCCATAAACTCCTGCTTAGTATTCAAATGGAAAGTTGCCCTTTCAAGATTAGCTAGATCTGTCAAACGAAGATATGATTCTCTAACATTTAAAGATCTCGACATTTTCCACCTCCACCGTACAAGCCTTTTAGCTATTAGCTTTCTCTGTTAAGGGGTGTTTTTGAATCTTATTTAGAGGTAGTCTTTCTTGGTGTATTCTCAATTTAACTGTTTCACATCTGAGCTAACATTGTTGTTGTTACCCACACTCAACCTACGGCTACTAGGACATGGATGATATCTTAGATATTTAGGTTACCATTTCTTTGCGACTGTCAGTGTGGATTTCAGCCTTCATCATTTAAACATTACCAAGTGATTTCTAAACCCTGTTTTGTGTAGATTTAAGTCTTCGCTAAATTTCAGCATGTGCCTCTTAAATCCAGCCTGTGTTTGCATACAAATAAATATTTAGGTGTGTCCTTTTTCTTGAATCTAATCTTCCATGAATTTTAGACATATTAAAATGCCACCAGATAGGATGGCATTACTAATCTTTTCATAAATTTAAAGAGCTCTTTCTTGTCCCATGCCTAGCAGTGTGCTGGCTTTATCATTTTTGTCTGGTTGATCTTCCTCTAAATGGATTTGAAGGAAGGGCTTTTGAATAGAATGGGTGCCAGACCCAGACTACATACAGGCTGGCTTTGTATAACGTGATTATGTGGGTACAAGACACTTCCTGACTTTTTGCCACTGGCCCTTCCATAGTGAACAGAGGTCATGGCCTCTGCTGTTAGTACGTTTCCCTCCACCTTCCTCTTTCTCTTCTTTTATTGTGGCCACTTAATTTTTTTCCTTATCCTGGATTATTTGTGTGCTCTCACTCAGATAAGCAGTCTTCCCGAAGACTCTGCCCCTAACTCGGTTTGACTTTGGACTTTAAATGCATGATAAATTGTAATTCATACATTAATGAGTAGAAACGGCCTTTCAGATAGAAAAATGATAAGTTATTATATTACTTAAGATAATTCCCAAGGTTTTTATGTGTGTGTGTGTGTGTGTGTGTGTGTGTGTGTGTATCTGCCTAATGATAAAACTTACTCTCGTAAGCGGCATTTGCTTATTGTAATTAAATAAACTCCTGTAGTATGGCTAGGTGAATAAATATGAGTTTATTTACACTTTAGGATAAAGGAATCCTAAAAGCATCACCCGCTGAAATAAAAATTTGTGTTCCCATGGAAGGAAAATTAATGTTGGCGGTGAAAAAAGTTCAACTATGTAATGGTTACAAATGCAGAATTCTTACCTTGCAAGCCTTGTGTTGAATAAAACCCGCATTGTTCTTTCAATACATTATTCAGGTGAAATACAAAGGAGAGATAAAGCAGGCAACGGCCATCTCCTATCCTCCAGAGTTAAGAGAGCCAAAGAAAACCAGGAGAACATCAGCAATGTGTGATCATGTTTCTTTAAGTACTGTTTTCTATTTTACTGGATGGCAGTAGACAATGGGGGGCCCAGCACTTACACAGGTGAAGTCCCATGATGCATTCTGTTGCTGGAGGGCCCGTTCCTGGAAGGTGGAGATAGGATTTCGCCCTTCTTTCTGTTGGGCTGGCACAACACTTCGTGCGTGCATTTATTTATCCGAGAACATGTTAACTGAATGCCTGCTCTGTTCTTGTTCTTGGGAAATTCAAAGATGAGTGAGGATTCTCAAGGCCTCTACGAGAAACAGACAGAGGCATAAATACCCATTATGCATTAAGTGCTGTAACAATAATTAGTAGTTATTGACTGTCCACGAGGCTTTTGGAGTACTTTACGTGCAGTGTGTCGTTTAATGATAAGCAAGTATTCCCTTTGCAAAGTGTTGTGGAAATGCAGAGAAGGAAGGGTATGTCCTTGAGAGAGAGAGGAAAACCCTCGGAGGAAGAGTAACATTTGAGTTGGATCTTGAAGAATTAATCACAGTTGGGGGGGTGGATGTCGTGAAGAAGTGCCTTCCTGGCAGAGCAAACTGAACCTGTTCAGAGTCCACGTTCTGTCCAAGGAGAGGAAGGTTTAGTGTGATGGGTGCATGCGATGAAAGACGGCAGAAGATGATGGTGAGAGAGAAATTGTAATTCGGGCTCTAAGGAGTCACGTCGGGAACCCCAGTGTTTCCTAAAGTATGGTTGGTATATAAATGATAGGTGCTTGGCCCATGAGCAGGCCATGATTTAGGGATTGTATTGTTTTAATGTATCTCTTTTTCGAAAGGAAAGGATAGTCGCGTTCAATTTATCAGAGACACATAACACTCCCATAAAATAACTTTATTTGAAGATAATAGTGACCTAATTTAACGGAAGACGAATACTGCAAATCACAGCACAGTTGATAGCTGGCCCGACATAAGGCAAGTGGTGTGCACACGGTAGAAATTTGGACAATACGGAATAACGGGAAGAATGTGGACCCTGGTCTCCTGGCTTGATCCCAGCTCCAGCCCTTACCTGCTGTGTAACCTTTGTAAGCCACCAACCTCTCCCAGCCTCAATTTCCTTATCTGTGACACAGGAGCCATACCATTAAGGGAGGTATTACCTGGAGAGCACTTAGCATATTTGTGAATGGATGAAAACAAGACATGAACAGTCGCCATTATCGGTTTGATTTCCCCGAACTTACATCCACCAGAAATTGGTGACGATAGTTTCTCCACATCCGTAATGCCGTTCAGCAGACTTTTCCCCTCCGAGCTCTACTCGGAGTAATCTTTCCTTATATCCTGCCATCCGTAGAGATTACACTGGATCTTTTCTCACTTTAACGCAGACACAGACACGGACACAGAATCTGCCTAAACTCTCAACTACATATCACGGCACAAAGAAAGCCGCCCGCTGAGGAAAGCTGCCACACGGAAGGGGCCTGACCCTTTGTCATTTATTTTCCAGGCTTGTCAAGCTTCTCTTCACTGGCACACTCACGGTTAAGGGTGTGCATCCCGGGTCCATTTTATCTGCAGGCCCTGAAGGTCTTGTGATGTCTTAAAAAAAAAAAAAAAAATTCCCTTACACTAAATTTAAACTCCGGAAGATCATTAAGACTGTCCCTGTGGAGTTCCTTATAATAGGATTTTAACCTCCAGTTTAACTTTTGCCTGTCAAAGATTCATTTGATGGACCTACCATTCTGTTTCTTTGTGCTGGAGGCTCATTTATTTCCCGGGGTGTTGCAGAATTGCCGGAAAACTGACCACAAATGTTGGGGCCTGATCCTCCAGCTAAGAAAGAGCACCTCAACACGGCAGGTCAGGAAAATTTCCATAAATGCGAGTCAGAGCACAGGCCTTCCCATGTGGGCACTTTGTAGATAAGGAAACTTTGAGGTTCGGGGTGTGTTTCCGTAGTGACAGCCTGTCACGAAGGGGCAGGCATGGTGCCATCCTCCTTGCCGATGAGAGGAACGTAGGATTTTTATTTTTAAATACGAAATGGTAGTTTGCTAACGTTGCCTTTGTGCTCTGAAGAAAGGAACTCACAAAAGGGATCACTTATTATTCCCGGTACCGATCACACTCGGAGGGGCCCCCGACAAATGATGCGACGCAAAGAATAACAGCCAAAGGTAGAGTTCAAAAACATTCGGGCGAGAACAAGCTTGCAGCCTGGGCTCGTGGCGATGGTGAAGTCTGCTAGCGATGCGCAGGTCCCCGCGAACTCCTAAGGACGCTTCTTTTAATCTGTTGCAGACTGTGGGTGCACCTTTCCTTCACATAACCCCACCCTGTCTCGCGCCTTGTCTGTCTCTCAGCTCCGGTACAAAGAGCCGTGCCACAAAGCCACGCCCGTGAGCGTCACGCCAGAGATGGAGAGGGTGAGGAGAAACCAGGAGCAGCTGAGTGCGGCAAGTGTTTCCTCTGTGTTAGCAAGCGTCATGCACTTTTATTCTTCACAGTGCTCTCCGAAAAGCTCGAGCCCTCTACGGATCGGATGCTCTTTTCTGCAGTCCCATGCTCAAGGGCAGGAACTTTGGTTCTCCGGTGCGATCCGGGAAGTTTGGGATTGTCTGGCTATGATTTAGCTGTGTTCGTTTAGTCAAGAAGTCTTCGTTAAGCACCCCAGCGCGCCAGGCGTGGTCCTGGTTACTGGTACACAAAGATGGGTGAGACCTAGTTCCTGTCTCCACGGGCCTCATAGGTTCGTGGGTAAATCTCTCCTTTCGGGGAAGGACCTGGAGAGAAGTGGGTGTGTTGTCAACCTGAGAAGAAGAATTTAGCTGTTAGAATAGAGCAGGAGAAGACCCGGCTTGACTGGGCTGCTAAGACATAACGTCAAGGCAGGGAACCTTGTAAATAAAATGAAAAACATTAGTCAGTCATCAATGATTTATTGCTAATAAAAGAACGAGAGTTAATAATCGTGAGATACTTCCAATATGGCATGTGTGCTGAACGCTTTCTGTGAACCCGTGAGGTCGGCGCAATTTATTTCTCTGGTTTGTAGGTGTGGGAAGCTGAGTCTTGGAGAGGTCAGAGGACATGCCAGGGACCCACAGTTTGAAGGGCCGAGCTGGGATTTGACCCCAGGTCTCCCTGGGTGCCCCTGGGGACCCCAGGTGCCCCCTGCTAGCTATTTTTCCCATTTTTTGGACCCTCTTGTGGAACTTTTACCAGTATAAACAGTAGCATTCTTCCTCCCAAACAGGTAGTTTTGAAAGACTTTACAATGTGAGTGTGAGTTCTTACAGGTAGAGGAGAAAATCAGGCTGAACACCACCTGATCCTTATAATATCCCTGGAAGGCAGTAGGAGGGAGAGATCTTTCGCTTCTTTTGAAGGTGGAAGCCCCAGGTCAGAATGAGAGTAAATGGTCCTCCAGAGGACCAATGGTCCTCCAGAATGAGAGTAAATGGCCCAGGCTGGGCTAGCAGCTTCGCTGTGGTTCTCTTGGAATGGTTCATTCCTGTGTTTCCCCCCTATATTCCCATTGCTTTTAGTGGTGGGATTTGCAGTTTGCTTTGGCATTGAACAGCAAAATCTTTATTGAAACCATCATTTATTTATTTATTTATTTAAAAAATGTATTTATTTGGGGGAGAGTGCAAGCGGGGGAGGGGCAGAGAGAGGCGGACAGAGGTTCCTGAGCGGGCTCTGCGCTGACAGGCTGACAGCAGCGAGCCCGATGTGGGGCTCGAGCCCACGAATCACACGATCGTGACCTGAGCTGAAGTCGGACGCTCAACCGACCGAGCCCCCCAGGCACCCCTTGAAACATCATTTTAAAGAAGCACAACGCCATTTTGTGCTTGCCACATCAGAAGAGTAAGGATCCAGGTGTGGACATGAACTGACCGGTTTCTGCATGTCTCCTGTGGGGACAAGTGTGGAAAGATAGGGTTAATTTTGAGGCTCATGCTCTGTGGAGTGTGTGTGTGTGTGTGTGTGTGTGTGTTGACCATTCTGCTATCTACTAAAATTCTCATTTATCCTCCGCAGGTAAAATACAAAGGAGGGGTTAAACAAGCAACTTCAATTTCTGATCCACCAGAGCTGAAGAGAGCTAAAGAAAACCAGAAGAACCTCAGCAATGTGTGACCTTAGTAACTTTTTTCCTTATGACAGCAAACGTATTCTCAACATGTCAGTGAAGAGTTGTGTTTATAAAGTTCTCAAGTTGATACTGTGCTCTCAGTTGACTGCCTGTCTAACTTGAAATGGTGTGGAGTGTTAGGTGTGGGTACAGCCAGGCATTCCGGGCTCCAGAGTTCCCAGTGACCGCCAGTTATGATTTTTGGCGACCGATTATCGTGGCTCCCTCTTGTCTGCACGCTTACAGTTGCTGTCGTTCCGCAAAGGGATGCGGCGATGGCTCCTAGCGTCTTGGCCCTTCGAATAAGCTTTCCCACCGCCTTTCTTACCTGTATGTGTTCTTGTTTGTTAGCCTGTCCAGCCCTGTCGCCCACTCCCAGCTCTCGTCGCTTTATTTTTGGACGATGACTTGGGGGATAAAATTATAAAGTGTGCAAGCCTGCACAGGTCACACGGGACAGGCCCATTTTTCAGGGCACTTGTAAAGGGGGCTGTTCGTTCTTCCTCAAGCACCAACTCCTGGCCTGTTCTTAACCCCTTTCTGTTTTTGTAATCCCTAGGTGTAGTTCAAGGAGAGCATCTTTTTTTGAAGTCATTAACATACAGATTGGGTTCTCTGTGGGTGCCTGGGTAGCTCAGTGGGTTAAGTGTCTGACTTTGGCTCAGGTTATGATCTCGCGGGTTCTTGAGTCTGAGCCCCGCGTCAGGCTCTGTGCTGACAGCTCAGAGCCTGGAGCCTGCTTCGGATTCTGTGGTCTCCCTCTCTCTCTGCCCCTCCCCTGCTCACATTGTGTCTCTCTCTCTCAAAGGTTAAAAAAAACAGTAAAAAAAATTTAGATTGGGTTCTCTGGAAGAGGAAATCTAGAAATCTATTAGGTTCAAAGAAATATTTTATTCTTCAAACCTTTAAAGTCTTTGGGGGCAGATCATAAAACAAAGGCAGGCCGTTGTTTGGCCATTTTCCTAACAAGTGTGTTTTGGAGAAGTAGGTGCCCATCTCTGCCCGATATATCTAGGGGCAAGGTTGATATAACTCCATTACTCTCAGAAAGGAACTTAGTTATTGAGAAGGAAGAATGGGGTCGTGGGAAGTGCAGCGACCAGGTTTTGGATGACCACAGTCACCTATTTAGGCATCTTTTTGAAAACCCTGCTACAGTTAATTACTAACAGACTACAACAGTATATGGGTACGAGTGCTTTTAAGCGATATCCATGAAAGACATTTCTTACCATGTTCCTTTGTGATGCAGTGCTTATGTCCGCTTTCCTGACAGTATGCCCATGTATTTGAGTGTATTCACGGTGACGTCATTCCCAGACATAGACGCCATGGGATGAATTAAAATTGATTTCAGATGCAAGCCTTTTAAATATGGCTAGCCCTCCGATACCATCCTCTTTTTTCCGTTGTGCCCTTTTCTCGGCTAGCTCTTTAAAATAGCTACTGTGAGACTCTTATGTAGGTGAATTGATTCACCGTGCTCTTTATTTTTTATTCTCCGCAATGATAGGTTTATTATAAAGGTCAGCTGGGAAGAGCCACAGCTTTAAGCGTAACTCCTGAAATGGAAAGAGTGAAGAAGAATCAAGAAAATCTTAGTTCGGCAAGTTGCTTTTTTCATTTTGGTCTGTTACAAAGGATGCGTCCTTTATTATTTACTTGCAGTCCTTTTCTTGTTGGTTTTTTTTTCCCCCCGTGAAAATAAAACGTACTCTCAAGAAGCATTTGTGATACATGCAGTAGGTCCACGTGTAATTTCAGATGATTTCCAAAAGCTGCCGTTGCGCAACTTGACGTCATCATGCAAGCCCTTCCTCGGTATTTCCAGATGTGACCAATGGTTACATTCAAAGTTTAGTTTTAAACTATATTATGCTCCTTTAAACAATGATTCATGTTATTTTAGCCAGTGTCTTTGAAAGTGGTGAAGTCTTTGATGCGTAAGTTAAATAATTGCCATTGTGCAGATGTATCCCATTGAATGTGAATTGTTAGATGTTCTCTGCAAAACAAAATCAGAAATGACTCATTACTCCAGAGTAGGGACCTAGAGGGAAAAAAATCTTTAAATGCATTGCGTATAGCATTCAGTTATTCATTAAAGGCCCGTGGTGCACATCAGTGTCTTATTTGGATTGTATGCTTTCTTCTTTTAGTAAATATCAGGGCTTCAGTTCCGAATTGCATGTATGTCCTCAGGTCCTCAATCATTGCTTTCCTCATATCATGCATAACCAGCTTCATAGATAGCAGAGTTCTGCTGGTCAGTTATCAAGAAGATAGCTCATGCCTGGGAATCAGCATTTAGGGTTTACGGTTTACAGTTCGCCAGTGGCATTTCTGTCCAGAGATGCTGACCGTATTTGACATAAATTACCTTTAAGCTGTGGCCGCTTAGAAGGAAATTAGATCTGATACTCACAGTTTCTTATTCTCCACAATGGGAAAAAAAAATAAAAGGAAATAGAGGGATGCTTGGACTTGGTAGGTATATATTCTTCAACAGTGTTATGGTGGCAAACGGGGAAATATTAGAAACAGAAAAATAAATTTAGGTTTCATTTAGTGTGGATTTTTCCTGTTTAAGTATGGTAACCACTGTTCCCGACTACACTGTTAGTGGATATCGCTCACTCAGACGTTGGTTTTCGGTTAATCGAGAGATTTAGGTGGTTTTTGCTTTAGTTTTTAAAAGTGAACTTTGAGAGCAAAATTTTAGATTGTTACCCTAGAATGACATGTAATTCACTGAACAACTTACTTGGGGAATCATTTTGAATTTGTTGTAGATGTGTCACTCATTTGGAAAGTTTGAAAACGTGGCGTAATGTTTTCTCTTACAATTGTCGTGTTGTTTAAGTACGTTCTACTGTGTCCTTTGCAGGTAAAATATACCCAGGACCATAAACAGATGAAAGGTAGACCAAGTCTGATTTTAGATACGCCTGGTCTGAGATATGTCAAGGAAGCACAAAATCATATTTCCATGGTAGGGTACAACCAGCTCCTTCTTCTCATGACTAAAACATACTAAGGAACGGCCCCACCCGGTATACAGAAGGCGTTGTTCACCATTAATCTGGATAACTAACCAGCATGAATGCAAAGCAAAACGCAGATGGGACCCTCCTTTGGAAGGGGGGGTGGGGGGTGACCGCTAACCACACTGAAATGTAATGGAAATATTTAGTCTAATAAAGTAATTTTTCTCAGTGATATTTGGGGTGTGTTTTTATTTCTAACATGACTACTCTAAATGCATTTTGTGAAAGACATTTGCTTGGACTTCTTTTCAGTTAATCTGAAGACAGAGCTTGGTATGTTTACATGTTGCAAAGAATGTAAAAATTAGGTATGTTTTTTTTTAAAGCAGTTGCCTGAGATATAATTTATTGGCCATAAGGTTTCTTCATTTAAAGTGTGCAATTCAGTGGTATATAGTAAGATTTATAGAATTGAATAACTACCACTGTAATCCAATATCAGAACATGAAAAAAAATGTGTGTTTGAACTGTGTGTGCACACACACTTTGTGTGTGTGTGTGTGTGTGTGTGTGTGTGTATATATATACACACACAAAAAAATCATGTCAATGTGTGGAAATAGAGTATCATTTTAAAACCTATTAAAAGTTAAAAAATAGCAAATTAATTTATACCTAAGTTAGTACATTTTAGGAAATCGCCAGGATTAAACAATATATATCTTTTAAACCTTCTCACCGATATACCGGTTTATATATAATTTAAAAGAGCTTCTAACCATAATGAGGAAAACCGTTGTGAAAATCTCAGCACTTGATTTCTGATGCTAGGAAGCTGACATTTCAGACACTATTTTTGGAGTAATTGGAAAAGACTCATCTGTGTGGAAAATAGTCTAGATGTAGTTGATTCTGTAACAGTTGCCGTTATGTCGAAATTGTGTGAGCTCTGTTAACAATCAGGAAATTTCAGTTGGAGTTTATGTTGTTTTTCCTTTTTTTCAGGTAAAATATCATGAAGATTTTGAAAAGACGAAGGGCAGAGGCTTTACTCCTGTTGTAGATGACCCCGTGACAGAGCGAGTGAGGAAGAACACCCAGGTTGTCAGCGATGCGGCCTACAAGGGCGTCCATCCTCACATTGTGGAGATGGACCGGAGACCTGGAATCATTGTTGGTAAGCTGACGGTTCTCAGCAGGTGTGCACGGTCAAAAAGGTGGTCCTTGTCCCTGCTGTAGAATCAGCCTCCTTGTTCATTGGACTCGTCCTCAAGTGTTGGATGTGGTGCCCAATTGAAAAGCGATGACAGGCTAAGTGTTAACTGTTTGTGCCACGTTGAATGGGATTCATGGTCCTTGTCAGCTATCATCGCAAATCTTTTGGATTATTGGACCTTCTCTGTCTTCAATAACTTGCTGGTCTTAAGAGTGTTCTTACTTCTTAAGCCAAGGAGCTGCCCAGATACCAGCCAGGAGTGATAACAAAGGCCGGACAATTGTTTTGTTTTCCTTTAGCTAACGTACTTGAGCAATGCCTTGTACTGCAGACATTGTCTACATGGGGGACAGAAATAATAGAACTGATCCCATGTAGGACCTTTTACCACAAATAGAAGTGCCAGAGAGATTCTGATGGTATTCCACAATATGAAGAGCTTATATATTTTTTTTAATTTTTTTTTTAACGTTTATTTATTTTTGAGACAGAGAGAGACAGAGCATGAACGGGGGAGGGTCAGAGAGAGGGAGACACAGAATCGGAAACAGGCTCCAGGCTCTGAGCTGTCAGCACAGACCCCGATGCGGGGCTCGAACTCACGGACCGCGAGATCATGACCTGAGCCTAAGTCGGCCGCTTAACTGACGGAGCCACCCAGGCGCCCCTGTTTTTTTTGATATTATCCCCGAGTGGGGATAACCGAGAGCTGTCTGCAAGTGCCATAAATCTGAGAGGAAGGAAACTTCTCACTATTCCTCCTAGTTCGTCTGGGCGCATGTTCGGAACAAAGTTTTGAATGGTGGCTGAGACAGCAGTGATCACACCAGAATCTAAGGCAGGGCTAGAAAGGACAGTTACTGAGTTTTCGGTACGCACAAACGACCCATGCTTCCAAATGATTGTTCTTCTTCAGAGCAGTTAGCGTCTGAATTTTTGTAGCTAGCCCAGTTCTAAAGCTCAGATAATATTTTTGGGAACCATGCAACATGCTCACCAGCAATCTCCATGTGAAGTTAGCTTCATCTTCACAAGTAAGAGCTTGCCTTTTGGAACTAGTGAAAGGCCATTTAGAGGTGAGCTGAGGGACGGAGGTGCATATCTGACAGGGTAATGTCTTCATATAAAACAACGGTACTGAAGTCAGGGCATAAGTTTGTTGAGTGATTATTAAGTGAATCTGCAAGTCTTTTCCAAGAGGGATTCCAAATAGATTGGCACGCCTTCCAGATAGCTCTGCACACCTTCCAAAGTTGATTGTTTAAAAGAATCATATTCAGTTGGGTGGATGGGTTGAGATGTTTTTGTTGAAAGTAACATGGAATTCGTTTCTTTTCTTTTCTTAAAAAATTTTTTAAAAATGTTTATTTTTGGGAGGGAGAGAAAGAGAGAGAGAGAATAAGTCGGGGAGGGGCAGAGAGAGAGGGAGACACAGAATCTGAAGCAGGCTCCGAGCTCTGAACTGTCAGCACAGAGCCTGACACGGGGCTTGAACTCACAAAGCGTGAGATCATGACCTGAGCCGAAGTTGGACGCTTAACCGACTGAGCCACCCAGGTGCCCCTAGAAATTGCTATTTTTTTCTAAATGCAACATACATGTCTCTAAATTATTCCCTTACTGGGTAATCCAGAGGTTGGTGCATTTCTTCTTTTGGGGGGGAGACTGTTTTCCACTGAGGACTTCCCTACGAAGCCCCAAAATGCAGTACATTCCACAAACGAACTTTTGAACCAGGCAGGGAGTAACTGAAGTGAGTTATTTTTAAAGTTTACTTATTTATGTCTTGAGAGAGAGAGAGAATCCCAAGCAGGCTCCACACTGTCAGTGGGGAGCCCACCGTGGGGCTTGAACTCACGAACCGTGAGCTGACCTGAGCCGAAATCAAGAGTTGGATGCTTCTACTGAGCCACCCAGGTGCCCTCAGGAGAGAAGTTTTTGTTCTTTCTTTGGTTTTCTCGGACAAAAACCTCTCAGTCACTCCCTGGGAATTACTCACATGTCCTTAATCAGCAGTTTATGTCAAACATTTTACTTCTTTGAGCATGAGTGTTGGGGGTTCAGGGATGCGGGGGGTGTCTGGTATGCATGTGTGTTGGGTGATGAGTCACAGGCTGCAGACAGAAGGACAATGAAAAAGAAACCAGGCAACTTAAATTTGCTCACAAGATTTTCTTACCAAATCCATGTGGGTGCGACTGTCCCTTCGTTCTCTGATGTCTGCAGGACCGTGGGTTTGCCTCTACGTGTTTGCTTCTTATGTACATCTTTTTCCAGACTTGCGCTTGACTCCGGTGCTGGCTTTTTAAGATTCATTCTTGATTTGTTGATTTCTTCCTTTTGGTAAAAGACCTCAAAGTTTGGCGCACAGATCCTGGCTCCATCTTCGACATTGATCCCCTGGAAGACAATATTCAGTCTAGAAGTCTCCATATGCTCTCTGGTACTGCTTACATTTTGAGTTCCTCCTCATTTACGTGGTTTTGTCCTCAAAGTGCAGCTCATCTGAGCCTTAGAGGCACCTGGTGCCAACTGTAAATTGTGAATTTTTAAAGTTGAGGATTTGAAAAACCAAAAAAAAAAAAAAAATGCCATGCTGCTTTAAAATGCCATTCATCATGCATGAAAACAAACCTCGCAAAACAGCTTTTTAATATATCGGACCTAGATTAGTTTGTCCCAGGTTCACCTAGAAAGGTGTCCAGAGCTTCCTCGTTTCTGCTTTTCATTAGTGAATGTGATTTGATAGGTTTTCTGGGCTTTCAAATGCAATTATTTGGATTGCGTTAAACTGCTAAGATATAAAGGAGATTCGTTTCTCCTTTATATAAAAGGTGGGGGAGGTGTCCTATATAGCATCATGAATGTGTTAAAATAAAATAGACTTTTTGGTACCCTTAAAATTTATCTCTGAGTTTTTGTATAATGCAGAATTTATGGCGCATGTCGCAAGTTCACTCGACTTTTAATTTAGACCGCGTGTTTCTAATTAAAAGCAAAAACTGAATGGCTTGGATATTTGGGTACAGGGATAGCATGCTTTGACATTTCAGACTTTCAGACAGTGTTGAACACACAGAAGCCTTGACAGTTATGCAGTTATTTCAAACAATATAAATAGATGTATTATATCCTTTGGGTCTGTCTCTACCCCCTGATTTATATTCTACATTTAATTACTGACATTAATAAAATGGAAAGCCCAAGGGAAAATAGGGACTCTAATACTTTTGTCCTCGGTTTGATCTACATAAGCAGCCAAGCTCTCATTAAATTTTCTGAAGATAAAGAAAAGGCAACAAATACTTACGCTTGGCGATTCTTGAAAACAATTATGTATAACCAGATGCTATGTTTGATAGAAACATTTTAGTTTGCTAGTGTTTCCTTAGTTCTTGTTAATTCCCCACCCCACCCCCATTTCTCCTTTAAAATCTACACTTAAAATGAGCATAAGTGATTGTTCAACCTTGATGCACTTGACACAGCATATGTGGAAGTTTGGTAACAGGTGGCTAGAACTTGTAATGCCTGAGCTTTGGGATTTTTATTTATAAGAGACCTGCTTTGTGTCCTTGTTACACTTTTCAGTAATTTTTTTGTTGTGGTTCTTCAAGTCACTTAATCACAAATACGAATATTTTCCTTCTGCTGTAGAAAAGGCGAGTCACTATAGGAGACATCGTTCTTGCTCTCATTCGAGCAGTACTTTTGGCACAGGTCTGGGAGACGACAAGTCAGAAATATCCGAGATTTACCCCAGCTTTTCATGCTGCAGTGAGGTAACCAGGCCATCGGACGAAGGAGGTAGTAAATTTGAATCAGTCTCAGAGAACAATAATACAGTTTTGCAAACCTGTCGTAAGTGTGCCTAACATTCTTCACCTTTGCACAAACATGTAGCCTGGGTGTGTTTGAAAATTTTAAATTCTGTTCAAAAAGTGGAGTCCTTTTCTTTTATACTACTAATTTGCATTCCTGCACGTTTGTTTTTTCCTGTCTTTCTTCACTATTTTCACCGCCAATGGATTTTTAATGACAAAAGGGTCTTGGGACCTGCTGTGTGAGTTTGTTGCATGATTGTGTGATGGAGGTACACAGCCAGAGTGGACATTTGGGTTCTGTGGAGTTTGTGTTTGATTTCCATTGAGGGAAATCAATCTTACAGTTATATTGGAACAGCTAGAAGGGGTTGCTATGAATTTGTGTGCATTTATTATTATTTTATTATTACTTTTTTTCAAGTTTACTTATTTATTTTGAGACAGAGAGAGCAAGTGCGTGCAAGTGGGGGAAGGGCAGAGAGAGAGGAGCCGAAAGCACAGAGCCCGATGTGCGGCTCTGACTCAGGAACCATGACACCTGAGTCAAAGTGGGACGCTTAACCGACTGAGCCACCCAGGCGCCCCTTGTGTGCGTTCTAACGTTGATACACATTTGCAGACAGAGTTAGATCTTGCCTAAAAGAAATCGGCTGTAGGGGCGCCTGGGTGGCTCAGTCGGTTGAGTGCCCAACTTCCGCTCAGGTCATGATCTCACAGTTCATGGGTTCGAGCCCCGCGTCGGGCTCTGTGCTGACAGCTCAGAGCCTGGAGCCTGTTTCAGATTCTGTGTCTCCCTCTCTCTCTGCCCCTTGCCTGCTCACACTCTGTCTCTCTCTCTCAAAAATAAATAAACATAAAAAGAATTAAAAACAAAAAAGAAATTGGCTGTGATACTTGAGATACGAGATTTAAAAACAAAACAAAACTGGAAAATACTGTGCATTGTTAATAATCTTCCCTGTTTTATGTAGTCATCCCTTCTCCGGTTTTCTATATCCAAACCGGCAGATTATATCTAGACCTTTTAGTTGAAATTATTTTGGATGTTCAACTAATCCTGCTGACAAAGGTCTTATTAAAAGTTAAGACCATGGAGCACCTCCATTTTAGTGCCACGGGGAAGGAGGTGAGGGGTCTGAAGCACATAAGAATAAAAAGAACCCTGAATATCCTCTTCAACCACAGAGGCCCTATTGCCGACATCCCAACGGCAGGAAATTTTGATGCTGAGCAACTTAACATGGGGGTGAGGGGCGGTTGCGGAGAAAGCAAAGTGACCAAAGACCTGATAAAACCATGAAAGCCCTTGCAATTGTATGATTGGTGTTTTTTGGTTTTTTTCATCCATTCAAATAAAGCACTTATGAGGTTAGAGTCAGTTACATCCTATACATCTTACACTGCATATTTAGACTGGCCTTAGCTGGGTCGAAAGTTTTGTTTTCTTTGATGTTTCAGTTTTACTGAGGTACAATTGACATGTGAAATTGTAAGATATCCGAAATGTCCATTGGGATGGTCTGATATGTGAGTACATTTGTGAAATGGACTCCCCCCCACCCCCCCAGCTGGTTACTTACCACATCCGTCACGTCACATAGTTACCTTGTTTGTGTGTGAGAACGTTAAAGTTCTACTTTTCGAGCAAATTTCAACGATACAATACAGTGTTGTCAACTGTCGTCACCACGTTATACGTTAGATTCTCGGAGCCTGTTCTTCATATAGCTCCAAGTTTGTACCCCCTTTCCAACCTCTCCCTGTTTTCCCCACACTCCAGCCCCCGGGCATCCACTTATGTGCTGTTTCTATGAGTTTGCCTTTCGTTTGTTTGTTTGTTTTGGTTTGGTTTTTAAGATCCCACCTTACTAGGACGTTTTTAAAGATCTCTTTTCTCTATGATTCTAATGAAATGTTTGTCAGGTACTTTTGCCGTCTTGTAGACACAACAGTCATGGGGGACCTCCCTTTTCTGTGGCTGGTTCTCTAACAAAGGGTTCAGTAACTTCTTGAGTTTTTTGATTTTGGACTTGGGGTTATTGATTTCTCCCTTTGGTGTCCTCTGTGGTTCTGGAGGTACAGAATAATGCCAATGTTTGATGAGATGAGCAAAATGCAAAGCAAATACAGGAATAAACTCGGAGCCATCGTAGTCAACTTCACTCAGTCCAGTGTTTTAGAGTTGATGCGACGTACCTTAGAGACTCTGCTTCAGCAGTGACCCTTCGACTTCACGTCTGTGCACCCAATACAGCATTCATTCATTTATTCACCAAATGTTTATTGAGTGCTCTTTTACACCAGCCAGGAGCTCAGATCTGGTGATGCATAGTGCAGTGAGCAAAAGAGATGTGCATCTGCTCTAAGGGACTCGGAGTGTGGTGGGGGACTCTGACATGAAACAGATACTGACCCACGTAATGTATAATTAAGAACAGAGAAGGGGCTTTGAGGGGGAGAGCGTGGGGGCCACAAGATGTACAACCGGGGAATTTGATCTGGCCTTGATGTCAGGGAAGCCTTCCCAGAGAAGGAGGATTTGAGCCGAAATGCAAATGCTAAATGACGTTAACTGGGCCAAGGAGGCTTTGGGAGAAAAATGTCTTTGCGAGAGAGAACGGAGCACTGAGATGGTGTGTGGGTGAGATGTTCGAATGGAGGTGTCGAGTAGGCAATCAGAGTCCAGAAGGAAGACTACACTGGAGGTAGATGTGGAAGGTGTCAGTGATGAGGACTGGGATGAGCCTGCGTAGAGAAGAATTCAGACCCCCTCCCCCAAACGTCTCCAGTCCCTCTGCACCTGCTGACTCTCCGTTCTCTGTCCCCAGGACTGCACTGTGAAAACCCACTGTTGTTGGCTTCTCTCTTCTTTCTCTTCCCAAGCCATACCTTCTCTTTTCTGATTACTTCTAGCAAAAGGACCCCATTCTATGCCAAACTGAATGAGAAAATGTCTCCATTGAAAGACAGTATACAGACATATTCTTACATTTATGCCAGAATGTAAGATTAACACTTGATTGAGAGGGCATAATTACATTTTTTAAAATGGAGGAATTTCAGACGCCATGTTAGGTGGCGGTGGGGGTTGGGGGCTGGATTTCTGACAGGAAGGTGTATCTCAGTAGCTCAACTAATGTCTTGTAAAATGCCTTTGAAAATGCCTTGTCATTCTCAGCCCCCCGTTATGGGGTCAAGGTGCTCTGCTTTTCGTGACGTTTCCTAGTTTGGAAAATGGATACTGAAGTACGAAGCAGAAGTAAAGATGTGCCAGTAAGCGTTCTGATGTACATACAAGTATGTGTAACACCGGATGTCTGTGTTAATTTGAAAAGATTTTAGAATACATGGGAACATGCTCCCAACTCCATTTATTTTAAGGGAGGCAAGACGCATTCCAGCTGTTGGCACCTTGTGTCTGTATTCAGATGATTAGTGATATACCAAACCCAATATGTTCAAAGCAATATCCCCGCCCCCCACCTTCCCCCCACAACAGTCTGCTCTTTCCCAGGTTTTCAGTTTGCTAAATGGCAACCGCACCCGTCCAGGTACTGAGGTCAAAGCCTTTGGAGTCATCCTTGACCCTTGTTGTTTATTCACACCTCCCTCCAACCCATTAGCAAATCTTATCAGCTCCACCGGGAAAAACATACGCAGAATCTGACTGCTTGGGCCCCCCTCTGCCCTCACTCCGCGTTTCCGGTGGGGCCCTCCTTGCCTCGGACCATCACGGTAGCTTCCTGACCGCTTTCCTGTTCCTGCTCTTGCCTCTCACGCCGCCAGCCCTCTGTCCTGCTCTTTCCTCCACCTGGTAGCCAGAAGGGATCTTTCCGAAAGTCCAATCACGTCATTCTTCTGCTACCATTTCATTCTGGATATAACCCAAATCCTCACCGTTGCCTGCTCTGGGCCCTGACTGCTTCCCCAAGCTCGTTTCTTTCCATTCTCGGAACACTCCTGTGGTCCCCGCTTCCCTCAAACCTTCCAAGCAAGCTCCCACCCTGTACTGTCGCCTTGTACGTAACTGCTTCCCTGCCTGGAACATTCCCTCTCATCCCCGTATTTGCTTTGGCCGAATCCCGTTTTTCTCCAGAATTCTGCTCAGAAGTCACTTTATTTGGAGACACCCTCCCTGACTCCCAGAGACAAAGTAGCACTTTTCCTGTCTGTCCCTTTTCTTCTCCTTCACTAGCACTTGGTACCATCCGAGATATTATATATCTATGTATTCGCTTGTCTGTCTCTGCCTTGCTAGAATAGAAGCCCTGCAAGAGAGATATTGGCGCTTTTGTTCACGACTCTGTCACCAGCCGTTAAGAATAAACACTCAGCAAGTATTGGGTGAATGAATGAAATGGCCACATTAATTTTTTTTTCCTGTTTCTTTTTTTTTTTTTTTTTAATTGACATACGATTGACATGTAATGTGGTAGTAGTTTCGGGTGTACAAGAAACTAAGATCTTAAAAACTAGAACTGTGTGCATAAATATACACACTATAATTATTATTATTTTTTTAAATAAAAGGCTGTTGTGGAAGGCCTTCAAGGAAATTCTCCCATTTTTGTTTGGATGATGTTTTGATATGTTTCAAGGACATTAAAGCATAGCTGAAAAATAACCTAAAATAGAAACATTCCCAGTGTTTTGTTTTGTTTTGTTTTTTTTCTCCTGATGGTGAAGGGAAGAAGCAGTACCCATGACTTCTCAGTTTCTTTGAAATTTAGGGTCCCCTTTGAAATGTGTACCCTGCTGGGCCCTGGGAAGGAGGTGCTGATTGACTCTGTAGAAGGAAGCAACTTTTATGGTCTTGACGGCTGTTTGATGAAAACCTTTGGTGTCTTTAGTTCATCATATGTATTGGTTTAAGTACCATTCTAGAAACGGAATAGAATTTTAAAACCGTACTTGTTAGTGGTAAGATGAAGAAAAAAAGACAACGTAAGTATTTGGAAACGCCAGCTTTTCTTCCATACTCGATTTTTTTTTTTTTTTTTTTTTAGATACAGATTAGGATCTTATAGGATAAAATGTGCTAAGTCCCAGCGAGATGTCCTTGGAGATTGGGTTATCTCCCTGCTGTCGAGGGTGTGTGTGTGACCGTGCTGCACTTTAGTGGACACAGCTGTGTGCCACAGGACGAGGCTTTGGACTTCACCCTGGCTGTCTCCTCCTTGAACTGAGGTCTCTGGAGATCATCTAACTTGATCAGGCACCGAGTCCGCTTGTGTAACAAGAGGGACATAGAACAAGAAGCTCTCAAAGATATTTTACACTTCCTAAGCTACTTGCCATAAATTTACATAAACTCCCCCCCCCCTTTCTTTTCTATGTATGAGAATACGTTTATGTTCTAAAATTGATCTGTTCTACTTTGTGAATTAAGTAGCTGGGCAGTTATGAGAGTCATCATTTTAGGGTTCTTCTTATGAGTCAGAGGAAATTCTGATTGTTAGGATAAAGGATTAAACAATCGGCTCATTTCCTTGAGGCAAAAGTACCTTGTTTTCGTCATTCACATTTGGTTTTCATGAGCATTAGCATAGAAGCCTTCTCCTTTAAGTTTTTATCGTTGTTTTCTTTATGTGTATCTCATGATATTTTCCCATCTAGCTTTGATTGCTGAATATTTTCCTTTTCTTATGCGATTATTTTGAGCTTTCTTACTTTTCCATCTACTTTCCAAGGTATTAAGTTACCAAAGCATTTTCATGTTACATCTCTACTGTGTTAGTTTGATTCAATAAAGGAGGCTTTTTATTTAAACTTGATCTGATTTTGTTTTGATTCTTGAATAGTATCATTTGAAATTACCTTTATTGCCTTTTGGTATCAGATTAGGTTAACTTGTTTTCATTCGACACGCAGTTCATTGAGTTGGAAATACTCTTGATGTCTCCTGCTCGGTTCACTGCAAGGTTTTCTTTGATCTCTGTGTTTGTCTTCCACACACTTGTCTGCAACGTGTATTTGCCTCCCGGTACGACTTTGTATTTCTTTGGTTTCCCCTAACTCGCAGTGTTCTGTGTTGCTGGTGTTCCTGTGTGTTTGCAGTCTTGCCCAGTGTCTACCCTTCTCAGTTTGAACTCGTGTTTCATTTTGCTTCAGGTATTTTATGTGCTTCTGTTTCCGCTGAGAGCATACAAGGGTACGGGGGTGCGACAGGAAAAGAAAGACAGAGGTACTTTTTAAAATGGACATTTTTGGTTTTCAGCCTTGTGAACTTTTTCAGTTCTGTTGTGAAGGAGTCTTGTTGGGATGACCTTGTTCTGCCTTCACTGATGGAAAACAAGCTTCTGAATTCTGTGGCCGCCCTGTCTGGGCTGTGCTTATTATAGCATTCTAGCCCGTGTCCTACGCCCTCCTGCGAGAGATGCTTCGGCCCATTCTGGAACTCTCAGTAGATTGTCTGTAGGTGTACCAAGAGGGCAGTGCACCAATTAGGGAGCCGATTGTCCTAAACCTGTGCGTGTTTTCAAGGCCCCCGTAACTCCATCTGTTTATCCACGAAACATTTATCTCCTACGTGTGGGAGACGCTAGAAACCGAAAAATTGAAGGTCTAGTTGTTACCCTCGAATAACTCACATTCGGACGAGAGAGCCAGATGCATGAAGCCATTGTATCCAGGAAGGCGTTGTGATGGACTGACACAGAGAGTTGGAATCAGCCAGGTGGGGACACGGGAAAGGAGTGTTTGGGGCCGAAAAGTAGCTTATGAGCATATGGGAAACTTGGGGTGCTCTGGTACGTCTTAAGCCCAGGGGCTGTGTGTCCAGGAAATGGGTTGAAGACCAGACCAGAGTGTGGGGAGTGCCAAGCCACAGCCTCCTCAGGGACAGGGTTCAAGTGAATATTATTTGTGGGCCCTCTCCTTGGGCTCTATCCAGCAGGAGAGTTGGAGGCTACGTAGAGGACCCGTTCTCTAGACTGGTAGGTAATTGAATCTGTGGCTTGGAAGTTTAATCCCCTCTAGGAGCTTGTCTACGGATCTAGTCTGCATTGGATGATTTAGATCCTACCAAGAGAACCGACTTCTTGGGCATCCCATGACCGGAAGGCCTTCTTCACAGTCTTGTAGAGGGGCTCATGGTGTAGAGACAGCGGTGTGGATTTTTATTTCAGATGTCACAGTGTCTCTTATTGTTGATATTCAGCATCGATGTAGAAGAGCAGAAACTCCAAAATCATAGCATCTTCCTACTCTCACGACTTCCAGACTCCAGACAAAATAGCCTACTGCTGGCTTCTTCATAGACATATCAAATCCTACGTGTGGAACCAGTGTCTAATTTCCTATCTTCCCACACAAACAGACAAACATCTGTTCTTGTCTTTGTTCACCATCTCAGCTGGTGACGCAATCATTCACAACACTAGACCAACAAAACCCGTGACGTCCTCATTACCTTTCTTCCTCTCCCACTTCGTATTCAATCCGTCTGTAAACCTGTTGACTCTGTTCACTACAGATCTGTCCCAAATCTATCCCCTCCTTGCTAGTCACGGTACCCCCTGAGCAAATCCCATCCCGGCTCCTGGAGATCTCCGAAATAGGCTCCTGATCTTTATAATTTCATTTTTGCCTCTCTTCGAGCTGACCTCTGCCCAGTGACCAATGATCCTTTAAAACCCTGCATCAGATCACATACATGTTTGCTCAAGATTCTCCAATAGCTCCAATCACACTTCAACTAAAAACCAAGATCCGTAGACTACAAGGTGTTGCACAGTCTGGTACTTCCTTGGTCATGTCTCCAGTTTCCTTTTCTGCCAGACTGCTCCAGCCACACAGACCTCCCGGCGTTAGGTGTCTTCTCACCGTGGGCTCTTTGCAATCACTGGTCCCTTTGCCTGGAACGCTCCCAAGTGTTTTGAGGTGCTTTGTGGCTTGCCTCCCTTGGTTCAGGTCTCTGATTAAATGTCAGATCATCAGAAACGCTTTCCTTGACCACTCTACCTGGAAAACTCTCAATCTACGTGCACCCATAACTCTCTATCCCTTTACCCTGCTTTATTTTTCTCTGTAACTCTTCTTTTAAGCTTTATTGATAAACAAAATTTGCACGTATTTAATATCAGAATTTTGATGAGTTTGGACATATGCATATACCCATGATACCATCACCACAATCGAGATACTAAACATATCCACCATCTCTAAAAATTTCCTTGTGTTCTTGTGTGTGTGTTGTGTGTGTGTGTGTGTATGATTGATAAGAACACTTAACATGAGAACTATCCTCTTAACATCTTTTCCAGCGCACAATACAGTATTTTTTTAATTCTTTTACTATTTACCTAACTTTATATTCATGCATTTGTATGTTAGATAATTTGTATATTACATTTTATCTTTTTTTATATAATTTATTGTCAAATTGGTTTCCATATAACATACAGTATTGTTAACTAGAGGTTCTATGTTGTACGGCAGATCTCAGAAGCTTTATACTCAGTGAGCAACAATTTCCCATTTTCCTCTCCCTCTGCCCTTGGCAACTGTCATTCTGTTTTCTGCTTTATGAATTTGACTATTTTGGATGCCTCGTATAAGTAGAATCGTGTCCTATCATTGGCTTGTTTCACTTAGTATAATGTTCTCTAGGTTCATCCATGTTGTCACAAATGGTAGGATTTCTTTCTTTTTCAAGACTGAGTGATATTCCATCGTTCCATTTCCTTCATCCATTCATCTGTCAATGGTCATTTGGGCTATATTCATTTCTTGGCTATTGTGAATAGTGCTGCAGTGAGCCAGGAGCCACAGATATCTCTTCCAGATCAGGTACATGCAGATCAAAACCACAATGTGACATGATGTCATATCTGTTAGGATGGCTATTGTCCAAAAACAAACAAACAAACAGACAGACAAAAAAACTCAAACAAACGAAAGAAGAGAAATGTTGGCGAGGATGTGGAGAAATTGGAACCCGTATACTTTGTTGGTGGCAATGTAGAATGGTACGGCCACCATGGAAGACAGCGTCGAGGTTCCTCAAAAAATTAAAAATAGAATTTCAATATGATCTAGCAATTCTGTTTCTGGGTACATAGCTATCATCCTTTTTATCATCTGATACTGTATTGCATTATGTATTAACTAATTATGTCTCCCCCAGAGTATAAACTCTATTAGAACAGAATCGTTCTGCCTGCTTTGTTCTCTATTCTGTAACTACATCTAGAAAAGTACCAACAAAACAGACACTTAATATTGTTGACACATAAATACATTCAAGTTAAAGTTTGATCTGAAATACAAAGAGACCGCTTTGTTACATGTGCTAAATCACTAAAACTTGGTATCAGTCTTTAATTTATTAAATCTAATTAGAGCTAATGTGGCTGAGGGTAACAGTGCAATAATAGCCTTTTTACTTTTACTTCTTTATTTTTTTTAAGCAGTAACGGAAGATGTTTCGCTGGACCATAACATGGTAACCTCTGTTTATTTTTTATTTTATTTATTTAATTTATTTTTAAATTTTTTTTTTTAACATTTTATTTATTTTTGAGGCAGAGAGAGACAGAGCATGAACGGGGGAGGGTCAGAGAGAGGGAGACACAGAATCGGACACAGGCTCCAGGCTCTGAGCTGTCAGCACAGAGCCCGACGCGGGGCTCGAACTCATGGACCGCGAGATTGTGACCTGAGCCGAAGTCGGACGCTTAACCGACTGAGCCACCCAGGTGCCCCGGTAACCTCTGTTTATTACAAAGCCTGAGTCAGCTGGTGACCTTTCATAACCAAGAAATCAGTAAATTATTCCTACATTAACACTTCTGTTCTCACATAAAGACCTCTCATTTCAATGTTTTATTTCACTTGTGACAACTGTCCTTAGTAAGGACTTCTGAAATTCATACCTCGTATCGCTTTCGTCTCAGTGTATTCTAGTTTATTGTTTGATCGTGAACTCCCTGGTGGCAGAGAATGAAAGGTGCCATGTAGCTTTGCTTCTTGTACACAGCGCAGGGCCACGAATGCTCGATGAATAAAGGGTGAACGAGAGGAGACAAAGTGCAAGCACAAGTCGCCCCTGTCCTAGACACAGCAAAGACCCCAGAATGCACCCTGAGTTCCGAAGGATAATAGCCATCATTACAAGTTAAATTTACCATTAAGCTGAGAACAGAAATAGTAAATGCAGGCACAACACTAAACTATTAGTATATTTTGAAAGTGATGGATATGCATCCAACCAGCGGTGTTTCAAAATCTCCTTTAATAGGAGCAGTGTCCATAACGTCACAATCCTTTGCTCGGTCTCTGCATTAATTTTTCTGTTGATCCTCTTTGTGCATTGAGGATTTACGTTTTATGCTTTATGAGTGGTATTCTACCCAAATACAACATTTGTTTTTAATGGTGAGCATAGTCTTAAAATTAGAAAGCCAGAACTACTTAGTAGGAAGTACACTCTTGATTTTGAACTCTTCGTATTTTTGTCTTTGTTTACAATAAATGTGCCAGTATTTCTAGGGAAGCCACTACTTTTGGTTTCTGACTACCGATGGGAAGCTCTAGACCCCTGAAAAAGTCCAACTCCTTCTTAGCCTGGCTTCCGTAAGGAAAATGCCTTTAACAAGAAAATTTCAGTCGCATTGTTTCCCTGTACGTGGGAGCTGCTTCCAATCTGAATTTGAGAAGTGCGCGATATCTGTCAAAAAGTGATGTTTTCCTGTCTTCGTTTAAGTGCAGGAAGATTTAAAGAGTTGATAGCTGAGATACTTCTGTGGTCAATTTCTGAGATAAATTTCTGTGATGAAACTAATCTATAGGAAAATAAATGAGTCCTTTATAATGTAAAATCCTATTGTCAGCTATTACCTGATCACATGTAGCCATCTAGCTGGTGCCTCTAGCTTGCAAAAAAGCACATATTGTAAAGTGGTAGAAACTTTTAGTTCGTTCCTGGAGAAAAAGGTTCAGGATTCTGATTGAATTTGAAGTCCTTAGAGAAAAACTCCTATTGCTGATATCAGTAGACTGGGAATGAAAGCAGCGTCACAAGTTTCCTCTTCTGAGTGTGAAGCTGGGAAAAGGATCAAGTCCTAATGAATAGCACTTGTTCCAAGATGCACATGTGTCTTTCATTGATCTGCCAAAATTAAATCAAAGGGTTCCATATGTGTGTGAAGGAGAAACATCTGACGCCGAAAGTAGCAAACAATAAAACATTAGAAATATATTTCCTGCGAAGCCTAGTTGATTGGGGAGAAAGAGAAGGTTTGATCATCAGGAAGGAGATAAATGTGGCCATAGCATATGTGTCAAATGAGAAAACTTTGGAAGAGCTTTGTAAATTGTGAAGTGATGTACGTGGAAAGGACAGAATGAGTTTTTCATGTTGAACATCAGCAGTGAAAATGGAAAGAGTAGTTTTGGGTTTTAGGGATCAAATTTAACATCCAAGTTGGATGGCGGACTGAGAAGATACACATATTTGCATATCTGTCTTAGAGATAAAACAGTTACAATGTTACCTTTGTAGTCATGCATTTCCTTTCCTGCCCCGACTTCCTATTTCATCCAGGTGCCCCACATCCTCCCGCCCCAGGCTAGTAGGTCATGGGGATTGGATCCTGACTTTTTACAGGAACCACTTAAAATTTCCACGGGCTGATGCAGCCGGGTGACGTTGTGTTGAGTCTCTGCCTTTTGTTTGGTCGTTATCTCCCGTTGCCCAAGCTCACTGTTGTGTGTTCCCTCTCTTGCGGCCAGATTCCCTACTCCTTGCCTGTTCTTATTCCAAAAATGTTCCTGATCTGCCCGTGCCACATTTTTTCAGACATTCTGGCCTTGGGTCTTTATCTTACGGCATATGTCTGACCCTTGTGTACTGAACTTGTTTACTAGTCTGTCAGATTCTTACCTAGATCCTGTCAAAATATCTTTGAAATTGCATGCCTTTGATTCCAGGGGCCTGTTCCCCATCTCCCTACTTGACTGTGACTCTTGGTACCTGCCTATTTCTTCAGCCCCAGCCGCTTACCTTAAACTGAACCTTGGGCTCCGCAAGGCCCAGACAATCCATTATGTTCATTTGCCCACATTTCCCTGTCTTCAGATCACGTCAGGGACACATTGATTCAGTTTCGTATATGTCTGTTGCTTGAAAAAATATATACTTGCTCATTCAGAAGTGTTCCCAAGCCTGAGATGTGTCTATATATGATATTTAGTGTGCCTTGTCACGAAGGGTGTCTAATATAAAACTGTATTTGGGAACTACTTGTGGACTGATGCTTTTCCCAAGGGTCAGTATTTGAATTGATTAGCGCAAGAATAAACCACATGCCTAGTCTGTTTTAAAGTCTTTAAAAATAGGTTATGTCTATTTATCTAACAGGTATTTATAGACTATCCTCTACAATAGCATAATGAGAATTTCTTTCATTGTTGAATAATGAATCTTTCTGGATGAGACTGACTTACACAATATGGATGGTAGTATTCATTGAGGAAAATTGGGATTTGCTATGAACTGACCTTTCAGTCATGGCGTAACTTGTGTCGAACACTAGATTCAGTGCCGTGGTTTACCCAAATGGAAACAGCATCCCTGGGGCGCCTGGGTGGCGCAGTCGGTTAAGCGTCCGACTTCAGCCAGGTCACGATCTCGCGGTCCGTGAGTTCGAGCCCCGCGTCGGGCTCTGGGCTGATGGCTCAGAGCCTGGAGCCTATTTCCGATTCTGTGTCTCCCTCTCTCTCTGCCCCTCCCCCGTTCATGCTCTGTCTCTCTCTGTCCCAAAAATAAATAAACGCTGAAAAAAAAAAAAATTAAAAAAAAAAAAAAAAAGAAACAGCATCCCTGTATCCCTGCTATCCTTAAGTTCTTTATTGCTTTCATCTTATCAAAGAACTGCCCCAAATTATGTATTTCTTGTCAGAAAGTTATAGATATAGACATATATCTATCTATCTATCTATCTATCTATCTATCTATCTATCTCTATATTATCTATATATCTATATACATCTATATCTATACTATATCTATCTATCTATATCTATCTATATCTATATCTATATCTATCTATCTATATATACATATATCTATATATATCTATATATATATATTTCCATACTGTGAATTCCTTTATTTCCTTTTTTGTTCTGTTTTGAGAGATAGCATGCATGTGTGTGCATAGACACAGATACATACCTTATTGATTTTGTGCCACGAGAACATTTTTAAAGACTTTGTAACTTGGGGCGAAAAGCACTTCCTTTTCCCTCAGTGACAATGCTGCTTCTACGTGTGGTTTGTGTTACAGTTACAAGTTGGGGAGTCTCTCCTGGATTTGATAGCTAAAACCGAGAAACAAATCGGAGAAGAAACACACAAGTTGATATTCAAATGTAAATGTACGAGTAAACTGGTTAGATTACTCTGAAGCAAAATAGCAGATATTCCTAACTCTAAATCTCTCTAGTTCTGTTCAAAACACATTGTGTCCTGGTTCCATTCTGCCAGAGAAGATTCACAGACTTATTTTTTCGTGACAAAAACCAGTTAGCTTTGAAATCGCGACCTACTGCTTTTCCTGGCTTGTGAGACTAAGTGTACCTGGCTGATAATGTAAAAAAATAGCTTATTTTGTGATTCTTTTTTTCCATATTTAGTGATTTTTTTTTAATGTTTATTTATTTTGGGAGGAAGAGAAAGAGAGAGGGGGGGATGAGTGGGGGAGGGGCAGAGAGAGAGGGAGACACCGAATCCGAAACAGGCTCCAGGCTCTGAGCTGTCAGCACAGACCCCGATGCGGGGCTCAAACTCAGGAGCCCTGAGATCACGCCCTGAGCTGAAGTTGGATGCTTAACGAACTGAGCCACCCAAGTGCCCCTTTTTCCAATATTTACGAACTGCAGAGCCTTAAAACAATATATTAGAAATTCTTATTTTGGGGCAACTAAGCCAAATATAGAAAAGAAGTGGTAAGATGTAAATGCATATATGCATAGCGCTAGAAAGTACATAATCTGGATGTTTCCTTTTGCGATTAATAGGTAAGTAGGAATCTTTAAATATCCGACTTATATTTGGCTAGAGCAACATTGTAAATCTATTATTTAAATTTAGAGAAGAAATGGTTAAGCAGTCTTCCGGACTTATTATATTTGCAACTGAATTCTTAGCATGACTGTAGTGCTTGTCGCCATTCTGATGCTGACTTGGGGGAGTAACAGTGTCCTTGCAGGCAGTGGCCTCCAGAAGGATTTTGAAAATTGTCAGGTGGCATCATGATGGGGGTCTTCCTTGCTCAGTGGGAGAGTGGCTGAAGTCCTATTGGGACGTGTGGCTTAAACCCAGACTTGAAATTATTCATACAGGATAAGGTGACTGAGTGACAATTGTCCTGAGTAAAATAGGATACTATTGGCAAAGGGAAGAAGAAACAAATCTCTCTCTGTCTCTCTCTCTAACACACACACACACTCCAGAGACTTATCCGATGCCAAAATGAGCCTTAAAAGAAATCTGAAAGCCATTGCTTCAGAAGTAATGCTGTTTTCTATGACTTGAGCCGGATTTTCCAAAAGTGAATGACTCATTCTCACCGTAATTTCTTGCAGCGATGTAACTAGCATCCCATCATCAACCACAGTCACCTAAACTTCCTGTGGAGTTTCTACCCTGAATCTACCACGGAAAGAGTCCGTGCCAGTGCCAGTGACCTCTGTGAACCCGACGAAGCCGACTTCCACATCTCCCCACGCACCAAACTTCTTTTTCTTTCGCCTTTCCCTCTCTGCAGTCTGCCCCACCGCAGGAGCGAGTGGTCCACTGAGGAGTCTTCCAACTCCACACAAAGCCCTCTATGCTGGAAGCTCCTGTGCTCTCCAGACCGCAGCGCCCTCTTTCACACTTCTGATTTCACAATGCTTGTTTGCACATTGATCTCACACTGTCTTGTCATTTCGTCCCTATCGTTTTGCTGTGGTACAGTCAGACGATAGAGTATAGACTGTAGGGTTCTAGGGTCAGACTGTTGGTATTTAAATACCAGCTCCACGTGGCCCTGATATTTTTTTTTTTTTTTACCAAGTTACTGCACCTCTCTAACCTTCAGATTCTTCATCTGGAAAATGTGGGCATTTTGCCACCTGTAAGGGAATGACGATTTCACCAGCTGATGCGTGTGACCCACGGAGCACAGGGCATGTTGTAGTAGGGGGACCCCAACCGGACTGAGACCAAGGGGGTTCCTGGGGAGCAGGACTTCCTCTGCTACAACTGGGCGAGTCCTGAGCAAACTGAATTAGTCCTCTAACATATAAGCCCTTCATCCAATCAAATTTTATTGTATTCATAGCGTATGTTCCTTGGAAGGCAGAGTCCTATGTTACATCTTTCCCCCATGAAGTGTCACAGGGACACATACCTAGGTGATTAAATATGTTCCCATGTATTGAATTGTTTTAAAGGGGGTTTGCAACACCTTGGAGTAATAACATTTATCTGAGAATAGGAATGAAAACAAAGATGATATCGGAGTCGAGAAGGAGAAAATTGTAGGAACCTAGCACTGGCTTGGGGGATGCTTTTTGAATCTGTAAAGACCTTTTTTGGCTGCACAGCCCCCTTTCTCTCTGAGGTCCTGTTCTGGTCAGCCTCGCAGAAGCGGGGTCGGCTTCCATTGGTTCGCCCTCCCTAGGTGGTGCCTCCTGGTGCTCGCCTTACCGGAACAGCTGGATTCTTGGATTCTTCTGCAGGGAGCTTCCTCTCGCTAAGATTTCTTCTGACGGTCTCTGGTTGCTTCTCGTGTCTCGGGCTAAACATTCGCCTCCACAAATACAAACGAGTCACGGAGGGGGAGATGTGTATTTTCTTTAGCCTGTTCCCCCTGCTGTCACAGAATACCACAGACCAGATAGCTTACAAACAACAGAAATCCGTCTCCCCCACTTCTGGAGGCTGGGCCTCTGAGATCAGGGAGCCAGCACAGTTGAGTCCGGCGAGGGGGCCCTTTTCCCAGGTTGCAGACCGGTATCTTCTGGTACCCTCACCTGATGGAAAGAGAGCTGGCTACTCTCTGGCCTCTCTTGAGGGCACGAATCCTATTCTAGAGGCTCTGCTCTCATGTCCCAGATCACCTCCCAAAGTCCCCACCTCCCAATACCATCACCTTGGGGGTTTGGATTTCAGCATACGAATCTTGGAAGCAGCCAACACAAATATTCAGTCGGTTTCAGGGGGAGAGGGCGAATTTAGGAATCGCGTAAATAGGGTCACGTGAGCCTCTAAATTTGTGTCGGGTTGGGGAGAAAGCTGATAGATAGCTCGGTGGTTCTTCACTGTGGCTGCCCATGTAAATCACTTGGAATCTTTGAAAAAATAAGACAGCGACGTTTAGTCCCTTCACTCCCACCCCACAGATTCTGATTTAATTGGTCTGGGGGACCTGGACATAACATGGTTTTAAAAGATCCCAGGTGAATTCAGTATGCGGCCAGAATGGAAACCCACCCACCGAGTAACTGATTCCCTCTCTGTCTCTGTTCCCTTTTCCTTCCCACAAGGTTCTGGCCTGGCCAGAGCTGGAAATTTAGCATAGGAAATAGCAATGATTGCTTTTATTTTTACATATGATTTCCAAAGTTTGAGCACTTGTTTTGTATCCCAGTGATGAT
Organism: Lynx rufus; assembly: GCF_022079265.1. Lineage (NCBI taxonomy): Eukaryota > Metazoa > Chordata > Mammalia > Carnivora > Felidae > Lynx > Lynx rufus. The sequence continues at coordinate 19,313,734 of NW_025814889.1, read as the reverse complement.
TATGCTTGTCTTTAAAACTTGGTGATTTTAACTCAATTGTAGGTTATCTCACTTTTATGTTAAAGTCTGTTGATTCATAGCTTATTATGCCGTAAGCCGGTTTCTTAGGTACTTGTCTGTTTACAGCTTATGATTAAAAACCAACAAACAAAAACCTGGAGGCAATCTGGCTTGTTTCTGTCTTCTGCAGGGATGGGACAGAATTTTCTAGAGTGCTTAGAATTCTGTCAGATTGAAAAAAAGCATCTTGCCGCTGCATTCAGCATAAATGTTGTGGATTTAGCGCTCACTTGGGGCTTGTGGAGAGAATCAGGTGCCAGGAAGAAGTGAGGCTCTGAATTGGAACCCTGGATGGCACCTGTAAAAGCTACTTGAGCAAAAAGGTCCACATCATGGGCCTATTTTATTACCAGTCAGCTCAGCCACCTTGCTCATGGCCAAGATGAGATCTGATGAGGTTCTGGCTCCTTGTTTAATACTTACTTCAAGGCCAGCAGTATCTTCCTACTTTCTCATTTACGGTCATCGTTCATTTTAGCAACTCCCCCGTGGTTGCCCAAATCGAGATTCTTTATTCTGAAAACAAAAACATCCCACGCTTCTCTAAGTTCTTTGACACATAGTAGGTGATAAAACTGTAGTCAGCTGTTAAGAAAATAGGACAGTAATGTGATTGTATCCTCTACTCTTGATTGCAAACCTTCTGAAGGGTGATTTTCTCCTTATTCTGAATTTTTTTTTTTTAAAGTAAGCCTATGAGAAACACTCCCAAATTATTTTCTTTGCTTATGTTATGTTTAAGGTTAGCCAGCTGTTACAGACTAAATGCTTGTGTCCCTCCCCAATTCCCATGTCAAAATCCTAATCCTCAAAATGATGGTAGTAGGAGGTATGGCCTTTAAGAGGTGACTAGGTCGTGAGGGTGGATTTAGCGGCCCGGAGGGCTCCCGCAGCCCCTCTGCCATTCGAGGGCTCAGCTGAAGGAAGTAGTTCATCTATGAACCAGGAAATGGATCCTCATCACACTCTGAATCTGCCAGTGTCTTTTTTTAAAATTTTTTAAAAAATGTTTTTATTTATTATTGAGAGACAGAGAGATACAGAACATGAACGGGGGAGGGGCAGAGAGAGAGGGAGACACAGAATCGGAAACAGGCTCCAGGCTCCGAGCCATCAGCCCAGAGCCTGACGCGGGGCTCGAACTCACGGACCGCGAGATCGTGACCTGGCTGAAGTCGGACGCTTAATAAAAAATGTTTTTATTTATTATTGAGAGACAGAGAGATACAGAACATGAGCAGGGGAGGGGCCGAGAGGTGGAGAGACACAGAATCGGAAGCAGGCTCCAGGCTCCGAGCTGTCAGCACAGCGCCCGAGGCGGGGCTCGAACTCACAAACCGCGAGATCGTGACCTGGGCCAAAGTCGGACGCTTAACCGACTGAGCCACCCAGGCGCCCCTGAGTCTGCCGGTGTCTTGATCTTGGACTTCCTAGTCTCCAGAACAGTGAGAAATAACATTTGTTGTTTAAGCCGTCCAGTCTATGGTATTTTTTTGTATACCAACCCTAATGGGCTAAGGCACCGTTCTTATTTTTGTGTGTGGCGTTTGGCCATCTACTATTATGCTATTGTGATGGTGAGGCTTTCTGAACCTCTCCCCCACAGTGGGCTGGCCTCCTTTTGAATATTCTTCCCCTTTTATTATGGGCGCATATCCTTGGTTCATTTACTCTACTGCGCATGTTTACGCGTATTTCCTTATTTTTGCGACTTCAGATTTGCGAAGCTTCCAAAACATGTTTCCTCTTCCATTCTCACCCTCTGTTTTATGATCTTTGTGTCTGCATGCTTCTTTATCTTGGCTTTATCTCCTTCCGTGATAAGGAGAAACGTTAAATAGAAAATATTAGTATTGGCTGTTTGTGGAAGAACTTTACGGTGCACGAGAGGAGAGATTTTGGTTTTCTAAATACTATGAGAAATTCCAAATAGAGCCTGAAATCCTTAAAGCTTGAGTCAGCTTCCAGACCTCTGGTCAATAAATCTTACCAGTGTGAAATGAAAATTGAGTCACATTTGTGTGTTTGCTGTTGCCTTAGGATAATGAAACTATTGTTTTATGACTCTTACGCCATTGTAATAAAAAACTCGTCAACTTCAAGACTCTTGAATTGGAAGACTGTCATGGTACCTTCGCCATTATCCATCTGTATCAGTGCCGGTGGAATCTGACCCCTGGTTGAAGGAAGAGGGCACTATATGTTTTTCTCTGATAAAAAGGCCAGGTTTGTGGCGAAATGCCTAATATCTTGCTTTTGCAAAACCTTTGGAGTTCCGTATTTTCATGGAAGAATGTTACACACACACAGACTAGCTATCTTTCACCCAAGTTCTTAATAAACCCAATTTCCAAAGCCATTGTTTTAAATCTCCTATTGCTTATTTTACCTACAGTACATACAAAAGAAATCACGTACCAAAACAATAAAGAAAAGCAATGTCTGTGCCTCTTTTTAGATTGGCATGTGCTTTTAGTAAGTTGATTCCTCTGGGCTCTCAGTTATGTTTTTCATAGCTCTAATAGGAGCTTCCTAAAAACTCTTTTATTGTATCAGGTATAAGGTAGATAACAAGGTTTGATAGCCCTCGAGGAACGTGCATTAAGTAATGCAGCTGGAGAGGGAAATGGAAAGAATCGATAAAGGCATGAGGAGAAACCGTAAGAACAAGATAGATTATGTTTACCCCAAGGTTCCTCCTTCTAAACTCTCCCCTGTTCTCTCCAACCCACACAGATTTGGGGCAAATACATCACTTTCTTCTCTTGCTATATTTGACAGTGGCTACAGGTTCTCTTTGAAGGTCAGGTTTGAGCAGTCGAACAGGCATGAATACACTTGGTTTTTAAAAGCCAAAATTCGAGAACGCTGTTCAACAACACTCTTGAACTGTCAGTCCTGGGATTATGACGTACAAATTATATAAACATAAACACATTACAGCATATGAGACAGCATGTTTAAAAATATTTTTCATCATTGTCTTTTCCTAGTGGTTTTCCCCCAAAATATTTTAAGATGGTTTTGGTTAACTCTGCACATCAGAAGGTGAAGGTCAGTTTGATAGTGTAACAAAGGATAAAAGTTTTTTTTTTTTTAATTCTAAGCAAGTTTATAGGAGTTTTACGTTTAACTTTTAGAATTTACTAATAGATTAAAATAATAATTTATAAAGCACTGACTTGTTTAAAATTTTTTTTATTTTTACATTTATTTATTCTTGAGAGACAGACAGAGCACAAGTGGGGGAGGGGCAGAGAGAAAATGAGACACGGGATTGGAAGCAGGCTTCGGGTTCCGAGCTGTCAGCACAGAGCCAGATGCGGGGCTCAAACTCATAAACCGTGAGATCATGACCTGAGCCGAAGTCGGACGCCCAACCGACTGAACCACCCAGGTGCCTCAGCACTGATTTGTTTCAATGGCTAAAAACCAGTCATGGCTGCCAGTCTGGGGGTACAATTGGTGCCCTTGACTTACATATTTAACTGGAAATGCCCTAAGTATTCTGAGCCATGTCTTCAGCTCGGCAAAGGACAGATGTCCAGGGTCACTATTGCTTGGGGAGAGCAATTGTTTTTGTCACTCCTCTCCTTTCATGCCTGGCATGCCTCGAACGTAGTGGATGGTGAGAGTTGTTAAAATTTATGGAGGCTTACTAAGTGACAGGCAATGTAGTAAGCCCTGGGCACACATGAACTCACTCAGTCAATATTTGCTGAGTATCGAGGGAGTAAAGAAATGAATGGGCAGGGCATCCAACACACAGAAAAGGCTCTTCTCCTCAGCTGATTAAGTGGACTTAGATATTTTTAGGGATTTCATTATTTTTTCTTCACGAGTGAATTTTGACGATATGCCTGACTTCCTCTTGACATTAAATATTTAAATTGAGCTGCTAATGTTAAGAAGTGCGATGTTCTCAAGTATTTGATATTTAATGCTTTAATAACTTTAGAATGTTCTACAATCCAAGTAAAGGTCTTGGCAGCTTCTCTTGGCAGCTTCTCTTTGTCTCTTTGAACATCGAGACAATAAATAAACACGATCTGTAGCCACACTGTAATATGAATTAATTCAAGAACTTTTTAAAAATTTCCATTCAACTGGGGCGCCTGGGTGGCGCAGTCGGTTAAGCGTCCGACTTCAGCCAGGTCACGATCTCGCGGTCCGTGAGTTCGAGCCCCACGTCGGGCTCTGGGCTGATGGCTCGGAGCCTGGAGCCTGTTTCCGATTCTGTGTCTCCCTCTCTCTCTGCCCCTCCCCCGTTCATGCTCTGTCTCTCTCTGTCCCAAAAAATAAATAAAACCGTTGAAAAAAAAAAAATTAAAAAAAAAAATTTCCATTCAACCTAATATCACTATTGTCTGGAGAATACATTAATGATTTGTAATTTTCTGATGATTCAACTTCTTTAAAGTTTGACGTTCTCATATATCGTTAGACTGCACATGCCACTTATAAAATATTAATTATTTATAGTACCCAAGAATTATATCTGCTTTATTCTTTTATTACAAAAACTGTCCTAAATCAATCAACCTAGGGTAATTACTTTACATACTCAACCCAGTTGAGCAAAAATGGCAACCTATTATGGATTTTTATAGCACATGTTTAAGTCTTACTAATGTATCATATGATTATTCAAGATACAACGAAGGGCGTGCTACTAAAATACTCTGATTCATAGCCAGCCCCATGCTTCTGATTACAAATAATTAAATATACTTAGAAACACACACTCAAGCATCCACCTACTGAGTTTGTGGGGTTTGTATCTAGTTTCTCTGTTGGTTTCTCTAGAATTCAGTGTTCTTCAAAACAGGAATGATGTCTTTTGAATGTCCCAATTAGTGATAAGAAGAGCACACAGTGAGTGAATGTTATGTTACTATTTTCTTTTCTTTTGCTTTTTTTTTTTTGACATAGAAGGATGTTTATGAAATTCTTTACATGGTTTGATTTGTTAGGCTTTGGTAACATATTCGGCCGACTTATTTAGTCTTGACTTACAGGCAAAATAAAATGGAGAATTTATATATTCTAAATAAAGTCTTCTTTTGGGATAGACTCATTATTAACTGCTAAGCTAACCATATGCTATATTTACCATCTTTGTAAACTTGTATTCAGCTGTATGTCTTGAAATATTGAGAGCATCCATTATTTCTGTGAAAACATTTATACTCTATCATTGGTTTGCCAATCGGATTAAATTTTTAAAAATTTCTTATTTAAAAAAAATTTCTAAGTTTATTTATTTATTTATTTTGTGAAAGACAGAGAGTGTGGGAGCGGGGCACAGAGAGAGGGGGACAGAAGATCCAAGCGGGCTCTGCGCTGACAGCAGTGAGCCCGATGCGGGGCTTGAACTCACGAACTGCGAGATCATGACCTGAGCCGAAGTCGGACGCTTAACTGAGCCACCCAGGCGCCCCCAACATTTCTTCTTCTTCTTTTTTTTTTTTATTTTAGAAACTGTCTAGGGGGATTACATAGCTCAGTAAAAATGAGATTTTGTTAAAAGGTTATGGGAAATTTTTGTTTTGTACTCGTGTTGTTTGCACGGAGCATCTGCAGTCGAGTAACACAAATATTTCTAGAACATATTTTCACCGCGTGTTAAACTGATTCCCTCTGTCTGTGCTTAGTGGCCGAAATGTGTGCTAATCTAGAGATCACTATTAACATTACTACCCCAATTGCACAAGACACTGGACATGGCATTTTGTTTCAGAGGATTCTAGCAGAGCATGACGTCACTTGAGGACTTGGGAGGGGTATTTTGAGACTCGCTTTGAGGCATCTGTGTGTGTGTGTTTAATGTGCAGCACCTGTCCTTCCTGGAGCCTATCAGCAAAGCCATTCTCAAGGCTATGGGTACATGCACCAGACCAGCCTGTCATCCGTGAGGTCAATGCAGCACTCACCAAATCTAGTAAGTATCAGTTTGAAGAGTTTGTTCTTCCCTGCTCTTCCCGTTTTGTCTCCAAAATAGAAATACATATGGAATTGATTTGCATGGAATATTTTCCATTTTCACATAAAGGGTAAATGCTGACCTTGCTGTTTGTACCCTTTTGAAGAAAGCAAAAGACTTACAGAGGTAAACCACTGAGAAAGGAAAGCATGATGTGAAAACATGTAACCAGTAAAACATAAAGACTCTACCAGAACGATATCCTGATTGTGACCTCATGATGGGCATTAGCCAACTGTCATCCTCCTTCAGGTCGAGAAAGCACAAATATCGGGTCACATTAATCCAAATGGCCAGCAATCCAAATGGCCACTACAGCCCAAATGACATGGCCAGCGTATGTCTTCGAAACCTCCCATTGGAAATCTTGAAGTACTTCCTGATTGCTTCGCTAAATATGAAGTTTGGAAGCACTGTTCAAGGTCATCTAGTCACATGGGCATCTTGTGCTAAATTCTCTCCACCCTCCGGACACAGTAGCTTAACCTTAGCCCTGAGCAACAAGCGGTCCTTCTAAGCAGTTGGAATTCAGCTTTACCAGCTCTGACCTTCTTTGTGTCTCAGCCAGTTTCCTCAGTCCCTGAATTCACTGAATTTTGAGATTTTCCAACGTTCACATTAAATTCTTGGTCTGTAATGAAAACAAATATAAATTTATAAATTTAAAACTAAATTTATAAATATAAAACTAAATTTATATTCTGGATATGAACCACACGGCAGACGTGTGATGTGCAGAGATCTTCTCCCAGCTGGTACGTTCCTTTTTGTTTTGTTGGTGGTTTTCTTTGCTGCACAGGAACGTTTTAGTTTGATGTGGTCCCACACGGTTATTTTTGCTTTTGGTATCAATTCTAGATAACCATTTCCAAGACCAATGTCAAGAAGCTTCCTGCCTATGGTTTGTTTTTTTTTTCCCTAAGAGTTTTATGCTTTTAAGTCTAACATTCAAGTCTTTAACGTATTTTGGGTTAATTTTTGTGTATGGTGTAAGAGAGTGGCCCAGTTTCATTCTTTCACATGTTGTTGTCCGCTTTTCCCAGCACCATTTACTGAAGAGGCTGTCCTTTCCCGTTATGTATTCTTGGCCCCTTCATCATAAATTAATTGACCATATATGCATGGGTTTATTGCTGGGGTCCCTGTTCTGTTCCATTGATCTATGTGTTTATGTCAATACCACAGTGTTTTGATTACTATAGCTTTGTAATATAATTTAAAGTTAGAAAGTGAAAATTTTCCCTATTATGTTATGCGTACCTCAATATTCAGAACACTTGTGTACTAAATTTCTGTCGCCGGGATTCAGAAACCTACAAAGTAAGTATATTATGTGTTTTTCTTTTATTTGTGTTACGTGTTTTTAAGAGGAAGCAAAAATCCTTTGTATCTGTTTAAGAAAAATTCATTTCCTCTCCCTGACGGGGATGGGGGACAGCAACAGTGACGTGGCTCTGTCTCCACTAGGAGAGCTTTTCTCTGAAGAATGTGGAAGAGGGGAGAATCTCCATGACCTGAGGTCTCTGGGGTTATCTGTAGTTGGGGAAGGTGGCTTTACTGCTTCAAAGCTTACTTTGTTGATGGGCTGGTGATTGTAGCCAGGGCCTTTCTCTGTCCCCATTCTGGGCCCCCAAACGTTACCCTTTTTGCTAGACTGGTAAACTGGAGCCGGACACAACTGGGACGGACGCTAGGCTCAGGTGTGCACATCTCCAGAAATAAGTCCTATACTGGGGAACATTCCTCCTAGTTACCTTCCCGCGTGGGGGCTGCCTTGCCGTGATTGGCATTTGTGGCCGTAACTAGTTCGTATCCGTCACGTGACCCGCTCTTTCCTTTCTCAGAGGACCTACCGAGCCATGTACGATTACAGCGCCCAGGACGAAGACGAAGTCTCCTTCAGGGACGGCGACTACATCGTCAACGTGCAGCCCATCGACGACGGCTGGATGTACGGCACGGTGCAGAGAACTGGGAAAACGGGGATGCTCCCGGCGAATTACATCGAGTTTGTTAATTAATTATCTCCCCTTGTCTTTGAGCTTTATTCTAATGTATACTAGACCTAATCTTTTTAAAGGCTAGAAGATACTTTTAAGACAACTTGGCAGTTATTTTACAATAATCTCTCTCTACTTTGACAATTAGACACGCAGGTACCAGGAAGAGGGAATGACTTCTGGGCTGAAAACAGCAGCATTTTCAGGAATTGCTGTAAACAAAATCGTTAGGTCTGGAGACCCTGGTGCTGCTAACTGTGTTAATGGTTTCCTTTGACTGGCTTTCGAACACTGCTGGGAAATGTATTTTTGTAGACTTTAATAGAGATGTTGAGTGTCCCTTAAATGTAACAAGTCTCTGAAACTTCTTAGCTGTCACTTTGGAACCACCAGAAGCCGATTCTCTTAATTCAGTAACACGGCCAATGGTTTAAAAACAGTTAGCTTTTGAGTCATTGGGGAATTTCCAATTCAAGTGAAAATTGCCTAATATAATAAACGTAAGCAGTGGCAGAATGACAGTTTGGTTACAATTATACTGACTGGTGGCCTTAGGGACCTAGAAACTTCTACCGAACAGACATTTCCTTGTTCCCTAGGCTGACTTGGGTCTATTTATTTCTCATTTGTATCAAGGGATACCCTTCTCTCCACTTACATCCTGTGGGCCCGAGTCTATGCTTGACTGCACAGAATGTCAGGACCAAGTGATGTCACAGCTACTCCGCAAAGGGCAAAGTTTAAAGTCATCGCTGTTCTTTCCCTAGTGGCTTTTACCCTGCTGCATGTCACGTAGGTTCAAGCTCTGTAACATAGGCAGCCGCACTGCCCGTCCCTGTTATGAAAACAAAAACCGTGGCTGATAACCTCACAGCCCCTCCCTCTAGCGGCCAGCTCATCAGAAAAACATCTTTTGAAAAGTTGCTTGAGATCCTCTTGCTGTCCTGCACTCTAGTTTCGAAGGATTTACACCTTTAGGAAATAGACGTCTACTCTAGCACATAAGTGGTTTAGGTGTTTACTGAGCAACTTTCATTAACTTAATGCCGCCGTTGATTGAAAAGGAAAGAAAACGGACCAGGAGCCACTGACGACGCAGTGTACTAGAGGCGACACGCGAGCAAAAAGTCCCCCCCCTCCACACCGAGATGAGCCGGTTTCCTGTTTTGGAAAACGGCATTCAGATCTGGGAATGGAAATCTAGCCACCGAAACCGCTTAGACTTGGAAAGACTTCCCTTCCACTTTCTTCCGGTTTTTCTTTTCTAAACCACATTCAGGGGGTAAGGTGAAATTGCCAACCGAGATTTTAGGTATAGGCCCAAGAGGTTGTCCACTGAAAAAAGCAACTGTTGTCCTGTCTCGAATTTGAAATGAGAGACCTTGCAGGCTCTTTCTGGACTCACGGCCATGCCACAGCCCTTGCTGGTGGCTCACGGAGGTTCGCCTGTGGTCCACAGTCTAGATCACTGGAGAAATGAACGTCCGTCAGCGACTCTGTGTTTTTCTGATGGGCTCAGACGTGCAAGAGGGTAGTGTTTTTGGAGGTCTGGCTCTACAGACTCACTCTACAGTGACGAAGCTGGAAAAGCCAAGTCACAGAAATACGGTAAAATGTATGGATCTTGGGGATATCTCCCGTCTATAGTATATGCAAAGAAATTAACAAAACATCCTATAAAGTACCTTTTTTTTGAAGTGTTTAGGAGTCCAAAACCAAATGCTAACTCATTTATACCTTTTGAAAAGTTAGCGCATACTTTTGAAAATCGATAGTTTCATTCGATCCGGCTAAAAGAACAAATAAAACTTTGTTACACTCGAGCTGCATCTGTAAGACATTCACAGAAAAAGAAAAGACAGGAATTTGGGTAAAAAAAACTAGAGAGTCTTTTTGAGGGGGTTTCACAGATTACTACATAACCAACTGGACTGATTTTTTCTATCAGTGAAATGGTCGGTCATGATTAAATCGACCCCATTCGTGTTTTGATCGTCTCGTAGGCAAACCGACAAAGACAAGCTGAAATTGAAACATTCTTACAAAAATTTCTGTGCATTAAAACCTAGGGCAATGAACTTGCTCGATTTACTTATATTTCCCCCAGACAGTCCGCTTTTTGTGAAGTCGTTGATGACATCTGCAGACTAAGTGTGGGACGGGTACAGTTTTTGAGAAATAGCACATTTGAACAGCAGCAGACTTGACATGATGCTTATAATTTTGAGAAAATACCGTAAGGCAGCAGTTTGATGCTCCACGGTCATTCTCATCCACTAATTTCAAAATCAGAGTCATGGAATGTAGAAGTCAATAATTATTAGGGGAATAATTCTCCTAAGATTGGAAGCTTCCCATAATGTTTGCACAGCGGGATGTTTCTGCTCCCAGCCTCTAGGAATCAAGGCCTGCTCAGAATTTAACTAGAGAGCAGTTACTCTACCATAAAGACTGAGGGAGACCGAGATGTCACGTGCTCCCGACACCATAACTTGATAATGTCACTGTTATTAAAACTTGTCAGGATATCGAGCATCTCGGCAGAAATACAGGAAACATACATGTATAATACCAAAGTGCTATTTTTACAGGATCATTTTTCAAAACTACATTCTCGAACAGGGGTTCCACTTTGCACGCGCCTCCCCCCCTTCAATTTGGCGACCCGTATCTCATACATAACGCTGGCGGCGAAAGAAGGGTTGGAAAAAAAATCCGTCTTTTACAAATCAAGTTAAAGGAGACTGGGAAATGTTCAAGCACAGGGAGCATGCACTTGATTTTCTGAATCTGATGCATTCTCAAGCCTGATAAAAAGCACAAAGGAGCAGGTTGACATGTGCGTATAAGGTTCCCAAAACACAACTCCACGTGGATCCTGTCTCTCTTGAGAAAAGCAGAGCCAACAGGATAGAGGACCTCTGTTGTCAGTTTTTGTAGCAAGCGTTTTTACTAATTCTCGTTCTCTAGGGAGGATTTCTATTTCTCACCTGTGGCAAAACAAATTTCTTCACACCTTCTTGTCCTCGTTTACACATCCGCAGCGTAGCCCAGTTTAAAATTTGTATCTGGTTGTCAGATCCCCGCGTGGTCCCTGCCTGTTCCTCAGGCTTCCCCCACCTCCAGAGACCACACAGGAATTTGCCAGCACAATTTCTCCGGGCACCTTGTGTGAACATGGATGAGGTTGGACTGGCCCCTCTCTTGCCAAAGAGCTTGGTTCTTTGCTCGAAGATGATGGAGGTGTGGTGTTGGCAGGCCGCCCGCGGTCTTTCTCCCCCGTCATCTCCCCGTCGGGCTTGATGACGCTGCGGGAGGGAGGGAACCAGACTTTTCTCGAACAGTGAAGTTCAGGAGGTACATACATCTCTTTTTCAGGTGCGTCCATGTGCAGCGAAATGTTTTTAGTGAAAAGATAAAGAAAACGTGTGTGATCCTTTAATAACACATCCCCTTTATAAAGTGGATGGAGTTTATACCAAAATTATAGTATAGATATATTTTAAAAAGGTGCCTTTTTGATTGCCCTTGTTAATCCATGATGGTCTTGGAAAGAAAACCAAGCAAGCAAGCAAACTTCTAGCTATTCTATAGTAATATTTTATTATACACGACTGGTATTTTTGTGGTGGGGGAGTGAGACGCTCCTGACAGATCCGGAAGGTGGTAACCGATTGTATTTTACCTGTAAAGGTTTAGAACTTTAGAAAACACTGACTTTCCCCATCTATTTCTGAAAGGTTCTTTGTGGATTTATATATATAGTCAGGATGCATAAACATTAACTTCAGGCCTGAGACTTAAAATACCTATTGTAAGATAGAAGCATTATGTTATGAGGCTGAATTCATTGCAGAAGATGAGATTCACTTCATAAATGTCATTATACCTTAGCTATTCGCTTCTGATAATCTAAAAGTGGCTAGAGCGTGCATGTTCTGGGTAACGTGACTCCGAGGCGAGAAAGCTTCAGTTAAGCGAGGAACAACGCGAACTCAGTTAAGAATGCTAAAACGGAAGTCTCTTTCTGAAGTATTCCATGGCCCTTCGGATCCTTTCCAGGCAGCTGTCAACTGTTCATTAAAAAAAAAAAAAAAAAAAAAAAAAATCAGGACGTTGTATGATGCTTGTGTGGCCGTCGTTTCACGATGTCTAGACCGCTGGAGTCCACAAGCCTGGAAGGATCCCCAGGGCAGACTTCTCCCAGCTGTCCATATCACTTCAGTATAGCCATGGAATTCAGATGCTTTTTGTGTTTGCTACACGGTGTCCCGTTCACATAGTACACGCTTCTTTGTAATCCAGTTGCTGTAAAGAATGATTTGCTTTGAAGGTAAAGAGAAAGCCGCATCACAGTCCCATTTCTTCGGTGTCCATACAATGAATGGCGGAGCCTTTAGAGGCAGCACCAGACCTGTGGCAGGCGTGGTGTGGACATGTTGGCCTTTGACCTGTGATGGGAATCGAGAACTAAACCAATGTGCAGTTTGGATTCTGTTCGCTTCAAAAATGTGCAGTTGTGGTTGATGATTCATTTGCAAGGTTGTGCTAACTTTGAGAGCAGACGGTTTGGGTGGAAACGATGTTTTTTGAAATGAAGGGGCTTATAGAATGATACGATGTTATGAACATAATTTGGCTTTTGTTATGCAAATTAACACCAGCTATTAAAATATATTTTAGTAGAAATGCTTTAATTCATGTTTTTTTCCTCTACACTGTGAATCTTTAAGCCTTGGTGGACTAGAGCAACATCGTGCTGCCCAAAGGACTAACCTATGCAAACTAGTTCACATTTTAGTGGATGTCACAGTAATTGTGTACTAAGACATTATTTCCCCCGGGATAATGTACAACGGCACTGAAATAACACCTTAAGCCGAGCATCATGTATGTTTAGTATAGTCACTCACAAACCCTTCAAGGCTACTATAATCATTAGTAGTGGTATTTGTTGAAAAAGCAAATCGCTGATTGATCTATTAAATCTCCTTGAATGATGTCAGAACAAGAATGACAGGTGGATGTGTCGGCCATGGCTTCAATGTGGTCACTGCAGATGTTCTGTGATACAACTGTGTTCGGATGCACTCTCTTCAGGGTATTATTATTCTGTGTCTTCTTTCTGTATTTGTAAGACATTACAACGCTTTAATTTCCTATCTCTACACATTCGGTTTGCTTAAATAAATGCAGGATATAACAAAATGGTTCTACTTCTTGGTTCTCACCTTGGTCTCTTGGTGCTTGGGTCGTTGCTGCTACCCCGGGAATTAGGTTTACCGTGACAACTTACATTAAATCACACCGTAGTTATCTGCTGGCTTCAGTGCACTTCCATTAGAGAGTCATTCAAAACGTGTCTTCCTCCCCCAAATAAACACAGTTTTAAATGATAATAATCTTATGCTTTTTCCGGCTCAGTATCTGAGTTTATATCAAAGCACCAGAATAGGACAGCATTGTAGTTCACTTCTTTCAAGATTAAATTCCTCATATGTTCTCAATAGTAGAATTTTAATTTTCTTGTGTTAGCAAGATGAAAGGAACAGCTCGGAGCAAAGCACAGAAAATGCACAAATCGAGTACATGAAACAGGGAGTTGCTCTGATTTCTCAGCTAAGAACGGCTCATTTATCATAGCACATAATTGCTTTTTTTTCCCTAAATTTCCCCTAGTTGGAAAAAGTGAGTTAGTCCCTGTTTGTACCCTCCTAGGAATCTACCGGGACTAGGATCTTAGCTTTACTATATTATTTTGTAAAAGTTCCTCTTTCATGGTGCATAAACCCTCCTAATTGTAAACTGATAAACAGTATGGATGACACATTTAGAACACTGACTCACAGAATAAACAAGTCTTCCTGACCTTGAGCTTTTGTTTTTCATATTCCAAAAGTATCAAATGAATATTTGTACGATATTAATCATCCAATGTGCTGATGATATTTCAAATTACAGAACAGATTATTTATTCATTTGACGAATTTACTTTTTCTCCCTCTAAGATTTTTTTTCCCTCTGTGATAATAAATTTACTTCGTATAACCCAAGCCACAGAGTAATGAATAACTTAGCAGGATTTTTTTTTTTTCCCGAACTAAACTAATTTGGATTTAGGATATATCATGCTTATAATTTTATTAACTTAAACATCGTGACATCAGTTTTCTAGGTAATTGAGATCTACGTGACCACGAGAAGGTGACCAAAATAATTTTTTTCACAAAAATACTCGGACATAATAAATTAAAAAGTAGATAGAAGGAAAGTTTTGTTCTCTTCTTTATTGTAATCTTCTTCTCCTACACAGGGGGATTGAATAAGAGTTTTGTGGTGGCAGAAAACTGGATATGGGCCAAGTTTGAACTACTTTCTGCAGTTCTAAGCAAAATTCTCAGGGCTTTGTCTATTATATTTGTATTTGGGAGCAGCAGAATTATGAAAAACAGAATGAGAAAACAGAGTTAAAGGGTACAAAGTCAATATGAGAACAAAGGACCTAGTTACTGATTTTGTATTTATACCATGGCATTTGATCTTTAACACTTTTCTACTTTTTTTTTTTTTAATAAGTAGCAAACATGAAAGAGAATAGTAGACTGAAACAGAGAAATGCACTTGAGAGAGTAAGGAATTTTCCTGCGGCCCAAGTCTAGTTATTAGATTGTTCTTTAAATGAATTAGTTTCTGGTTCTTAGCCCAGGTTTTCCAGAGGGCCGCTATCCAAGACCACGGTGGCCCAAATTAATTTTTGTTATCTCGTGTCATCTCACCACCCTGATCACAGCTGATTGGGTCTAGGTGACCAACTCATAGGCTGCCTGGGAGCCCTGAATGGGGACTGCACAAGAACTTGGTCCAACAGGGATGGTGGTGACTGATCCTGTCCAGATCTCTCTGACAAGACCGAGTTCACGACATAGAGCAAGTTGGTTAACTGGTTGTATTACGAAAAGTTAAAAGGCGCAAAGAAGGAAGTCAGGAGTAAGCCTACGCTTTGAGTAGGCAGGAGTCATGAGTAAGTAAAGTCACGAAGTGGGGGAAATGTATTGAGAGTAGACAGAGGAAAAAGTAAAGGTCAGTAGTGACATATGGCATATGATAGAGCCATAAAGAGATGGGAAGAAACTTGATTCTTGTTAATAGGTGGTGCCCACCATTCAGGAGCCCCAAACCTTGCTGCAGAGGGTGACACTTCGTGTCACATGCCCGAGGCTCGGTCCTGCTGCCACTGTGAGGCCACCTTCTCTTACCTGGACAAGGAACAAATTTCATGAGCGATGGAAAGATATGCACGATGTCCCCCACCACGAAACACTGAATGATAGAAGTGACTGGAATGCCAATTACGTTATTACAGTTCAAACGTTCCCAGGTTGTCTGAAGTAATTTTCTTTTGTTTTCTTTTGTGATATGTTATACTCTATTTATCCTATTGAAAATCACTTTAGTTAGAAGTTGTTTCCCGGGGTCCTAGGAAGGGTGTCCATAGTTGATATCAAATGCATTTAACTGCAGCCAGTGTGTATGTGCAAAGAAGGGCTTGGAGGTTTAAGAGGAATGTTCTCGCTGATTTCTGTGTTTGGCAAAGAAGAAAGGAGTAAATGGGGCCACCTTAGAGAGAGATATTGGCACTGGTGCTCCAGGGATGAGAGCGTAGTTGTTTTCTGCAGAGCTTTCATAAATACCCAATTCAAGGTGGGTTTTGGGAGTGTAGAGTTTATCACATTCACCTAATAGAAATACCTACTTCTGGTTTTCCTCAGTGACAGCTGTTTAAGGCGGATGAAGCAGTAACTGTGATTTATACATTTAGCCTCTATTGATTTAGTGTTTATGTGCTCTAAGGAACAGAACACAGAACTTTCCTCCTATAGCTTATGAACTGGTAGGGGAGGCTGGCATTAAACGACCAAGGATACACATTTATACACTTGTATATACTTGCGTATACTTAGATAATTGCCCCATTGCACTGTAAGAGATGCTGTGAAAGGGAAGCCTAGTGTGCCCCGAGTTCTTGCAGCTGGGCAGGGGTGAGCTGTGGACCCATGGGGAGGGGGTGGGGGGCTTTCCTGAGCAGCTGCTGTGGGAACTGAGTGCTGGAAGCTATGCTGGCAATGGTCTCTGTCCATCCAAGCATTAGACGTGGGGGGATATTTTATCGCGGGCAGCTTGCAATAGAAATGCTACAGTCTCCGGCCAATTTTTAATTTAAGTAGCAATGGCAGCTTTGTAATTTTAACAAAGTGAAATTCTTTGTGGACAAAAGTCAGGGCATGCACCATGCATGAATAGAAGGTACTGCCCTTCTATTATTGTGATTAAGATTTTTTTAGGGGCGCCTGAGTGGCTCAGTCGGTTAAGCAGCCAATTCTTGGTTTTGGCTCAGGTCACGATCTCACGGTTTTGTGGGTTTGAGCCCCACATCAGGCTCTGTGCTGACAGTGCAGAGCCTGCTTGGGATTCTCTCTCTCTCCCTCTCTCTCTCTCTGCCCCGCCCCCACTCATGCTGTCTCTGTCTCAAAATAAATAAACTTAAAAAAAAAATTTTAAGATTTTTTTTTTTTACACTAACAACAAATTGAGCAGGTTGCAAAGAGTTAATTATATACGCAAAGTTGTACAGATGTGGAATACTTCACTTCCTTTTTGGACAACTGGTTATTACATAGGCTTTCCTGTGTCTTCCTCTTTGAATGTTTTTGAAAAGCATGTGTTTACTGGAGTTTATTTTCATACAGTCTGCAGCAGAACCATTGATTAAAATGCTGTTTATTCTCTCCCGTTTTAGATTTCACAGATTTGGGAGTTGTCATTTCCATCTAATATGTGATATGAGTTAGATTTGCTACATTAACCAGGCAACATAGGGAAAAATTATTCGCAATGCAAGGAAGTTGTTGGTAATTATTTATAATAAGTCCTTGCTCTGAGGTAAATCATAGCTGTGCATATGGAATTCTAGCAAGAATATTGAACCTTTGCCTCCTTTAAAAGTCAGACGGTATGTTTGTACTTTATCTTGGGTATCTTTGCCCCATTTAAATTAATGAATGATGATAGTTTGGGTGTATTTGGTTCCCTTAATCCATGCCTAATGAAAAAGCTTGTTGTGGGAGCATTCCTTGATATACACAAGTATCTCCTGGCTTCATAGACATCTTTCTTTTTGAAGGAAGTTTTTTGAGTTTTTTCTTTTTATTTATTTTGAGAGGGCGTGAGACAGCGTGAGGGGCGGGGGAGCAGAGAGAGAGGGAGAGGAACAGAATCCCAGGGGGACTCTGCACTGTTACCACAGGGTCAGACCTGGGTCTCGATCTCACGAGCCGTGAAATCATGACCTGTTCAGAAATCAAGAGTTGGACGCTTAGGCGACTGAGCCACCCGGGGCACCTTAAGAAATGTTTTGACTTTCAAGTCAGTGCCACCAAGGGATTTCTGGGCCTCTGTATCTTTTTGCTGCATTATTATTATTTTTTTTTTTCCAAGGAGGAAATTCTGATACGAGCCAACTACAGCGTTATATTTGTGTTGTAATGACACGTGGTTTCTTTTGTCTAAAACCATATTCCCACTGGTTTACATTCATTTTAGTGGGGTTGGGAGAAGAGGTGCCTGAAAACCCAATGGGATTAACTTATTTTGTGTGACCCACCCGCGAAGTCTCCTCTCAGCTGTGTCTGAGTGCCAGCCCCCAGTGGGCCAGGCAATGTGGCTCCTGTCTGCCCGCGGCCACCCTCCCCCTGGAAGAACAAGGGACAGGCACAGGGAGATGTTTTCGTTTTCTGTGATTTATGTCTTGGAACGTGGGGGAAGACGATGGGCTCCAATAATGATTTTATTTTCAAAGCAGGCAAATAAAAAAAAAAAAATGTTTATGGTAGGAGAACAATAATCATGTGCCAGCCTCTTAGTTTCATGGAAAGGTTTCATGTTTGAAACACATTGAAACATTTTCAGAACTTGGAAGGGGACTTCTGGTCTTGATATACATTACGTGATCATGACTGAGGCCCGAAAATGGTAGTTTCGTGATATATAACCCTTGGGGAGTGGACAGATTCAATTTAATTATATTTAGGCACAGATCTAGATTATGATGGAATGGGTGGATGGAGTTCTCATCTTTCAAAATTATGTCAAGTGACAGGAAGTAGAATGTCCCTGTTTATCCTTTCTCGCCTTTGCATGTCACGTCCACAAAATAATGCTGCGTGTAGTTGTGTGGCTTTCCCTTTATTTTGGAAAGCGAGATTCAGAACGCATCTGGAAAATGCTGAAAATTGGCCTCGTGTGAGTACCGGTTGGGATATGTTCTTGGAACGTAGGATGGTGTGATGGCCCAGCTTTTTTATGGATTTTTTTTTTTTTTTTTTTTTAAATCTGAGAAAGTTGTGTTCACCTGAGGGGAGCAAATAGGTTCTGCGTCCTGTTGAGTTCGGGTACTGTCGCATTCCTGAACTGGACGGGTCCTGACCTTCCACGCGTGTTCCCCTGAGACTTGGGGACTTTCAGGGGAGCAGAGGTGTTTAGTCTGACCCCCTCCCCACCCCGCCCCACCTTCAGAAAGGCATGGCATGGTTGTCTCCTTTGAAAGACCAGAAGAGCAGGGCCTGAGAAAATTGGTGACTGTCAAAACCAAATGGCATGTGGTTTGAAGGGTGGATAAATACACAGCTCCTCTGTCGTCTGTCCCCGGGTCTCTCCTGTCACACTGCTTTTCTTGAGGTACTCTCCATCTGCTTAAAACGGGGAGCAGGAGGATGAACACATATCTTCACTTGCCCCCTCTTGGTCCTTTAATGTCCCAGGAAGGGCTCTGCGGCCCGGCTGCGAGCCCCGAGGAGCGTGATCCCCGGCAGTGGCCGACTCTGATCACCCCGACCAGGCAAGGACGCTTGGAGTAGCGGAAGTGACGATGGTGTGCGGACGGTCATATCCTGCAGCTGTGAAGGAAGATCGAAGGGGACCAGGGTCTTCTGACCGATACGTGCTCCTGTTCCAAGGCCCGCCTTTCCTTCTCCCGAGAAGTAGGGTCCATTCAGCTGCCATCGGGTCCACACGCGAGCCTCTTGTACTGTGGGGTGGTTAGACCATCTGAGGATTCCCACTCAGTTGGTTTTTAAATGCCATTTCAACAAACATTTAAAAAGGGTTTGTTTTTTTTTTAATGTTTATTTTTGGGAGGGAGGGAGAAAGAGAGTGTGTGTGAGCAAGCAGGGGAGGGACTGAGAGAGAGGGAGGGAGGCAGGAGGTATTTGCTGAGAGCTGAAAGCCCGATGTGGGGCTTCAACTCAAGTGCTGAGAATCCGATGTGGGGCTTGAACTTGCGAACCATGAGATCATGACCTGAACCGAAGTCTGACAACCCACTGAGCCACCCAGGTGCCCCAACAAACATTTTTTAAATACATAATGTGTGCCCCCTGCCCCCCACCTTGCAATGGCCGCGGGTTCAGACTTGCACCAATAAGATGGGCTTGGGGCTCACTGTGACAAAGCACCCCCTTCCCAGTTGTGTGTGTTCCTGTTTTCCCCTTTCTTTTCTTTTCCTTTTCTACCCCATCCCTCTGTCTCCTGTTTCTAAAAGAATGTATTGGTTCTCTGCTTAAAAAAGGGACCCATGTCAACTGGAAACCATTCAGAAGAGTACAGAGAAGAAAAAGTGACTTACAAACTCACTATCCAAAATTATTGGTGTTCACATGCATCTTTGCAGAATCTTTTTTATACGTATGCATCTCTTTTTGACAATAACTGTCTTACAGATGATTTTATGCAATATTGTATAATGAAAATTTTTTATCCTTAAGTACGTTTTTGAAACTATCATATCGATGAATTGTTATTTGTTTAACCTTACTGGACGTTTAGGTGGTTTCCCCATTTTCATGTTGTGATTTCCATTATTACTTTCTTCAGTTAAATTGCTCAAAACAGAATGGCGGGGACAAAAGGAACCTACAGTTTTAAGGCTTTTAATAAATGTTGTTTATTGGTCACTCAGCAAGGTTTACCAATTTAGATACCAACCATGCGTGGATTGTGTCTTTTATACCTTTTCACTTCTGTAATTGTGAGTGAGGTTGAACATTTTTCTTCACATGCTCACCGGCCATTTGCAGTTCATTTCTCCTCTAACTTCCTGGTCTTCTATTTCATTGCCTGGGATATTCAGCTTTTGGTTGTTTCGTTTTGGGGTCTTTTTCTTTAACTTTTGATGTTGCTCTCCAGAAAGTTGCTAGTAATTTACATTCCTCGCAACAGTTTGTTTCATCGAACCCTTTCTGACCCAGGACGCCATTGTTTGTTTTCATTTTTGCGAGCACCCCTTTTCCTTACAGAAACCGCTTTACGTCTGGTGCATGTTAATGCCATCATTTTTACATATACAATTGTGTGTGTTAAAACCTCACAGACAGTACACAGACCAGAGAGAGAGGCAGAGAGAAGAGAAGGGGTGGGGGGAGAGGGCGTTTTCCAGGCGAGAACGGGAGAAGGGTGACGTGGAGACTGTGTCCATAAGTTTTTAAGACGGGCTAAGTCAAGGGAAGTACAAATAGAAAGGAAACAGACTGCGGAACTATCTTACTTTGCTAGGTGGCCCCTGGTGGCTTCCATGATAGGCATTAATTTTCTTATAGTTCTGGAACCTAGAAGTCCAAGATCCAGATGTGAGCAGGACCGGTTTCTTCGGAATCTTCTCAGCTTACAGATGACCCTCTTCCCCTTGTGCCTTCACGTGGTCTCCTCTCTGTGCCCGATCTGTGTCCAAATTTCCTCTTCTTGTAAGGATAGCAGCCTTACTGGATTAAGGCCCGTCCTTATCACCTCATTTAACCTAACTACTTCTTTCCTATCTCCAAATACAGTCACATTCTGAGGTACCGGGAATTAGGACTATGACGTATGAATTTGGGGGGGACCCAGGGTAGCCCGGCATGAATGAAAAAATATTTACTTGTGGGCAGCCAGACACAATCAGGTGTAGCTTGGAAGGAGCTGAGTTTACTTTTTTATTTTTATTTGGAAAGAGTTGAGTTTATTTTTTTTATCTTTATTTTTAAAAATGTATTTGAGAGAGACAGAGAGAGAAGGAATCTTAAGCAGGCTCCACGCTGTTTGAGGAGCTCGACACGGGGCTTGAACTCACGCACTGTGAGACCGTGATTTGAGCTGATATTAAGAGTTGGATAGCTTAACTGACGGAGGCACCCAGGTGCCCCAGGAGTTGAGTTTAGATAGCTTTAATAAAGGAGGGACTGTCTGAGTGCCCACAGAAGGCATCTGAAAGATGAAGAAACCAGCAACCACGAAGGCGAGGTGATTGGCCAAAAGTCACACAGCGAGTCAGTTGCAGAGCGAGGACAGGAGCCTAAGAGCTACCATTCCTTCTCTTGCGGTTCTGTTGTGTCGCACTGCCTCAGGAAGCTGGGCTCGGCAGCGAGGCTGTGCCCTGGGTCTTTCCTCTGATCCAACCCTTGGCAGTGATCTTGAGACAAGCAATCTACTGCTACACACCCTGAATCACTGCTATTTAATTACACTCTACAGAGGGATGGTTTTCTAGACAGCCCGCCTGCAGACCTCTCTCCTCTATCAGGTTCGCGTCAATGTAGCTGGATCAGTTTCCTTTTACACCCACTCTGGAACCCACCACCCGCTGTACTGGAGGAGTCTCATTACTATATTAAAGCAATATAGGGGTACAATCTCCCTGCCCTACATCCCTCACCTTTTCCCCACCTTGACAGTCTTCTAAGACCCACCCTTGTCACCTCCATGCGTACCTGGTTATGGTCACAGGATGTTGCACTGAAGCTTATATTTTCTCCCCCACATATTTTATTCCCATCGCGTTGTTGTAAGTTATTCTAGAAGCCCTATCTACCAGGAGGCGGGGGACTGAGATTGCACAACGGGATGGTCCCCTTGCATCATTCGTTATTGAATCCTCTCTCTGATTATTGTGTTAGTCACCGAGTCAGTGTTGAGCAGTGCAGAAATACAGTCCCTAATTGCCCCCAAACAATATGTCTTGCTTTCAATTTTTTTTTAATCCACCCTTTCCTGAGACAGGAAAATTTTCTACAGAGCTAGAACCATATAGCACATAAGAAAATACAACAACGTAATAAGGACACAGAGCATTCGTTTGTGTCAACACTGATGATAAACTTGTTTTCCTTGTCTAAGCTTTCCTCTCACCTTAATCAGATTGTTTCCAGGATGCCAGACTGCTGGCTGACCATGAACTTGTGGAGATGGCTTATTCTGGTGGAGGGATACCAAAGAAGAGTAGCCGTCTTGGTGGGCAGACTTATAGGGTGCAGAATGGGCCCACCTTTGGCTTCCTGGAGCCTCCCTCGCATTTCCTAAGCCTTCCTGAGTTTCTTTGTTCATGGGAGATAAGTTTTCCCTTTTAAGCATTTTCTCATGGTAGGTGCTTAATAAATGGCAACAGAGACCTCAAATGGCCTCCTGTGAGGGACACCCTTATCAATTGTTATAAAAGAGAACTCACTATGGGGCCATCGAGCAGCTGGCAGTGAAGGATTAGTGCAAATCCACATGCTCAGTAAGAACAGATTAATTGAGTGCTAATTGAGTATAAGGGAATAATGATGTTAAGACTTCCGGGTATGGGACACCTGGGTGGCTCAGTCGGTTAAGCGTCTCTTGGTTTCGGCTCAGGTCATGATCTCACAGTTTGTGAGTTCAAGCCTCATGTTGTGGGATTCCCTCTCCCTCTCTCTCTCTGTCCCTCCCCCACTCACCCTCTCTCCTCTTTGTCTCAAAATAACTATATAAACTTAAAAAAAAAGAAAAGACTTTCTGGGTATGTAAGTTAAGAGAGGACCTAGACAGAGTAAATCACGTTACTTTTAAAATATTTAGATATTTACACAAATATGTTCTAATTAAACCGATAGAGCTGGCGTATTTTCACATACGGTGTTTTGTAAATGACCATTCCCAATAGTAATTTCAGAAGAAGAGTAGTGATATATGGTGACCCTTAAAAATGCATAACTGATTGAATCACTGGTAGTTAAACACTAATAGATTTAATTACATGAAAGTGCCACAAGAGGGCAGCTGTGCACTGTTTCTGAATAGCTTTTGCTACAATGGATTAGGCTAAAATTGAATATATGAATAATCAGTGTGATAGGCAATTGTCTCTCATAAACTCCTTATTATCTAGATATAATAAAATTATTTTATTTAGAAACAAGTGAATTTTTATACCACTTAAGTCCTTATTGGAAAATAAAAGTTGACAAATGGTCATTTAATTAACATCCTACTGATTAACCATAGTTCCCACGTTTACACAGAACTTTCTGGTGATCCTACAGTGAGGTAAGAGAATGGGTGGAGTTGCTCATTAATTAGGGATATTCTGGTCCCCACGGAAGCGTATGTGTTGGAATGAAACCTGTGTCCCATGCATCAGAGCTTAACAATCCTGTGGAGTGGGACAGAAATGTCTCAGCTGCTATGTCTTCACACAGGTCCTGGAAGACGGTTTACTTCTGGCGCCTTTGGTTGCCATCCTTTGGACCCCTAGCAGTAAATATTCTGCGCGAAACCTAGGGTCTCCTGCCGGGGAAGTGGTGTGAGTTCTATGAGTGGGTTCCATCCTGGGAGTCAAGCTGGGCACTAGAATAAGGAACCCAGAGCCGAGGGGGTCCTAGGGATGCCTAATGTTCCGGGTCTGAATCACATGTAGCTTAAGGGTCTTGGGCAGTTGCATGGGGACAGAGAGAGCTCTGTCTCACCTCAGGTGTGGACTGGAGCTGTAATGGACTGTCCGGGCTTTGGCAAAGATGACTTTGGTTTTGGGAGGGCACATCTGCTTTGTGAAAATGGGTAGCTACAAAGCTTGCAGAGCCGTCGCTAAAGTGAGTGTAGATCTATCATTATTATTTAAATCATTTCAATAAACGTCCATCAGTTGTCGGCATATGGCAAGATCCAGTTCACGGTGGGTGCAAAGAAGCCACAGAGGGTCTTCTGACGAGAACTGAATTGCTCAGGGAAGATGTGGGGTGGGATGGGATGCGGTTTAAGCATGTCCATCATGGGACACCGTCTGTCCTCAGAGAGCAGGAGCTTTGGCCATGGGGTCAGTAGTTTGTGCTGCAGTGCATGCTGGTTTGACAAGTTCATGGTGATATCAGCGGAGTCTGGGAGAGGCTGCCTGAGACACGGGCACCCCGCGTGTGTGACTTCATGATGACAAAGCACAGTGGAACCAATACAAGCATCAGGAGCAGGGCAGGCCGGAGGGTGGCCTGGCGTAAAGGCTCGAGACCTGGCCGTAGGGCTGTACAACCAGAAACAACACGGCAGGTGTACGTCCTAAAGCCTCAATGCCCGTTCTGATTCAAGCCTTAGGGACAAGACTGAAGTCCAGAAGTTCGGGCTGGGTATTCAGAATGAGTAGGTGCATGAGAGAAAACAGGCAGGTGACGTGGCCCTGAAATTGAGAAACCAGGAAAACACCCGGATCAGAGAGTAAACCATGCCACCGTGAACCTGGATGTTGTTGCTGATCACAAGGCAGGAGGCCCTTTGCTTTCTGTGCTGGTTGAAGCTGTGTTCCTGGTAAGGACAGGGACATCCCCACAGCTGCTGGTTCTGTTGAGTCACAGAATTCTAACAGGGTAGAACAATCTATATATAGAGGAAGTGCAGCTCGAAATGACTAGACATGGAGAGCAAGCCGTAATTCATGCCATGAGCTCATGTCTTCAGGTACAGCCAAGCCTCCTCCCAGGGTGCTGGAGGAATTCAAATACGTAATCAGGGAGTCACCTCTGGGAATCTTTAGAAAAATCGTGGACAACAAGAGAGGAGTCAGAAAACTGATGACAAGTAAATGTCACAAGTTTTGAAAAGGGGTGGACTCCAGAAACTACAGACTAATAACTTTGGTCAACGTTTGGTCTAATAAGCAGCTGTCTTCTTATGAGCACTCTGAAAGGAATGTGTTGATGGCTAGAAGACAGGGAGTCACCAGGGACAAATCATGCCAAACGAATCTCATCTCCTTTTGTGAAAGCATTTTACTGAGCTATGAGATCAGGGAATAACATAGCTCTCGGGTTCCGTGGTTTTAGGACAACATTTGGCAAAATCTGTTAAGATATGACCGCAAATAATATGGCAAAATACACCTAGTAGGAAAGTACTTTGGATGGCTGGGACCTGTTTCAAAATTCTGTGTTTAGAGTATCCATGTAGACACAAGGAAAAAGAAAACAGAAATGAGGACTGCCTTCCGCATTAGTGATAATATCGGGAAGGATTTGTACTAAATTCAAGACCGATGAAAATGACAATTAGTAATCTATAACTAATTGCCTAAATGTAGGTAGAAAGACCCATTTTTTTTTCTCCTCTGTTTAGTCTCTGCTGTAGAAACATAGATTCTACAAAGCTAGGAAAGCAAACATGTACCTCCTCTCTATGGGAACAGATTCTAGTCACGAGCAACAAAACCTAGGAATAATTCTAGCAACAAATAAATGGACTTATAAGAAGAAAGTTATAGAACTTGGCTGAGCGATAGAAAAGAGTATGGATAAATGGTGAACCCCATTCCTGACTGGGAAAATTGAACATTGCAAATATGCTAATTCCTTCATAATTAATTATAAGTTTAATAGATCCTAACAAAATCATGAGGAATTTCTATTTTGGGACTCGACAAAAAGATTCTGTGTGCATCCAGGAAAAATAAACAGTAAGAATGGCAAAGAAAACTGTTCCTAGTGTATTCTGGAAGTTTGTGCATGATCAAGGAAACGTTACAACCTGTGGAAAATCGGGGGGTTAATTAACAAAAAAAATTCCTTTGAAAAAATAAAGATCGAGCTTTTTTTTTTTTAATGTTTATTTATTTTTGAGAGATAGACAGAGTGCAAGTGGGGAAGGGCAGAGAGACAGAGGGAGACACAGAATCTGAAGCAGACTCCAGGCTCTGAGCTGTCAGCACAGAGCTGTCAGCACAGAGCCCGATGCGGGGCTCGAACTCATGAACCTTGAGATCATGACCTGAGCCAAAGTCGGATGTTTAACCGACTAAGACACCCAGCCATCCCTTGAGGTTTTTTTTTTTTTTAAGTATTTATATACCAAGTAAACATCAGAATAAAGTTTAAAAGTTTTAACTACTAAAAGGAAGAAAATATAGATGCATATTTGATAATGTTGGAATAAGGAAGGATTGCTAAGCATATTAGAATGGAGAAATGCACATGGGAACATGAAACACAGAAAAAAGCTATTGACTTGGATGTAAACTTTTTTAAATGTCTATTTATTTTGAGAGAGAGAGAGAGAGAGAGAACAAGTAGGGGAGGGGCAGGGAGAGACAGAACCCCAAGCAGGCTCTGCACTATCAGCACGGAAACTCAGGGCTGGAACTCAAGAACTGTGAGATCATGACCTAAGCTGAGATCAAGAGACGCTTAACTGACTGAGCCACCTGAGATTATTGGAGAGATACATTTATTTGTAAGAAATAGCACAGAGAGATTTTCTATGTTCACCTTACTCAGTGCTCCCCCACAGGCATATCTTGCAAAACTGTAGTAAAAGATCCCAGCTATGATATTGACATTGATAAAGTCAGGACATGGAACATTTCTGGCACCACAAGGATTCCTCATGCTGCCCTTTCCTAGCCACACCTTCTTGTCTCCATCTGTAACCCCCAACAACCACTCAGTGGCACAGGCTTACAACGGTTTGACCATTCACACACTGAAGTCCTGTGGGTTGTTTTCAGGCTGTGGCTGTCATAAATAAAGCTACTATGAAAATTATATATAGGTTTTTGTGCAAATGTAAGGTTTCATTTCTTTGGGATAAATGTCCAAGAATGCAACTGCTGAGTCATAGATAGGATAGTTGCAGGGCTTGGTTTTACAAGACTGCCAAAACTGTTTTCCAGAAGGGAAACTTAGACATTCCGATAGATGTATAATGGTATCTTATTGTAGTTAATTTTTTTTTAAGTTTTATTTTAGAGAGAGCCTTAGTGACAGAGAGAGGCAGAGAGAGAGAGAGAGAGAGAGAGAGAGAGAATCTGAAGCACGCTCCATGCTCTGTGCAGAGCCCAATGTGGGGCTCGATTCCATGACCCTGGGATCATGACCTGAGCTGAAATCAAGGGTAGGTCGCTCAACCGACGGAGCCCCTATTCCATTGTAGTTTAAATTTGCATTTTCCGAAGGACTAATGATGTTGAACATGGTTTCATGCCATTATTTGCCATTGTTCATTTTCTTCTGTGAAATTCTTCTGTGTATGATTCCGCCCATTTTCTAGATTGTTGTTTTACTGTTGTGTCTTAAGAGTTAAAAAGAAAACCCAAACTCTGTTTTGTTTTGTTTTGTTTTTTGGTGAATTTTATATATTTTGTACAAGTCAGTAGCTTATCTTTACATTTTCTTGTAAGGACTTTTATAGAACAAGAAGTTTTTAACTTTGATGAAGTTCAATTTATCAATTTTTTATTTGAGGGGTCATGCTTTGGATGTCAAGTTTAAATTAGTTACTTCTTAGATCTTGAAGATTTTCTCCTATTTGTTTTTTCTAAATGCCATCTGTAAATAGAGATAGTTTTATATCATTTTTTTCAAAATCATTTGGCCTGTTTCCTTCTCGTGTCTTCTTGCATTGGCTAGAACTTCCATTATTATGTTGAATAAGAATCTGATCTTATAGGGAAGAATTTGGTCTTTCTCCATTAAGTATAATGTTAGCTTTAGGGTTTTTGCAGATACTTTTTTGTCAAGTTGAACACATTCCCCTTTATTCCTGTTTTTCTGAGTGTTTTACATTATGAAAGGGTGTTGAATTTTGTCATACTTTTTCTGCACCTTTTGATATGATTTTCCTTTGTCATGCTGTCTTTCTCTGGTTGTGGTAATGGGATAATTCTAGCTTCATAAAATGAATTGGGAAGTGTTACATCTTTTTTGTTGTTGTTGAAGATACAATATAAAATTGATGTTAATTATTTGCTAAATAATTATTAGGAAAAATTGACTGATTTGAACACAAATTTTAATCAAGAGTGACCATGGAGGTAGATTAAAATGATGGGTCACCACACTCTATATTGTACTTGCTGTATTTACCAAATTTATAGAGGACTTAGACCTGAAAAAGAATTCTGCTGTTGGGAAAGTAAATATTTCATGTTTATCTCACTGAATTGAAATGCTGTACCTCAGCGTTGAACTCTGTATGTTCTAGCCACGGTGGTCTTGCTGTTCCCATCTCAGAGCCTTTCTCCTTGCTCTGCGGTCTCCCTGGAGACCAGATCTTTGCATGGTTTCCTTTTAGTATCATTCAGTTCTGTTCAAATAGCTCCCTGGGGAAGACTTCCGTGACCATCCTTTCTGTGTGATCCTATCCCCACATTCCCACACCCCTGTCTTATTCTGCTTTATTTTTCTTTATAGCGGTTAACAAAGTCCTGTGTTTTTTCTCTCCTTTTCTCCTTCTTTTACTTCCCTTTATCTGTCTCTCCTATCCATCCATCCATTCATCCATCGCTCCTATCTGTTCATCAATTCACCCATCCATCCATCCATTCATCCATCTATCCTTCCATCCATCCATCCATCCATCCATTTTTTATCTTCCTATACAAATGTAGTCTTTGTGAAGGTGGGAGCATACTTTGTCTTGTTCAATAAGTTATTTCTAAAGCTTAGAACAATGCTTAGAGCATAGTAGGTGCTCAGTAAATATTTCGAACAAATGAATGGGTAATGTAATATTTCCATTTCAGTTAAAATTAATTAGCTACTAAAATTGGAAATTATAAATTGAACTATTTTTTCCTTCCATAAACATTTTTTCCCTAGATGCTGGAGATGCCATGGTGAGGAAAACAAACCTTTTCTTCAGAGATCTTGCAGACTAGCAGAAGAATCACAAAAAATAACATAAACTGGGGCGCCTGGGTGGCTTGGTCGGTTAAGCGTCTGACTTCGGCTCAGGTCATGATCTCACAGTCCGTGAGTTCGAGCCCCGCATCGGGCTCTGTGCTGACAGCTCGGAGCCTGGAGCCTGTTTCAGATTCTGTGTCTCCCTCTCTCTCTGCTCCTCCCCTGTTTATGCTCTGTCTCTCTCTGTCTCAAAAATAAATAAACGTTAAAAAAATTAAAAAAAAATAACATAAACTATATGTATACACATCCATACATAAATTACATAAAAAATATATGTAGTGACAAACTGTGTTCAGAGTCCAGAAAGGTAAGCACAGATGCTTTGAGAGCACACACTAGAAGGAGCAGATCTAGCCTGGAGTGTCAAGAAGGGCTTTCCCGAGTTGAGATCTAAAATGTTAAGGAGACGAAGGTATAGGGGAGGAGACTCGGGACAGAGGAAAGAGCATGGTTAAGGCCTCAAGGTAGGAGGAACCAGAGTGTCCACCGAAGTCCAAGAAGTACAGAGAAGGAGAGAGACTCATTAGGAAGCTAGGAAGGTTGATGGGGCCAGACCATGAGAGGCCTGGGAGCCTCAGTGATGGTGTTGGTCTTTATACAAAGAGCAGCGAAAAGTTTAAAAAATTTTTCAGCCATGACATAAGATTATTAGACTTGGGTTTTTAAAAGCCTACTCCTCCTGCTGTGTGGGGAACAAATTGGAAAGGCACAAGACTCGAGAATCTAATTAGCAGGCAATGGTCGTAACCAGGTGATGTGGTCTATACTCGGCTGGTGTCAGTGGCAAGGGAAATACGAGAGAAAGGTGACATACTTTAGTTCGCCAGCCTACTGAAAACCAAAGATACAATGCAACTATTCGAAAATTGGACAACTTTTGATATAAAGGTCATTCTGCTCTTATTATGAGAACATATTGAGGAAATAAAACAGCCTTTGCTATAAAATTTTCCACCTTCAGTAGTGGCAACAACACATTCTAGATGTGTAACCTCACATAAGTTACTTAAACCCTTTGAGCCTGTTTCCCCATTTATTCAATGTGTTTAGTCATACCGACTTCGTGGAGTTGTTGTAAGGTGTGATAGATATTGCTGGTTGCCCATAAATATCTATTATCCTTTCCTTAAAGAGTAAAATAAATGTTGGCCATCAAACACAAGAATAAACCTCCTAGGTGCTTTGCAGTTAGATGTGGTCATGTGACAACATTCTGACCAATGGGATATAAGAGAAGAATTGTGTGACAGTGTCTAAGAAGCTTCCTTAAGAGAGATCTGGCACCTTCTCTTTTCCCTTTCTCCTTTTTCTTCTCTTCCTCAATATTTCCATCTGGAAGGAATGTTTCCTCTGACCACAGAGCAAGGGCAACCCGCTAGGAATGGCAGAATTCTGAGCTGGAAGGTGCTTGATCCCTAGGAGCCCAACAAGACCCCCAAGTCTGAATATTGCTTGTCTCCTTTGTTGTTTGTTGGTTTTTCTGCAAGAGAGAGAAATCAACAGAGAAAGACTTTCCCTCTTACTGACCTTCTACCCCTGTCTTACTTGCTACATAAAGGTTAGAAGATGTTATATATATGGGATGCCCAGGACATTGTAAGCCATCCCTAAATTGTGTTTTTATATATATTTTTAATGTTTATTTACTTTTGAGAGAGAGAGAGAGAGAGAGACAAAGTGTGAGTGGGGAGAGGCAGAAAGAGAGGGAGACACAGAATCCGAAACAGGCTCTAGGCCCTGAACTGTCAGCACAGAGCCCCAGGTGGGGCTTAAACTCAGGAACAATGAGATCATGACCTGAGCTCAAGTCGGATGTTTACCCGACTAAGCCACCCGTGCCCCACCATCCCTAAATGTTTCGTCTTCCATGCCTCTCCTACCAAAAAAAAACAACAACAAAAAACCCACGCGAAAACAACAGCAACAACAAAAATAAAAACAAAACAAAAAGACAAGGAAAGAAAAACCCTTTTAATTCTGTCCTTCATTAATAGAGAATTAAATTGTATTCTTACATTTTAGCTTTGCTTAGACTCTGGCAAGCTGGAAAACATCCAGGAGAAAATGCTCAAGGAAGCGAGAGGGTCTGGAAACCACATCACAGGGGGAATGGTTAATGGTGTGCATTTGCTATTTTTGAACAAAGTGTGCTTATGACTAGGGTTTGGGAATCTCTGGCCAGCGGCATCCTGTGGTCCCATCTATTCTGCTGGGATTACAACCAGATTACCCAAGACACCGCTGGGGGCCAGAGCTGGTGCACTCAACCAGGAACTCAAAGGGCTTGGTTGGAGGTGGATTTAGAGGCTGGACCTGGTCCACATGCTCACAGACCTTGCGGGGAGCAAGGTGCAGGAGGCGCCTTGCATACAGGGCCCTGCGCTCTCCCGGGAACGCCAAGGGCTGGCCACCCAGTGCATAGATGGTGGTTTCCTCTGGCTTCCAGGGAGTCGTGGAGTCTGTGAAGGTGTCTCAGGAGAGGTGGAGGGAGGACAAGGTGCCCCATGAGGACTGCTATGTGCTTCTTCCATGAGGATCCTGGGAAATACAGTTTTGGAGGCAAAAGGACTCGTGGCTTTGAGTTTTTGAAATGTTAGAAAGTCATTTTGAGGTCTTTAACCCCGAAGCAGAGACGAAGAATGAAACAACACTGCTTCCAATTCAATCTGCTCCGTCGCCTCCTCCTGAGAGTGCCACGTGTGTTTGAACTCACTTCCAACTTAAACCTGGTGGACTTCAGAAAGGAGTTTGAGCGACAAGGCCTAAGTGGAGACATTGAACGTGCAAACAGGCGTCCATCTGAAGGAAGCACGTAGGCTACATTCCTAAGTGCGTATCTGTATCCACAGAAAAGGAAACTGTTCGGTGGGGAATCAGTCATATCAGTGGGTGTATGTTGATGTTGGCAGTAATGCTTTACCACAGGAATTGGAACTGCTGAAATGAGATTCACGAGGATTATTTTCAAATGGATGGCTTCTAGGTTTATTCGTGTGCAAGTGACCAATGACCCCAGGGACACCTGTGATGACCTTATCACCTTGAGGAGCCCTTCAAGGTTTGCGTAAATAGGCACGACATCCATCTGCACTGCGTCCCTAGGAAAGTTCTTTTCCTTCCATCCCTCTCAACACACTCACTTATGTCTTGTGATTCATCCTGAGTGACTCGCAGTTATCAGGAGTCATGACCTTCCAGCCCCGCATGCTTTCTGCTCTGAAAGCCTGCCCCTTCCCCTTGCACACATCTGTCATCGCACTTGTCACACTAGAGACTTTTGTCTGTCTTCTTGTCCGCCTTCCCTGCTAGACTTTTAGCTACTGTGGCTTCTATCACTTAATTCCGGCAATAGCCTGGCAAGATGATTGGAAATGTTTCTTGAATGGTTGAGTTAATTCTCCAACCCATGGGCTAGTTTCATAAAGCTTGAATATCCTTCACCCTCAGAGACTTTGGCTCACTGCTGGGGGAACTGATCTATGTGCAGAAAAAGCCTCACTAGCCATTCAGATGATCTGGTGAGCTCACAGTTGTTTTCACAGACCAGGAGGTTCTATGGACAGGTAGGCAGGTAAAGAGAAAGTTCCCCAAAAATGGGGCTGGATATGTGGGCCCAGGCTAGAGCTTTGTCCCCAAATTGCTGTGTGACTTGGAACAAGTCCTTTAACCTTTTTGTGCCTTTTTTTCTAAAAATATTTTTTAATGTTTATTTTTGAGAGAGAGAGAAAGAGAGAGAGAGAGAGAGAGAGAGAGAGAGAGAAAACAAGTGGGGGAGGGGCAGTGAGAAGGGAAGACACAGAATCTGAAGCAGGTTCTAGGCTCTGAGCTGTCAGCACAGAGCCCAATACGGGGCTCGAACTCATGAGCTGTGAGATCATAACCTGAGCCAAAGTCTACTTTGAGCTTAACCTACTGAGCCACCCAGGCGCCCCTGTGCCTTTCTTTCTAGGCTCCCTGTCAGTGGGACTCTCATAGTGTCCTAAGAAGTCAGCAAGGCCACACTCAGGTAGCTGTGTAGATTCTTACAGGATAGTGCAGGTGTTGAGGGTGACATCTTTTTTCTCTGGCCTCATGTGGAGGAACCCCATTTGGAGGAACCCACTGGAGGATGACTTCCAGTGTTTCCTTGCCCCCTCTTATCCCCTACAGGGGAAGAGGAGAGATTTCTCTCACTGGGAGAAGAAACAGCATGCTTGGCTTCGGCCTTTCTTTTGGGGTCAGTCTTCTTTCAGGGGGCATGAATTCTGGCATGCCCTCCATACTCTCACCCGGTCCTCACCCAAGACGCTCCCTTGCACAGGAAACCTGGGACAGTCACTGCTGCTCCTGACTAAGTGGGTGCTATGGACTGAAAGTCTGTGTTCCCCCCAAATTCATATGTTGAAGCTTTAGTCCCTATTGTGATGGAATTTGGAGGTGTGGCCATTAGGAGATGATTAGTGTTAAATTAGGTCATGGGGGGGTAGCCTCCACGATGGGATTAATGCCCTTATAAAAAGAGGAAGAAACGTGAGAGATTTCTGTCTGCGTGATCACACCAATGAGAGGCCCTAAAAGATGTAACCAGGAAGAGAGTCCTCACCAAGAACCCGACCGGGCTGGCACCCTGATCTCGGACTACCAGCCTGCAGAACAGTGAGAAATTGTGCGGGGTTGTGTGAGAGCCCCCTAAGCTGATGAAAATGGTGGGTGAGTGTGGCAGACAGAAGGGCAAAAGGAAGCTTTTTTAGTTACAGCCCTATAACTCTATGCCCAACCACCCTTATCAGTAATAAAGCCAATATTTGATCTCAATCCGCTGGACTTCCGTGCCTTGTTTCTCAATAAGAAAGGAAGAAAAGAATATTATGTACAGACATCCTAAACACCACAGGGAGTTGTTAGGCCCAGCTTTGTAAGCAAGTGTGGTCAAACTCCCTTGGGTTCGAATTCCTGAGCCAGGGTTTTCCAGAATTTCTAGTCTAGGCTCTAAACCCCACTGCCTCTGCTGTCTTGGCCAAGTCCAGTGGCTTTTCTGGCCCTAGATTTCTTCAACAGTGAAATGCAAGATGTTGGACTAGTTGATCTTTCTCGAAGCTTATGATTCCTTGATTGTCATCTACACAAAGAAGCTTCCAGATGGACAGGGAGCCCTGTCCTTCTTCCTGCTTCCTCGGAATGTGGAAGAAGTAGCTGGAGCCTCAGCAGCCAAGAAGGAGCAAGAAACCACATTAACGATGGAAGCCATACACAAAGGTTGGCAGAAAGATAGAAGGGGGTGCCTGGATGGCTCAGTCCGTTAAGCGTCTGACTCTCGGTTTCTGCTCAGGTCATGATCCCATGGTTTCACGAGTTTGAGCTTCGCGCTGGGCTCCGCCCTGGCAGCGTAGAGCCCGCTTGGGCTTCTCTCTCACACACTATCTATGACCCTCCCCCACTTGCGCTGTCTCTCTCTCTCTAAATAAATCAATACACGTTAAAAAAATATTAGAAAAGAAAAGAAAGAAAGAAGCATCCTGGGTCGTCAGTGACATGGGAGAACGGCCACATAAACGCTAAACTGCCTGGCTCCAGATTTCTTTATGCAAAAAAGACACGAAGGTCACTGCTATTTCTGGTCTTTGTCGCCAGTAGTTGAATGAAGTTTCTATTTGGCTTTCTCTTGTAAAGGATAAATCCTTCAACAGGATGGAGAGTCTAAACAGAATGGTATGGTCCACAGAGCTCGTCTTTAGAAGAGAAGGGTTTAATTCACATCCAGAAATCTGTGTCCAGAGAGGTCAGAGAAAATTAAATGTTCCTTTACTTTTGGCCACCAGTGGCATTGTAGAACTGGACTTGCCGAGTCTCGGTTGACCCCAGCCATCAGTTACACATTTCAACCAGCCCAACCTGAATGTTTTTTTCAGACATCCCTAATAGTTAACAACTGTGGATCCGGACGAAACCTGTTGGCCAAAAATTCTTGCAGGCTGACAAAATGTACTGGTCCCTGCCAAACATGAAATAACACTTAGTCATTTTAAGCGAACACTATAAAGCTTTGCAGTCAGTACCTCCTGTGTTTTGCACCCTTATGAAGGAAGTAGTGACAGGAAAATAGATACGCAGCTAAATCAAGCAAGCGACATCCCTCTCGAAGCATCTTGAGACGCTTTTACAAAGCTCCTGGAGGTAATAAAGGCAAGGCTTTCCATGGACAGGGCTGCAAATGTTTCTTCCACACTGCTACTGACGGTAACCGTGGCACGGTGGGCAGATGTCTGCACTTGGAAGTGGGAGGCGTGGATTTGAACTTCAGTTTTTCCAAGTAACTCCACGACTCTGGACAAGCCATTTGGCTTGTGAGCCTCTGTTTCCTTAAATACAGAATTGGGATATTAATGTTATCTTACAAAGCTCCTGTCGGGACTAAGTAATATTACAGAGGAGATAACTGGCCAAGAGCCCAATGGAGAGGAAGGTGCTATTTACTAAACATCATATTGAATCTGAGTCTGTGTCACCAGCTTGGCTGTCTGGAATCGAGAAGTGTATCCCAGAGCATTTGAGTTATTGGTTAGGAATATTAAAGTGGAGTCAGACTCCACCAAGACTTCTGATGTTCAAATGAATTAAACTCTTGTTCTTAGTGGCGAACAGAAGTTACCGACAAGAGTTTGAGCAATGTGACCCGGGTCGGCTCTGGGGACCACTTGCCGACAGCTCCAGTTGGGGTGTGTGTGGCTAACAGTGTGAAGGACGGGATCGGAATTAACTATAAAGTTTGACAAGTTTAATAACGAGCAAAAGGGTGTAATTCATTTAGGGAGGGAAGGCCCCGCGTTGGGGGGGCTGGCTCTCCGGAGACCAGCTGGGAGGAGTGTTTGAGGTGACTGTGGTCCCCTCAGCGGGGACTGTAGTAGCTCCTGCGGCCAAGAGCAGCCACCAGAAGGGCTCCCGAGTCAGACCCCCTGCTTTTCGACCCAGGTGCTGGCCCTGCTTCTGGTGCCTGCGCAGGAACGCGTGTGAGGGCCTGAGAAGTTCCAGACGGAAACAACAGCTCCCCAGGAACAATGCACCCTTGTCCCTCGCCCATGCAGGTGCTCTCATTTGATCCTTAAAACAACTATTTCATGCAGCCAGGGAAGGTCGTCTTGTCACCTTTTTAAGGGTCTATGATGGGACTCGGAGACCACCGCGCTCAGTCAATGGCCGTTGTTGATGTTGATGAGAAAGGGGGGTGGACCTGGAATTCTTCTGCCTGGAAATGAGGGCATTCCTGTGACTAAGTCATGCTCTTTAAGGACATGTGGAAGAAGCCGGCCAGCTGCTTTCTCTCTTTTCTGAGGACAAACCGAGAGGAAATTGGTTTCAGCTACATGTGGGATCTGTGCATTCATTCTGAAGTGAGTGTCCTCTTTAAAAGGAAAAATAAATAAATAAATAAATAAATAAAACAGGGAGCCTCAATAAAATAATTTAAGTAATGGCAGCCGTGACACGTTCAAGCAAGAGCTGACGCGATATGTATGTTTCCGTCACGGGCAACTCAGGTGAGGACATTTTTAAACTGGGGGCATTTTCATCTACCCCTTGGCTTGTTCCCCCAGATCCTGGCGAATTCCAGGGCCTGGCGTCCTGGCTGTATAGCCCCTGCCTTTGGGGAAGGAGGCCATCGACAAGGCTGCAGGGCTTTCTCTTAAGGTGATGATTCCCGGGGACGTCAGAGCACTTGTGGCCGCAACGAACACCTGTGACCTGACGCTCAGCTGGAAACTCAGACAGCAAGTCAAAGGCCCCTGGTCCATAATTCAATAACCTCATTCGTTTGCATCGCTCTTGCTTTTTCTCGGGCCTCTGGTCTCTGCAGCCTGCGGTCCTCTGTCCTCATCCTCTCCCTTTTCTTCTACCTTTGCCAGTTTGCTCAAATGGTTCCCCGTGCTCCCCTGAACCCAAGATCAGTGCCTTCGAACGTTAATCCTCGGGGGAACTGGTTCAGAGTCTGAATCAGCAGGTCTGCATGGGGCCTAAAGCTCAGTATTTCTAGCAAGGTCCCCGGTGGTGCTGATGCTGCCGGTCGTTGAGCCATATTTTTTTGTTGCAAAGCTCTGCAGTGCCCCCTGCTGAGGAGGAGAACTTGTTTCCCTGCCCTGTACCCTCCTGGCCAGTCCACAGGGCATGACACCGAGGCTCTTCTGTGACAGGAATATAGGAACAGCGTTAGACAAAACCAGATCAATGAAAACATTCCTTCTGAGATGTGTTAGCACCAAAGAAAGTGGAGGAACATCTCGTCTTGGGAAACCTTCAAAATTCCCTCCCTCTCTTGTACAGTGTTGACCTTGGGCTCACCTAGAGATAAGTGCAGGGAAGGAAATTCCCACCAGAAGTTTCTTTGAGCCATTGCATTGTGGAACCCAGGGAAGAATGATGGATGGGACTGAAACCCAAGCAACCAAATCATTGCTTGGTCCTCCTGAGTTTTGGTTTTGGGGTTTTGTTTTGTCTTGTTGAGCCAAATGCCAAAAATTCTAAATCACATATTTGAATAGTTCTGCAGTTTCAAAGCAAAGCTCCAGAAGGGGGGACCTTCCGTAGACCCACAGACTTCATCATTATAATGATTGTCCTATTCTATGTGCAACGGGCCAAGAGCATCTTCAAAGGCCTTTTACCGAAAATGCATTTTCCCCCTGAAACATTCATTTAAACAATTCAGCCACCCACCCCGGGCTCACGATAAATTATTTAGATAATCGCTCTAATTCTCTGCTTCCGTTTCCTAATGTAGATCTGGACTTTGCCTATAGATTTATTGCCAGCTTCACGTTTTTCAGGGAGCAAGAATTACTGAAGGGTTGATGGTTTCATCGAGCTTTACTGCTGAGGCATTAGAAATAACGCCGCATCCTCATATCCTACGGTTAGAATCTCTTATGCGAGTCTGATTATTAGATGTAGCAGAGATGTCTCATGGGGGAGTGGTTGGTGAGGGAAAGAAATCTCTAAAATCCCTGGATAAGAGTTACTGTATGGAGCTCTAAATATTATTGTTATTGAATATTGCATTTCAATTAGGCTGTCACGTTTAATTTTTCCAAAAAAGCAATATAATATGTAAGTACATTTTTTAGTAACTTGCTAAATGTGATTCATAAGGAATGTTTCCTTCAGTATGGCTCGATGCCTAATAAATGCTTACTAAATACAGCTGGGATCGTCCCTGAAGATGTTCTGACTCTGGAAAAACTCCTTTTCTTTCTCTTCGGCTTTGATGTGACGGTCGCTGGAGGCAGTGTCGTTGGCTGCACCGGGAGAAGGAGAGCCGCCCAGAGCCAGCGCGAGGCTGATACCCAAATGTGGCACTAGGAGCCCACATTTTAAAAATCCTGGTGGCATCTTAGATCTCTAAGTGAGAGAAATAAGAAATGTAACTGAACCTCAAGGACATCAAAACCCAAAGCATTTGGTAGAATTATGGGCGAAGGAAAAGAGAGAAACCATGCCTTTTAGCAACTGTGTAGGGAATCCGAATGAGGCCGCAATACATCGATCCAGCCCGATTCTATCTTGTCACAAAACAGTCGTGCGAAGTAGGTGGGTAAGTGTGCCAGCTTTATGTTCTTTCTAACTTCCCATGGTGCCTCCCTGAAACACACAAGCCAGGATTTCTGCGCAGGAAGGCGGAGGGCCTTCTAAACTCTCAACCTCAAAGCTGTTTGAACAGCTACTTTACAAAAATAAACAAAGGCTTTACGAAACTTGATTTCTTATTAAAACCAACACCCTGTAGAAACCGTGTCACTACCAGTTCTGTTCTGAAGGCCTCAGAGTCCTTCCTTGGACTGTTTATTACCAACCTAGCAATCAGTGCCCGAAAGTTTTCTTTTGCCTTCAGTGACTTCCACCCGGTGGGTATTGCAACACTCTGGCTGGTGAAGCTGAACTTTTCCAGGCTCGTCAAATTTCTTGTGCTGGGAAAGCAAAGCAGACAGTTGGCTTCTAAAATATTCCATCATGCCACAAGTATTTTCTAGATGGCTGGCCTGGGTTGGAATCCTGTAGAAGGATTCCATCCTCACTCCATTATCTAAATTGTTTAATTTGAGTGACACTCAATACAGCACTGGGGCGATCATTTGTCTTCTTATTTAGCTATTGATGATCTGCGGATGTTTTCATGCAGCTGAAAAGGCTGGGCTGTTTCTTTGCAATTCCTCCTGCTACCATTGCCACGAGCAGCTGTCGCTTTGGAATTGGATAGCGATACTAGACTTTGATTTCAACTTTGCTCCTTGGCCTGGTGGTCTCCCTTCCAGCTTTTGCTTCCGTTCACCCAACTGCCTAACCCAGAAAACTGGGCACCCTTCTTGACTTGGCCTTCTCTTTTTCTGGTGTCTAACGATCCACGTAGAGAACCTAGTTATTTCTTTCCCTGACCACATCTTACTTATGCCATTTCCCTCCCATGACTATGGCCCTGGGGACGAAGCCCAGTCATCTTAAGGCCTATCACCATCGACTCACCTCTCCAGCCTCGTGTGTCCCCACTCCCTTCCCTCAGCTCCGTCCTCCTGCTGCACTATACTGCTTCCAGGGTCTCAGACATGCCATACTCTCTCCACAGGCCTCCAACTGTAGTGTTCTTTTTGTCTTGAACGTGCCCTCTTTCTTCTCTTGGCTGACTTGTACAAATCCACTAGGCCTTGCGTTAGGTAATATCCCTGCCTTGAGGTGTGCCCTTGCACCCAAACATATCTCCTCCAACATACAGCCAGGCAGCCCAGTGGCAGGGCCAAGTTTTCACCCACGTGTGTCTGAGCCTAAAGTCGTTGTTTCATCCACTATGTCATTCCCCCACCCAAAAGAAGTACAGCCTTCGTCTTTGTCCTCTGTGGAGCTTGCCCAAGGAGGATGGAAGCAATTTTGACGGCTGGCAGGGCCTTTTTCTCAGTTTATTATCTTCTAGGTCAATGATCATACGATCTTCCGTTCGAATACAATTTAACAGAATCCTTCTGTTCTTTCTTAGGCTTGCTCTTACTCATGGTAACCCCCGCATCGAACATATCTGGAAAGGGCGGCATTCACAGATTTCCCTATAAACTCGTCAAGCCGAAAACTCAGTAGCCAGGCCCTTCCCATTGGGATTCCTGAGCCCTTTCCGATCCAATCCTGTTAGATGAATCTATATATTATGACATATAGGTAACCAATGAGTCGGGCCCACTGTTTATGGATAGGTTGGTGTCATGGACAGGTTAGTGTTTCCCAAACCAGTGTCCTAAAGAATTGTTATCATCTCAAGCACTATTTCATGAAAAGAACATCTCTGGTCAAATGTATCTGGCAAGATGCTACCCTGTAAATACCTCTACACTTCTCTAGGTGGGGTTTATAACACTTAAAGATTTTAAGTGTGTGTCTCAAGATGAGACAGCTGGTTAGTGAGGAAGCTGAGAGAGAACCATGTGTTTTGTGGCTGTCACTGCAGCCATTTATACAGATTAGGCCACCCTAGGCCTGAATCTTCCAGGCTGTAGACTATAGACATTTAGAAGATACAGTCACCCTTCCAGAGCCCAGGAGTCTAGGTCAGGCAAGACAGACACTGTGGCAGATAAAGCCAGTCACTTAAAACATAAAAGTCTGGTGAACAGAGAAAGATCACCTGGCATCCAGTCTCTGGATAATGATTCTTGATATCAAATTAAGTTCCCTGGCTAAGACTCTGTTGCGAAATAGAATTACTTTGAGTTTTCCTCAGCTGTGTTCTCAAAGTAATCACATTTAAAAGAAGACACAATGAACCAGACACCCATCTCATAGGATGGTACATTGAGATCTGAAAATCGATTTCCTTTCCCTATAACCCATTCCTGCCATCTCACGCTTGGCAGACAGATGCTGTGCATTAAGTAGCTATTTCCTGGAGCGTGGTTTGCATTACCCAGACATCTTGCTCCCTCACTAAATGTCAGGACTGTACCGTACTTTGAAACACTGTTAACTCCAGCCAATTTGATTATATAGTACGTTAAGGTGGTAAACAAAGAGTATGTGCTTCCAACCGTTATAAAATGTGGACTTATCGACATATAGATATCACAAGGAAGCACTGGCTATGTTAAAAATAATGGAAAACACAGTTTTGCAAATGCGTTGTCGCTACAATTCACAATTTAGCGAAATGTCTTTGATGTAGCTCTACAATCTAGTCAAAAGGAGATTTAGAAATCTGAAGAGGAGGGATTCATACAGTCTAGTGAGAGCAGTTACATTTTTGCTGTCAGGGTTAGGTTGTCCCATACTGAGATGAGGGGCTTGGGGCAAACGAGAACCATTGACTTGACACAATGTAGGAGTGGATGGATCATGCCGAAATGTAGGACAAACGTGTACAGACATTGCAGGTAAGGAGGTAAAAGTTTTGCTTTTATAAACACATTATGATTCCACTATGTCCTAGATTCTGAGAGACACATACAGATAAATTAGATGAACATTTTTTTTCCTCGAAGAATTTATTTCTAGTAGCAGTGAGACCACGGGCACATAATAAAGGGTAGGCGGTGGGGGACACTGGATGGGTGACATTTGGACACGGAGGCGCTCAATCTCAAGGAGCAAGGCTGCGAAGTTCCTACGTTTCTTTCATCATTATGTCCGTTGCACTCCTTTGGGTCTTACTTTTGGAGCCTCAAGATTTCTCCTTGATTTCTCTTGTCTTATCCATAATCCCATGAATACCTTTATCCTCCTCTTTCTGGAGTCTGAACTGGTTCTCGGTTCTGTCTTCCACTTCAGTATTTTGCTTGGATGCCATCTGAAGTCTGTGGTTTTCTCTCTTAGGTTGTGAGCACTTTGGGGACAAAAGATTCATCTTATTTGCTTTTGAGTCTCAGATCCTAGCCCACGGTGGTTATTAATGACTGTTCGCTGAGCGAAACACGATAGTTCTGTATGTAACCGTAGTACCACCATTTTGCCTATTGAACTTCTCTCCTGATAGTTAGCTCAGGCAAAGTGAACATTTCACAGCACCATTCTCAGGATTGCATTGTTATTGAATGTTAGAGTTGAAAGAAGACTGATCACCTAATGAGGAAATCAAGAAATTACAATTACAGACTGATATTCCTCCTGAATGTAAATGAGAAAACCTTTAACCAAATGTTAGCAAATAGAATTCGGCAACATCTAAAAAGATAACGCATCGTGTTTATGGGCGGAGTTGTGTCCCTTTACCAAATTCATATGTTGAAGTCATAACACCCAGTACCTTAGAAGGTGACTGTATCTGGAGATAGGGTCTTTAAAGAAATAATTAGGTTGCAATACGGTCATTAAGGGAACCCTAATGCAGTGTTACCTTTGTCCTGATAAGATGAGATTTGGACACAGACATCCACAGAGAGATGACAACGTGATGACTCAGGAAGAAGACGGCTGTGTGCAATCCAAGAAGAGAGGCCAGGAACAGATCCTTCCCTCATGGTCCACAGAAGAAATCACACCCGCTGACACCTTGATCTGGGCCAGATGTGGGTCTCCAAAACTGTGAGGAAATAAACTTTAGTTGCTTAAGCCACCTAGCCTGCAGCCCTAAAAAACCAATATGCACTCTAACCGAGAATTAACGGAAGAAAGAAAAAAATTATATGATTATTAAATAGACTTAAAAAAGGCATGTGAAAAATTCGACGCCTATTTATAATTACACACTTTCAGCAAACTAGAAATAGAAGGAAATGTTCTCAATCTGGAAAAGGGAGCTCACAAAACATTTGAAAGGGAAACTTCAAAAAAACAAACCCTTGGGAAGATGTAAAATAACAACTAGAATGAACAAATTCTCAGCATACGAGGTCAATATGCAAAAATCAAATATATTTCTCTAAGTGGTAACAAGCCCTTGGAAAATTAGATTTTAAAAATCATTTGCAAGAGCATAAATCTTAAAGTTCTTGAAGATAAATTTAACAAAACTGCAAAATTGCCTTACTGAAAACCATGAAATATTGCTGTTTGTCGGTTGGGCAACAATATTTGTGAATGCATCCCTTTGCCCTGATTTCATCAATAAATGCAACACCTTCAAAATATAGCATTTTGGGGTCAAAATTTACAAGCTGATCTAAAAATTTATATGGAAATGCAAAGGACCTAGGATAATCAGAACAATCTTGCAAACTAACAAAGTTGGGGGACTTGATTTAAAGTCTTGATTTCAAGGCTTTAAAATTATGGCAACAAAGACATTATGCCAATGGCATCAGACTAGAGTCTAGAAATTGTCCTACTCTCATGTGGCCAGTGGGTTTTGACAGAGGTGCCAATGCACTTCAAAGGGGAAGTATGCTGAACAACTGGATAAACTGGGTAAATTGATGGATGAATTTTAAAAGGTGGCGTCTGTGACCCAGACAAGTTAAATTACTCAAAGGCACACAGATGAGCCATGACTCCTAATCTGGTGGTTTGGAGTTCTTTTTTTCTTTCTTTTCTTTTCTTTTCTTTTCTTTTCTTTTCTTTTCTTTTCTTTCTAATGTTAATTAATTTATTTATTTTGAGAGAGAGAGGGTACGAGCAGGGGAGGGGCAGAGAGAAGGAGAGAGAGACTCCCACAAGCTCCTTGCTGTCAGCACAGAGCCTGACTTGGGGCTTGAACCCATGAACCATGAGATCGTGACCTGAGCTGAAATCGAGAGTTGGACAACTAACTGACTGAGCCACCCAGGCGTCCCAGTTTGGAGTGGTTTCTATGCCCACAATGCTGCTTTTGACAGTATGGTGGTACATTTGTCTTTAGTTTGTATATAATGTAGCCCGAATTTATGTGGCTAGGTAATTTTTCCAGTATGTTTCTGGTATCTATCTCATTACAAGGGAGTATTGAAATTTAACAATAGGTGTGCTCCCAGAATGGTACACACCTAGCTGGCCACATGGGCTAGAGTCTGATTTAATCAAAAGTCCTAACAGTGGGGTCTTGTCTCTCAAGGGTTGTCTTTCCCCGGCACTATCTTAATGCTGCTAGTACGTATCTTTTCTCATTTTCTTTTTTGAGTGATTTTCTTTTTTCACGATGCTCCTTAAATTAGCAATTAAAAAGAATACCCTTCAACAAACTCTCAGTTTCTCTTATTTTGATAGTTAATGAGTCATAATTGGATTAAGGTAGAATTGAGTATTGAGGCAGGGTGGAAAAGAACTGACAGTTTCAGGTCAGAAAACCCTGGTGTCTGCACATTGCCAATTTTTATATTTTCTGACAGCTTGCGTCCGTGAGATAGGAGATTTTTATTTCCCGAATCTGGTTTGGATAGCTTTTAAAAATACTTTAAAAGAAGTATGA
Organism: Lynx rufus; assembly: GCF_022079265.1. Taxonomy (NCBI): domain Eukaryota; kingdom Metazoa; phylum Chordata; class Mammalia; order Carnivora; family Felidae; genus Lynx; species Lynx rufus. The sequence continues at coordinate 19,269,385 of NW_025814889.1, read as the reverse complement.
GGTATAAACCCGTGTAAATATGACCAAGCATAGGGAAATACTGATGACAGCAAATGTTTGTGAAGGTAGGCAGGATGGGGTTGGCCGATGGGTTTTAGAAAGCAGCAAAAATTCCAGATTCTTGGGCTTGATGGGTTCATGCCCTACAGCTGCCCAGATGTGGGTTCCGACATGTCAGAGAGATATCTTATGGAATCCTCCTTCTGTGTGGATTATAGCACTTCTGATACATTGGGGCTGTATAATAGTTGCAGTTGCAATTTCATAGGAAAATAATATTTTAGATATGGGAAAGAACTTTCAGATCTCGTTACCAAGCCAAGTACAGAATATAGACAAAGTAACTAAAGCTTAGACAAGTTCATTGACTTGATCAGGCTAACGCAGCCGGGGTAACAATTCCACGGAAGGAGTCCAGTGTCCTGATGCCATGGGCGAGGCTACTGCCATTATACCCTGTCCCCTGACAACTTCCATTTTCTCTCCCCAGCACACAGGCAGCTTTAATGATATAAAAGAACGTTAAATGGGACTTTTCCGGTCTTGGATTTTTAGCTGAGAATAACACACACTGAAGACCAGTGTTGGCAATTTCATCTGCAGAATTTGCTAATAAGGTGACTAAGAGGTGGTCAGACACTTCTTAGTGGTGTGGCCCTTAGGTGGGAGAAGAACCATCATTTGAGTACCTTCCATACAGGGTATAACGACACCCGGCCACCACAGCCCCTAAACTCTTTTGTCTCTTTCCTTTTTTTTTTTTAAACTTCTCTGACCCCAGCCCTAGAGCAACCACAAGTAGCTCCTGAGTAGGGGAGGACATTGAGGGAGGAGAAAAAAAAAATTCTACTCCAGGGTTTTGAATGTGGACGAGGTATAAGCTGTGGGGAAGGGGGAAGCTACCGATGAGATGGAAAATGAAACATTTTAATACCTGATTATGGGTCATTTATTGATTTATTTCTTAAGACCCAGAAGACCTAGAAAAAAAGTTATGGGTGTTTCCAACCTCAGCGCGGGAAAGGGAGAGCCACCCGAGCAGCTTAAAGAAGACAAAGGAGAAAAAGTTGCTTCCTGCTCGTGCATAACTGAGCCCAGCTGGTCCACGACATTGGTTAAACTCTTCTGGGGGTTTACACGCTCTTGAAGTGTTTATCCAAAACTCAGCTGATTCACACTTGACTGGGGGTGGTTTCCTAATTTGGGGGTCGTTTAGAGGTTACAGGGAGATGGTTTCACCTACCTTCTTGGAGGCCACATAGGGCTACCCTCATTGCAGTGTGACCAATGAGGCCACTATGAAAGAAAATGAATTCCTGACTCGGTCTTCTGGAGTATGTTGAGTTCAGTTTGTTAGGCAATTACGCTTGAGGAAAAGTCTTGGTCATTGATTAGGTGGTGTGGTTTCCAAGTGGGAAGGGGTGCGCCTATCTGTTGGAATTGCACTTCTCAATTTGTGTAAACCTAGGATTCTAGTAGTTTCTTAAGTCATCAAAATGTCTACAAGTATGCTTATGTGGTAAAGAAGATATAACAAACAAGAAGACCCTTCATGAAGTGAAACATTATGTTAGAGCTCTAAGACTGCATAAAAAACTGGTTGCTTCTAGTTAATTCCATGAAACAATAAAACCTTTAAATCTGACATCATCTGACACTGGTACAATCTCTAAAGTCTGATTCTCTGCTTTAAGTTTTTACTCTATTATTTTTAGTTTTGGGGAAAGTGTATTTTTAGCTTTCAAAAAAATGCAATGATTGCACAAATTCTTTTCACCCCTGGTAATTTGGTTGGCAGCCTTTCTATCTGTGTTTATGTAGATGGTGGGAACATAGCTTTCTGATGAATTACTCTCTTCTCCATTTGATAAAGGGCTTTAAAACATATTATCATTCTTTCTCCAAATAGAAGCGGGTCATGATTTCCCCTACATTGTTCCCTCAGAAAGATGAAGTCTTTTCCATGAGCTATGCAGATAGGACGACTGGCTTCAAGTGCAATCAGCAGTGCTGTATCCTTTCCCGTTGTTTCAGAAATCAACTTGTGGCTCTAACCAGTTGTAAAGCTAGGGTTCAGGGCCAAGCTTGGCTCCCTAAGGCACTGTCTTACTTCCTCACTATGCTGAATAGTTTCTGGCGGCCCATCCAGACTCATTTTCTACTCCCTTTCTGTCCGAGAAGGCTAGATTGTTCAAACTATATAGACTGGTCCCTTCGATCCCTGGCTTCTCATGGGGTCTGCACAGTGGGGAGCAGCAGCAGGAGATTGGAGGGAGAAGGAGAGTGAGGCTGAGGTATGTATTCTCATGCCTCCCTCCAAGAACGGTCACCAACAGTGGGCCACATCGCATCCGCAGACGGAGGGCACAGCTGCTACCCCGTGGCCCTTTATGTCTGCCTGTTCAACACTGCTCTTTCCTCCTACCCTTTCAAGTCTAGGGATGGTGATACACTGCTATAACTAGTCCTGGCTCAGGGCATTGTCCCTTGTGGGTTCCTGCCTCTGCCCTTACCTTGTAAGTCAGCCCTTGGTTATGCTCTCCTCAAAATACCCAATTTGAGAGGGCTATCTTTTCTTTCTACTGGGACTCGACTACATTTTCTTTTTAACACCTCCTCATGAAGAAACTAACAACATCATTCCAATCCTCCAGTGACTTACGTTGTCATTTAGTCAAAACCTTCTTGAGGGGCGCCTGGGTGGCGCAGTCGGTTAAGCGTCCGACTTCAGCCAGGTCACGATCTCGCAGTCTGTGAGTTCGAGCCCCGCGTCGGGCTCTGGGCTGATGGCTCAGAGCCTGGAGCCTGTTTCCGATTCTGTGTCTCCCTCTCTCTCTGCCCCTCCCCCGTTCATGCTCTGTCTCTCTCTGTCCCAAAAATAAATAAACGTTGAAAAAAAAAAAAAAAAAGAAAAAAAAAAAAACCTTCTTGAACTTCTTTTTGTATCCCTGTGTCACTTTCAATAATCTTCTATTACAGACTTTTGATTGTGAACGGTTGCAGAGCAAAGATCTATATTTCTATTAGCACCCCATAGACCATGAGTTTTTCCCGTCCAGAAATATCTGTGTGTCCTCATCACTTGGTAAAAAGCTTTTCTAATATACAGACTTTTTCTTTTTTTTTTTTAATTTTTTTTTCAACATTTATTTATTTTTGGGACAGAGAGAGACAGAGCATGAACGGGGGAGGGGCAGAGAGAGAGGGAGACACAGAATCGGAAACAGGCTCCAAGCTCTGAGCCATCAGCCCAGAGCCCGACGCGGGGCTCGAACTCATGGACCGCGAGATCGTGACCTGGCTGAAGTCGGACGCTTAACCGACTGCGCCACCCAGGCGCCCCTATACAGACTTTTTCTAATATCCAACATACTTATCCAACCTTTTCTAACATTTCCCAACATACATTTGATAAAATGCATATGAAGATGAAAAAGCAAAATGGGAATCATGAGTTGTTTACTATATTTTTCTATAGCAATTATTTTAATGGGGATCAGTATAACATATCCATGAGTTGATATAATCAACTCTGTCAATAATATGGAATTTAGGGCTGCAGACATAAGCCTGTTGGTGAGACATTTTGAAGAAAGGAAACCATATTGAGGTCAGCATTTGTTCCAGTATTTTGTCAATGTCATTTGCTTCACAAAGTGGAAAATGAACTTTGTGACCAGAGAGACCTGGGTTCAGGTCCCAGTTCTGCTACTTGTGACCTGATGACCTTGGGAAATGATCTCTTTCCCACGGGATTATTTTGAAAACTTGCACTATCATTTTTTCCCCTCTCCAGAAGCAGATTAGGAGCTCAATCAATATTATTAACTTAGTAAATATTAGTTTATTTTCAGACCTATTAGTCTATTTTTTCAGACCAAATAAACCACAAAGGCCAAGAAATGTAACCCAAGCAATGAAGAACACACAGCAACTAAAGAGCCTTAGGGATCAGTAGTCATAGCAGTAAAGCGAAAACCAGTTCTGGGTTTTTAATTGGCTCTCCAATGTGGCTTCCGGTGATTTATTGAAGGTAAGAAGCTTCTCTGAGAGCTGGAAAGTCTAAAAGCACATCTGTTGAGGCTAGACATTCTGTTGCTTGGCTCAGGAACTAAAATCCTGTGATTCATGCTCTCACAACCAAAAATTTCAAATGTAACTTGTTATTTCTAATACTTGATAAAGCTTAGGCAATAGCACATTTATTTAGCCAAAGTGGCACAGTTAAGTGTCTTAGAATCATAGATCCACCACAGAAATGAGAAAGAGGAGGCCTTCTGTCTGGTCAGAGAGCTAGTTGGTGGCAATGACATGACTTGAACCATATCTCCATTCTCTTATCTAGTGCTGTTTTTAGCCCATTGTTATTTATTTATGTGGTTTTTTTTGTTTTTGTTTTTTTTGCCAGGGAAGAATGATATTGAAAAATGCACTTACAATTCTTGGCACAGGTGGTTTTAAGAGCTGTGATGCCCTTCTTTCTGTCAGCTTGGGAAAGCTGGATGTATTAAAATGAAACCATTTATCTTATGGCTTGACAGGTATGGAGAGTAATGGATTTGTAGAATACCAAAATAGCCAATCGGTTCCATTAGTTCAGGGAAGCAATTGGGAGCCTTAGGGAAGCCATTAGCTCAAAGGTTCATTTAACTGAGTGAGCCAGTTTATTCTAAAAAGCTGCATCATTTATCCTGGGTGGATTGTGTCCAGCTAGGAGAATGTGCCTTAGGATTTGCCAGGAACTGCTTCATTCCATTCGGTTCAGTGGACTTCTCTTTTAGCTCCCATCCCCATCACATAATTGACTGTATTAAAAAAAATTTTTTTTTTTCAACGTTTATTTATTTTTGGGACAGAGAGAGACAGAGCATGAACGGGGGAGGGGCAGAGAGAGAGGGAGACACAGAATCGGAAACAGGCTCCAGGCTCTGAGCCATCAGCCCAGAGCCCGACGCGGGGCTCGAACCCACGGACCGCGAGATCGGGGCTCGAACCCACGGACCGCGAGATCGTGACCTGGCTGAAGTCGGACGCTTAACCGACTGCGCCACCCAGGCGCCCCTAATTGACTGTATTAAGATGTGTGGAGAAGTGGACATAGCCAGAGGAAATGGAACCATCTGGCTGCTGTCTTCTTACTTAGCAGATGCTCAATAAATGTACTTTGAACCAAGATGAGGAATGGTGGCTTTACTTTCTGAATGTGTGATTTTGTGCTGACCTGGAAAACCCAAGTGATATCGACAAACTCTCAGCCAAGCTCTGCCTAGAATGGTAAAGTTGGATTTATTTTGAGGCCGGAATGAGACCGAAAAGAGAAAACATTTTAGAGCAAATAAAGTTAGGTTTGCTTTACAGTGTTTACTTCCTGGAAACTAAGGATGTTGATTTTATTATTATTTTTGGGGGAGGGTCTCTCTATTTCCACGTCTATGGTAATTAACAAAATAGTCACACTGATAAAAAAATATCCTGCAGGTCAACAGTCATGACTTTACTCATTAATTAATTTTAGGGATTCCTCACTAAAAGAGTGTGTGGTCTTGAACGGGTAATTGAAAGCATCCAGCTTGGTTTCTATGTGTATTCATTACTGTAGCATCGATATATTGAAGTCACCATCTTGTCAATGAATTTCACGATCACAGCCTTTTCAGAAACATGCTATAGAGGATGTTGTTTTGATTTTTCCTCCCAATGAAAGTATCCTAACAGTTTGAGAATAACACCAATAATGATCAATTCCTATGGATAGAAATTAATGAAGAAAATGATTGTCTGGCCTCCCATTGCAGTTACTATGTTGGGTAACAAATTACCTGGAAGCTTAGAGACAGAAAGCAATCATTTTATTATGTTAATATATTCTGTTGGTTTGGTAGCTGGAAGGAGCCTATGGGAACAGGTTGTCTCTGCTCCATAATATCTGGGACTTCGGTTGGGAAGATTCAATGGCTGGGGAGCTGGAATTATCTGAAGGCTCATTTACTCACATGACTGACAATTAATGTTGCTGTCAACCAGGATCTCCACCGGGACTCTTGGATGGAACATTGATTCTCCACGTGGCTGTTTGAACTTCCTCACAGCGCAGTGCCTGTTTCCAGCAGCGAGTGCCCCACGGGAACCAGGCAGAAGCTGTATCATTTAAATCTGGCCTCTGAGGTCACATTGTTACTTCAGCCTTCATAATAAGCCTGCCCAAATTCAAGGGGTGACCATATAGACCCCGCCTCTCAATGTGAAGAGTGTCAAAGTCACAATGAAAGAGGCCATCTTAGGAAGGTGCCATCTTCCACATCTTCCTTTAGGAGGAAGGAGGTATGCTGAACCGTGTCTCTGTGTTCCATGCTTTCCCCATGGCCTCGTGGCCTGGTCTGGCTGCGTCGTCACATTTTACAGAGTGTGTGATTCGCTAAGCACCCCACACCTCACTTATTGAAAGGAAACCCTGATTTTCCTTTTTCCTAATCCCTTTCCTGAGGATTGCATGAGAAATTTTTACGCCTCGCAGAGTCTACTTTGCCTTGAAAAGAAAATAAGGAAATAAAGATGTTATTAAAAATGTATTTCTGGGACAAAAAAGGTAGAAAATACAGCTCTTACAGACCTAAGATTGGTAAACAAAACATGCCAGGGTCTAAACATTTTTGCAGTTTTACTAAAGTGTATCTGAAATACAGTGAACTGCGCATATTGGAAGTATACGGTTTGTTCTTTTTTCTAACAAACATATATACACATGAAACCATCACCTTCATCAAGGTAACGAAAATATTTATCACCTCCCCACAAATTTTTACACTTCTTCCCTTCCTCCTTACTGGTGGTTTTGTAGATCTTCTTTGGAGAAAGATCTATTCAAATCTCTTGCCAATTAAAAAACTCTTTGTCTTTTTAATTTTTGAATTTTAAGAGTTGTTTATGTATTCAGGATACAAGTTCTTTACCAGATATATGATTTTCCCATATTTTCTTGCATATCGTGCATTGCCTTTTCACTTTCTTGATCACGTGCTTTGAAGCACACAATATTTTAATTTTGATGAAGCCCAGTTCATCTGGATTTTTCTTATGTCATTTGTGCTTTTGGTGTTGTGTCTAAGAAGTCATAGACTTACACATCCAAAGATTGTGTCGGTCAGAGATTTGCAGCTGTTTCCTTCTAATGGTTTTGTGGTTTTATATTTAACATTTTAGGTCTCTGATCCATAGAGGTGGTGTAAGGTAAGGGTCCAAGGTCATTCTTTTGCAGATGGATATTCAGTTGTCTCAGACATTTGCTGAAAACACTCCTCTCTTTCCAGTTGCATTGTCTTGTCACCCTTCTCCAAAACCAATTGGCCATATGTGTAAGGGTTTATTTCTGGACTTTTGGTTCTATTCCTTTGGTCTATAGTCTGTCTTTATGCCAATACCACACAGTTGTGAGTACTGGAGATTTTAGTCAGTTTTGAAATAGGAAAGTATGAGTCCTCCAACCTTGTTCTTCTTTTTCAAGATTGTTTCAACTCTTCTGGTTTTCTTGAACTTCCATATGCATTTTAGGATCAGTGGGTCTGATTTCTGGAGAAAAAAGGTGGTAGTTTTATAGGGATTATGTTAAATCCGCAGATTAATTTGGGGAATATTGCCATTTTAATAATCCATGAGCTGGGCTGTGGACTAAATTGTGTCCATAAGTAGGAGTCAAACTCACCCTCTCTCTCTCCAAGTTAGTGAGCTTTGCACTTATCACAGCAGCTTGCTGATTTACTGATATATTTAGTTATTCAGAAAAATGTGAAAGAATTTAGTCTGTGCAGAACTGAAGCACACTAATCCTCTGGGAGCTCGCAGTGGGCCAAAAGAGACCCCTGTAGGAGATGACTGTGGTAAGCACCCTAAGAGAGAAATATTCAGTCTATTCAGAAAAACAGTTCATAACGGGTCATTATGAATACCAGTCACCTGGCTAGGCAGTGGAGACACCAAAAGGAATATGACACGGGCCCCTCTGTGGACAGATCAGCTTCTGGCTTAGTGAGAAGAACAGATATGTAGATATATCCTACTAATGTGATGCATTTGATGATTGATATATTAGGGACATGGAAAATGAAGCATTATTAGTGACACAAAGGAGGGACGCTTATCCCAGCTTGGAATTCACAGAGGTGGATTGGTGAGGGCACTGGGCTGCAGAAAGGGGCTTTATTTCAAGATATTATCTCCCCCAACGGTTAGGAGGGCTGGAGAAGCACATGAAGGTGACGTTTCCCAAGCGACAACAGTCAAGAATTTTGGTCTATTGAGGTAACTTTCAACCACGCGACATCACCGCAAGACATAAATGCCATTAATGCAAATCTACTACAACCGCCATGGGAGCCAGGAATGCTTGCTTGTCTTTGGAAACTCCACCTATCAAGAAGAAGTCGTGCTTCTGTAAGCGGGATATCTCTGCTGTCACCTGCAATTTATAAGCAAACTCAGAAGCGCCACATAGCCTGGTTCCCCACATGGCTCACACCTGAATTGCGTGCGAATGATACATTACACAAGCAATTCACAAATGAATTGCTTAGGTGCAAATGATATATTACACAGTGAAAAAGATTCTATTTAGAGTGATCTGTTGGGAAATACTTCTCAACTTTGGGCTTACATTGCAATTGCCTGGATGTTCATTAAAAATTCTTAGGTCTGGTGCATGTTCCAGAGATTCCGATCTAATTGGTTTAGGGTACAGATTTGACATCAAGATCTTTAAAAGCTGTCAACTGATGCTGGTTCACAGCTGAGACTGTAAACTAAGGTGTGATGGTTAAGTTTATATGTCAAGTTCACCGTGCCATGGGGTGTGCAGATGTTTGGTCAAATGTTGTTCTGGGCTTGTCTGTGGCTGGTTTTGGATTAGAGTAACATTTGAGTTGGTAGACTGAGTAAAGCAGATTGCCTTCCTTAATGTGAGTGGCCCTCAACCATTCAGTTGAAGGCCTGAATAGAACAAAAGACCTGACCCTCCCTCCAGCCAGAGAGAGTACCTCCTGTCTGAATGTATTCACTGGGACATCAGCATTTTGTCTGCCTTCAGACTTGAACTGAAACATCAAGTCTTCCTGGGTCTTGAGCCTGCTGGCTTTTGGACTAGAATTTACACCATTGGTTCTCCTACGTCTCCAGCTCCCTGACCGCGGATCTTGGAACATCTCAGTCTCCATAATCATGTGATCCAATTTCTGATAATAAATCTCTCTCTCTCTCTCTCTCTCTCTCACACACACACACACACACATCTCATTTATTACATAATATGGAATATAAAGAATATATAAAAAAATATACGTATTTGGTTCTGTCTCTGTGAAGAACTGTAACACACAGGATTTAGCATCTAGCGTCCCGCCAGATCCAACACTGATGTGCCTTTAGGGTAGATTTCAGACCTTCCAGAATAATGAGGTGTCATTCTCATAGTCTTCTGAGTTCTCAGCGTTGATCCTGAACGGGAAGAATGGTATGGAAGAATGTGGGATGGTAAAGGTGGGGATCACAGACAATGAGAGAGTGGCGGCTCAACCTCTGTCACTGTTATGATGAATGACAGAAATCCTGGTGCAGGAGGTATTTGGGGGCCATGAACACACCTGATAATAAAGGGATACCGCACGTCCGTCTGCATGTGGCATGTGCTCATTGGCATTAGGACGCGAGAGAACTGGCTTGGAAAAATGTTGAAAGATTAAGCAAGTTAATTCTTCAAAAGCATACCCTTGGGCAGAGGTCCTGTGATATCTGAGCGGCTGTAGTGATGGGTAGACGTATGCTGAAAGATCATAAAGGATCCTTGAGATTAAAATGAAGGTATCTAAGCAAAGAATGAAGGGGAAACCGTGCTGAGCCTAAGTAAGTGAAATCAGATCTGTCTGCGGCAACGTGCTGCTTTGCAATTTGCGGGGGAGACGCAGCAGCAAAGTCCACGTAATCAGCACGTGGCTGTTACCCAGTTACTACTGGGAGAGACATAAAGTGTGGCGTGCAAATTAGCTCAGCCTGCTCATTGCTAATGCTGCAAAAGCTATTGACCTGTGTGCAGCATAGATTTTTACTCTCGAGCAGGGAGTGATTTGGTCGAGGTTGTCAGAGACGATGTTCATAAACCATTTGCCATCTTCCGATGAGAGGGTTTGCATTAGTTACACTGGAAATGTAAATGATTTGTGTTTTGTTGTTTTCCAGATGATGGAACAATTGCAGCATATGAAAGATTTGGCTCATTCTGCCTGGTGCACTGAACACACACACACACACACACGCACACACACAAGCTCTTTCTATGATAATTTACAGCTTATTTGTGTGTATGGGAGAGGTCGGTGGGGAGAAGGACATAACTGAAAACCAACCATTTCATACTTTGGATGCCAAACCTGTTAAAAACCGAAATGTTTTCTCAGTGAGCGATGTGACAGCTGATACTAGATGAAGTCAGTTTTCCAGACCAGGGGTCAGCCATCCAAATAGTGTGAAGAAGCTCTCTGAAGTTCATATGGGGCCGAGAGGACTTGGCTTTCTACGCTTCGAGCAGTCCATGGAAAGTGCTTTCTCCAGCTATCAATATTTCACAAAATTAAAAAAAAATATTTATCATGCCTATGCTACTGCCCAGGCTGGTTTTTACTTCTTATGATCCTTTTATCCTTTCATATATTTTCTCTTGAATATTTCTTTCCCAGGCAGGTATATTTATATGTCAGACAGAAAGTCAAGGGTAAATGAGTTCATTTTCAAAAGTCCTGTTGGATTACTTTTGAATTTATTAAAACACTTCTGTAGCGATCTTTATAATGAGAAACTCTGAGTTTCATATATTTTTTGCTGCCAAAATATTTTTTTGGCATTACAGAAATTTCGGTATGAAATCTACACCAATCATTAGGTTTCCGTCTGTGGTACATGGTAATGTACGAAAAGCCGGTCGGTCGACTGGAAATTTAACTAACTGGGGCAATTGCAACATGGGACACTTAACTCCTTAAGCAGGATATACGTCTATGAAACACAAGAGAAAAACACTGGCATTGTCCAGAAAACTGCCTGCACACATTTCCAAAGACAATTTCTTACTCCATTTTTCCATGTTGATTTATGTCATTGGATCTCGTATGCAAATTTTTGCATGCTAAATCATGAAAACATGTCCAAGTCACCCAGCAGATGTACATGGATTGTTCTATCATGCCCGTCTTAGTTTGCTTGCGCTGCCAAAACCATATATCATTTGCTGGGTAGCTTACATACCAGAGATTCATTTCTCAAAGTTCTGGAAGCAGGAAGCCCAAGACCAAGGTGCTGGCAGATCTGGTGTCTGGCGAGGTCCCCATTTCTGGTTTGTACCTGGCTGTCGACCCCTCATAGCCTCACATGGCGGAGAGCGGAGAGAGGCAGCAAACCCTTTTGTGTCTCCTCTAACAAGGGCCCCCTCGTGGCCTAGTTGCCTCCCAAAGGCCCCATCTCCAAATATCATCACACTGGGGATTGGAGTTTTGACAGACAAATTTTGGGAAGGTTGCATTCAGTCCATAGGAACCTTTCTCTCTTTAGCTTTTTCTCTTCACAAACACACACACACACACACACACACACACACACACACTTCATTATCTATTCAGGTTAAGGAGGTCAGATAAATCACGTACATTATCTTTTCACTCTCTCCAAAGACCCCATTTAAATGATACTAAAGAGACAAAAGGGGATAAACCTACAGGGACAGAGCGAACTGACTGGAGAGGGTCTGAGTCAGAGCAGTTTAGATGGAAAGCTGAAGGGGGAGAGAAACCAGCAGAGCAAAGTCAGAGCCCTCGCGGCAGGCAGTGGGGGCAGTAAGGAGACCGCCAGACCCCCATGTGTTGTTCTAGAGCGTCCCAGAGGCATCAGGTTCAGAGACGCCAGATATGACGCGAGGGAGTACAGATCCCCAGTTCTCGATTCCCGGTTCCCCTTTCCCATTTGCAGCTTCTTGGCAACCAGGCATCTAGTCTTAGGCTGGAGGAGTGTCCTGACCTCCACATTTTGGTGTCTGGAAGCACCACAGGCTCCTGGCTCCCGGTGCCCCTGCCCCTCGATAAATCCCAGCAATCAGCACTCTCTGGGTTCAGGCACAGATCTGCCAATGAGTCTTTTACTGTTGCGTTAGAATCAGTAGAAAGAATAACGAATCATCAAAGGACCACCGGTATAACCACAAAACAGCTTTATCACTTATGACTCTTCTGGTATATTTGTTCAAGATATTTTCAAGAAATACATATTAGGAATACAGAGATCCAGAGATCCTTCTGATCTCGTTTTTTCCCCCCATCTCTGTCCTGGAGGTAACTCTCCTGAGTTTTGTGTTGCTCGTTACTATGCATCTTTTTATATCAGTGATAAATACGCATCTATTGATAAACGATGAAAATAGTGTTCTGCATGTTTTCACATTTTTTTTACATAAACGGTGCTATTCAGCCACTAGCCTTTTGCTACTCACCTTTTTCACTTTGCATTTATTTTTTTTTAATTTTTTTTAATGTTTATTTACTTTTGAGACAGAGAGAGACAGAGCATGAACAGGGGAGGGGCAGAGAGAGAGGGAGACACAGAATCGGAAACAGGCTCCAGGCTCTGAGCCGTCAGCACAGAGCCCGATGCGGGGCTCGAACTCACGGACCGTGAGATCATGACCTGAGCCGAAGTCGGACGCTTAACCGACCAAGCCACCCAGGCGCCCCCACTTTGCATTTAAAAAATCTATTTGGAGAAAGTAGATGTAATTGGTTCATTCTGGATATGCCACAAATTATTTATTTTCTGCTACTCTTTCCAAATTTTAAACATTACCACCAATGCCGCAATGAATACGCTGTGCAGGTGTAAAAGCATTTGCTCAGAGTAGCTTCTAGAAGGGACCACTGCTGGGGCGAAGGTGTGCACATATTCATTTCTACTAAATATGGCCAATATGACCAGACTGTTCTTTTACAGTTAATCTTAAGCTTTAATTTGAATTTCCTTTGTTATTAGCGAGAGTGAGCATCTTTCGACTTGCTTTGTCATTCAAATTTCTTCCATAAATCGACTGTTCATGTCTTTGGCAGAGTGATCAGTTTGGTTTTCTTTTCTTAAAGGCTTTAGGAATTGAAAAACTTATTTAAAACATGTTTATTTTGAGAGAGAGAGAGAGGGAGAGAGGGAGAGAGAGGGGATGTGCACGTGAGTGGAAAAGGGGCAGAGAGAGAGGAAGAGAGAGAGAGAAGCCGAAGCAGGCTCCACACTGTCAGTGCAGAGGCTGATGCAGATCCCCACCTCGTGACCCGGAGATCATGACCTGAGCCGAGATCAAGAGTTGGATCCTTAAGCGACTGTGCCACCCACGTGACCCGGAAAAGTTACTTTAATTAATATTGAATTAAAATATTTATAACACAAGGTGTTAGGATTTCTAAAAAAACAGTATTTTGTCACTATTTTATTGGACACGTGCTTAACATGTGTTGACTTTTATTAACGGCCTTTTCTGAATCTGAGATAACATTTTTGTCCTTAATTTTAAAGTGGGATTGGTTAACAGCGAATTTTCTTGAATTCCTGGGATGAATCCACATTCATTTTGCTACTTTTTAGAAGACGTATTCCTAGCGTTTTCTTTAGGATTTTTGTACCAATGCGTTTGATCTCAATTTTTCCTTTTCGTGTCTGGTCTTTGTCTGTTTAGATCATCAGGGTGTATCAGCCTCATAAAGTCCGCGTGGCCAGTGAGGAGAAAGGAGTTAGTGCAGCCACACCGTTACTCTTTCTCCCAGGGAAAGAAGATGGGAGGTGGCTGGATCCTTTAAAATCTTTGTAAACATGCTAATAACTGCATATCCTGGGAGACGGACTGATGATATTTGCCAGGTGGGGAGTTCCTTATTTTTAAAGCGCTCTTAACAAAATGCCCCTGGTTGATGGTAAAGAAACCTGTCATCTATGGATTTGTGAGACATAAGGAATGTACATAAACGTGGAACTCGATAGTTCTGGGGTGTAAATGGAGATGTTTCATGACCTAAATGCTCCCTGCTGAGTCATGTAATAGTGTAGGTTTTACCTTAGAGACGCCTCGTTATTGCTCTGGGCCAGAGAAGTGGGTCTCAGGACCTCTCAGGAGGTCTAAGACACTTCTCTTCTTAATTGCTTCTTTCTTTCAAATTATTAGTAAAGACTGATGCCGGGTAAGGGCTTTCTTTTCTGACACAGCTTGTGTAAAATAAGAATTATTTATTCCTTATACACAGTGGAGTTTAACGGTAAGACTGGTTTATGATTTTTTTTTGTCGTGTTTTTTAACTTTAAATTTAACCTTAAATTTCTTTAGTGGTTATTGTTGTATTTATAGGGTTTTTTTTTGTTTGTTTGTTTCTTCTTGAGAATTGGAAGATATATAGATTCTAAGAAGTTATTCTCATTAAAATTTTATAATTAATTTGTGTAAAATTTTCAAAGTGCCCTCTTTTGACTTTTAGCTCTTATTTGATCGACTTGATACCCATTTTGGTTGCGAATAATGTTTATTTCTGTCCCCTTTTTCTTCCCCACCAGTCTTGCAGGAGGTGTATTTTTAATTAGTTTTTTTAAGAATCAGATTTTAATTATTTTGATGTTTTATGTTTTTTTTATTTCATTAAAATCTGTTCTTGTCTTTAATATTTGTTTTCTTCTACTTAAAAAAATTTTTTTTAATGTTTATTTATTTCTGGGAGAGAGAGAGAGACAGACAGATGGACAGGCAGGGTGCGAGCAAGGGAGGGACAGAGAGAGAGGGAGACACAGAACTCGAAGCAGGCTCCAGGCTCCAGGCTCTGGGCACAGGGTCCCATGTGGGGCTTGAACTTGAGAAACTGCAAGATCATGACCAGAGCTAAAGTCAGACGCTCAACCAAATGAGCCACCCAGACACCCCTTCTACTTTCTTTACTTAAACATGTTTGTTATTTTTCTAGCTTCTTGTAGTCAACACTTTCTCTCTTTCTCTCTTTCTCTCTTTCTTTCTTCTTTCTTTCTTTCTTTCTTTCTTTCTTTCTTTCTTTCTTTCTCCTTTTTATTAGCTGACCTTAGTACTAAGAATTTTTCAATATGAACATGTTAGCTGAATCCCACCATTTTGGCCATGTAGTATATAATTGTCATTTACTCCTAAATTAATGGCAGTTTCCACTATGAGTTCCTCTTGAAGAACGACTTATTTATAAATGTACTTTTAAATGCCTACTTTCTGTGTTGATATCTATTTTACTTTTATTTCTAAATTAATTTTATTTTACGACAATGTAGTCCCTATGGTACAAATTATTATTTAGAGCAAAATTAATAACCACTGGCATGCAGATTTGTTCCTCTCTAGTCTTGTTTACCTGAATCATCTGACACTTTCTGAGATATGTAGAAGTTGGGATGCTTTGTGGTTATAAGGAAAAAAACCTGGCTCAGTGAATGAGGACCTTTATTATCATATTAAAAATAAATCCATAGGCAAGGTGCTTCCAAGGTTTAATAGGTCAGTCATCATCAAGAAACTTTATGGAGCTCTTTGGGTACTCTAAGCATAATTAAATCCTTCCTTGCCCTGTTCCATAAATTTTCATCTGCAAATGATAGAGCAGAAAGTTAGAAATTGCTTCCTGCCATGCATCTTTTAAAGGAAGCTAAAGATGTGCTTCAGGATACAAGAGAGGAAACCAAAACAGAGGAAGCATAGGGCTTCTGGAAATAATAAATCCAACCCAGAGGATTAGCAAAGAGAAGTCCCCAAATGGCAGGGTGCAGCAAGCCTGGGAAAGAACCAGTCCAATTTGGAGCAGGAGAGTGGACAGCTGCTCCAAAACAAAGGCCAAGGTTGAGAAAGGGGTGTGTTGCTTATAAGAGCACCGACAAATTATTTGGAAAAAAAAATGAAGAGTAACTGGACTAAGATTTTTTGTTAAATGAAAAGCTGCTATGAACTCTAGGAAAAATTAAAAACAATAAGGAAAATGTAATTATTGGTGTTGTAGGGAAAATATGACATACATATGTATTAACATAAATGAATAGCAAATAATGATTTATTTAAATTAAAATAGTGATATAATTACAATAGAAACATGGGTCAGGGATGGTATATTAGTAGAGGAAAAAACAGAAAGCTTTATCACAGTGGCAAATTAATAATGCCTGGCATTTTAAAAATTAAGAGGCAAAAATAAAGCATGATATGTAGAAAAACAGAGCTTACCACAGAAGAAATAGTTTAGGAAGTAAAAATAAAATCACATTTGAGAACTAGGCATAGGGGTGATGAGAGACGGACAGAAGTCATTGTAAGACTTCAGAACTTTTGGTTCTTTTTCTCCTTGGTTCATGAGACTAAATCATGTAAATAAAAATTTTGAATAAATTTTATCATGTAAATTGAAAAAGAATGATAGTGTATCTTTCAGACCAACAGTGCTACTCACAGTCATGACCTGATTGGCTGACTAGCATATTAAATTAGGAGCAAATGTAATCCGGAAGAGAGAGCAGGGAGTAATTCAATGAACTACCAGTAATTAATTTCACTTTCTAGTGAAATATCAACCCTGAAGGCAGTTGTAATCTATTTTATGAAGAGACTAGACTTACTTGGTACAAGTTGATAAACAACCTATTTTTCACTGGTCTTTCATTTATCCCTCTGATGTCCGGGTTAGATGTGTCATAAGAACCAGTCTTCTCTGAGTAAATCTCTTCCCTTTCCATTTTTCCTCTTCCTTTCCTTCCCCACTCTCTCGCCTTCCTTCCTTCCTTCCTTTGCTCCTTCTCAGCCTCTTCCTCTTCTTTCCCTCTTCATTCTCTTTCTGCTAACTCTTTCCCTCCGTTTTCTTTTTCTTTGTTAAATGAGTGCTGTGTGCATCCGTGTTTCTCTTTGACTCTTTTTTTTTTTTGGGACAGAGAGAGACAGAGCATGAACGGGGGAGGGGCAGAGAGAGAGGGAGACACAGAATCGGAAACAGGCTCCAGGCTCTGAGCCATCAGCCCAGAGCCCGACGCGGGGCTCGAACTCACGGACCGCGAGATCGTGACCTGGCTGAAGTCGGACGCTTAACCGACTGCGCCACCCAGGCGCCCCTCTCTTTGACTCTTGAAACCTCCTGAATAAGTCCGTGAAAAATACTTTAATGAACAAACTGGACTTAATAAAAGTAAAGCTATAGAATAAATTAATTTTTTTTAATGATAGTCTTTGATGTGATATCTTTGATGGTCTTGTAGCTTTTTCAGTAACTTTCATGTACTCATGAAAGTCTTACGTCCAGAGTTTTTAGTTTACTCAGCTATACTAGAAAAAAAAATGAACCTCCCGTGTATCTTGAATCTTTTCCCTCCCTTCTCAGCTTCCATTCGGCTGTAGGATTAGAAGCCTACAGTAAGGAAAGGACTGTGGTTATACATTTCAACTATTACTCCTGGGTCATTCATTTCTTGATCTCTACTCTGCTGGCCCCGGGTCCTCCAGAATTGGATAAAAGGGCTGAAAGAGGGGAGAGAGAAAGAATGCTGAAGTCTTGGATGGCTGGTGTCTGCATCTTTTTGTTGGTTCTCCAATGCTCTCAGTCCTAGCAAACATCCTAGGTCTGGCTTTTCCTCTCATGGCAAGCTTTTCCTTTTCCTGTGAGAGGACGCTATCTCCCCTGCTGGCTTCAGAACAAGTTGCTACATTATGAGCTGCCTATAGAGAAGACCACGTGGCAAAGAGCTGAGGCCCACCCCCTCCTACAGCTAACAGTCAGAAAGAAACCAAAGCCCTCAATATGACACTCAAAGAAAACCAGATGCTGCTCACAACCACGTGAGATTGGAAATGGTCCTTCCCCAGTCGAGCCCTGGATGAGACAACAATCCCATCGAGCACCTCAATTGCAGCCTTGCAGAGGACCCAGCTAAGTTATACCCGGAGTCCTGACTGACAGAAACTGGGTTGTTTTAAAAGTTTGTGATCCTAGTTTTCACAGCAGTAGATGGCTAATAACTAATACAGATTTTTTTTTTCAGAAATCCTCCCACTGGGGACTTGTGACCTGAAATTTCCTGACATACGCTGACTAATATCTTGTTACTTACTCTCCTGAGACTCACCCCTCTCAGCCTCTTTCTATTGGGATCACCTCATTCCTTGGCAGATCTCTCGGACAGTGTCCCTTTCAAGATAAATCAGGCTGACTTCTGCGGGGTCTCCTCTTTTCCACAAGTGAATTTATCACTTTTTTGCTTTCACTATATCCTCTCTATTTACTGTGCTAGCAGGAAACTCCAGCAAGTTTCTTATCTGCAAAATTTCTCAAAGTAAGCATCAGGCAGCAGTCTCTGTGTTTCTAAACTCAAGGAAACATATCAGGTTCTTTCAAGATATCTGTCTTCCCGCTGTTCCAGGCCCCTCAATAGAAAACGACCCTTGTATTTGTGAGGCTTGGCAAGCATCTAGTTAAAAGACGTTCTCGTCCTAGAAAGCATCCCTATGGTCTATAAATGGTTTTCTGGAAGCCTTCCTCACTTGGCTTGAGGTGGGGACAGGGGAGCTAAGATCACTAGACTTAAAAACAAACAAACCAACCCTCTTAGCATGCTTGGTATTGATCATCCTCCCCCCCTTTTTTTTTATAATATGTGAACTCCTAACTTTGTGTTCTCAGCATCAAGGCTTCAGTCAAAATTCTGCGTTGGCAAAGATAGAGCTTCTTACTGAACACCTTGCTGGTGTCTTTATCTTTTTATTTTACGAATGTTCATTTTTCCTTGCATCATCATTGTGTATCTGTTGGGGGGGGCGGCATAGAAGTGTTATCTTAAAAAAGGACAAGTGTGTAAACAAAGAAGCTGTTGTTGCTAAGGGAACAGCCTTCCTTTTAACCTTCATTGAGGGAAGTTACCAACGTCACTTTCCAAACACAGAGGAAAGAGAAACAGCCGGTCCAAATTGCTGAGCGCAGGGTCTTGAAAGGTAATTGCACTAAAGGATAAGCAGATTCCAAGCAAGAGGAGGAATAGCAAATGTTCTACCCCCTGCCTTCTGCACCATGCAGGCTGGATTGATACCACGTGCACGTAGAGCTGTCCCTAGACTAAAAGTTAATTGTATGCTTTCTTGCAGTGTTGCATGAGTCCTTCTCATCTAGGCCCTACTACTGTCCATTTTTCGAATGGAAAATGTGCCTTGCTGCTTTTTTAAGTAATATTCCCATGACCCAAGTGGGCACAAATGGTCCTCTAGAAATTCTAGGAGTTGTTTCTAGACAGAAACACGAACTGTGACCTGGTGTTGGGAAGACTTACACGAGTGGTGCTCACACACTCACCGTCCTTGAGTTCAGTCACTTGTCATTGATTTGGTGATTTCAAAAGGTCCATTCTGGGCCTGAGGTGGAATCAAAACTGGGCCTGTTGCCAACTGTGCGGCCTAACTATTATAATGTCCCAAATTATCCATACGGCCGTATCCTGGGGTTTGCTATGCTACTATCTGGCAGCCACTGTGTCCATTAACAGAGAGGGTAGAAGCCATTCTAGAAACAGACATTCCAGGTGACACGCCTGGTCTTTTTACATAAATAAAACTGAGTGTTTTTAGATTTTTCTTTTTGGTCATTTGCTTGAGTGTTAACATTCACAAGTTCACGTCCCAAACCTGGGAAGTTTGGGAGTATCACGTCCCATGATAAATCCTGGCCCACGGGCTCCGATAACATTGGCCTCATTGCTTATAGCATGGGAAATGCATATGGGAATGCATATGGTGGCTCAGTCAGTTGAGCGTCCAACTTCAGCTCAGGTCATGATCTCACAGTTCGTGAGTTCAAGCCCCACATCGGGCTTGCTGCTGTCAGCCTATCAGCGTAGAGCCTGCTTTGGATCCTCTGTTCCCCTCTCTCTACCCCTCACCGGCTTGTGCTCTCCCCCAAATAAACAAATATTAAAAAAAAATTAAGGGGCGCCTGGGTGGCGCAGTCGGTTAAGCGTCCGACTTCAGCCAGGTCACGATCTCGCGGTCCGTGAGTTCGAGCCCCGCGTCGGGCTCCGGGCTGATGGCTCGGAGCCTGGAGCCTGTTTCCGATTCTGTGTCTCCCTCTCTCTCTGCCCCTCCCCCGTTCATGCTCTGTCTCTCTGTCCCAAAAATAAATAAAAAACGTTGAAAAAAAAATTTAAAAAAAAAAAATTAAGATGCCAGAGATCTCATCATAACCTTTGAATTTATTTGATTTTTAAGCATTTTAAACAAAATGACCTCTATTTTGACCATAGAGGTCAAGTTCAGTGTTACAGTACGTTCCCAGCGTGTTCTCTCTATGTTCTCAACTTTTCTCCTCTATTCAAATCGCGCCTTCTTTTTCGTTATTATTTTACAGAGAATCCAGAAGTTGAAGAAAAGCGAAGCGATTTTTGCCTTGGTACAAACTGTCCTGCGAATGTTCCTTCTGGTTTCTCTTCATTTTTTGTTTCCCTCCCTCTGAGTTTTTCTTTGTATGTAGTTGATTAATGTAGTTGACCGCTAATCAGTATAAACAGCCAGGGGAGTAGAGATATTACTAAATTATACTAAATTATAAATGATCTTTAAGATTCCAAGAAGCAATCACTTTTAGGGCTGTATCTGTTATCACAGTGTTGACAACCTTGATATTAAGATTTTAATATCCGGTAGGATAATGAAATTTCTACGCAACACAGATTTTCTCTGTCTTTGCACTGTAATAACTAAATATAGCTTCAGGTTGGAGAATGGTAATATTTTCTTGGCCTCTTTTCATACAAACGTTCTTAAGAGAGGTTTTTTTTTTTTTTCTTCCAAGCCATAGGAGTTCTTAGACACGAGGATAAAGTAACAAAGGAGCGGTACTTATCTGAGAAGAAAAAAAATGGTGTTCTCTTAGCCTTCCAGTTGGTCCTCTGCTCTAAGTAGATAGGCTGCAGGTTATGCTTGGGCTCTTGTCTCTCATCAGAGGTTGACAGGAACAATGACAGGAATCGAGGGGAAGAAAGTGCCTTTGTAGAGGTGGCACGAGAGAAAGGCTGCCAGGGAAGCTTGCTGATAAGATTGTTTCACGGGAATGTAAAGTCACTATCACAGGATCTCAAATATGTGTGAATTACTGCAATTGCTAACGCCCAGAGGGGAAGCGACCCTCATTCCATTCATCTTGCTCAAGCTCTCTGTGCAACTCTCCTACGATTCAGAGTATTTTTTAACAAGTGTTTGTTTCCTTTATGTTGTTGTACTTGACAATTAGAATTGAAACAAGAAGCCGACTCTTGTAGACCTTATTGGTGTTGGTGGCTGGCACAATTTTTACATTCTGAAAATTATTCTCTTGGGGTGCCTGATGGGGTGCCCTGAATACCATACTTCCTGATGTTATTCGTTACACATTATTACTGGTATCCGTTAATGCTGTGTTCAGAGCACCAAAATGGGCCCTCCTAATTTCCAACTCACATTTGCTGGCGTCTAGATGCCATAGACACCGCTCCTATGCGCCAGTCTTGTTTCGTGACTTCTGTGAGTCAGAGACCCGATCATCTCTTCTCTTGACTTTCCAAAGAGTGTAGCATGCCTCTGTATGCAAAAGCTACTGGTTGAATAAAGGGAAAATGAAAGGAAATCTCCATTCTGGAGAAACATACTGTCTGGGTAACACGTGATGATTTTTTCACCTATGAGTCTTGGGTTGTTTTCCTTGCTTCCACATGGTCTGTTTCACGATAACTATCTGAACATAAAGGTCCCAAACAGAAGTGACTCAAACACAGAGGAAGTCACTCTAACCCCAACATGCTGTAAAACACCAAGATCTTTAAATAAATGAACGAGAAACAATGAACACTTTGCCGAAGTCCTATTGATAAAGCTCCTAATAGTGAATACTTTCTGTGTTACATGCATAGTGTCTGTGCTCCCTCACTGCAGCCCTGAGAGGCAGTCTAGGATCTGAAAGGTTGAATAGTTTGCCTAAGACTGTGCAGTTAGTAAGGGTAGAGCTGGGGTGCGAATCCACGAGCACTCAGTCCAGAACCTGTGCTCAACCTGCCTCACGAACTGTCTGGAAAACCCTGGAGTCAGGGTCCATCCTCAGAAATCTCATCAGGCATGAGGCGGCCTCTGGGTGTGGTTGGTTCTTTCCAGCAGCAGGTTGGAGGCACAGCTGTACTGGGATTTGGTCTCCACTTCTGGTCCCCTCCTGTTGGCACAGAATGCTGTCCTAAGAGGAAGGGAACCGCTTAGGGTTATTAGGTCAGTCACAGAATGGCAGCTTGTCATCTCAGGTCAAGAAGAATAGATTTAAGATATCAAATTTTAAAAAACCTAATTAAGACTATGAGAAATAGAAGGAAAAAAAAATCCTAAAAACTCAAGGGCTCATAAGCTGTTCCATAGACATCTCTTTACAGGTGATGGCAGAATAAGGCTGTTATACTTAGTACAAGTTCTTTTGGAAGTGAATTTAGAAACTGAGTCTTTTGGAAGTGAATTTAGAAACCGAAGCTTGGTGCACCAGAAAGGAGAGCTGAAATTCATGAGGGCAGCACAAGCTTGGGAACGTCCCAATAGCCAGCATCGTTAAACACAGCCGACTTCCTTTCTTTAGACAGGAACATTAAGTGGAATGGCCTATATTGCTTCAGTCTGAACTTTCGAAAATCCTTTCGAGGCCTGAGCGATTAGGGAACAGTCAGATTGAGAAGGTTCATTAGTTAGGGAGCAGCTGGGGTAAAAGGTACCCAGGAACTGAGGAGCAGAGTGTGCGGCTTTAAAGGAAATAAAAAAGAATTTTTATGAAATGATACTAGGAAGGTTAGAGAATATGAAAACGGAGCTGCAAATGAGAAGTGCCATCAGAGGAATGATGCAAAGAGACATCAGAGAAAAAGAGAGGGCCAACGTAGTGTATGGTTTTCTGTGGATTCTTAATTATTTGGTACCTCTTAGCAATTAGGAGCCATTAGCATAAGTAAAATAGAATGGAACAAAGAGGATGGAAGACAGAACACTGGTGTCCCAAGTCTGTTCTCTCTGGCAAGCCGTACCCTGTTCTGCAACCGTCCTCAACTGTGGAACCGTGTGGTGAAGTTCAGGTTAACTCCGCTCATAAATTGTCTTTACCAAATGATCTTTGTAAAACCCAGGGTAGTGTTTCATCCTATTTATTGAAGATTTTCTCTATCTGAAATGCTCATACCTTCAGAGCAAGATGGTAAGATCCAGGCCTACCTATACTGAGAATCTGTAAAGTCAGCATGTTGAATTTTGAGATTGGAAATCAAAACCCAGGGGCGCCTGGGTGGCGCAGTCGGTTAAGCGTCCGACTTCAGCCAGGTGACGATCTCGCGGTCCGTGAGTTCGAGCCCCGCGTCGGGCTCTGGGCTGATGGCTCAGAGCCTGGAGCCTGTTTCCGATTCTGTGTCTCCCTCTCTCTCTGCCCCTCCCCCGTTCATGCTCTGTCTCTCTCTGTCCCAAAAATAAAAATAAAAACGTTGAAAAAAAAAATTAAAAAAAAAAAAAGAAATCAAAACCCAAGCAAAGACTCATATGATTTTATTTTATGGCATCTTTATTCAACGTAACATCCTGTCATGAATTTATATGCCTTCCTGATGGAGAAACACAAGTATACTAACACTGACCACTTTTATAGAGTTTCACATTTTAAAACGTGCGGTGCCCTTCAGTGGAAAATATGGCTATTTTTATAACTACTGATTCAAAGTGTTATTGAAACTGGTATTCTTTTATTCGTTTTTGCCTATTTTGTAATACATGATGTGGGGTTTTATTATTATTATTTTTTTTGAGCATAAAGGAAAGGGAAATAAAATGGAACATTACCTGGACTAGGTTTCAGCGAGAGCAGTTGCTTACCATTTTGAAATTCCTCATTTCCAAACCCTAAGAGGGCTATTTTAAAATAAGGACATTATACGAAAGTGCAGGAAAAGGGCCAAGTTATAAAAAAAAATCTTTTAAAAACATGCTTAGTAGCTTAAAAAGGTGGAGTTCAAGAGCAGAAATCAGTGACTTGGGGGGCTGTGATCGTTGAAGAAAAAGGACTTTCAAAAATCAGATGAGAATTATCCAGAGCTATGGCTCTCTAAAGGCAGGCATCAGCGGCTTCCACAGGCACTTCTCAACTGGAAACCCGTTTCCTCAGGAGGCCGGATGTTTCACTGCCGGGAAGGAATTGTTCTTTAACTAGTTGAGCCCAAATTTGCCACGTGCAATGTACATTTTCTGCCCTTAGTTGTATTTCTTGTGTCAGCAGAAGTCTTCCTGTTTCCTACCCAGGCCTTCTAGTAAGTTCCCTTGGTCCCCAGTCGACATCCTGAGTTACCCAAGGCAGTGGCCTTCCAATTTGCTTTGATTCAGACTCAGAGGAAAAGTATATATATTTTACATTACAACCCACAACACACCCCCATAGCCTAAATAAATATTTCAGGAAATAATACACTTAATATAAACATATTTATCTGATATTTTCTTTTTCTTTTTCTTTTTTTTTTTTATTTTATTTTATTTTTTTTTAATTTTTTTTTTCAACGTTTATTTTTATTTTTGGGACAGAGAGAGACAGAGCATGAACGGGGGAGGGGCAGAGAGAGAGGGAGACACAGAATCGGAAACAGGCTCCAGGCTCTGAGCCATCAGCCCAGAGCCCGACGCGGGGCTCGAACTCACGGACCGCGAGATCGTGACCTGGCTGAAGTCGGACGCTTAACCGACTGCGCCACCCAGGCGCCCTTTTTTTCTTTTTAAAAAGAATATATTTTTTAAATTAGAGACAGAGAGAGAGAGAATGAGTGGGGAGAGGCACAGAAGGGCAGAGAGAGAGAGAGAGAGAGAGAGAGAGAGTCTTTTTTTTTTTTCAACATTTATTTATTTTTGGGACAGAGAGAGACAGAGCATGAACGGGGGAGGGGCAGAGAGAGAGGGAGACACAGAATCGGAAACAGGCTCCAGGCTCCGAGCCGTCAGCCCAGAGCCTGACGCGGGGCTCGAACTCACGGACCGCGAGATCGTGACCTGGCTGAAGTCGGATGCTTAACCGACTGCGCCACCCAGGCGCCCCGAGAGAGAGAGAGAGAGAGAGAGAGAGAGAGAGTCTTAAGCAGGCTCCGTGTTCAGCGTAGAATCCGACGCGGGGCTCAATCCTCCGGGACTGTGACCGGAGCTGAAATCAAGAGTGAGACACTCAACTGACTGAGCCACCCGGGTGTCCCTGATATTTTCAATTTTTTTCGATTTCATTAAAAAATAAGACCCATTAGATTGTTCACAACCCACTTATGACTCACAACACTTGTTTAGGGAGGCACTGCCCTCCGCGTTCTTGCTTTATTCCCACAGCCAGGACACGACTGAAGCCTAAGACTGACTTTGAAGGCAAAATCCACCACCCGTCTTCACTGTGCACCTAACCTTGCCGAGGGGAGATGAATTGGTTTATCTTTTATTGATATCTCCTAGGCCTTTGTGAGTATGGGTCTGAATGAAAGCATATGAATTTCTGGAGTAGGATTGGGTCAAGCAGATGATGCCCAGAAACAGAGTGAGAGCTTGAAATAGCAGCTCATGCTTCTGAACTTGTGCTCTGAAGTGGTAATTACAGTCTCAGAGCCCACAGTTTAAGAACTAATACTCCCCCTTCCTTGTGGGCATCATTACCACATGTCCAACCTCAAGGATAGAACAACTGCTTTTGGGATAAGAGTCCCACTGGGGGTCAGAGTTACCCACAAAGTCAAGTTCAGTGACTGGTCTTCAAAATATGGAGCCAAGGGTGGTAGTTGTCATCCCAGAAGTCCACGGATCAGGAAGTGGCTGATACTCCTGGTGGTTTCATTATACTAAAACAGGTGAAATTGCTTGAAGAGCTTCTCCGCGCTTAACTGTGGCTCCAATCAGTGCACATTTAATGAAAGGCACACAAATTAATTAGTGCAAACTGTAAATGCTGAGTAAGCTGAAAGTAAAGGGGTAAAGAAGGCGACTACTATGTTTTTTTTTTGTTTTGTTTTTTAGAAACAGGAAAGTTGCTTTCATGAGAAATAGCTTTGGGAATGACAAATGTTAGGTAAAGAAAAAAGGAATATCAGTTCTTTTCACACGTAGAGTGATTATGTTTAAAACTCACAGTTGAAAATAAAACCTAGGTCGCTTATGAAGATTGTTGAGTTGGGCAAGATTTCCACGTATTGTGTGTGATGAACTATTAACATCAAATAGAATGCTGTTGAAAAGTGTCCAATTAGTTTTGAACCTGTTGTAAAGTGCAGAAACATTTCTGATTTTTTATGTTTAGGCTTAAAAAAAGCAGGAAAGAGATCACAGTTTGCTGGAACTAGAAGGGATTTTATATAATATCTAGTTTATCCCTTTTGGCACTGAGGAAGCACAAATCATTTTTGAAAGAGAAAGGAAGAAGCAAAGACACACTTATGGGCCAAATCAGAACAGAAACAGCATCTTTAATGTCCAACAACTTTTCCAAGTTGCCTTGGACATTTCATTGCTTTCTCATAGACTCATTTTTATCTCCTACTCCTCTTCCCTTCCCCTTTCTCCTCTTCCTCCTCCTCGTCCATTTTTAACAATTTCACTGTTCATTAAATAGCTTATCTAGCAGGTTGGCCATACGTCCTAACTTGCCTGACACAATCGTTGCCCTGGGTCCACCCAGATTTTGTCCAAATTCTTTGAAACATAGTTTTTTTCTTATTAATAGCTGCATTGATATGGTTCTTAATTATTATTATTAATTTTACTATTAGTAGTTACATTTAAAATTAGGCTAGAAGCTGAGAGACCTTTGTTTTATCCTTCTATCTTCTGCTACAATCTCATCCCACATCGTGTTAAAAGCATGGATGGAGAGTCTACCTTCCAACAGAGATAGAAAGTATAAAGCAAAAAATTCAAAGAGAAATTAAGAAGCTGAATAATGCAAGAACTGAACTGAAAAATTCGCTAGAGGGGTCCAACAATAGATAAATCAAAGTACCTACAGAGTGTACATACACACACACACACACACACACACACACACAAAACACACAAAGGAATCAAAGCATATCAATACAAAAATCAACAAAACATAAAGGAAGATAGCAAGAAAAGAAAGGACAGACAAAATAACTACAAGAATAACAGAAAACAACTAACAAGTAAGCAACAGTAAATCCTCTCTCTATATAAATACTTTAAATATAAATGGATTAAATTCTCCACTCGAAAGAAATAAAATGGCTGGGTGGATTAAAACATCACCGATCTATATGCCCTCTACAAGACACTCACTTTAGATTTAAGGACATACATAGGATAAAAGTGAAGGGATAGAAACAGATATGCCATGCAAGTGCTAACCGAAAGGGTGGGTATACTTACATCAAATAAAGTAGACTTTCCAGAAACTATCAGAGAGACAAAAAAATTCCATAATGACAAAAGGGTCAGTTTACCAGCAAGATGTAACAAACATAAATCCAGATGCACCCGACATCAGAGTAGCTAAATATATAATATGTCAAGCATTAAGAGAAGTAAAGGGAGAAGCAGGAAATAACACAATAATAGTAGATTTCAACTCTTCACTTTTAACAATGGATAGAACGTTCAGACAGAAGGCTAGTAAGAAAACACAGGACTTGAACAAAACTACAGACCACTTGGAACTAACAGACATATAGTAGATTCCACCCAACAACAGCAAAATGCATATTCTTCTCAAGAACATGTGAATGTTTCTCAAGGATGGATTGCATGTTGCATCACAAAACAAGACTCAATAAATTTCAGCTGACTAAAATTATACCAACCATCTTTTCTGACCACACTGGAATGAAACTGGAAATTAGTAGCAGAAATAAAATCGGAAACTTTACAAAAATGTGAGATTAACACATTCTTGAGTCATCACTAGGTCAGAGAAGAAATAAAAGGGGAAATTAGAAAATGCCAGGAGACAAACCCCCCTCTCCCCCAAATACAACACACCAAAACTATGGGATGTGGCAGAAGTGGTTCTAAGAGGGAAATTCATAGCAATAAACACATAAACTAAAAAAGAAAAAAAGACCTCAAGTAAAGGAAGGAGCTAAAACAAGGAAAATGAACCAACACCAAAGTTAGCAGAAGTAAGAAAATAACAAAGATTAGATCAGGAATACATTAAATAGAAAATAAAAAAAAAAAAACAACAGAAAAAAATCAATAGAACTCCCATATCATTCCACTTCTGGGTATATATCCAAAAGCACTAAAATCAGGATCTGATTATTCACAATGGCTAAAATGTGGAAGAACCTAAATGTTTGCCAGATGGATTCACACTAAAATGTGATATATACATATATAATGAAATACTACTCAGTCTTTAAAAAGAAGAAATATTGGAATAAACAATATTTCCAGGTTTCTCCATAAATCTCTCCTTAAGCTAACTTAAAAATCAAACATGCCTGTATTTTCCACTAACACTTTAGTATGGAAGCATGAAAGGAGGCAAAAAATTCCTTGAAGAAGGGGAAGATTTCTAAGAGAACGGGAGTTAAAGGGAAGGGCGATTTATGGAGAGAGGGGAGGTAGAGAATACCTTCATCTGATTCTTGACCTTTCTCATGAGTTCTTGGGGCTTTTGGGTTCTTGAGGCTCTGGGTTCTTGAGGCTTGTGCCTAAGTGAACTCAACTTTGAGCAGAAACCTCCAAAGGGGAGGGCATTTTTTCCTTCTTAGTATTTACTTTAGCCATGGTAAATACCTTTTAAATTAGTCCAAGGACTTAGAAATCTAAAATAGATTGCAGAGTTTAGTGAAGCAATTACTGACTCTGAATTGATTGTTAAAGGTAGGGGCAGGAGAGCTAGGAAAATCTGAACACTTCCCGAGCTAACTCGCTCTAATTTATATAGCCTTCTGTGTTTGCATACACACACCACTGGAATCGAAGTTTTTACTGTTCTGATTTATAGATGAAGATACTAAGGATTAGAGAGGTTAAGTCACCTGCTTCATAAATTTCTGAGTTGGTGTTTGAACTCAGGTCTTCAGATTTGAAAGACTTTTTTTCACTACTGCGTACTGATTTATTCTTAAATGTCTCTCAGTATCAACCAAGTAAATTTCAAAATACTTGGCCATTCCTAACCAGGAAACATTGGTGTAAGATGAATATTTTTGGGACGTGCTGTATGCTATGTTCTCTTCTTGGGTATGATATCTTATGAGAAATCCTACAATACAGGACTATATGACTTACTTTCAACCAGTGTTTTGCATCCAAACAATGGCCCACTATTGTTTCTTAGAACTCAGTTTGGGTTCTTGTGGGTTTAAAGAATAATGGCTGTAATATGAATTGCTTATATTTATTTGTACCTTTTCTCTTACTTTTCAAGGGTTAATTTGTTCCTGAAAAACCCCTCTAAAGTAAATGCTCAAGTCAAATTTATAATCGTCATTAATTTAAATGGAAAAACTTTTAAAGCATCCTTGGGCCCCCAAATTAGTATCCATTTATAGTAACTCAAACCTGAAATGTATCAAATGGACCTGATTGTATGAACAGCTAGCATTAACGATTGTGGCATCACAGGCAGTGGACTTTGTGATGATTCTATAATATAATAAATATATTAATATAATATAATATAATATAATATAATATAATATAATAAATATAATAATATCTTCTAGGCTTGCTCATCCAGCTCTTGTGTAGTTGGCTTATGTAATAAATGGTATGCAGCATGTGAGATGCTCGGACAACGCTTAGAAAAATTGCAAATATATGATACGCTATGTCTTTACAATTATAGATTTAATTTAAAAAAGAACCAGACATGGGGCACCTGGGTGGCTCAGTCGGTTAAGCGTTGGACCTCGGCTCAGGTCATAGTATCACGTTTGTGGGTTCTAGCCCCGCGCCGGGCTCTGTGCTGACAGCTCAGAGCCTGGAGCCTGCTTTGGATTCTGGGTCTTCCTTTCTTTCTGCCTCTCCCCTGCTGGCACTGTCTATCTCTCTCTCTCAAAAATAAATAAACATTAAAAAAAAAATTAAAAGAGAACCAAACAGAACAGTAGAGGCCAAAGAAATCAATGAAAGCAAGGCACCCATTGCATGAGATTCTCACGACTACACAATGAGCAAACCACGAGCCTCCTGGAAAAAAGAACCAGATGCTACATGTGGCAACAATACAAGTGTCAGGGTGACAAGAGGTGACGCTTGGTTTACTGTGCCAGCGGCTTGCCGTGCGAAATCTAAATTCGCCCTTGCACTTGGGAGGAAATGTGCTGCAGTGACACGTGGGTGTGAGGCCAACCTCCTCTCCTAATTACTTTCTTGTAACCCAGATGGATTTCTCCTGGAGTACCGTCACGATGCCACCCGGCTGGCACGGCGATTCTAGCCATTTTCTCATTTGGTCTTTCCAGTAACTCTGAGATGACAGTGTCAGGGCTTTCCGCTGAATTTTCTAACTCCAAGTTCGGCCCCGTTCATTTAGTCTTTTGGGCTCATTGTCTTAGGTTCTGAACTCTCTGGCACCCTCCACCCCTCCTCCCCCCAGCCAGAGACTCTGAAGTCTGGCCTTTAGATCCTTGAAAACTCTCATTTATTTTGAGCATTAACATAAAGGCACGATCGGGGGCATCGTGAAGAGAGCTAGGGCTCTGGAGCTGGGTGGCCGGGTTTCTTCAGCTGCAAAGTGAAATAATAATAGGATTCAACTTAGAGAGCTGTTGGGAGATGAGAGTGAATGGATGAAAAGCCCCTGCAAGAGTGCCCGGCAGATAACAGACCAGACGTGTAGCCGGTAGCCATCGCTCTCAGCTATCACAGTACAATCTGACAGGTACTGAGCACGATCAGTGAGCCAGGACATGCCCTGGGAGGCACACCTACATACCCCCACACGGGCTCCTTCCCTGCTCGAGCTTCCTGCCCATGGTGGAGACAATCACGCGTGGACGAGAGTCGCTTGAGAGCTTTTATTCGGCGTTTATTTTTAAACAGCTTTATTGAGGTATAGTCGACATACGATAAACTGCGGACGTTTGAAGGGCACAATTTGGTACATCTGGGTATACGTCTGTGCCCATGAAACCATCACTACCTTCCAGACAAGGAACATACCCATAATCCCCCAAAGTTTTCTCATGCTTTCAAACTCCCTCCCTCTCCCCACTCCTATCCGTCTTCTTGGGTATCCATCGTTATGCTTCTTGTCCCTGTAGACTAGTCATCTTTCAGAATTTTACTCAGCATCATTATCTTGAGATTCATGTACATTGCTGTGTGTGGTGTGCCACGAGTTCATTCCTTTTTACTGGGGAGTGGAAGTATTGCATCGTAGGGATCTGTCACATCTCATTTATTCACCTACTTGCTGATGGAAGTTTTTGACTATTACAGATAAAGTTGCTACAAATTTGTTTAAATTTTTTTTAAACGTTTATTTATTTTTGACACAGAGAGAGAAAGACAGAGCATGAGCGCGGGAGGGGCAGAAAGAGAGGGGGACACAGAATCCGAAGCAGGCTCCAGGCTCTGAGCTATCAGCCCGGAGCCCGATGCAGGGCTGGAACTCACAGACCGTGAGCTCCGTGACCCGGACTGAAGTCGGACACTCAACCGACTGAGCCACCCAGGCGCCCCAAGTTGCTACAAATTTTTAAAAATAAAACATTTGAAGTGTACAAGTTAATGCGTCTTAGATGTATACACCTGTCTGTATACACTGCCACGGTCAAGATACAGAACGTTTCTAGGACCCTCAAAGGTGTCCTCATGACTGCCTGCAGTGGGCGATCACTCATCTGTCATCTGTCACTATACATGAGTTTGCATGCTCAAGGATTTGATATAAATGGAATCACAGAGCATGTATGCTTTTGTGCTTATCTTCTATTTAGTGTTATGATTTAAAAATTTGCCCTTATGACTGTATTTTCCAGTATTCTCTTCCATTTTATTGCTGAGTAGTATTCCACTGAATGTAATTCCATGATTTGTGTGTTCATTGAACGGATGTTTGTGTTATTTCCAGTTTCACGCTATTATAAATAGCTACCAAGGATATTGTCCTACAACTCTGGGCCGACTTAACAATTTCATCTTATAAATTCTATAAAGGACTAAGCCCACACAGAAGCTGCTTGGTTACTGCTGAGTGTAGTTTCTTCTGAACTATGTTTTCCATCTTATGAGCCCTGTGAATTTGTAGCTAGTTATATTTTTCACGTTGCTTTTGTCTCTAGAATGCTGGGAGGTAATCTTGGAGGCTAGGTGTAGCAATCGTTCAAGATGATATTGTGTGAATATTTTGTGTGCCTTGACTTATCTTACCTCCTATTTTTATTTATTTATACTCTCATCTCTAATTTTACCATCATTTTATCGTTAAATTATTGTTACATTGTATATTTTTCAAATGGAGGTAGAGTACAGATCAAGGCATTAAATCTGGCATGATTTGAAAGACACTAGAAAAGCTCAATCTGCTCTCCAACAGCTCTCCTATCCAGCTGTCAGGAATACTTGAAATCTTCCATTAGAGATTCGTTCCTTTGCATTAAGAGGTATCTCCTATTAAGAGAAAATCCTCAGAAGAAAAAGACGACACCTTAATCTTGGGTTACAGAAAAGCAAATTCGTTTATCTGAACTTTTCCAAGTGGACAGCTGGAGGTTGGGGAGGATGAGAGGGAAGACAGAACAGGAAAATAAGAAGTCACTATATAATGAAAAGTGCAAAGGTGTTAGAAAAGAATTGAAGACACTAGAAAGGAAGCCACATTTTTTTTTTTTTAATTTCACTCATCTCTTTGCTTAGAAGTAAGAATTTTATTTCTACTTACTTATCTATTTTTTGGCTTTTTGGGGAAGGAAGCTTCACAGGGTGAGAATTAAGTTAAGTCACAATGGCAACTGATGTTTCTTTGCTGAACTACCTGAAAAGCTTTGATTACTACTGAAGAATCACAATAGGATAAAAATACATGTAAAGGGTCCCGATTTAAAGTCACCCAGTTCAGAGTGGAAATCATTTACTTGTATTTCATTCTCTGTGGTACTGAAACTGACATGGTATTAGCTGAAGCTGGGGCAGGCAAAATATCGAGTGCCATGGAGGGAAAATTCTATTTTTGTGCTACAAAGAAGTAGGTGCCAGCTACAATGGGCAATCATGAATCCACACCCCAAAATCAATAAACTCAGAAAGCAGTCAATGTGGTGCCTGAAAGCAATTCTACAAAGGAGAATGAGAGAGAGACTCCCCGCCCCCAAACGAATCAACTACACAAACCCGCGCTAACGTGAATGAAAAAGTAGATGTCAGAAACAGTACTAAGTGCTGGGAAGGGCGATTCAGACAGCAGGAGAAAAAACAGAAAAGCAAGCAGCTGAATTGTAGGTGAGAGCACCTGGCTGTTACACAGTCCTTGCTGATGAAAGTCTTGTTGATGGAAACAAAATTCCTTGATATCAAGATCTTGCAAACACGTTCCCTT
Source organism: Lynx rufus (assembly GCF_022079265.1). NCBI lineage: Eukaryota > Metazoa > Chordata > Mammalia > Carnivora > Felidae > Lynx > Lynx rufus. The sequence goes on along the minus strand of NW_025814889.1, from coordinate 19,235,801 downwards.
TATAGATGCAAGTCTAATGTCGTTCCATGGCTTGGTAGATCGAAGCGAAATGACTCAAAAGACTTGTATTTGATTAAAAGTTCATCTCTGTAGCCACCGGGAGAGAAGGCAATTAGGCAATCCTCCCTTCTAGACAGCAGGCTAAGGAAGGGGAAAGTAAACAGCAGTGGCTTATTGGTAAGTTTTCTGCATGAAGTGAAGTTTCTATCATCACTCAGTACTGACTCCTGATCTCAAGTGGGAGGTGGCATTTCCTTTTAGAGCCGAGCTATAAATACCCCGGGTAAGGAAATTCAACTACAAACCATACGAGGTATAAACAGATGTACATTACGGCATTTTCTATGGAAGGGAACTTGCAGGATAGTTTAATTGTATCACTCCCACAGTGTGGGAGTCTGAAAGGATTACAGTAAAGTGCTTCATGAATATTTATTAAAGTGGTAAATAAGGATGGCTAGATGGCTCCCCACATCTCAACGCAGCAATATCCCTGGAGAAGGAAAATAATGTTGGAAATTGTGAAGTTATTGCCCCACGTGTCAGAGAAACAGATTCCTCACAAATGGCACAGTCATACTGAATCGTAGCTCTTCTCCCCCAAATCACCATTGTATTTTACTACCCACTCCATTCTCATCTGGTCACTGCTACTCACTTTCTCTGTCTGTGGAGCCCTCCCCCCACCACCAGCCCCCGCAGTTTCCCTTCCTTAGACCCGCAGGTGGGGGGCTACGTTATACAGGGGTTGAGCTTTGCAAAGCATGCCTCAGATCTCCAGGGTGCCTGGGATTCATTTAACAGAAAGTCGGTTATTTGAGGCCTTTCTATCTGCAATTGAAAGTCATTCCTCCCAGGTCACGATCTCGCGGTCTGTGAGTTCGAGCCCCGCGTCAGGCTCTGGGCTGATGGCTCGGAGCCTGGAGCCTGTTTCCGATTCTGTGTCTCCCTCTCTCTCTGCCCCTCCCCTGTTCATGCTCTGTCTCTCTCTGTCCCAAAAATAAATAAACGTTGAAAAAAAAAATTAAAAAAAAGAAAGTCATTCCTCTTACGGTCTGGGCTCTTTTTGGAGCTTAGAGGTTCCCTCCTTTGCTTTCTCCAGTGCCTCAGAGCCTCATCTGGTCCACACACCCTGCACCTTCTACGGTTCCCTCGGAAAACCTTATTTCATTACTTGTCAATCAGGCGCTGAGGTGTTACGGGATATAACCAACACTTAATCGTTTATAAGATCTCTTACTGTTTCGGTACAAAGGCATCTATATATTTTATATGCTTTGTTAGGCTCCTTGGGAGCTGTTCTGGGTAGCAGGGGCCTTATCAAAGTCCCAACATACCAACATTTGTAAATTGCAGTAATTTCTTCTATATTCATGGATTCTACTTAATTTTTTTTTTTTTTTTTAATTTCAAGAGTCACAGTTTTAAATACCTTTATCTTAGACTTCCCATTTTGCCCTATATGCTAGGAGGAGGACATTGAAGATAAGCAACATTGTCCTGCTGATAAGTCCCAAGGTTTAATTTTGAGGACTGATTTATCCTTCTTTCCCAGGTCAAAGCTAAGATCAGCATGCTCTTCTAAATCGAATTCATGGGTTGACACTTCCTGACTGGAGTCTTTTCCAATCCATTTAAAAATTTTTTTTCAACGTTTTTTATCTATTTTGGGGACAGAGAGAGACAGAGCATGAACGGGGGAGGGGCAGAGAGAGAGGGAGACACAGAATCGGAAACAGGCTCCAGGCTCTGAGCCATCAGCCCAGAGCCTGACGCGGGGCTTGAACTCACGGACCGCGAGATCGTGACCTGAGCTGAAGTCGGACGCTTAACCGACTGTGCCACCCAGGCGCCCCAGCCAATCCATTTTAAACTTATGCTTAAAGGCCAAAGATGGCAATATTATTGTTTCTCGAAAGGAAAGAATAATGGAAAGGAGGAATGTCTTATGTTTTGTGCGACAGCTTAGCTAACATTCTGTGGTAATTGCCACACTCACTCACTCATGGAGGCCTTATTAAATGCTCATTGGATTTGAACTACACTGAACTCAGGTCTAGATTTGAGTAATCAGAATTTCACTTTCCCAGCTACGCTGTGTGATTTTTGAAATCAGAGTGTTTTCCTGGCCACGTCTCTGCCAAATAATGTAGCAATCAAGGTTTTGGGGTCATGTTTTTGTTCCCAAATCTTCTCAGTATATTAGTCTCATCAAGTAAATGTCATTTACTCGATAGGCTCATATCTGGACTTTAATTATTAGAAGTGGGGCTTCTCTGGCACCTTCCCCCACTCCACAAAAGCTCTTGGAGTCCAGAAGAAAGTTATTTGCACACCTCCAGGCTGCAATACGAGTTCCTCAAAGGCCGCAGTCGTAGCTTGTCTCCACATCATCTTGAGGAGACGTGACTGGTTAACACTGTTTACACTCTCTGGTCGATGTTGTTGTGTGTATTTGACTGGGGTGTCTAATAGGACTCTAAACAATTTATGTCATTTTGCATTTCCCATGGTTAAGGTTTCCCAGCCCAGAGAGGCAATATTTGCAGCAGTGCGGTTTTCCTTTAGGGGCATCGACCTTTGTTTCATGAAGATAGTGTTGTCTCAGTATTTAGGTTCATCTTCAGGAATCCGGCGGGAAGTTTGAAAACAGCGCTTGCTGAATTTCACCCATGCTGTCTTGTGCTTCTCTTTGTAGCACATTATAAGATAGGAGACACGTTGGGTAGGTCAAGAGATTTTGACTCTTCTTATGCTCTATTTAGCAGCACACAGCTATTTGGTGTATCACTGGAGACCAAAGCTACACCTCGTTTCAGAAGATATTGACATTTTAATGGACCCATAGCATATCTATCTATCTATCTATCTATCTATCGTCTATCTGTCATCATCTAGTATCTATTTATTTTCCAAATCCATACTGACAGCTCTTGTCCTGGTTGAAGATGAACAATAATAACATTTTGAGCGGAGACAATAATAAGGAAAAACTCCCAAAGTACAAACTTGGGACACCTGGGTGGCTCAGTCAGTTAAGCGTCCGACTCTTGATTTCGGCGCAGGTCATGATCTCACAGCTCCGTGAGTTCGATCCCCGCATTGGGCTCTGTGCTGACAGTGCCCAGGCTGCTTGGGATTCTTTCTCCCTCTTTCTCTGCCCCCCCACTCCTCTCAAAATAAATAAATAAACATCTACGAAATGTAAAAAATTAATTCAGTTGTAAATTCTGAAAGGTTCGTAAAGATGCACCTTCCTGCTTCGGTTTCTGTTTTCCATTAATTTGAGAAGGACCCTGTACTGGGATAATGGAATGAGGGAGGGGGTCGTGGCTGGAGGAGGCATTGATGACATTCAGCTCCTTCAGTGGCCCTTCGCAGTTTTGAGTGATGGGAATTCCTAGAAAACCAGAGCATACCCATGTTCAAATATCACTACTCCAATTTACCTGAAAGCTAAATATAAATTTAAAATTGTTATGCCTTTGTTACTGTGCATAACAGCATCACTGCCCCCTTTAACACATTGAAATTTGGGAGCTGAATTAATGTCTCTACTCATCAATTTCTCATCTTAATAAGGGTGGTCAGATTTAGCAAACAACTATACAGGGCACCCAGTTCAATTTGAATTTCAGATATAGAATGGATAGTTTTTGAGTTTAAGTATATTTCATGTAATATGTTCACAAATATTGCATGGGGCATACTTTATACTAAGGTATTGTTGTGTATCTGAAAAGTCAAGTGTGAATGTAATTTTCTGACCACTTTAATCTTCATGTAATCAAGTAATCCAATCAAAACCAGTCTCCACTCCCTCTTCTCCTGGTCACCCTCCGATTCTGAAATTTTGAATGAACAAAGGATTACTTAGAGCATCATGCCGAGAATCCCACGAATTCTGTATTATTAGCATCTGCAAATAGCGGTAGAGGTCTTTTAAAAAAGAGAGATATAAAAAAGGAAATCTGACTTTTAACTACAGCAATTCATATCTACAACCCTCTCCCAGTTCACCCTAACTCAAGTCGTTAGCACACGATATTTTGCAGGTGGATGGGCCAGCTGTTGTTATCAGGATTCAGGTGGGGATAGAAGGACATTTACAATTTTTATATCAGTGCTTTTGCAAACCCAGATAAGTAAATATGTAGCAGCAGGTGATGCAAAGAACCAAGGAAAGAGTTGAAAACAGACAGAATCTCATCATTTAAGCAAATGTAAACTGCACAATCTAGTCTGTGGTGTAAAATTCCAGAATATAGTGCCTACCATTTGCTTTTCCCCAGGCGGGATATTTTATATCTTTAGAATGCAGATATGTGAGGTTTATATTACCATACGGTGTCTTTGCAAATGGGCCATCCGGGCCACTCGGAGGTAGCAATGTGTCCACCAAAATGGTCAAATTACTAAATTATCCTCCTGATTCCCACATTCAGCCTCATTTTCTGAGTCATAAGTTAGAAGATCACAGCCACTACTTTTGAAGTTTCCACTGTTAAGTGTCCAGACCGGAGGTACTCAGGACTGTACCTCCTACCAAAATGCAGTCTATAATTACTTCAGAGATACCACTCAGGCCCTGCTCGTCTTCCATCAGAGGCCTGGGATGTTATTGTGTTTTGAACTTGAAGGCTAATGACTAAATCCCCTGGCGGAGCTGCTTGGGACCCATGGTAAAATTAAACCGTCGTGTTGTAATACCTCTGGAACTGGGTTCAACTTCTAACATCTGTTTAATGATGCATTCTTTTTGAAAAGTTGCTCATTTGAAGTCTTTTCCAAAAGCAATAAAAATCTCTTTCAATTTCACTCTCCACTCAGAGTGAAGCAATTTTTTTCCCCCTTTCAAAACCAAGTCTAATCTTTCCAAAGAGCCTGTGGAGGTCCGGAAATAGTTCCCGTGGAGTTTCAGTTTGTTCAACCAGGACTCTGGGGGGCAGGGTGAGTACAATGGTGGAACTTTCCAAATGAGTTGTTGGCCGAGATGCTTTGATGTCCATGTACACTTGAGCAGGACAAGTGAATGATTCTGTTCTCACGGCCATTCGTAGTTGGATTACCTCTGGGACGTGAGCAGAACCTCAGGGAAGGTCTGAGAGGTAAAAGCCTTATTAAGTGTCGTGTGCATGCTATAAAGCCTTCGTTCACCTCCCATTAGCTACCAAATAATGTACCAGTGCCTTAGCCTGACTTGAAGACCTCTGAGGATGTTCCGAGTTGGTCCACAAAGACATTTCAAGAAGGCCCTTCATTGTTAAGGGTTGCTCTGTACATAGCAGGGTGTTTAGCATTCATGGTCTTCTTGTCACTGTGACAACCACATGTTTCCAAATGCTTCCCTGGAGTTGGTAATGTCCCTAGACAGAACGACCCTTTCAGATTATGGCCTCAGTTTACCATTTCCACCTATTATTCCACTGGGTGGTCCTATGCTTTAGACGTCATATTTACTACTTGCTGCCGTGAAGATTAAAGGGCATATCTTTCTCCACCTTATATTATAATTACGTATTTATATGCGCATTTTTTTCAAACTAGACTTTATTCGCCACATGGACAGAGCCTATATTTTCTGTTTTGGATTAATGAAGGAATGAAATAATGAGCATTTTAGATTTTTTCTTTACCTAAAGAATGCTGATTCATTTGTTTCATTTTAATAGGCTGATGGGGATTTGGGATTTACCTTTAAGCTTATTTAGCAAGTCACTTTTTTTCGCGTAAGCCGTCAGCTTCCGGTTACTTTGGCATTGATGGACAGTCATGAGTAGAATCATCTATTCTTTGTTCTATTATTCATTTTCATATTCAGGACACAATGTGTTGAATAGCCAGTGGTCACCTGGGCGATGACAAATCGAAGGTAAAAACAGACAGATTAAAAATTAGAGGGAGCCAAAACATAAGAGATTCTTAGAAACTGAGAACAAACTGAGGGTTGATGGGGGGTGGGAGGGAGGGGAGGGTGAGTGATGGGCATTGAGGAGGGCACCTGTTGGGATGAGCACTGGGTGTTGTATGGAAACCAATTTGACAAATAATTTCATATTAAAAAAAATTAGAAGCTAAAATCCATAAACCTACCCTTTCTTTCTTTGGAAAAAATCTGGATCGTGGGGAGTTCTGTCACTTTGACCTGAAGGCTAGCAGACTCAAATAGCTTCAAGAGAGGCAGGGAGGCCCAGAAATGCAGCTCCTTCATGGAAAAAAAACAAAAACAAAAACAAAAACAAAAACAAAAACAAAAACAACAACCTTTGTCATTATTCCTTAAGCGGTCAACCTTTACAACCGGGCTTATCACAGTTGACAGAAAGTTGGAGGAGAAATATTTTCAAATTCTCTTGGGCCCTGAGACTGGACAGCAGGTAGACTACTCCGTGGCAAAGGAGCTGAAAGTTTGAGTGACGAATTATCTTTGTAGAACATAAAACAGGGCGCATTTCTGTCATCTGTCTATCTACACTCACTCCATGTCTGCAGTGCTCATTTTCCTCTTCTTTATTAGGAAGGGGGAAGTGTAGAAAGTCACAGGGTTCTGGTTCAAGGGGAAGGGAATTAAGTGGTGAAATTAGCCTTAGACATGCCCTAGGGCTTATGGGAAATCTTGCTGGAAAAAATTTTTATAGCTTTGATGGTCAAGCTTAATTAAGCTGATTTCATGTTTATATGAAACCCACATAATGAGGTGAAACTTTCAAAGAAGTGCCAAACTTTGACCAGGCCATAAACCTGTTTTACCAGCTTCTTCATTCGCTAACTTAAATGAATAGAAAGAAAACCAACATTCTTTCTGTTTGCTCCTGGCAATTTGGTCTGCCCGAGCTCAGATCTCCACAGATCGGTGGTGAAGGCGATACTTCCTTGTTTGTTATACCTTCCCCACTGGTTTGTACTCTGTGCCATGGATGGAGATAATGTGTGAGCCAGAGCAAAGCGAGGACACAGCAAAGGGTGTAAGACATGTGTTATGTAATGACATGTAGGCTATTTAAAATGAAGGTCATGACTTTCCAATGCGGAAGTTTAGAAACAATGGGTTAAGAGTTTGCGTAAGTCCTGCCCCAACCTGATCTCATTACAACAAATCATTATGCCAGATTGACTCGTTTATGATCCTGAAACGTAATGAGCCTGGATGGATGGATGGTCTCCCGTTAATCTTATGGTCGTTACATGTCAGCATTACTCTGAAGCAGAGTTTCTCAACCTTAACACTAGGGAGACTTACTGGGCTGGATAATTTTTGGTGTGTGTGTGTGGGGGGGGCTGTCCTGTGCATTATGGGATGTTTAACGTCATCCCTGGCATCTACCACTGGATAGAGTGGAAACCTCTCTTCTACTCCCTGTGAAGTGTTGACAATCAAAAATGTCTCCACACATTGTCAAATGTCCAGGAGGTGGCTGGTGGGCAAAACCCACTGCTTTGAGGTATATGGCCCTTAAGAAGCCTTTGCTAAATAGAATGAGAGCCTTAGAGAAGTTACAAAATCTACCTCTGCGGTGTAAAGATCTGTATAATTAGCCACCATTCACTGTCTTCCCTGCCACGGCCAACATTTAGGTAGAAGTTAGTACAAAACAACAAAGAATACTCAGTCATCACTTTTTTGAAGCGGTAACAGCCCCTAAGGGGGATACTGACCAAAGTCAAGTGAATAATAAACCATTACATTGAAATTTGAATATAGAGTAGGTTCCATTCACAGATGGGCGTGTGCTGTGAGCTGAATAGCACGTATCAGCAAGTCCTCGAACAAAGGTCACAGCCGAACAGATGCGGGACACTGAAGGTTTGTTTCTGTGTGTGGCTGTCACACAGCTCATCCAAGATTGTATAATAAATTATGAACGGGTCACAGATATTTTGAGGGTCAGAGCCTCCAAAAGATAAGGAAATTCTCATGCTTATTTGTTTGTTTCTCTCTTGGCCACTTCCTAAGAGGATGTAAGGTTTGTTTGTTTTTTTTTATAATAAAAGCATAATTTATAAATTTATAATTTTTTGACTTTTCCTACTCTCCCTAGGGAAACTCATCCAAGCTTGTGACTTCAACAATCACTTCTACGTCACGACTGATTTTTCTTCTGTATCCGAAATTCTTTTTTTATTGAGATATAATCCACACATCATAAATCGCACGTAAATTCCCAAACATAAATGACACACTTTTAAAGCGTATAGTTCAGTGGGCTTTAGCATATTTACAAGACTGTGCAGTGATCGCCGCTATCTAATTTCACAATGGTTTCATCACCCCCAAAAGAAACCGGTGCCCATTAGCAGCCTTTCCTCAATCCCTTCTGCCTAAGCTCCTGGCAACCGCTATTCTACTTTGTGTCTCTGTAGATTTTTCTGTTCTGGACACTTCCTCTAAATAGAATCTAACTATATGTGGCTGCTATGGTCTGAATGTTTGTGGCCTTTTAAAAATCATGTGTAGAAACCCAACCCCAGGCTGATGGTATTTGAAGGTGGGACCTTTGGGAGGTGAACAGGTCACAAGGGTGGGGCTCTTGTGAATGGGGTCCCATTCCAGAGGGACCCCAGGGAGCTCCCCTGTCCCTTCTACCACGCGAGGACAAAGCTAGAACTCAGTCATCTAGGAAGTGGGCTTTCACCAGACACTGAATCTGCCAGTGACTTGATCTTGGACTTCCCAGGTTTTAGAACCACACGAAATAAATAGTTGTTGTTTATAAACTACCTACTTTATGATACTTTGTGACATCAGCCTGAACAGACTAAGCGAGTGACCTTTTGTGTCTGGTTTCTTTGACTCAACACTGTATTTTCAAGGTGCATTCTGAGCTCAAGACCTATTTCTCCAAGCATTTGTTTCACTGACCTGCCTAAGCTTTACCCTGCTTGGATATAACTGCATACATCGCTTGGCCCTCAAACTAGTCCTGTTCTCAGTCACTGGTGCCCAGGCACCCAAAACATAGGCCTGGAGACTCTGTCACAGGAATCTTTTTTTCCTCACTGACAATATCCAACCGATTAACAAGCCTCATTCATTGATAGTGTCAGTGCCTTACTTCAGATTCCCCCTACTCCTCCCTCGACTGATTTATTGGCCCCATAGCCAGATATTTTGTTGTCAGGATCACCACCTCCATCCATGACCTATAACCCTTCTGCAGTGAACTTCCGACGGTCCCTCGCTTAAATTCCTCAGTGGTTGCCCTCGGCCCTCTGGCACTAGGCTAACCACCTCAGCATGGCAGACCAGGACTCTTCCGATTTGGCCCTTTCTACTTCTCCAATCTGTTCCCTCACTTCCGCCCCCACCCAACCTTTGACCCACATTTTGGCTATGACACACCTTGTGCGCTTTCTCGAATGCCCTGCGTCTTTTACCTCCATCTTGGTCTTAGCATATGCTGTTTCTTTGATCTGGGATGATCGGTAGCTTCCCTTTTTTAGGAAGTTTTCTCTCATGTCCACCGCCCTCAGGCCGCACGGGAGCTCTTCTCCCAGGGAGCCCCCAGGGCTACCATAACGAAATACCACAGAGTGGGTGGCTTAAACATAGGAATTTATTTTATGACAATCCTGGAGGCTAGAAATCCAAGATCAAGGTTGGGTGGGTTGGTTTCTTCTGAGGCCTCTCCTTGGCTTGTAGATAGGCGTCATTCCCACTGTGTTCCCACATGGCCATCCTGGTCTGTGTGGTCTGTGTCCTGATGTCTTCTCACAAGAACACCAGTCACATTGGATTAGGGCCAGCTGAATGACCCTGTTTTACTGTAATTATATCTTTAAAGGCCCTATCTCCAAATAGAGTCACGTGCTGAGGCACTAAGAACAAGTAAGTTTTCAATATATGAATTTTGGGGAGATACAATTCAGCCCATAGCAGCCTTCCATTTTTCCTTTGCCAACACCCTAGTCCTTAAATAGAGTCATGATAAATATGAGAATAAATGAAAGGGTATAAGAGTAAAGATCATGGGGAAGAAAGTGATCAGGAGGAAGGAGGAAATAGGGAGAAGACAAGAAAGGTATACATAAGAAATAATACCAGAAACCCAAGGTAATGATGTTGCTGAATCTTCACATTGAATTTAGTGCTGGGCTCAATTCTGACTTCCTGAGGCCCGAGGAATAAAGGAAAACATTAAGAATTACATTATACACTACAAGAGATTAATTTAACTATCAAGACTTAATAAAATTTAAAGAGATACATATATTTTATAATTTTAAATTTCCTCCTTATCTTTGAGGATACTCATTTCTACCATTTCCTTTTGGATTTTTGGATGGTGTTTAAATTTAGAGAGCTAGAAAAACTCTGTGTTCTAGGATTTTTAAAGTTAGTCATAACACTTAATTTCGGTTATTTACTTGGCCAGGTGGGAGAATAAAAATAAGTGGTATTTAATGTAATTCAGTATAATTCATTTCTAAAAACAACTTTATTATGCTTAATATAAGCAGGATTGTCGCCACATTTTCCGTTTCCACCCTCAGTATGATTAAATCCTCCCACTGAGGATTTAACATTGACATTTGAAGGGAATTGATAGAAAACTAGATCTGATGCGAAACAATTCTTTAGCCTGTGCTTTGTTTTCAGGAAAGAGCCCCTCTATAAGGTTGCGTCTGATTGAAGAGCTCGGCAAAGATCTTTGATTTTGAGTGCCATTGACAATGGGCACCACAGACCCTTCAAAGTGGTCTCGTGTGACACCTAACCCATCCAGCGCTAAGCTTTTTCCTCCAGCAGATGTGGAGGCTGGACCGGGATCTTTAAGGACACAAGTCTAGTTCCGTCATTGTCAAATTTTATGGATCTGACATCACTATCAATCATTATTGCCAACACTAATTGAAGAATTAACACATGCCCTGGCTGTGCTGAGTGAGCACTTTATGTGCATTACTTCATATGACGCTGATCGCAAAATGAGGTAGGTGCTATGATACTTTTGCAGATCAGATGACAGGGGTTTAGAGAATCACTAACTTACAGCTGGTAAATTGAGATGCTTCCAACTGAATGCTGGTCCTGTGGTTTTGTAGTTTGGTTATAAGCTCTAACCATTGTGTATTACCACCCAGCTTTTTTTAGAAAAAAATTTTTAGTATTTATTTATTTTGAGAGAGAGAAAGAGAGAGAGAGAGAGAGAGAGAGCATGAGCAGGGGAGGGGCAGAGAGAGAGGGAGACACAGAATCTGAAGCAGGCTTCAGGCTCTGAGCTGTCAGCTCAGAACCCGACGTGGGGCTCAAACCCACAAACTGACTAGCCGAAGCCAGCCGCTCAACTGACTACCCACCCATGTGCCCCTACCACCCAGCTTTAAGCATTTGCTTAGTACTGGGCTTTAGACAGGGCTTGTTAAAGCAGAGTCTTGTAAAGTGTGTCGCATCTACCAGGGTGGGGAAAGGATCTGCAATGACAGAACTTTTGAGGTCCGGATGTCAAAGGCCTCCTGAAACACATCTGAGGTCCAAGTTGAGATCAGTCGGCTTGCTGCAGAAGGGAGATTCACGGAGGATCTGTGAAGCATCCCGGTCAGAGGGAGTGGGGAGTCAACTACTATGGAGTTTGGGCTTGTGCCAACTGCTTCTAAGAAGGAGCTGTTATGGGTTGAACTGTGTCCCACCAAAAGATATGTTGATATGTTAACCCCTAGGACTTCAGAATGTTACCGTATTTGGAAATAGATTTTTTTTTTTTTGCAGGAGAAAATCAAATTAAAATTAAGTCATTAGGGTGAAGCCAAATCCAACATGACTGGTGTCCATATAACAAGGGGAAATTTGGACATGCGTGGATGGAAGACGAGATGAAGACACACAGAAGACAGCCAGTGACCGGAGTGAAGCATCTACAGACCAAGGAATTGCCAAGGGTTGCTGGCAAACACCAGAAGCTAGAAGAGGCAAGAGCACAGCTCTGGTGAAACCCAGTAGCCTCCAGAACTGTAAGAGAATAAACATCTGGTGCTTTATTTTCTTAAAAATTTTAAGCTTATTTATTTATTTTGAGAGAGACAGAGAGAGAGAGAGAGAGAGAGCCAGCAGGGGAGGGGCAGAGACAGAGGGAGAATGCCAAGCAGACTCTGAGATGTCAGCACACGGAGCCTGACGTGAAGCTCGAACTCACAACCTGCGAGATCATGACCTGAGCCGAAACCAAGAGTCAGACACTTAACCGACTGAGCCACCCAGGCGCCTCTAAATGTCTGTTGCTTTCAGCCCTGAATCTGTGGGACTTTGTTACAGCAGCTCTCGGAGACTAGCGCAGGGGTTGAAGGAGCCGAGCTCAGTTTGGGATTGTTGTTACTGAGCAACTTTGTTAGCAAAGTGAACTTTGCTCAGAGGATGGGAGCAAGAAGGGGGAGCTGGGAATGTTAATCGTGAGAAAGTACTGGTCATTTAAAACAATTCTTAAAAATTTTTTAAAGTTTTTTTTTAAGTTTTTATTTTAATTCTAATTAGCATAGAGTGTTATATCAGTTCCAGGGGTACAACAAAGTGATTCAACAATCCCATACATCACTACGTGCCCATCACAAGTGCATTCCTTAATCCCCGTCACATATTTAACCCATCCCCCATCCACCTCCCCTCTGGTAACCATCAGTTTGTTCTCTATAGTTAAGAGTCTCTTTCTTGGTTTCTTTCTCTCTCTCTTCCTCTTTGCTCATTTGTTTTGTTTCTTAAATTCCATATGTGAGTAAAATCATATGGCATTTGCCTTTCTCTGACTTATTTCACTTAGCATGATACTTTCTGGCTCTATCCACATTGCATATGGCAAGATTTCATCCTTTTTTATGGTTGCGTAATATTGCCTTGTGTATAGAAACCACATCTTCTTTATCCATTCATCAGTTGATGGACACTTGGGCTGTTTCCATAATTTGGCTACTGTCGATAATGCTGCTATAACCATCAGGTGCATGTAACTCTTCGAGTTAGTGCTTTTGTATTCTTCGGGTAAATCCCAGCAGTGCAATTGTTGGATTGTGGAGTAATTCTATTTTTAACTTTCTGAGGAAACTCCATACTGTTTTCCACAGTGGCTGCACCAGTTTTCATTCCAACCAATGGCGCATGAATGTTCTTTTTTCTCTGTATCCTTGCCAACAACTGTTTTTTTTCTTGTGTCATTGATTGTAGCCATTCACACAGGTGTGAGGTGATATCTCATTGTAGTTTTGATTTCAATTTCCCTGATGGTAAGTGATGATGAATATCTTTTCATGTGTCTCCTGGACGTTTGGATGTCTTCTTGGGAGAGATGTCTGTTCGTGTCTTCTGCCCATTTTTAATTGGAGTATTTGTTTCTTGGGTGTTCAGTTTTTTAAGTTCTTTATATATTTTGGAGACTAACCCTTTATCAGGTTATTTGGATGCTAACTCTTATCATTTGCAAATATCGTCTCCCATCCCATAAGCTGCCTTTTAGTTTTGTTGAGTATTTCCTTCAGTGTGCAGAAGCTTTTTCTTTTGATGCAGTCCTAATAGTTTATTTTTGCTTTTGCCTCCCTTGCCTCAGGAGACCTATGTAGAAAATAGTGGCTATGGCTGATGTCAAAGAGGTTACTGCCTGTGTTCTCTTCTAGGATTTTTAGGTCTCACATGTAGGTCTTTAATCCATTTGGAATTTATTTTTGTAAAGCACTGATCATTTAGAAGAAAGAATTGTTGGCCATTTTGCAGCTGTTTTGTGGCTTTGCATAGGTTTTGTCAGAAATATTGATGATATTCTACTAGGAAAATTCCAGTCCTATAGGAGCCCCAACAGGGCTGATTTTCACTTTTTCAGGTTTTATCTTAAAAGTGGTTGGGGCGCCTGGGTGGCGCAGTCGGTTAAGTGTCCGACTTCAGCCAGGTCACGATCTCGCGGTCCGTGAGTTCGAGCCCCGCGTCGGGCTCTGGGCTGATGGCTCAGAGCCTGGAGCCTGTTTCAGATTCTGTGTCTCCCTCTCTCTCTGCCCCTCCCCCGTTCATGCTCTGTCTCTCTCTGTCCCAAAAATAAATAAACGTTGAAAAAAAAATTTTAAAGTGGTATATTCATGAATTACTCATTTATATTTCCTGTTCTCAATGAATCTTTTAAGTCGTGTTCTTAAAAACATCTATATTCCAAGTGTTCTTAAACATTTCTCTACCTGAGTTACAGAATGAGTCTAAATTCAAATCGCTGCAAATGGTAATATAAAGTTTCCTTTTAATGTAATTTCAGCTAAAGAGAAATCTGGAAGACACATTAGCACAGTGGTCTCAGGTGTGGCAAAAATTGTGAAGGTAGAGCCCCAATGACTGAAGCTTGAGAACAATTATGTGACAGGATTGCTTACAGGTTTCTACTGCTTTGAAATTTGTTTTAATGTTCATTTATTTATTTTTGAGACAGAGAGACAGAGAGAGAGTGTGAGCCAGCAAGGGGAAGAAAGGGAGTGAGACAGAGCATCCCGAGCAAGCTCCGTGCTGTCAGCACAGAGCCAGATGCTGGGCTCGAACTCATGAGTCCGGAGATCACGACCTGATCTGAAACCCAGAGTAGGGCGCTTAACCGACTGAGCCACCCAGGCGCCCCACTCCTGTTTTGAAATACAAAGAAAAACTGGATTTTTATCATACAAATTCATTTTCAACTTTTGAGAACATATATATATATATTATATATATATATATAATATATATATATATATAAACCCTTCTACTTGTTTAGGTGGAGATTATAAGGATAGAGAACAAGGACAGAAAAATCACAAGCGACACCACTTACGAGAACAGGAATTAATTCTTTCCAGAACGTTAACTTTGTTTACATACACTCAACATAAAAACCTGGCTTTTCTTCCCTTTTCTTTTTTTAACTTTGTTATAAATTTGTGATTTGGTCTTGGGCTAAAACAACCTTGTCTTGGGCAAGAAACTTCATTTTAGGCGAAACATGACGTAAAATAAGTTATGTTAACCTAGATAAATGACCAGTTTTCCTTCTGACTCAGTGATAGATTTCTTTTTAATTCTAAGTTTCCTGGAAGAACCAAAACATTCCTTTTGTGCTTTATACTGCAATGTGAAGCAACTATAATATGAAGTCATTTCTCTCCTAAACTCAGCTGCTGAGCTTGGTTGCAAGGGTGGGACGTGAGAATGTCCCCTTTGTTAAAGACTGAAGTCTCTTGACGAGAGTCACGTAGGACAAGGTGCAAGGAGATTGGGAAGACAGTTGTCGAAAGGGCGGCAGGCCCAAGACTCAAGTAATCATCTAGGGCTGGCCCAGCAAGGAAAGGAGTCCTAAATTATGATGACAAACTATGAGCAGGCACCGATGGGGCACACACATTCAGGGAGGCAGAAATTGCATGCACTTGATTCTTCTGATTTTTTCCTTAATTTTTCTTACAACCTCTTGATATCATTAGTTACGCCCTTGAATCTGGAAGCTTAGGTGTCATCAACCACAGGTAAGTTCTGACTTGGAATGAATCAGATTTGTCTTCATCCCTCACATGCTCTAACCGTTATGTTACGTTTCTAATTTCAAATGGAGCTCAGTGATTAATTAATTTTTTTCATTGTTTTAGTGGGGCACAATTTGCATACAGTTTAATCTCACCTTTCCGGCAAATCAGCGCAAGCAAAGAAGCGTTTCTCGAGAAATCTCGAATAGTCGCGAGTTTCTTTGTTCCTTTGTAGTCAATCCTTCCCCAGCCTCTGGCAATCACTGCTTTGCCTTCTGTGCCTCAAATTTTGCGTTTTCCACTCGTGTAAATTGAATCACACAGTACAGCCTTTTGAATCTGGCTTTGCTTTCACTTAGCCTATTGCATTTTGGGCTTATGCATGTTTCGACAGGGTTCAAGAGTGAGAAAAAGAGTACGGCTGAGTAGTGTGTCAGTGTGTATGTCCACGGTTTGTTTACCCGCTCGGCAGGTGGAGGACATTTGGCTTTTGGCAATTATAAATAAAACTTCTAAAAATACTCTTGTGCAGTTTTTTTGAGTGAACATACATATTCATGTTATTTATTAATTGTTAATATGAAATACACTTAAGTCGATTAAAAGCAGCAGAGACTCTGAGTTATTGAAGAATCTGTAACAGCTTAGTTGGGAAAATGAGAAGCAGATAAGTGACCACCTTGGGGAGCAGGGAGACCAGAGAATGTAATCAATTCAGCTTGTATTTCTTAGTTGACAACTGGGCCTGCAAGCATTTATTTTGGTAAAACAGAATTTTGGAAGTATACTCTTAAGTCAAAGCAAAGGGAAGTGTCTGGGCAGGCGAAGGGAGGCCCTAGAGCAAAACGTCTTGTGCAAAGAAGGCAACCACATGGTTTGGCAAAATACATTTTATTTAACGAATCCTCATCACTGCCTGATGAGAGGATATGAGGTCAACTTAAGCAACCCTGCCCATCTCTCAATATCTGTCGCTATGTAACTCAGACAAGTTCGAAGCTGATTGGTTTGAAAGAGCTGTAAGCGTGGACCCCAAGAAGATGGGTGTAAAATGATTCTAGCCAGTTGATACTAGGATGATTTGTTTGATGATGTTACAATAAGTTGTCATGGTAGCCATGTTTTCATCCAACTGGACCCCATTGTCAACTGCACTGGTCTCAGACTAGTAGTCATGATTCCAATGCCCAGAGTAAGAAACCTCAGTGAACCAGATCCCTACATATAACAGTTCTTTAAGATGTGCTTTCACTCTTTTCTCTATTTTCTTGGGTTTCCAGGCAGTCTTCTTTAGTTTCTTTTCATATGTCAATGCCTACATAGTCACTTGTGATTCACTGAAAGCCGAGGAACACATTACTCATAGCCTTTCTTTGAGACCAAAGGCAGAGGAAAGATTACTTCGAATTATGGTAGAGCAAGTCTGAACCTTTTGTTTTTCCTATCAGCTACAAAGCGTAGACTGGAGCCACTGTCCTGAGTTCAAACCCTATGTGGTGATTACTTGTTTACTAGGTACCAACACGATAGGTTTATTTCCTTTCTCGGTGAGTGTTTTTGCTCCTAAGAAAATGTGTTTGCTATCAATTGAATCTTGCGTCTTCAAGTTGCTTTGTCAACTGGCCTGTAATTTGCTTCCTTAGCTTTACCTCCAGGCGTTTGTTTGCTCTCTCAGTTTGCCTCTGAGGAAGCTGAAACGGATGCCCGTTGTCTTGCCATGCCAGGATCTCTTCGAACATCTGTCCAGTCATCTGATCATCTCCTTCCTCCTCCCACTCACAAAATCCCACAGAGACAAATCTTGCCCAGGTTTGCACATATGGTTGATGCTCACAGCTTGGAAGTGTCCAAGCTACTTAAGATTGATTTTCACTCTCATGCAACCTCATTGTTTTGCCCAGAGATGAAAGCAAGGTGTTAGAAATCCCCACATTTCCGGGTTGTTAGGTCACCTAAGCATTAGTTCAACCCTAGCTGCTCCATTTTGAGTAGAGGAGTATTGCATGAAGGAGGACAGTTCAAAAATATCCACCTTAAAATTTTAGAGGGCCCAAAATGTACTTTGGGTGCCTGGTTTCAAAATTTCCTTTGAACTTTTAAAATTCCATTTTAGGGGATTGTGTGGTTACCAAGTCATTTCTAAAAACAACCAGAAAAGTAGTTCACGGAACTATCCAATTGGGAAAAACAAGTGCATGCATTTTGGACATGCAGGCCCCCAGTTGGATGGAAGTTTTAAGGCGGAGTTGTTCAGGAAGATGCTGACGCATTTTGCACACTCTCTGTAGCCACTGGAACTGTGACCGATCCTTTGACTCCACCCGGCTTGTTACGGCAATATTTGGAGGGAGGCTTAACTAGGAATTGTGAAAAAAGATAAAAGGATTTCTTTGGGAATGATGGAACTCCACTTTTTGTATCTCCGAGGGCCCATCTAACATGCTTTCTGGTCCATAGAATTTTTCCAGTAAATTGATTTGAAACAGAATTAACTTATGGGATGAGAATAGTTCACCACACAGTTAACTACAGAACGGTTATGCTGTGAACCCGACATAATGCCTATAACGTTCTGATAGGAACTTCTAAGCTCCTCAGCCAAGCAGGGCTGGTGAATTCTTGTACTGTTTCTTACGTGATCCATATACTCCTGATTCTGGTCTGAAGGGTCCTGCTTCAGACTCTGCTTAGGTCATTCTGTATCACAACTGACTGGTGTACATATATAGATATAAAAATAAGTACTTTGAAGATTTTGAAAGATATTCAGAAGCTGCAGTCTATACTTCTGCCAAAACCAACCCCCCCCCCCCCCCCACGAAGCCAAAGTTCACCGTCAATACAGAATTTTACCATTGCTTTCCAAGGGGTTTGCTCTCCATCCACCATTCTGCAAAAACATTCACTGCTGTTATTTATCACCCCAGAGACGGTGTCGTCCCTGATGTGATGGTATTGATCGTATTGCAGCTCTTCTCTGCTTATCTGTGTCTCTTACTCAAAGGCATCGTGAACTTAACTTACTTGGTAGTGATGGGAACCATGTTCTTAATTTTTCTTCTTTTGTTGGGAAGAATAACTTGAACCCGAAGACCAAGATGAAAACATTCTCTGTAGTGCAGGCAGTCATTGTGTGATGCTTCCCTGTAACACTACACCATCCTCTACACTTCCTACTTGCCCTCATTCCACACCTCCACTAAGTGGGCAACACCACATTCTTAGAAATGGCCGCTGTTTTCTCTTCCAAATGTATAAGACAGAATCCCAGCAGAGAAGAATACGCTGGCATGGGGAGGTGGCATTTGTAGCTGGATTTTTCCCCCCAGATGCCTATGAAAATACTCATAATACCAATTACAGAAAGTAAAATGTTACACAAAACTTCTGGGCTGGCAAAGCATAGGACTCTTAAAAACTGAGAACAAACTGAGGGTTGATGGGGGGTGGAGGGAGGGGAGGGTGGGTGATGGGTATTGCGGAGGGAACATTTTGGGATGAGCACTGGGTGTTGTATGGAAACCAGTTGGACAATAAATTTCATATATTTAAAAAAAAAAGGAAAATAAATAAATAAATATATAAACATAAAAAAAATAAAAACTTAAAGAATTAAAAAAAAAAAACCAACTTCCGGGCAGGCAGAGAGAAGAAGCCATCGTAAGGGCTTTTCTTTCTTTGTATAAGTTTCAGAAACACGGAACATAATGATGATTTTATCAACATGTTCTTTCTCGATAGTCCTCACGGATTGATATTCTGACTGGTTGGTGTGGAGTTTTGACCCTAACGTAACCCTCGGGTTCCTGCTATTTTTCTGTGGAGTCATCTTTCAAGTCTATGCTATGTCTATGCTTTCCTGTCCAATGTTTCCACTTTCCACTCACACCACGCACACAGCTGCGAGCATCCCAATGTGCTTTGAGTGGCAGTCTCCTCCTTCCCCTAACCCCCCATGGGCCTTTACTGGGCCCCACGCCCTTAGGCAGCTGTAGAAGCCCAGCAGACATGGTGTCCAATGTTACCTCACAGGGGAGCTATGTCCAAACCCAGCGGGTCAGAAGGGAGACATTCACACCCATTTTTTCAGTCAGAAGACCTTAAGTGAACAGTTCAACATTTACCCTCATAAGTAGGGCATCTGTAAAACACGGTGACAGAATTTATGACGGGAAATACGAGGAAAAAGTCGACAACTTTGGTGCCAGAGTGAGGAGGTTTCTTCACACGCAAGGGGGGGTGGGGCGCTTTTCTACGCTCTTGTCATGCTTTCGAAGTGTTTTTGGGTTCTCGATGGGCTGCAAACAAAATCACAAGCTAAGTGTTTTGGCGAGAGCAAGGGGCCAGATGGAATTCAAGAGTTTTAGTGTCTTTTCATAATTTTTTTCAATAACTTATTTGATCCTGAGCAACTTCCTGTGAGATTCATTTTCCCCAGAATTGTAACTGGGGCACTTATTTGAAAGGCAGATTGCTTTCTCTGTTAAAGAAGTTGGAAATACATCATATGGCTTTTAGATGTGTTTTAAATGGCTGGGGTTTTGTTTTGCTTTGTTTTGTTTTGTTCTGTTCTGTTTGTTTTTTACTGGTTTTGCTCCGCGTTGGCCCTGCTGTGTGGGATCTATGGGTCTTCATGGCATTGCATCATCTTTTCTCTCAGAGCTGCCCCTCCCTTTCCATTTAACACCTCTCCTCCTCTGTGCCAATCTTTTCTGCAGTGATGTGTATCGAGGTTTAAGGACTCTTCAAGTACATCAATCATATATTCATATCGTTCCCTCCCTTGATAAGGTGAGAGTGTTAGCAAATAGGCACTCATTCATGAAATTGATTTTTAAATAATAATGGTGTGAACCCACTAGTTAAAGTGTCCAAGATAATCAGAGCTCTCATGAGTACTCCCAATTTGACTTGAGTTTATTGTGACCGACACAGTGCTCACATATAAGCATCACCTTAATTTCAGCCACAGTGAAGAAGAAACTTGTATCCCTTCTTCTCAGGTCACTTTTCTCTGGGAATGAAATCAGGATGACAAGAATCACAAATACGTGTCTTTAGGTCCCCCTCCATCCACCCTGCCCACGGCACCCCCTTAAATTCCTCCAAAGGAGTTAATTCATGGGAAGTGTTTCTACATGCTCTGAGTACAATTCTTCTTGCCCGGTGGCAGAATGATTTGCCCCCTCATTGCAGGATTTGCTGGCCATTCCTGGTGCAGGAAACAGCTCCCCCTGCATTCAGTGATGCTCCCCCTGCGTTCAGTGATGCTCGCCATATCCGTTGTCAGGAGGGCGGTCTTCTCTGGAGGAGTGAGGGCAGTCATTCTTGACTGCTGAGTCTTAAACTCTCCATGCAACAAACGTTTAAATTTTATTCCTATAATTTATACTTTTGCCCATGAATCTATGGGGGGAGGGGGTTCAAAGGCTGTCTGTACCCCAGGACTTCTACTGTGCTCAGAATGGTTCTTTCTTTCCATAACTCTCACTCAATGTGAAATTTTCTTCACCTTGCTAACTTCAGGAAATATCTTGGTTCATCTTGTACACCATCTTCTAAATATCCCATCCTGCCAATTCTCTGCTCATTCCTGAATCCAAAGGTGGATATAACTTAGATTAATTTGGCAATTCTACTATGGATAAAGAAGCTTCATCCAAGTTGTTGCCTTAGTTTCACTCTGCTTTTTAACAGGGAAATCTGGCATGTCTGTGTCAATGCTTGGCTTGGGTGGTCTCTTAGCTGAAACCTGCCCTCACGGGAATGTAGCTGAATATTCTGGCCTGTGGAAAGATGTACAGTGATTTCTGCCGAGGTGGAATCTGGGAATCACCTGGGAGTTTCTAACATTCACCCAGGACGGAGAAATCCTGGGCTA
This sequence comes from Lynx rufus, assembly GCF_022079265.1. NCBI lineage: Eukaryota > Metazoa > Chordata > Mammalia > Carnivora > Felidae > Lynx > Lynx rufus. The sequence continues at coordinate 19,214,470 of NW_025814889.1, read as the reverse complement.
GGCAGAAAGGGTCTGCTGAGTTGGGTAAGAAAAAAGTGTGGTTTTGAAAGAAAGCCATATTTTATAAATATTTTTTTAACTTTCGTTTATTTTTGAGAGACACAGAGAGACAGAGCATGAGCAGGGAGCAGAGAGGGAGGGAAACACAGAATCCAAAGCAGGCTCCAGGCTCCGAGCTGTCAGCACAGAGCCCGACGCGGGGCTCAAACTCAGGAACTGTGAGATCATGACCTGACCCAAAGTCGGATGCTTAATGGACCGAGTCACCCAGGTGCTCCAAGAAAGGCACGTTTTAATGAATATAGCCTGTTCATAAGGAAGGTGAGTGCTGTGGGGCACTTGTGAGGTCCTTGAATTTGTTTCCCAGAGCTGTGTGACAAAGTATCACGTTTCCTCTCAAGACCCAAGGGAAGGGTCTGTCTCCAGGCTTCCCTCCTCACTTCTGGTAGTTTCTTGGCTTGCAGTAGCGTAATTTTGATCTTCACATGGTGCACATGTCTTTTATAATGGCATCAGTTATAGGAAGAGGGGTCCTTCCTACTCCATTATAGGTTTATCTTAACTAATTACATCCACAATGATGTAATTAACTTTCAAATAAGGTCACAGCTGAGGTACTGGATGTTAGGACTTGGGCATAAGAATTTTGGGGGGACAGAATTCAATCCCTAATAGTCCTTTTCCTGCTCTATGCCTGGATGGAGAGCCAGTTTAAGACAGAGGTCAGACCAAGATATAGCTCCTGCCATTGCTGGGACAGAAGTATCATTTGCTCTGTTTGCTTTATGTAGACGTGACCTAGATGTGCTATTTAGACATTCTGAATTTCTGACATTCTCCCAGGCAGACATGGCTTCGGAACAAAAGACAGATCTTCAAGATACATTCATTGTACAACTAAGGGACTGTCTAAAGGTATCCAACCTCAGAGTGGTAGCTAAAAATGAGAGAAGAACAACACAAAAACAATTTTAAAAGGAGTGTTACTTGTGTTATGTGCTAACATTTGGGAACAAAATTGGATTAGGGCAGACGCTTCTAATTCAGGATTGCAAAACACGAGAAGGATTTTGCCCTTGGATCAGTGTCTATTTTGACCATAATTATGATTTGGGATACAGGATGTTAATGGAGCTCTGTGTTCTAGTGCTTGAAAGGAACAAATCTCCTGTGCACAATTATTTCTTTTAGGTCACTTCTATCTTGATGATCAGACTCGAAAATGAACAAGGCTTGTGGTACTGACCATGTTAAGCAAAGGACTCAGGAGACAAAGGAATCCACAGACTGAATTTTTCAACTTGCCATAACTGACAAGGGGGAAAATCCCGTTTCTAAAAGTGGGTTTGGGAGAACATTTTTATAATCCTGCTCTACTTCTACACGTAAATGAGTCTGTGTATTCAAAGGTGGAGCTTTCTTTTTTTAAATCAATCAATCAATTATTCATTCATCCATCCGTCCATCCATTCATGCATTCATTTTAATTTGCATCCAGTTAGTTAGCATATAGTGCAGTAATGATTAGTGGTTCATCCCCTACACAGAACAACACCCAGTGCTCATCCTAACAAGTGCCTTCCTCAATGCCCCTCGCTCATTTAGCCAATGCCCCCACCCCAAACCCCTCCAGCTTGTTCTCTGTATTTAAGGGTCTTCGTATGTTTTGTCCCCCCTCCCTGTTTTTACATTAGTTTTACATCCCTTCCTTTATGTTCATCTGTTTTGTATCTTAAATTCCACATATGAGTAGAGTTATATGATATTTGTCTTTCTCTGACTGAATATGATTTCACTTAGCATAATATGCTCTAGTTCCATCCATGTCATTGCAAATGGCAAGATTTCCTTCTTTTAGATTGCCGAGTAATACTCCATTGTATATATACCACATCTTCTTTATCCATTCATCCATCGATGGACATTTGGGCTCTTTCCATCCTTTGGCTATTGTTGATGGTGCTGCTATAAATATGGGGGTGCATGTGTCCCTTCGAAACAGCACACCTGTATCCCTTGGATAAATACCTAGTAGTGCAATTGCTGGGTCATAGGGTAGTTCGATTTTTAATTTTTTGAGGAAACTCTGTACTGTTTTCCAGAGTGGCTGCAAAGGTGGGGCTTTCTTATAATCACATTGTACTATCTCCTGCTGTTTGGAGAAGGAGAAGACCTTTCCTTGGGGCCTGACTGTGGTGTGGAAAAGAGTCTGGGCCAGGACTTGGGTGCTGTGCTCAGAGACAAGTGCCTCATGGGATACAGTGGCGAAACTTCCATCTTAGAGGAGGTGTATGGGGAGACTTTCCTCAACATGACGTTGGTTCATATGATTAAATCCCTCTTATGTTAATTAAATCACCAGTGGATGGAGGTTGTGACTTTAATTGTGGTCTCTCTGGCAGATTCATTATGAAAGATAATGGTTTCGGGTCTGATGACAAATGTGTGGCATGCTATTATCTCCTGCTTTTCTTTCTCACACGATTACAAGTGTCATTTGAGAATTGTATTGTAGATATATTTCTACTTCTTATTTGTAACACTGTCTAAAATCAGAATGCTTATTTGTTTGGGGTTTATTGCTATTAAACCGTCCTTTCACCTAAGGAGGGAAGATGGCACCATGAATTATACACCATAAAAAAATTCATTAACAGACTACGGAATAAACACGTGGAAGGAGGTGGGGAGAGACATAAGCAGACATTCTTGTTTTCTCCTTGACAAAACTCCAGACTTGGCCCATGGAGTGCTTCCTGAGCTGGGCCTCGAGTACCGCACCAACTCATCTGTTCCCACGGCCCCGGCCTCTCACCCAACACACCCCAGGCAAACTGCTCTCCTTTTGGGGTCTTCAAACAGGCTGAGGAGGCCCGACAAATAAACTCTAAACATGGTGGAATGGATCGATGAATGAGGATGTAGAAAGGGAGGGAGAAGGAAAGGGAAAAAATGAGAATAAATGGGTTTCCCCCATCGTGATTTTAAAGTTGGTGGAAACTCTCAAATTCCCAAAGAACTGTAGTTAGAATCCAGTAAGGAAATAGTTACCATATATAACTATCTACTTGGGCCACTTCACGCAACTTGTCTGGAAATTTTATATTAGGCACTGTGTGTTTTGAGTGGAGCTTTCACAGATGAATTACGGCACAATAAAAACACTTTCCTTTGGATTGTGAAAGAAAAGAAAGGAGCCTAAAAAATGATTATGCTAGGTAAATCTCCAGTATTTTTTGTCTCATCGAATAAGCTATCAAGTCTCTGTTATTACCCTTTGTGACTTTCAAGACAGTTTATGCTTTGCTGTACTTACTACTAAACAATTCGTATTTCTCATGGTGGTCCGACCACACACCCTTAACTACATTTATTTATGGAATTTTGAGTGCCTAGACTCATTATCTAGACGTTGGACCAATTTCCTTCCATAATATTTCCTTTGTTTATGTTACTGTTCCAGACTGGAAAACCAGTTCCTATTAAGTTTTCTACTCAGCCTTCACAATCTAGCTCTGTCACACTTCCTTCACAAAGCCATCTTATTTAACTCAAGAGTGGTTCCTCCATATTTGAAACTCCTGTTGCATTTATGGTTTTATACCATTTATGGATTAAAAAAATTATTTACCCGGGGTAGTTTGCCCTCCATAGACGAAAGCATTTGGGGACTGGAGCGTATCTACTCCCTCTCACGCATACATCATTCTGCCTCGGCAAGCACATGGTAGGTGCTCATTAATTATCAGAGGGTTTGTTAATTGACAGAATTGCTGCTGTGAGAACATGAAGAGCAGAGGCTTCTTTGCTGTGGTTGTGAGTTGGAGGAAGCCAAGATGTTAGCCATAAATGTATGAACCAAAAGGGCTGGTCAATCATGAAAGCTGAGACAGAAGAGAGTTCCCCCTCACGTCAGTGCTGTGATATCCAAACACCATCCAGGAGAGAGGAGGTTTCAGTGATAATAAACTGACATCGTGGCTTCACTGGCAGAGCTCTTCCTGTAGTTGGTGAGAGGGTGTTGAAGCACCTTTCACCAGGAGATACCTTTGAAGATCACCTCGCTCCTGTGTTCTGCTTGCGTGCTCTCCGTGAAACCCTCTAATAACTTGGCTTCCCATATGCTTGCTTCTCATTATATAACAATAAATAGGCATTTCGTCTCTGTGAACTTGATTAAGGCAAGTTTGCCTCTAAGGGGTGACAGAACTAATTCCAATGTGTTCAGTAAAATCAGGTGTTTTAACCTTCAAGCCAGATACCGGACCCTGGGGTGCGTGAATTCATCAAGGTAAATGTAACCTTGCGGGAACTTTCTGAGCAGCTGGCCGTAACATTTGAAATGTGAAAAGAATGTCTCCGTATAGTAATTTTCCCCGGCATCTTGTAATATTTTCTTTGAATAGAGGAAGGAGCATTCATTCCTTTGCACAGCAGCAAAGAAGAAATCCCAATCTAGACTTCTTTACAGGGGAGACAGGACTGTGTGTGTGTGTGTGTGTGTGTGTGTGTGAATGTGTGCACAAGTTCTCCTACTTGTGCTATGTCTTCTGCTCTTTTTCTTTTAGGCCAGCTTTCCTGAGCTGCAAAATTTCCTTAAAGAAGAAAGTGGGGAGAACAAACAAATCCTCAACCCATGATGAATTTAGACTTCTGTAGGATTTCCAAAAGTCAACTCAAACTCATACGAGAATCTGTCACCTATTCTTGAAATTCAGAAATAATTTTTAAAATTACTTAAACTGGGGGTGTCTGAATGGCTCAGTCGGTTAAGTGTCCGACTTCAGCTCAGGTCATGATGTCACGGTTCATGAGTTCTAGCCCCACGTTGGGCTCTGTGCTGACAGCTCAGAGCCTGGAGCCTGCTTTGGATTCTGTGTCTCCCTCTCTCTCTGCTCTTCCTCTGCTCATGCTCTGTCTCCCTGTTTCTCAAAAAAAAATTTTTTTTAATTTAAAATTACTTAGACTAATTTTCCTGATACAAAGTTAATTGCACACATATTAGGAGCATAAGGTAGCTGTGATAGATGAATTGTAGTCAACATTGGCAAAAAGATTCTGCAGCTCTCATTTCTTGAACGATTCTTTGCTCTTACTTCTTCTTTTTTAAAATATTTATTTTTGAGAGAGAGAGAGAGAGAGAGAGAGACGGAGCATGAGCGGGGGAGGGGCAGAGAGAGAGGGAGACACAGAATCCAAAACAGGTTCCAGGCTCTGAGCTGTCAGCACAGAACCTGACGCGGGGCTCGAACTCACAGACTGCGAGATCATGACTTGAGCTGAAGTTGGACTCTTAACCGATTAAGCCGCCCAGGTGCCCCTCTTTGCTCTTACTTCTATTGCTGCCACCTATCCAAATCCAGTGCAGTGAGTAGACTCAGCAAATTCAAACAGCAGGAGATCCAAAAAGTATATATTTGAGAACCGTTATGCTGTACTGGATGAAAATTAAAGTGAGACTAATAGTAAGTTTACCATCACATATGCTGTTTAACTTTCTTTTCGACTTAGAGAACAGATTTTGCCATATTAGTGTTATTCCTTTTCTTTACTGAACTTACAAAAAGCTAGAATTTGGGGTGCCTGGGTGGCTTCATTGGTTGAGCATCTCTTGATCTCAATTTAAGTCTTGACACCAGGATAGTGAGTTTAAGCCCCATGTTGGGCTCCACATTGGGCATGAAGCCTACTTAAAAAAAAAAAGCTGGAATTCTAAACCCCACATTCAACCAAAACAGAATTATTGTCTCATTACATAATCGATGAGAAGCTTCTGTGAAGAAAAAGGGTACTTCAGATGCCAGTCGTACAGAAAGATCAGTGATTCTGGAGCATTTACTCTATCGGTATGTTGGCCTGTGCCTCTGTGCGTTGCCAATATGGTTGAGAAATGATTGTCATATGCTATTGCAGGGTATTATTCTAGTAATCTCTGAGAACGAGAGACTCAATTTCTTTTAGACCAAAACTAATTTAAATCTACTTTCATTTTAAGAAGATACAGAGAGTACGAAGAAAGAAAGGTGTGAGTGACTCCTGCCACCAGGGGAGTACCAATCCTACCATAGATAGGCAACCTTGCTTCATTTGCAGCGTTCGCCATCTTATTTTATGCTTGTTTGTATGTGTTATTTCATGTAAGCATAAGAATGAATACAAACGTAAATAACCACTCCTCAGAGCAAAGAATCTACATCAAAGTGCTTAAGATATCTTTGAGGAGCACCCATGGCCAGGAGGAATGAGCATTCACAAAGCCAAGTGGAAAAAGCAAGAGCTTCTGATGAGTGCGGAGTTTCATGGACAAAGGGTAGGCGTCCTTGGGGAAGCATGAAGTGGCTTTCCAGAGGTCAGAAATGTGGATTTCTCCAACAGACAGTCTTCAAGTTGTTGAAGATACAGGTAGGCAAACTGACTTGTTCTGAAAGAAAAGTATGAACATTAAAAAATATTTTTAGGAAGATACTACTAAATCTTGAGAGAGAAACAGAAAAGGTCTAATATTTGTTATTTCTTCTCAAAAGGCAGGTTTCAGGGGCCTAATGTTGACTGTCTCTCCTGGGTGAGTACAGGCACAAGACAGTTTAGGTGAAACCCCATTCTGGAAAGTGAGTGAGAGGAAGAAGGTGACATGAAGTGAGGTAAACTGAGGGAGGTCACCAGGGCCAGCCCAGGGACTGTTTAGAATGGGGAGAGGGAGTGGTTAAAAGAAACATGTCCAGGTTTCATCTGGACCAATGCTGGTCTCTAAAAAGATAAGATCCTGACATGGGATATGGCAGCTGGTGCTCGGGGGGGCTGGGGAAGAGTGTCAGTCAGTTGGGTGTGTGTGTATCCGCGTAGGAGGGATCCATACAATTTATTAGGATTCTTGCCTATAGCACAAGGAGTACATTTGAGACGATTCAATGACTCTACAGGAACCCAGGGTCAAAGTCACGCTGACTGGAGTTTGGGATAGGCTGCTCTAATAGTTTAGGCAGAACCCTTGTCAGATGGAGTTGGACAAAAAGAAAAGTTACCTGGAGGTCAAAGTGCAATGGGCAGGCAGATGACCCGTGCTCACCCCAGCCCCCCTGGGTGCTGCATTCAGTAGCAATGAGTGTGGTTTCAGACAACACCAGCTGGTAGACCAAAGCCTAATGATTTCCAGCCCACTTTGGTCAAGACCGATTTAGAAATTTGATGACTGGATGGGTTAAACTAGCACAGGGGCCAGAGTAGGCAAGAATGAACACTGAATATAACAGATTCTTTCTTCTTTGATCAAGAAACCAAATATCAAAGCCCAACATCTGACACCTAAGAAAGTACATATGTTAAAACAAGTCAAGACTAGGTTGATTTGTTTTGTTTTGTTTTTTTGATCTCGAAGACTGCTTTGCAGAATTTATTTTCATAAGGGCAGACTAGGCATCAAGTTCTCAAGTATTCAGGTTTATGCGAAACAAAGAGAATGACCTAAGTCCCCATATTTGATGCTTTCATTGTGACAGAACTCAACAGTGTGCCTCCTATGAAACATTTTTCTACAAGCAGAAATACCCAGCTTGATAACTTATGGTCAATCACTTGAGTTGGCTCTGAACAAAATTGTGGGCGTTCAACCTAGATACTATCTGCCTTCGTTCCAGCCTTTGAGACTCAAATAAAATCAATTTGTCTCCACCCCACAAGTCCTAAGACACCCAGTGTCCTTGAACTATCTCTGAATCTTTTGCTTTTTCTATGTTTGTCTTGCAGATGAGGGTTATAGGAAGTAGGAAGTTGTTCTACATGGTGTCTACTGGGTCTGAGGTCTACTTCTTTGAACTATTTCAGCCTCTGAATGGTGTTGCCATATTTTACATACCCTCTTTGTTCAGCCTTATGCCCATACCTCTCTCCAAAATACAACATCTCTCCAAAATACAACATCTCTCCAAAATACAACACATCAAAAACTATAATATGCAGCACAATTTGAATGACTTTTTGTAGCAATGAGGGTGGTTGTATTTATTTTATCTTGCTGTCTCTCGACACTTTAGGATAGATTATTAGCCCCCATCTTAGAAGTCTTCATTCATTTTGTCACCAAGAATGTCTCTCTGGTCAGTTTCTCCAACTTCCAACATCTCACTGTGTTCCTCAGCCCCTTCTCTTTTACCTCACCCCCGCCACTTCTCCCTTTCATCTCTCAATTCCTGCTAATTTTTTAATTCAGAGATGAGTTGACTCTGTGTTTTACTGATTCCTTCCACACTAGTGCTTTTCAAGCTGCAAGTTGTGACCAGGTAGTGGGTTGAGAAATTCACTCCGTAAGTCGAAACAAGCAGTTTAAGAAAATGAAACAGAATCCAAGAGAAAATATCCAAGTGCATTGCCGATGGTAGAGGGGGGTTTTGCTACAGGTTCCATCATGTTGTGAAACATGTTTAATTCCGCTGTTGCAGGCCACGTAGTAGAATCTTCTGTCCACCCGAAAGGTGTTCTATTAAGGTATTTTTCCAAACAAATGAAATTTTTCTTTGATATATATGTTCTCAAAAATCAAACCCATTACTCATGGAAAGTTGTGCTCCACCATTGCTGCTCCTAAAAAGACTGTGGACCCAAAGTCTTATCAATATTCATATTACCTCTCTGGTACTAAGCACTTTTAGGAGGGAGTGAAGCATATGGTCAAGGGAACCAAGGGGAATGACCTAACTTTCCATATTCAGGGATTCCTCACCTAAGTACTGGTGTCAGTACTGACTAACTAGTACCTGCCCCGTCAGAGTGCTGAGAAAGAGTGTGTGTGTGTTTGTGTTGGAGTGGCAAAGTGGGTGATGGGCAATTAGGACAAAGGATGACAGCCATATAAGCAACAAAAGCTGAGATGAATGATTTAATTTTTTTCCCGTTTGTTTTCTCTGCTTTTGACCACAGGCCCAGGATTTCCATGTAAACTAATGACATCTTGGGAATGGTCCTTTTGTCTTCCATCAGGTTTTAGAAGATCAATACCCCTAGAGTTCACAAAATTTATTTCCCAATAAAACTAAAATTTCTTCAAACAAATGCACAAAAATAATTATGAAAATAACTCACAAAGTACACATAGGTGCCACAGGAAGAAGTCTTTATCTACAGCAATGATAAAAACATTCTGTTTTTCCTCACTGAATGGAACTACATGATTGACTGCCCCCGGACACTCCAGGGCAAGGAACAGACTCTCAGACTCACCATGCTTTAAAATTTCTTTATGTTCCAATCTAGTGTTCTGATACACAGAGAAAATCAGTTCTTTGTAGCTCTATTCATCTCGGGGGAGGGAATACTTTGCTGTAGAAGAGGTAAATTACTATAGATGACATTCTCTGGGAAGATTATTTCTCAACCATAAGGGATTTGGAACTATTTGTAAAGCCTATCGATAGACTGATAACAGTACCGCATTTATATTAAAATCCATGATGTTAATGTAAGCTAAGGAAGGGGAACTTTGACCAAGACGGATCATAAAGCTTTAGAGCCTAGCCCATTCATTGTACATCCGCGGTTATTTTCAGCTCACTGACCAAAAATCTTTATGAAAGTTTGATTACAAACAGTTACTGCCTATAACCAACTCCATTTATAGTAAATGCTATTTTAATACATAACAATAGACGTGTCCACTTTAGACAGATGATACGGAATTTCCAGTGGCAGCAGCAGCAATGAAGCTATTTTTCAATTACTAGGATGCAAGGCAGCATTTATTCCTTTTTATTTTTCTTGAAAGAGTACCATATGTCATTTTTCTCTTTGAGGAAATGGTTGTTGTTACTGGAGCACACTTAGTCGTTTCATGAGGCTACAAGGAATAAATTGTACATCATCTTCCCTACATTGAATTTTAATCCGTCATTAAGAAATATCGGTTTCCACTTCTGGTTAAATTGTAGGAGAACATGTTAATCAACTGGAATTTTCATGCATTGCTGGGGGATTCTAAAATGGTACAACCACTTTGGAAACAGCTTGACTGTTTCTTATAAAGTTAAATAAACATCTACCCCACGACCTATCAATTCTCTTAGGTGATTTCCAAAGAGACGTGAAAATATATATGTAGAAAGGATTTTTACAAGAATATTCATCTCTGCTTTATTCTTTTTTTATTTTTTTCTTAAAAAAATGTTAGGTCAAGGGGGTTTAGTGCTGACTGGCTGTGGGTTGTATTAGGGGATTAAATTTATCATTTGTGGCAGTATGAGAACTAGGGTGCTGGACCTCGGATGGAGGTCAAGTGGGGAGCTAGGGGGAGAGAAGAGCTTCAGAGCTTGGGTGCCAGGCAAGACCTACTATGCTTAGAATTGTGCTACCCCAAAGGGCATATGGACATTTGCCCCTCATTTTTTATTATGATATAGCTGGGGCTGTCCTGTACATGACACCCCAGAAGGTGATTTAAAATATTTAATGAGCTGTTCCTTATCTTACTGAATACCCATTTGCCCTTGTCCATATATTACATCACTCACCTATCACTAAGAGGTGTGGGGGTAGCCCAGACTTCTAAGAGAATATGCAGCCATGCTCTAATTCTGGTAGTGAGCATAAAATTTTTATTGAAATGTGTGGATAGTTTGAAACTATTTTACAAACAGGAAGACAAGAGATTTTGGCTTTCTGAGCTTTGGCCAATACTCACGTAATTGGATTCCTGCATGAGAGAGAGAAGAAAGATCAGGCAAATTCTATGGTAGGAGGATTGATGTGAGTAAAGGTGAAATCTGGGTTTTATTCTTAATAGCCCCTAACTAGAAACAACCCAAATGCCCAGTAACAGATGAATACTACTCAGCAATGAAAAGGAATAAACTATTGATACACGTAATAACATGCATGGATCTCAACAGAACTAGGCTGAGTGGGAAATAGTCAAATACAAAAGAGTACATACTAAGTTGTTTGTTTATATGAAGTTCTAGAGAACTCACACATCAGCTATGGTGGTAGAAAATCAGATCCTTGGTCACCTCAGTTTGGGAATATTGGCTGGAAAGGGACATGAAGGAACTTTGGGGAGATGGAAATATTCTGTATGCTGATGAGGGTCAAAATATATCAAAGTGTATGCTTAAAATCTGCGCACTGGATTATACATAAATGGCACCTTAATGAAGTTGATAAGAAAGAAATACCACATCCAGAATATTGAAGACATACCCAATTGTTTGTTTATTTATTGAATACCTACTGTGTTCCAGAAAGGTTAAGGATATATTGATGAACAACGCTAACGAGGACTCTACCTTCATGAAACTTATGTTCTAGAGGATGATGACGGACAACAAAAGAATAAATAATAGGTGTCTAAGATGCCAGGACATGCTGCCTGACTCCAAATGCCAGAAAGTTAAAGGTTAAAGAGCAACGGTCAATAGGGACAGGAGTAGGTCGTCTGTGTATGTGTGTATGTGTGTCTCTCAGTTTCCTTACTCCTCTCATGTGTATTCCATGCAATTTCCCAGGGACACTGAGCTCTAGCTGCTCACAGAGGTACCTGATCCTTCTATTCTCTAGTGGTCCTTCTTTTCTTCTCTCTCTCATTTCCTCACTCCCTTACTAGGCTTCTGAGATCACCTCTGAAATAAGCTATTTGCATCCAGGTATTTTGCTCAAGGTTTGCTTTTAAGAAGTTTGCTGAAACCCCGTTTATGGTTGTTTAAGGCTTCCTAAGACCCTGGGTAAGGGAAGCGCTGCGGATGGCAGAGTGGAGGGAGGGGCTATTGACATCAGAGAGTCATAAAAGGCCTCTCTGAGAAGATGACCCTTGAGTAGGGGGAAGGTCAAGGTTGGACACACATTGGGAAGCTGTCAGGACTTGGATGATATTTGATGCTGTGGAACTAGAAAGAGAGTAGCGTAGATAGAGAAGTGCTTGTGGGATGAGCTCAGAGCACTCCAGTGTTTGGCAGTTGGGAAGTTAAAAGGGACACAGAAGAGGTGACTAGAAACATCCTGTGAGACAGGAGGAAAAGCAAGAGAGAACGGTGTTTCAGTAGCTGAGCAGAGAAAGTATTTCAAGAATGGGAGAGTGATAAAATAGATCCAATGGTAACTATGGGTCAAGACAGATAAAGGCAGGGATTGGCCATTGGATTTTACAGTATGGAGGTCATTATTGGTGACCTTGCCAACAATTATTTCACTGGAGAGTTGGGGACAAAAGTCTTATCAGATGGAGTAAGATCAAAAGAGAACAGGAGGGTACAAAATGGAAAATGCCAAGATGATATTCTCCGTAAAGTACAGCTCAGAAATGAGGCAATCATTGAAGGATGAACGGGGGTTCAAGGAATGGTTTGTTTTCCTAAAAAATACAGGTGTGATAGTATGCACATGTGATGCAGGGGATGATACAGGAGGGAGGAAAAAAATGACGGATGCAGAAGAGTTGGGGGACAGCAGCTACAATTATGCCCGGGATCCAGTCGTTCAAATGAAGAGGTTAACTTGGACTGGGGCAGCGACTTCTGGCCATTAGCAATGTTAATAACTGGAGGGAAGAATTATGGTCTAGTTATAGGTGTCGTGCATTAGTGGATGGAGTGGTGGAAGTCCGGAAGTTCTCTCCCAATTAATTCTATTTCTCAGCAAGATAGGTGTCAAGTTCTCAGCTGACATTAAGGAGGAGAGGAGCTTTGGAGGTTTGAGGAGAGATGAGAGGCTGTGTCATGGATGGCTAAGAGAATGGCAGAGAACTGATCAGGTGAACGTGTGAATTTTTAGCAGCACTGAAACCAACTTGAAACCAGTGGTTGTGACTTTGACTTGAGACCAGGCAGCATGATTTGGTGTGTTTCTTCAGTGGTGGGTATAGCACGCATGGATTGGGAAGAGAACTAGATTTAAACCAGGATTGGAGTTTGGCTGAGGAAGTAAAATGCAGGGAAAGAGGCTCAAAGTCGCTGAGCTGTATGCAAGGATGATAGTAAGGGAGCATGGATGTAAGGCTGGGTAAGGAGGAAGATGAGGACATGGGGAGACTGGGATGCATTGAAAAGGTGGAAGCGTCCCTGGATTGTATAACCTGTTGGGGTCAAAAAATCGTTGACGTCGGGTAATTAGAGGGAAGAAACGAGAACAAAAGTGGGATCAGAAAGTGCAATGCTTCCAGTTGACGTATTGGAAAGCTTGGGTTACTGGGAATGACAGAAGCTAGGGTATGACCATGGGAATGACCATGAGAGTGTGGTTTGAGGATAAGAAAACAGGGGTTCGGGGAGTTGAGAGCCAGGGTATTGAAAGAGCATGTGGGTACTGAAATCACCAAGAGTTATAATGGCATTGAAGACAGTAACAATGAGCAAGGAGCTAAACCTTTAAGGAACAAAGGGTGTGAGCAAGAGGTGACAGATGACTAACAAGAAGGCGAGCAGGTAAACTACCTAGGTGTCTTTGATGCTTCTTGAACATGCCGGGCACAGAACATGCTGGGCACACTCTTCCCTTAAGGTCTTTGTTCTTTCCATTCCCTATGTCTGGGATTTTCTTTTTCTTTCTGATATTAGCATTATTTCTTTCCTCACCTCATTTAGGTCTTTGCTCATATTTCATTTGCTCAGTAAGATCATTTCTGATCATCCTATAAAGATCAACGTCTCTACCCATCCTAACAAATTATTTTCCTAGTTCCTGTTTTATTTCTCTCAGTAAGAATTGTCACCATCTAGCATCTAAATATATTTCACTTACTTTATTTATTTTTGAGAGAGAGAGAGAGAGAGAGACAGAGAGTGAGTGGGGGAAGGGCAGAGAGAGAGGAAGACCCAGAATCTGAAGCAGGCTCCAGGCTCTGAGTTGTCAGCACAGAGCCTGATGTGGGGCTCGAACTCACGAACTGCAAGATCATGACCTGAAGTTGGACGCTTAATCGACTGAGCCACCCAGGTGCCCCTCACTTACTTTATTTTGTATGTTTCCCCTTTACTAGACTCCACATAGCAGAACTATTTTACTCTGATTTGCTGCTAAATCCCTAATTCCCAGGACAGCGTCTGATGCATGGTACCTGCCCAAGAAATATTTGTTGATGCTCTGATGACATGAGCTCCACAGTTTGGGGGCTGTAGAGAGGATACAGGACAAATGTCTGGAAGCAACAGCGATGAGCAAGAAGGACACGCACCTCAACTCCAGGCTGAGACATTCAGTACATGTGGAAGACATAGAAAGAAGTCCCTTAAATAGAAGCCGCTTAAGAGGATTCCAGGGAGCACTGTTCAATGGTTTTCACTGCACCAGGGTTTAGACCAAAGGTTGAAAGGAATGCTCCAAGAAGAGCTGGGGATTTAGCTGATTTTGCTGTGAGTTACAGAGGGCCCAGGGAAAGGTTTCAGGAGATGGAGAGGGGTGGCAACTGGCAGGGGATAGAGTTGGACAGAGAGAAGTAGACTCTAGTGTGAGTGTGGTAAACTAGGTAGGGCTCTTCCTGACGGTCTTTTAGGAGATGGTGGTGACAAGGCTTTGAAGATTTGAGTTTGGGAGAGACATCAGTGTTACCAGGATCACACAGGTTTCTAGATCTCTCCATGGGTGTAACACTGCAAGAAAGATACACAGAGTCCAGGTATCCCCACCATCTACTACATGTGAATGATGTCTAATAAATATTTGTTGGCTAAGATAATTAATGGAAAAATTCGTGCTGAAATTAAATAGTTAATTCTGACGAGGAGAAAAAACATAGAGTAATTCTTTAACTCCTACGGAGTCACTAATGATAGAGTATGCTATGGACATCCACAGAGGAAATGCCAAAGAAATAAATACAGGACACAGCCCTTATTTCCCCTTGAACACTTCAGAGTTAAACACAAATTACGTTCATCATTATAGAACTCTGAATTGTTTTTAGTGAAGTACAAAACATATAACATACACAAATGCTCTTCTAGTTTTAACAGGCAAGACAGTACATTCGACTAATTAGAGTCAGGAATGTAGTCTACTTTGCATACAGAGGCACAGGAGACAACCGGTTTGTGGGTGATGATGATCAAAGATGGCCTTCATATTGTTCTTGTCCGGGCCAATTAATTGCATAGAATCCTGGGAGAGATAGTTCCTCCCCATGGTTCAGTTTGTTCTTTCTTAAAAACAGTGCTTAGAATTTCTGAGTTATTAGATGAGAAGTGCTAAAAGAGTGCCAAAACCAATTTCGGTTGGCTTTTAGAATGAACTGGAATTTGCTTCGCAGAGAGGGCATGAGCAAAGGAATAGTAAGTCTGGTTCCGGTTACACCTGGGAGTTAGTGTGGGCTCAGGGGCACCTGTGCAGAAGAAGGAGCAGCCTAAATGTCCTTCTGGTGGCAAAGACCAGGCTTCCAGCCCCCAGGGAATCAATTTACTTGTTCTATCACCGAGTTGAGGGCATGAGGAAGTCATTTGTAACTGTGTTTCCAAACTGCTAAATTGTTAAATATCTATTTTAATGGCTCAGACCGGGGGGGGGGGGGGAGGGGGGGGAAGGGGGGAAAGCAAGCAAAGCCCCTTGAAGAGTTCAAATCTGGAGAAACATTTGTCTACTAGTTCAAAGTTATCTTAGCCATTTTGGTAGCATATACAAAGTAAACAGGTCAGTCGCCTCTCCTTGAATCTCATTCCTACTATCAAGTATGGGTGTACTACCGTGACCAGTCTGGAGGGAACATTCAAGATGGCAGATGTCATAGAACCCCCAAAGTCTTAGCCATTGCCTCTACGGCAGTAGTTCTCAAAGCGTGTTCCAGGGACTAATTGGAAAGGGAAGTAAGTACCAAGAGCCAAACATGGGAACAGTGAGGTCAAACAATGTTCATAGTTATACTACAATCTTCCCCTTTTTCACTGTCTCTCTTTGAAGAGTGAAAATAGCAGTAGAGTTGCCCAGAGACTACATGTCACATTAAAAATACATTATTTACATTAACATGTAATGAACTCATTATTCTCATTTTGAAAATAAACCAATAAGTGTTAAATTTCTCTTTTAATTTCTAGTGTAAATATGGATAGGTAACCATACATAAAAGCACTCGGGAGATTGTCAATAATTTTTTTAAAGTGTAAAGGGGTCCTGAGGCCAAACACACTGGGAACTATGGCTTTCTGGCAATCTGGAATTCGTTGACAGCTATGGGACTCAGCCTTTCCCTACCAGCCTTCCCCTATTAAAAATATATACCTAAAAGCTCTTGTCTCTCCCAGCTGGTTAAATGACAAAATATGAGGCCAAAAGCCAGCTCTAGAATCAGAAGTCATAAGACTGTTTGCTTGTGCTGTTTCTCCTGGACCACCTGGGCTTCAGGCCATTGGTGTACCTGAGCCCACTGAAGGTCTTATAGCTCCCTACCCGGAGATGTATTTGTTCTCCCCACCCAAGCTCCCATAAGCCCTGGGCCTTGCACACAATTGTGGTCCTGGCCAGATGTCTTCAACCCATTGACACCTTACCAATCATGGGTAAAGAGAGAAGAGAACCGGGGTTGGGGACAGAGGTAAATGGGAAGATGAGGGAAATCCCATATGCCTGTGGCTCTAATTGTCTACACCTGTCTACCTTCCCTTTGCCTTTGATATTGGGAGGTCTTCTGAAAGCCTAATCTGTCTCTAGGGTATATGTTTTGCAGCTACGTTGGGATACGTATTTTTGAATGAATAACATTCAGTCCTCAGACACATTTTTCTTTTAAAGTTTAATTTCTGTTTTGAAAAATTTTTAATGTTTTTATAAGTTATTTATTTTGAGAGACAAGAGACAGTGTGGGTGGGGGAGAGGCAGAGAAATGGAGAGAGAGAGAATCCCAAGCAGGCTCCACACTGTTAATGCAGAGCCCAATGTGGGGCTCAAACTCACGAACCGTAAGATCATGACCTGAGCCGAAACCAAGAGTTGGATGTTTAACCGACTGAGGCACCCAAGCACCCCCACGTTTGTTTTGTTTTCTTTTTTTCTGAGCTGGAATATCTGCCAAATGCCTCTTCAGTTTGGACCCAACCTTCTGGGTCTAATACCTCTACAGGGATGTGACCTACTCACCCATCATGGACTCATTTGAAAGTTCTTTGCTGTTTAATTTGACTTGCAGCTGGTGAAATAAACTTTTTGTTGCTGTTGTTGTTGGCGTTGTGGTGAAGTTCAGAAAGGTTCCTCTTAAACTGTGATTTTTTTTCCCCTCCCATTATTTAACTATAATTTCTGTCGAATGTACAGTAACAATGAAAAAGAAAGTTCATAGTGAACGTCCATTTTTCCGCAGCCTAGATTATACCACTGTCCTAATTGATGTATTGCTAATCTATCTATCTACCCATCCCTCTAGCCAGTCGTTAAATAAAATTAAAAAAAAATTTTTTTAATGTTTATTAGAGAGAGAGACAGAGAGACAGAACGTGAGCGGGGGAGGGGGAGAGAGCGAGACACAGAATCTGAAGCAGCCTTCAGGCTCTGGGCTGTCAGCACAGAGCCCGCCGCGGGGCTTCAACTGAACCACCCATTGGGGGGGGGTTCGACTGAACCACCTAGATGCCCCTAATTTTTAATTCAAACCTTAAACAATCAACTCTACAAAAATGAATTGAAAGCTCTTTTTAACAAAGAGAGTTTCTGGGTGGGAAATAAAATCTGGCCTAGTAAATTTTTGTCTGAATCACCTAAACCTTCAGAAGCAAACTATTGTTATCAAAACACGCTGGAAATTTGGCCAAGGATGGTACACTTCGGCACGAGCACCTTCTTTCCTTTTCTTGGTTCACAGTGAGGATCAGTATATTTACGGATTTTTTTTTTTGTTTTCTGGAAACTTCTCAGATGTCTTAAGCTATGGAACCAGTATGAAAAAGTTATTAGGAGCAGCTGAATGGAATTTAGGCAAGAGGTGAAGCCACTGGATTTTCCTGAAGAAAAAAATGGCTCCTTTCAAATCTTTAAAAAAATATATGGATCTTGGAACTTGGGTTCTGCAGTAGGAATCAAGTTTATAGGAAAAGAAAAATGATTTTCTACTGTTCTTCCTTCAAGGTTTGGGAAGATATAAAGTTGCAGGGAATAATTAGAGCCTATTCAGTTCATTAAGGTTTATCTTCTCTTAATATTCCAATTCCCTTAGGACTCTGGTTACCGTAATTGTTTTTTGAAAGATCGCCCAGCATTTGAGTTTTGCTATCTTTTCCCGGCAACCTATTGTGTACACAGTAGCCCACGATTTTTCTACAATTAAAAAAAGTTCAGAGTAGCGGGGACCTATTTTATGACATCCGTTTCAAGTGTATTTTTCCTCATTTTGCAATTATGCTTGGAGCTTTCTTATCTGTCTTTTGAAGAAATAGTAACTGTGCTTGGCATCAACCAGGCTGGTTAAGACTTTTATACAAAAATTAATTTCCCTTGAACTGTCTTTTACAGGCTCTAAATTTCAGTTTTTATAGTTTCCCTGTATAGTTTTCCCCTACACTTTTACTAACAGCGTTGTCTCCTTTTAAAACTTAAGAAAATGAGGTAAAAACCAAAAGAGATAGTAGTCAGGACAGACCATCAATCTCCACCACTTGTCTGTCGGGAATGTGACCTCCCCTCACATCCTGGATCTCACTTTTGGGTTTTTGCACCATTACATTTCTGGCTTGGACCTTGGCAATTCGAGGGACTCACGACATTTTCTTCATTTCACTGACATAATTTCAGGTGCCAGTGGTCATTGGATCCCTTAATGTGCTGTATTTTTATATTCATTTTTTTGCATGAGACAATCTGAAGTTCATTTTTTACTATTCCATTTCCTAGAAAAGTCGTTTAGATGGAAATAAGAACTCTTCATCCTTCAATAATTGTGACTAGGAAGTCATATCAGCAAGAAAGTACTTTCCCACCTAAAGTACCGATTTCAAGATTCCATTCACGTTAAACTGAGCTCACTGGATAGGAGAGGTGATTTCAATCTCTCTCCCTTGTTTGGAAACCTCATATTTCTAAATAACCCAGATCTGGCAAACACTTAAACAGGAAAGTCACAAGATATTCATTTAGGTGGCCTTGTTGTTAAACTTAGCCTATAAAGCGAAAGAAAATAAATTGCCAGAAGACATGAAAATTACAGTGGCTATTTAACTATGTGATAAATATAAAATATATATTCAGTCGATGTGTCTTAAAAATAAGAGAGCTCTTTACCAATGTCTCAGTTTTTTTTTTAAAAAAACAGCATGGATCTGGCTTTCTGATTCTTCTTTCTGAACTGATACATAACCCCTGTTGAGAGAAGTGATTACCATCAGACCACAGGATATGAAAATTCTCTGGCCAGCTCTGATCTCCAAGTAAGCAACCTCTTGTTGCTAATTTAATAATTGCCATCTGCCACCTTATTGGTCATTTACAAAGCAGGATATTTTATTATTTGTTGAAAAACGAATGCTGTTTCTTCTTAAGGGAGCAGCATAATAGAGAAACTCATTGGACTTGGAGTGAGGAGACCAGAGGAGCATTTTCATTCTGCCGTGGCATGCAGTTGTTGCACGGGATCTCCCTTGGATGGTTCTAGTCACAATGGCCTCACAAGCTCCAGCTGAAGTAGGTAGAGGTTGTGGCTGTTGGCTCCTGGGTCTGCTGAGGTTATCCTGGGAAGGAGAAGTAGCTGTTCCTTGTCCACCTTCTGTAGTGGCTTCCTCAGTGGTTTCAAGTATCCATAAAATAAAAGGTATAGGGGCTAGCTAATCCCTCTACTTCTAAACGTCTTCCTTTTTCTTTTCTTTTCTTTTTTTTATCTTTTCAAAATGGCTTGGTTTATATGCACCACTCAGTTTGGGTTTATGATGAATGCATTTTGTAAAAAGACCATTTTATCTCCTGACATCAACTCTTGTCCCTTAGAAAACACAAAAAAAGCACTTCTCTCTGTTTCCTTTGGCTAGACCTGGTGACTGACAGAGTGGAAGTATTTCTACAAGTGTTTCCAGGTGCCATATGTCTATGAACTCTGATGTAAGCAGCCATTGTTTAACATAGTATTTCTAAAGTTGATTTGATTATGTGGTTGATGGAATATAAAAAGAAGTATCTTTTCTCCCAGTTAAGCTACACAAATTGAACTGGACAGAAAGCTCAAAGCTTTCAAGAATATATATTTCAGCTCACGGTAGAGACAGCAGTGGAAGGGATGGAGGCTGGAAATGGGAAGGACAAATCTTCAATAAGTTTTCATCTTTAATTTTATGTCTGGGCCAAATGTCCACCTTAAAAAATCCTGAGGTAATGGACCCTCCATTTCTACTATTTATCCATGTGACTCCTCATCTGACAAATTTATCTCTGTCAATTCCAGAAGCTGAACTTCCAGTCTATTTGAACCTGAGCTTGAGTGTCTTGATGACAAGTGACTTCTTGATGACAAATGAAATCAAAAGCATTAGCTTTTGCAGGAAAGGGATCTATCATGTGCCTATGGAGAAATTTTTCATTCTGATGTAGCATATAGTTGCTGCTTTGGTTTTTCATTGGATGATTCTGGCAATGTCTTCACAAGTTTCAGCTGAAGTAGGTAGAGAGTGAGGCTGTTGAGGACGGGGTTTGCTGAGTTTATCCTAAAGAGTTGACATAGAGGTTCCCCACACTTGAACAACTGAAGGAGAGTTTGGAGCTTCTAAAGAGCACTAATGATGACCACAGTAGGGAACCGTATTATATAAAAGGAAGGAAACCTGAGTTATTGAGGTAAAAAAAAATCAATCAAGTGCTTTATGTGCTATTTTCCAGAATTTTTAATACACAAACTGAAGAAAAGCAATCATTCTCTACGATTTTAGAAAAGTATATGACTGAGAAGAAAAGGTTGTATCTGACAGGCAAGATGGCAACTTTTCCACTGTTCCTGTTGGGCACGTCACCTTCTTGGTTGTTTTATGGGATGCTTTTGTGCTGTTGTATGCCATCCTCTCTTACTTTGGCCCTTGATGAAAGAGATAACCTGGCACAAGGTTCTGGGAAATGACATTAACTGTGGATTTGTAGCATGTGTCAATAAAAGTATCCTCATTTTCAAACACTGTCCTAAAATCACTTCCTTGAATTTGAAAGTTGAAATCTTTCCAAACTACATGCTTTAGCTGAGTAAGCAGAGTGAATAAATAGGCATCCAGCCAAATGCGCTGTTATGGATAATGAGCAGAAAGTGTTCCGTTGCTGGGACAAGGAGGCATGCATTCCACTCCTAGAATTGCCCTTAGCGGTTTGAGCGTGTGTATGGTTGTGTGGGTGGGGGAGAAGGGTGAAGAAATGTGAGAGGATAGTCAGGGAAGAAGAAAAGAGAAGAATCATGAATACAAATTCAACCTCGTCTTGTGGGAAGAGCTTGCAAATGATGGATGCCATGTATGGACCATTCTGAGCAGCGAGTAGCATTTTTTTTTTTTTTAATGTCATAGCAGTGACTCAAATGTATTATTCTTGATTTGAACAGAGATATCAAAGAAACTCAGTGGAGGGGCTAAGAGAGAGACCATTTCTGAGGAAAATAAACAGGTGAGAAGGCAATTTAATGAGCTCCTTAGCATGAGGGAAGGAAGGTAAGTGGTTAAGTGAAAGAAAAGATTTCAGTCAGCTAGTATGCCTCATTTGAAAAAAGTTTCCAGTTCTGAAAACGCTCACATTGGAAGGTGAACTAAAGGGCATCTGAATGCTGTTCAATTCAGCACCGAGGTTTCTATAAGGACTAGGAACCTGTCATTTTAATCTGCATGGTGTTCTCTGTTCTTTTCTATAATTATATTGTTCTTCAAAGAGGAAGCCAAGTAGGCTGGGGAGATTTCTCTGAGAAAGAAAACCTGAGCAATCTCCACAGGGATGAATCACTTACAATGAAAGAACCCTTGATGGTGATTTTCAGATCATTTCACTCCATCACAGAATATTCCCTTAAGAAGTGACATGAGGTATTTAAATGGTTCCCTTAGGTGGTATGGCTCCCCTCCCAAGAGGTGACTTGTGTGTGGGGAAGAGTTGAGAGCTGAGGTGAGAAGTAAAAGGGAGCAGAGTTAGAAGGTGGGGTATGGTCTCCCCAAAAAGGCTTCTCTAGTATCTCAGATGAGAGGGTTCTTGAGGATCAAGCAAGTAACTTCTGACGGCTGAATATGCTCTCCTAGAACTGCCCTGGGGAAGGGAATGAGGACAGGAAAGGCAAGGGTGAGGCGGGCTTCTGTGTCCCATTTATAACCACCGCAACTCTGCTTGACTCTGCTTAATATTGAACTTCTCTGTACAGTTCCACACACCAAAGGGTTGAGAAGTGTGGTGGATGCCATGCCACGCACTGCCTCATCCTTAAGGGCCTCAGTACTCTTTGTCTCAGCTGCCATGGGAGTTGGCTGCTTGCTGACCACTCACAGCTGAGTCCCTCTCCGGGTGTCCATTCCTAGACATAGCCCACGTCTAAGGACAAAGACACAGCCCCAGCCTCAATTCAGGAGATCACAGAAGGGCCAGCACCCCTGGGGACTTGGCTGTGGTCTGCGTGGCAACTGCTCACAGTTCACTGTCTTCCTTTTTCCAGGTCCTGCGGCCCTCACTCCCTTATAGATGTTGCTCCTGAGGGTACCTCCCCGGTACACCAGCTGCACACACATCTCCAGCTTTGAAAGTCTGTTTCCCAGGAAACCTGGCCAAAGACGAGCCGCTGAAAGACACGTGAGAATGACTGGACCAAATGATAGCGGCCGCTCTTTGGCTCTGTGTACGTTTGCTCACCCAGTAAATATTTCAAGAGAACCTACTATGTGCCAAGAGTTACATGATTCAATAACTGTGGCTGGAGACATCAGAGGACTTTAGAGTCTTCAGGGTGGATTGATTACACTTGAATTTCTCCTCGAACTCTTTGGAATCATCATCCATGTATAACCTTAGGATACTGTTTGCACATTGGTAGCCTGTAGGTCAAATCTGCTTATAAGTGGTGTTTTTGTTTTTGTTTTTGTTTTTTTTTAATGACCCATAAAGAGGTTCTAATATTTTGATTTAGTCACAAATTTAAAAAATAAGGTGATTTCACCTAAAATCAAAATTCTGGCCGCTTTTAAAAACAGAACACCTGGGGCGCCTGGCTGGCTTAGTCAGTTAAGCATCCAACTTTGGCTGAGGTCATGATCTCACAGTTTGTGAGTTCAAGCCCCCTGGTGGGCTCTGTGCTGATGTCTTGGGACCTGGAGCCTGCTTTGGATTCTGTGTCTCTCTTTTTATCTTTCTCTGCCCCTCACCCGCTTGTGTTCCCTCTCTCTCAAAAATAAATAAACAAAAAAGAGAGAGAGAGAGAGAACATCTGGCAACACAAGACCTACGTTCTTGGAAGAGAGCCATCGCCTGAGGCTAATTAATGGCTATTTTGAAAACTAGTACCTGTTCTAGTTTTCCCCAGTCCCCACTGTGCCCTATTGTATCATCGCTGGCCCACATTGCTTATACTTCCGCCTAGGCCTCTGTAGCTATTCAGATTTGTGACCTTTCTCCCAATTCTAGGTCCACAAGGGTTTCTCTCAATCTCCAGACTGATCTCAGTGACTCTGGGGCAGAAGAGATTTTGGCTTATCCCTTAAGCCTGTCCTACCCATGTGAGATGGTCTCAAAAGTATTTAACATTCTCCTTTTGAAAGAGAGCACAGCACTGGAAAAAAAAACCGCTCTTATTCCTCTAGTTTCTTCATTCTTGAATAGTGCTTTTTAAGAAATAGTCATTCAGTGTGCACATCACATTAAGCACAGGGACCATTACAGAATTTGTGAGGTGAATCTATTCTCCCAGCCGCACACTTTCCTTCCGCAGCTGAGGAAGCCGAGAGAGGCGGGGTGTTTCCCCAAGTGGCAAAGGTAGGACTGGATCCCATTTCCTCCCACTCAGGCAAGTGCTGCGGCTCCAAGCTGTCCTGACTCTGGCGCTTTATCTCAACACAAATGAAGACGCAGCAGGCGCTCAGCCTTAGAAGAGGTTTTGCTGAGAGAGACAGATTTCTTCTGGCAAAGTTGAGGACATTGACCATTAGCTGGAATGTTCCCAGCGGTCTTTGGCACTGAGTCCAAGTCAAGTTGGGTTAAGAGACTGAGCCTGCGAACAGAGGAGGAAAAATGTGTGCTGTCAGGCAAACCAGGTGGGGGTGAGGGATTCAAGGTGCTCAGGTGAAATGGGATGGCCCCTTCCTGTCCCCATGTCACCAGAGACTGGTGTGGAAACGAGGCCTAGAACTCTGTCTCCTGTGTCTCTGCGGAGACTCCCCTCCTGCCCCTCAGTATAAATGACAAAACTAACGATAGCATACGCTGTCTCTTAACAACGCAAATTACCCGTGTTAACTATCTGCCTCGAGAACATCAAGACCGTTGTCATGATACCCTTCATCCTTGCTCCTAGCAGTCCCCACAAGACACACAAGATCCTTATCCCCAGACTTGAGTCACTAAGCTGGTGACGCTGTTTCTTATTTCACTAAGAAAACGGGAGTATTCCAAAGGTAATTTCCATAAACTTTTACCAACACATTTACTTTCCTCCCTGCCCTTGGGTCTTCTAATCAGACCTCCTC
The DNA here is from genome assembly GCF_022079265.1 of Lynx rufus. NCBI lineage: Eukaryota > Metazoa > Chordata > Mammalia > Carnivora > Felidae > Lynx > Lynx rufus. The sequence goes on along the minus strand of NW_025814889.1, from coordinate 19,189,907 downwards.
TTGGAATAAGGAGGACTTTTCCCAGCTCCTATGAAAGGTCAACCCATTCGCCTCACTTACTCAAGGACATTGTTCCTGCGACGATTCCTCTCTGGTCTGCATCATCAGCTTTTCTGTCTCCACACTTCCATGTTATTATTTCTTTTACCTTAAAGAATAATTTATTGACTCTATATCTTTTTTCACCTACTGCCTATCTTTCTCCCTTCTTTCTTCATTATAATATTCCTGGGACTTGTCTTGATGATTAGTTTTATGTGTCGATTTGGCTGGGCCTATGGTTGATCAAAAAATTACTGTAGATGTTTCTGTGAAGGTATTTTTTTTTTTAGATGAGATTAATAGTTAAGGCAGTAGACTTTGAGTAAAGCAGATTGCCCTCCATAATGCAGGTGGGCCTCCTCCAATCAGGTGAAGGACTTAATAGAAAAAGACAGGAAGGAGAGGGAACTTTTCTAACAGACACCTTCAGACTCTAGCCATAGCATCAACTCTTCGCTGGGTCTCCAGCCAACTGGCCTGCCCTGAGGACTTTGGATTTGCCAGTCTTCACATTCACATGAACCAATTCCTTCAAATAAATCTCTCTCTCTCTCTCTCATGAACACATACCTATTGGTTCTATTTCTCTGGAGAACCCCAACTAATACATTATCCATATCCATTATTTCTACATTTTCTCCTGGTTTCATTTATCCCTACTCCAATGGCCTTTGGCCTTCATTACTGCCCTAAAAGTCTTTCTGACAAAGTTTCCAATGATCTTCCTATGGAAAAACTTGAAGATCAATTCCTTGTCTTTATTTCTCCTACTCTCTTAATGACATATACTAACCACATCCATCTTATTTTCCTTATCCAGCCTCTTGATTTTTCTTCTACCACACTGGTTGCTCCTTCTCTGTCTCCTTCACTTGTTACTTCTCCTTGTCTTTCTAAGTCCATTGCCCCAGGACTTAGTCCATAGACCTTGTCTCTTCTCTATGTCACTTCCTATGTGATCTCACCCAGTCTCGTCTGGAATGCTCCCAAATTTTTATCTTCAGCCTGGACATCTCCCCTGGAGTACTTGAAGCTTCTATGTAGAAGTCTAAGAAAGATCTTCAAATGAACACATTCAAGACCAAGCTCCTGATATTTCCCCTTGCACCCAAAGTGGTCCTCTGGATATTTTCCTGGATATTTTCCTTTTAGTTGCTCCGGTCACAAATTCTGATTTCTCCTCGACTCATCCCTTTTTTCTCACATCTCACACCCACTTAATTTTTCCTTGTCTTCACAGTAGAGATCATATTTTCTCTACTGTTAACATATACACAGAATTTCATACTGTCTCACCACGTCTGCTGTCACCACCCTGATGCACTCTTCTAGCATCTTTGGACTATTTCAGTAGCCTCTGAACTATTCTTTCAGCTTCCATCCACTCGGCCCTGTAGTTCTATTTTCAACAGAGTACACAGAGTGAGCTTCTGAACTCCCTGTCTTAAACTGTGACACCACCACTCTGGACACATTCGCCAGTGCCTTCCTACCTCACTGGAATAAAAGCCAAAATCCTTACCATGTCCTAGAGAGTCCTGTGTGACCCAACAGCTCCTTACTTCTCAAACCATTTCCTACCTCTTTCCAGCCGTTCTTCTCCTCAGACACACCAGGCACTCTGACTGTGCTGGTCCTTCTGTCTGAAATGCCCTTTCCCAGATACCAGCGTGGCTTGCTCCCTTACCCCTTTCCCATCTCTGCTGGAATGTCCTCTCAGCGAGGCCTTCCCTTACCTCCCCTCCCCTCTCTACCAACCCCCCTCTCTTTACGCCTGTCCATTACTGCCACTTGACATACGGTACATTCACTCGTTTATTTTGTTGCAGATCTTCCCCTACTCAAATGTGAGCTCCATGAGGACCGAAGCTTTGTCTTTTTTCCTTACTACTTTACCTCCCAAACCTAGGGCAATGCCTGGCATGTCATAAGTACTCAATAAATATTTTCTGAGTAACAAATGAAGGTCATTTCTATGCATATTATCTGAAAGGGGCTAATTATCTGAAAACGATGACCATCAGCACCGCTACAGAATTTACATACAGAACACATGTCTGAAAGTGTATTCATCTTAATGTATTTTTTTAAAGTCACAGTCAGCTCATTTTTGATGCTTAGAACCTTCCAGAACGTACCAATTACCTTGTCTCCCTATCGACAACAGCCTGTTCTTTATTAACCTCTGGAAATTTCTTTCTTTTTAAAAATTATCTTCAAATGCTTCCATGATGGTGCCTTCAAAATTTTGATCTGTAGTCATATTAGGTCTGAAATACACTGTCCTTATCTTTGGACAACAAAGCAGATTATATGCCTTGAAACCCTTTATCTAGGTCATTTGCTAAAATGGCTTTCTAAGTAAATAGCAGTTGGGACAAAGGGTCTGCTGTAACCAACGTGTAGCCCTGAGAGCGCAATGAGAGGAGGGGCCCAGGGATCCTGAAGGAATGAAGCCCAGCCTTAGACAAATGTCACAAGGCCACAAGTAAATAGAAATCTCCCAGAGCAAGGACGTCCTCCATGCTTAGGAGAGCCCCCAGCAAAGGCAATCCGTCAAGCCAGGCTCACTAAAAGGAGGAGACCCAGTCCTTGAAGAGCTTTGCCAGAGGTCAGCAAACACAGAATAAATCCCAGACATGGTAAATTGGACCACTGACAAACAGACACATTTCAACCGGAGATAAGTCTGCAAATTGATGAAATGTAATGAAACCCATAATTAGAAAAAAAGAATAAGTAGGCAAAAATGCCTACTCCCAGGAGGAGCAAATTGCATTTATCCCCCCTTAGAAACGGTTATTCGGACATTATTATCTTTCAGAAATGGGTTTTCTCGAGCCTCGGGCAAAGGTTTTGCTTAGCTTGGCCTCACAGAGTTAACCCTGAGCTGCGTTCGCTCTCACTGCCGTGACCAGATAGAAACATTTATTTTTAAAGCATGGGGAATGAGTCTTCCTTGACAAGGCACAAAATGGTTACTCCAGGGTCTCCTGAGATGAGCACCAATCCGACCTAAGAGAAGACTATCCAGACATATAGTTCATTATGTATTTCATTACAAACATAAAACAAATGAATCGGCTCTTGAGGAACTACGTGATTTTACCTAGCTGACAGATCAACTGTCAATCAGTTGGCAATCAACTCTCAGATCAACTTTGAATCCTGATTTGTTCAGTTTCTCCGTTTCGGCTTTTTACTTAAAACACTGAAAACATCTACAAGCTCCTTGCTCTGTGCCTGTTCCTAACACTCATCTAGTACTTATTCTCTCTTTTCGTCGAAGCATCTCAGAAGCGTAGGCTACACCCGCTGGGTCCATTTCTACCTGCTATTCATTCCTCAGCCATTTGCAGTCTGACTTTGGCTCCCCCCACCGTCCTGGAATCATTCTTGCCGAGATCACCAAGACCAACTACTTGGTGAACACAATGGAGAATTTTTTTCAGGTCTTATTTTACCGAAACTCTTTGGTGCCTTTAATGTTATCGATCATTTCCATCTTACCCCAACCCTGTGGTCTCTGAGAGCTCAGTTTCCTCACGTCTGACCACATCTGCTTGGCCCCTGCTCTTCTTGTGCTGCGTATTTTCTATGGGTGCCTTTTCCCGTTCATGGGCCTATAGTCCCTTCTTCTCATGAAGTGGAGATAACAGTGGAGAGTGACTTCTGTATTTGTTCTGAAATCAGTTCATGGAGACAGCTTGCTGTTCATAATGAAGGAGAACCATAAAGTCTAAAAAATTCCTTTAAAATTTTCCTCTTCTAGAAATTTCCAGGTTGCCCTCTGAGTGAATCACACTTGCTCTGGGGCCCCGAGACTGTTTGGAAAGCTGACGAATCCCACCTTCAGGCACAGTGTGGGGACGGCATGGGTATACCTAAGGTAGTTTGCAGCATGAAACTTGGTAAGAAATAAAGGGAGAATGGAATGAAACTCTATGATAGTTTTCTGCCTCTTATTTTGCTGATATTTCTGTTCCATGATTATCAAAAGAATCTAAGTGCTGGCTTGCCCCAAAGAGGGAGGCATTCTCAATTTTACCAGATTCTAAGACACGGCATCAGTTGATTTCTTAGCTGAGAGTATTGTTCACTTGCTATCAATTTAAAGCAGAAAGCAGAGATGTCACTGATTATGGGGGTCTCCTCACCCCCTCCCTTCCTGCTCCCCAGCCACAGGGGCCTTTCAGCTAAACCATGCTCTCTTCTACCACAGGGCTTTTGCACATGCTGTTTCCTAAGGCTGGAAACCCTCCTGCTTCTTCCCTAATCTACGTCCATACCGAACAAATTGCTATTTAACTACAAATAGTTAATTATCGTTTATCCTTCAGATTTTAGTACAAATCTTTCTTCTCCTGACCCTACATGTGGCCCACTTTCAAGAGTCTCTATTTTCCTTGATCTCTTAGGACCACGTATCTTTTCTTTCCTTCATAGCATTTTGCTCCAGTATGTGATAAAACAACCAATTGGATTGCTATTTGATTAATGTCTAGCCTCTCCCCACTGTGGTGTGAGAATGAGGAAAGTGCAAGCCACCTTCGTTTTTTCCAAAATATTTTCACCACCACCAGTCTTTGTTGGTTTCATTCTTTATTTTTCTTGTTTTTTTTCTCACTTAACATGAGCTCTAGCTTCTTAACAAAATTCTAAGTGCACAATACAGTATTATTAACTATAGGCGCAATGTTGTACAGATCTCTAGTGTTTAACTGTAACTTTATTCCTGTAGAATAGCAACTCCCCCCTGCCCCCCGCCCTGCGACCACCATTTTACTCTGTTTTTATATGTTAAATAGACATTTCTTTGAAGAAGACTTGCCCAGGGCTGACAGACACATGAAAAGATGCTCAACATGGCTCATCATCAGGAAAATGCAAGTCAAAACCACAATGAGGTATCACCTCACCTTTGTTAGGATGGCTAGTGCAAAAACAAAACAAAACAAAACACCGAAAACCAAAGAAGCCAGTGTTGGTGAGGATGTGGAGAAATTGGACCCCTTCTACGTTGTTGGTGGGAATGTAATTTGGTGCAGGAGCTCCTCTGGAAAATGCTATGGAACTTCCCCCCACAATTAAAAATAGAGCAACCATATGATTTGGGAGGCTCACTCTTGAGTATGTAACCAAAAAAATTAAAACCAACGTCTCAAAGCCGTATCTGCACTCCCACCTTCATTGCATCATTATTCATTACAGCCAACGTATCGAAACATGTCAGACACATTTGCTTTCTTTCACTGTTTTTGTTTGTTTGTTTTGTTTTTTATGAGTCACTCGTGCCTCTCACTGTGCCTGCCTACACGCGGACAGCACTCAATAAACAGTTGCTGACTTAATGAATAAATGACTGAGCTCAGCGCTGTCTTGACCTAGCAACTTTTCTTCACTGCAATCCTCTCTGTCTGATGCGCATTCTCCTCAGCGGACGAAAAAGTTGCCATCGCGCATTACGTGAGCTCTGGTCTCTGACAACCCTGTTGGAGAAGAGTTTGGGGGGGTCATTTTGTTTTTCCTCACATTCTCTTGAAGTGCGTATGAACAGGCCTCAGAGGATTCCAGTTTTTCTCTAATAGCCTATTATATATTTCTAGTGCATAAATTTGCCATCTTGACACATTTCTTCAACATATTTTTGGTCTATACTTCTCTGGGGTGTGCTTTTAAGAAGTGCGTCAGGTCCCTTCTTAGGTGGTTTTGACCCAGATTTTAAATACTTCGCGTTCATCTTTATGAAGCAGGACCCACTTTCCCAATCTTCCCACCCTCAGGCTGCTTTATTTGACTCCTCTTGCTTTTCTCACATAGAGATAACATTCTTGAGGATCGGTTTTGTGTTGGACATTGTGCTCATGGGTTTTTTTTCCAGGTTAGTTCACATAACACACAAAGCAATGATCTGATATGAGCACTATTATGATTTCCATCTTAGAAATCAGGAAACTGAGACTTAGTGTGTTATTTCACTGCCTCAGGTCAAATATTTGTCAGGTGGGGGAGGATATTCTGATTCTAGAGACCACTCTTTTGTTCACTGTGTGAATCCGAATGGAATTTTGAAGGTTTGTTTTTAATAAACGTAAGTGGCTAGAATGACAAACACATTATGGCTATTATACTGTGACAATTAAATGCTCGAGACAAATAACTAAGTATTTGCTTATAAATTTTTATATCTCCTAATAGGTGAAGAAATCAGTGACATCTCTGCTTTCTGCTTTAAATTGATAGCAAGTGAACAATACTCTCAGCTAAGAAATCAACTGACACCGTGTCTTAGAATCTGGTAAAATTGAGAATGCCTCCCTCTTTGGGGCAAGCCAGCACTTAGATTCTTTTGATAATCATGGAACAGAAATATCAGCAAAATAAGAGGCAGAAAACTATTTGTTAGGAGCTTTTGAAGAGTTGGCATGCAGGGTCGCCTGGGTGGCTCAGTGGGTTGAGCGTCTGAGTCTTGATTTCCGCTCAGGTTGTGATCTCACGGTCATGTGATCAAGCCCTGCCTGGGGTTCCACACTGGGTGTGGGGCCTGCTTAAGATTCTCTCTCTCCCTTTCCCTCTGCCTCTCCTGCCCCTCTCAAAAATAAAATAAATAAATAACAAATAAATAAAGTGTGAGCATGCAACTCCCTGTCACTTTAATTCATTCATTCGTGATGCCAGAGGCCGGCGTGATAACTCCCCCTGCCCAGTCCTGCCAATACCCCAGGGCAGGAAGGTCTAAAGCAGAGGCCAGGGCTACTAAGACTTATTCACCATGTTCAGGGTGATTTGATTAAAGAATTTTTTTTTTCAACGTTTATTTATTTTTGGGACAGAGAGAGACAGAGCATGAACGGGCGAGGGGCAGAGAGAGAGGGAGACACAGAATCGGAAGCAGGCTCCAGGCTCCGAGCTGTCAGCCCAGAGCCCGACGCGGGGCTCGAACTCACGGACCGCGAGATCGTGACCTGGCTGAAGTCGGAGGCTTAACCGACTGTGCCACCCAGGCGCCCCAGTTCAGGGTGATTTGAATCCCTTTCCCCTCCTTACTTTGTCCTGCTGACACATTTATCTGTTATTTTATGGAAGAATTTGCAGCCAGATGTATTGTCTTAAGATTTATCCTGGTATGGCAGGCTCTTTACATTGAGAGGGTTTGGGGAAGTGAGGGGAAAGACTTTTCATAACCCGAAGACCCCCCTGTGCAAAGGTAAAATGATATTTTGTATTTTGCCTGCAAAACCAGCCTTTATCTATTTAATCAGTTGCATTTTACTAATTCTTGGTCATTTGTGGTGATTGGCTGAAGGCAAAGTCAAGTTCTAATGCCTACATTTGCATTTCCTGAGGGCGTGATTGGAGTGATTTTTGCTCTCAGGGAAGCAGGAACTCCCTGAGCGGAAGGGGGGGAGAAGTCAAGCAAACCTCCGAGGGTGAGTGAGACCTTGCTGGCCCTTTGGTGTGTGCCCTCACACCAGGATTTCTTTTGGCCCGAGGTTACTTGGAGCAGAGGAGTGAGGAGTTTCACTAGCTCCCCTGGAAAAATGCAAATGCAGAGCAGTATAAAGAAGCAATGACTGAAATTCATGGTTACAGGAATTTGTTCAGGAGCCCCTCCCCCAGGAGCATGAACGTGGCATGGGGATTCCATAGTTCAACAGAGAAGTCAGAAGGACAGAAGTGGATCCAGAGAAATCTTAAGGGGGTCGGGGGAAGCTTTCTCACGTCACCTGGGACTTATTTTTTAAGTTCTTTCCTGGATCTGCCAACTGCCTAATGGCGATTTAGAGGAACTTCTTAAGTGGAAAGTAAAACGAGGCAATGATACGTGAACGTCAAAGTCATATTAAAATCAGTTAATTATTGAAAAGTCCACATATTATAAAGTGAGAAAGAGTAAGTTGGCTTTTCAGTCAGTTCCATGATCAAAGTCTAAGTCATATTCAGTTCCTATCTAGCAAAAGGTGTTTAGAAAAATGCACAATGGTGATATGTGGAGACCATTCCTTGCCCTTTCACGGTTGGCCGTATCCATCTTTCTGGGCTTCCACAGCTTACTCTGCAGGGCTACCACCAGAGTTAGCCCTTGAATCTCCCTTTGGGGCAATGTTTATGTCCTCATTGTAAAAAGATGCCTCTTTCCATCGTCTTTGCGTTCTCTGATGGGCAGCCATAGATCCGGTGTGCTGGCCAGAAGTCGTGACGGGGTCCCTCTGGGTATGTGTCTTGAGGTGGAAGAGAAAGAAACATTGTCAGATATTGTCCCATGGGTCCTCAGCTCACAGACTCATATATATACTTAAAAGCACCGTGACAATAGAGACATAGCTTTTTGTTGAGACACAAGTTGGCTGGAAAACACTTTGTGTGTCTAAAATGCTCCTTTCGGCTTACCTATCCAAGAAGTGGAAAAAAAATCCAGAAAAACAAAAATTTTCTCAGGTAGTTACATGCGTGAAGCCACATATAGCGTACTGATTATCACATGGTCGTATGACACCCTCTTACTCACTCCTCAATAAACTTTTGGCTATGTATCTATACCCGGATGATTATGTGTATGTGTTTATGCACGTATACGTTTTATTTCGCAGAAGATTAAGTTTAAACATCTATTCTAGCGATGGCCATATTTTTTTTTTATGTTTGCTGGAATTCACTTGTAAAGTAAGCTTTGGGATTTTCAGAACCACTTAGTATGCACCAAGCAGTACCTGATACCTAGCAAAAGCTTAACAAATATTTGTTGAATGAATGAATGAATGAATGACTCATGGAAAATGTATTCCTCTTTGCTTGAGCATTCTAAGAGCTCTGGGTACAGACCTGGCCATTTCCACCTATCACTATAGGTGACCAGGGAAGATTTCTGTTACTCATGGCAGTTTCAGGAAACGTCCTCAAGTCAGAGTCCTGGGGTTAGAATGAGTACGCTCCTAAATTCTTATCACTTCACGGTGGCCTTTCACGTATATTCCAGTCTCCTAGGGTACACTGAGGGATGTATTGTTAATGCATAGTTAGGTACTTTTGCAGGAGGACAGGAGAATTTGCTGGATAATTGTGGAAGCAGTTAAATTATGATAAGGACAAATATCCTGGGCCATACCCACAGTCTGTAATGTGTTGAGTCATTAGTAGATCATTGAAATTGGGACTCTGTACGCAGGTCTTTTTTGTCTGGCCATGATCTCTTCTTTTGACGTCTGAGATATCTAAAATTGTTTCCTTTCCCCAAATAAAAGGAATTACTAATTACCAAAGCCTCATATGCAGGAAGGCAACACGTTGATTAAACCTGTACCTAAAGTGTGAATAAAAATTCAGAATCTGCTTTATTTTATTTTAGACAGCATGCTATCCTCAATCTGTGGAACAAGTCTAAAATCAAAGCAACACACACTTTTCCTCAAATGCTAAGGAACAAATTGATAGTTGCCCCATCTATTTTAAAAGATTTTGAGGGGGGCGCCTGGGTGGCGCAGTCGGTTAAGCGTCCGACTTCAGCCAGGTCACGATCTCGCGGTCTGTGAGTTCGAGCCCCGCGTCAGGCTCTGGGCTGATGGCTCAGAGCCTGGAGCCTGTTTCCGATTCTGTGTCTCCCTCTCTCTCTGCCCCTCCCCCGTTCATGCTCTGTCTCTCTCTGTCAAAAAAAAAAAAAAAAAAAAAAAAAAAAAAAAAAAAAAATTTTGAGGGGCGCCTCTGTGGCTCAGTCGGTTGAGCACCTGACTTTTGATTTTGGCTCAAGCCAGAATCTTATGGTTTGTGAGGCTGAGCCCCAAGTAGGGCTCTGTGCTGACAGCGAGGAGGAGCCTGCCTGGGATTCTCTCTCTCCCACTGTCTCTGCCCCTCCCCTGCTCATGTGCGTGCTTGTTCTCTCTGTGTCACACATTAAAATAAACATTAAAAAAAATAACTAACATTATTATTAAATGTTATTATTATGAAATAAATGTTATTAAAATAAACATTAAAAAATAAACATTAAGAAAAAAGACTTTGATATTTTAAAGGTTGCTATCTTTCCCAATTCATTTTTTTGAAAATCATCTTGACATATTGGGAAAAATCTTTACACAATAAAATGAAATGAAAACAAAACAAAACAAAAAAAAGAAAAAAGACTTTGGGGCGCCTGGGTGGTTCAGTCGGTTGAGCGTCCGACTTTGGCTCAGGTCATGATCTCACGGTTTGTGGGTTCAAGGTCCGCATCAGGCTCTGCGCTGACAGCTCGGAGTCTGGAGCCTGTTTGAATTCTGTGTGTGTCTCTCTCTGTCTCTGCCCTGCCCTGCTCGTGCTCTGTCTTTCTGTCTCTCAAAAATAAATAAACATTAACAATAAATTTTTAAAAAAGATTTTGAAGGAATTGTAGAAATAAATTAAAACTTGCCTTATTAAACTTGCTTTGATCTACGATCACCCGGATAGCCCTTTCCCTGAACCCTGCCCCTCCCCACCCCAAGATGCTGACAAAACCAGGGAAATACAATTGGAAAGTGAAAAGCAGCTAATAAACATATTGACCACTGTTTCCTGACAGAGTTTGTGTGTCTGCCTCAGATAATGGATTCGAGTTTCTTGCCCCAATACAAGGCAACATCTTCCCTGAAATCTCAGGGAAACAGGCTCATTCTCCCCAAACTGCATGAACTCACATGAGGAATTTTTTTTCCCTTCTCCTAGATTAACTGCTAGGAGAAATGGAGTTTCACAGTAGGCAGCACAGTCATTGGTGCTCAGGATCAAGGCCAACAATGGAAAGGTGACATCGGCTTTGCTGCAGATGAGCAGGGAGGGTATGATTTAACAGGAACCAGATGGATTTCACTGGTGTGAGTGAGCCCAGCCTGTGGAAAGAAAGAAGACGCCCATCCTCTGGGAGACTGGGGGACAGGTGACTTGTTAGTTGCATTGAATCTTATTGATCTGACAAATTCCTACAGATATTGGTGTGCCTTCGGGTCGAATCAATATGTCCCTTCCGTCTTGTTCTGTACTAATAAGGTGAAGTTCACTCTTACCGACGCTCTGGATGTAATATTCAAATAAAACCGAGGCTTGTGATTAGTATCAGAAATCTTTTGGTGAAAATTCAACTTTTGCTGACTCAGTCAAGATATTTAAGGCAGTGCAACTTCTGCTATTATTTGACTGATTGATTCTCTGTCCTGCTTCAATCAGCTCATGTGGCCTTATGCCCAGCAAATTTCTAATGTGTAAGTTCACCGTTCAACCTCGACAGCCTGTCTCAGAAGGAGGAAGAGGTAAGCAATTCCATCCATTTAGTGGACATCTCCGAGCATAGGAAATGAAGACTATAGATATTTTAGCATATCTTCTACTTTTAAACAACACTGTTCACTTCTTTTGGATGGCTACATGCTTGAGTTAATATACTTCTCTATTCTTACAGTACTAGTAACCATCTAATAGTAATGGTCCCCCATTTTACTGCAAAACAATTTCCTAGTAAAAATTTTCTTTTTTCTAAACTCTTTTAATGTTTATTTATTTTTGAGACAGAGAATCAGACAGAGACAGAGCGTGAGCAGGGGAGGGACAGAGAAAGAAAGAGACACAGAATTCAAAGCAGGTTCTAGGCTCTGAGCTGTCAACACAAAGCCTGACATGGGGCTTGAACCCACAAACCTCAAGATTATGACCTGAGCCAAATTCAGGCACTGAATCCACAGAGCCACCCAGGCGCCCCTCCCCCAGTAAAAGTTTGCAACACCACCTTCCCAACAAGAGTAAAATATATTTTATAAAATCCTTATAAAGAATTTTCTAATTCTGAATTAGGTATTGTGATTGTATATTGTGTCACCACAGTACGGTAATTACAAAATGAGAAGGAGAGCCATGCGTATAGTTTGCTTGAAAGAAAAGTCTACAACCTTCTGTGAATACGGCTTACCATCAAAGCAAATGCCTAATTCAGAGAAATCTGCCTTCAGGTTTATTTCATCCCAGTTGTGCTAAGAATATAGAAAAGATCAGAGCGCAGACATTTAGGGAAGCAATCTAACTTTGAATGAAGACTGCCAAAGAAAACTACAAATACAGAAAAAAGACGTTTGGATTAGAAAGAATTCATGCTAAATTGGTCTAGATAAATATAAATCAAAATATTAAATGTGATTACACGAACACAGCCTACGTGAGTGACATTGAGATATGAGTTCAATAAACGTTAAGTTTCCGTGGAACCTCATCAGGGGCTGCTTCAGAAGAGGTAAGGGCAGAGAGGAAGGAAGTAGGGGAAGGGAGAAATCTCCAGGCCTCTGCCCCATCTTTTGTGAATCTTTGGCACTATCTAATTCAGTGTTAAAAATAATCCCTCTATTTTTTGAAAAAAGTATAAAAACCATTGGCTTTGTAGGTGGATTTCGGAGTAAGTAGGTTCACCACTTTAAAATTTTCTTGATCTTGGGCAGGTTACTCAACCTTATTAAGCCTCAGTTTCCTCATCCATAAAATGGGAATAATAATTGTTCCTCCCCTTTTAGTAGTGCTGTGAGAATTCAGCGAAAAATACAGGTAAAACTCTTAGAACAATGCTGCAATAAGATTTAACTAATATTCGCAATATTCTCTAATACAATAAAAAAGCAAACCATCCTTCTTCACTAGAGGAAGAAGAAAACGACCCATTGGCTTTAGAAAAATCAAGAACAGTCCATTTGTTAGGAGATTTGTGGCCTGAAGGATACGGAAATGAAATGAACAAATGGTAAATCCCCCAGTTAGTTGCAGCTGAGGAAGAAGTTTGAAGAGTACACACATGGGCATCATAAGGGCATGGACCTTTGCCGTGGGTAGCATGTAAAACTCAGACCCAAACGGAGAGACCTTTCTTGTTTCACAAGGCATGTTTCTCTGTTTCCGGTCACAGTGAAACTTTTCAAGCGGGTTGACGATCACTCTGCCTCCCCCTCTCTTTCACGCTTTATCCCTTCACAATATTAATTCTGCCACCATCACTCCACCCAAATTGTTCCTATCACTAATTCATTTTAGGTTGCCCAACCAGTCCACTCATTTCTCCGTATCGTCCTTGAACCCACAGCAGAACATAACACAGCTGACCGTTTCCTTGTGTCTTGAACATCGCTCTGGTCTTCCACGAGACAGCACACCCAGAGTTTCCCTTATCCCCGATTACTCTTCTCTTCAGGCTCCAACTGTTGAAGTTCATCAGGGCTGGCTTCTAGGCTCTCTTCTTTATCTTCATTATATCCACTCCCTTTGGCTTTAAATATCACATATCTGCTGAAAACTCCCAAATTTACTCCCAGTTAGGACGTCTCCTCCATTGCCACTACCTACCCGATATCTTCCTGTTGATGTATAATAGGATTCTCAAACTTAACGTGCCCGAAATGAAATCCTGGATTTTTCCATTTTACCAAAACTATTTTTCTCATAGTCCCATCTATCACAGAAAAATGAATTATTATCTAGCAATTCCTCAAGCCAGAGATTTAGATAATATCCGTGATCCTTTTCTCTACTTCGCCCATGCATCAGTGAGTTCTGCAATTACCTCATCTAAAATGAAAAGAAATAGGCACATTTTTATTTCTTTACTTTACCATCATCCTAACCCAAACCACTTCTCTGGTTTGTGTGGATTATATACTGATCTCCCTCTTCCAATGCTGCTTCCCTTATACCTAGTCTCCACTTGGTGGCCAGGTGATCTTTTTTTAAAATTAATTAATTAATTAATTTTTATTTTAGAGAGAAAGAAAGAGTGAGAGTGAGCAGGGAAGAGGGGCTGAGGGAGAGAGAGAGAGAGAGAGAGAGAATCTTAAGGACACTCCACGCTCAGCGTGGACCCTGAGGGGGGGCTCAATCCCTTGACCCTGGGATCGTGACCTGAGCTGAAATCAAGAGTCTGATGCTCAACAAACTGAGCCTCCCCAGGTGCCCCCAGAATGGTCTTTTAAATTTTTTTTAATGTTTATTTATTTTTGAGAGAGAGACAGCGTGTGAGCAGGGGAGGAGCAGAAAAAGAGGGAGGCACAGAATCCCAAGCAGACAACAGGCTCTGAGCTGTCAGCACAGAGCCCGTAGTGGGACTGGAAACCATGAACAGCGAGATCGTGACCTGAGCGCAAGTTAGACGCTTAACCTACTGAGTCACCCAGGCGCCCCCCAGAATGGTCTTTTTAAACTACAAGTACTTAAAGCCAGAATCATGCATGAAGAAAAGGAAAGATGTCTGTGGTCTGTTTTATACACCCCAAACACGGAAGGATCAACTTCCTTTCCCAGCCTGGACCGAGAAGACTATCTACTAAAAAGAGAAGGATTCGCAAGCCAGTGCTTCAAAAGCAGAAAGAATGATGGACATATCAGACCAAAGAGAAACTATTCCCTATGAGAAGACATGGGAAGTCAATAGCAGAGGGCATTATATCATCTTGAAGTTTGCTAATATTAGATTTGTTAACTACCATCTCACTCTCTAATGAGCATCACCTTCTCTAATGCCTCAGTGAATGCTGCTCTTAATTTTGGCTCAGGTCATGGTCTCAGAGTAATATGGTTTTCTCTGTCTGGATATGTGCCATATTACGGTTGTCCCCATTAACAAAGGGAGAGTGTAACGGTCTGAACAAATCACCTGGACCCCGATTAGCGAACTATGCAGGGTGGCTTAGCCGTGCACCCATTACTTGCTTCTATATACAAGGTCAAAGGAAGAGTCTTTCAAGCACTAAAAATGTGTTATTAAAACAACAAACACAAAAGGTTTGGCAGGTACTACACTGAGTCATAGTTCCTCAATTCAATCCCATTCTTGAAGGTCAAAATTAATTTTAGAAAGGAAATCATCTTGTCAGGTGAGAATAGTTCCAAATTATACTGAATTCTTGTTAATCTCCCTCTCTTCTTGTATTAGGGACTGTTTCAAGGACTCAAAGGAGCTCCAGCTCGGAATCTAGCTGGTGATAATAATAATTGAATAATAATGATCTTGAACACTTGCCTTCAGCTCTCTGGATCTCAGTTTTTCTCATCTATGAAAAAAGGAGGCAACAAGAAATAAATGTAAAAATTTCTTCTGACTCAGATATATCTGGAATTTCATCTTATTGCTTTTTAAAAAATATTATTATTATTATTTTATTTTTGAGAGAGAGGGCAAGAGGGAGAGAGGAGCAGAGGGAGAGAATCTTAAGTAGGCGTCAGGCTCAGTGAAGAGCCAGATGCAAGGCTCGATCCCATGACCCTTGGATCACGACCTGAGCCTAAATCAAGAGTTGATCGTTCAACCGACTGAGCCATCCAGGAGCCCTGCATCTTTCTTTTTCAAAGTAAGTTATTACAAAAGGTCGACAAATAGGTGCCCGAGGAGAACTCTGTACCTTAGAGTAAAAGTGTATTGCGTTGTGACTTGACAGAGACATCCAGTTCTAAGGATAAAAAATATCACTGTTTCGACACCACTTTTTCTCTCCGAAGTGGAATCTCTACCTTAAACAGATGCTGTCATAGATGTGTCCATAATTAAGGAATAACCAAATGACAGCCTTTAAAAAACTAAAAACAAAAAACAAAAACAAACAAGAAAAACAGGGGTACCCCAGTGGCTCAGTCGGTTAAGCCTCTGACTCTTAATTTTGGCTCAGGTCATGATCTCAGAGTTTGTGGGACGAAACATTGCATCAGGCTCTGAGCTGACAGTGAGAAAGGAGCCTGCTTGGAATTCTCTCTTTCCCCATCTCTCTGTGCCCCTCCCTCCCCACCCCTTAAAATAAATAAACTTTTAAAAAACCTAAATCGCAAACCTACTTAGATTTGCCATTTACAATTTTTTACGTTGCTTTGTATCTCAAAAATTGAGTATCTAAAATGCTCAGTATATAAAACTATACATATATATATTCCTTTCTGGGTTATTATATAATTTGTGTATGTCCACCTTTTGTCTGTGATGATGATATCCTGGAAAATATATCGTTTGTAAAGGAAAAAATACGGTTCAAATTCCAACTCTGCCACCTACTAGCTCTGACCCTTGGTTATCAGCTGTAAAAATAAGAATATTAATGCCTGTCTCATGAGGTTGTAAGTAGGTAACATACATATTCATATAATAACATTGGTAAAATAGCTCAGACAAAGCCTCGTACAAATAGGCATTCCCAAATATAGTCTGCCAATGAGTTATAATGTAAATTTAACATATTGTATGGAAGAGTTGGGTAAAAAGAGGGCTTTTGAATTCAAAATTCAAACTATAATTTATGAAAATTTTCCTTAAATAGACTTGAAGCTGCATATTGAAAAAGGCATATCGTTTGTGTGTGTGTGTGTGTGTGTGTGTGTTTTCTTTTCAGGAAAAACTGATCCAGAGGGCCAAAACTGTGGGTTGTGCAATAAAATTATTATATCTTACACCCACTGAGCTTAAAGGAAAGCCAGGCAAAAGGACCAAGTCTTTTAGAAATGGAAGAAAATCCGCTTCAAACAAACTTTGTTTAGGTTTTAAATGGTATGGTGTTTTCAGGTAACATGAGTGTTGCAAAGCTCTGCTCTTAATTTTTAATCCTTGTCGAGTTTTATTAACTTAAGCACCTAATTTTTTGTGTAAATATGACCTAGGAAGGAAAAAATGGATGTTGGTGACGTTACTGGTGTTCTGAATATTAGATCCGGAGTAAGAAGGAAAACTGAAATTTAAGTTAAGTTAATGTGATTTCCAAAACCCTGGAAGGTGTTTATTATACATTATTATTTGAAATGTACAATAGAATTTGAAATATTTATAATCAGATAACTTCATAAGCTCCCCATCCCCCTGGTGTTTCACCCTCAAACAAAAAGACAGAGCTAAAATTTTTAAAGCAACTTGGTAGCTAAGTTAAAATAGTCTTTTCCTTGTATCCTGGTCCCCAACACTGAAAAAGTGTCTGTCTTACAAACACAATTTTCGCTGAATATCTTTTTTTTTTTAAGTTTATTTATTTTGAGAGAGAGCACAAGCAGGGAAGGGGCAGAGAGCAGGGGAGCCAGAATCCCAAGCAGGATTCACACCATCAGCACAGAGCCCGATGTGGGGATGAACTCATGAACCATGAGATCATGACCTGAGCTGAGAGTAAGAGTCGGGTGTTTAACCGACTGCACCACGCCGGCATCCCTCATGCCGAAAAATCTTAATTTTAAATAAGAACGAGTTAAAACAATATAACAGAATACTGCTGCTAAATATATTGTTCAATGATTTTTTTTTCCCATGAAGAGTTTTGTAACTTTTTTCCTGGTGAACGTGACTTGAGAGAGACCCATATACTGAAAGAATCAGTTAGGTTGGATATTCAGAATGAGACTGTCTTCAGTTGCTATCAAATGATGCTGGTACCAAGCTGCCATTCTCCTGAGATCATTAAGGTGTGATCCTGCTTTGGGAAGGGAGATGGGGTAGAAGGTGCTTTAGGTTCATCCACCCTTAATTTTCATGCTCTTGAAAGTGCTGATTGTCTTTGGTTAAGAAGGAGCAAAACAGGAACTGGAAGAGGAAATGTTTCCCTCTGACATTTTGGACTGGGAGATCCTTGTTTACAGATGAAAATGTAGGAGGGAACAATCAGAAACGAGCCGGGGTCCTCCTAGGCCCAGCTGTGGGAACATCATTTTGCTCTGGAACACATGACCTTAAAGTCTTTTGAATCCCCGGGCCAGCAAAGGCCATCGTCTCCAGCGGTTAAAAAATGTTAGAATTATTTTTTAGTGCCCACATACAAAGGGTGAGCCCAGGCAAAGCAAAGATCATCGGGAGATACCGTGGAGACAGGGAAGTCATTGGACATAGGTAAGGAATCAGAGAAAAATTGTTTTTCAGAGAATGATTGGGTAACTTCTCTAGTTCAGGCTTATGATTTTCTGGTTGTGGTCTCCCTTAAAATCAAATAGAAAACCTACAACCCCATTCCAAGAATGCACACGGGGAGCTAGCAAGAACTAAATAAACAATGCTCTGTTTGCTCAAATATTTAGCAAATAGCTCTGGGATTACTGCATACACCATCGTTGAGATTTTAGCCAATTCTCAAAGATGTTTCTATGCTCTACTAATAAAACAATTCATGTATGTATAATGGTACATTGTAATTATTTCCACATGGTTAGCACTTAGACAAAACCTGAGGGGAGAAAGTCAACATTTGATGAAATTTTATCAGAAATCAACATTTATTACAGCACAGACAAAACCCAAATCAAAACGAGATAAAACCAACAGTAGCAATCATCTGATATGTCAGTACACATTTTTTCCCCTATTTTTTTCTCCTATTTTTTTTTCTCCTTATCACTATTTTTTTTTCTCGTTATGACTTAGGTAGTTGGATGATAAATTTACAGGAAATAACATATTGAAGTTTTGTAGATAAAATCTTACTAAGTGTTCAGGGGTGTGTCTGTCTACTTTAGCCATAAATACTCTGCAAATCATTGCTTGTGATGTAAAAATTTGTAGTGGGCGAAACCTCAAAGAGATTTCTTTTGGTTGAGCATCTGGGTGATGGGATTGTATCCAAGTGATTATGATTTGTGACTCTAATCTCAAGCAAAGCCTTGTTCTGGGATTATTCATTCTTGCCTCAGCAATTAACTTACATAGTTGACTTTCTACATGAGGTAATAGTTGAATAGACAAGAATAAAAACCTTTTCAATTTTACAGAGCAGAGATATTCCATTTACAAAGAAGTCACAGATTTTCATAGAGAGGCTCAGCCGTCTTTATTCCTAAAACTTGATTTGTCCCTGTCTGTAATTTGAAAACCAAGTAATGGTATGGCTTGTTTCAAGTAACCTCATGTTTTACACTGGTGACCAAAGCTCAATCTATTGAGTAGAATTTAGTACGTATTGGTATTGAGAACTAATGGGTTGGATTGGACTATATTTCCATTTGTTATTTCATTTGTCTCAAAAGTTAAATCTCTTGATCATTCGTTCACTCATTCATTCTGTAAATATTTGTTGAGTATGTTCTATGTGCAGGAACTGTTCTAGGCACTGGAGACAGAGCAGTGGGTAGAACAAAGCCCCTGATTCAAGGGGATTATATTTTGGAAGAAAGAGTCAATAAACAAATATATAGTACATATATATAGAAAAATGTTACCATATGTAGTGCACATTATGAAGCAAAACAAAGCATAATAGAAAGGACATATTGAAAGTAAATGAAGAGACTGTGTGTAGGGTGGTCAGGGAAGACTTTGAGGCTTTAACGTTCAAGGGGAGACACCAATACAATGAAGAGAGAAAACGAGCCGTGAGAAAATTTGAAATCTGGAGGAAGGAAGAACAAATACAAAGATTCTAATGCAGGATGACATTTGCCTTTTGGAGGAACCTGTAGGAAGCCAATTTTGTTGGAGTGGAGTGAGCAGGTGGAAAATAATACATTTTAAGCATAGATGGGGTCCAAATCAAGAAAAGACTCGTAAACTCAGATTCAGATTTGGATTTTATTCTACATGCGATGGGAATCACTTGAAAGATTTTGGGAAGAGCAACGGTTCAGTGATTAAGGATTTTGCAAATCTCTCTGGCCGTACTGCAGAGATAGACTAGAAGAGAGAAAAATGGTGGAAGTGGGGAGGCCAAGTGGAAGGTTATTGTGCCAGTACTGACCGTAGACAGTGGGGCCCCAGCCCAGAGCAATAGTGATGGAGCAAGAAGTGGTTAAATCCTAGATATATTTCAAATCCAGGAATGACAAGATCTCTCTGATGGATTGGGTAGGTGACAGGAAAAGTGAGGAATTGAACAGGATTCCAAAGTACTTGATCTGAGCCAATGGAAAATAGTTGAATTACTCATTCTTCTCTCAAGTATCAATGAAATGCAGACTGTGCTAGGCACTGGAGTAGGGGCTTAGGTAAGTCACTGAGCAAAACAGACAAAGATCCCTGGGAAAAAAGGACAACAAAAATGAAAGTAAATCAATACATTTGAAGGTATGTTTAAAGGTAACAAGTATTACGGGAAAAAGAAAACAAGAGGAAAGGTTAAGGGGGTTGGGTGGTAAACAGTTTCCTTTATTAAATAGGGTGGTCAGGATAGGTCTCATCGAGATGCTGAAATCTGAGCAGGGGCCAAGAGACCAGTGTGGCTGTAGCCCAGTGAGGTAGGAGGAGAACGGCTGGCTGATGAAACAAGGCAGATAACCAGGAGACCTGTTGTGTAGACTCTTGAAGTCCATTGGGATTTGGCCTTTATTCTGAATGAAATGTGGAGTCATTTCGAGGGCATTTGAATAGAGAAATGGCACGCTCTGCCTTATGTTTGCAGTTCACACTCTGGCCACTCCTGTGAGAATACATTACAGGGCAGGAGAGATAAAGCAAGGAATCCTATTTAGGGGCTACTGCAATAATCCACATGAGAGCTGATGGTGGCTTGGTAGAGAGACATAGCAGTGAAAATGGCAGCAAGTGACCAGATTGTGGATAGACGTAAGGCTTCTTGTGGAGGCTTCTTGATTTTCTCATAGATTAGGAATGGTGGTTTTGGGCCGAAAACGCTAGAAAGATGGGGTTGCTGTTGACTGAAAGGATAAAGACTGATTTGCAGGTGAGGTGGGGAAGACCAGGAGTTCTGTTTTGGATGTTTGAGTTTGAGATGCCTCAGACACATCAAAGTGAAGGAATCAGGCCGACAGTTGGATTCAAGACTAGAGTTCAGGAGAATGGTTGGGGCTGGAGATTCACACTCTCAGGTGGAGGCATTCGGTCGGTGTTTAGAACCATGTAGGGAGTGAATGGAGATAGGAAGAAGGTCAAAGACTGAGCCCTTGGGTAACCCAACATGCAGAAGTAGAGAGAAGAAGAGGAAGTAGCAAAGAGACCACTGAGGTAAGGGAAGAACCCAGTGGCTGTGTTGTCTGCTGAAGAGAGTGTGTTAAAGGGCCGGTTGTGATAACCGTGATGAAAGCTGCTCAGAGGTCAAGTGCGACGACTGAGAATTGACCATTGGAGGTAGCAGAACATTAATGAGTTTTGAGAGCAGTTTTGAAGGAGTCACGGGGTAGAAAGCGGAGACGGTGATGTTGGGGGGAGGAAAAGTTATCACTCAAGTAAGAAAATCCGGGAGAAAAACAGATAGGGGTTGAGGATGAAGGGATTAAACCCGTGTGATTGTATGCGTTGTAACTAATTTTCCTTGTTGGCCACATACAGCCAAGTTCTTGGGCAAATCTGAAGGAATGCTGAGTCATTTATTTTCTCAGCGATTAGCACTTAATCACTTCATTAAAATATGTGTTGCTTTTATTCAAAATCAATTTTGTACTTCCCTATTAAGCCTTCTGAAAATTCATCTTGCCAAAAGAAATATGAATCCCTATTGTAGGGCTTTTATGACTCAGAGACAAAGGGCTTCTTTCTTTCTTTGCTTTTTTTTTTTTTTTTATTGGATTATTTGTGTTACCGAGTCTGGCTATGTTCTGAATCTCATATTGAAATGAGTTAATATTTATTGTAGTGCAAGCATAATAATGTAGTGCTTGGCATTGAGTTAACTATAAAAAAGAATTAGATTTTATATACACCTTTCCAAAAAAGGCAAAGACTGTTATTATGCACTTTGTAGATAACAATACAACGCTTCATGGTTTCTCTCGGACAGTATCTTGATAATAATTAATTCTTGTATTATTGATCTTATTTTTTCCTATTTAGATCGTAAGCTTTTGGAAGGCAGAGACAAAATGCCATGTGTATGCCTCATAGCAAAGAGACAGCTGTGTATTAAATCTTCTATCTGTTCAATTGAATGATGAAATTAATGCTCTCTTGCTTAAACGCTGGGTAGTAACAAAGGCAGAATGTTCTGATACAACACAACACAACTAGAATTTCTTACAGTTTGTGACTTAGTTTTCCATAGGGCTTAGTCCTTACCGAAACAAGATCAATATTTTTAGGGGCTCTTTAGTCCTGCTTACACTTTTTATTTTCCGTTAAGCATTTGATCTTTGAAATAAAATTGACCCTTTGGGGAGTGTTACGTTGTATATCTCTTTCATCCTAATTAGAATCTAGGGTTTAGTTCGAATGGCTGTCTTCAATCTTTTTTTTTTTTTTTATTTGATGGCCTTTGTAAGTCTTACGATTGGTAATTGAGAATGGGCATATGTTTTGATCCCCACTTTATTGATTTTATTACAGATTTCTTTAGAATGACAATTTTTCAATAGATTTTGATCTTTCCAAAATATTTATCAACACATTTTTCCAAATGTGTGCAATTTTGTTTTGTGATCTTGTAATTTCTTTTTTTTTAATTTTTTAAATGTTTATTTATATTTGAGGCAGAGACAGAGAGACAGAGTGCATGAATGGGGGAGGAGCAGAGAGAGACGGAGACAGAATCTGAAGGAGGCTCTAGGCTCTGAGCCGTGAGCAGGGCTGACACAAGGCTTGAACTCACGAACCGCGAGATCATGACCTGAGCGGAAGTTGGACACTTAACCAACTGAGCCACTCAGACACCCCTGATTTTGTAATTTCATACAGGCTTCATCACATAAAAATTGGCCACTTACTGTTTTGAAATCTAACTTATTTTCATGTGAAAGATGTGCTCTGATAATTTTCCCATTTGAAATATCTTTAAAAACAAATAGAGGGGCTTGAGTAAATACTGTTAACTGCAGGGGATTAGACAGCCAAGTTACCAAACGAAATAAGTGCTTTTTGAAAGAAACATCTGCATGAGCAATTTCTACTTAGTGCTTCAGATGAAGAACATCACAGAACATTCTTACTAGAAAATCTCCGTGGCTTAGCTAGTTTGCTTTCTCTTCCAGCTTAGAAGCAGCCACATACTTTTCAAATCCTTGCAAAGCAGCTGAATATCTCTGTGGTTCTTAAGGATTTCATAAAGATTTGGGACCCAAATCAGTACAAGCAAGAACTTAATTTTTTGCAAATTTTGGTGGTAGAAACTTTAGGCCATAAATTCCTGCCACAGAAAAAATAATAAAGGGCCCTCTGGGGCCTGATATTTTAGTCTGTCACTTACATAGCACACTCTTAAGCCTTGCCATATGTCTTTAGATTGTATGTTTTTCCGTTATGTTATGTTATGTTATTTTAATTCCAATGTAGTTAATGTACAGTGTTGTAGTAGTTTCAGATGTACAATATAGTGATCCGACAATTCTATACATCACTCAGAGCTCATCTCTGTAAGTACATTCTTCATCCCTTTCCCCCATTCACCCACCCCCCCCCCCCCACCTCCCCCCTGGTAACCATCAGTTTGTTCTCTATAATTAAGAGTCTGATTTTTGGTCTATCTCTTTTTGTCCCCTTTGTTTTTGTTGTTGATGTCGTTGTTTGTTTCTTAAATTCCACACATGAGTGAAATCATACAGTATTTGTCTTCCTCTGACTGACTTATTTCACTTAGCATTATACTTTTTAGTTCCATCCATGTGGATGCAAATGGTGAGATCTCATTCTTTTTTGTGGTCGAGTAATATTCCATTGTATATACCACATCTTTATCCACTCTTCAGTTGATGGACACTTTCATCCTATGCAATAGCAGAATAGATTTTTGTGCCTGAAAATTTATAGCGGAGTTAGGTGTTTTTAGCGTTAAGACATTGTGACCAACTCTCTCTACATAATTTATTTCTTTTTAAGCTTATTTTTCTGTTATAAAGTCCAATGGGATACGAGGTATTTGAGGGGATATGATAGAGCTCTTACTCCAGTGGAACACACACTCACGTAATCTCCATACACCGTTGGTCACTACTACGTGTCAGGCCCTGTGCAATTTATTGGAGATAAGGAGAGAAAAGACAATTCTCTCCTTTGTGGAATTAGAGGCCAGTGGATTCATTTTATTTTAAAAATGTGACCAAGTGACAATTACTATTCAATGATGGCGTGTAGCCTTTTCACTTCTCTTGCACTCTGTGGAGTTCTGATTTCTTCCCCATCTCTCACCAGATTTAAAGAGGATTCAGCCACAGCCAGATGAGTCATAAGCCTGTGGGCGGAATCACAGGTGAGGGGAAGCCAGGGACAGGGAGAAGGCCCGAGTGCTTGGGCTGCAGGGATCGATCGGTTCAGTGATCACGCCTGTTCCCAAAACATGAACTTGTTCCAACATGGTGGATAAAATACGGGATTGAGGAACAATGGGAACATGGGAATTTTGTGTTTGCTCGTGGGCAGTTTCATCCACAAGAAACAACGGGTGAAAGTAGAAAATTGCACGAGCCACACACAGCTGCTTAGGAATACATAACACACACACCTCAAACACCTACAAGGACCTCAGTTCGCCGTGTGGCATAAGTCACACTCATTCACATCTGGTGTCCACGGCTTCTCTCCCAGGCCCCTCCTCCCCTCTTACAATAGCTGGAAGGCTGCCTTACAAGCTTGGCCACTTCATTCAGCAAACAGCAGGTCTTTTGAAGATAAAGCACCGTATTTATTGCGGTGGGGGTGCATTTCTTGCCACTTCTCGTGTGTAACACTGGGCTACTGTTTTAATCAAGTTTCTGTCTTTTTTGGTGCGTCACTGCCAAAGTTTCCGAACGTTGCTCCTTTAACCCCTTTCCCCAAAAGCCTTGTGGCGCTAAGCGCACGATTTCTGGATGACATTGGTAGTTTTCAGAAACATGTCACATTATAGCAAACCTGGCTGTATTTTCCATGACTACCATGAATCCCATTTTTCATATTTTGTAGGAAGAGTAAAATTGGGAGTATAAATGCTTGAGAAAAAAAAAAAAAACAACACCAGAATGTTTAGCTCTATCACTTAGACTCTGTATGACCTTAATAATATGTAGAAGACACAAGTGAAGAATTTGAATGATGTGAAAATCACTGATGTGGGGAAAAATAGAAAAGTCAAAAAGCGGGAGACGAAAGCCGAAGTCAAAGCGCAACTGTTCAATGTGAAATCTTGAGTGGTCTTGGTGTCCTGGCCTTGGGCTCGGGCCGGCCACTCTGGTATGATCTAGGTTAAGTCAGTTGAGTGATTTCTTTGCAATTCAGTACTTAGCAGCTAAAAGTCAAAGTTCCCTGGGACCTCATCTGAAGCTATGTCTGTGTCCTGGGTAACAGAATCAGCCCCCCCACCCCCACCCCCCAGCCTCCCTAGGGGTAGGGACTGTTCATGCTTGGAGCAAAGAGACATCTCTTAATCTGATCAAAGATCTCATTCGCCAGGCTGGCAAACAAGACCATGTACGACAAAGCCCCATGAAGTGGCTTCTCAAAGGAGTAGGTCGTGGCTGTAAGTAGCTCTTGAAGACAGGAACAATGACCCTGATTTACACTTGATAACCCCTCAGTTTCCTAATAAACACAGAGAAAAGTTTAGCAAATATAGGATACAGATGACTGTCCTCGATGCACTCTACAGCAAGTATTAATTGAACTACTGTCTCCCTTGCTATCTAGATGTTATTATTTGCTAGGTAGCATTGCTCTAGGTAAAGATATTTTCAGATTCTGGAACAAAAATTTGCTGAAAACTTGCCTTTCTCAGGTCGGTGGTAGGAGCGAAAAGGGCAAATGAATGCAAATATGTTTCCCGGAGGACATTCTGGACCCACGTGCTGACCCTGGGAGGCTGAACTTTAGTTTTAATTTAGTCTTCCTTGGTTTTTCAATCAAATCATTGCGTTGAAAAATAATAGCAGGAAGTGATTTGGCAGGTTTTTTCCTGTGTGTAGCCCAAGCTCATCTCAGAAATACACACTCTTCCTTTCCCCTTGTTTAGCCCCAAATCCATCACTATTTATTTTGTTGTTGTGCTTGTCATTGCACGGGGGCCTCTTCACTTGCAATTTTTCCCTTGGTCGTGACACATATTCACACTCACCCTACTGCCCTTTGGTGATCCTAACCAGATCATGCAAGGGTTATCAGGCAGAACCAAAAACAGCCATAACTAAGCCTCCTCAGTTTGTTACAATTCCCAAAATAATAGTAAAGAACTGTTTTGTTTGGTTTTTTCATTCCCTTTATTTCTAGGTAATAATGAGCTACTCAGGTGATATAGATCAGAAAGTATAGAGTCGATTCTCAAAACGAATCTATGGCATTTTCTGCCATTTTCTCAAGCCTGGCTGGATTGGGATTTATCATTTCAATGATTTCTCATTTCATTCTCATAAATTAATCATTGTGCTATAAATGTTGGTCCATATGTATTTTTCTTTTCCATGCCTACCTTCTTGCCTGTAGAATAGAGTCTGAATTCAGCAGACTAGCAACTTCCATTGCCCTCTGTCTTCTCCTAGTTAACATCAGTCACCACTGATCTCTCTACTGCTACTTTTCTTTTCCACTTCCTTCAAAAGAATCTATGTCATTGCCTCCACTTCTGCCCTGCCCATTAATTTCCTCTCTTCCCTATACTATGGCTTCCTTTTCTCTTCTCCCTGCTCCCCCACCAGCACATACAATCATTTCCTAAAACTGTTTTTGCTAAAGCTATCACTAACTTCCCAAGTGCCAAATTCAGTGATTGTTTTAAAATTTCTTAAAAACGGTTTTGAAACGTGGGGGATTGAACACATCTGTTAACCACTGACCCATTCTCAAGTCTCAGTTCATGACAGTTATGGGCTTTTTACAAAAAAAGGGTTCAAGGAAGAAGAGATGGAAGAAGAGAAATAATCATCAAGTTGCAGAATGTTGAAGACAAGAGAGCGGCATTTTATCTGACAAGTCTGAGAAAGTGGGTTCCTAAGGCAACCCCCTGAAAAGCTCTGGGACTGGCAGTCCCAGGAGCATCTATTTTTTTTTTTTAAGTTTTTTAAATGTTTATTTATTTTTGAGAGAGAGAGAGAGCAGAGCGTGAGCGGGGGAGGGGCAGAGAGAAGGGGAAGCATAGAATCTGAGGCAGGCTCCAGGCTCTGAGCCATCAGCACAGAGCCCGACTCGGGGCTCGAACTCACAAGCTGTGAGATCATGACCTGAGCCGAAGTCGGATGCTCCGCTGACTGAGCCAGCCAGGCGCCCCATCCAGGAGCATCTAAAAGCAAGGTAAAAGGTGGCAAAAGAGTGACATTGGCAAGATGGTGCAATAAGACATCCCCGACTCCTACCCAGATCAGAAAGGAAGAAGTCAAATTGACCCTGTTTGCAGACACGATCTTATATATAGAAAGCCCTAAATTCATCTCAAAAAATTCTAGAATAAATGAAATAAAGTTGCAGAACACAGAATCAACGTGGAAAACTCAATTGCATTGTATACACCATGAACTATCCAAGAAAGAAATTAAGAAAATAGTCCCATTCATTAGATCATCAAAAGAATAAAATACGAATAACCCTAATCAAGGGGCGAAGATTTGTACACTGAAAATTATAACAATTCATGAAAGAAATTAATGGAAAACACAGATAAATGGAAATCTATCCCGTGTTCATGGACTAGAAGAGTTAATATTGTTAAAATATCCATAGTATTCAGGGGCACCTGGGTGGCTCAGTTGGTTAAGCATCCGACTCTTGGTTTCAGCTCAGGTCATGATTTCATAGTTCATGAATTTGAGCCCTGCATTTGGCTCTGTGCTGACAGCGTGGAGCCTGCTCGGGATTCTCTTTCTCCTTCTTTCTCTGCCTTTCCCCTGTTCTTGCTGTCTCTGTCTCTCAAAAAAAAAAAAAATCCATACTATCCAAAGTGATCTACAGATTTAATGCAATCCCTGTCAAAATTCCAATGCCATTTTCCACAGAAATAGAAAAACAATCCTAAAATTCATATGGAACCATCGAAGACCCTGGATTAACAAAACAATCTTGAGAAAGATGAGCAAAACTGGACTTGCTACATTTCCTGTGGTCATTAAAACAGTATGATACTAGAATAAAAACAACACATATCAAAAAAAACTGGGGAACAACAAGAACTGACACATAAACCAATGTAACAGAGAGCCCAGAGATAAGCCCACACATATATGGCCAACTAGTAATTGAGAAGGTGCCAAGAACACAAAATGGAGAATGGATAATCTCTTTACTAAGTGGTTTTGGGAAGATTGAACATCTACATGTAAAAAAATGAATTTGGGTCTTTTTTCTTGTACCGTATACAAAAGTTAATTTGAAATGAATTCAGGACTGAAATGTAAGACCTGAAACCATAAAACTTCTAGGAGAAAACATAGGGAAAGAGCTCCTTGACACTGATCTTGGCAATGAGGTTTTGGATACGACACCAATCACACAGGCAACAAAAAGAAACATAAGCAGGACTACATTAAACTATAAAGCTTCTGCACAGTATAAGAATCCATTAACATACGGGGCACCTGGGTAGATCAGTTGGTTAAGCGTCCAACTTCTACTCAGGTCATGATCTCGCAGTTTGTGGGTCTGAACCCTGCATTGGACTTTGAGCTGACAGCTCAAGCTTGGAGACTGCTTCGAATTCTGTGTCTCCCTCTCTCTCTGCCCCTCCCCCGTTCATGCTCTGTCTCTCTCAACATCAAAATGGGCCAAGGGGCTGACTACACATTTTCCCGAGGAAGACATACATGGAACCAGATATGAGTGTACAAAAATGTGTTCAGTATCACTAATTATCAGAGAATGCAAATCACAACCAGAATGGGATATCACCTCACACCTCTTAGGATGTCTATTATGAAAAAACTAAGAGATAGCAAGTGTTGATGAGGGTGTGGCGAAAAGAGGACCCTTATGTACTATTGCTTGGAATGTAAACTGGTACAGCCACTATGGAACGCAGTAAGAAATTTCCTCAAAAAATTAGAACTAGAACTACCATATGATCCAGCAACCTTACTTCTCAATATATTTCCAAAGTAAACGAAACGAGAAGCTCAAAGAGCTATCTACACTCCTATCTCCATTGCAGTATTATTTACAATAGCCAAGATATTGAAATAACCCAAGTGTTCATCAGTGGAAGAATGGATAAAGAAAATGTGGTATATGCGAATGGTAGTGTTATGCCCAGAATTCGTGATCCCCAAAGACCACCAGGGAGCCAAGTCCGATGCAAAAGCAAAAGAGCCTTTATTCGAGCTAGCTCAAGCTCAATCCCCTGCCTGCACCAACACAGCGGTGAGATACCGGAGAGAGAGAGCGGGTTTCAAAAGCACAAAGGTTTTATAGGGATCATAGCCTTAGCCGATTGGCTGGGGAAGGGTCGTGGCCTCAGCTGATTGGCTGGGGAAGGGTTGTGGCTTCAGCCGATTGGCCTGCTAGCCAATTGGCTGGGGAAATGTCGGAGTCCCCTCACGCAGGTTGCCGGGCGTGGTTTGATCAGGAAGTTTGAATGGGTGAGCAGGAAGTTACTCAAGGGGAGGAGGCGTGGTCTGAGGTTTGAGCGGAACTTCTTTCTGTGGCCATTCTGGGACATAGTCACTCAAGATAGAGGATACAGAACAAGATGGAGTCGGCCGGCCTAGGTCTGCTCTTGCAGTAGATTATTATTCAGCCACAAAAAATAAGAAAACACTGTCATGTATGACAACATGAATGAATCTGAAGGACATTATGTTATGCTTAATGAAATAAGGCAGACAGAGAAAGACAAATCTTGTAGGCTCTCATCTATATGTGGAATCTAAAAACATTGAACTTATAGAAGCAGAGAGTAGAACGTGGTTGCCAAGGGTATGGATGTAGGGGCAGATGGGAGATGTTGGTCAAAGGGTACAAACTTTCAATTATAAGTTGAACAGTTTCTTGGGGCTTTATGCAGAGCATCATGACCATACAGTTGACCCTTGAAAAATGTCGACAGTTAATAATGGTTGGGGATGCTGACACCTGCAGTCAAAAATCCACAGATAACTTTTGACTCCGCCCAAATTTAACTAATAGTCTACTATTGACCAGAAGCCTTACCAATAACATAAACAATCAATTAACATATATTTTGTATGTTATTTATATGATATATTATATTCTTACAATACAGTAAGCTAGAGAAAATAAAATGTTATTAAGAAAATCATAAGGAAGAGAAAATACATTTATAGCACTGTATTGTAAAAATCCACATATAAATGGACCTAAGCCATTCGAAGTCATGTTGTTCAACGATTGGCCATAGTGAGACATACTGTATTGTATACTTGAAATTTGCTCAGTGATGAGGTCTTAAGTGTTCTCACCATATGCCCAAATGTGGTAATTAACTTGATTGTGGTCATCCATTTCACAATGTCTACAAATATCAAATTATTGTATGTATACTTCAAGTATATACAATTTTTATTTGCCAATTGTGCCTCAATAAAGCTAGAAGAAATATGACCCAAAATAGAAGTGTTGGTGGGAAGTCAGTTTAAAAGCAGTTAGACTCTTAGAATTTCCCTCCTTCTCCATCATTCCAGCATAATATTGAGGTTATTTCTTAGAGATGTGTTGGATCTCTCCCAAGTGTTCCTCTAGGTGCATTCTCCATCCTTTGCAGTCTTCCTTGGCCCTAGGAGGCTAATCTTTATGGATTAAATTAATAGATCCCCTTCTCCTTTGGTTTCCCACTGGGTTTGGTCAATGGAGAGCCCTGACAGGAGATCAGAGGTTGTTAAGAGAGTCAAGACATTTATCTTGCAAGTTCCCTTTCCGTGAGTTTCCCTTGGGATGACTTCCTTTCTTCCCTGAAGGTCACAGTTCCTCAGAAGTTGGTCTCTTTATAGGACTTTTTCCTTCCAGGTGCTAACAACCTTCCCCTTCTCTCATTCCTTGGGCCCAGAACAGGCAGTTCTGACAAGAGGTTTAGCACTCTCCCTGGGGGATTCCCTACACACTTTACACCCTACCTATACCCTTGTAAAGAGCCCCCTTATTAAACCATTTTAAAGTTATCCTAATTTGAGTTGCCACCAGTTTTATGCTAAGACCCTGGGTGAAACAGATGGTTTTGGGTTGCAAGACTTTGCAAAGAATTGAGGGTGGAGATACCATTCTACAAACAAGAGGATTAAGTGAAATTTCACAAACTGAGTTTTGAGACACCCAACCTCTTCTTCACTTTGGCTCCCCAAACAGGTCAGGCCTTTAGCTTCAAGGCAAGAGACTGGAAGAGTCTTCACTGGGCAATCTGACTAGGCCAATGGAAAAAACCTCTGCTCTCAGGGTGTCCAAACAAGAAGGTCCAGTAAAGGTCACCCTTCACAGCTGAGAAGCCTCATCAGCCTGCAATTGTAATCAGTTTTTTGTTTTTTAAATGTGAACTCTCAAAGATCACTAGTCATCTGAGAAAAGCTGCTAATAAGAAAGTTGACAAAACAAACACAAAGAGAAATGTAATTTGAGAGAAACCAAGATGATGCCAGGAGGGGAAAAAAATAAAAAACAAAAATAAAAACAGTTTTATTTTAACAGAAAGATAGGAGCAGATATCTATCTAGGCAACCAAAACCAAAACCAAAAACAGATTTTGTATAAATAGAATAATCAGCACACAGCAACAAAAAGAAAGTTCCAGGAAGTAAAAATATGTTAGAAACAAAATATTCAGCAAGAGATACAGGAGAATGAGACAGAAAGGGAAAACACAAAAACTAAAGATTTATTCTGTACATTCTAACATCTGAATAACAGAGAGAAAAAAGAAAAGGGAGAAGAAATTATCAGAACCAAAAATTTAAGAAACTACCCAGAATTATGGAAGATGAGTTTGTAGATGAAAAGGGTCCACTGAGTGGACAACAAAATCTATAAAAATAGAAATACACTCAACGCTCAATTGTGAATTTCAGATACAGGGGCAAAAGAAAGTACCCAGAAGCTTCCAGATGGGGAATTCCTACAAAGGATCAGGAATCAGAGTGGCTTTGACTTTTCAAAAACAATACTGGAAGCAAGAAGCCAGTGGTAATACCTTAATTACCCTGAGGGAAAATGATTTACAATCAAGAATAAAGACACCTTTAGACCAAGGCTTTGTAAAATTTACTTCCCACACACGTGCTTTCTTAGGATGCTACTGAGAATGTGCTCCACCAAAAACTGAACTAAACTGACAACGAGGAAGATACAGGACCCAGGCACAGGATTCTAATCTTAAATTTGTGGTTAAGAAAGAGGCAGCTGGAGAGATGGCCCAGTAAGAGACCAGTCCAGACCAGAAGATGTCAGAAGGCTATGTCTCTCCCCTGAGATGAATTTATTAAAAGTACTACATGTGCTTGAAACTTATGAGAGGGAGTATTAACGCGGGAGTGCAATTTTGCAGATGAGTTAGTGGTAAGTATTTACAAAACTAAGCAAACAAAAACGTGACAATTATTAACTCCAGGTAAATAAAAAACATTGTGCCACATGCACGGAAAAATTGTGATCAATTAACATATGTTCCAGCATTTACATAAATATATAAGGTAAGTACTTATATGTTTTTTAAAATGTTTATTTTGAGAGAGAGAGAGAGAGAAAATCCTAAGCAGCCTCCGCACTGTCAGCACAGACCTCGATGTGGGGTTCCAACTCAAGAACCATGAGATCATGGCCTGAGCCAAAATCAAGAGTCAGAAGCTTAACCGACCGAGCCACCCAGGTGCCTCAATAAGGTAAGTATTTGATAGTAATCTAACCAAACTTGGTGAGATGATACTGCTAGTTGGTTGGGATGAGAGAGAGTGAAAGCAACCTAAATCTTCATCTTCCATAGGGGGAAGCCTATAGATGATTCGTAAAACAGAACTATCCGAAGAAGCATCAGAGGCTACTTAGTTACGGAGATTACTATGACCAACAGTAACAAGAAAGCTACACATTGAAAATGGCTGCCACTAGAGGGTGGGAAATGCACATATGTGCCGGACAGTGATTCCAGAGCTCCATTTTTCTTCCTCTTGTGCTTAAAAGAGCTATTTGACTCACCTATGTGCATTTATAATTTTCCTGAAAACAAAAACCAAACTGAAAAGATTAAAAAGCAGAATAAAACAAGCTAACGGGAGAGGGGCACCTGCTGTTCAGTCAGAATTCTGCCCAAGTAATTTTCTTTTTTAAGGAGTCTGACATCAATCTTTTAGCGAAATCTGCCAAGATTGTGGATTTATTTTTAATGGATTTCTGTAGAGAAGAAGAACATGAAAGTGAACCTGCCACCTAGAATTCGAGTAGATTGTTTCCCAACAAAAGAGATTTATAATGAAAAAATGATTTGCTGATTTGCTATGTGAAGATCGTAACGGTTATTTTGAAAATTGAGTCTTCGGAAAGCCTTATGATCCCGGAGCATCTTCAAGGAGAGAATCCTGCCATGAGATTGAGCGTTCAGCATCTGCATCTGGTATTTGGTGCTTCGGAACACCAACACCTGCATACTTATCAAGTGAAATGATTTTCTGTTCCTAAATATAAATTCATTATCTGATGATTCACAAATAGAAATGTGCTCGGTTAACAGCAACCAAGGCAGAAAAAAAATGTCATAAAACCCAAAGGTAACTTTATACGTGAGTTGTTCATATGGCTAGGAAACAAAAAAACATAATAAATACATGTATTAGACTACAAGACTATTTGTATATATCATGCCTCCTAGGAGGCATGATATATACAAGACTACCAGGATGAAGGAGGAGACAGAAATAGTGCTAACTGCTGTGCTGGGTTTCTGGAGAGTTGCTACTTAGTTACTTGTAAATCTGCAGCTAGTGTGTATACCAACAGTACTGCCTCCACTTCATTATTTCACCAGTGCAGTAAATAATGATGTGGGTTCAGAGATTTGGAGATTAGGCTTGAGCAGAACGTGGCTCAAAATTGACGGTGGGGTGGCCTTAAGCGAGTCTCTTTACTCCTCTTGCTGGCGCGCCACCGTGAGGGTCAAATGTGACCATGCACGGAAAGTGCTTAGCACGCTGCCGGGCATGTAGTAAACATCCAACAAATACTAGGAAAATGATGGGGATGGGAATAGAAGACATGACGAACGGGATGAGGAAGGAGAAAGCAGGTGAATCGAGGGGAAATTGGTGTTCAGTATTCAAGTCCTTCCATTTCCTTTCTGGCTTGTTTTCTAAATTTTGTTTCCTCGGGTCTGACTGAAATAAAGATATATTTGGATGACGTTATGTGCTTTGGCAATTAGCTTACAGTTCTCTCTAATGCAATTCGCGGTGTTTTCAGCCCTGGTAAAACCAGGGTAGGCTACACAAGAGAGGAACAGATTGCTGGTCTTGACTGGGTTGGTCATTGGCGCTGGGACCTCTGGGAGGACGGTGGGTGAGGTAGCTTCTCGGTCCTTAAGGCGTCGAGTGTACTGGAAATCGCATTATTCCAGTTCAGTTCAGTTCCATGCAATTCGGTTTCTTTTAGTTCATTTCATGCTTCAGCCAGTTGTAGAATGAAACTGGATCCTAAGGTAGCAGCATAAATGATCAGAGGGCTCTGATCTTAGGTCCTTGTGATTTGAGAGGGAAAAAAAAAGGAACAGAGAAAAAAACTCTGCTAATCAGCCTGAGTGTCCTCTCTTCTTGCCTGATTGAAAAAAAAAAAAAAAAAAAAAAAAAAAAAAAAGGAAGTTATCGAGTGAATAAAGGAACCAAGATGTATCGCTCATATAATCATAAAAGGGCAATAAAATTATGTTGATGAAGGGGATCAAGAATTCTTAGAGCCAAAACCAAACCAGACCTAAACTGTTCTCTGAAAATGAATTTTCCAAGAGGGCTTCGCCCCTCCCCCCACTTGAATCCTTCATTTCTTCTGTCTATAAATATGTCCATTCTTACATAAAAGTTAGTAAAAACAATTGAATAATTAAACGAGAAAGCTAAATATCTAAATCTGTGCCTTTAATGTACCTTAATCTCAAAAAAGTATTTGCTTTTGAACTGAAGAAGCAATTGTATATCTATCTATCTACCTATCTATCTACCTATCATCTTTTTTTTCTTTTTCTAGACCACCAGTAACAAACCTGTAGTCTGACAAAGTCAGAAATCTAATCCCCAAATCCTGGGAGACTGATAAGAAACCTGGCACGGAAGCGCCGAAGAGGTCATCAGACCCTTGGTTCAGTGAAAAACTCCCGCAGTTGTGGACAGAGAAGACTGGACAAGATGTGAGTCAAGGTGTCTCAAATGTGTTCATTATTAGAGTCGTGGTGCATTGAGGGGCTCAGCCAACTGCCAGTAAAACCTCCACTTCGTGAAAAATCTAATGAGTTACAGATCACTGCGGACAAACCTGTAGTCTGACAAGATCTGATATATTGATCTGCAATGAGGGGCAGGGGGTGCCTTCGGAAGCGCCCAGAATGCACAAGGGGAAGTGTCTTTGACAGACTTTGTGTTCTCACTGAAAGGTTCTGAGGAGGGCCCAGTGGAAGCCAGTGGGAATCAGTTGTAAATCCTTGGCTGTTTCTCAGCAAGTTAGCGAAGATTAACTAAGAATTACGTGTGGTCGTGAGGCAAGGAACGTTTAGCAATTAGATACCCCCCGTAATAGATGAGTTATAGTGATGTAGGGCTGTGAGCGTCTTTGGTGACGAAGCAGTGTTCCCTTAAGAAGAGAGTTGTTGTGGCATTTTACACTTGCTGCATATGGCCTTGGGAGGAACAGCATTTCCTTTTGATTACACAGCTGGCTTTATGGGTGTCCCCTCTGCCTGATTACCAGCAAGGTTCCTTGTCGCCTTTGCAATCAGAATGGACTATCGCTCTTGCAGTGCTGGACAGGTTTTCCCTCTCATACGCATATGTGAGAGATATATATGTGAAAAATAGCATGTAAAATTTGGAAACGGGATCCCCATTCATTTATTCAAATATTCAAATTCTATGCTAATAGATGCCTACAGGTTTCAGGTTAGAGAAAATTTCTATTGTTAAGCTGCAGAGACCCAGTGGGTTGGAACTGAATCTGAATTACCTTAAATATGAATCTGAATTATTTTAAAATATTAGCACATTTGGGGGGGGGATGTTAGTCGGGAAAGGGTTGGGATAGCCTGTAGAAAGGCCCAAATTAAATATTCTGTCTTCCATGGAAAGCAACTCAGCCTTTCCGGAAGCCGTAGAATGATGACAAACATTCCCCACTTATTCCGGAGAGAATTTAGATGCTGTTAGTGAAAACAACAACAACAAAAAAATCTATCCCCCCCCCACAGGTATTGTCCACACAGTGAGGGCTGCATTTATGTACTGTTTCACTTCCTGACATATCAAAAAATGGCGTGGCATGCTAGAGGTGTGGTAATTATTTCCCTGTCATTAGATGGAATCTTGGTGATGGATGGAGAAACTCTATTGGCAATTTATAAGTTGTGTGACCAATACGTTTCTCTGGGAATAGATAAATGTCTTGTTTTGTCAAAATCTTATTATTCTGATTTATTTGGTTGACTTTTGTGTTGTCAGAGAAGTCCTATGATAGATTGGGATGAATTCCGTTTTATTTATTATTTATTTATATTCATGTTCAAGAATTAATGTGTTGCCTAAAAGCCACCCGGAGTGAATACGTTAGTACCTCTCCTTTTTTGTGTGTACTTTTACAATGATTTGGGGCCTTTCGGAATAGTGCCTACAGTTACTATGAGTTAATAATATGTTGCCTCAGCAAAACTGTCTTTTACGGTCGTGGGATGGATTTTCCTGAGCCTTTTCTGAAAAGCAGCAGCAGGACCACCGTAGTCATCATCTTAATAATTGCAATCAAGTGATATCACTTCAAGTACCACGGATTCAAATTAAACAGAGACAGCTCTTGCTTTCGGGAGAACTAAAATGTAAGAAGAAGACCACCATCATAAAACAGATACGTTAAGACTAAAATCAAATAAATACATGAAGAGATTAAATGTGATGCTCCTTTAGGGTCAAAAGCTTACAACATTCAGCAAGAAAGAGAAATTTGGAGGCTTATAAGTTTTGGCTTCTAAAAATGTTTCCCTTTCCAGTATTTAAATTGGACTCTGTAATCTCTCCCCTACCTCCTCTTACTGTGTTTGGATTGTTTACATCTTAATGTATAGATCTGATTTCCCTTGAGCATAACGAGGCACAGAAATTATCCCAGTCTCTTAGAATAAAGGCAAAATCAGACGTAATGCGTCTTAAGGTTAATCTCCACTTAAATTAACAACGTATAACAATATTTATACTTATGTATGAATATATCACGTTGACACCTGCTACATATTTTATTTTATGAATTAATGTGAAATATGCATTATGGGGAATTGTTATCTACACATCCCGTCCTTAGTGTCTGAGGCTTCTGAAGAGCAGGCTCCCACCTGGATTAATTCAACCCAGGTGTCTTATCTGTGTATCCTGAATTTGAAAATCATTCGACCCAAATTAGTTGAGATCTAAACTGGATGCTGGAGTTCACACCACTTACATTCTATGGACTGTTCTGATTTGCGTTGCCAAAGATTCTCTCCTTGACCGAACTCTATTTAGGCTCCCTTGAATTTCTCAACCCGGCTCCGGCTTTTGGACTTCTGTGTTCCTCGTCGCATTGTCCAATTTTAGCAAGAACCCTGCTAAGTTGGTTCAGCTAGACCCCTTCATGCTCCATATCTGATAACTCTGGATATTAAACAGGGGTTCTTCATCTTCCATTGTCTGCCAGGTGATGTCTACTCACTCTGGCCAGCCTTCAGCACAAATCCTATTCCATGGGTTTAGCCAGAATCCACCCTACCCCTGATATCTTCCCTTCATAAGTTTCTATCCACTGACCCCTCCCGGGTTCCTTGGCTCCTCCCTTATCCCAGTTGCCCCTGTTGTATTCGAAGTTGAGTCCAATCTTGTCCTCACTGCAAGGTGCTATTTCAGGGGTCCCTAGAACCATTGTGATGTCCCCCTGGAATAAAATCTTTCTTATCATCTTTATCAGGTGTCAGTGAGGGGCTCCCAGGTGACTCAGTTGGTTGAGCATCCGACTTTGGCTCAGGTCATGATCTCACGGTTTGTGAGTTTGAGCCTCACAACCGGGGGGTTCTCCACAGTGTGGAGCCTGCTTTGGATTCTCTATCTCCTTCTCTCTCTGCCACTCCCCTGCTTGCACGCCCTCTCTCAAAATAAATAAACATTAAAAAAAAAAAGCCCAAGTGTCATCGAATAATAATTTTTTTCTTTCACAGTGTTAAAACACATTGAAGCCTATATAAAAGGATGGTTGACCCTATCCAAGTCAGAGTTCTGTGGAAACAATCATAAGGCATATTTACCTATAAGCGAAGAGCTGTTGATTATCGGGTACAAGGGTGATCATAGAACTACAGCAATATTGGAAAGGCAAATGAGATCCAACCTCTGTAGAATTACTTACAACGTTATTCTGATAGTTGAATCATTTTGCATTTCTGATCCATCCAAAATTAACATTTTTCTCAACATAAATACGTGATTACTGTAATAAATAAAATAAAAAATAAATGATAAATTATTTATTTATTTTTTATGTTTATTTATTTTTGAGAGAGACAGAGACAGAATGCGAGTGGGTTAGGGGCAGAGAGAGAGGGAGACACAGAAGCAGAAGCAGGCTCCAGGCTCTGAGCTGTCAGCACAGAGCCCGATGCGGGGCTCGAACTCACAAGCTGTGAGATCATGACCTGAGCCGAAGTCGGACGCTCAGCTGACTGAGCCACCCAGGCACGCCCCCCCCCCCCTTTTTTTTTATTTTTTTATTTAAAAAAAAATTTTTTTTTTCAACGTTTATTTATTTTTGGGACAGAGAGAGACAGAGCATGAACGGGGGAGGGGCAGAGAGAGAGGGAGACACAGAATCAGAAACAGGCTCCAGGCTCTGAGCCATCAGCCCAGAGCCCGACGCGGGGCTCGAACTCCCGGACTGCAAGATCATGACCTGGCTGAAGTCGGACGCTTAACCGACTGCGCCACCCAGGCGCCCCTTTTTTAATTTTTTAATGAATAAATGATAAATTCTGTCACTTGGAGAAACATTTTCTTTCAGCCTTTTAAAACCATTACTGATTTGAAATACATACTTCTTTGCAAAATTTTAAAATCATACTGTTCTTACACATTTTTCTTTTCACTTAATATTGTCAGCAGCATTTCCCTATATCATTAAACAATCTTCAAAGAGTGATATTTAATGACTTTTAAAAATTCCATTGTATGGAAGTGCTATCTTCCCCTCCCCCCATTTATTTCCTATTGTCTATTGGGTTTGTGATTCCTTTCAGGGTTTCTCTTCGAATTAAGTGTATTGCATAACCATGAAGATACGTGTGTGAGGGCATATCAAATAGCCTAAGTTAGGGGCTAAGTATAAAAAAAAAACCTCTAATTTTTATATAAAAGTTCCAACTGGTTTAGGAAACGTTTTTAAACAAGCTGTCTTTTATGCATTTCTTCTTAAATATGCTTTGTAAAAGCTGGGAGTTTAAAAAGAATTGATACATTGTGGGTGCAGGTGTTTTCAATTTTTTGACATTATGATTTAATTTACTTGACTAACTCTAAATTCCTCTAAATCATCTCCCTGTGACCTCAGGAAACCTTGGTATTAATGCTTGGGGAAGAGCTAGGCTAGAGAATTATAATGTGATGCTCCAACTTGTCCTGATGGCTCAATGCGAATCCTGCATAGTTTAGCATTGCCTTTGGGCATGGTATCTAATTCTGTGTTTACAGTGTTTGATGAAACGAAAGATGGCACAGTTTATATTGTACAAGTCAGAACTTATAGAAGAAAAGAACTTGTTAAATCTTGAAGAAAAACCGCACACAATTAACTGACAGTGGAATTTCTGGAATCCTGGATTCACTGCCACAGTTCAATGAGCACAAGTCTATTGATCAATTGGATTACTCCTGATTGCATTGATGTCTGGAAAATCAGAAGGTGAAAAAAGGAGAAAACTGTTTTCAGTGTGAATATAAGAGTGATAAATGGCATGTGGATTCTGAAAGGCATTTGGTTTGGACAAAAATTTAGTTCTAAAAACTGTATTTTTCTCTCTGCAGGGATATATGGATATGTGTGTGTGTGTGTGTGTGTGTGTGTGTGTGTGTGTGTGTGTGGAGAGGGAGAAAATCGATTACAATAAAAATACTCTAGCCATCTGTCATTGTAGAATGCGATAAATAAATAGCAAAATGTGAGAGTCAACTTGTGAAACATGAAGGAAACTTAGAGCCTATCCAACCATTAGATTTTGGAAATAAGGAAACTGAGACTCTGGAAAGGAGGTGACTAGATTCCAACCACCCCATCTAGAGCAATTTCCGCTATACTATAGAGTTAGAAGACAAGACAGACTTTGGTTATTAAATAATCACAGTACCATTTCTGGTCTACGGTCACTGCCATTTACAGAGACATGCATCTTCCTGACGACTACTGGATTTCTAAGATAGTAGTCATCTCTCTGGGAATGCTTTTTTTTTTTTTTTTTTTTAGGTCTTTGCATTGGGAGACAGATAAAAAAGAAGTCTTATCTTCTGTCTGAAAGGCTGATGTTTTTCCTATCACTACTCACTTCCTGGATGACCACATACAGACACATGGCTTTGAACTGTGTGGAATGTGTCCAAAATGTAAATATTTAAATGCACTCCCAGGGCGCCTGGGTGGCTCAGTGGGTTGAGCGTCCCACTTCGGCTCAGGTCATGATCTCACAGTTCGTGAGTTCGAGCCCCGTGTCAGGCTCTGTGCTGACAGCTCAGAGCCTGGAGCCTGCTTCGCATTCTGTGTGTGTGTCTTTCTCTCTGCTCCTTCTCTGCTCACATGCTGTCTGTCTCTCAAAAATAAAGAAAGATTAAAAAAAATAAAATAAAATAAATGCACTCCCTTACACGTCTAGCTGGTGTATCAAAGGGACTGCTTGACATTCCATTCAGCTGTCTAATAAAATAACCCAGTGTGACAAGTCCCAGACTGAAATCTTGGTTCCCCAACACACAAATCTGTTTCCTCTCCACATTCCCCATTTTAGTAAGGGCAACTCCATTTTTCTAATTGTTCTGATGCCCAAATTGGAGTCATCTTTGACTCTTGTCCTAACCTTCTGGTCCAGTTTCCTTTCTAACCACTCTCATTGCTATCCCTGTGTCCCAGCCGTTAGCATCTAGTACTGACTATGTTGCAAAAGCCTCCACGTGGCTCTGGAGCTTTCCTCTGGCTCCCCCATGGCCCGTTCTCCACATGAGGGCAAAATCACCTTGCTAAACTCATAATTAGAGCCAGACACTGCCTGTTTGAACTCCTGCAAGGCCTCCCATCTTTTTTTTTTTTTTTTTTTTTTTTTTTAGCTTTTTTATTTATTTGGGGTGGGGAGCAGAGAGAAAGGGAGAGAGAGAAAGCCAAGTAGGCTCCACGCTCGGCACAGAGCCCAGTGCAGGGCTCCATCCCACGACGCTGGGATCATGACCTGAGTCAAAACCAAGAGTCAGATGTTCAACCGACTGAGCCCTCCAGGCACCCCAAGGCTTCCCATGTTAATCAGAGTAAAATCTGAATGCTTTACCACACATCATAATACCTTCTTCTTGCTCACTCTTCCTCTTGTTCACTTTAACTGAGCTACACTGGCCTCTCGGGTGGTCATGGGATACCCCGCACATGTGGCCGCCACACCGTATGGGTCTTTGCTGTTCCTTCAGCCTGGAACGCTCTTCCTTCAGATACGCATATGGCTCACTTCTTCACTTCATTCCGGCTTCTTGCTAAGATCTCCTTCTCAAAGAGGCTTCTCTGTCACCTTGCCGAAAATAGCACATTCCATCACTCTTTATCCATTCCCTTCTTTATCTGTCTTCATAGAGCTTTCCATTGCTGGAAAAACAGTTTATATTTATGTGTTGATGTTTTCCTCCAGGTTACATTAGAATGTAAAGCGCCCCGAAAACAGAGACCTCTTCTGTTTTGTTCTCTGTTGCATCTGCAGTACCTTCGATAGTTATTATTTACTTGCTGAAAGATAAAATGTTGATTTTTCATGTGCCAACACCAGAGAAAGGACTGAATTCTAGCAAGAGTTAGGAACCCAAACAAGCACCTTCGCTGGCCTTGACTGGGAGGTCTTAACTGGTTCTAGTCTTTCTCTGCCTCTCCGTGACCACAGTGATCAGCTCTCACAGTTGAACTAAGCAAGAGCAACATTGGTTTGGTGGCTTGTGATCTCTCTTCTAGTTGCACTATGTCTTTGATTCTTCTATCTATTGTTAAGAGTCTTTAGTTAGGGTCCAGTTAAAGTTAGGAACACAAGAGTGACCGTGAGAAAAATCCCAGTCATACCTGGTTATACACACGGGCAGACTTCAGGGGCAGGCTAATTTGCAGGTGGCATCTATCTACGTGCAGAGAGATGTTTTATTAGGGCTATGAGATAGTAAGAAGGAGGTATATGGGTCTCTGCTCCCAGTGCCTGGCATAGAGCACCTGACATCCTTGCGATCTCCTACATCATAAGAGCATGAGGAACATCTTTTGTTCTGCTGTCTGGTCTGTGACCCCGGTTCCTGACACAGAGCTCCTGAATCCCTTGGAATTTCCTGGGTGGTAGCAGTGTCTTTTGCTCTAACGAGGCGACTCTCGGTGGGCTCCTGGATGGGGGATGCTCACTAGAAAGACCAAACCATGATCAGCCCTGCCCCCCTTCTCCGGAGGGCGGAGGGCTAGACATGAGTTAATAATTGATCATGTTTATGTGAGGAAGTCTCCATAAATCCCAATAATACAGGCTTTAGAGAGCTCCCAGGTGGTGAACACAGGAGGACGGTGCACCCAGCTCGACAAGGACGGACACTCTTACACTTGGGAACCTTCCAGACCTCACTCTATGTATCTCTAAATCTGGCTGTTCATCTGTGTCATATCCTTTACCAAACTGGTAAAGGTAAGTGTTTCCCTGAGTTCTCTGAGCTGTTCACATAGTCAAATCCAAGGAGGGTGGAGGTCACGAAAATGTCTCATTTATAGACAAGTCAGACAGAAGTGGTGGGTAACCTGGGGACCTACCACATGAAATGGAAAATAAAATGGGGGCAGTCTCATGGAACCGTTCCCTTCACCTATGGGATCTGATGTTATCTCCCGGTAGTTAGTGTCAGAACTGAGTTTAATTGGAGGACCCCAATCTGGTGTCACAGAATTGCTTGTCGTGGGACAATCGCCACACAGCGGGTGTCAGAAGCATCGTGAGTGTGGTAGCAGCGTGTGAGTAAGAGAGAACACAGGAGAGAGACTGAGGTTTTCATACACAGGGCTTCATAAATAACCAATTAAAGACCAACAATAACAGGTGAGTTAAATTAAAAAGAGAGTTTGAGATAATGTTAAAACAGGCTTTGATTAAAATCAGGGTTGAGGCGCCTGGGTGGCTCAGTTGGTTAAGCGTCCGACTTCGGCT
This sequence comes from Lynx rufus, assembly GCF_022079265.1. NCBI lineage: Eukaryota > Metazoa > Chordata > Mammalia > Carnivora > Felidae > Lynx > Lynx rufus. Next base: position 19,146,510 of record NW_025814889.1, on the reverse strand, counting down.
CAGGTCATGATCTCACAGTCTGTGAGTTCGAGCCCCGCATCGGGCTCTGTGCTGATGGCTCAGAGCCTGGAGCCTGCTTCCGATTCTGTGTCTCCCTCTCTCTCTGCCCCTTCCCTGCTCATGCTCTGTCTCTCTCTGTCTCAAAAATAAATAAAAACATTAAAAAAAAAATCAGGGTAACTGTCAAAAATGAATTTTATGGTTTTTGAGCTCGCTAATGCATAATAAATGTTTTTCCCTTCACTGTCTTTGTCTGCTTATTCTATGTAAACCTTTCACCACGACGTGAAGGAAAAGTTTGGGTTGATCTGAAGGTTCTTCATGGTCTCCTAATCATTTTCTAAACTCTACGGCAGATGTGGGAAATAAAGTCAGCAGCAATTCCCATGAGGGGACAAGGGCTGAAAAATTAATAATAATAATAATAATAAAATATACATGTAATAATATATAATATATAATAATATATAATATATAATATATGTAATAATATATAATATATATGACAATATATATTATAAATAATATATAATAATATATACAACATATAATATATAATATAATTATAATAATATGATAATAATAATAATAATAAAGGGCTCCACGAAGTTCATGCCCATGCTTACCTGTCTGTACCTAGGAGAAATCTCTCTGCTGTGTAGCACACGGCCCTTCAGGGCTGCCTCGGTATGTAAGGTTAAGCTCCTTTCTTACAGCAAGGCAAACTGACTAAAAAGAAACTTTGCTACTTGCTTTCTCTTCCTCTGAAAGGATAATCATCTATATTCTAAATCCTCTGGCTTGTTGGCTTAGAAAAAGTTACTGTACTCGTGCTATGATCATCATTTTTATTTTTTTTAAAAAGGCCATTCTTGAAAAGAAGTTCAACAGATAATTTAAGTTTGTGATGTGAAACTCATTTCTGCTAATGGGAGACAAATCATTATTTCTCTAAAGGCTGTCTATTCATAGTAATAGAATAATTCAAGCAAATTAAAAATGTGAAGACATTTTTCATCGAGACACAGCGAACAATCAGCCGACACAAAGCGTAGCGTGCTAGGAAACAGATAATACAACGATGAAGCTTTTCTATAGAGAGAAGAGGACTTCAATTAAAAAATATAAACTTACTTAATAGGCTACATGGTACAAAAAGAAAGAGTAGCTCCAGAATTTGTCCTTACCCACCGGGAGTTAAATCCTCCGTGAAGTTGACCCAACTTAATTACCAAAATAATTATTTTCTTTATGTTCCGGATGAAAAAATGTGGAAGTCCTGAGGTTTACGAAGCCAGGCAAGGACACACAGCCACTAAGGGACAGGGGCCGGATTTGAGGTTAGCCCTGACTCCAAATGTCATGTTTTTCGGCTTCACCGCACTGTCTCTCCTCCGTGCTGTTAATTTTGCATCGACCTTAAGAGCTGGTGTTATATTGATTTTTCCCAGCCCAAGCATTTCAGCTTACTTTTCCTCCTAAGTTTCCCTGGAAGTGTGATGCTCAGACTTCAACACACCCAGCGATTCAGGCTCGAGTGATTTGGGGAACGCTCGGTACGCTTTGAACTGCTGGTCTGTCCTTCTGTTACATTCAGGCTCACACCCCTTTAAACAACCAGGAGACTCACGTCCCGAATACGATTGTAGCCAGCGACTGGAACCGAAGCCTCCTTGCAAAGAAAGGAAACTTTAACCTGCTTTAAGAGGAAAGTCACTCTCCCTCAAGAGAGCTTGGCAACAAGAAAGCAGAATTTGGTTTGTGACTTGACCTTGCCTTAATGATGGCGTTGGCTCTTTTTCTGTCTTCCATTCGGTGTCTCTGTGAAGGTAGCCTGCTGGGAAGTCTCCACTGGGTATTGTCCTTCAGCATTTTTTGCCCCCGTTTGAACTTAGGTATGAAGACTATATATATATATATATATATATATATATATATATATAAAATCACTGTCTCACTTGCCAGTCATAAATTTTGAAATTCTAGCTTGGTGGGTCGCAAATGGAAACTGGCAATTTGACGATCCACAGAGTGAGTGCCCGATGACCGTGGGCCAGCCCGGCGGTCGGCCCTCTGCGAGAGACGTTCAAACATCTCTCCCACGTAATGAAACCCCTCCCGGGTAATGAAACATCACTGCAGGTGTGCTGGATAACTTTTGCGAGGGATACAGGGACAGACTGCTGCAAAAGGAAAAGGGAGGGCCATTCGTGTTTAGGATGGTGACTCCATTCCGTATGATTCTGTCACGACGGATACAGGACACTAGGCGTTTGTCAAGACCCATAAAAAGGGGTTGACAAAAGGGGGAACGCTCATGTAAACTATGGGCCTTGGTTCATAATAATTTTTCAGTGTTGGCTCATCCGTTACATCAACTGTACCACACCAAGGAGAGAGAATGATAGCAGAGACCGTGCGGGGCCAACTCATTGGATCTTCTGCTCAAGTTTTCAGTAAACCTAAGACCCAAAAGGGTCTACTAATGAAAAGCAAAAGGAAATGGGAGGGGCCTGCTTTAGTCATGATGGAAGCATGCGTTAGTCACAGTCAGTAGCTGCCTCTTACTCCTAATGCCCCTTCTGGAGGATGGGGTCCTAATTTTAGGGCTTCTCTTTTGTAGGATAGGGTGTTAAGTCTGTAGCCAGTTAAATTGCTCTGGGCAATTAAGGAGAGACAGATGGTTTGCATCTTGTGTAAACAAAAGCTGAATGCACATTAAAGAGCATTGGCCCGATGGGGCACCAAATGCGACACCCAGACAGCCACATGTTGGGGTTTCTGTGACTCCTATGTTCCGAGACTGATGGGCAAAGCTCACCTGAGTTCTGGGCCCTGCTTCCTCAAGGGCTCCTGTCGCTGGAGCCTGATGGGATTCTCGCCCCGTGTGTGAGCTACTGTTTGCTGCTGGGAGGACAGCTGAGAGGCAGGGACACACAGAGGCCAGGGGACAGCCTCCTTCCCGGCCTCCCTGTTCCTTCTCCTTGGATGCACTGGGGACCCACTTTAGGAAGACTTCATCCCGGATCGATATTTCGGCATGGCTTTCAAGAATTTGAAGGTTCTATGAAGGGTTCCCATTGATTTTTTCAGGGAAAGAGGGACATAAAAAGCTAATGTTTGTGAAGTGTCTTCATCTGAGATTATCTCTATTTAATGCCTATTCCTCCCAATGAAAAGTTTCACTTTTCAGTCTTGCAACAAATGAAAGGATGGTTAGTTTGTTGTTTATTCATTTTTAACAGATTTCCTGAGGTGCTCAAATCACTTTGTGAATACAAAATATTTCAGTATAAGACATTAAAGCAGTCCTACAAAGCAGGCATGTGCTCGATTAAAAAAATATCTGCCTCCATATCTGAAAAAAAAACAAGATAACAATGTTAAACAATGTTACATGCAAACGGGGTATGTATTTTATGATATTATAGAAAAAATGTCCTGAATAGAAATTACATGATTGGTTCCATTTGAAAAGTTTAAAATTTTCCGTTTTCATGTAACTTTCTGGTTAATAATATGAACTCATATTTCCTGATAGACTTACTAATGGTATGTGTTCTTCTACTTGGCTAACTGAAAAAGAGAGACCAAAAAAGAAAAAGAAAAAAAAAAACAAAGAAGAAAAGAAAGCAAAATTTGGAAAAGTATACTTAATGAAGGAGGGATTATAGAGTAGAAAAATGTTCTGATGGAAGATTAAAAGATCATATAGTTTAGCATTTTAATTTTAAATGTGTGGACCCAAATCACACAATTAAAGGCAATGCAATACTGTGGGGCTCCTGGGTGGCTCAGTTGGTTGAGCATCTGACTTTAGCTCAGGTCATGATCTCGTGGTTCATGGGTTCGAGCCCCATGTTGGGCTCTGTGCTGACAACTTAGAGGCTGGAGCCTGCTTCCGATTCTGCGTCCCCCTCTTTCTCTGCCCCTCCCACACTCATGCTCTGTCTCTCTCTCTCAAAAACAAATACATGTTTAAAAAAAATTTTTTTAAAAGCATGCAATATTGAGATGCTCTATTATGCTAATTACCAGTCCCACTGCTCACGGGCCACTTCCAGTCTCCCTTGAACACACTCACATCAGGCGTTGTCCCTACCACTGCTCTGAAGTAACGCTTGTCAATGTCCCCAGGGGTTCCCACGCTGCCTGGGCCAGTCATTATTTTGTGGTCATCCTGCCTACCTAGGAGCAGAATTTGGCACGGTTAACCACTCTCCTTTTTACACTAATTGAAGTAGCTTTGGGCATCTATGCCCCTCACTGATCACCAGCCTTATTCAGTCTCCTTAGCCAGTTCAGCCTTATTAGGTCTCTAAATGCTGGCGTGCCTTCAAGTTCATGTTACCTCTTTCCTTATCCTCTCACCTGGTAATCGCCCGCCTTCTCCAGTCCTGCCCTCAGAGGAAACACCTGGTAATGTGTTTTGAACTTAATATGTCAAAACCTGCACTTTTAATGCCCTCTACTCCTTAACCTTGCTCTCCTGTCAGTAAATGGCAACTCTCTTCCTCTTTAATCGAACCAAGATCTTGGTCCTCTTACCAGAATAAAAAAACCCCAGGGAGCGTGTAAAAGGCAAGGTGTTGTTGCATAACGGTGTTGTTGCATAATGCTTTGCTCACCGCCCATTCTCCAGCATTGTCACAAAGATTTCGGCTCTCTTTCTTGTCTATTCCTGGGTTGCATGGGTCTTGCCTGTAGAACCACAGCACAGGCCAGGAATGTGGATGGAATTTGGATGGTTGCTAGGTTACCTGGTACATTCTACCCCTGTTTACTGTTCGCAGTGAAGACTCATAGAAGTGTGAGGTTTTCAAAAGGAAAAGAAACTCATTTGAGGCTTACTTATGAAAAATCAAAGAGTCAGTGAAATGCACAAATAAAAAAAAAATCCCTGACATTCTTCCTCTTTACTTCTAGAAAATATATTTCTAAGTGTATAAAATGGGATTGAAATTGGAAAAAAAAATGAATGCTTTCAGAATCTTAGTGTCAGAACATGAAGTATTGACTGTAGACTGAGCCTGAGTGAAAATATTGCACTGAACATAGACCCCGAGGTATGGTAGATTTCATTTAGATAGAAATGCACATATAAGAAAGGGCTGCTATTTTAATTTTATGATTTTTAGATACTGTCATTTACCATTCAAATCAATGAAAGAGAATGATTATATTAGATTCAGAGTGTTTAGAACAGTGTTTTTTTACTTTATAAAATAATGAATATACTGTGCTTGGATACCGGGGTACATTATTGGAAGATATTTCTCTGGGCAATCGTGAATCACGGGGCCCCTTTCATATGACCGCTTGCTGAAGTTCAAAGTTCTCAGAAGCCCCTCAGCTGATGCACTGCTTTCAGGGTGTCTGCTGGGCCAGCCCCTCCTCTCTAGACCTTGATGATAACATTGTAGTGAGCTTCCGGCTCTACATTTTTTTTACATCCGGGAATCTCTTAGTTGTCAGTCAAATATGTCTTTTCTTTGGCATACTGCACCACCATGACATAGAGAAATAAAAAAAGGAAAAGAGTTTTAACGGGTTAACCAAAAATATGGTGTATAAAAATGTTACATAGATAAATAATAACTCCTTAAACAGTACGTCAAAAGATACTTCCTAAGATCCAATTATTACAAATTGCTGTCTTGTTTATGGCCACTGATAAAGCTAGTAGATATAACTAAAATGATAATATATTTCTAAAATACGTTAGAATAAAATCATGTGTGTTCACGTCAATTACATCACATATAAAGAGAAATGTATATTTTGACATATATACCACCTATTTAGAAGAAAAGAAATGTCATTGAAATACTCCATTTTAAATATCTTAAAATAAGTCTAAGGATCCACAGATTATGTACAAATCTAAACATAAACTATAAATTCTCTTCAAGTGGTATATGCTTATGTCTAGGGAAAAGTTTGTTTGAAATGGATAACTATTTTTTTCACGCATTTTCTACATGGACACACCCCCAAATCAAAAGCGATTGAGGGGTGCATGGGTGTCTCAGTCAGTTAAGGACTGGACTCTTGATTTCTGCTCAGGTCATGATCTCGCTGTTGTGAGATCAAGTCCTGTGATGGACTTTGTGCTTGACATGGAGCCTGCTTAAGATTCTCTCTCTCTCTCTCTCTCTCTCTCTCTCTCTCTCTCCCTCTGACCCTTTCCCCCAATCACTCTCCCTCTCTCTCTCTCAAAAAAAAAATAGGGATTGAAAGTGAAAACATATTGCCATATTGGGCATGAGTTTCATCCTCTGTTAGTGTTTTCCATAATAATATTTAATAGCTGTCCAAAAATATAATATTGGGAGGTCATCTCTGTGAATGTTTCAAACAAAATATAGGTATTGGGGGTGTGTGTATGAAGGTGGCATTTCGTGATGGTGAAAAGCAAAGGAATACAGTTCTTTAAGACTTGTAGCCAGTTCTACCAGCCAGGTAGCAGTAGCGAGGTGAGAATAGTTAAGATTTGGGTCTGTTTGATGGGAGGGCTCACAAGGTTTGATAAAGGAGTCAAGGACGGGTTCAAGGCTTTCGATCAGAAGAACAGCCCGAAATAAAATTGCTATCGACTGAGATAAAGAAGACTAGGGAGTGGGGCAAGTTTAGCGGGGCGTGGACACCAAGAGTTTGCTCTGGTGCATCTAGAGATGCCCTAGGAATGTCATAGTGGAGAGTGCAAATAGGTAGAGGGTTCCGACCTGGTTAAACAGAAACACAGAAAGAGCAGAAGTGAGATGAACTCGCAGCCCAAATACAGATGGGGCACGTCTTTATTTTCCCTGCCCCTGGAGTGCTCCGAGGGGTGCCAATGCCAGTGACACATTTTGGTGGCGGTGGGGGTCTCTCCAGGAGAGAAATAGCCCAGGTTTTGAGACATCCCTGCCATTGTAGACACAGGCTTACTTCACCGTTCAGGAACCACAGACATCAATGCATCTGGGAAACTTGACCAACTTTGACTTCTCCCGGTTCTTACCGCAAATATAACCACGCTCGGGTGACTCCAGCTCCACAGTGTTCGGGAAAGCCTCCCAGAAACGCTACAAAAGATGCGTTAGACTCTCTAAATATAAAAACTTTTTATACAGCAAAAATACCAAACGCACAAAATATATGAACCCATATAATTACCACAAATACAACAACTGCGATAGGGCAAGACTCCTAAAACTATTTGCAAGGCGGTTAACAAAAGTGGTTAATATCAATATTGTACAAATAGAGTTTACAAGCCTGGTAAGAGAAAGACAATAAAAATGGTCGAAGGTTATGACTAGGTACCTCACAGCAAAGTGACTCCTCGTGGTCAACACACACAGGACTACGATGCTATTGATTTATATTGGGGTGATAGCAATTCCGACAACTTTTATTTTTGCTCCAAATGCTTGCGTATAAGGTGTGAGTTTTGTATAATAAGTATGCAATATTTAAATAGAGGGGAAAAAAAGAGCTATTTTCATTGTGAACAAGAAAAACAATCTTGAGGAGACAGAAATAACGAAGGGGTGCCTGGGGAGACGCGGGAAACGACAACAAAGAACGCGAGCAGGCCTCACAGCATGCAAGTCAGTCCTGGTGGTTCTGGAGACTTCTCAGCGGTTGGCGGAGCTCAGGCTGATGCCTTCTATTGCTCCTACAGTTTTCTCTTCCTGTAATGATTTCCCCCCTCATCACACATGCTGTTTGCCTGCTTCTACGAGTTTCCCAATAGTTCCCCAACATAGTTCAAAGGTACCTTGGAAATCTTAATTTATTATCTTCTGTTGATGTATCTTTAAAATAGGCTCCTAAAAGTATTCCCGCGGTTCCCAGCGTGTGCGTTTCGCATTGGACCGTGGGCAGGGAGAGGAGGGGTGTGTGGTGGCATTTGTGTCTCACTCAGCAAGGGATGTCTGAATACATGCATAGGATTTTCTCAATCAATGAATTCTAAAATTAAAGGTGCAACCATGGCACTGAAAGTGGGGTGCGGGGTGGGTGGGGAATGGTAGAGAGAGCAAATCCGCGGGTTTTTTTTCCCTAGGTTGAAATTACAGCTTTCCAAGTCTGCTATTATTTGTCAAGAACAGAGAATTGAGTTTAATTCAGTTTAATTCGTAATTAAGCAGCTATCAGGTCAATCAGGATTGTGTTAAGTATAAACAGAGCTTTATAAGAGGTAGGGGATGTACCCTAATACTCATAAAACTTGAACTTGTCAGGAGATAAGATTTGTACACATGTGACCATTCAAGACCATGTGTAATATAGCCCATAACAATTTCACACCGAGAGCTATGGGTGATCATTGTATGCCTTAATTTTGTAAATCAAGCTCCCCGAGGGGGATTTATTTCCCTCATGTTTCCTGCATTTGGGATATGTTGCCACCAGAGGACATAGTATTTCTTTTTTATTTTTATTGTTTTAAGGTTTATTTATTTTGAAAGAGAGAGAGAGACAGAGAGAGAGCGGGGGAGGGGCAGAGAGCGAGGGAGAGAATCCCAAACAAGCTCTGTGCTGTCAGCACAGAGCCCTACACGGCTGGAACTCATGAACTGCGAGATCATGACCTGGACTGAAACCAAGAGTCTGACCCTTAACCGACCGAGGCACCCAGGCGCCCAGTATTTCCTAATTTAAAGGAAAAAAAAAAAGATTTTAAAATTCCAGTCTGAGACTATCCTTAAGCTTTTTCTCTTTACCACTTCTCTCTAGTTCTTAATTGTATGGGTAACAATATATTTTTCTATAATAAATATTATAGCTGCTAAGGACTTGTCTTTATAAAACTTATTTGACATTTGAGTTTAGAGCAAATTTGGGAAATAAACAATTCTAGAGTACAATGAGATATCTTCCACCTTTCGTATATGTTGTCATCCTCCTTTCCATTCCTTGATTTTTCCTTCCTTATTAATCCTGACTTGAAAGATACCAGGACCCTTCTGATCCATTAATTATCTTTGAGATAGAAACTTTTCAGTTTACCTTCAACTCAGGTTCAGATTTAGCAGCATCAGATGCTAAAAGTTGCCATAGACTTCCTTTAGGGTCCCGGTGGCTCATTGATCCTTCCCGAAGCTGTCATGTAGGTTTATATAAAAATTTCTGTGGGTTTCCTCATCTATAGATGCTTGTGGTAGGTGATCTGAGATTTACAGTTCTGTTCTTTGATAATTCCCTTTTCAACTTCCCTCCCTTGGATAGCATGAAGAAAAGTCTAGTAGGGGAGAAAATAATCTTTACTCTCCCATTAGAGAATCTTTCTAGCCACATTTTTTTTCCCCAACTAAAAAAAGAAAAAAAAGTATCTGTGCTAGAAAATGTAAATCCCTGAAATTACTGTGAACTCATGTACACAGAACTTTCCTGTTTTACTGTGTACATCTGTGCCTCATGAAGGAAGTTCACTTCACTTCTAAATGTCTTCAAGCTAGGAGTCCTTGGCTTGAGTTACAATGCAACTCAGAGGTTACCCAACTTTTCAGCAAATGTCCTTTGGAAAGCCACCTAGTAACTGAATTCTTCAAAAATTGCCACACACACACACACACACACACACACACACACACACACAAAGGCAGCCTGGTTCACGATGGAATACACTTGAAATAAAAATTTAAAGAAAAGATTTGTGAGGATCATACAAGATTAGAAATGGTCTATCAATAATTGGTAAGCTTTGAATAGATGAGCAGTGGCGGGTGGAACATTTTGGAAAGTTTTGGAGGGTTTTTCTTAGCCATACTGATCACTTTCTCTCTTTAGTCTGTGAGGGCTGACCTAGGTCTGCTGAATCTGCACTTGTATCACGTGAATAGTTCAACAAGTTTAAAAATCTTTTAAAAACGGCAATCGTATCTAAATACTTTTATCATTCTTAGTAGTAAAAGAATTAAAACACAGCCAGTCATTATAAAATGATAGTTTTTGTTCCACCTTTGCAAGAGTTTATTTAAATGCACCAAACTCCACTGCCAAGAGAGAAGGAGCATTCTAAATAGAAGACAGAATTAAATTGCCCTGTGAGAGCCCAGTTACTGGAATCCTGTGTTCCTGGGGACTTGAGAGGATGGGTAGAAAAGCGGAATCGTGTTTAGAATCTGACCTTGGTCAGCAACTGGGAAGTTGCAGTAAGAGAATTTTCTATGAAAACATCGGGTGGTAGTCAATAACTCTTTGACGGGTAAGCGCTACTCTTAAAATTAATATGCTCAAAATGGCTAAAGCCAAAACTACAAATTAGAATCAGTCTGTGGTGTCTAAGCAACAGAATGAGTCAGCAGCTAATAACATCCTAAAGTCACACTGAGGCAAGTATACGGTGATTTAATATTTACCAGCTTAACGTATGACAGGAAAATCTGTTGGTGGTTGTGTATGTGTACGTTTCAGATTGCAGATCTTACCAGAGCATCGTCTCCCTCAGTTCTCCCAGAGAATCAGTATTACTTATATGCATTGCTCTTTTTCAGAGACCCGTAGATGTTTGCCTTTTCAAAGTGAACATATATTTGGATCCAATGCATAATGAGGTAGCTGGTTTCTGGCATAGTGACTCAACCTCTCATAAAAAAACGTTTGTACAATAATTTGGTTCTTGACCACAGATCTTAACCACTTATCCAAATTCTTTATAATTGGCTCATCTCAAGACTTCTTCCAAGCGACTTTCCTCCTCCTCAATCTATGGTGCGCTGACTTTTCCCACCCTTTCTTTGTTTTATGGAACCCTGGGATATAGTGTTGAAAGTATACATTACCTATTTGATAAGATTTAGATATTTATGAATGAGTTTGCATTTGTATCTGTTAAGGGAGTTACATTGAAAAAGAGAGGTAAGGGAATTTTAGAGAAGGGAAAATCTTAAAGTTGCAAAGAATAATGCAAAAGTCAGTGGGTTAGTGGATTTTCATTTCCTGAAGGAAATGATACTGTATTCATGAGAATAGCTAACTTCATGCATACAGGTTGATGGGGACAGTGTGGAAATCACAGAACTCTGAGGAAGGCTCAGAATGCAGGAAGTAAAAATGGCTACCCAATGTAAATTGCTACTTACATGACTTTAAAATATGTCTCTATGGGGATGTTCTGGGAGCTCTGAGACCCTCAGGAAAATTCCCTTCCAGGGGCTTGAATCTCTCCAATATCCTTCAATTGATAGGTTTCTCTTTCTCAGTGGAAACAAACACAATTAGCAAATTGTGATGCTTGCCCACCACTTATACCAAGGTGCATCTTTCCTAGAATACAGTTATATGTACATTGCAACCAGTGAAACATGAAATCCTTATAAAATTGCTGCAGAAAATCCTCTGTCTAGGGCTGTTTATGTTGCTATGGGTTATGGGTTTGGCCCATTGGAAATAATGTAATTACAATTGACTCTTACCCATAACCCAATCTTTCTGTCCCAAGGAAGTAATAAAAGAGGGCTCTGGTTTGGTAATTGCCTGGTTGTACCCCCACCTTCTGGCTAAAGGATGCAAACAACCCCCAGTGGGTTTGCTCCCCAAGACAAGCAAGCCATTGCAGCTCAAAAGTTCTATGACTCAGTCTTTTGGCATGAAGACACCTTTGGCCGTGGCCCATGAAGCAGTCTACATAACATTTGTGTGTTGCGTAGCGTTGCCTTGGGTAAAGCACAAAGACAAGTGTGGAGGACCACTTTGATTCTCTGTGTCTTGTAGCTGAAATGTCCATCTTAAAACCATACTTAGTTCAGATAAGGTGGTCACTCCCGATTTTGGCAAAGAACTCTAATGGTGGTCTTCCCAGGTAACAAGCAAGTTAAGTAATTCCCTCCCCATCCTACTTTCTTGTAACACAAGGTTAATAGTTTCATACTGATGAAAAATGCATGTGCACGTTCTTTGACACAGACACAGTTATCCCATCAGACAACTGTAGGGATGCCATGAAGCCCCAAGGGAAGAAATTTTTCTAGAATTGCTCTGAAATCTGAATTTCTTCAACGAATAATGCTGCTACCAATCAATGTAATACTTTAAACATTGTTTTGCATTGCTCTTTTACTGTATTACATGTATTAAGGTGGTTTCTCCAATTTTTTTCCAAAACGGTGTGATTATAAAACATTGTAACAATTTTCCTAATTGAAACACGCAATGAATGAATGTCGCCTGTTTAGAATAGTCACCTTGAGTGGCACCTGAGTGGCTCAGTCAGCTGAGCATCTAACTCGTGATTTCAGCTCAGGTCACGATCCCAGCGATCAAGCTCTGGTCCTGCCTGGGATTCTCTCTCTCTCCCTCTGCTTCCCTCCCCAACTTACTTTCTCTCTCTAAAATTAATAATAATAATAATAATAATAATAATAATAATAGTAAAATAGTCACCTTGAAAATTTGCATTCATATTTTGGTTATGCACCTACAAAAGTTTAAGACAACAGATAAGATATGATAGAGGCAGGTAGGACTTTAGAGTGATCACCACATTGTAAGTCTTGTCCTTGGAAATGTTATTTCATGTCAAAGTAGGCAATTTTCTGGTCCTTGTTCAATCACAACAATTAAAGATGGTCCCTATGGGAAATTTGGAAAACCTGAATATTAAAAAAGGCACTATACAGTCAGGTGTGGACGCACTGCCCAGAAACCATCACCCTGGCTCCTCCTGACTCTAGTGTGACTTCATGGAATGAGTTTCAATCCAACCACACTATCTCCCACCACTGGCCCATCTCATCTAGCCCACTCCCAGCCCTGCTTCTCCCATTTCTGTGCTAACTGCACCCATTTGTGTAATCAAGATGGGAGGTGCTAAATACCTGTGTGTTCAGTTTAACCAAGTAATCAGAAGTAACACATTCAAGAGTGTTCATTTAACATTAACTGAGTGCTTCTTGTTTCTTAGGCATGGTGCCAGGCACGGAGGTGCAGTGGGGATCAGGACCATCCTATATCTCAAGGCGCTCATCGTCTAACGGGGAAGTTGGACATTTACTCCCATAAAATGATTACAGTGAAGTACGTATGATTTAATAGGTGAATATGCAAAGTACTAATGGAGTCAAAAACCAGGGCATTTCATAGGTGGAGTGACATTTGGGCTGGATCTTGAGAAAGGAAAGCAATAAAAATTTCCCATGGTCTATCACCGATTCAAATCTCAACTTTAACACAGGGATAAAGATAATGAGATCTTTCCCCCAAGTCAGAGCCAGAATTATTCATATATCTGTAAGGGGACAAAGACAACCCTGTAATAATGGTAGCACTAAAAATTTATGGCCATTTAATTAAAAAAAATTAAGTAATAAAGCAAAAGCTCTGGGTCTCATCAAAGACTTCGCTGTGGTGACATTTCTCCAGTGGTAAAATAGCTTAGGATTTCTATAACAGATACTGCCAAACAGCTCCCGGAATCAATTTACCTAGCACACAAATGAAAATGAGTTTATAAGAACTGTGAACACCTCCAACACAGACACAACTTTGTAGATAAAGCCACAAGACTTCTGAATTCTGTAATGAGTTATGTTGCTGGCCAGCAGGCAGGGAACAGAATGTACTGCCCCTGTCACCTGCTGCCTGGACCTGAATGGAATGGATGTTTCCATCACACATCAGACTCTTCTAGTATACATACACCTGGACTCAATTATGGAACTGACATATCCAGTTTGTCTGAAGTTCTTTGAAAACATAAAGAATAATAAAAGCTGGGTTACCTCTCACCGTTACCCATTGGAATGCTCTTACATTCTCGGTACTCTTCTAGAAGCTAGCAGTCAGAGTTGGAAGAATGCTAGAAGATTCTTTAGTGTTACTGATCATTTCCAGATTGAAGCCATTAACCTTTCCTCTGCATTCTTATGACTATTACTCTCTGGCTGATTCATTAAGTTAATGCAATGCTGTGTGTGTTTCAATATTTTTTTGTTTAGCTACGTTCTATTACTTAAGGTTCCTTATATTTATGCCTTGTGTAGCTCACAAAATTATGGTTACCTTGATGCCCAAAGTCTCAGTCTTATACTTTCTCAAACACTTCTTTCTTGTGGCCTGGCAGTGTAAAACATCTTTGATGTTAATTTTTTTTTTCTACCAGGATGGTTCTGTCTCAGAGACTTTTCAAAACCCATGTTACTAAAAATCTAAATCCAAATATTATTGGGGCCATGGGTTTGTGTAGGGGTTTAAGGTCACGGACCCCCAAGTACGATGACAGCAGTAAGCATCTCGGGTTCCATCACTGAAAATAGAGTTGAAGGGCAAGAGCTCATTTATCCTTGTTATGGTACCCAGGACAAGTTCTGCCCACTGTCTAGGGGTTGGAAACTCTAACCCTATGCAGAGGAGTTCTCTTCAGCATAACCGGGGGTAAGCAGAACGCACAACCTCTCTGTCTTCCTTTGCCATTCTGCAGTGGCATGATCTCAGGACGGAGCTGTGCCTGGTAAGGCTGAGGGGGAGGGAGGCCATGAAGGAAGGCAGTACACAGCTGAGGATTTTCTGAGAGCAGGTTTTCAGATCAGCAGGGGTTTGCAAAGTTTCAGCAGGGGGTTGACTTCCAACTTCAGCTCTGACAAGCAAAGAGCTTAGAAGCTCTCACTCCCATCCTCACAGACTTTTCTTGGACACATTAGAGAACTCACCTTTTTGGTGGAGGCTTTAGGATTATGTATATGTAAAATTGCATTATCTGCAAATAACGACAATTTTACCTCTTCCTTTCCGATTTGGATGACTTTTATTTCGTTTTCTTGCCTAATTGCTCTGGCTAGGCACTTCAGTACTATGCTGAATAAGTGGTGAGGCTGGGCACCCTTGTCTTGTTCCTGATCTTAAAGGAAAAGTTTTCAGTCTTTCACCATTGAGTATGATGTTAGCTGTGTGTTTGTTGTATGTGGCCTTCATTATGTTGACATATATTCCTTTTATAGTCAATCTGTTGAGGGATTTTCTCATAAAGGAATGTTGTATTTTGTCAAGTATTTTTTTCCTACATCTATTTAGAGGATTATATGATTTGTGTAATTATATAAAACCATCCTTGTATCCCAAATCCAGCTTTTTTTCAATTAAATAATTTATTTTTTATTTTTTTAAATATGAAATTTATTGTCAAATTGATTTCCAGACAACACCCAGTGCTCATCCCAACAGGTTCCCTTGTCAATGCCTGTCACCAACTTTCCCCTCCCCCCCACCCCCCATCAACCCTCAGTTTATTCTCAGTATTTAAGAGTCTCTTATGGTTTGCCTCCTTCCCTCTCTGTAACCCCCCCTCCCCCATTCTCCTCCCCCCTGGTCTTCTGTTGAGTTTCTCAGGATCCACATATAAGTGAACACATATGGTATCTGTCTTTCTCTGCCTGACTTATTTCACTTAGCATATCACTCTTCAGTTCCATCCACGTTGCTACAAATGGCCAGATGTCATTCTTTCTCATTGCCAAGTAGTATTCCATTGTATATATAAACCACATCTTCTTTATCCATTCGTGAATCAATGGACATTTAGGCTCTTTCCATAATTTGGCTATTGTTGAAAGTGCTGCTATAAACATTGGGGTACAAGTGCCCCTATGCGTCAGCACTCCTGTATCCAAATCCAGCTTTTAATGTGCTTTTGAATTGAATTTGATACGTTGTTGCGGATCCATCTATATTTGTCAGGGATATTGGCTTGTAATTCTCCATTCTTGTAGTGTCCTGATCTGGCTTTAGTATCTGGATAATCCTTGCCTCGTACAATCAGTTTGGAAGTGTTTCCTCGTCTTCAGTTTTTTGGAAAAGTTTAAGAAGTATTGGTATTAAATCATCTTTCAATGTTTGGTAGAATTCACCAGTGAAGCCATCTGGTTCTGGACTTTATTGTGTTGGGAGGTTTTCGATCAATGATTCAATCTCATTACTTATTATTGATCTGTTCAGATTTTCCATTTCTTCCCGATTCAGTCTTGGTAGATTCTATGTTTTTAGGAATTTATCCATTTCATCTGGTTTATCCAGTCTGTTGGCATATAATTGCTTATAGTTATAGTCTCTTATGATCCTATGTATTTCTGTAGTAAGAGTAGTAATGTCTCCTTTTCCATTTCTGATTTTATTCATTTGAGTCCTATCTCTTTTTTTTCCTTAATCTAGCTAAAGGTTTGCCTATTTAGTTTATCTTTTTGAAAAAAAAAACAGCTTTTAGTTTTGTTGACCCTTTCTACTGTTTTCCTGGTCTCCATTCCATTTCATTTATTTCCACTCTAATCTTTATTTCCTTCCTTCTGCTAATGTTAGACTTTGTTCTTTTTTCTATTTCCTTCTGAGTTCCTGAAGGTTGTTTATTTGAGATGGTTGTATTTTCTTAATATATATTTATTGCTATAACCTTTCCTCTTAGAACTACTTTTGCAGCATCCCATAGATTTTGGTGTTTTGCGTTTCTATTGCATTTGTTCTGAGATACTTCTTTATTTCCCTTTTGGAATCTTTGACAGATTGGTTGTTCGGGATTGTGTTGTTTAGTTTTCACATTCTTGTAAATTTTCCAGGTTTCCTCTTGCCGATTTCTGGTTTCATACCATTGTGGTTGGAAAAGATACTTGGTATGATTTCAATCTTTTTGAATTTGCTAAGACATTTTTTTGTGTCCCATCATATGATCTATCCTGCAGAATATTCCATGCGCTCTTGAGAAGAATGTGGATTCTGCTGCTGTTGGATGGAGTGTTCTATAAATGTCAGTTAGGTCCATTTGGTCTAAACTATGGTTGAAGCTCAAGTTTCTTTGTTGATTTTCTGTCTGTGTGACCTATCCATTGCTGAAGGAGGCATACTGATTTTCCCTACTATTACTGTATTGTTGTCTTCTTCTGACTTCGGATCTGTTAGTATTTGCCTAATAAATTTAGGTGTTCTGACATTGGGTGCATACGTTTTTATGACTGTTATAGTTTCTTTATGAATTGGCACTTTTATCATTATATAATGACCTCCTTTGTCTCTTGTGCCATTTTGGCTTAAAGTCAATTTTTTCTGCTATAAGTGTAGCTACCCTACTTTCTTTTGGTTTCCACTGGCATGGAATATCTTTTTCTGTCCCTTCACTTCGAGCTTATGCATGTCCTTGAAACTGAAGTGAGTCTATTGCAGGCAGCATATAGTTAGGTCTTTTTTTTTTAATTTTTTTAATCCATCTAGTTACTCTGTGCCTTTTCATTGGTGCATCCAATCCATTTACATTAAAAGTGATTGTTGATATGCGAGGACTTACTAATGCCATCTTATTTTTCCACTTTCAGGTTTATTGTATTTCAATTGTTTCTTTTTCCCTTTATGTCTGCCTATCTTTGTAAATTGGTGATTTTCTGTGGCATTATGCTCTGTTTCCTCTATTTTTTGTGCATCTGCTTTAGATTTTTGCTTTGTGGTTACAATGAAGCTTACATAAAACCTAGATATAACTGTATTTTAAGCTGATAACAACTTAACTTCAATTACATACAAAATTCTGCCCTTTTACTTCTCCCACCCCGTTTTATGGTGTTGAGATCACAATGTAACTTTTTTTAATATTGTGTATCCATTAACAAAGTATAGTAGCCATAGGTATTTTTAGTACTGTCGTTAAGGGGTTAGCATTGCACCCTAGGCCAGCATTAGAGTTTTCCAAATCTGACTGTACATTCACCTTCACCAATGTGTTGTATACTTTCCTATATTTTCATGCCCCTGATTACTGTCCTTGCATTTCAGATTGAAGCACTCCTTTCGGTGTTTCTTGTAGGTGAGTCTAGTGATATTAAAATCTTAGCTTCCCCCACCCCTCAGGAAAGTCTTTATTTCACCTTCCTATCTGAAGAATAACTTTGCTGAATAGAGGATTGTTGGCTGGCAATTATTTTCTTTCAACACTTTGACTA
Source organism: Lynx rufus (assembly GCF_022079265.1). Lineage (NCBI taxonomy): Eukaryota > Metazoa > Chordata > Mammalia > Carnivora > Felidae > Lynx > Lynx rufus. The sequence goes on along the minus strand of NW_025814889.1, from coordinate 19,128,607 downwards.
TGTCATCCCATGCTCTTCTGGCCTGCAGGGATTATGCTGAGAAATCTGTTGGTGCCTGATGGGGCGTCCTTTTAAAGTTACAATCTTTTTTCCTCTGGCTCCTTTTCAGATTCTCTCTTTGTCTTTGATTTTTGACAGTTTCCCTATAATGTGTCTCGTAGGAGGCCTTTTTGTGTTGAGATAATAGAGTGAATCTATTAGCTTTGTAAACTTAGATGTCCAAGTTTCCCAGGTATGGAAATCTCTCAGCCATTATTTAAAGTAACTTTTTGCCTTTTTTCCCCCCTTTTCTTCTGGATTCTGATTATTCTAATATTTGTATGTTTGAAGGAATCTCACAGATCATGTAGGCTTTCTTTGCTCTTTTTCATTCTTTTCTCTTTGTTTTCCAATTTGTTTATTTCAGAGTTCTTGCCCTTTGGATCACTGAACTGTCTTCCATTTAATCTACTCTGCTGTAGATACTCTCTGTTGCCTTTTATGTTTCATCCGTTGCATACTTCAGGTCCAGAATTTCTGTTTGGTTATTTTTTTTATCATTTCAATCTCTTTTCCAATTCTCATTTTGTTCATAAATTTTTTTCCTGATGTCATCAAATTGTCTTTCTGAATTTTCTTGTAGATCATTGAACTTCATCCCAACAGCTATGTTGAATTCTTTATCAGCCAGCTCACAAAATTCTGTATTTGAACTCAGTTATTGGAAGACTATTGTTACCTTTTGGTGTTGGCAGGTTTTCTTGATTCTTCCCGTTCCTCGTAGTTTTGCCTTACAGCTTTCCCATCTGAAGAAGCAGATACCTCCTCAAATCTTTACTAGTTGCCTGAAGCTAGGGTATACTGTTCATTGATTCTGTTATACCTGGGATTTTCTCTGACCTCGTATGGATACATCTGCTCCACACTTTTGTTTCCCTGTTTGGCAGAATTCTTAAGCTTTCCTGTCTTTCCTGATCCTTACAACTCAGCAGGCTGGCTACCGGAAACCTCTCTTTTGTTTTCCAGAAGATGGCACTATCTTTCAAGTTTGTGGTTACTTCCTTGTCCACTGATTCTCACCTGGTTTTCGGAAAGCACTTGGTTTACGGAGCTCTCACCACCGCACTCCTGAGGGTACACAAGGAGCTGGCTGCAGAGTTGGGGGAGGTGTGGACTTAGCACTCAGGAGCTTGGGGGTGCCTGTGGACCTGGTGAGGAGATCCTTGGGTGAGGTTCTCCCACAGGCTTCCTGCCGATGTCCTGATTGCAGTCAGCATGAACTGCATTCCTTTAATTCCTTTTATATTCTTATCTATTTCTTTCCCAATATTCTCCCTCCTCCAGGCCATACAGGTCCTACCTCAGTAGTCTGGGTGCTGCTGGAAAGCAATGGGTTTCTCCAGCTGCTACCTGAACAGATGGGGTGGCCAGGCATGTACTCACCTCTCTCTTTTTTCCTATAGGAGAGCTCACCTCCAGACAGTTCAGCACCATTCTGTGTCATCTTGGGAAGGAGGGAGGGTGTTGGCAGAATTCTTTTTACCCTTTCTACTGCATCAAATTCTTATCCCCCCCCCCCCCCACCAATGGCATGCTGGAATATCCCCTCAGGAAGGCTGGACTTTGTGGGTATCTGCCCAAGTTAGGTTTCCCCCGACCATGGCAGAGAGGAACAGGGGTAGCCTAGCTGGCTCAGTTGGTTCTGCAGCCTAGACTGGGATCTGTCTATTACAGGATGTACAGGTGAGCAAGACTCCTCCCAGTTCCTTTAGCTGTGGTACTGAATTCCACAACTCCCAGAGAGGTGCTCCTGTCTGAGGGTGGATATCCAATTAGTTGCTACAAAAGGGAGACACAAAAGAAAGATGTCTTACACAGCGATGACGCTGAGGTCACTTCTCTGGAGTGCTTTAATTCTTTAGAAGCCATTCATTCTGCAATAAAATTGCATTGGTTAAAGGAGGCATTTAAGTAGGTACCTTAAAGTACTTTCAGGACTTTGAAAAGTTTCTCTCTCGCTAATTTTTGGGGAGTCACTGGCTTTTTGAAAATAATATTAAAGCCTGGTAAAATGCAAAAATGTATAAATATAAAAATTTTTGATGTGATTTCAATGGCTCACACTCCCCCTGAATTCCATCCATGGACCCTCCAGGGACTCAGGAACTCCATGTCAAAAAGTTTAGACTATATTTTGTGCTTTTTAAGTAACAATGGACATATTTATTCTTTTAATGGACCTGAAACAGGCAAGAACATACAGACGATCGGTACCCTCGGAAGGTTTCATCAGTAAAAGACTTTTGTGTGTGCCCCCAATAATTACATATTTATTTAAAATGTATACTTAGATATTCTTTCAATTTGTATACTATATATTAGTAATATATATATATATATATACATATATATATATATACATATAAGAAAAGCATCATTTTTTATTTTACTTTTAGATAAAAACAAAAACAAGAGAAGTTCTAACATTTTTTTCACCCAACTTAGTGGGTGGTCCTGTGTACCCCATAAAGTACATGGATTCCATTTTGGCAACTAAGGCATTCGGTCAAAATGAGAGCCAAGTAGATGTAGATACATTAAGTAAACAGAGCTCTAGGGATGTGAAGATATCCTACAAGATATCCACAGGAAGGAACTGGGTGAAAGTGTCCCGCATTATGTTTCCAAAGAAAGAAGGCTATCACTACAGACTTATTTCCTGTATTTCCTTCTATTATCTACCAAGCACATGGGCACTTACTATGCACCAGCCACTATTTTAAACACTTTACAAATATTGGCTCCTTTTATGCTTTTAATAACCCTATAAAGCAAATACTATTCTTATCCCAATAACATACTGACAATTTAACATGATGCTCTAAAGTTTATAAATTTGAGGGCTTCCTTCTTGGGAGGTGAATATTTGCCAGGATATAGGGAGCTAGGAGTAGAACGTCTGCGGGGTAGTAAACACAGCTGCTGTATGCAGGGGCCACATGGAAACGGGAGCTGGGAAGTTATCTTGCCCAGTGACCAGGTCTTAGGCAGCTCAACGACCTTTGGAGTTGTTTTTTTTGTTTGTTAAGTTGATGTATTTATTTTTAGAGGGAGAGAGAGAGAGGGAGGGAGAGAGAGAATCTTAAGCAAGTTCTGTGCTCTCAGCGCAGAGCCTGGTGCGAGGCTCAATCCCACCAACTGTGAGATCGTGACCTGAGCGGAAATCAAGAGTCAGATGCTTGAGCCACCCAGACGCCCCTGGAGTTGCTTTTTGATGAATATTAAGGCGGTAACAGCTACGCTTTTCTGGGAGGACTCTGTGCTAATCTCGTTCCTCGCTTTAAAGTGTTTAAGGGTTATCTTAGAACTGGGACCTGTAGCGCGAGGGTTGATTTCACCCTAGCTTCTTTTTTGCTTTAGTGCAAGAGTCATTTTCTTTTTCTTTTCTTCCCAGAGGTTTTGCTTTCATATAAAAAGATGTCAAAGGAAGAGAAGATGAGAGTAATGAAACACAGCCAAACAATTCTCGTTTTCGAAAACCCTGCCACCGTTGCCTCACACCTGTGCCTGCTTAGGGGCACCTTTGTTACTTTTTCTTTGTCTCCAAAATGCCTTGAAATAGTCGTTTCTAACTTCAGTTGATGGAATCAGTGTCACCAGAAAACTGGATACCAGTGGAAGGGGTTTTGGATATTTTTGTATCCTGGGAACATTTTTTTTTTTTTCCTCTTTGGCGTGAACTCATTTAGCAAAATCTGCTCTGTTTGGATATACTATGTTTTTAGCACCCCATTTGAAATGACATGCTGAGAGAATTAGCAAACATATCTGAAATTTTTTGAGTCCTTCAGAGGGAGAAGAATATGTTTCCCTTATTTTGCTTTTTTCTACAGCACTTATTCTTTCCTGATATCTTTGTTATACACCCATTTTTGTCTGTTTAAGAGAGCAGGGGGCTTGTTTTGGTCCCTGCTCTATCCCCAAAGCCTAAAATGGTTCCTCGAACATAACTGTCCTTAATAAATATTTGTCACATGAATGGAGGGATAGATAAATCTAACAACTATGAAGTGTGCTGTCGACAACACTATCTCCCAGATGTCCTTGTGGAAAGGCAGACCCTTGACCGTCAAAGGACTTGACCAAGGTTGGACAAGGAAAATGCTGTTGCCTTCAGTATGATGGATGTGATAGGGAACAGGAAATATGCGAAATGGTTATGGTGATTTGTTTTCACTGTAAAAAAAAAAATACTGGGCCATTGACAAATCTATCAGAAGAACTTAAGAAAAGACATAAATAAGAAGTTATTTTGGCCTTTATTAAGTAGCAGTATCTAGATCTTGAAGCTTTATAAAGTCAAATGTAAATGAAGACTGAAGCAAACTAGTTTGAGTCAATTCTTCAGGAATGAATTTTAAAGAAATCATGAGTGGTTTACATATTACTGTATATTAATAATGTATATATATTTTTAGTCTCTTATGAAAAGCTGTTGTCTTCAATTTGTATCAATAGCAACAACATGTAGAGAGATTTTCTCGCTGGTACTTTTCAAATAAATTTTCTTTGGTTTCTTAAGTGCTTCTTTTGTGCTCTTAATTACAGTGATAGAAGATGGGTTGCCTCAATACTTTTATTATATAAATCTTTTGTCTTGAAGGAAGAAAATTGATTTTTAAAAAATTTACAATGAGCTATTGATGAAAAGTCACTATACAATGAGCTTCTGCGTATTTGTTGAAAGGAAACAAATACTAGCTGTGTAACTTCATAAAAAAGCAGTACTTATAAGTTTCATTATCAAAATTAATATAATCCTCTCTTCTGTAAAATGTAATGCCATTTACCTATTTTATTTTTTTTAAGCTGTCTACATTCAAATTACAGGATCCTGAACGATGTAGCTATTTTATAAAAAAAAAAAAGAACTTTTTTAATGTTTAAAAGAGAATAGCAAGCATAAAGTGTGTCCAAGTATCAACAGATTTATTTCCATTTTTATCAAAGCCTGTGATTTGGAGGGTATCTATATTCTACAAGTCAATGTGGTTAGATTTCAGATCATGGAGTCATAGTCGCACAAGTAATTTATTTCCTAAGTTTCTATAAAATCATAAGCCCTACTGTCACCTGAAGCAGAACAGCCATGACATTAAATTATTGAAATGTTTTCCACCCCAGATGCGGGTAGCAAAGACAGGGCCGAATAAAACCTAATTTCTATCGATCAGTTAATTTAGCCTAGTGGTACGCAACAGAAGGTTTAATGTGGAGCAGTCATGGGCTAAATATTTTACATACTATGGAACAAACTACTTCAAAACTCAATGGCATACACAACTATCTGTTAGAACTCCACATTTATGGGTTGGTGGTCAGTTGATCTAGAGGTGCTTGGCTCATCTCAGCTGGGTATGGCCAATCATGGCTGGGTTCCTTCAGGTATCTGTGGGTTGGTTGACTGATCTGCTTTGGGCCAGGCCGGGTGGGCAGCTCTGCCTCATAGGTCTTTCATCCTTTTCCTGGGGCCACTTGGCTAGCTCAGGCTTGTTTTTCCCATGATGCTGTCAACAGAACAAAGCAAGACCTCCTAGGGACTCATCTGGGAAGTGACACACTGTCCCTTCTGCCCCATTGTATTGTCAGAGCAAGGCACAAGCCCAGCCCAGAACTGAGGAGCAAGGAAAATCTATTCTGCTTCTTTCTAGGGAACATTGTAAAATGTGTGGCTACAGGGAGGTGTGAGGAATTGGAGGTGTTAATGCAATTGATTATAGGTAGAACAGAGATGTATATTTAAAACAGTAGGAAATAGGGGCGCCTGGGTGGCTCAGTCGGTTAAGCGTCCGACTTCGGCTCAGGTCATGATCTCGCGGTCCGTGAGTTCGAACCCCGCGTCGGGCTCTGGGCTGATGGCTAAGAGCCTGGAGCCTGCTTCCGATTCTGTGTCTCCCTCTCTCTCTGCCCCTCCCCCGTTCATGCTCTGTCTCTGTCTCAAAAATAAATAAACGTTAAAAAAATAAAAAAAACAGTAGGAAATAAATTAGGAAATAATTTTTGAAAAGGAGAGACATCGTGGCACGATATGTTATTGGTCATCTGCAGTCACTTATTTGATAAAGATACCTGTATAAAAAAATATCTATATGTGCCAATTTCCACATCGATTCTCTTGGTCGGTCATTTTCAGAATGTGGTCACCAGACCAGCAGAATCATCTGGGAAGTTGACAGAAATCCAAATTCTCAGGTCCTACCCCAGACCTACTGAATCAGAAACTCTTGGGCAGGGCCCCAGCGGCGCCCAGCATGGGGAGAACCATTGTGCTGGGTCAGTCTTCGATTTGTTCCCTGTTTGTTACAAGCTGCAGTACACGCTTTTAGTGACTCGCATGGTTTAGTCACATTGATATGACCACATCTTTGGGTTTGGTGTTGACAGTGTCAAATGGGAAGATCTCAAAGCCTTCCTGAAATTTTGGCAGATGATTCATACATTTTTTTCTGCATGGGCCATCAGTGGATGGGGAGGAAACCTGGGTTGCTATATTGTCTCCACACAGAGCCTTGTTGTCCAATGCTCAACAATGTCTAGGTGTCTGCCCTTTGTCTTTAATGGCATTCATCCTTGGGGTGCCTGGGTGGCTCAGTCGGTTAAGCGTCTGACTTCGGCTCAGGTCATGATCTCGCGCTCTGTGAGTTCCAGCCCCGCATTGGGCTCTGTGCTGACAGCTCAGAGCCTGGAGCCTGCTTCAGATTCTGTGTCTCCCTCTCTCTCTGGCCCTCCCCTGTTCATGCTCTGTCTCTCTCTGTCTCAAAAATAAATAAACATTAAAAAAAATTAAAAACAATAATGGCATTCATCCTTTTCTTTGTATCAGGTGTTGGAATAAAGGTGTATAATTTATAATGACGATCTTATATCTTCATATATATATACATATATATATATATATATATTTAGAGATAGCACAAGCAGGGGATGGACAAAGAGAGAGAGACAGAGAGAGAATCCAAGCAGGCTCCATACTGCCAGTACACAGCCAGACGTGGGGCTGGAACCCACAAACTGTGAGATCATGACCTGAACTGAAACCAACTGTCAGATGCTCAACTGCCTGAGCTTCCCCGGGCGCCCCTCTCTTCCCCCCATTCTGAAAGATTTTGCCACTGACTCTTCTGCCACAAGTAGGATTTTAGACATTTTGAGCAAAAATTGAGGACCAAAAACGTCTCAAAGTTCTGTACTTTCACACTCATATTCCTTGTGTGTCTAACAAATGTTTTGCCTTTTTAAGCTTGACCATTCCCTTCTCCCCCTGTGTAGAAGCCTATTTGACTACTTTCCCCTTTGAATGACTTTTCCCTTGACAAATGTTTCATGATGATGTTTGCTCAGGACTTCTGAAGGCTAACTCAGAACGACTGAAGAGGCATCAGCTGTGTTTCATTTAATTCCTTCTCTCAAAATAAAGGAGAATATACTCAATCATTGATCATATTCCTACTGTTAGCATCTGGACTTCTGAGACTAACAAGGAACTCTTGATGTTGATAACTACATAGTCTTGAGTGAAAACGTTCTGTTTCAAGCCACTAGGTATCACGTTGGTATAATATCACGATGTAATTTTTATTTCCATTTATTTTGCCAAAAAAATTCTATCAAAAAGTCAATATCTCTATCAAGGAATTGTAGAGTGATAGAATAACGTATAAAATTAACAAGCATTAAGTGAATTACTTACTAAGTTATTTATTCAGTTCTGTGAGTAAAGCAAATCTTTGCCTTTCGTATGGGAAATTATATCTAAAGGTCATTGCACAGCCGAGAAGAGAAAAACACTTAAAAAATATTAGGTGCATTTGTATGATTATTTTATAATCATACAAATGCACCTAATATTGTCAAGTATATTAATAATGGTAGCTGAGAATAATTTCATACGCATAATTTCAGGGGCACAAGAAAAAAGAAAAAAGAGAAGGAATTGTATTCATTGATGTTGAAGATAATTCTTCTAAACTCGGCCGCAAGACTTGGGTTTTCTCTCAAGATAAGTACTTACTGCTTCAAATGGCTCATATTAGCACCCATTTAATTCTCCTAAGATACATCCTTAGTTATTTTCTGGGTGCATGACACCTTCAATTCCTTTTCTCTCCCTGGGTTATATATTTTGAGTTGTTATGACCATTGGCTTATCATTATTTTTTGCTTTTCAAAATGTACAATATTTAGGTTTAATTGAATGATACCTCCAAATGACTTTTGTTCTGTGGCAGAATCTTTTTTTTTTTTCGTGGATAAACTGGACTGTTTGGCATCACAACTTCCCGATAAGAGTGTCTATGTGGCCTGATTAAACCACATAAAATTTGTACCTCATACTTCCCTTCCTCCTGGATCACCATGCTTGATGTTTTATCCGCAGTTATGAGTTACCTCCTTTGGCATGAAACCTGTATCGCCACCTTTAATATACTATAAGGGTGTAATGTATCACATGAGGACCACTGCCTGTTAACTGCTTTCAGATAACTTTTCTTCACCACAGTATAGAAGGTAGGAGAGGGGCCAGGAATTCAAAGAGAATTTCTGCGTGACTGGGGGGGGGGGTAAGATTAGGAAGAAACTTTTTGCAAAGGATAAAAACGAGGCAAAACTACCTTGCTTTACAGATTCACCTATAGTTAAAATTGCCTGTGACAGGAATTAGCTGATTCCCTGTTAACCCATAGAAACCATGCCTCAAAGCACCCAAAAGCCCAGGAGACTATTGTTCAGCCCAGAGGTCACTTATGATGAAGTGTGTGTGCTAGCTTTCGGTCAGCACAGCTGGTCAGATGGAAAGATGTAATTGGGAGTAACTGGGTGGCTTGTTCAAGACCACCGTCCATATTCCTGAAGCTGAATTTGGTGAAATGTATTGTTCTCAGTCTTCGGATGAATTGTGGACCAAGAGACTAAATGTTTTGTTTTAGACTTGGAAAGGCCAGGTTGTTACATCGGCACGTGCTCCTTAAAAGCATGTTTAATGTAATTCATAAATACTTATTTCATTTGTTGTGTTTACATGTCTGTGAGTCTGTTTTCCATCCTGGTGGCAAGCTTCTTAGAGGACAGGGGCAATGTTCCTGCCTGGCTCATGGTAGGTGCTCAAAATATGCTTGCTGAATAAAGGGTAAAGGTTTGAATGAATGATGGTAACAGGCTCTGGAGGGCATCTCAAGATGCAACCATACGTTACCTGTATTAGTTCCCTATCGCTACGGTAACAAATTACCACAAACTTAGTGGCTGAAAATAACTTAAACTTGTTGTCTTCCAATTCTGGAGGTCAAATGTCTGAACTGCGTCTCAATGGGCTAAAATCAAGGGGTTGACAGGATTGCATTCCTTCTGGAGAGTCTAGAGAAGAATCTACTCCCTTACTTTTTTCCAGCTTCTAGAGGCCTCCTGCATCCGTGGTTTATGGCCTTTCATCCAGTTACAAAACCAGTAGCATAGCATCTTCAAAATTCTCTCTGATTCTTCTGTCTCCCGCTTTCACAAGGACCCTTGTGATTACGTTGAATCCACCAGGATAATATCCCCTCCCCCTCTATCTCAAGGTCAGCGGATGAACCATCTTAATTCTATCTGAACTTCAGTTCCCTTTTGCCCCTCAAACAAACGTATTCACAGCTTCCAGGAATTAGAACACAGACGTTGTTGGGGGGCCACTTATTCAACCTACCACATTGTTCAAACAGCACTTTTTTTAAAAGAATTTGCAACCTAGACTAGATAGCTGATTCCCCCCCTCCATTTCTATAAACTACGTAAAAGTATCCAAATGGCATATCATTATTTTGAGAACAAGAGCCTAAATATATAAATTAATCCCATTCAACTTTCTTTCTGGCAAATCGTTTCCATCTGCTTTATATCTGTATGAATCATAAGGACTGCTGGAAGGACTTAGGAATCTGGTACCAATGAGGAAACACCAATGAAAGCAAGTGTAAGCTTTGAAAATAAGCCGCCATTGTGTTTGGATAATAGCCCATTAACAAAGGTTAATTTTCCTTAAATGGCAGCACATTTTGATTTTCTAGAATGAACTTCAAGCCATTAGAGTCTGTTGGGTAAACTTTTAAAACAAAATCTGACTGTATTGTTCTGAGTAATTGTGTAGAAATACAATTTTTAAATCAACATTCATTTTTAAAATTTAAGAAAATCAATAAGAAATTCATTTAAGCAAATAAAAGGCAAGTTGATGAACTTTAAGCATTTACAAAGCAACTCAGAACATTCGTTTTTAGCTTATAGACTAATGAATACTAAATGGAGACCATTTCAGAGAAAGAACTTTGTTTTCCTTCTGTGGGAAATGGAAAGAGTGCTAATTAGGAGTATGAAGCATTATGACATAATGAAGCTACTGACTCGCTCCAAATTTGTCCTGAATTTTGTTAGCTCCAGGGCTATCGTGGTAATTTCACTCTCTATCTTGTGTCCAAGAATCAACTACCGTCTGCCTCGGAGTAAGTTTACCTATGCTGACACTTTTACCACCAACCTAATTGTTTATTTATTTAACTGATGGATTCTGTTCTCATTAGAGCCTGTCATCATATTAAAACGTGTTTTGAGCCCAGAAAGGAATATACTATATTTTTAAAATTTAAAGCTATCTGTTGAGTCTTTTCAGATTATTGTCTTTCTACATTCATATAAACAAAATTAAACAAAAATGCAGGTGAAGAGGTCAAATCCCAATGTAGACCTTTTCTATCCTATTCTGATTTTTAAAAAGAAGAAGAAAAGAAAAAAGAAAATCAGCCCATGCACTCATAGCAAATCTGGGTTCTACAGATATTCTCACGAAATAATTCTTGATCCTGACTTACATTTTTCCTATGCAACTATGGAAATATGAAAGGTCTGTCTCTTGATTTTTTTCCCCTGAGAGTCAAAGGCAGGATATTAGTGGTACTTCTCCATTAGGGGTGTGAAGGTGTAGTCCTCTGCTTCCAAATGGCTTGTGTCATATCAGCCCTCCTTCCCAGAAAACAAAAACAAAAACAAAAACTGACGGAAAAAACTGTGCACAGAGTTCTATCCTTTCCTTCTGGATTTTATATATACCATAACATGATGTAACATAACATAATGTAACGTAAAATTGCATATTACACACACACACACACACACACACACACACACAATTTAGTTGGTTTCCTCTGATTGTGCTTTTGACTTTGTTCTGACATTATTTCCAATTTTTTCCTACAGCTAGGTTGATGAGAGTTCTGATTCTCCAAATCCTGCTAACATTCTTTACTAAGGGACTTCAATCTCGAAACTCTTCCGCTGGTCTTTTTTAGATTGATCTGTCCTTGGGAAAGTTACCCACCTGATGCTGAGCACAAGGATTTCCCAGACTCCTAGTCCCGTTCTTAGCTTCCTCCCCAGGTCAGGTATAGGATAATTAATTTCTTCTGGTGAGAAGGAGGTAATAAGGCGCATGAATAAGAGAAGACATCCCTGGGCATGATTGAGGTTCACTTTAGATCACTTTCTTAACCAACTGACTTGTTGCCAGCATTTGTGATTTGCTGATTAAATCTTTCTTTGGTATGAGGCACAGGAAGCAGCAGGGGACGAGCTATACCAAACTCTAGCTCTCATTTCCCCCCTCCCCTCTGCCACATCCTTCATTGCCAAACAGTCCCTTGTGACATTAAATGGATCGGACACTTGCAGCTCATGAATGACGTGTATGGCTGGAATCTTCTGAGAACCCGGAAGATTCTCAGGTCTCAAGCAGTGACTCATTCTATCAACCCTGATTAGGGTCATCAATAGTTAATGTTTTGCATTTTACTGATATTAGGACTTGCACGCTTTCCCTCTCTCTCTTTTTAGGTCTTGCTCCCTCTTGGAATAAAGTGTCGCTAATCCTGTTTAATTGCTCCCATTAGAGTGGGTTGCAGGAAAATGCTGGAAAAAAAGACATGACTCTGTTTCCCATTGTGTGAGCCAGTTGTGTTTTGTAACACATATGATTTGATTTTTCATTTTGATACCTTTTGCATTATTTCAATCATTGTTTTACTTTATTAAAGGTAATTTAAGTCCCAAATAATAGAAGTGGCACAAATACATCTTAAAGTTCTTTTTTCACAATATTGAGGTATAAGTGACATTAAATAAACTGCACATATTTAAAGTGGACAACTTAATACATTTCGACATATGTATGCACCCATAAAACCATTTCCACAGTCAAGATAATCAACATGTTTCTCACTCCTAAAAGTTTCTTTATGCCTTTTGTTTCTTTGCGCTCTCTGCCTCCTACCCTCACCTCTATGCCCAGGAAACTAGCACTCTGTTATCTGTCATTGAGATGAGTTTGCATTTTCTAGAATTTTCTACAAATAGAGTCTTTCACTATGTACTTTTTTGAGGGGAGAGGGAGGTCTGGCTTCTTTTACCAAGCTTAATTATTTTGAGATTATTCCATATTGTGTATATCAATGATTTGCTCCTTTTTATTATATAATATATTGCAATTTGTTTATTCACTTGTTTGTTTATGGACATTTGGGATTTTTTTTTTGTCTATTATCAACAAAGCTGCTATGAATATCCAAGTATTTGTATGAACACAGGTTTTCCTTACTCTTGAGTAAATACCTAACATTGACATGTCTGGATCGTTAGGTAATTATGTTTAACTTCTTAAGAAACAGCCAGACTCTTTCCAGAGTGGCTGTACCTCTTTATATCCCCATGAGTGGAGTACGAGAGTTCCAGTCCCTCCGTGACCCCACCAACACTTGATGTGGCCGGGCTTTTTAATTGTAAACATTCTTTACAGCTACGTAGTGGTACCTCATTGTGCTTATAATTTACATGCCCATGATGACTAATGGTGCTGAGAATTTTTTCGTGCGCTGATTTGTCTCGGTATATCTTCTTTTGTAAGGTGTGTGTAAAAATTAGTTCTCAAATTCTCAGATGGGAAAGGATGTGAGGAGCTCTAACATAATCAATCACTACCAGTGGGAGTCAGGGCTGGCACTCTGGAAACGAACAGATCAGTCTCTCTTGATGTTCTGCCCTCCGGCCATGTAAATGAGGTTTCTCCTCTGTTTTCACTGGGGTTTATCTTCGCTGGTTCAATATAGAAAAGCATAAATGCTTCGCTTATCTCTGAACTTCATCAAACTAATAATTCCGCTTAGAAGTCAGCGCTGAGAACAACATTGTACAGAGTATGTCACAGGGAGCTTTCCGTATTTATTGAGTGCCTCCTATAGGACAGACACTGCTCTCTACCTTGCAGTGCTGATGGATGAGACCCCGTCCTCAAGGCGCTAGCGATATCCTAGGAGAACCTCACTGAAATATGGTGCATCCCAAGGTCTGAGGTAGCATCTTTCTTTGAGAAAATAAATAATACATGAAGATGCAAATAAATATTGCAATAATCAACACACTTAAATCACGGGGGCTATGATCAAGCAAACCAAGAATTTAGGAAACTGGCTTTATACTGTGGAACCTTCAAAATGTACGCGTTTGGTGCCACTGCAGTGTGGGTCACAGCAAAATGCCAGGTCACCTGTGCATAAGATACATCGATGAAATCAGATGTGCAGGGAACTTTACGTATATTATCTTTTATCTTTACTACAACCCACCAAGTCTGGGCTTGTAAACCCATTTTATAGAGGAACAGACTTGATGTTGAAGTAGCTCCTCTAAAATTCATCAACCGGCAATTTCCAAAAGGAAAATTAAACTCAGATCCATTAGACTCCGTGACAGTTTGTACCCATCTTTTATTAGTGCCTAGAAAAACTGATCTTACGTGGGACCCCTCCCTAGAAAAAAACACTTTGCGCTCAGCTCTAATTTTGCACCTTTCGATCTATAACACCTTAGAAGTAAGAATAAGCTGCTTCGAACAACAAAAAAGGTCTATGCAGTAAAAACAAATATTCTGGCAGGCCCATTTCCAGATAGATATGTTTAAAACTCCTCCAGAAAAAAGAAAGCGGTATCCCAATGCGAAGTCCTATTTCGATAACTCATTTCCAGATTGGAAGCAGACCCACATCCTGTGCACGGATCAAACTGTAAGGTGGTGATGAGATTTGCTCTGCCAAAGAATTCAGTAAAGCTTGGGTGTTAAGAGCTTCATTTGAAGCTTTCTGCAATTCTCTGCTGTGGCTGCTGACGTAGCTGAATACATACTGAGAACCTTCCGGGTTCTCCCTCTGCTCAGAATGTTCAGAGAATATCAGTGAGGACAATGCTAGAGACCAGGACTCAAGGCTTGTCAGATGCGGTACAGTTTAGGCTCTGACAGAAAGCCTTGGCCTGGAGGCCTATGGGGGCCGTTGTGCACTTTTTATATTTTTTAGAGGAAGCAGTTGTGACCTGTTGTCACTGGCGACTCCAACATGATCTGTGTATCCTGGGAATTTCTTGTAAGGTGCAGATAACCTGAAAAGCGATTTGGGAGATCTGTCTCCCATATCATTACAATTTAACAGGGACCACGTCAACTCAGGAAACGAAAGTGAAAAATAAACACAAACCCACTTTGCATTCTCTGCCTCCGTTGATGTGTTTTTTTATTCCCCAGATAAGATTGGGAGCATCTGCTTGGGCCCAGAACGGGGCTAGGTCTGGAAACAGATCTGATGAAAGGTACAGTCAGAGCCGGAAGCCTCTGGGTTAGTTTAGACTTCACAGAGAGTGTGTTATTTTACAGATTGAACGTTTGTGGCAACACTGTGTAGAGCCAAGTCTATCGGCGCCATTCTCCAATAGCATTTGTTCTCGTACGTCTCTGTGTCACATTTTGGTAGTTCTCCCAATATTTCAAACTCTCACTATTTTTGTATTTGTTGTAGCGATCTGTGATCAGCAATTGCGAATCGCGACTCGCTAGAAGTTCAGATGATGGTTAGCGGTTTTTAGCAAGAATGTATTTTTAAATTAAGGTATCTACGTTTTCTTTTTTAGATATAATTCTGTGATACACTTAATAGACTATACTGTAACCATAACTTTTAGAGGCACTGGGAAACCAAAACATTCATTGACTCCCTTTATTGTGATATTCGCATGATCACAGTCGTATGGAAGGGACCCACGATATCTTCGAGATATGCCTGCACATATTTGTGAAACTGTATGGTCCCCACTCTTTCCCAGCCATCCCCCCACCCCACGCAGGCTTCACGAAGACTGGGCCCATTTTGCTCACCATTTTATAGTAAGCATGTACTACCAATAGTGTCTGACTCACAGTAGGGACTCGCCGATGTGAGTTTGCCCCTTACCATCATTCTCCACAACACGGCAGCAATGGCCTCCAACAAATGCAGCTGACCTGTTATTTGTCGATGCAAGAGCTTGTAATGACTTCTAACTAAAGAGTAAAAATCTGAATTGTGTGGTGGTAGGGCATACAAGATTCTTTACAGCCTGACCTGCGGATTTTTATTATTGTTAAATATATTTAATAAACACCTACGACCTACCAGGCACTGTGTGGTCTCTAGGAATTTATCAGTAGACACAACAAAGGTTTTGCCCTTTGGTGGGTAGGGACGTACAACAAAGAAGTAATTTTTACAGTGTGGTAGAAGGCAACACGTGCTGTGATAAGAAGGAAAAGTCGGGGGGGCACCTGGGTGGCTCAGTTTCTTGAGCGTCTGACTTGGGCTCAAGGCATGATCTCACTGTTCGTGAGTTCAAGCCCGCATGGGGCTCTCTGCTCTCAGCAGAGACTGCTTTGCATCCTCTGTTCTCCTCTCTGTGTGCCCTTCCCCCGCTCTCTCTCTTTCTTTCTCAAAAATAAACATTTAAAAAAAAAAAAGAAGAAGGAAAAGCTGGATAGGATGCCCGTGAAGGGGAATGTCAAGGGGCTAGTGGAAGTTTGCAACTTTAAACAGGACGGTCAGCGTAGGCCTAATTGAGGGGACGGTTGAGCAAAACTTGAAAAAAGTGAAGGACTTCACTGATTTCTGGGGGATGGCTTCCAGCAGAGGGAATAGCCAGGGTGAAAACTCTAACGCAGGAGCATGCCTGGATGCCTGGTGTGTTGGAGGAACACCGCGCAGGTCAGTGTGGCTGGAGCAGAGTGAAGGCGTAGGTCGCGCATAGGAAATAAGACCGGAGAGGCACAATGGGAGTTCAGGGCCTACGGCCGGTCATCGTGATGGCTTAGACTTTTTGTTTTGTTTTGTTTTCTTCTAATTTTGAGAGTGGATTTGAACAAAAATCTATTCCGATCAGACAGCACAAACCCAGAAGTGGTTAGGAGGGCTCCCAACTTAGACTTTTTCTTTGAAAAGGATGGCGAGCCATTTGAGAACATTGAGGACATAAATGATGTATTCCGACCTACGTTTTAAATACGTTCCTCTAGCTGCTCTGCTGAGAGGAGACAGTAGGGGAATGATGTCAGCTAGGGAGCACTGCAGTAGTCTAGGTGGCTTGGGCCACAGTGGTAGGTGGGGGGGATATGCCCAGAACCTGCTCATCCCTCAGCATTTCAGCTTGCCGGTGTACCTGGGTAGGGCAGCCTTTCCGTGGCTGGGATAAAGCCCTCGGGCCAAAGAACGCAGATTGCGGCGCATGGAATGCAGCGGTAGAGGTAGGGCCTGAGGAATCTGCACAAGGCATAAAAGCAGCCTCAGCTACAGTGAGTACTCTGACATCGAGTGTGTTCTGGGAGAATGGCATGGCGGACGGACGAGGCAGTCTGGAATGACTGCTGGGCAACACTGAGGGCTACGGTAGGCTCATGGGCATGAAGGTAAGGCCTGATGATGTGGTTACAGGCTGTGCCGCCATCAAGTTCACCCGTATGGGTGTGGCATGGAGTGGGTGGAGAATGATGGCGTATGCAAAGGGAGGACAAGTGACTGGGGAGCTTCACCTGAGTAAAATGAGGACAGGTTGCTGCAGGCAGATGAGGGAGAATGGAAGGTGACAGGACCAATGGGTAGGAAAGCCCTCAGAAGTTGCAGCACTGGCAGAGTTAAGGCAGCAAAAGGGGTGGACTGGGGAGACAGTGAATGTTGGTCAGGGTGGGATGCATGAAACTGAGATTAGGAAGGAAGGGCGATTCCTGATGAAGTTCTAGGTTAATGGCCGTGAAAATGAGAAGCTGAGGCAAGGTGGAGGATTAGATCACTGGCAGAGAGGAGCTTCTGGGACTGAGAAGCCTGGTGTCAGAAGGATCCTATTGGAGAGCACTGCAATTTCCAAGAATGAAGATATTCTGGTGTTGGGGAGAGTGGCAATGAGTCAGATGCTAAAATCACCAAGAAGCAAAAGGAAATATCCTGGGGTCCGCTGTAGAGTAGAGGGTGATATAATTTGTAGACTTGAGACTCAGAGCTAGCATATCTGTTGGCTTAATTTCTTCCCATTCTTCTCCATCCAAACTACTACTACTAAAAAAAAAAAAAAAGAACACCTTTTGAGAGTTTACTATGTACCGCTACTGGGCAAAGTACTTTACATGAATAAACTCAATTTTCATAACAATCCCAGGCAACGTGGATTATGGTCATCTTGGTCTCACCCTAAAGGAAAGTGAAGGAAGAAGAAGTTAGGTAACTTCCCAGTGTCACACAATTGGTAAGTAGGCAAGTGAGGGTACAAATCCAGGCAGGGGTTCCGCTGATACTTCTACTCCAGTCACTACACTCCAGTGTTTTTCTCAACCAAGACTAAGACCTTGGCAAGCAGTGCCCTCAGAGCAAGTCTTCGGCTGGATAATATGTGCCTAGTCAAAGCTTATGTCCTCTGGGGCGGTGCTACTCAGAGCAGAGTCCATGGATCAGCATCACTAGGAGTTCATTAGAAATGCAAATTCTCGGGGCGCCTGGGTGGCGCAGTCGGTTACGTGTCCGACTTCAGCCAGGTCACGATCTCACGGTCCGTGAGTTCGAGCCCCGCGTCGGGCTCTGGGCTGATGGCTCAGAGCCTGGAGCCTGTTTCCGATTCTGTGTCTCCCTCTCTCTCTGCCCCTCCCCCGTTCATGCTCTGTCTCTCTCTGTCCCAAAAATAAATAAACGTGGAGAAATGCAAATTCTCACACTCGACACCAGACCCCAAGAATTAGAATCTCAGGGATGGGACTCAGGAATCTGCTTTAACAAAGCCCTCCAGGTGATTTGTATGCGTTCTAAAATTTGAGGAGCCCTGCGAGAACCCTCTTGAGCCCAATATCTTGAGTATGGATATGAAATATAATATTAAATTCAAAGAATTGTAACATGACTTCCTTTGTCATTTTAACACTATCTTATGATCTAATCTGATCCGAATGTTTTTTTACAAATAAAATCTGTCACCCTTGCATGCAGTAGAGTTTTTCATCCACCTTGTGCTATTGATGAGGACTGAACATAGGAAAGAAGATAATGTGTGAGGCAGGTGATGGGCTCAATCTTAGACCTGTTAAATGGGAGACACATTCAGAGCTCCAGGGTTATTACTTAGGAATCAGTTGGCTAGAGGGGGCCCCAAGCTGGGAGTATAGTTGTCTCTGGGGAGACAGACTTGGGAACCATCAGCCCACGCTTGTTGAAGCTGTGATTGTAGATACGATCATCTATGGAGAAACTGGAGAGCAAGAAGTGAAAAAAGGTGAAAGACAACCAAGTAAGGAACATCACTATTTGAGAGGTGGGCCAAGAGGAAGGAGACTGTGAACATCAGAGACAAATGATATCAGATATAGGAGAAGGAGAAGAGAACGCTGTTCTAGAATGCGAGAGTTTCTGTGAAAAAGGGTTGAATCACAGTATGGAGAATCACAGAAAGATCAAGTGGGATGAGAGCCGAAAATAGCAATTCAAAGGTCACCGTTGGTAAGTCTGACAGAAAATGAGGGTAGAAAAGCTCGTAAGAAGCTGAGAAGTTAGTGGGAGATAAGGCTCTACATCACCAGCAGTACCTCAGGGACTTTGGTGTTGAAGGGACGAAGGTGGGCAGAGTGTTGGTTTGAGAAGGAGTAGGATGAAGGGAAAGATATGTTTTAATAAAAAAAAAGCTGTAAAATGCTTGTAGGTTGAACAGAAGACAGAGGAAAGGGATAAATTAAAGGCGTAAGGAACAGAAGACTTATCCGATTAGGTGAAATTTTCTGAGACCTATGACATTTATAGCATCTTCTTTGGTGCTAGACCCGTAAGAAATGTTTGACAGGTATGTTTACTGAATGAATGCGATAATTATTGGGGTGCAGTACCTCCCTGAGTGAAGAGGGACAGCCCTCCATTGAGAAAGTTTCAAGTTCCCTCCAAGATCTGCTCACATCTCCTGCCATTCCCCACCGCTTCCCTCTTACCACCCCAGGTCAGGAACTCCTCCCCATTTCCAAAACCTGTCACACCCTCACTGTCGCTTTGCACAATGACTCAATGGTTTTGCACCGGGTTTACCTGGGTCTGAAGTACCCTTTCACCTACTCCACCTTCAAGAGTCCTCTCTAATATCAGCTTCACCATGAGGCCTCTTTTCTGTAAGCCAGAATTCATCGCTGCCTCCTAAGGGCCATTATAGCCTTGTGTTCTTAGGTCTTGTGGACGCTTCACAAATTCTCTGCCATCATGTTGTGTACCTGTCTGAATTTCCCTGACTAGACTGGAAACAGGCTTTGGACCTGTCTATAACCAGCTCCTCGGGCAGTGCTTAGCACACAGTGGGCATCAAAGACCGATGACTGAATGCGTGAGCGAAAGAATGTCGAATATTAGTTTTCCAAAACTATATGTGTTTTTCGATGAAGCGCAGTAAAAAACCAGAGCATTGGTTCATGTCAGGAAGTAAAGAGGCACTTTTGAAGACATTGAAACATCAAAGCCTAGAGCAATCAGAATCATGGTCACTCTGTTAAAGTTATAAAGGGTTTTGATCGGCCCTGTTTAACATGAGGGCATTGACAGAGCAAATCCACAGTCCTATAGCTCTCAGAAACAGAAATGTGTGGCTTGGGTGATACACAGATAGAACAACTGGCATTTTTATCAATGTACTTACTAACCAAAAGACCCTTCAAGGGTGCTGGGCCCCTCCTCAGTTCTAGAGAATGACATTAGTCAGTCATGGTAAGTTCCATCATTCTTTCCAGTGGTTGGTTCATGAAAAGTCAGGCCACAGAGTTCTGGCCAATGAGGCATGAGAGAAGCGTCTTGGGAGCCTCATGGAAGAAATTTTCTCATTCTTTTTCTCTGTTTTTCATATAGAATGCTTCACAAATTTGGAGGGTCCATGCTAATCTTCTCTGCATCGTTCCAGTTTTAGCATACACATTGCTGAAGCAAGCACTAGTTTTTCTCACTCTTAACAAGGGTCCATGAAAGGGGCTTCTTTCTAATATTCTTAGATATGTGTCAAGCTGTGATGCCTGGAGCTATTATAGCCCTACTGTGACCAGGAGGTGACAAGACTGAGGAGAATAGCCAACGTAGTGAAAATGGCAGAAGAGAAAGGTAGAAAGATCAGGGTCCCTGGTGGCAATGTTAAGCCACTGAATTAATTCACCCTACAAGGGCCCTATCTCTAGACTTCTTTTTTTTTTTTTTACTGCTTTTTTTTATATAAGACAACAAATGAAGTTCCTATCCTTATGTGTTTTATCCTCAACAACCTGCAGCTGAATGCATCCTGAGAGAAACAGCTGATGACCAGATTTAAAGACCAGCTTTTCTAGCATTACAGGTTACCCTGACCTCATACTTGACTGTGATTCTGGGGCCAGTGTTAAAATATGTTGTAAATCTGCTACCGACTTTTAAAAATGAAAATGCCCAGACAAATAAGCAATCATATCAAGTGCAGACTTCTTTATACAAGATAGGTTTATTTTTTTTAAATAAGCTCACTTGAATATTTGATTCCGTTACTATTACCTCTCCAAAATGCCCCCCAGCGTTTACAGCTTCCAGATTCCAGACTCTACCTACTCCCATGACTGATGAAAGAGGATTTCTTGGCACTCTTGCTTTGTGCAGAACATGAGCTGAGGACATTTCCACGTCAACTTTCCTCTTGAAATATGTTCCAGGAAGAACGTGGCAAGTTTCTTGGGTTATTCTCCTTTGCATAGACTTAAGACCAACTTCAGAAGAGTGCATTTAATAATCCAAACTTATTTATGACTGCAAGAATAACGGCGATGAGAATAATGACTCGGATTTTAGTGACCATGTACTGAAATCTTGTAACGTGCGGGGGATTCCAGGACGGTAGTATAATGTAATGATTGAGAACAAGGGCTTTGGTCTCAAGCAGATGTGGTTTGTGGCCTTGAAAGGTATTTGGGCATTTTCTGGGCAAAATAGGAGTACATGTTCCTATTTTCATTCCAAGGGTCAACGTCAGAGTCCTCAGGAAGGCGAGCGTCCAGGGACTCCTTTCCTTTCGCTCTGAGTTTCTACGTGGAGGAACGTCTATTAGCCGAAAGCTTCTTGCCCCACCCCCTATTTCTCTCTACGTGAGTGATTTGCCTGAACTTGAGATAAAAAGTAGGTCACGGTTGACTCAGCCTCTTCCATCCTTCTTTTGGTTGGCGATCTGCCCCCCAAATTTAATGGGGCCCGTGGCAGACCAGCAGGACCTGTCACGGTGGATCAGCCTGTATGATTCAGCCTAGATTTTGTTAGTAATCAAGCTGACATCTTTATCTCCGCATATCTGACTCTCTTGAAAGACGATCTGAACTCCTAGAAGCAGGGAGCTGCTATACCAGAGGCTCTGTGAAACACCATTTGGCCCTGCTGCTTTGTCCCACACTGCATGGTGGAGGGAGGGGCATAAATCTTAACCGTGTACAAAATCCCTTGTTCCAGTCTCGTTCAGCCAACAGCTCTCGTACGTACTGACACCTAGAAGCCCTGCTTTTCTGTTCACTAGGCGGGCTCAGAAAAAGGAACGGCCACCGTCTCTGGCAACCTCTTCAAATGCCCACCAGGTAGGGAGCTTCTCATGCCTCTTCGAAATGGAGCGACATTGACCTGTGGAAGCCAGGCTGAGTTCTCCAAAGTCCTCATGGCACCAAGTGCAGCTGGTTCTGCCAGTTTTCCTAAAACAGGCGTAGGGCTGTTCCATGGAACCCGCCACAAGTGGCGACACCAGAGCACTGACCTCCGTAACTGTAACAGCAGGGACATTCCCAAGTGGGCAAAAAGGGGAAAATACATAAAAGGACGATTAATGAACGCATATGAAACACGCTAGTCACATCCGCAAATACTAGGGGCAGACATTTACCTGCTCTGCAGGTTAAGAACTAGAATCGGGGCAAGTTAGGTTATTGTTAATGTGAGCCCAGTTTGATTCATGGGGTGGCGAGGAGAGAGGAAAAATGGATCGTAGTAAAAATTGTCATGCTGAAGTTTTGGTGTCCTAATTCTGTGTATGCATTCGATTTGGGAACCTTATTATGAGTTTTTGTGCTTAGATTTGAACAACATGTTGATTTTCTTCCTATTACTGTAGTATACTTCAAATGATAGCCCTAGAGCATCAGGGACTGTGCCTCTGGCCTGCGGCCGAGTCTTGTAGAAGGAATTGTTTGGATCCTGGCCTTGAGGATGGTTCTGACCCAGTTCCTGGGGCTCAGGCTGCCATGCTTTTTGTACAGGAAGCCTGGTCTCCCAAGCATGCCTGTCATCACAGCCACCAACACGGGTGCCATTATACCTGCCATCATGCACCACCATCAGCAGGAGGGAGGGCGGTTATGAGCAAAGGTCCAAGAGACTTCCAACCTGGAGGAGGGAGACGAGCTTGAACCAGCATATCCAGCAGCGCGGTAGGTGTATGGGGGTACAAGCAGGAGGTCAGGTACGGTGAAGACGTGTCTCAGAAAAAAGAATGAGTCTATGGTCCCAGAATAACTGATACATGTACATCCTTTCACATGTATGTATTTGGATGATAAGTTGTAGGGCAACCCTAGTCTGGGAAAGGGTGATTTATTCCCCCTGAAACCTGGAAAAAAACCCATCAGTGGCATCTTAGGGGTGAAGCTTATTAGTGTACAAGTAACTATTTGTGAGTTACCTGCAGTCTGGGCCTGTGGCTTGCCTTCTGCGCCAGACATTGGTGTGTGTATGTGTGTGTGTGTGTGTGTGTGTGAGTGTGTGTGAGAGAGATGGAGAGACCGCATGAAAATTCAATGAATATGCAAATTGAATAAGGCCATCAATTAGCTAAATTGCTAAAATAACTAAAACTGTTACATAACTAAAGTAATTTTCTTTTTAAAAAAACCATTCTGAATGGCAATAGGCTTTGTCAGGAGGTTTCAGGTACACTAACAGGAAAAAAAAAAAGTGATTTTCCAAATAACCTTGAAAGACAATTGGTCTTTAAAAAAAGCCCTTGGGTCCTCAGTGTCCTCATTCACTACAGGATAATGACATGGGGATTCATTTGTTGAAAACCTCCAAGAAGTTTCTGGGAAAAAGATGCACTGTAAGTGCAAAGTCGTGGTGCTCTGACCCCAATACGGAAGGAACCTGAGGGAGGAAGGAAGTGCAAGACTTATTTGCAGATTGTAGGTGGGTTGGGAGATGAGGCTTACAAGAACAGAAAGCGGCCATGTTTGTAGCTTTCTGTGAACTGATCTCTAATAATGAAAAGCCCACACATTTGAGGGTTTTAAGTTAGTCATAGTGACAATTAATTGATTCAGGCTCGGAGACAAGGAGATTGGTAACAAGGACGCTGTCCCCTTACCTGAAGCATCTACTGAGAGACTCTGACCTTCTTGCATAGGACAGGCCTTGGGCCCACGTGCGCAGGTGGACCGTTCATTTTGTGTGGTTTTAGCAGCGCCTGAAGACCGCTAAGTCTTTCAAGGAGTTCTTTCATGAGAGAAGAATTTCACACTATACAGGAGCAGGCGATTGAACCAAAATACAATTAGCTAGTCGATGAGCCAGCATTCTAATTCAGAGGATCGCAAATGATTGTAAAATGGGCACACCCAATTTTAAAGTGAATAGGTTTTAATTAGTTCAAAGCAGGAGAATGCAAAGGTACTGAAAAAAATCTAAGAAAGAGGAGCTTGACAAAAGGAAGTAGAAGTTTTACTTTACAATTTTGCTTAGAACTAGCTCTGTTTGTTGTTTTTCCAAAGTATTGCCTCCAACTATTCCGGAAAAGATAATGTGGCAAATGAAGACAGTCACTCGTAACACTGTGTTTTATTGAGCGGAAGTATTTTTAACTAAAGTATTAATGGCTTACTAAAGCATTGTGTCTTAAACTTTAAGGGGGGAGCTGGGTATAAGTGCCTTGCATGAACTGCTATAGATGATGTTTCTTTATTTGCTCTAAGGGGCTTCAATTGCACTCAGCTAATATTACTACCAACTCACAAGGATACTGACAATTTCTTTTTCTTTTTTCTTAAAGTTTATTTATTTATTTTGAGAGAGACTGTGCATGAGTAGGGGAGGGGCAGAGAGAGAGGGAGAGAGAGAGAATCCCAGGCAGGCTCCATGCTGTCAGCACAGAGCCTAACTTGGGGCTCCGTCCCACGAATTGTGAGATCGTGACCTGAGCTGAAATAAAGAGTCAGTTGCTCAACCAACTGAACCACCCAGGTGCCCCTCTATTTCTTTGGAGTGTATAACTCTTTTTGACAAAGAGAGATATGTGACTCCGAATTCTGTATGAAAGAGCAGCATAGATTTAGGGAAATAATAGAAAATTAAAAAAATTAAAATCCAAATTTTGTTGAAAAGATGTCTAGCTTTATTAAGATGTGCTTTTTCTTTTTTAGAAAGAAACTATAACTAATAAAATATAAATGGATTTTTCTCAAGGGAAGGAGTTGCAAATTCTAAAAATTTTATTTCTGCAGTTAATTTCTTACCTCAAATTATTATTACACACTTGGCCATGGAGGCTTTGCATTCCGATCAATGAAGATTTACTTTCCTTTGAGAATAGCTAACACACTTCACTGCCCCAGTAACCTTCCCACGACATTCTCCTACACAAAATATTGTAGATAAAAACAGCTTCAACTGAATGAAGCCCATCTGTAGCTCATTCACAACTAAAAATGAGGAGATTAACATGTTCCTTATTCATGAAACAAGGGAAAAGGCAAAACCAGAAACTTGTGTGTTCAGTATAAGGTCCCTTTTCTTATTTTCAATTCCATTTCTTTAAAAAAAAATTTTTTTTTTTAGCATTTATTCATTTTTGAGAGACAGAGAGAAACAGAACATGAGTGGGGGAGGAGCAGAGAGAGAGGGAGACACAGAATCCAAAGCAGGCTTCCAGGCTCAGAGCCGTCAACACAGAGCCCGACGTGGGGCTCGAACTCAAGAGCTGTGAGATCATGACCTGAGCCAAAGTCAGATGCTCAACCGACTGAGCCACCCAGGCGCCCCCTCAGTTCCATTTGTATAGATAGAACACGAATAATTTCCTCACATATACCTTTTAAAACAATCCACTATAAATATAAGTTAGTATATTTTTCTCTGTTTGTACTGGTAAGCCTGGAGAAAGACGGTAAAGATGACTTCTAGCTTTTGTATGTGAACAGAGTTTGCAAGACAATTTAGGGAATATGCTTGACGTGCACCCAGAAATTTTTTTCCCTGGCTTGCTAGCCCAGGCAGGGATGCCCACAGTTGGGGCAGTGCCTGGCTCACTGCTCACCAAACTCATTTCTTCTTCTTGGGAAAATAGGAATGTGCACAAGCCAATAAATGGTGGTCGGAACCCACATGGGATTATTTAAACTACTTGTAATTAAATAAAATTTAAAAATCAATTCTTTAGTTGTACTAGCCAGATTTCCAGTGCTCCAGAGCCACGCATGGCGGATGTCTACCATTTTGTACGGTGCGGAAACAGAATATTTGTATCATTGCAGAAACTACTGGGCAATACTGAACTAGATTCCATTTCAGTCTCTTTTCTAGTTATTGAGCTCTAGTCAATGAAATGTGAGAAGTGATGTGTACCTGACCTTCAAAACTCCTAATCGATTTATTCACTGTCTTTCCCCTCTATGGCAAATTCAGTGTCATGTATTGCAAACAGAAGAACCACAATTATTAAGAGCCTTATTGAGTAACAAAGGTCAATAAGCCCTCACAGATGACCTTGGCTCAGTGTTCAGCAAACATTAGATTAAGGGAATGGTCTTTCACCTCTTATTTCAGGTGGCCTCTAAGCAGGTGTCAAGTTGAGTGAAACACGGGGTTGGGGGAACAAAGAAAAAAAATCAGGAATATTACCTCCAGGAAGAAATTTGCGAATGTTTCTACTCAAAAATAGATTAAAAAGTCTAGTACATTTTTAGAAAACTGTATTGTCAAGAAATGAGCAGTCTGAGCTAAAAACTGAGTTTCAAACACCCTTGAAATTTCCGACTTGCACCCGCAGAAAGTTACGTGTCCCCTGTTGGGGTCTTGTCCCAAATCCTAATTTCAGCTGTGACACTGGTGGATAAAGGACCAGGGGGACCCTCCCAGAGGGCAGGCCAGAGCCACAGGAAGCATCAGATGAGTGAGTTCCTTTCCGAAAATAAGAACGAGAGTCTAATCAAGAAACTTCCCCCACTGCGACCACAGGGCCATCTCACACTGCCTGGCTGGCAGGATTCCATCTTTGCGACAGGCCAACCACTGCTGTGCATCTCCCACGTTTTCCCTTTACAAACGGGACTGCCCTTCGCTGGCGTCCTAGCCTAGAGGCACTATTGAATGTTGAATGTTGCACGCGTGCTGGGGAGGAGGGGGATACAGAGGCAGATAGCTTGCTTTTTAGGTCATAGGTCGCCAGATAACAGAGAGTCACTTCCAGAGCCGATTGAAAGGCCGAAGAGTTGCCTGGAAATCCTGGACTTTAAGCTGGACTGAGTAATTGCATGGGATTTGTATAGTCTCCCTGCAAAATTCCGCTTCCTTTAGTCCGATGTCCTCATTTTTATCAGTGGGGAAAACAGAGCACATGGAGGATGGGTGTAAGACCACACGCCAGACTCAAAAGTAGAGTCGAGGTTGCTAGATGAAGAGTCCAGTACCCTTTCTGCAATTCTCTGTGTGGCCTTGTTCTAACCTCACCAGCAAAAGTGTCCAGTGTATCTGTATGGTATTGGCACTAAAGAAAGTAACTGACAAACCGACGTGGTATTTTCCAAAAGCATTCATTCAAAAAAACAAAACATCTCCACCTTAAGAGAAATTAATTACAAGTTGATATTTTAAGCATACGGAGAATATTTCATGTCAGTGCAAATTACAATCCTTGATCATTTGAAAACCACGTGGAAGTGATTTAAGGAATGTTTAATATCTGATTCTATAGTGTCAGGACCAATTCCTCCATTGGTCCTCTTCCAAGAAATACTTCCTATCATTTAGCTAAATCATCTTAATATTTGTGTTCTATATTTGTTCCCTTCTCTGACAATTTTCTTTGTACACAGTTAGGATCCGTAGTTAGAGATACTGTTGGTAAACTCATCGGACTCTACTGCTATTCTGTTCTGAGATACAGAAGATAAGAAATGACTCTATCAATTGACATTTTATTTTTTTTATTTTTTATTTTTGTTAAATTTTTTTTCAACGTTTATTTATTTTTGGGACAGAGAGAGACAGAGCATGAACGGGGGAGGGGCAGAGAGAGAGAGAGACACAGAATCGGAAACAGGCTCCAGGCTCTGAGCCATCAGCCCAGAGCCCGACGCGGGGCTCGAACTCACGGACCGCGAGATCGTGACCTGGCTGAAGTCGGACGCTTAACCAACTGCGCCACCCAGGCGCCCCTATCAATTGACATTTTAGACAAAGATTCGTAGAGTGAGAAGTCAGTTAGGAGTCATTTAGTCCATTCCACTCACTCTACAGATAAAGAAATTAGTCACCAATAGAGCCTGCTACATAACCAGGGATCAATAAATGTTGCTGAAAAATATGAATAAAGCTGCTTTTCACTCCACATCACCTAACCTGTTAATAAAAATGTCGCAGGAATGGGACTCCCAAACTGACACTCTTCCTGATGTCATGTCCATCCATTTGATGTATTTGATCCATTAACTATAACAACTATTTTAACATATTTTTACTAGAGAAAGCTAGTCCATTACTGCTGCTCGCCATGTCTCATTGTGAATAATCCCTCTCACAATATTGTTCTGGCCCCTAGAATGTATAATTGCAATTCTCTTCTTTCACCGGAGTCTCCTCTGTCTGTTTTGTTGTACTTAGGGGCAAATGGCAGTGTGGCTTCCTCAAGTGGAAAATCAGAATTGGGTTTGTTACTCTCCTTCGCCAAGTTTTGCATATTCTGTCATTCTTTCATTTTTGTCAGTGTTTTCATCTCTCCTTACCCACCATGGATAACCTGAACCCAGGCCAGAAAAGTCAGGCCCTGTGGACCGTGAGAACTTGCCCTGAGAAATAGGTTCTTGTTTATTTATTGGTGGATGGATTCTTCTTGGTATATAGCTCCTAGTTTATATTAGTAACTCGTGTCACGATAATACTCTATGATAATTTTTGTATGTTATCCCTTGAGATGCATTGTCCTAATTAATAATGAATTCTGAAGTTTCTCCCTGTGGAAAAAGATGAATCTTCCTTGTGTTTTGTCAATTCTCATGTGCATTTCTAACTAGCTCCTGCTTCATATTGCCTTTCTTCATTAGGACTTGTATTATTCTCTCTCATCCAAATTAAATTCAGTTTATTTTATTCTCTGTGTTCTAGATCATCAGAGCCATATAAATCATGGAATTCTTTTTTTTTTTAATTTTTTTTTAACATTTATTTATTTTTGAGACAGAGACAGAGCATGAACGGGGGAGGGGCAGAGAGAGAGGGAGACACAGAATCGGAAGCAGGCTCCAGGCTCTTAGCCATCAGCCCAGAGCCCGACGCGGGGTTCGAACTCACGGACCGCGAGATCGTGACCTGAGCCGAAGTCGGCCGCCCAACCGACTGAGTCACCCAGGTGCCCCAAATCATGGAATTCTAAAGCACTTACAGAGTTTAGAATATTAACTGCTCTACCACAGGGATTCTTTTTATTATTTCCCTATCTCCTGGGGGTTCCAGATTTTGAAAGATTTTTGTCTAAAAACAATCCATTTGTTTTAGCAATCTTTAAACTCTCTTTCCATCTTTTACTACCAATGACATATATATCGCTGCTCAGAACTTCTCATCAGCACAAGACAACCAGTGTTCCTGAACCAAGGTGATAAAATTCTTGCCAATGGGGGGGGGGGGAGAGGAAACCAACCAAACAATAAAACTTAGTGTTTCCATAACCCCCCACAGTGTTATCTTGAGTGAGTGCAGGTTTTCCATTAGGCTGTTTGAAATGTTGAAAATAGCTCACAGAATACTTCTTTAGATAACCCTTCAAAATCAGGAAACCGTAGGCTGCGATTTACAGGCTTCATCCAATCCTTTCGTTTCACGAGTAAGCAAACGGAGACCAAAGTCGAACTTCCAGTAAGGGATGGGCCATATCCCAGTTTTCTTTTGATTCAAAATTCCTGTGGTTTCCGGTATGGCACCCTTCCTATCTTCAAGGAGGTATTGAATAAGGCCCCACCATATTCGTATGCCTGCCATCAAGTCCCTGAAAGTCAATATTGATGTATGGAAATTCTGCAAACCCTAGGATACCAGATGTCAGGGTAGCTGTGGCTTACGAGGGTACCAAGTCAGAATAGGTTTAGGTAGGCAGTCTCAAAGCACCAGATGACTTTTAGACTCTTTAGAAATATCCTGAAAAAGAATGATTAAGTCGAACTCTGTTAACTTACACTGATTTGAACATTTTCTGCATCTGACCCAGTTCCATCTAATACACACAATATTCTGAAATGGGATATCATCGGCCTCAGAGGGGCTTTGCCTTGGGCGTCTATCCACTTGTTTGAATAAATACTTATAAAGGGGTCCGTCGCCATCTTGACATACTCATTTAATCCTGTGGACAACCTCATGAGGCAAGTACAATTATTATTTCTACTTTCACATGGGGAAACTGAGTCCTAGAGTTAAGAGCATTGCTGGAAATCGCGCAACTGCCTAGTGGCGGAGTTTGTAATGAGCCCAGGCAGTCTGGCCAGATTTCATACTCTTTAGCAGCATACCACAGTGCCTGGCTTCTGGCTGACTAAGTACTCCGTGGTTAGGGGCCGAGGCAAAAATGGGAGACCTCAGCACTGGCTTCGTCTTTGAGTTTAGGCCTTGAGGATTACAGAGGTCACGCCTGGGCAAGGACACTGGTACTTGCTGCTTGGGGCCAATGCAATGGAAATGTTATCAGGAGGGCAATTCTGGGATCCTCCACAAGGATCTGAAACCATTGGGGGCACATTGGTATGGTGCATATTTGATAATTATTGTGCTGTTTTACTGATTTCAGGGATCTTGATGGGTTTGGGAGGTTGCTCATACATTAGCCGTGGGCAAAGAGCTCGGCTCCCCACCCTTTCTCCTCCAGCAAGGTGTAATTACTATCCATTCATCTTAATTCTTGCTTGTCAATCACTATACATGGGGAGAAGTTTTAAAGTGTTGATTCATCATTTTTCCTATTCATCATGACAAATTGTGAAGAACATATGGCACTATTTTGCCTCCTTTGACAATAAATAACGGAAAAGTAACATTAGCATCCAAATCACTCCAGCACCAGAGTATGCAATCATCAAACTACAAGACACAGAATTCATCTTCCATGATGTAGCAGGACTGCTACGCTTTTGGTAAAATTATCCGTGATTAAAAAGAGGAGAGTTCAAACTGGAATAACCTGCTGAGGGTGAAAGCGTTGACCTCACTTTGGATTTTACTATTTGCAGAGAATTTTTATTTGCATTTGCCTTCCCCAGGCGCCTGCACGTTAGAGGGAAGCCAAATGTATTACTGATGCTTCAGCAGGGAAAGGAATGTATTCCTCTAAGGGTGTTCCTTTAAGTCAGAGTTTGTTACCTCCCTCTCCAGCAGTCTCCGGGGGCTGTAGATACATTTGCTCGGACACTATTCCAGCTGCCCAATCTTTAATAAAACAACTGGTGGACAATTATTTCACTTACCCCCCACTACTGTGTGACATTGATTCCTGTGGCTTTCGGGCTCAAATGCACCAAATTGGAGGAGATTACGGCAGGGTGTAATGTGGTCACAAGGAAGTACATTGTTCGTTCTGTAAAGTGTATGGGGGATGACAGCTTCCTTTTGTTGGGATGTCTGTTTAGCTACAGAACTAGTCAGGGTAAAGGAGAGGCTAGTTCCCTTGGGCCTGTGTTTCAAGGAAGAAGAAGAAGGAATGATTGAAAAACATTATGTGCAAATGTTCTCTTCTTTCTCTGCTGGTAGGTCTTTCAGGATCTGTTTGTAAATATCAGTCACCTTCTGAAATATTATGTAAGTGATTTCTTACAGCTGTCTGTTAATTTATTTAAATACCAAAGGCAGTGCACTTTAAATTTAGTAACAGTTGGGGGACCCATAAGCAAAACATTCTCCATTTTTCTTCTGTTTAAGGCCATCATAATTCCATCCAGAGTTCAGTCAGTTTAGAGGATAAATTATGCCCCTGTAAATTCCAGAAGGGCTCAACGAACCCGTTTGGTCGTTATCATCCTGCAACATGTACCAAGCAGCACACGTTTCCCCACGGGGAAAAATGTCCCAACGATATGAAATGAGCGACTAGTAACTACCTGAGTAAGATTCTTCACTTTAGCAGTTTGAAGATTTTTGTATGATTAATGAATAATAATTATTATAATCAAGTTTTGTTTCTTTGAATAATAGCTTACCAAATTAATTAGTAAAAATTTACTCCAGCCTGCAAGCTGTAGAAAATTGTGTACAAATTATGCAAGTCTCTGAACATTTTCATCCATTTCATCATATACACAATTACTTAAAATTGCCTTAATCTTTGTTCTTTATTATCTTGGGAGTTATTTAACTCCCAAAGCTATTTCCCTGGTTAGAAAATGCAAGTCCTGCTCATTAAAAGGCAAAATAATTGTATTTTTCTTTGATAGTATAATTTCGTTTTGATGAATGAACACTTCAGTCATTATCTGGGCCAAGGTTAGTGCGAGAAAAAATACCACAGGAAATTATTCTTTCTGGAACCCTGCTTACCAAGACTCACTGGCAGCCTCCTCTGCTGTTTCTAATGTGTCACTTTGAATTTTAATGGCAAGTAGGAAATGGAGAGAAGAAAGGAAAATTGCCAGATTCTGTAACGATGATAACAACAGTGGGGTCTGGACTTCTAGTTCTCGTGGCTTAAGTAGGGGAATGACTTTATAATCCACTTTGCCAAATCATGGGCTGGAAAAAAATTTAGATGGTTGTGGATGTCGCTGTGCGGTCAAGAAATAACGGGGAGAATGATTTCAAATTCCGTGTGTATCAAAATCACTAAGGGAGTGGTTTGAGTTGGGATATTTTGGGTTCATTTTAAAAGACCCATCCCATAATAACTTGAGCCATAAGGAACACTGTGGGGTCTCACAGTCTGCAAGGCACAGTGGGCCTTCAGCATCTGGAATGGGAAGATCTCTGGGCATTTCTCTGGTCCTCTGCAATCTATTTCCTCTCTCCGTTTACATGCATTCTCTACTTCTTAGATCCCACGACCCCCTTACCCTCATTCTGTAGCGTTTCCTAGATCATCCCCAATTTTTTCCATGAGTACGTGGTGGGGTTCTGCTGATCTGGACGAAGAACTGTTCTTAAGGATCCGATGCCAGGGTCACTCAGAAAATTTGCGTTGGGAAAAACAAAGGAAGCACACCATCCGATTTGATGAGGGCTAATTTACTGATTCAGAGCTCTCTGGTACGAAGCATGGTGATATACACAGAGGAAAGCACTGTTTGCTGTTTGTGTTAGGCTAAGAGCCACAATCTTCTGATAGGAGATGAGTACACAAAGTTGTGATTCACTAATCTTGGCAGTGCAATTACCATGTTTTTTTTTGTCATGCTGCTTCGTTGAGCGTAAGGAAGAATTTAAGAGAAGTGCTCTGGTCGACGAGCATTTCCTCTGGCAATAGGTGTAAAAGTCAAAGTTACCCTTGGCCATTGGTATTGCTCCCGATTTTTATAGCAACAGATGTTCAAAGTAGGCATACTAGGTGTCTATAAATCATGAAGCAGAGAAGTGCATTTTGTTAGAGTAATTTAAACAGGTCCTCCCGTCATTTTTACCGTTGTGTAAAATTTAGTAATCAGTAGGGTGACCATGCATCTAAACTTCTCTGGGACAGTTCCAGTTTATGCTTATTGTCCTGTTATAATAATTAGTAGCTCCTCAACCAGCTGGAATGATGAATTGCACGACTGTGGGAGCTACCAGAAGAAGCTCCAACTGTAACTCACCAGCACACTTGTCCTAACTTTTAATTACAGTCCATTCATCTCTCCTAGACTGTGCCTCTCACACATGAGAATCTGTAGAAACTTTAATTAGACAAGTCCTTTTCCAATAAAAGAAATTAAAAATGACTCTAATTAATTGAAGGAAGGGACGTATTTCTCTGGCATAAATAATCTTTACCATTGGCGTCCCGAAAATGGAAAATCACGGGTCTCGACCAGACTTGAAAAAGGGGTTTCCAACTTGGTTTTTAACCCTGCAGACATTCCTTAATAGGTGGACCCCCAGAACTGTTTAGGTCAATTGTATTCTTCTGGCTAATGATGTTAAGGTATACGTCAAGAAACAAGGAAAGAAAGACCGTATGATGTATTATCAGCGGGCAGGGAGTAAACTCTCTCTCTTTAGAGTTCAAAGC
Organism: Lynx rufus; assembly: GCF_022079265.1. Taxonomy (NCBI): domain Eukaryota; kingdom Metazoa; phylum Chordata; class Mammalia; order Carnivora; family Felidae; genus Lynx; species Lynx rufus. The sequence goes on along the minus strand of NW_025814889.1, from coordinate 19,094,764 downwards.
AAAGGGTGAAGAGCCATTTTCAGCAATCTTTTGAACCATTTGTCTGGGAGGGATGATATAAGAAGGTTCTCTGAAGTTTGCTTTCAACCTTATAATTGTATGTCACATACTTTCAATGTGGATCAATGTTGAAAAACTTTCTCTGACAGTGACTGATGGTTTTTTCCTCAGAGATCTCCTCGACAGAAAATATGGAACATTCCTCGGAACTCCTTGTGCTTTAGCAAAAGATCTCCAAAAGGTCTTCCTTGGTGTCATCAGAAATCTCTGTGTCTTAACAGAAGACCATGGGGGAGGGGGAGGGGGAAAAAAAGTTACAGAGAGGGAAGGAAGCAAACCACAAGAGACTCTTAAAAACTGAGAATACATTGAGGGTTGATGGGGGGGGTGGGAGGGAGGGGAAAGTGGGTGATGGGCATTGAGGAGGGCACCTGTTGGGATGAGCACTGGGTGTTGTATGGAAACCAGTTTCACGATAAATTTCATATATATATATATATATATATACACACACACATATATATACACACATTTCATATATATATACACACATATATATATAAATAAATTTCATATATATTCACAATAGATTTAATATATATATTTCATATATATATATTGCATATATATATGTATATGAAATCTGTGTCTCTAAGTCAATTTTATGATTTACACCTGACAGTAAAGACCAAAAATGTTTCATTGCTTTTCTGATTGAAACCTTTTATACTTGGATGTCAATTATTATTTATTCCTTAGCCTTTTCTTTTCAAGGCTGAGCTCTAAAAACCCCTTTATTTCTCCCATAGTTTTTCTTGGTAAGACCAGATGTCCCTTGGACCCTGTTTTCTCTTGAGGAGTCACTGCTTAAGCTGGGCACAATATTAGAATTACTGATTAAAAATGTTTCCCAAGTCTTTAGTTCATGGAAGTCGCTCAATGCCTACAATTCATTCTTGAATGAATGAATGTTAAGACTTTATAAGTGTCTGTCTTAAGGTAAGCATTATATGATTTTGTACAGTAATTTATGTCTCAGTAAAATGTTGAATTCCTTTTTCCATGACTACAGTGCTGGCTCATAGTTAGCTCATGGTTAAATTAGGCCACATACAGCTTTTCCCAGTCGTTCTTCCTTCCTGAACTTAAAGTTTGCCAGTTTCAAGAAAAACATAAACTTATTCTGACATCATCCCTGTAATGGGTAAATTATGCTTCCGTGCACAAAATGTAATTAACCTATGTTGTGAGTTTAATAGACTCCATTTATACCATAGCTCTCCCTTATTCAGTCTACCAATGACTCAAAGGAGAAGCAAATGTCTGCTGAGTGAATAAATGGATGAAAGAAATATCTAACAACATTTGGAGTTGCTCCATGGAGAGAAATTATACATGGGATGTGGAACTAAATAAAAATGCCTTTCTACAGATTCCACATCGTTCTGGAGGAAGAGTGGCCATACCCGGTAGACTTTTCACTTCTGAAGGGTAGAAAGGAGGTGTAGGGGAAGGGAAAATGAATGACAGCTACTATTGTTTTCATGTTGCTGTCCACATAAATCTCTGACTACTCAGAGTGCCTCCATTACCTAAGTATTACCGTCCTCATTTTATTTTATTTATTTATTTAATGTTTATTTATTTTTGAGAGAGAGAGAGAGCATGCAAGCAGGGGAGGGGCAGAGAGAGAGAGGGGGAAAGAGGCATCTGAAGCGGGGTCCACCCTGACAGCAGTGAGCCTGATGCAGGACTCAAACTCATGAATGGTGAGGGGCGCCTGGGTGGCGCAGTCGGTTGAGCGTCCGACTTCAGCCAGGTCACGATCTCGCGGTCCGGGAGTTCGAGCCCCGCGTCAGGCTCTGGGCTGATGGCTCAGAGCCTGGAGCCTGTTTCCGATTCTGTGTCTCCCTCTCTCTCTGCTCCTCCCCCGTTCATGCTCTGTCTCTCTCTGTCCCAAAAATAAATAAACGTTGGAAAAAAACAAACAAACAAACAAAAAAACTCATGAATGGTGAGATCGTGACCTGAGCCGAAGTCGGACGCTTACCTGACTGAGCCATCCAGGCACCCTGTTCTCATTTTATAGGTGGGCAAACAGAGGCTTCAGAAGTGAATTAGACCCCCAAGCAGGTAAGACTCTATATGAAGCTTAAGTTCTCTAACCACGCCCGGCTCAGAGAGCCCACAGTTGTCATAAAAGCAGAAGCACTTTGCTTCGTGACTTAGACAGGTTTGAACTATGGACAAAAGTCCCTGGGACCAATAATGCACTGACAGAACAAAAACTTAAAGGGCGTGATTAAGGAAGGAAGGGCAGGAATCAAGGCAGAAATGGTTTTTTGACACTTAGACATTTCTCAATTTCCTACGCAAACGGAAGCCAGTCGTGGTGCATGAAATCCAAACAATACATTATCATGGTGCATAAATAATATGGGTTTAATTTAGGACTTTTTGATATCATAATCGAATATAGATTTTTTCCTAGGATAACAGGAAGTGTCAATACCCTAAATAAGATGATGAAGGCAGCTTATAAACAAGTAACTCAGAAAAAGCTTCTCAGACAATTCCACCTGCCAGAGTCTTTTCTCTGGGTCCCATATGTAAGGAGAAGAACACGTCAGTCTGAACTGGGCGAGTAACCTTGACTCTCAAGTCATATATTTTCATCTGTATTTGTCAGTTGCAGCCAGAAGCGGACTCTCAGGGAGATGGAACCTCTCCAGACATTCACCGCTGGGGAGGGACGCTCGAGGCACACCTTACTCATTTGCAAAGAGCAGAACTGCTTAATAGAGGCCAGGGATCCACTCGAGCCTGTAGGCTTGTTTTCTTTGGCTCATCCAGCTTTTAACCATTTTTAACGTAGCTAGAAATATTTAAAACTTGGGAAATTTTACATCACATTTCCGGAGTTTTGGCTTCTCTTGAAAATCTGTAAGACCTGGTCACTCTGGGTCTTCATTTCCGCATGGGCTGGAGCTGTGGCATCTCAACTTGTCATCCTGGCACGGAAACAAGGGAGAAGCAGGCAGAATGACAGGCAGAAAGGCAATTAGCCAGGGGCCTTCAGATAAATCTAAGACAGAGGGTTCCCAGGGAGAAAACTTTGAAGAGACAAGTTGGAACCAAAATGAGGGCATGTTGAAGGTCGGGATAAGCAATTTGGACTTCGTCTGATAGCTTCCTCATGCCACGCTCTCAAAGAATATTTTTATTTTGTGACTTGTACGGAGGTGTCCTGAGGTTAAACCAAATAATGCCAGACTTTCAATTTGTTAAAAATCGAATTAACGAGTAGAGATCTCCGCCCCCTCCCCCGAAAAATCTTTCTGCAGTTTTTCGATCCAAAATATTTTCTTTAAATATTTTGTGCCCTCTGCTACGTCAACCTATGAAAAGAGAGCAAAGGACTATTTACCCCGAATGTTGAACTAGCTCATTGGGTTTAGTGTCATGGCTTTTTCTTTCTTGAGAACTTGTCCTCACAGTTTCCATGTTGCATTACACGGTCACATAGTCTGCTACAAATGTTACTCAAGTTTGAATGATTAGTTCATGCTTTTTGGTAAAGAGTGTGCTGTTTCCCTGAGGAGAAGAGGGAGGAGTTAAGATTCTGAGCCCCTGCTGGATGCCAGGTGTTGTGCTAAATACTTCACCTGTAATATCTCATTGTATCCTTTCAATAAACGCTGCTGATTTGCGAAGCCAAAGGCTCAGAGAGTACATGTGTCCTTGCGAAGTGGAGAGGCGGAATTTATTAACCCCACATCTATCTGGGGCCAGAGTCCTTATTGTCTCTGTTCATGACATTCCTGGAGCAGCATGACTCCCAGGTACTGTTCCACTTTAATAAGTTTGAGAATCATGACTGCAGGCAATTGGGAGCCATTGACTATTCTGTTCTTTTTTATTATAGCTTTTAATAAGCCAGTGTCCTGTATTTTAAAAGGGTGGATTTGGTATTGCAGTGGAGGATTTTAATAGAGGAGATCAGCTGAAGCAAGGATACTGACACTGGAGGATAAATGGTGTCCAAAGGCAATGCAATGCTTTTGAGCCCTCTCTCCCTATCTGGGGCGCGTATTTGCCTAGAAATGAATAAATACAGAAGCAAAACTTGGGGAACAGTTTCATACATTCCATGCACGACAAATACAAAGCTAGTAACTCAGCATGAAATTGGAATAAAAACATTCTCTGGCATCTTTTTGGCACCCCCATCAATTGATGCCTAGGGGATCTGTCCACTTCTCTCAATACCGTCTTTGGTTCACCTCTGAGCAGACAGGCCAATTAGGAGATGATTATAATGTATTAGGACGACAGGATAATGATCTGACTTAGGAAGGACTCTAGCAGTGATTTAACAATATAAGTAAAAGGATGGGAGTGTGCTAAACTGAATAATGATCCCTCAAATATGCCCAAGTTCTAATCTTTGGACCCTGTGAAGGTTACCTTATATGCAAGGGACATTACAGATGCGATTAAGTTAAGGGTCTTGAGATGAAAGAGAGTATCCTGGATCACCCAGGTAGATCCAGTGTAATCACAATGGTCCTTATACGAGGAAGATGTGAGGAGTCAGAGGAGAAGGTAATATGACAATGGAGACAGAGATTGGAATATGGAGGAAGGAACCACAAACCGAGGAATACAGATTGCCCCAAGAAGCAAAAAGATAAGTAAACGGATTCTCCCTTCAGAGTCTCCAGAAGGAAGTCATCCCTCTGGCACCTTCACTTTAGCCCAGGGAGACTGATGGCAGGTTTCTGAACCGTCAGAATTGTCAAAGGATAAATTTGTGTCGCTTTAGGCCACTAAGTTAATGGTGATTTGTTATAGCAGCAACGGGGAACTAATACAGGGAGTGATATCTTTCAATGAAGATAAATGAGGAGGAAGAAAAAGATTTGTGAATGATCATCTTTGAATGGTGAAGAGATGGTCAAGGATGATTTCAACATTTCAATATGTCGGCTCTGAGGAACATGCCCTACCACCCAGCAATTGCACTCCAGGATAGGGGTGCAGCCACAGAGGGATGTGTACATGGAGGGGGTGTGCAAAATTCCTGGTATTGTCCTTCATCTTAAGCTGTGTGGCAGTTACATGAATATTGGCCATATATATGCAGGGGGCACCTACGTGGCTCAGTCGGTTAAGCATCCGACTCAGTACTAGCTCATGTATCTTGCGGTTGTGAGATCAAGGCCTGCTTGGGATTCTCTCTCCCTCTCCCTCTGCTCTTCTCCTGCTCTCATGCACTCTCTCTCTCTCTCTCTCTCTCTCTCACTTTCAAAATAAATACATAAACAGTTTTTGAAAATCAAGTTTGGATAACGGAGAGAATGACGCTGCCAATAAGAGAAACGTAGAACTTTCTCTGGGGGAAAATTGGGAGACATCTATCTAACAGCTTGAGGCACATGTTATTCATCAAATATGGAATACTTAGTAATCTCATTTATAGTGGAGACTTGATCATCCCTAGGAGTTTTGTGTGGAGGACAGTTAGAGATAATGGTTTTATGTACTTACTATGTGCCAAACACTGGGCTACATACCTGCCCGGCATTTTTTCATCTTACAACCTAGAGAAGTATATTGACAGAGGACCCAACAAAGCCACTAGAAGGCAGGGCACAGAAGCAGCCAACTTGGGTTCAAAGCTCTCTCTTCCACATGCTAGGTAAGGCTGGGACCTCAGACAGGGTGCCTAATGTCTCTGGATCCCGGTTTCCTCATCTAAGAAATGGGAATAGAAATAGTCTGACTATTATAGTAACTACCAGTTACTATAATACTAGTTACTATAACAACTGTATAGAGTTGTTACAAGTAATTAATTAATTAACTCATTCAAAGCGCTTTGAATCCCGCTCATTGTACAAATCGATTCATGATAATTACTATTATTAATACTTGGAAAACCTGAGACTTAGATAATTAACTGAACCGAGGTGATACAGCTAAGAAAGAGTCAGTAGAACAGGCAGGTTGTGTGAACTGAGGAAGGTTGTGTGAACTCAGGCAGGTTGTGTGAACTCAGGCAGGTTGTGTGAACACCAGTGGATAGAACTAATTCGATTCAATAAGCAGTAAATTCTGTGTGAACAAATCGGTCAAATAGGATTTTTTTTAACCCCTCTTGGACTAAAATTATTCTTCTGGTTTGTTGACGTTAAAAATCTTTTTCTTTTTCTAATTGGTTGGGTTTGATCAATTAGAGAGAATCGTATCTTCTTGATTCTTTCAGAAGACTAGAATGATGATCCATAATTTGCTAAAAAATACAGCTGGGGCACTTCATTATTGCTAAATTACTTTCATTGCATTCCTCAACTGTTGAGTGAGGAATTGAGGGATCCTTAAACGCTTTTCTAAGGGACAAGAAAAAAGCCATGAGTTTATGCTATTTTGACCTCTTCTTTACGACCCAGTTACAGTTACAAATAACATTGGGACCAAATGTTATTATTATTAAAAACAATATGTACTCCTGGGTTTCATCTGCTTTTTCCATACAGCATGAGGTATCAGCCAACGCCAAAATTAGCAGACCACATAGTATGTGCAAAAATTTTGTTTCAATCTTATTAATTTTCTAATAATTAAGACTGACATTAAAGGCTGAGTTAATAGTATAGTTTAAAATTTCAGATCGCTATGGGAATTTTAATTGAACAAGATTATGTTTCAGTAAAACTAGCTTTTCTATTTGGAAAAAAGTGACTCGAGTCCCAACTCACAGAGCCACTTTCCAGTTTGTAAAAATTTTCACTTTTTTGAAGCAGATTCATATTGGAGGAATCCAGATACCATTTTAAACTCTCTTCAAATAACACAAATTAAATTATGTTTTTTCTTTAACAGATCAAAACAGCTTTTTGTCTTTCCCTTCCTATCACTCCTAACACCCACACACAAATATGCATATCAAACAAAGTGGTTAACTAGCTGTTGGCTATTGTAGACTTGAGAAATAATATAGAGCCTGTAAGTTGAAATGAAAAATCATAGCTCTAAAGGTACTTTTTCCCACTGTGTCTTCAATCTACCATAATTTGACCTTTTTCTTGTTATGGTAGCTTCCAAGGCAATATAGTATCAGGTTTTTTTTCATTCTTTAAAGCCCTCCAGATGATTTTTACCAAGTTTAGTTTGTGATTGGCAGCTTACAGAACACCCAAGGATTTACCACTGGAGTGAGTCAAGCCCTCACCTTCTTGCCTCTGGTACCATAATGTGAAATTGATTCCGTAGCCTCTGCCCGTATCCTTGTACACCTAATTTCCACTGGGTCGGATGCTGTTTCAACCTCAGGAACCAGCTGCCCTGAAGAAGGGGGAAACCAAAATAATAGCTCTTGATTTGGAGTTCGGAGGATTTTTGGATTCCTTTATATGTGAGAAACATTAGGGTAGTCTTGTGCTATTAAGAGAATCATCAGACATCATTGAGAACTAAAACAGTTCAGCAGGAGGGTGGAGGGCAGAGGGAGGGCGAATGTGCTTTTATCCAGGACTTTCATTTTGCTGCCAGTGTGTGGAACTTTCTGAGGATGCTTTATTTGCTCTCGCTTACAGCACTGTCTCTCATTGGGGAGGGTATTGTGCATACTCTTCATTAAGAGAAGTGACAGTGAAGAGTTTTTTATTGCTAAGGGAATGCTTCTTAAATGATAAGCGCTGAGTTTTCAATCGCTGATTATTGAAAGCAACGATAAGTTGAAGACTTTAATGTTTTTATTTAGCACTGTAGTAATGGAACCAGTGTTGTGGAAAATGTCACCAATAACCTCCCTCTTTCTCTTGAGCACCCCCCCACACCCAAAAGAAAGTCCCAAAGAACTTTGCTAACAAGTGTAAAACACTCTGACATTTCAGATGAAGGGAGACATATTACTAATATGGCTTATTTGTGCTAAGCGCAATAGTTGCTAATAAAGTCAGTAATAGGACTATCTAAAGAGATGTCCTATGTGAAATCTTTATTTCCATTTCTTTCCCATTATCCATCTGTCTCCCCGTTTCACCTTTTTTATACCTGCCTGTGTTGAGGGCGGTGGCATTTCTCCATAGCATCTACGTATCTGTGCAGGCATTTGCCCTGGACTATCTTTTGATGGCTGTCTGTATGGCAAGCAGTTCGAGAAGTTAGAGATAATGTCTCGCTCTGGGTCAGAGGGCAGATTTGTTTCAGGACTAGTGTAATTAAGTCATGCCTCCCTCTGTAGCAAAGGTTGAGTAGGTTTGCTCATACATTCTATTTATGAGATTGGGGGTTTCCTAATCTTAGGGCTTCTCAGATGCGCTGTATGCACAGCATATACCTGAGGCTGTCTCATTGTTTCTCCAAAACTTGGGGGACAAGGAGAACCAATGTCAACATGAAGCTCACGCTGCCTGTATGCTGAGAATGATAATGACCTTCGTCTTTGACCTGGGCATCCCATATCTCCTGCTGGCATCTGTGAAACTATGGAAGCCCAACTTGTTAGCTTGAAAACAGGGTAAAATTACATCCTTCTCTAGTTTATTCTCTTTGTTCTCATTATATGTTATTCCTCCTTCCCTGATTTTGGAATGGGGGTCCCTAACGCTTTTCTCAGAATCCCTCTGACCCAAGGTACGTGGACAATCTCTCGCTTGTGTTAATTCATCAATGGGGGGAATCCTTTTACAAAGTATACATATATCAAATCATCACATTTACACTTTGAGTTATTTGTCAATATCTCAATAAAGCTGGGGGAAAAAAGGACTGAAGACACTGGTAGGGCACTTAGAATGCAGGGCGACACCTGCAGGACAGTGGTGGTATCAGTGGAGAGCCCTGTACCTGTAGGACCAGATGAAACCGGCTGAAAAATCTCCCAAAAAGCCGGGCAGTAGAGGAACCCACCCACCCTCCCCCGTTACAGTATATTATGGTGATTGTCTCCTCTACACAAACTGTTGAAATGTTGTAACGCAATAACGAGAATTTAGTTTAAATGAATTTCTTGGTCATAGAAGCAAAACCATTATTTGTTACTCACTTTGGAGGTTTGGGGACAAGGAAGGAGCTCTCACTCTCGAACCATGCGGCTATTGCATGTTATTCCTTTATCATTGGCATCACCTAGCAGCTTGTTAGAAATGCGTAATCTGGGCCCCAGCCTATAGGTACTGAAGCCCACTCTGTGTTTTAACCGCATGCTTTCCCAGGTTGATTCACATGAAAATCAAAGTCTGAAGGAGGAGTTCTGGAGGAGTTGGTCTGCCCATAGTTTGGCTAATCCAATATCCATTCCTAGTCCTCTTTTGCCTTGCCCCTGGTGAAACCGAGGCTTAGTAAATGAGAATGTACGGAACTCTGAACTGAAGGATCCAGAAAATTATAAGATGGCAAGCAATCAGGGCCCCAGACCAAAGGAACAAAACATACCCTTCCCAGAGAACAGACCAGAAGCAGCAGAAAAACTGCCCGATGGTAAACTTGTGACTCTGTGGGGTCTGTGACTCAGCTGTACCTTTGAGACTCAACTAATCTAGAAGCTCAACTAAAAGTTCAAGCCCAGTTTGGACTCGGAGGCATTTTTTTTTGGTTTTGGTTTTTAAAACCCCATACAAGCTCCTTTCTCCAAAACCCCATTCCACAGGGCTTAATGCGTCTCAGCTAGATCATGTCTTTTTCTGCCTTGCCTTGTAGGAAACTCTGCTTAAACTTTACCATGTCTCAAAGTCTTTATTTTTCCTCCATCACCTGCTTATGCTCTAAAGACTGGAATAGGTCAAACGCCCACTTATCCAGCCTCTTTTGAGTCTTTGGGATGGCCACATTACACAGTTATGACCGAGAAGACACAAGTACACTCTGCTGGTGCTGCCTCTTCACAGCCATGTTTCTTCTGGACTAGAATGCAAGCTTCCTGGCTGGAGCATGAGCAGCCATCTTGTGACCAAGAAGCGATACTCGTGAAATAAATGTGAAGAGATCTGCAGAAGCATTTCAAAAAATAACGTACCTATGGTCTTTTTTGTTGGAGGAAGAGAAATTCCCATCTTTTAAACCAAGTCACCAGTAACTCTACTTGTCATGGCTAAATGCAATTCTAATTGACAGAGCCAACATAACAAGTAGGTAGGAGCACAGGTCCTAGAGTGAAAGAATAATGACATTTCAACTCCTGATTTCAGCACTCAGCAACTGTATGATTCAGCCTCAACTTCCTCACCAATAAAGTTGAAATAATAGTAGTACTTGTCTCACAGGGTTGTGGTGCATTTAAATAAGGCAAGATATATAAATCTCTTACTATTGACTGGCATAGAGAAAATGCCCCCAAATATTATCAGTACTGTAATTATTACACTTGATAATACTAACACTTGTCATATGCCTACCATTTGCTAGGTGCCATTGTAAACAGTTGAGAACACTAATCCAAGTCCTAATGGGTATGTGTTTATCCACTTTACTTTATTAAAAAATATTTGAGTACGGTTGACACACAACGTTCCATTAATTTTCGGTGTACAACATAGTGATTCAACCATGCTATGTGCTATACTCTGCTAACTAACCACAAGCGTAGCTATCATCGGTCGCCATACAATGCTATTACAATACCATTGACTGTATTCCCTGTGCTGTGCCTTTTATTCCCATGACTTACTTATTCTATCATCGGAAGCCCGTGTCTCCCAATACCCTTTACCCATTTGGCCCCTTCCCCATTCTCCTCCTCTCTGGGAACTATCAGTTTGTCCTCTGTACTTATAGGTCTGATTTTGTTTTCTGATTTTTATTTGTTTCATTTTTTGGATTCCATACATGAATGAAGTCATACGGTATTTGTCTTTCTCCGTGTGACTTACCTCTAGATCCATCCATGTTGTCACAAATGGCATGATTTCGTCCTTGGCTGTGGCTGCATAATATTTTGTGTATATTACATCTGTCTTATGTGTTTGTCTGTCAATGGACACTTAGGTAGCTTCCGTATCTTGGCCACTGTAATTAATGCTGTAATAAACATAGGTGTGTATCTTTCCAAATTAGTGTTTTAATTTTCATTGGGTAAATACCCAGTAGTGTGGTGACTAGATCGTATGTCATTTCTGTTTTTAATTTTTGAGGAACCTCCATACTGTTTTCCACAGCGGCTGAACCAATTGACATCCTGCCACAAGGGTTCCTTTCTCTCTCCACCCTCTCGAACATTTGTGCTTCTTGTGTTCTCCACTTTAGCCACTCTGACAGGTGTGAGGTGGTATCTCATTGTGGTTTTGACTTGTATTTCCCTGTTGACGAGTGATGCTGAGCATCTTTTCACGTGTCTGTCGGCCACACGGATGTCTTTGTGTTTATCCATTTTAAACGAGTGAATTCGGACATTTCTGTTCTGGGTGTGCTAGGTTATGCACAGGTCAGTTTTCTGCCTCAGGACTTCATTTAGTCAGGGACTGAGTCTTCACGTATAACCAATGTGACCTGCACTTTCAGAAGGTCGCTGTACAAGGGCTCTCATTTGGGGAACTGGAAATTTTCCAGAAATGTAAAGCTGCTGTGTGTGATCAGTTTGAGGCCAGGATCAGGTCGGTTGCACAGAGGGTGGCCACGGACGATTGGTCTGCAGGGGGAAAAATAAAATCCTAAAGTATTTCTGAAACTTCAGTGGAACATAGAAGTTATTCCAGATGAAATCCTTTATTTTCTAATTTCCTCTTTCTCTGTGAGGGGGATGAAGGGCTAGCTGGTCACTGTCCTTTGTCTGTGACTCATATTTATGGGCCTTTAATAATCACTGTGGTTTTTCCCTGGGGTGATTTCAAAGTCTCCTGTTTTTTCTCTCCCTGAGAGCTCATCATGGAGCATTCGGTCTTCCAGAAGCCTGGGATTCTTTTCTCTAGGCTCTTCCCAGGCTTCACACATTCTCATCCTTCAAGGCTTAGCTTCAAGTTTGCACCAAATTCCCCAGAGAAGCCATCTCGGCTTCTTTTCTGACAGACCCCCAGTCATTTAGGACCCCACAGGCTCTGTGCTCACAACTGCAGAGAGAGGGTCAAGCTCACCTAAGTGCTCACGCTGTGTCTGTTACGATCAAAGACTCGGGTGGCAGAACACAGGTCCCAGGGTGGCACCCTGTCAGCAAGGGAATCTCAGAGAATCCATTCATTCCTACTTTAGAGAGCAGAATTCATAATGCGTGCTAGTCTGTCAGAGAAGGGGCACCTCAAAATGTTTAGGAACTATGCACATGATAATTATCCTCTCTAGATGGGTACAAAAAGGAGGGTGATCATTTCAAACAGAGCAACTAGCATGTGTAAAGTTTCAAATGACACACTGTCTGAGGGATCGTGTAGCGAGCTCCCTGACTGAATCCGTGTTGATGAAGGCAAAGTCATAAGGATAAATCTAGGCCGGATGACAAAAAATCTTGAATGATAATATTAATTGGATGCATGACTTCACACTTCACTTCTGAAATTTTAGGAGACCTTGCTAATAGAAGCTGGAAAAAAGAGTAATGAAAAACTTCTAAGATGCTTTCTCCATGCATGAGAGTTGACGTCATTCTGTGTGTGGGGCAGACAGACTTCCTTTAGCGTGGAGAGACACGTCCGCTACACTGGGATAGTGAGTTTGAGTTTAGTCCTGTAGGTGATAGTCAATCTCTGAAAGGATTTGACTAGAGAAATGGCACCATTCACGACATGCTCCCTAAGATGAAACCCGGGAGACCAAGGATGCATAACAGTGCTTTAGGATTTCCTCTGGCGTATCTGTGTTTATGAAAAGCATATCACAATACAAGTTCTGGCAATCCACTCCTGGTTAGTCCATCAGTTCACAGTGTTAATGATAATAGAGTCATTTCAGGTATGCCAGGATGAAAGTCTTATGATTAAATTAGTGTAAAGAAACCTCGTCATGGTAGGAATCAAATGAGCGTGGAGTCTGACCCAAGAGCCAGGCTTCGTGTTTTTGGAAATGCGGCACCAAAGGACAGCCAGTGAAAGTTAAGAGTTAGTTTGTTCCTCTGCTCTAAACTTTCCCTGGTTAGTGTTTCAGGTCATGTTCTGTGAGGATTGATGGCGTTTTCTCCAAACTGTGTCAACATTCAGAGTTACCCTTCTGTTTGTTTGTCTCTGCCCTCACCATGGAGGAATGGAAAAGGCAGGGAACGGAGCAACAGAACAGAGTGATGAGATGCCAGGTCTGGTCCCCAATCCTGGCTTGACCTTCAACAATCTGTTTAATCCCTGTGGGCCTCGGTTTCCTCAGTAAAATCATCAATAAAACAACAATAGAAGCATCCTCACGGATCTGTGCCTGTGTCGGGCCCTGTCTAAGCACATGTAAGGCACTGAGCTCAGGGCCAAACGCACAGAGGCACTCAACAGTGTTCCCATTATTTTGTTATGGGGCAAAGAGCAAAAGGAAAGTTCCACCCTAATTCCACCTTTCTGTTTTTTCACCTCAACTCTTGTCCATAAAAATATTATTTCGGATTATGGCTGTCGACTGCCGTATCGTCTCAACTGCCAGGAAAGACATGGATTTTATTAATGTCTCTTATTTTTATATTTCCTGTTTTTGAAACTGTTTTACAAACCACATACTGTACATCACCCAAAGGAGGTGAGACTCTAATAAGACGGGAGAGTACACCAACTCTTAACCATTACTCTTGTTGGACTTGCTTGTAGTATCTCTCGGAGCCCAGGAAGCCAGGGTTTCTGGATGCGAAAGGGAAGGAAACTGTATTTCCTCTTCCATTCTATCTTAGGTTTATATAGGAAGGGCAAAGATCCCTGGCCACAAAATACCTTCCTGCCTGTCTACCCAACTTTATTGGCCTTCTCATGGTACAACGGTAAAATTCTAGGCTGCGGCTCGTGGAGAGGATGTTAAAATGCAAGGACGATCTTCTCTACGTGGAATACTCTATGGTGAATTCTAAAAACTCTGGACGATTTGTAGACTGAGATGGAAAATTCACGGTTAGTGCAACAGGAAGTAAACTCCCAAAGGTACAAATGTAACTGTCGCTCCTAATTTATTGCAATGCTGTAAAGGATGTTGAGTATCACCCACTGCCTTTGAAACAAAGCATCAAGAACGAAACCTCATGAAGATGTAGTTGTTGAGCAGTTGGCTAAGTTCCCTCAATAGCTAAGTGGGTGCTTTCTTTAAATGTGTGCTTCAGAAATTTTATATACTTACTGATGTCTGAGGTCGTATGTAAGTGATCTGTACTGTAAATGCCAAGAAGGTGATATAATGATGGTCATTCTGAGAGAAGAAGACAAAGGGTTAAATGTAACAGAAGAAAAGTAGCCAAACCAGCTGGGACAAACAAAAAGAGGATATGGATATTAACTAATATATTTTCTCAATGATGTCTAATTAAAAATGTCCCCAATTTTGTAGTGAGAAGGAATTGAGCGTGACGGACAAAGCAGCTCTCTTTCTCTCTGTAAATATACTTGCCCACACCTACTCTACATATAGAGTGTGTGTTTATATGTGTGTATGTATGAATGTATATGAATATATTTACATATCCATACTTAAATTGGCTGCTACCCCAAAGATATGTTGTTCTTACTTTACAGAATATGTTTAAGTGGTCTCATTTTATTATCTCTATAAAGACAAAAGTCAAGGGACTCCATTAGGTATTGCTAGTATTATTCAAGTCTAGTCCCCAGTTGATAATTAGAGCAAAAATCCTTGTTACTAGACGCTCTGAGCAGGTAAACAACACCTCTTTATGAACCTATTCTTGTTTGAAACTCTTGAAATCTACTTCCCTATGAGCGCATGCTGTCTTTCTGTGTACAACCATGTCTATCCATACTGGAGAGAAGCCATGGGATTATGAGGTAGGTTATATCCAATTTATGTTTGCCTGTTCACGACACCTTTCACGGGAATATGTTGGGTATAATTCATGAGTTGAGCAATGATTGTTGATGGCTAGCCAAGAAGTTCCAATTTGAAATGATAAGAGACACTGGTTCTTTTACATAAGACATGCATAAGATACTGAAAGTTTTGAGCAGTAACAGTTTTCAGTCATTGCCAACATTATCACATTCACAATAGCAGCCAGATCATAGTTGCTTTTAGTCTCCAATGAGACTAGCCTTTGTAGAGAAAAGACTGCCATGTTGAATTTTGGTCTGGGAGACAGAGAGAAAGGCACACCAGGTCATGGAAAACCATGAGTGGGTGGAATGGAGACATTTTCATAGAGACTGCATTACCTGTAAGACTAGGACCTCAGTAGAAGGTTTTGTATTGTGATGATTGTGAAGCATTTGGCATCAAAACCATTGAGTTAGACTCCTGGGCTCTTGAGTGCCTCCATTTTCATCCAGAGTCACCTGGCATTTCAATTTTCTGCCCTGGTGGTTGTGAAAGAGTTGGTGGAAGCTTCCTGTATCAGGGAAGAAGGGAACCAGGCTTTAAAAAAAAATTGTTCATTTGTGATCATACTTTATGCCTAATTAGAACAGGGAAGAGATAACCAATCCTGGTTAACACAGATTAACACACACAAGAAAGCAGGCTTTAGTCATTGCTAAAACTATCAGAGTAAGACTGCTGACTACATCAAAATGACTTTTTGTGGAATATGGTCCAGAAAAATAGTCTAGGAAAGCAACTAAAGGAATCCTACGCAATAACCAACACTTTCCCCAGTCCCAGCCTTAGAGATTTAGAACCTACGGGAGCAGGAGTACCCAGGTGGCTCAGTTGGTTAATTGTTCGACTTGGTTCCGGCTCAGGTCATGATCTCTTGGTTCATGGGTTGGAGCCCTACATTGGACTCTTCACTGATGGCATGGAGCCAGCCTGGGATTCTCTCTCTCTGTCTGTCTCTCTCTCTGTCCCTCCTCTTCTCTCTCTCTCTCTCTCTCTCTCTCTCAAAACAACTTTTAAAAACAAAACAAAAAACCCTACAGAAGGGGTGCCTGGGTGGCTCAGTTGGTTAAACGTCTGACTGTTGGTTTCGCTCAGGTCATGATCTCATGATTCATGAGTTCAAGCCCTGCAACAGGCTCTGTGCTGACAGTGCAGGGCCTGCTTGGGATTCTCTGTCTTCCTTTCTTTCTGCCCCACCCCTGCTCATGCTCTCTGTGTCTCAAAAATAAACAAATAAACATTTAAACAAAACAAAACCCTACAGAAGCATATTAAGAATCTGAGATACCCTCTGGTAATAAAACCTGTTTAGCTTTGTTGAAATAAACATTTCCAACAATTGTCTGACAACAAAATCCTTTTGTATGTAATGCCTATTAACATCCTTCATGCTAGTTTTCTGGGATCTGTATTTTGGGAAAGGTTGTTCTGGTCAAAACAACTAACAGCAACAAAATTAGAAAGAAAGCTTGCAAAACTGGACAAACCAAAAGCCTTACTGTATAGTTCCCTTAGATTTTGAGACACTCCATATTTTATGAAGTTGTATATTCTGCAAAATTCTTTAAGTTTGCTGTAATAATGATTTTTTAGATTGCATTTCCAAAGGGATAAAATTTGCCCAATTTGAAAGTCTTCTGTTTTTTATTGTTATTTTTTTGTGTGTGTGTGGGGAGGGCTTTAAGTTTGAAATAGATTGAGAATATTAGAATTATAGGAAGATATTTAAAAGTTATATTTACTGGACTCTCAATTGAGTTGTTGAACAAGTTGGCTATGTATGCAACTTTCTTAGAAGGAGTTAGTGCCTTCTTCCATTTGATTCTTCTTTTTGTAAAAATTGTTTACTAAACATTGAACACATATAAATACATATTTCTAAAATACGTGAAAAACTCCAAGATTAAGAAGGAAACAGATATCTCATATGTTTCTCCTCCAACTTAAGAGAGAACAATGGGAATCTCCTAGAAGCCCCCACGTGCTCTCCCCCAATGCTTCTTCCATCCCATCCCCCACACTGCCAAAGGCAGCATTGACCTGAACTTTGGAGCTACCATTCCTTTCTCTTCATAGTTTTCTGGTACATGCATCCATCAATCCAAGGACATTTTGGATTTTCCAAAAGAAACAGCAACATCTGTTCTAAATTAACCATCGTTTTTTAAATTCACTATCCAAAAGCAAAGCTGATGGATTTTGTAAGCATCTTATAGAAGCCTCATGAAAAATTTATTATTAATCTACATCTAAATGAAACCTGATTAGAGAAACTAACATGAAACTATTGAGAATTAAAACCAAAAGAATATTATAATCAAAAGAGAGAAGATAAAGAAGCTCCAAAAAAAGAAAAATGAAATAGACATCTACATATATATACACATATATATGTGTGTGTATATATATATGTGTGTGTATATATGTATATGTATGTATGTGTGTGTATATATATATATATATATGCCAAATATCGAATTTATATTGAAAATGTGACAAGATTCATAATTTTTTCTTCTTGCACATCACTGAGACTGTGTGGAAACTTTTGGAAAAAAAGAAGCCCAACTATGAAACAATTATGAAGATTTTTGCATAAGTGTCCTTAAGTTATTAAGGCAGCTAAATGAAGCACAAATAATGAAATAAAACATAGGCAATTAATGCTCTAAAAGAAGTGTGATCTGTTATAAATGAGGAGCAAGAAAGCATTAAAATCATTTTAATAAGAAAGCATGCTTCTTAGAAATGAAATTTAGAAAGCCGTTCTCTTTGAAAATAATTTAAAGTGTTTGCCTAAAATTGAAACCACCCTCACTCTGGTCTGCAAAAATCTCTAAGAGAACAGAAATACCCTTCTTAACTTGAAATTTCATTCTCGACAAGAGAAACTTGTGATTATTATGGAAATGAAATGCTGTACATTTTTCTAAAAGTGAATATATATTTATACCATAGTCACTTCCCTTTGAAAATGTTGCTGTTTTTTTGACAACATGAAATTTTAAGTATTCAAATGTAATAATCTGAATGCAATTGGAAGTTTCATTATGCAGCTGGCAAATGCTAGGCATTTATACTAGTTATGGGAGGGAGCAGCGCAATCATTTTATAAGCCCCTTGTCAATTATGTGTTTGTATAAGCAGCTGATCAGAAGGCATAGACCTGTATTTGGGATGGTTAATACAGGGCAGTGACTCAGGAATCATCGACTTATCTCATAGTTTACATCAATTGATATTCTATTTTGATATTAATATCCTTATTCAATGTTTGATCTATCACAGCACAGTTGGTATAATTTCAGTCATTGGGTTAGCATTTGCCCATTAATTTCTTTTTTCAATGTTTATTTACTTATTTTGAGAACAAGAGACTGAGTTTGCATGTGAGTAGGGGAGGGGCAGAGAGGGAGGAGAGAGCCCAGCAGGGAACTCCATCCCACAAACCCTGAGACCATGACTTGGGCTGAAATCAAGAGTCAGACACTTGCCCAATTGAGCCACCTGGCGCCCCTGCCCATTAATTTGAAATCAAAAAGGTTTTGTTTACCTTTCTATGTGTCATTAGAATATGCTGCTGGGTCTAAGGAGAACAAGATTGGGAGTTCTAAGCAGATTTAGGAGTAACTGCTCAGTTGAAATGATAATGAGCCCAAGGGTTTTGCTCCTTTCTCTTTAGCAGAACAACCATGAAACCATGGCCCCTGGCCAGGACTCTTCCAGCTCCCTGTTGCTCATGCCATTAGTTCCCTCTCCACGCCAGTCCACCTTCCTTTTTATTTCCAGAGTCACAAACCTCCAAGCGAGTCAGATCATGTCGTATCTTTTCTTAAAAATTTCCCGATTCCCTGTTGCATGGAGGAAAATGCCAAGACTCTTCCCAGTCTGAAACCAACACCACCACCCCAGCATCTCCACCCACACCACAGCACCCCTGAACCCCCTATCTAGACGGGACATCTCACCTTCCCCGGCTGGACTATGCACTTTGAGGCTCCATGCCATATGCCCTTTGTGACATATGTCCTCTGAGTTGTGGCCCCAGAATTCACCCAGAATTTCAGAATGCCAACTTCTTTGGAACATAGGTCTTTTTTTTTTTTTTTTTTAATTTACATCCAAGTTAGTTAGCATTATAGTGCATTAATGATTTCAAGAGTAGATTCCAGTGATTCATCCCCTTTCTGTAACACCCAGTGCTCATCCCAACAAGTGTCTTCCTTAATGCCTCTTACCCTTTAGCCATCCTCCCACCCACAACCCCTCCAGCAACCCTCATTTTGTTCTGTATATTTAAGAATCTCTTATGGGGGCGCCTGGGTGGCGCAGTCGGTTAAGCGTCCGACTTCAGCCAGGTCACGATCTCGCGGTCCGTGAGTTCGAGCCCCGCGTCGGGCTCTGGGCTGATGGCTCAGAGCCTGGAGCATGTTTCCGATTCTGTGTCTCCCTCTCTCTCTGCCCCTCCCCCGTTCATGCTCTGTCTCTCTCTGTCCCAAAAATAAATAAACATTGAAAAAAAAAATTAAAAAAAAAAAAAAAAAGAATCTCTTATGTTTTGTCCCCCTCCCTGTTTTTATATTATTTTTGCTTCCCTTCCCTTGTGTTCATCTGTGTTGTATCTTAAATTCCACATGAGTGAAGTCATATGATATTTGTCTTTCTCTGACTAATTTCACTTAGCATAATACCCTCCAGTTCCATCCACGTAGTTGCAAATGGAAAGATTTCATTCTTTTTGATTGCCGAGTAATACTCCATTGTGTGTTCATGTGTGTGTGTGTGTGTATATATACACCACATCTTCTTTATCCATTCATCCCTTGATGGACATTTGGGCTCTTTCCATACTTTGGTCATTGTTGATAGTACTGCTATAAACATGGGGGTGCATGTGTCCCTTCTAAACAGCACACCTGTATCCCTTGGATAAATGCCTAGTAGTGCAATTGCTAGGTTGTAGGTCATTTTTAACTTTTTGAGGAACCTCCATACTGTTTTCCAGAGGCGCTCCACCAGTTTGCATTCCCACCAGCAGTGCAAAAGAGATCCTCTTTCTCCACATCCTCGTCAACATCTGTTGTTGCCCGAGTTATCACTTTTAGCCATCCTGACTCATGTGAGGTGGTCATTGTGGTTTCAATTTGTATTTCCCTGATGATGAGTGGTGTTGAGCATTTTTTCTTGTGTCTGTTAGCCACCTTGATGTTCTCTTTGGAAAAGTGTCTATTCATGTCTTTTGCCCATTTTGTCACTGGATTATTTGTTTTTTAGGTGTTGACTTTGATAAGTTCTTTGTAGATTTTGGATACTAACCCTTTAACTGTTACGTCATTTGCA
Source organism: Lynx rufus (assembly GCF_022079265.1). Lineage (NCBI taxonomy): Eukaryota > Metazoa > Chordata > Mammalia > Carnivora > Felidae > Lynx > Lynx rufus. Next base: position 19,074,487 of record NW_025814889.1, on the reverse strand, counting down.
CGTATCTTCTCCCATTCCATTGGTTGCCTTTTAGTTTTGCTGACTGTTACCTTCACCGTGCAGAAGCTTTTAATCTTGAGGTCCCAGTAGTTCATTTGTGCTTTTGTTTCCCTTGCCTCTGGACACATGTTGAGCAAGAAGTTGCTGTGAGTGAGGTCAAAGAGGTTTTCGCCTGCGGAACGTGAGTCTTTAAAGATGTAATTAAACTAAGGATCTTGAGGTCTTCTTACATTAAGGTCAGCCCTAAATGCATGGTGGGTATTCTATAAGAGACAGAAAGCACAGAGATAAACAGAAGCAGGAGGCAGGTGAAGATGGAGACAGAGATCAGAGCAATGCACGTGCAAACCAAGGAATGCCGAAGACTGCCCGTAGTCATCAGAAGCCAAGAGAGAGACAATGAATGCATTCTCTCTCAGAGCCTCCAGAAAGAACCAACCCGGTAAACATGTTGATTTTAGATTTCTGGTCTCTAGAGCTGTGGAAAAAATGAATCACCATTGTTTTTTTTTAAATATAGAATTTTATTTATTTATTTTTGAGAGAGAAAGAGAGAATGTGAGAAGAGAGAGGGGGACAGAGGATCCAAAGAGGGCGCTGCATGGAGCTCGAACCCACGAACTGGGAGATCATGACCTGAGCTGAAGGCAGACGCTCAACCGACGGAGCCACCTAGGCTCCCCTGAATCCCCATTGTTTTAAGCCACCACGTTTGCAGTAATGGGTTATGTATGGCAGCCCTAGAAGATCAATAAGTCCTCCCTCTGCTTGGGATGCCAGCTCTTTTTACCATGAGGGAAATGGCTTCCTCAGAATCCCGCTCAAATGTCTGAATTCAAGTCCAGAGGAGTGAGGGGTAATGGTTAAAAGCTATGAGTTTCTGAACTCAAATCTTACTTCTGTCACTTAATGATTAAAAATGCTCTGGTCTTCGGCTTTCTGTGTGCAAAACGGGGGATAGACTTTTTAGTAAATATCCTGAAACCCATAAAGCACTTGAAATTTCAGTTCTTGGCATGCAAAACTCCTTCAAAAGTGGTCAACTCTTATTTTTAATGTGTAAAGGTCCCTAATTTCTTCGGGAAAATATTTATCACCACCTCTCATGGGAAGAATAATACAACAGTAAGATACCTAATAAGTGAGCTGGTGCATATGAAAGGCTCAGATCTTGTGTGCGGTAAGTGGGCAGTAAAAGTTTGCTACTATTACATACAACCTTCTTTGAATTCTTCTGAATGCGATCGTTCCCTCCTCTGGACTCATTGTAATGGCTCTGTCCCCACTGGAATGAGCACTTTGCACCCATAGGATCTAGCACAGAACATGAAGTTTAGTATCTGGGCAATCAATGTTGCATCGACGAGTGCACGAACGCAGGCATGGGTTTGCATGAATAAGTTGGTACTGCTCTCTCGTACCAGACTCTGCTGCTATTAACACGAAGCCCATTATTTTGATGTGCAATGAATTGATTACTTGACTGTCGCAGCTACAGTCCAGTAAGCTTCTGGAGTGCAGACTCTTACGGTTCCTCAAGGTTCCCAGCCTCATGCTTTGCACGTAGCGAACCCTCCGTGAGTGCTTCTTGCTGTGCTGATGGATGTCTGTGTGACGGGCAAACACCGGCTTGGCTGTGGTCACTTTCCACATTTGGATTGATTCCTTCTCTCACATCTTTGATTCCACTTATAGTGACAAGCTCAGAGACGCCTGTTACACACAGACATGTATAGTTTCTAGTCTTTCATCGGGTGAATCGATGATACGAGAAGGTTAGTATGCTTCCTTGATAAAAGCAGTTTTTGGCCTGAATCCGTCCAAAGGCCAGTTTAGGGACGGCACCCCCAGCCACCTGCCGAGTCTCAACTCTTGTACAGGGGAAAATGCTTCTCTAGAGCCAGGGGCAGTTGGTCAGTGGTTTTTCTCAGTTCACACAGAGTGTTCAACTGACACTTGTTGAGAACCTACTGTATTTTCTAGTCTTCTACAGGCTATCCCTGAGGTTAGCTAAGGGAGAGTAGGAAAAGAAAGCGCGGGGGAACTCGTACAAATTGTCTGCTACTCATGTGCCAGAAATGCGTGAGATGCTTTTAAAAGAACACAGTTAAAAAGGACTTTTGCATTTGAACTGTCAGATGGGGTTCTTCAGCTGTAAGTATCAGAAGCTGAAGTTCTTTATCTTAAACCTAACAAAGCAACAGGAAAGAAAGAGGAAAGAAATGTATTGGAAAAATAAAGGAAAATCTGAACAACCAATTAAATTTAGAAAAGAATAGGAACCAGGGCAGTTCCACGGGATTTTTGTAGTATTTATTTATTCATTCATTCAATAAATATGCTTTTTATTAACTATGTGCTAAGCAAACAGTTTCCTCAATAAATAAGACAGAAATTATCTGCCCTCTCCCAAATGAGAGAGAGGAAGAGAACAAGTAAACCAATAAACATACAAAGAAACTTCACATGGTGAAAAAGGGAATGAATAAAAATAAAGGGGACAAGGCAGGGGCAGAGAGCTGTTTTACTTTTTTTTTTTTTTTTTCAACGTTTATTTATTTTTGGGACAGAGAGAGACAGAGCATGAATGGGCGAGGGGCAGAGAGAGAGGGAGACACAGAATCGGAAACAGGCTCCAGGCTCCGAGCCATCAGCCCAGAGCCTGACGCGGGGCTCGAACTCACGGACCGCGAGATCGTGACCTGGCTGAAGTCGGACGCTTAACCGACTGCGCCACCCAGGCGCCCCCAGAGAGCTGTTTTAGATGAACCTCAGGGAGGTTCTCTCTGAGCAGGTGATGTAAGCAAACCCTGGGGCAAGATGGGCGAGGACACCATCGAAGGTCTTGGGGAAGAACATTCTGGTTAGAAATACGGACAATAGCAAAGGCTTTGAATTTGAGGAGCCTCAGAAGTCAGTGTGGCTGGACTAGAGTGGGAACGGGTGGTTAGACCAACTAGGTTAAAACTGTATGTCATTTGGCTCTGCTGAACATCCCCGGGAGGGGCAACGCGAATTGACCTACTTGGGGCCATGTGCCCACACTGCGGCCAGAAGGGAGGAGGGCATTTGGAAGGACAGTCCTGACGAGACCGCGTGCAAGGGAGCAGGCCAGCTTCTAGTAGAAGGCGTCGGTGCTATTATGAGAAAAAGACGAGTAGCCACAACACCAGCCTCCTTGGGAAAGTCAAATGTCTTCTGTTTCTCTTCTCCAGTTTAATACTGTAAATGTTCAGCGAGCACTTCTTTGTCCAAAGATTTGGGTCTGTGTTGGGGGAGTTTCAAAGGTAAAGGCCCAGATCCTGGATGTCCAGGGAATCGTGAGGAGTCTCATAAGGCTGCAGAACCTTTTACAGGCGTGCAAAGAATATAGTGGGAGACAATGCTTGTCAAGGAGACTGGCCCTACTGCATGGAGGCTCTTTTAGACGTTTTCAAGTTGGGAGGTGTTGAATGTTCCATACACAGTGTCTTGCTTGATTAAGTACCCCATTAAAACACCCGTCCATTTTATTTTAAAACAATGAGGATAGCTAGGGGTCCCTGGGTGGTTCAGTTGGTTAAGCGTCCGACTTCAGCTCAGGTCGTGATCTCACGGCTCGTGAGTTTGAGCCCCATGTCACGCTCTGTGCTGACAGCTCAGGGCCTGGAGCCTGCTTCAGATTCCGTCTCTCCCTCTCTCTCTCTGCCCGACCCCCTACTTGGGCTCTGTCTCTCAAGAATAAATAAACATAAAAATTAAAAATAAATAAATAAATAAAACAATGATGCAGAGATGCTTGCAATGCTAGGCTATAACATATAATGCTCAGCCGATACTCCCTAGAAACGCATTAGAAAAAACACATATAAAAATTCAGTAAAATTTCATAAAATGCCAGCATTGTGTCATTTCCTGGGGATGAAGAGAAGCCAAATTGCAGGAAGACCCAAACTGGTGAAAATTAACCAATAATCAAGAAGCATTTGTGTTGTACTAAATGTCTATAGTAATGATATTGAATGCTGCAAATAATTTAATAAGACACCGGTTCAAACTTCTCTCCTCCTTGCAGACAGCTTGGGGACCCTACTTTAGCAGCATTTTTACCAGATCCCTGAACATTATAGCTATAAGTTTTCAAGATATTAAACTTGTCTATGCATCTTTTTCTTCGGGGCTCCTATAGAGAAGACTTATTACTTCAGCCCAAATTGCGAATATTTACTTAGAGCTTTCGTAGCAACCACTGTCTTATCTGTGAGGCCGGTTTCCCAGGAGAATTTCTCCAAGGCAAAGCGAAAATCAAGAAATTCAGTAGCAAATTTGTTGAAAATGTAAGACCAGTACAGAGACTGGAAAGGAGGATGGTGTAGGTACTTTAGAATTCGATTCCAACAGGGTAAATGTGTTTAATTATAAGTTATAAGACCCAGGGGATCGCACGTTACAAGTTTACAGGAAGTAACTTTGTTAGGAGTACTAATATATGTCCAATGGAATGAAGAGACTGCATCCCTGGGTGGCTCTCTGACTCTTGATTTCTGCTCAGGTCACGATCTCAGGGTCGTGGAATCAAGCCCCATATCAGGCTCTCCACTGAGTATGGAGCCTGCTTAAGATCTTCTCTCTCTCTTTCTCTCTCTCTCTCCCTCTGCCCCTCTCCCCAGCTCATGCTCTCTCTCTCTGTCTTTAGAATTAAAAAAGAAATAAAAAAGAAACAGAGAGACGATGATAAAGACAAGTGCTTAATCCTGAATAAATAAAAGCAGATGCGCATTCATGAAAATATTCCAACATATACATTCCTCTTAAAAATTATTTCACCAGCTAACAAACATTATTTCATCAAAGAGCAAACATTGTATGCTTGTCTTTAAATGTTTGTCATAAACGTTCTATTCTGACAATGCTTACTGCATCAAACTCAAGAGTACGATATTAAGGTCCACCAAATTCAGTTAGCAATCAGCCCAAAGTGCGATTCGTGTTCAGTGAATTGATCTAATGCCAAGCGTCTTTTTTCAGACATGATCTTCAAAATTCCACGTTAGACTTTGGCATGTACCTTTTTTTCAATGCAGGTTCGTTAAGGAAGCTTCATTATTCTTCCGTTTCACCAACTCTTTCTCCACCTGAGTCTGGTCTACGGGTGAGCTCGGTTAGGCATTCTTCATTTCTGTTACAGTTTTTTTCAACGTCTAGCATTTCCTCCTGATTCTTCCTTAGAACTTTCACCTCTTTACTTACATCACCTATCTTTTCTTGCCTTTTCCCCCACGTTTGCCATCGGGGTCCTTAGCGTATTCATCACAGTTGCAGATTCTGATCTGATAATTCCAACCTCTGCCATATCGGAGTCGAGTTCTTTGCTTGTTCTGTCTTTTCAAACTGTGTTTTTTTTCTTTTAATGCACAGGTTTTTTGCTGCAAGCTGGACGTTTGTACTGAGGTATTTGGTCTGAGGTTTTGCATTTATTTGACGAGGCGTTAGCCTCTCCGTGTACTGCGTGCGGAAGCTGCGGGTGTTGTAGGCTCTCATTTCCTCTGCCCACCGGGTTTTTGTCCCCCCTGTTTTCTTTAGGTTTCCCTAGAGACTTCCTAAGTAAAGGCTGAGCCACGTGGATATTTCCATTGTTCCCCTCCTTGTGCTGCTTCCAGTGCGAGTTTCTGCTCCTGGGTTTCTGCTTCGTTAAGTTGAGATGCCCTGTATCTGTCTGCCTGTGTCTCCAACATTGGGAGCTGTGGTTTACCCTGTGACTTCGGTTCTCTAAGATCTAAGAAGAGGTGTTGATTTTCAGTTTGTTGAGCTTTTTTTCCTGTTGTGAGGACAGGACCTACAACTACATGCTGGACGGGAAACTAGAAGTCTGGGAAACCTCCCTTTGGACTTGGGAGAGCCTCGGAAAAAATGGAAAAGTAACTACCTAACCGGCAGCTCACCTGTCTGGGCCAGTCCTAAATCTTATCTGTTGAGAGATGGCATATTGATATGCCTTGAGTGCCTTATAAATCAATCTGCTTCTGTCTACTTTTTGAATACAAACATTTCAGAACCCAGGATGGTATGATTTTCTGAACGCGTTCTATGCGAGAGTAACAGGAGTTACTTGCCTCAGCCTTGCCTTTGGGGGGGTTTACAGATAGTGCGTTGTTGTGACAGCAGAGTGGCTGGCTGTTCCCTTCCGATCACCTCACCCTGTAATGTTAAGGTAGTGAAAATTCTTGGAAAATGACCATTTATAATTTACCAGCCTAATCTGTGCCCGGTTTGTTTGCTATGGCATGCTTGCTTTATGTGCAATATGTCATTTACTTTCCCTCACTCTAGAAGGTGAATTCTTTATTTGCAGATGAGAGTAAGGATCAGAGAGGTGAATTGGCTTTCCCAAAGTTCCATTGCCAGTCAGTGACTACACCAGGGCTCAAAGTCAGAGACCTTACTCCAGAGAACTTACTCTTAACCAGGAAGCTATAATTCTCCCTCTCAAAGGAAGCATTTGGGGGACAGATGCTTTTAACATTTACTCACAAATTCTACATGTATTCAACAAATGTTTATTAACCATCTATCTGTGCCAACATGTATTCCAGGCACTAGACATCCTTATCCTATAGAATCACATTCTAAACAGAAGAGGGGCAGACAATAAAACAAATAACGTAGTAAGTTTCGTAGTAGATTAAAAGATGATTTGTATGGTGGGGAAAAATTAAGCAAGGAAGGGGAGGTGGGATTGAAAATTAAAAAAATAAAAGTCTATTTATTTATTTTGAGAGAGATAGAGCAAGAGGGCGAGGGGCAGAAAGAGAGGGAGCGAAAGAATCCCAAGCAGGCTGCCCACTGCCTTCACAGAGCCTGATACGGGACTGGATCTCACGCACTGTGAGATCATGACCCGAGCAGAGTTGGCTGCTTAACCGACTGAGCCACCCAGGCGCCCCTAAAATGGCCTTTTGGATCAATTTTCCCCCCAAACTATCATTGTTTCTCTCCTGCATCCCCTCTCATACCCTTCAGGTGTCAGCTTCATAGTAAGAGTCAGAGCTCATATTTATGGAACAGTCCTTACACCTCGAGCACTGCTCTGAGACCATCGTGGAAGTGTGTCGAATCACTTAACACTCAAGAACACCCTGAGAGGTATACACCGTCCCGATCATCTCTAGTTTATGGATGAGGAGCTAAACACCTAAAGATCGTGGGCTTGCCCTGGCCCTCCAGGTGTCAGGAGAGAGCAAGACCCCGGATAGCAGGAAGGCAGAGTGCGCTTGGGACTGCCGGGTCCTGGGTCAGGATCTGCTTGTGTGGATTGCTTCCACAAACCTCCTTGGTTTCTCGATCGGGTTCTGAAGCAGCAGTCTAATAGAAATATTATGTAAGCCACATATGTAACCTTACATTTTCCAGGAGCCGAATTAAAAAAAAAAAAAAAACTAACAGGTGAAATTAACGTTAAGAATATATTTAACGTAACACATCCGTGATGTCATCATGTAATCAGTATAAAAACTATCAATGACATGTTTACATTCTTTGTACTCAGTGCTTGAAAGCTCGTGTGTAGTTTACACTAACAGCCGATCTTAGGCTGGACTCGCCCCATGTCAAGTGCTCACTAGCCACCATATTGTGGCTACCCCATTGGACAACACAGATCTAAAGAGTGTGCAGCCCAATTATCATCACTCTTGGGACACTTCATCCGTAACAGTTTTAAGTTGGAAAAAACAAATTTTGCCGTCCGTTACAAAAATAAAATAAAATTTAAAAAGGGGGTGCAACAAAGGGGACAAGAACCTGTATCAGCAACAAAACGCCATGTTTATGTTTCAGATATTTACACAGTAAGAACAAAAACGGACCCACACATGGAATTTGCTACATGCGGACCGTGTTCTAAGCACCTTGTTTGTCAGAAGTCATGAAGATTCATGACGATCCCGTGAGCAAGCTACTCTTACCATCCTCGTGTTGATGATAAGTAAACTGAACAACCAAGAAGTCGTAGAAATCATCCCCGGTCACGCAGCCGGGGACTCCAACGCAGATTGAGATGCAGACTTTTTGGCTGCAGGGTCTACTTTTCAGTCGCTTTGCTGCTCTCCTTATGTGATGATAGTTGGGCTGCAAAATTTTAACTGTGTCGTTTTTAGGTTACTAGCAGAATGTGTGTACAACTGGCTGGAGTGAAGAAAGAGAAATTCATCCATTTGAAGCTGAAATCGCCAATCGTGTTTCTCTATCTGGATTTCTTTTACTCTCCCATCGATCCGTGCATTTAAATCAGGGGATAGAATTTTGGAGCGGCAGGGCGCACTGGTGAACCCCAGGGTAAGGTCTGGCGTCTATTTCAGCCACACCAACAAGAAGCCAAAATGCCCTTTGTGGGTAATTAGTGCCCTCACCTCTTTGTGTGTTCTCAATAAGTCCGGTTATCCCAGAGCTCGAACTACTTCCCGGAGATAATTAGGGACTGCTGAAAGCAGCCGTAACCCTGCCAGGCCACAGGGGCATTGTAAATACTGCTTCTCAAAGAGACTCATCAGCTAGCAGCAACTCACAACACCTCAAGCCTAATCCCCAGAAGGGTGGAACACGGATTGCTTGGATTATTACATTCTCATTTGGAGGGTTTGAATCTCTTTGTACAGAGACCGATGTCATTTCCATGTTCCATAAAGGCAACTTTGGGGACATGAAGAGTTAATGCCACACATCTGGAAAAGCCTGATTAAAAGATGAGTGCGTACTTTACGGCTTGGGGGAGAGTATTCATCGAGACTTTTGATTCATGACTGTTTTTATTAATTTTACAGCCAACTTTCTATCTTTCTCAGATTGTCAAATCCAATCTGGGGCTTTGTTGGGGCTAAATAGCTATTGCTCATAAAATCTCTATTAAGTGCTGCACATTGCTCATCTATTATTTCTAATCCTACAATAACTGTGTTGCAGCAATCATAGCAGCAAACGCATTGGTGAAGGTTAAGAATGAATGCACCAGGCATGATTCTGAGCACCTTACATTTATTAACCCATTGACTACTCCAAAAACCTATGAGGTAGGTACTGTCATAATCCTCTTTCTATAGACTAGGGAAAGTCAAGAACAGAGATGGTAAGTGATGTCCCAATGTCACCCCGCTGTCAAGCAGTCAGCCCCATTTCAAATCCGGGTGTCTTTTCAGGGATTTGCACTCTTAACGATTACCTTACAAGGCTTTTACCTGAATTATAATGGTTACTATTCCTGTATAGTAGAACAGAAGGCTGAGGTGCAGGGTGTTGAGGTAACTTGCCACAGGTCATCTAGCTAATGAGTTCGGCAATAGAATTTGAAGCCATTTCTAATTTGCTCCCAAGATCCCATCATTTCTGCTAAACCACAACAGAAGGAACAATTTTTTTTCATTGGGGGAAGAGCTTAGAATATACTGATCCCAGCAGTATTTGGCTTGGGAATTTTTTGGGTTTTTTTTCCAATTAAGGAAAATTTATATTGTTCAAAGTGGTTTTATTAAAGATGGTGACTTCCAGGGGTGCTTGGGTGGCTCAGTCGGTTAAACGTCCAACTCTTGATTTCAGCTCAGGTCGTGATCTCAGGGTCATGGGATCGAGCCCTGCATTAGGCTCCACACTGAGTGTGGATCCTGCTTGAGATTCTCTCTCTCTCTGTCTCTCTCTCTGTCTCTCTGTCTCTCTCTCTCTGTCTCTCCCTCTCTCTCTCTTTCTCTCCCCCTCTGCCCCTCCCCTGCTTGCAAGCACACTCTCACTCTCTCTCTTTCCAAAGTTAATAGTAATAATAATAATAATAAAAGATGGTGACTTCCAGATTGTTGGGGTTTCTCTTACTTATTTGGTGAGTGTGTGTGTGTATGGGGGGAGGAAACTTGATATGAAGAAAATCCTCTGTTTAACACAGTTATTACACTTCCTAAATCATGGACCAATGTCTGAGAAAATAAATGTTTTACTTTATCACGATCTTTCCTCATTTTCCACTTACTCGGCAAATGTAATATCATGGAAAAACTTCTGTGCCTTCTGAAATTGTCTAGGACAAAAGTGCTTCTCAGACAAGGTCAGTGTTAATATATGAATGTAAAGAATAGAGGAAAAATAGAATGAAAAATCTTGGTGACCAGAATGTTCCTAAAACTCTATTTCCCAGACACCATATTATAAATTTGTTCAAATCATATGTGGTACGTTAAAAGAAAACAAAAACAAACAAACAAACAAAAAACAAATAAACAAGCAAAATCTGTATGCTTGATATCTTCCCAGAAATTTCTGGACTATTATTACCTAACATAAATTGAATATTCTTTTTCTCTTTCTAGGACTATCTTGATTTTGAGAAATAAAAAATACAGAGAAACTCAAAGAATAATTAATGAATGCTCATATAACCACTGCTCAGAATGACAAATATTAACATTTTACATATGTTTAAAGACTTTTTATGTTATTTTTAATATGCCAGTTAAGCTCAAACTATCATTTGTCCCCAGAGACAATCCCACACAATTGGAAAAACCAAATTATGAGTTTATATAAATGTATACACCTGTTGTACTTGTATGTATTTTACATTCACACAAATGATTTCATACTTTACATGTCATTCTTTACCTTTTTTTCATTTAACGTGGCTTTTGAGATCTATCCATATTAATGTATGAGATCAGTTTCATTCTATTTAATATCCTTTCAGGATTCCATTGTTATCAATATACCACCTTTTATTTATTCCTTCTAGAGATGGTTATTGAGTTTGTTTCTAATATTTTATTTTATTGTATTTTCTTAATATGAAATTTATTGTCAAACTGGTTTCCATACAACACCCAGTGCTCATCCCAACAGGTGCCCTCCTCAATGCCCATCACCCCCTTTCCCCTCTCTCCCACCCCTCATCAACCCTCAGTTTATTCTCCGTTTTTAAAAGTCTCTTATGGTTTGCCTCCCTCCCTAACTTTTTTTTCCCCTTCCCCTCCCCCATGGCCTTCTGTTAAGTTTCTCAGGATTCACATAAGAGTGAAAACATATGGTATTTGTCTTTCTCTGTATGACTTATTTCACTTAGCATTCACACTCTCCAGTATTTTTAAGTAATCTCTACACCTAAAGTGAGGCTCGAACTCATGACCCCAAGTTCAAGAGTTGCATGTGCTACCAGCTGAGCCAGCCAGACACCCCATGTTTATTTTTAATAGCTCATCATTACTAATCATGTGACTATGTGTCTCTTTGTAAGTATCTGTATTAGTTGGCTAAGGCTACCAAAAAAAATACGATAGGTAGATGGCATAAATAACAGAAATTTACTTTCTCCCAGTTCTAGAGACTGGAGATCCAAGATCAAAGTGTCAGCAGGTTTCATTTCTTCTGAAGTCTCTCTCCTTGAGGATGGCTGCCTTCTCTGTGTCCTCATGTGGCCTCTTCTCTGCTCACGTGCATCCCTCGTGTCTCCTTTTTCTTAGAAGGATACCAGTGATATTGGATTGGTGCCTATTCATATGACATCATTTAACCTTAGTTATCTCTTTAAAGATCCTGTCTCTAAATATAGTCACATTGTGAGGTGTACCGGGGTTCAGATTTCAACATAGAAAATTTGGGGGTGAGCAGGGGGACCCAATTCAGTACCAGTAACAATACCATTGGAGGCAGTCTAGACTAGAGGTTCAGAGCAAGGACTGGAGTAAGCCTGCCTGGGTGAGATTCTGACTTCCCCCATGCAACTGTAGCCACTCATCTACAGTAAAATCCATCTGTCATTTGTGTTGTTGTGGTTGATAAAAAGATCTACATGTAGAGCACTACAACTGTGCCTCACTCAGCATTAGTTAGTGTTAGGTCTACTTGCGTGTATTAAGAAGAGTTTATCTAGAAATGAACCTGGTCATGGAATTTTCAAGGCACAGGAAACACGTATTCCATTTTTCTAGATGCTGCTAAATTGCTCTCTGTGGTGAGTTCAATCAATGAACACTTCCATCAGCCAAGTAAGTACAAGAGTTCCTTTTTCCTCATTTCCTGGACAACAATTGATTTTTCTGTACATAAACATTTCTTTCCATTTGACATTTGAAGAAAAGTATGTCATTTAGTACTTTCTTTGGTATACATTTATTTCAGGTGGTCTATAGGCCATAGGGAAAAAGTATATAGGTGGTTCTATATGCTTCTCACAGCCATTCCCTTAGTATAGTCAAGAGCAAAGAAATGCACAGTACAAATGAGAACTCTCTTTGGCTATTGGATGAAAACAGAGCATCAGTCAGGTGTCTCTCTTATCCTTCTCTGATCTTGGGTTCTCTTCCTGTGCCTTTAGGGAGTTTTATTTCTCCTTCAAGATGAAAAGAGTATCTTTCAACCAGACAGTCTCCAAAGTCTGTGAGAGGTAAGTACTTCTGTATCAGTTACGATTTTCTCTTGTCTGAAGCATTGACTGTCAAAACCGGGTGAAGTATTGAATTGTTGAATCGCCATATTGTATGCTTGATATTAATATAACACTGTATGTTAACTATACTGCAATTAAAAACTTTTAAAATTTCATTTTGACCAAGAATTATTTGATGAGCATGTTAATAATGCTGATTCCTGGACTGTACCATCAGAGATTCTAATCTGACCCTACTGTGGAAATAAGAATCTGAATTTTTAACAAGCACCTCATTTGATCTGTTTCAGGTAAGATGTGGCCAACATTTTGAGGAACACAACTTTTTTTTTTTTTTTTAATTTTTTTTTCAATGTTTTTATTTATTTTTGGGACAGAGAGAGACAGAGCATGAACGGGGTAGGTGCAGAGAGAGAGGGAGACACAGAATCGGAAACAGGCTCCAGGCTCCGAGCCATCAGCCCAGAGCCTGACGCGGGGCTCGAACTCACGGACCGCGAGATCGTGACCTGGCTGAAGTCGGATGCCTAACCGACTGCGCCACCCAGGCGCCCCGAGGAACACAACTTTAAAAATGACTATTATTTGGATATGTTCCAAAGTATTATGCTATATTTAAACCCTAAGTTGTATCTTAATCTAAATATACAAGCAGACTGCATCATATATTGTCCTGGGCTTTGGAAATGTGTTTCCTGAAACTTATGTTTAATGGCTGAGCTATTGACTAGAAAAATTCTAAGTTGCTTTCCAGTCTTTCAATTCTATTATGTGACTGTCACATTTATTACAGGGCTTTCTGTATGTACCATTGGTGTTCAGATCATTTAACAATAATAGTTGAATTTCTCTCAGAAACGTGAAACTCAAGGAAATAAGTCTACCAACTGAAAGTTAAGTATTTAATTTAAGCTTATAATTTAACGTAATGGATGAGATCATTTCATTGTAAATATCCTCTAGGAAAAGGTAGAAAATCTCCCAGGTAAAAAACTGGACGCATGAGATCCAAATGCAATTGATGTTTAAATTAATCAATATGATAGAAAGTTATAGCTATCAGTGTAATAACATATCTGGAGGAAATCACATGGGGACAGAAGATATTAGAAAACATACTAGATATCAAGAAAGTGAGTCGAAAGAACCGATATGCCTCTAGTCCTTGTCTGAGGGGAGATGGCCCCCAAATTTCAACTCTAATATAACCCTATAGCAAAGATGATGCATTAATCAAAAACAACAACGGGATGCTATGTTAACACTAGTTTTGTTTTGTTTAAGCACCATTTCTAGTAATAGATTTGACAAGAAAAGAGATTATATCTGGTGCTTGGGGATTTATTCACCATCACATACAGTTAGCAGAACTGTAAATTGACAATCTTTCCAAGAAGCAACTGGGCCATATTAGCAAAAGCCTCAAAAATGTACATCCTAAGGGATTTATTAATTTTGAACTTAAGAATGTATGTAAGGAAATAACTAACCTATGCAAATATATTCTTTTCCATGAGGATTTTACTGTAGTGTTTCTGTCACGTATACATACATAACAAAGGGGATAAACCGTATGCATTTTAGTATATGCCCCAAATAAAATCCTATTTATTCTTAAATAAGTATGAGAACTATAAATGTTATTTTCACATAGTAAGCTCAAGATAATATATTTCCAAGTAAACCCATCACTTCATAGAAGGGTGACATAGTATGACACATTTTTATTTAAAAAATATATATCCTCACCCATAGAAAAAGAGTTATTGCAATATGCATATATATTTAAAAAATCCATAGTGGTTATGTTTGCATAGTCAGATGATTGGTATGGGGTTTCTTTTTAAATCTTTTCAGTTATCTCTATTTTTTAATTTTCCATGGTGAATACATTTTTTTAAATAATATGATAAAGTAAAAGTATTAGTAATTTTTTCAAGTTTATTTATTTATTTTGAGAGAGAGAGAGAGAGAGAGAGAGGGAGGGAGAGAGAGAGAGAATCCCAAGCATGGAGTTGTCAGCATGGAGCCCTATGCGGGGCTCGAACTCACGAACCATGAGATCATGACCTGAGTCGAAATCAAGAGATGCTTAACCAACTGAGCCACCCAGGAGCCCCGACATTAGTAATTTTTAACATCAGAATTTTGGTGTCTGCAGCTGGTGTTTGAGTTGAATTTAGGACAATCATTCACTCATCAAACATTGAATGCGTCCTGTGCCTTGGAATACTTCAGTGAAAAATAGGCAGATCTCTATCCCTGTGAAGTTTACCTTCCAGCATACGTTCTGAGAAAGAACCACAGTATAGTTGACCTAGACTGGCATTCAGGGAGCTAGTGTTGCCACCTGCCTCCCCAACCCTGTGACCACGCCCACCCCCAAAATCCTGAGACCCCAACGAGGCCCCCCCTGAAGCCCAGTCTTGTTTAGGTCACCCCAAACAGTCACTGTGATGGTTGTACCTTCCAATGAGTACGGGCCACTCTAGCTTCCTTTGTGCCCAAATTCAAGCTGCTAGGCTCCCTCCCCAGCTCATGGCTCATGCCTTGTACTTTTTCTGACAGAATCTGTGATATTATGATATAATAAGAAATATATATTTGGTCTTTGTCCTGGGTTTCTGGCATAGAGTTTCTAAAACGCTTGGAATTTCTTTTTTTTTTTTTTTTAATGTTTATGTATTTATTTTGAAAGAGAGAAGGAATCCCAAGCAGCCTCCTCTCACTGTCAGTGTAGAGCCCAAACTCAAGAACCTTGAGATCATAACCTGAGTCAAAATCAAGAGTGACGCTTCACCCACTGAACCACCCAGGTACCCCTAAAACCCTTGGAATTTCTGAGCCATAGGGGTAAGAAGAACGTCTTTTGTTATTGATTATAAGCTCCTTTCAACCATACCTGAATTTATGCTAATGAAATGAGTTGTGATGGGTCTCTGGGTAGCTTCTGGATGGGGGGCTGGTTACCAGAAAGATCAAAATATGATTAGAGAGTTGGAACTTTCAGCCCAACCTTTGACTTACAGGGAGGAGAGAGGATTTGGAGATTGAGTAAGTCATCAATGCCAATGATTTCATCAATAATGCTTACATAATGCAACCTCGTAAATGATGGGGTTCAGGGAGCTTCCAGATTGGTGAGCATATCTAGGTGCTGGAAAGGTGGTGCACCCAGAGAGAGCAGGGAAAGTCCATGCCCCTCCCCCATACCTTGCTCTATGCATCTCTTCTATTTGATTGTTCTTGAGTTGTGTTCTTTATAATAAACCAGTAATAGTAAGCAAAATTTCCTGAGTTCTGTGAGTATTCCAGCAAATTCTCAAACCTGAAGAGTGGGTCATGGAAATCCCTGACCTTATAACCAGTCAGTCAGCAGTACAGGAGACCCAGACTTGGGAAACTGGAGGGGCAGCCTTATGGGAGAGGGCCCTTTCACCTGAGGGATCTGATGCTAACACAGGGGGTAGTTAAGGCCAGAATTGAATTGAATCGTGGAATACCCACATGGTGCCCGGAGAGCTGGAGAATCGATTGTCGGTGTGGAAAAACCCCACACATTTGGTGTCAGAGGTATCTGTTTCTGAGGGCGGAAACAGATCATAGTGGTAGAATTGCAGCCGGGGTCTGAGCTAACCCACGTGTGAGGGCCATGTGACCACACAGATCTGTGCCTCCATTTTAAGCTTACCCTACAAAACTGACAAGCTTATCAAGATGTTACTGGTTCAATACTGACCTCTCAGACGTGACTACTCTCTCTTTTCCTTTTGTCGCTCTCTTTCTGTCCTGCCCACCTTCTCTCTCCTCAGTAAGTCTAAGGCAATGTCCCGGTGAAAATTTGCGATTATTTCTAGAATATAATAAAAAGTTTTTTTTTCCCTACTTGCTTCTGTTAAGTGCAAGAAGAAAGAATGAAGACGACTCAACCAGTTAAAACCCATTTTGATGCACTTCCTTGCTTGATTACTAGCTGGGATTGTGTTTTTCATAAAAAAGTTGATATTTTATCCAAAGGCTTAAGGGTGATAGGTCTCTAATCTTTCAGTCATTATCCACACCGGTCAGGTTAAATAATCACTGTAGTAGTTCTGCTAACAGATGGCATTGTGTAATTTTCGTGGTGGTGGAAGGAGTAAGGAAATTGGAATAAATCTTGTATCCTAGTAACAGATTACATTCACCAAGCACCACAGAAACTAAAGTAGGTGAAAAAAAAAAAAATCTCACAGAACATTGTGCAAACAGCCAACTAAGAAAGCAACTCTTTCTCTGGTATCAAAGGTATATTTTTAGTCAAATATTTATATGTATGAATACTTATAAATATAAATTTTTCCCACAAATGGTAAGAGAACTTTATTTTAATAAAAATGTCTATTTTTTTATTGAAATAATAAATTCTGGCCCTTTTCTCCAGCACTAGAAAACCTCTGTATTGCTAAAAAGCCACCCATTTATTTAGACATACTCTTATTGGAAAGCTTACATATTTCCCATTGAGACCATGCATACTGCATTAACTGAGTTTTTCACTGTGTCTTGAGGTTCTAGATCATTTTATTCCATTCTTTCTCCATAGTTGCATTTCCCCAAACTTTTGCAAAGGACCTATATCTTTTTATAAGGGGAAAACAACAACAACAACAAAAAATTATTAAGTACAAGAAGTTGTGTATTTTCAATATTCCACATATTTAAAAATCTGGTGAGCCTCCTTGAGTTCAAGCTCTACTAATAGCAACTTTATTTTATTTATTTATTTTTAATTTTTTTAACGTTTTTTATTTATTTTTGAGACAGAGAGAGACAGAGCATGAACGGGGGAGGGGCAGAGAGAGAGGGAGACACAGAATCGGAAACAGGCTCCAGGCTCTGAGCCACCAGCCCAGAGCCCGACCCGGGGCTCGAGCTCACTGACCGCGAGATCGTGACCTGAGCTGAAGTCAGACGCTTAACCGACTGAGCCACCCAGGCGCCCCAGCAATTTTATTTTATAAAAGGGTCAGGAGTGCCGTGGTGCTCCAACTCTGAGAAAAACACGCCTCTAATCCCTTCCATAGCATTTCCTTTATTGTTGAAATTCTCGAGTGCTTCTAATTTCAGCGGTCATTTTGCCCAGTGCGGAACAGGGTTAGCAGGATGCAGTCAGTTTAGACCTTCCACCTGATCCCTGGCAAGGAAACCTCCTTTTTGCTCTTAGCAAAAGAGCACCCCAGGCAAAAGCATTAAGAAGAGGCTCCCGCAGGGTTTTATTCACTTCTAGACCGTGGAGTTTTAAGTGCTTCTTAAAAAAATTTTTTTTTCCTAACATTTATTTATTTATTTTTTGAGAGAGAGAGTGAATGAGAGAGGAGCAGAGGGAAGCAGACAGAGGATCTGTGCTGTGAGCTCAGAGCCCAATGCAGGTTTTTAACTCAGAACAGTTTGATCATGACCTGAGCTGAAGTCAGGAATGAGTCCGCTGCTTAACCGACTAAGCCAGCAGACACACACCCCTTCAGTGTTTCTTTAGCATTTACAAAGCCCCAGTGCTTGAGGAAGCATTTATTTCCACAGCTTTCTCTAGGTTCCCCGCCCCCCCCTTTGCTTCCGAGTCCTGAGATTAGTTAATGGAATATTTTAATTAATGGTTGAGGTAATGGAAAATTTGGGGGAGAATTCATCTGTTTACACCTGTAGTCTAAAATGCCCTCATCGGGAATAAGTCTAGGGTTCCACTTCTGTTGTTTTATTCTTCCGGGAAATGTCCTCTGCCCTCACTGTCCCATTATTTTCTAGTTATAAATCTGAAACTTGGTCTTGGTCAACTGGTAGTTGACATATTTCATCAGGTTGTCAAAATTACCAGACCCCAGGAATAATAAAGGTACCCAAACAAACCTGGATTTTAAAAATCCCGATTGAAAAAATTTAAAAAAAGAGATAGAAAAAAGGAAAAGTGGGGCACCTGGGTGGCTCCGTCAGTTGAGCATCTGACTTCAGCTCAGGTCATGATTTTGCGGTTCGTGAGTTCTGTGCTAACAGCTCAGAACCTGGAGCCTGCTTCAGTGAATCCTGTGTTTCCCTCTCCCTCTGCTCCTCCCCCACTCGTGCTCTGTCTCTCTCTCAGAAATAGATAAACATTTAAAAATTAAAAAAAAAAGAGAGAGAGAGAGAGAGATAAAAACCCGGATTGCTATTGACTGCTCATCTGAGACCCTTCTACTCTCCTCTCACATATAGGTCCCTATTTCTCCCAGACTAAGGAACATAGCATCTCCTTATACTGATTTTATGGAAAAAGGAGCCCCAGATTTGATAACGATTGGGGGGAAGTTTTACTGGCCGACTTCCTTTTAGCTCATGTTAATTTCTATCAGGCTTCTCTAACAATCTGCATTTTCTTACCCAATAAAATACCTGTTGTGAAGTAATTTAACACATAGACTTAAAACAACTCATTCATGGAAATGGAGGAGCTTTCTAAGATTTTGAACTGCCTGGTTTTAATCCCAGAACGTGGGCTAATATGGAGGAAAGGTACAGTGAGGTATTATGGGTAGGATTTTCCTAGAAACCTACTGAAGATACTAACGGATCTCAGAGATGTTAGGGTCCCCCCTGAGAAGATGCTCGGTTTTCCTCACCAAGCTCTAGAATGTTATCTCAAGGTGTGGCGTGGGCAGGCAAGTTGTATTGTGCGTCATGTGCATATTGAGGAGTTCCAAAGCCACCCTGATTTCCAAGGGTTGACAAAGCTCACAAAGGACTTAAGATGATGGATGGTTCTAGTGGGGCAAATTGAATTGCTGAAGGAGGCTTACGATGCTGACGGTGCTCTGAACAGTAGACTCCTACATTTCAGGGGTGGAAGTAACAATACCCAATGTTTTCTTTAAGGACCTAACATTAAACAACCCTGGAAGGTTGATAGTAGCCAGTCTAACCCCTTGATTTTAAGCGTGAGGATAATGAAGTCAAAGAAGTTGTATAACTTGGCTAAAAGTAGCCCAGGGATTTAGAGACAGAGGCTGAGCCATACAACAGATTTCCTCACTTTGACTCCAGTGCTCTATTATGAAAACATGCCATGATTACATTTTGAGTCCCCTGAAACAGGGAGACATTTTGCAGTAAGTCCAGGTAAGTGACATTTTTTAGGCGCTTATTTTATTTGGGAGCTTATAATGGATTATGACATTTCCCAGAGGCAAGATGTACCCACACCTAATAAAAACAGGGGGAAAATAGAACGCACTGAGCTAGGTTGACTGCTCTGGGTTAATGCTTTTGAACATTTTTCTCCGATCACACTCACATCCCTCAGCTGAGCCAGACTAACTCTACTTCTTTATGTTTCCCAGACATGTTGGCTTGTTAATCAGACCATCCAAAGATTTTTGGCTGATCTATGTATTGCCTTTTTTTTTTTTTTAATCTCAGCTATATGGATTTTACAGCATAGCAATTTTTATGTTTGTTCTCATTTATCTCAAAAAACTTCTTGAAAGTCTTCAGACTGTAAACTGTACCTTGTGATAAATGTCTAAGAAAGTAGCACATCCAAGCGTATTTATTTTAGGCACACTGTCGTTGTTCTGCCTAATATATTGCTGAAAAGGAAATAACAGACTGTTTGGGTCTATTAGGGAACATAGCTCCAAGAGAACACCATGTATTAAAGGTTTTATATATTCATGATACGGGACTTTTGTTATGATTTTAACTCTTACAAAGAGCATCTAGCAATCATGTAACTTTTTCTTTTTTTTTTAACATTTATTTATTTTTGAGACAGAGACAGAGCATGAACGGGGGAGGGTCAGAGTAAGAGGGAGACACAGAATCTGAAACAGGCTCCAGGCTCTGAGCTGTCAGCACAGAGCCTGACGCGGGGCTCAAACACACAGACCGCGAGATCATGACCTGAGCCGAAGTCGGACGCTTAACCGACTGAGCCACCCAGGCGCCCCTGTAACTTTTTCATTTTTTTGTGCAAAATAGTAAGAAAGCTTTTTGGAGAAAATGTCCGGACAGTACTTGTCACACATATATATGACAATTGCCTTTTATAATAGGTCTGACTCAGGTTTGCTTTTAAGTGAATGACTAATGTGGATTGAAGTCAGTTTCATAATTATATGACCAGGTAGATGACTTCTGGAACTTTTACTTGGTGGGGTTTGGAAACAATGCTTAGAAAAATGAGGTAGCCACAAAAATTAAAATTATAATTCATACATATAAAAATGATATAAGAGGTATAAGAAGTTCCCCTGACAATATTGTCAAAAGAACCCACCTTCAACTAGTTAATGCAGAGCTAAAAAAAAAAGAGAGTAAATTCATATGATACTAACATAAAAACAAGAGATAAGATTTAACATTATATAATATAGATACTAGATATCAGTGAGAAAGGAAAGGATTGTAAAACAAATAATACCTGGGCAATTAGTTAACTATTTAGATCTACTTTTTTAGGGCGTGCACTAAAACCACCAAAACAAACTTCTACATCATGAAAAAGTGAAATATATTAATAACAATCACTACATAAAAACAAAGCATAATTTTTCATGGTTGTCTTATGTCTCAATGGGCACTACATGGGGACAACTTAAAGTTAAAAAAAAAATCACAAGGAGGGGCATCTGGGTGGCTCAATCGATTAAACTTGAGACTTTGCCTCATGAGTTTGAACCCTGCGTCGGGCTCTATGCTGATAGCTCAGAGCCTGGAGCCTGCTTCAGATTCTGTGTCTCCCTCACTCTTTGCCCTTGCTGCACTCACGCTCCATCTCTCTCTCTCAAAAATAAATATTAGAAAAAATATTTTAAAAGTCACAAGGAAAATAATAAAGATAATTTGATTTTACTATATAAAACATATAAACATTCCATATGATGATAAGAATGAGCTAATAATTACTGAGCACTTACTAAATATTCTGAGTGTATTACATGAATTAACTCTTAATTATCAGAACAACCCAATGAAATAGATACATTGTTATCCTATTTTACAGACCAGTCAACTGAGGCACAGAGAAGTTAAACTTCTAGCTCAAAGTAACACGATTAGAACTTATTGAACAGAAGATCTTAATGTATTTAAATCTTAATGTATTCTTTCTTCATGAGTGTCTGATATCTAACTAATGCTTTTTGAGTCTTATTTGGACATTTTGCCCTCCCCTAAGTCAACAAGATATTTCCCCACAAGTCTAAAAGTTTCAAAATTTTATTCTTGTCACTTAAGTTTAAATCCCCTTGGAATTGATTTTTGTGTTTGGGAGGACATAGGATCTTCTTTTATTTGGAATGTGTGTATTATTTGTCTCTCACCATTTATTGAAAAAGTTCTCATTTTCCCACTAATCTGCCCTATCATGAATCAAATTTCTACATGTTTATGAGTCTATTTTTAGGCGGCATGTTCTATTGGTAAATTTGTCTATCTCTGCACTACTCCCACATTGTCTTAATTACTTGAGTCTCAAAATAAGCACTGATACCAAATAAAAAATGTTTCCTCTTTGTCATCCTTCTTCTTCTAAAATACTCAGATTCTTCTTTGCTCTTTACTTTGTATCTAAAGAGCAATTTTCAGAGAACAGATCTATTTTGGATAGATATTCTTTTCACTCACTCATCAGATTACCAAACATTTTTAAATATGAAATGATCCGATCTAAATGATGGAAAGTGAAATGTTTACTCTCGTATCCAGCTTGAGAGAGTTTTAATTGTAGGTATGGTTTGTTGAATAGCAATTTGATAAAATGTATGAGGAGCTTTAAAGATTATAACTTTAATCCAATAATTAAAATGTTGCATATCTGTGTATCGTAAGGAAGTGTTTGAGAAATCTGTCATGGTTTTATATCTAAAGATATTTACTGAAGATTATTAATAATTGAAATTATAAGTAATCCAAATGTCCAACAATAGGAATGTAATTAATGAATTGTGTTGCATCCATATATGGGATAACATGGAGTCTTTTTGAAGGATTTTTTTTAACGATATTGGAAAATGCGTGATATAATGTTATGTGCAAGAAAGCATGATACAAAATTGTGTATGCTGTATGATCTTAACCTTTTAAAAATTCATAGGAGAAAGACTAGAAAAATTATACTTAAATGTCACCCGTGATTTTCTTTGGCTAATAAAATTATGGGCAATTATTTTTCTATTTCTTATATTTTCCTGTATTTCTAAAAGTTACTTTTTGAAAAAGTATCACAGATGACTTTTCGTTCAAGCAAAAGCAAAGGAAAATTTTTTCTCAGTGGCCACTTCTATTTTGATAATATAAAATCCTAAACTGAATGAATGAAAACTTTGTTTCTCTAACAGTTCAGTTAATATCTGGTATCAGCCACTCTGAAAGAGTCATGGTTCAAAGTTGACCATGTCGATGACAGGTGCCTGGACTTGCCTTTTGATGTGCCTCTGGAATATCTCAGAAGGAAGCTCATTTCTGTGAAGGTACCTTTTTATGCCTCATCAATATTCCACTGCCCCATTTCTTCCAAGATAAAATTCCTCAGGGTAAAAAAGTTCAAGGCTTTGAATGGCACCAGAGTGTCAGAAAGTGTTTCATTTAGAAATCAGACTTGTAGACCTCAGGTTGCAGGAGCTTACATATATGATGAATTTTTAAGCGATGAGGAGAACCCAAGAGAGAGGGTGTGTGCATCTTTGAAGTTTCCATGCCCGTGTCATTATGTGGATAATCAATGACGAATGCTCAGATGTTCATATTTGTTACCTAGTGATCACTCCACACTGCCTTGTAATAAAGCCACTCTGTTGAGATGAGTTGGTCATATGGTGAATACTGGTTGGATAAAAATCCCGGAGAAGCTGCTTTAAGCACGACGCAAGCAACACCACCGACATGCGTCAGGCTCACAAAACCCTTCCGGGGACTTCAGAGTGTAAAATGAGGTGTTGCAACGTCCAGCCGAGTGGGGTCTGCTGGTCCTGGGTGAGCATGCTGACAGTGAAGGAAGGTCATAGGGGTTGAAATCCATGAAAGATTCAGTCTCCATGTGGCTGGACGAATGGCATAAAAGCACGATTGCGTTGGTTCTACCTCATTTAAAAATATTTCCTTACTTAATGAACAAAGGGTGGGCTCACCTTTGTTTATTAGCAATCACGATGTGCTCTCTTAGCTTTATTGCCGCTCATGACAGTAACGCTGGGACTCTGCTGGTCTCCACAGTGTTTGTAATGTTAGGAAGTAGGGGCAAGTAAGGCAGTGGTGACACAGAGTTTCATTACACCTGACACACACCTAACTCCCCACCTCTTACTTTGCGTACTAAACTGTATAGGCATTTTAAAAGCCCAAAGTAAAACCGAAGGCAAAGGGACCCTGCAATACACAACAGGCTTACTTCCTTTGAAAGAATATATTGAAAATAGTGCTTTCAGTGGCAAAAGCCTATAGAGTTGCCAGGTTGTCTCGGTATCACCAGGATCCCTCCTTTGGCGGCGGTGAAGGCTCAAAGCTGGGACAGCTTTTACCTCTTCATGTTGCCCCTCTGGTGTTTTCTTCACAGGAATGTTTACAACCCAGGTTGGATTGGATTCTCAAGTGTTTTATTGTTTCTGTGAAATGACTTCTGGGCTGTCTTATGAAATTTAGGTCAAATTTATCTACCAAAGGACCATGCAATCGTCCATAAATTGAATGTGTGATGGATGTGTCAGAACCATCTTTCATCTCAGAACTATATAACAAATCACACTCCTATTCTTTCTAGGATACCCATGTGAAAATCCAAGAGGAAAGTCAAAGGGGAAAAAAAAATCACAGAGAGAAACAAGAGCATCCCCACAATGCTTCCTGGCATTCCGTGGCAGATAATTTTGCTATTTAGTTATGCCCTGCCTTATTCTGGAAAGAACTGAGGGAGAGGAGTTTTCTGCTCTTCCTCTCTGCTCTGCCACACCATGTTTCATTTCTCAGTGAAACAGTACTACTGTCTTTCTACCGCAGCCAAAATCAGAGCTTCTGTCCCTATGTGAAAGAATAACTTCTGGACGTCCTCAAGGTCTACTGCAGGGAGCCGTCACACAAAAACGCACAGGGCGGATCTTAAGCACGACCATATAGGAGAGAACAGACATGTCAGATCGTTCATTCTATTTATTGCACTTGTCTATTGGCACGTCCTCTCCAAGATGATTTCTTCTAGTGGAGGTGATAGACTATTGGCACTTTTCTCATTTCTACAAAAATGGAGAGTGTCAGAATTTCCTCAGTATTTTCTCACTAGGCGGGCAATGAGGATTAATCACTTTAGCAAATCACTGGATTTCAGTGCAGCAAAGATTGCAAGACCTCTGGCATAATTCATTAGCAATTATGAGTGTCAAAGCCCAGCATCCGTGCATAGACTTTAATGCTTGTTAATAAATTTGGCAATTCATCATTCTATTTTATTCTTTCTTATGGTTCACACAAAGAACCCTAAGTTGACACGATAATTGAAGAGCCATGTAAAGTTAAACTAGTGAAGAAAGCATTGTCATCATCACCAGCACCAAAGTTACCGATCATTTTTGGGCACTGATGACAGGCACTGTTTGAAGACATATACATGTATTAATTCAATCCCTGCCACAGCCTTATGGGATGGGTGCTATTATTATCTGAATGTTATAAATGAGGCCTTTGCGGCACAGAGTGACCAAGTCATGAACTCAAGCTTGCACAACTAGACATAGTAGATCCACAATCTACGCCAGTTCTCCTGAACACTTTACCATATTGCCACCGCAGAACCGAGCACGTCACGGCCACTGGAGGTGATCTCCAAGATCCCAGATTCTAGTGAAGCCTTCATGAGGCATAATCAACATAAAAGAAACTGTGCATATTTGAAGTTCGTATTTGGATAAGTTTTGCATGTGTATAAACCATCACCGTAACAAGATAGCGAATATATACCCCCCAAAATGGTATATGTTCTTGCCAGACTGGAGTCTTTCTCTTCTACGCGTTCCACTGCACTCACCTGTTTTCTGTCACTAGATTCCCCAGAATTTGATTTATTGAGAAAAATTTTTATTTCAGTATAGTTGGCACACAATGTTACATTAGTTTTAGGTGTGCAATAGAACGATTCGACAAGTTAATACATAATACACCACACATGTAGCTACGTCAGTATTGTAATACCATTGACAATACTCCCTATTCTGGGCCTTTCACCCCCATGACTTATTCATCACATAACTAGAAACTTGTGTCTCCCGCCCCCGCTTCCCCCATCTTGCCCATCGCCCGGCCACGTCCTCCTCTGGCAACCACCAGTCTCTTGTCTGTATTTATAGACCTGATTCTGCTTTTTGTTTTCTATTGCTGGATTGTATTCCATCGTTTGAATATACTACTGTTTGCTTCTCCACTCATCTGGTGATGGACATGTGGGCTTCGGACAGTTTTTGACTATTCAGATAGTTTTTGACATATTTTCGACACACAGACGCCGTAGTGATTTGTGTGTCATCTTCGTCTGGACATACGCTTTCATTTCCCTTAAGCAAATACCTGAAAATGGAATCTCTGGATCATTGGGCAGGTTGGTGTATATATAACTTTTTAAGGAATCGCCAGACTGTTTTCCAAAGTAGTTGACTCCTGTTATAGCCCCCTTCCCCTCACTTCCCCTGCCAAGCAGTGTCTGAAAATTCCAATTTCTCTATTCCCTCACCAACATTTGATATGGTCAGGTTTCTTAATTTTAGCTTTTCTAATACGCATGTAGTGGTACCTTATTGTGGTTTTATTTACTTTTCTCTGATGGGTAGTGATGTTGAACATCTTTACATGTGCTTATTTGTTATCCATATCTTTTCCGAGGTAGTGTCTGTTCAAATATTTTGCTTATATTTTATAAAGTTGATTTCATACTGTTGAGTTTTGAGAGTTGTCTACATATTCTGGAAAGAATTCTTTTATCTGCTAAGTGATTTGAGGATATTTTCCCCAAATCTGTGGTTTGTCTTTTTATTCTTTTTTTTTTTTTAATGTTTATTTATTATTGAGAGACAGAGAGACACAGAGCGTGAGCAGGGGAGGGGCAGAGAGAGGGGGAGACATAGAATCTGAAGCAGACTCCAGGCTCTGAGCTGTTAGCACAGAGCCTGACGTGGGGCTCGGACTCACAAACTACGAGATCATGACCTGAGCCGAAGTCGGTCGCTTAAGCAACTGAGCCACCCAGGCACCCCGTGTCTTTTTATTCTCTTTGATGGTCATTTTCAGAGTCTTTTAAAGAGTAGAAGTTTTAAATTCAGATGACATCCAATTTTTTGTTTTCTTTAATGAATCATGTTTTGGGTCTTGTATCCAGGTGATTTTTATCTAACTCATGGTCACAAAAATTTTCTCCTATGTTCTCTTCAGAAGCTGTATAGTTTCAGATTTTATGTTTAGTCTATGATCTATTTAAGCTAATTTTTGTATATGGCTTGAGATATAGATTGAAGTTCATTATTTGGTATTTGAATATCCAATTTTTTCTACCACCATTTTTTAAAATGATGTTTTATTTGCAAATCTGTAAAAAAAATCAGTTGTCTATGTGTGTGGACCTATTTCTGGACTCGCTATTTTTTCCCATTGGTCTATTTGTTTACCTTGACATTAATACTGCAGTTTTCATTATTATAGCTTTTATAATAAGTCTTGCAGTCAAGTAGCTT
Organism: Lynx rufus; assembly: GCF_022079265.1. Classification (NCBI taxonomy): domain Eukaryota; kingdom Metazoa; phylum Chordata; class Mammalia; order Carnivora; family Felidae; genus Lynx; species Lynx rufus. The sequence goes on along the minus strand of NW_025814889.1, from coordinate 19,047,379 downwards.
AATCCTCCAACTTTTATTTCAACCTTTTAAGTCTTTGTGCTATTGTTGACATATATTTTACTTCATATGTAAACACCCACATTTAATAAATAAACTATTATTATTTGCTTTAGTCTATTGTATTTAAAAAACTTGAACATTATAAACATATCGTATTTTTACCTATGTAGCTAACATTTCTAGTGCTTTTTATTTCCATTTATAGATCCATATATGCATCTCGTACCATTTTCTTTTACTTATAGGACTTCCTTTAACTTCTCTTATAGTACTGGTGATGAATTTCTTCAGTTCTTATATGTCTGATAAAGTCTTAATTTCACTTTTGTTTATGAAAGACATTTCACTTGGAATAGTTGACAGTTTTTATCTTTCAGTTCTTTAAAGGCTTTGCTCTGTTCTCACTTGCTTTATTTCCAATAAGAAACCTATCATCCTTATCTTTGTTTCTCTGTACGTTATATGTGCATTTTCTCTGGCTGCCTTTAAGATTCTGTCTTCATCCTTGATTTTGAGCAACTTGATTATGACATACCTTGGCATAGTTTTTTGTTTTTTCATGTTTCTTGTACTTAGGGTTCCTTGACCTCCCTAGATCTACGTGTTTATAGTTTTCAAAAAATTTGGAAAATTTTCAGCTATTACTTGCTCAAATGGTTTTTCTAGTGGTTTTTTTTCAGAATAACACCCTGAATAGATAATTTTGGTAGTAGCAATACAGTTCAACTCTATACAGTCTAAATTATATACAATCACACACACACACACACACACACACACACACACACACACCGTTGAGCTTAAATGTCCATCAACTGATGAAATGGATAAAGAAATTGTGGTTTATACACACAACGGAATACTATGTGGCAATGAGAAAGAATGAAATATGGCCTTTTGTAGCAATGCGGATGGAACTGGAGAGTGTGATGCTAAGTGAAATAAGTCATACAGAGAAAGACAGATACCATATGGTTTCACTTTTATGTGGATCCTGAGAAACTTAACAGAAGTCCATGGGGGAGGGGAAGAAAAAAAAAAGAGGTTAGAGTGGGAGAGAGCCAAAGCATAAGAGACTCTTAAAAACTGAGAACAAACTGAGGGTTGATGGGGGGTGGGAGGGAGGGGAGGGTGGGTGATGGGTATTGAGGAGGGCATCTTTTGGGATGAGCACTGGGTGTCGTATGGAAACCAATTTGACAATCAATTTCATATTTAAAAAAAGATTCTTGTGGTGGTAGGGTTTATAATAGCTAAGAAATTAAGTAGATCTATTTCCAATTCTGGTTTTGTTATTTGCTGTTCTAGGGCAAAGTCTTCACCATTTCTCAACTTCAACATCTTTTTCTGTAAAATGATGATTATCATGATACCTATTTCATAGAATTCCTGTGAAAATTAAATACTTAGCTTAATAGCTACTATATAAATTATGGGTGCTGTTATAAATAATATCATTTGAGAAGTCTACCATCTTTAAAAATATGCTTTTACCCTGTTAGGAACCTGGGAAATTTATACAGTCAATGACTAAATAACATTCAACAAATGACTAGGAGTCTTGGTGCTAGTGTGGTGAATGATACAAAATAAGCGTAAGACATAGTCACACAGAACTAGACCAGGGTAGATATGACTTCTGAAAGAGACCTCAGTTTCTAACTGTCTCCTCACCTCAAGGAGTGATTGGAGGGCCATTTAAATTTATGCAAATCATTGACTCTCTGTGTTCTGTTAATGCTTTCAAGTTTTTATATTGTGGGATGTGGGATTTTAAGACTGATAGAACAGCTAGTTGCCTTTTCTTGGAACCATGCAAACATGTTCCAGTTCAGTGATACAGCAAGCCACCATTACTAAAAAGAGAAGATTCACAAAAAGTGATACCATGGATTACTTAAAAGACTCAGGATAAGGAAGTTTATGAGTAAGAGTTAAAATGCATGAGACAAGAAGACAAGAAGAAACATCATGAGTTAAAAGAGAGTAACAGTTAGGAAGTCACAGGTTTTCTTTGAGTTCTTTCTTCTCTAAAGCAAAGACATTCTACGTGTCCAGATGTATCTTGAGTTAACGATGTCAGGATGTATTTTGAGTTAACGAGTCTCGCTATCAGAACTCTATCACTCTCAGAAATATCCCACACATGGAGTCAGGCAAAGAGGATTATTTTCCTCCTAACATGAATTAAGTTATTTTCTTGAGACATCTTGTTTGAACTCTTGACAGTTATATTCCACAGAACACATTTCCTATTTCAGACAGTCCAGTGGAATTCTCCCGGTGCTATGTCATTTGGGAAATCTCATTCGAATGAGACGTTTCTCACATCAGTTTCTACAGCCTGGTTTTGGGCTATTTTCCTGCTGGCCTTTGTGAGGATCCCAGTGATGAGTCTTTGCTTTGGATGCTGCAGGAGAGAAGGAATTTCAAGGGGTCATGGAATCACAGTAAGGCGCTAGTAAGGATTCATTGTCCCAGAGTAAAACAAAACAAAACAAAAAACAAAACAAACAGAAAACCTTAGACATTCAGGATCTAGAGGACATTCCAAGACTTGAAAAACTGTATTTGTCCGCATAAGAAAAGATTTTAGTAAATATCCTCTTGAAACTTCCCATGATTAGTTGTGGGGAAATGAACACATTTAAAATATAATCATTTTCTTTCTTTAGTCTACTGTTCATGTGGTGTTGTTCCATGAAGAATAATGAGAATGAAGTTTGTGATGCTAATGTAATAATTCTGCCTTTAATTTTTTTATTGTCCCATGTAGGATTCAGGTGGGGTTGGACTAAAATGTTATACAAATGATGTACTCAATCACCTAATATTTACTTTACAAGATTCTTGCTTAAGTCATATTTCTAGAAAGAAGTCTTCAACAATTTACATCACTGTATCCCTCTTTAAAACAAAGCTATAAAGACTTTTTCTTACTCTATTCATAGTGTAGTGCTGTATCAGGGTAACTAAATATACTTGGACAGTTAAGTTACAAGGCTCAGCCCCACTCCTAACTGGGGTTTTTCAAAATGGTACCACTATATGTCTATGCTGCTTTCATTTGGTGTTGGCACATGAAGAATATTAATGAAACAAATTTTAGCAGGCTTCCACAGTGGTCATGACCTCCCCAAATTCCTAAGTATTCCTTTATCCCCTTTGACCTTACTTCTCTACATTACTCTAGTAAGACTTTTCTATTTCAAATTATTAAAATAAATCATCACATGGAAAATATTGGTGAAACAACAATTCCCCTCTATTAGATCTTGTCATCAAAATCTATGAATTAATCATATTTAATGTTTGGTCATTGGCCATGAGCAACTGCATCCTAATGTTGGTCACAATTTATGGAACATTCCTTTACTAATCTGCATTATGTTTTGAAATTCCTCAATGTTTAATTCCTTCTCAGTTTTACATAATGACTTTATATCCATTGGGAAGACACTGCATCTGAGTCAAGTGGATGAGATTGAATAAGGATGTAAATGTCTTAGCATCATAGCATCACATATCCTTGGCATTGACAAATAACTCTATTTTCTTCTCCAGGGAAAGGGAAGTTTTATAGGCTGCTAGTCACAAAATGAAGAGGCGAACATTTGTAAACCATGATCACAAGCACATCAGTCTTGGATCAGCATCTATGTCTTTTAAATTTCTCATCCTACATTTTCCAGCTACAATTAACAGTGGCTGCTATTAAAAGAACAAGTAGCTTCTGCTTCCGACTTTGCTACTGTTTCTGAGTTTTGAAACTCAGGGGAGTTTCACCCTAAGTCTTGGCTTGCTCTTGTTTAAATTTGAGTGATTTTGAACATGCACAGTGGTCCACGGCCAGAAAGAATATATTTAGTGCATTCCACTATTGTACTTTAATTCAGCAAGCTTTTAGAGCAATTGATTGTACTCAACAAATGTGGTAGCATCTTTGCAATGACAATAATAATAGAAAGAGACAGAAAAAAGAAAGACAGACAGACAGACAGAAAGAAAGAAAGAAAGAAAGGTGTCTGTGTGAGGCCAGTACATTTTAAGCAAAATATCCCTGATATATCCTCTTTTTAGAACGCTTTTCCCTGCAAGTCTTGGTCTCACTACTGTGACCTTAGCAACAGGCAACTTGAATGCTCCAGACAGTAACTTGACAATGAGCTTCCATAGGCATTGTGATCCTTTTGTGCACTGGATTTCTTTCTCTATTATTTAGTGAATCCACAGGAATGCAGAGAGAAACACGGAGCCTTGCTTCTCATTGGTGGGTTACAAATGGGGCTGAGTGACCTCTAATACTTGGTCTTAAAATTTTCACAGCAGGCATTTTGGGAGCACGTATATTGGGGGCTGGGGGGGAGGGCTGTGTGGGAAGCAGCAGATCACATGTGGAGATTTTCAATCCAGAATTGCTGCTAATTAGAGTGGCTTCCAAAAATGGGCATTACTGTGAAAGGTTTTTTTCTAGGGTTGTGTGGGCTTTGTTTGGGATGAAGAGGTGAGAATGGGAGAGTATATAGGGGAGAGAAATATAGGGAGAGAAAAAGGGGAAATGCTTCCAACCTAATCTTTTCTTCCAACCTGGAAGCAACAGTCAGATGCAACACGTCTCGCTAGATAATTCCCAAATGCCATGGTAAGGCTGATGCTTCCCATGTGGAGCATATGGCCTTACAAAAGAATGCAGGCTGCTTAGGAATCAAAACAGGGGCTTATTTCTTATCAACTGTTCTGATTTTCAGTGAATTTCAGCAGTTTGATGGGTCTTGAGTAGCAAAGATTGGACTTCAATTTTAGCACCTTGCAATGATTAGTGGGGGATGTTCAATTGGGAACGGTGTTCTGTTTATTTTTCTATGCACCTTTGAACTGAAAAATGAATGGATTTCTAAAAATTTTAATACATTTATTGTCTTTTGTCAACATGTGTTACAGTAAAACCCAAAACAGTGGTATAATAAAACATGCAGTTTAGTGTTTATTATTAAGAATATAAACGTTCTCATCAATGACATCAAAGCCCACAAAGTATTTTCAGATATAGGCCTATGAGTGAGTTACAAGAATATCATAAAACCAATAAAAGATATTGTAACATGCTTTCTAAATCTCTATAGAACTACAAAGAGCACCATCTGGAAAAGAAGATGTTTCCCCAGAAAGTCAGTGTGAGGCTTTCTGTGCAGAAAGTAGAATATAGCAGTTTAAATAGTAAGCTGAGGGTTGATTAACTTGACCTACACACTCGCTTACTCCGGGACCCCAGGTAATGTATTTGCATGCACCTGGTTTCCTTTCTCTGACTGCACATAAAGTGCAATATGAACTTGACCTTGTAGCAGTAACTGTGTGTATCGGGAACTGGCCAGGTGCCTTTTAAGCAAGAAAAAGGTAGTTTTTCTGGAAAGGTACACATCTTGAACAAGAGACAGTGCCGGGACCATTTCATCACCTCCTTTTAAGTTAGTCCTCCTTACGTGGGTATGGCTCTGAAGTCCAGAAATAGTTAAAAGAGAATGAGGGTATTTTCTTCCCAACTTCCTGCAGCAAATCTCGTGTCTGTGAGCACCTGCAAATAACAAAGTGTGACTATTCCAAAAGTTAGAGGCTGTTTGAAATAGACTGAAATAATTCTATGTCTTTTGTTGAAAATGGTAGCGGAGAAAGTGTGTTAGATTTGAATTAATCAGTAGACTTATTTGGCTATTAATTGTATCTATGCTGTAGCATAAGCTCAGTGAATTCTTTCTGCTTGAAGGTAATTGTACATTTACAAACATTAAGTGTATGCTATTATAGGAATAAGTTGTTTGGAAGAAATTCTTCCCGTGGTCTTCATGTATTGGATCGAAGACAAAGATCCGTTCTACACAAATTCTGGGAGGCAAAGTTCCTGGCTCATGTAAAAACCTAGTAATCAGTTGACCGACTGAATAAATGAATGCATGAATAAAACTGTATCTGCTGAGACTATCGGCAATTTAACACTATGCTATTATCTAGATAATTTGGTCAGTGTGGGATGCTGTACGGAACAATTTAGAGCTAATCTCTTTCACTACGTTAATAATTAGCTGGCATTACCTGGGAAATTACCACAACTTTGTAATTCTCCTGGCCAGCATGGACACCCTTGAAATGAAACGATCTTGACGGTTGCTGCAGTGGCCCCCAAAGCTTGCCATCCCGCATCATTGCCAGTTACACACACAGTTTATGGTTGTAAGCACTGTATTTATGGCCCACTTTAATATTTATTGTCTAGACCTGCTGTTGCCGTATTTGGACTGAATGCATTTTCGCTCTGTGGGGCAGCTAGGGGTGGGAGTGGAAAAATTGGTTTAGTGAAGCAGGTAACCAGGGAATTTGGGAGCAATTCGCATTCCATTCCACACCCAGTCAATACAGATGGAGAAAAACAGAACCTGTTTGTGTTTTCTTTATCACAGTTTCCTATATTATCATTTTATGGAAATAATTACCATCGTGGCCAACAACTTTGCTTGATTACGTCTCTGAGTCTGTTTTTCATTTTCCTTAAAGGAAGACATTATTGTTAGAAGCAGCCAAATCCCTCAGTACTCCTCGAGATGTTATGCCTTTCTCAATCATTTTTAAGGCAGAATCCCAACACCTAAATTTTTAAGTATTTTAAGAATTCATGCATCAAAGATTTTTATTTTCAGAAACAAACGTGTATAGCACCAAAATAGCTAGCTTACCATTATTTCTGTTAACATCCCTGAAATAGCAAAAACAGTGTCCCTCAATTATAAGATAAGAAGTGTGGAATCTATACTTAAAAGGAATAACATTTTTTAACAGATCATTAAAAAAATTTCTTTAAGAAGTTCTTGAACTCAGTATATCCAGAACCCAGTATATTCAGCTTCTCAGATTCTAAACATCTCTATAGAGAATATTGGATTGTGGTGATGACTAGACAATTCTATAAACTTATTAAAATTTTTTGAAATGTACACTTAATCTTTTAAAAAAATTTAATGTCTATTTTTGACAGACGGAGACAGAGCATGAGCGGGAGAGGGGGAGAGAGAGAGAGGGAGACCCAGAATCCGAAGCAGGCTCCAGGCTCCGAGCTGTCAGCCCAGAGCCCAACGCGGGGCTCAAACCCACAAACTGTGAGATCATGACCTGAGCCGAAGTTGGACGCTTAACCGACTGAGCCACCCAGGTGCCCTGAATTGTACGCTTAACCTTAATGAATACGTAAATTGTACCTCAGTAAATACGTTAAAAAATACGATAAGGTTATCAATGTCCAAGTGCTGCATGTGTGCAAATGTTCTTTGCACATTTAACTGAATTGATAATTAATGCCATTTTGGATTTGAAATGATTCATTCGATGCAGAGGCTTCCAAGGCAGTATTTCCACCACTGCAGTGATTAAAACAAAGGTTCAGCTCCACCCTGCCCCGTCCACCCACAGTTTGGTATTCTGTAATGATTCATTAACAGAACTTTTAGTAAAAATATCCGTGCTGGCAATGGTTGAGGGCTGTGATCCATTCTGCTTCATTACATTGACATCTGATAATGAGGACCATTGCCTTTGGTAGATAAAAAGAAAATCAGATTTGCTATAGCTTAGCAGCCTTTCCAGAAAAAAGTTTAAAAGAGTGGGTAGGACTGAACAGGTTTTTCTGATTATGTTTCTTGTTTGTTGGTGAATTCCACAAGGAATAAAATCTAAAACATTCCCTGCAGTGTCGGGAAAAAAAAAAAACAACTGTGTTGTACAGTATGTCAAAGATTTCCATTTATTTATGCTTGTTTTAAAAAAGAAGAAGGAAGCAACTTGACTTGTTCTGAAGGAAAAATAAGTTGAAGTCGGCTTTCAAGGTGAGCATTCCGACATCGCTCTTACCTCAATAAATTATTTCAAAGAAAACTAGGGAGTGAAATAAATATTTTTAAGCTAAAGGTTGCATATTTCTCTATACTCGTGCCTTGTGAAAATAAAGACTTTGTACCCCAAATCTCATACACCATACAATTTTATGGTGACAGACCTGGTCCATACCACGATCATGGACTTGATATCTTGCTGGTGTCCTTTGTACATTGGTAACCTCACCATATTTCAAAAGTTCTATTGAGGTGTTATTTATATACCATAACATTCATGTATCTCACAGGTATGATTCAGTAATTTTTAGTCAATTTATAGGCTTATGCAATCACCACCAAAATCTAAGTTAGAATATTTTCATCGCCATGAACCCGTTAGCAGCCACTCCCCATTTGCCCCCTTCTCCCCAGCCTCCCTCCCCAGGAGAAACCACGAATCTGCTCTCTGCCTCTGTAACATTCTCCTAGTCTGGACATTTCATATAAATGTGTTCATACCATATATGGTCTTCTGTGACTGGCTTTGCTCCTTTGGCCCAGTGTTCCATAGTCCCCGTGTTGCAGCAGGTATCAGTATTTAATTCCTTTTGATTCTATCGTAAGGACGTGCGATAATATATTTATCCATCCACAAGTTGATGAAAGTTTAGGTTGTTTTCCCCTTTTGGCTGTTATGAGTAGTGCTGCTGTGAACATTCATGGACAAGTTTTTGTGTGGACATATGTTTTCATTTCTCTCGGGTGTTCAGCTTGGAGAGCAGTTGCTGGGTCATATGGTCAAAATCTATGTTTAGCACTTTAATAAACTGCCAAACTGTTCTCCAAAAGTCCAAAAGTGATTGCACCATTTACAGTCCCACCCGCCATATATGAAGTTTCCAGTTCTTCATATCCTGGCCAAGTAAGTCTTCATCTGTTGAGTTATATCTATGCCAGTAGGTGTGAAGTGACGCTTTATTGTCACTTTAATTTGCATCTCCCTATTCATGACTTTGGCATATTTTAAATATTCTTGTATATATGAATGAATATACATGATGCCCCCGAAACAATCCAGAAGCACTTTTCAAATCAAGAGAAGAGTGAAATATATACCCCACAGCTCTTTGCAAATAAACTAGCCCAGTCCATCAAACTGTAATCAAAATAAGGAGATCTATTTAAATAATAGTATTTTTCCACTATCAGGGAGGCCACATCACGAGTAAAATGTATATAAGCTGTCACCTAAGTAAAGTCATCTTTAAAATATATTGAGATACATTTCAACTGCTGAAATTTGGTGTAGCAAAGCCATAAACAATTGCAGGGTAATAAACTCCAGGATTAGGTACCATATTTCTTCTTTCCCATTGAGAAGTCACATAAAAAGTTAGAAAATATTAATAAATTTTGTCCTGACTTTCTAGAGGCAAAGCTTATCCCTAATGGATAAATGAAGGAGGAAAGCAATTATGCTGTGTTCTCTCGGGTCCAGAGGGTTCCCACTCTTCATACAGCTGCTACTGTCTCGAATGCTGTCTGCTGACCCAGGTGCCAGGACTGGGGGAAGGCTATAAGAACTAGGACTATAGGAATTGGGACAATGACTTTCTAATGTGACTATTGCATGACCTCTAACTATGTGAAGTTCTATACGCTTCCACACTGGGGATCCCTGAATCCATACATTATTTGACTGCTGTTGGCCTCCACCAGACCGATCCATATGAAATACAGGGACTTGGAAGGCAGCAGGTCAGGGCAGATTATAGCTATATTGGGTATACCTTCGCATTTTTTGTACATAAATATGTGTGTGTGTATAAAATGTGTATGTGTGTATATGTGTGTATGTGTGGGTTCTATATTAAATTAATAAGCCAATACTAAACAGCACACTGAACAACTAGCCTTTTAAATTTCACTTATTTTAGGTAACATTTCACATCAAAACATCTTTTTTAAAAATAGTTGCATAGGGGCTCTTGGGGGGTTCAGTCGGTTGAGTGTCTGATTCTTGATTTTGGCTCAGGTCATGATCTCACGGTGAGCTTTAGCCCCACGTCGGGCTCTGAACTCACAGGGCAGAGCCTGCTTGAGATTCTTTCTCCCTCTCTTTCTGCCCCTCCCCAGCACTCACACCCTCTAAATAAATCAATACATACGTAAATAAACAAATGAACAAACTTAAAAAATAACTGTATAAAAAACAAAAAGTCAAAAACAAACAAAAAATCGAAAACAAACAAAAAATGATGTATACTATCCATCATTTGAACGTTGTACCTTTTAAAAATTATCCCCCATTGTTGGACATTTAGAACATATGTCACACGTACATACACATTATACTTACAGGACAGAATTTCAGAAGTGGAGAGTCAAAAGGTAAATGAGTTTTTCATTTTATTTATCTATTTTTAAAGTTTTTATTTGTTTGTTTTGAAAGAGAGAGAGAGCAGAAGAGGGGCAGAGAGAGAGAGGGAGACAGAGAATCCCAAGCAAGCTGTCAGTGCAGAGCCCAACAAGGGGTTTGACTCACAAACCACGGTATCATGACCTGAGCCAAAATCAAGAGTCAGACACTCAACCGACTGAGCCACCCAGGCACCCCTGAATTTTTCATTTAAAAATATTTTTTTAATGTTTATTTATTTTTGAGACAGAAAGAAAGCATGAATCAGGGAGGGACAGAGAGAGAGAGAGACACACAGAATCAGAAGCAGGCTCCAGGCTCTGAGCTGTCAGCACAGAGCCTGACGTGGGGCTCGAACTCACAAACCGCAAGATCATAACCAGAGCCGAAGTCGGACGCTCAACACACTGAGCCACCCAGGCGCCCCCCCCCCGAATTTTTCATTTTAATGCGTAATGCCAAATCATCCTCCCCAAAGCATCCTTTCTCCCCTTCTATGTCAGGAAGCACACGTCTCTCCATAGTGTTTTTAATGTGGGCTTTGTCAAACTTTGTGTTGATGTGATGGCATTCTGTGTCTTTATGTTGTACCGGACTCATTTTTCCAATCTATAAATACCCCTGCTGTTGGCCAGAAATGAAAGGACCAAAAGAAAATCATCATTAATGTTTCATCCCTCTTAGGTAAGCCAGCCACTTGCCCGGGAGGGAAGTGAGCACCAGACTTCCTGTGTTAGAGCTGAGGGAGTGTAGATCCTGGCAGACTAAGTTACCCACTCAATGTCCCAGAGCTCTTAAGACTCAGTCAAGGGCAAAGGCCATTTTGGCCATGATACACCATTAAGATTCCACAGTAAATCCAGCATTTCTTCAGCAGAGAGCACCTCCCCCTTCTGCTTCATGCCAACCTGCAGAGCTGCGGGCAGGCACCAGGAGGGCCACTTTCAGTCTCTTTCATGGGTGCAGAGGTTCTCCACACCAGCCTTGCTGTCTAGACAGAGGCAGACATGGCATTTATTGTAATCCTCTTGGAAGGCACGACTGTCTTTACATTGGTCTCATGGCTGGATGTAATGGCAGCGTGCTCAGCCTCCCTACCATCCCCTTAACTTCCCAGGAGGCAGTGACCCAATGAGATTAAGATAAGAGCTTCTTTAGCTTCTCCATGGAGAGGAGAAGAACATGACGTGAGCCTTTTCTGTGAGAATGCTCGGCTCACTGACCACCACATGTTTACATCGGTGAGCATGTTATTTAGTCAGTTCCCGAGTTTACCATGTCAAAGGACAGACTTTGCTCTTTTGGGGAGGAACCCTGCGCTCAGCTCCATGGGTTCAGATACACTAGACTCTTGGATGTGTGTCCCACTGGCTATGTGACCTGGGCAAGTGACTCTAGCTCTCGGAGCCTCTGAATTGTGCTTTATCAAATAGGCATGACCACACCTCCTACTCAGAGTACTGTGTGTGCTAAAGAGATAACGTGTACAGAGAACTCGGCCCAGACCATGTGAAACACACAATAAAAACTTCACCATTCTCTGCTCTCTTCTCTTCCTGCCTCTTGCGGAGGGGAGCCCCAGATTCAGAGGACAAAAATCAATGCCACTTAGGTGACTCAAGGGAACTGGCAAGGATTTCTAGACGTTGGTTTAGGAATTATTTGGCAATAATGGTGGTTTGGTTGGTGAAAATAGATGTGGAGTGTGTGTATGTAGGTGACAGATTTCAGATAAAAAGACAGAAGATAGATTTTAAAGTGATCTTTGAGAACAGATGGAGAAAAAAAAAATTTAGTTTGCTTTAGGGAATAGAAGCTTTCAGGTTCCAGAAAACATAAATCCAGAATTGATCCCCTGTGAGGGAAAGTGTAGCAGATATCCAAGGTTTAAAGATGATAAAGAAACATGAATTTCCAGTCTCTGGAAATAGAGCATAAATTACATTCAGGCCAGGTAAGGGTCAGCCAGTGGAGTTAGACAAGCCCCTCTATTTCACTCTGACCATCACTCTGAAACACCATCCCGAAGGCGATCAGTTTGGACTGGAGAGCTCTGGCTGAATAGTCAGGCACTGATGTACAGCCAGGAAAGACCAGGATGTCAGGAAATCCAAGAACAAAGAGCAAGGATGCCTGAACCCAAGCAGAGATTTGGAGTTACAAAAGACAAGCATCTAGGTAGGCGTGGGCTTTAAGTAATAAACCCAGTGCACTGTCAGCAAGAAGGGAGCTTGATAATACACCATAGGCTTCCTCAGGGCCAGAGAAGATCACACTAGTTCAAAAAGTGTGTGTTCAAACAGAGTGTACAAACTGGGGGCAGAGAGTATAAAAGGAGTAAGAAGAAACCTTCTCTATCTATCTATCTATCTTTCTATCTATCTAAAGATATTGCCCCAAAATCAGAGAAAAGAGTAAAGTGATAATGGAAAACATCATGGGATACGTCATAGAATTTTCTGGAAGGATTTGACTCTTGAAATGTGTGTCCTAAGGGGAATATGAGGGAGAATGGGGGAGGGATGGGTAGAACTCGTTGTTTTGGAGAGGATGAGCCGTGCTCACCGGTGCAGGAGGGCACGGGAGGTGTTGTGGGGACAAGTGTTGTGATGTGAGACGGCAGTAATATTCAGAACAGATCCCACAGATCAGGGAGGCCTGGCCTATGGGCGAATATCCAAGGACAGAGGTAGGTACCTAATACGGCACGTGTTCTGATGGGACTTGGGCTCCAACCAAAGCTGAGGCCACTGTCACCTTCTTCTTAGAAGAGCTCAGCCCAAGAGGGTCATTCCTGCCTGCTTACGTCAGCAGTGTCCAACCTTCCAACAACATTTTATTTCCCTGGGTGCTTACTTCAGGATATTTTTGAGGGCCTACACGTAAGGGCTTAGATGGATGTGGAGTCCTCTGACACCCCAGAAGCTTTTCTTTTTCTATTTGTCCTCCGGGGCTCTGCCTCTTTGACCAGTGTGAGTTCCCCGGGTGGTTGGAAATTTGCCAAGTATTGGCTGAGAGCTGTTCAGAGCAGTCACACATCAAGAGTGTCCTTTCTCTGAGGAGTTTTCTGTCAGAGTAGTTATGTCTGATAATATGCATTGTCGGTGGTACCACAACTATCGCGAAACACAGCAGCTCTGCAATGCACTGGGACTTTGTTTCCTTATCCGTAAGAGGATGACTTGAGCCTGCTGATCAACAGGTAAGTTTCAATTCGAACATTATTCGCTTTGACACAGTTCACACAGAGGCTGGAAAAGTAGCCGTTGGGCATCTCAAAATCGAGCGAGGCCTCACTGCTAGAGACTCAGGGCCAAGATACTTGTCAGTGGCCAGGGACACTCTAGAAGGAGGTGGGGACTTCTGTTCAGTGGGGGAAGCGAACTGCTTGGCTCTCGAGACCCTCATTTCTTTAGCGTTGATGCTCAATTTCTGAGGCTTTAGGAAACAATGTCAATTAACAAGAATCTTGAGAAAATTTCAGAAACAGAGATGGGCTGTTTCATTAACCCACGTGTCCCCAGAACCCAGGCCAAAGTCTCTGCTGATTGGACAAATGGCATCGTTTGTTGGTACCATTGATGTATACTTCATTTCTTACCCATCAGGATGTCTATATATGCTGAAATCATCTTACATTTGTCCCCTCTTTTGTTGCTGTTAAATCTCCCTAAATAGGAAGCCTTTAAATCATTTAAAACCTGTGATTTGTGCTGGCCAAACTACACTGAGTTGTTTCCTTAAAGGTATGGCAATAGACTTCTCAAAGCCTATATATTTGAAAATAAAAGGTATAGAATATAGATGAGAGGGTGTACATGTGTCTGTGTGTGTGAGATAAAATATTACAAAATTCTTCATATACAGAGTGGGTCTTATCATCTGTGTTCCTCACGTCCTTGCCAACTTGAAGTTACGTAGCAAAACAAAAGTCATCAAAGTGTTATTAACTAATGAGTGAAACAATTATAAAATTGAAACCACTGAAAATTTCCTCCATACCTAACACTTAAGCATCCAACTAGTCAATGCATATAGAGATTGCAAAATCAAACTGGAAATCCTGTTAAAAACCACAAGATTTATGAATTTGATGAAAAGGAAGGTTGGTGAACTGTTTCAACTACATGCCGAATCATTGACAAGTAAGAATCTGGCATAACTCACCAATTAAATTGAGGAAGAGAAAAAAAAAAGACACAAAGATGACTACAAAATCGTTATTTCAAAAGGGAATAATTTGATTATATGTGGATTAGGCAAAACTGGGAAAACTGACGGAGCCTTCAAATATTTTTGTAAACATGACCCTCTCTATAATTATGCTGCAAAAAACAAACACGAAGTGAAGGATCTCATCAAGTAATCATACACATTTTTTTCTGAGATTCTATTTTCTAGAATCTCCTAAGAACAGAATAATAACAAGGTAGTTACATTTGCCGCATAAACTTAGCAAGAACGATCTATGAAATAAATTAATTTTATAATTTATGTCCTACTTTTTAAGATGAAGACTCAGCCCAAACTGGAGTTTTTAAAAAACTATTTGTTATGAAATTTTGGTTCCCATCCAGGTGCCAACTATTGTTATGTAAGAAAAACCTCCTATGTATGATTCTTGTGGCAAAGTTATAACAAATAAACAATCACCAAACAGAAAGAGAATGACCACTCAGATAATATACTATTTTGGCTTATGAACTCTCACATTTTTCTTCCACGCAAATGTGTACGTATAAATATATAGGCTCCATTCCATTATCAGTGCTATTAATCTTTCTAGGTCATAGAAACTAATTTGGTTCCCTAAATATTTTCCCTATGAAATATTTTTTAGCCCTTCATATTTCAGAATAACTGTATTTGTGCTCATTTTCTGATGTTCTCCAGAGGAAGCAAACGATCCTGGGATTAGAAAATTTGCTTATTCCAACATTGGTTATGCCCCCCCCCCCCCCATTTATGAGGCAGAAAAGCTTGCTTGCTACCTGTCAGACCAATGTTCCTCATTGGTTTTTTATTTGTTGGTTTTTGTTTTTAAGTTTTTATTTATTTACTTTGAGAGAGAGAAAGGGAGAGAGGTGAATTTGGGAGGGGAAGAGAGAGGGAGGGATGGAGAGAGAGAGAGAGAGAGAGAGAATCCCAAGCAGGTTCCACACTGTAAGCACGGAGCCTGTTGCTGCACTCAAACCCACAGACCATGAGATCATGACCTGAGCCGAAATCCAGTCAGACACTTAACCAACTGAGCCACCCACGCACCTTTGTTTGTTTTTTCGTTATTGCCCTGGTAAGGCACCTTTTCAGATTTTTCTTTTCTCCTAATTTCCCACCAATGACTTTTAATACTTCAGATACATCATACATCTGTTTACACACATAGCCCTTGGGAGGGTGTATTAGTTTTGTACTGCTGCTATAACAAAATACCACAGATTTAGCAAATTGAACACATAGATGTTTTATCATACAGTTCTATGGGAATAGAGGTCTGACTTGGGTCTCACTTTGTTACAATAACAGGGTTGGTGGGGCCCTGTTCTTCTATGGAAATCTACGGGAGAATCTGTTTTAGCTTTTGGAGGCCACCCCCATTCCTTTGCCTTCCTCCACCTTCCAAGCAAACTTGGCATCTCTCTGTGCTTTTCTACCATAGCCACATCTTCCCCTTCCACTCTGAAGGACTCTAGTGACTACACTGGACTCACCCAGATAATCCAGGAGTATCTATCTCCCCCTTTTGAGGTCCGCTAATTAGCCACCTCAATTCCACTACAACTTTCATTCTCCTTCGCAGTGCCACATAACACAGTCAGAGGTTCTAGGGATTAGGGCATGGGCTTCTTTGATGGGATGGTGGGAAACATTATTCTGCCAACCACAGAAGATCACAAAACATTGCGGTATCTCAAGTTTTCTTGTCCTCCCCCCAAAATCACTTTTCACCCACTTGGGGGCAGTGTTACCCCCACTGAGAACACATGCCCTAGGGATCAGCCCTCCCACCATCCTCCCTTCTCTCTCCACCTTCGGGCTTTCAGGCCAGTGTTCAGTATGCCTCCAGACAAGAAATTCCAGATACACATGTGCTTCTTAATGCACAGTTTTCAAACTAAAATTAACAACACCCATATTTTTTTCAACATGGAAAAAACTCACCGTTGACCTAATTCATCATTAGGTCACACCCTTCTTAAAAGTCTTGTATTTATCCACTTAGACTAATAATAAATATTCCTTTGTGCATCATTAGAAATACTATAAACCAAAGTTTAGATTGGGACCAAAAAAAAAAAATGAAACAAAATGGTTTTTCCTAGATCTTTTAGTGTTCCTATCTTCTAAACATACTTTTGTTATATATCCGCTATCTCTGGGACTTTTGAAACGAGGACTCTAGAAATAGCAGTTTAAAATGTATAGTTTTGAGGGAAATGATCAATCATATTGTTTTCTTTTCTTTCTTTCTTCTGTTTTGTTGTTGTTATTGTTGTTGCAGGTATCGCTGTTGAAACAGCAAAAAAGCTGACGTTTTAAGCCTGCAGGCTTTTCCCCCTTGACATCTTTTCCTTTCAAAAGAGGACCTTCACTCAAATCATCAGGTTTCTGTTCTCTGTTACATCAATTAAGGCTACCTGAAAATTCAATTCAACTTAATGTTCTTGAAATGGAAACCTAGGGAAAACTCCTTCTCTTTTTCAAAGGAAACCTCCCTGAAAACTGTCCCGGCTCTCAAAGCTGATTGCACTGGGCTTCAGGATGCAAGAAACAGACTCACTCACCGGTAATGGCATCTGGAGAATAAGACAATCTTAAAGCACATTTGTATCTATTCAGATAGTTACTTGGCAAGTTAGGCACTGATTCTGGGTATTAAAAATAAAATTACTTCTATTAGTCTGAGAGTTCTCTCAGTGATAAAGCTTCTCAGGCATTTAGAAGTCAAAGGGTTTGATGAGTCCACACCCCCACCTCGAAGGGGATATTATGGGAAAGTCATGACTTCTGCAAGTAAGGATCAAATTCTTAATTAAATTGCACAATAGATCATGTGGGTTTTCAATAAATTTGGCTTGCCAACCCCCTTAAGCCCAATCTAGTTCGTATGGAGCCCCACCCAGGTGGTCCTGATGCAGGGGGTACCAGGAAATTCCTTCTTTTACTCTGATTTGGTGCACAGACCACCCCGAAAATAAACAGCCCTTTGCTCATCCCCTAAAGAATAATCTGATTTCTGAGTCTAATAAGTAAACAGACGACCCATTAAACCCTCTTACTGGTTCAAATAGAAACAGTCTCCAGGTCCAAAATATCCAATCACTTCCCTCCACCTCCATCACAAACTCCTACTGCTAGTCAGTCACTGCTCATCGGGACTTTTTCTATAGACTTCCAACTCCAATGCCAGCTGCCACCAGTCTTCCCTTTGTAGTTCTCCATGGCACCCAGAGGCATCCTTTTGAAGTGAGATTATGCCCCTCCCTTTAAGTGCTTCTCATCTCACTCAGAATAAAATCCAAAATTCTCATCCTGCTTGCCTCCTGATCTGCCCACCAAACTTCTCTCTGACATCCCCTCCAATCACTCTTGGCTCCCTCCTGGGATCACAACCACCCAGGTATCCTCGCCTTCCCTCAAACACTCTACGCATGGTCCTTCCTGCCTCTGGGCCTTTGCACTTGCTATTTCTTCTGCCTGGAACTCTGTCCCAGGTCTCTGTACTGCTCACTTCCTCTGCTCTTCCCCAGATATCTGAATGGCTCATTCTTCCACTTTGCTGGGGCCTCTGTTTAACGCCGCCATTTTGGACAAGCTTTGTCTAATTGCAATAGCATATTTTTTATCCCTCTCTCCCTTTGCTCACTTTTATTTTTCTTACAGGTTCTTCTCACTCTCTCATACACAATTATGTGCTTGGAAGCTTCCTGTCTTCACTCACTATAATGGAAAGTCCACGAGATTAGGGGTTTGCTTCGTTCACTCCTGTATGTCAAGTGCCTGACCCATGCCTGGCACTGCAGTTCAGTATTTGTTCTTTACAGAGCAGACATTTAACGAGTGTCTCCTATGTGAATGACACAAAGATGGCTCTGCCATGAGGGAGTCACCATACAGATAGTGACATCTGAAGGAATGAATGGATAAAGAGGGTGGAAGATGGTGGGAGAATGCTGACTGAGCCAGAAATCAGCTGGCCTGGCTTCCAGTCCAGTTATGCTACTCAAGAGCTTTGGAACTTTATGTCATGATTTTACTGTCAACCTCAGTGGAGTCACCTGTAAAAATGGAATTAATAATCTTTGTCACATCAAATCATTGCAATTATGAAGTGAGATCACGCATACAAAAGTGCTTGTCCTGCTGCCTCGCAAACAACATGTGTCTGCTTAGCAAAAGGGCAAGCCATGAACCAACATGGAAATACCACTGGAGCAGTGGCTTTGCTACAAGATACCCTTAATGTCCCTCTATTGTGGGGCCATCCTTAAAGTATTCTCATGGGGTGGAGTATGGAATATACTTGGGGCTGAATTACATTTTCTTTGCTCAATTTGTTTTTTTCCCACTGTAGGGGAAGGAAGAGATCCCAAATATTTTATGGATTCTGGATGAATTCTTCATTGGGAGTTCCACTGTGGCACATTTAGAAATGGGCGGTGGGGGGAGGATTCTGTAAAGGAGTAACTGAATTGATCTTAATTTTTATTTTTAAGGCATAGCATTATATTAGTTTCAGATGTACAACGTGATGATTCAGTATTTGTATACACTGCGAAAGGATTAACACAGTAAGTCGAGTTTCCCCATTACTATATAAGGTTACAAAATGTGGAATACAATATTATCTACTATAGTCACCATGCTGTGCATTACCTCCCTGAGTTGGCCTTTACTGACATAAGAGAAATGATTCAATGATATCGAAAATTTCCATAGCAGGGCTTCAGTTCTCCTCGATGAAGCTTAAACGATACAATGAAGATTTGGTCAGATTTAAGGAAATCTGAATTCGTACTTACAAATACATTATTCTCCTTTCATTATATACAGATAGAACCTTAGTCACCCTAAAGAATCAAATTTAGCACCAAAATCACAAGAATTTGAGAATTGAGTAATGTATTTGTTCAGACTACTGTAACAAAATACCATAGACAACATGGTGGTTTAGACAACGTACATTTATTTCTCACTTTGATTTCTTTGTTCTGGAAGCTGGAAGTCCAAGATTAGGGTATAGGCATGGTTGGGTTCTTGGTGAGGTCTTGCCTGGTGTTTAGATGGCAGGCGTCTTTGCTGTGTCTTCACACGGTGGGAGAAAAAGATCATCTCTCTGTGTTTCTTCTCATTAAGGCACTAATCCCAGTCATGAGGGTTCTGCCTTCATGACTTAATTACCTCCTAAAGGCCCCCACCTCCAAATGCCATTGCAATGGGAATTAGGACCTTGACCTATGAATCCTGGGGGGCCCCAAACATTCCATCCATAGCAAGTAACTGTCAAGGAATCCTTGCTCTATTCAGAGACTCTGTGACTTCCTGAGTTGGTAGTCGCAATGTGCCAAAGGCATTCAGTGCCTGACCATTTAAAACACACTCAAGTGATGAACCTTCCTAGAAAACCCTCAAGCTAGTGAGAGGTAGCATCCTCTGGATCTGAACCCACAACTTGGGGCTCTAAATCCAGAGCTTTTACGACTTCTGCAGGTGCTTGGGAGAATCAGACAACTAAGTCAGCTGAGAAATGGTTGAGTCCAAAGCCCACTTATACTTCACATGGTGATCTCTGTTGTTGACCTGAGTCAACATTTCATTCATTCACATAGCATTTCGTTCACAGCATCGCCTTGGCTAATGTCCCACCACCGTCACTACCTGCCATAACATGTTATTTCAGTCATGATTATGGGTTAAGCACAAGGCACATTCCACTGCATTCCTGATCTCAACTCGTTCATGTCTTCCATGTATATACAGCATGAAGTCTTTACTATCACCTCTCTGTTGCCTTTTGTAGCTCAGAATATAAGGGTTTCAAAGTTCATGCCTTCGATGGGAATTTAACAATTCACACCTTGAGGTAATAACTGTTGTAGATTCTCTTTTTGTATTAGGAACTTTGTCTTTTAGAGTATGCAAATTCCAGTAAGTGTCATTCTGAAAGATCTAGCTGTCAGATCATGACTAAAAATGGAGGGTTCATATTAAGTGGACATTTTAATTTTTTCCTGAAAATAATTTGAAAATAGCCTTAGAAAGTCTTTATGTAAACTGAATGAAATGTCTTATTAGAAAAGATGGCATACACCCATTTATTTTCTGTCTTCATGCACATAACTGATGGATGATTTCTTACCTCTGTGTGTGTGTGTGTGTGTGTGTGTGTGTGCGCGCGTATGCGTGTGTGTGCGTTGAGATAGCAATTTCTGCTAAGAATGTAATTCTTTCTTTATTATTTTCTGACACTGGCAATCAGATAAGACTTACAGAATCTGTACTATGTAAGTAATATATATTACTTGGTGAAAATTTAATTTCTGATTTTAATACATTCATATGAAAGGGTTTTATACACTTAGGGTTTTGAAGTTACTTTACTTCTTGAAATGTTCTCAGGCTTTTTGCTAGGTTATAGTAACAAATATTAGCTACATCTGCATTTTAAAACGTACCAATTAAACTATTGTGCTACAAATGAATTTTTCTGAATAGAATGATATAAAATACATTGCATCTAATTTTCATATGAGCTGTTAGAAGTATCCAAACTTGTTAATATTAACAAATGGCTAGTTTCTTTTTTTGAAACAAAATAAAACATAACAGGAAAAATCAAGAATATCAATTACGTTTAATGCTATCATAAAAATATAAGCTTTGTTTTGAGCTATAATATGTTTACAGAAGAAAACCAATACCATGACTGGTTTGTAGAACAAACAGCTCTTATTTATAATTTATTGCCATAATTAATCCTTTTTGTTATATACGCATAAAATAATGAATTGTTCTTTCAACAGCGTGGAAAGAGTGATTATGTAAAATTATTCCAGAAAATTTCAAAGCATAGCTCAGTGTCCTGAGTTTGGAATGGTACATGATTCTAAGTTAATAAATTGCATTCATTTTACATTTGTGTCTGTGGTTATAAGGGACGAGAAGGACTCTCAAATTTTTTCCTTCTTTCTCTTTTCTTTCAGACAAGTCTAGTCATTTCAAAATTGTCAGACTGTCACCAAGCATGTATCTAAAACCTTTACGAGTCAGTAATAAATGTTTATGCGTTATCAGCAGTCTAATCTCAAATGTCGGTGCCTGGTTTTCCCCAGAGTTTTAGCTGAAAGAAATACCAAAAAGCAAGCAAACAAACAAAAACCTTAGACACTTTAGATGGTATCACCAGTCTCGGCGGTGTCTCTTCAGGTCAACATCCGTATCACTACATTCCCATTTCCTTTGAAATGTGTTCTGAATGGTTCTGAGTACACTTTCCCTTTGGGAAATATAAAGTGCATTCACACCGGGAAAGGGGGAAGAAGTCTAGTGAAATGTTCAGGGTTTTGAATCTGTTCCAAGACTGTAGCAACTCATTTTTTATCATTTTTTGGATGCCCTTTATTGCCCTCAAGTCCATTTTAAAACTATACTTTATCTTGGTAATACCCTGTGGGCAGCTCTTAGAGGAATTAGGGTAATGTGCAATAATACAATTGAGAGAATTGTCCTCTCAGCCCATCATATTCTCTCTCATCTAATTCAATTTTTTTTCAATTAGATGTCAGAGTGGAAAATTCTAGAATTCAAATTAGTTTGGCTGAAGCTGCAATTTTATTGGTTACAAATTGCCTTGAAACGGCAAATAATAATATAATGGAAAGATTTTTTGTGTCAATTTACTGCCACAATTTCACATAGCATTTTGGGGTCCCAGGAATCTTGACACTAGTTTTTGGAATCATTAGCCTGAATCTTTTAACCCCTTTGCTCCTGGGTTGGTGTTATTCTGGCTTTAGAGGTGGTAGTAAGTGGAGGCTAAAATCTATTATTTAATATTTTTAATTATGATATTCCTCCCATAGAATGATGTGAAATGAAGAAATAGGCAAATAACATATAAAGAAAAAGCTAAAAAAAGGTATGTAATAAAATAGCCACAATTTTTCACTAGAGCAAGGGAATGATTTTTCCCTATCTTCTATTATTCTGTGCTTTCTAAATTTTCTATAAAAAGAAGCAATATTATAACAGTAAAAAAATTATGTAAAAATCATACTGTGTTACATAAGGGAACATCTTTACTCTTTAAAGATACACACTTATATATACATAATCTCTGCATATTCCTCTGAGTAGTGTTTAGAAAACAAGAATAGGAATTTAAAACTGGTGAGCCATTTTAGGTTAAAGTAGATGAGAAGATGACAGCTAAATTCAATGTATGGTCCTTTATTAAATCCTTGATTTAAAAATGTTAGAAAGGACGTCAACTGGGAAAATTTGGGAAATTGGAATATGGCTGAATATCAGAAGGTAGAATTGTTTCAGTGTTAAATTTCTTGAATGGGATTAATTGAGTTATGGTTATGTAGGAAAGTATCTTTGTTCTTAGGTGATAAAGACTGAAGTATTTTGAGGGGAAGTGTCAAGATATCAACTGACTCTTAAAAAGGGCATGACACGGGCACCTGGGCGGCTCAGTAGGCTGAGCATCTGACTTTGGCTCAGGTCACGATCTCACAGTTTGTGAGTTCGAGCCCCGCATCTGCCTCTGTGCTGACAGCTCGGAGCCTGGAGCCTGCTTTGGATTCTGTGTCTCCCTCTCTCTCTGCCCCTCCCCCACTCATGCTCTGTCTCTTTCTGTCTCAAAAAAAAAATAAAAATAAACATTTAAAAAAAAAGAGCATGACAATTAGGAGAGAGAGAGAAGGAAATCCAATGTGGCAAAATGTTAATAATTGATGAATCTGGGTGAGGGACATAGGGATGTTCATTGTTTTATATTTTACAACTTTCCTATAGGTTGAGAACTTCTCAAAATAGCAAGTTGGCAGGTGGGGGCGGGGGGGGGTGAAGATGTGTTTTTAATTTTAAATATCTTTGTTACCAAGAAAAAATAATAGCTTGTTTTGCTTAAATTTGTAAGATTGCCTTTCTGTTTGAATCAAGATGGATTAATCCATTAATCTATATTAATCCAGGTGGAGGTAGTTCATTACCTCTACGTATTAGCCTTATTACTTTCAATTTCTTCCCCTGACAGAACAGTCAAATAGCGCTATATTAGTTCAAATCACTGGGTTTGAATATTTAGAAAGGGTTGCTCTTTGAGCACTTTCAATTAAACAGAATAGTTTTGAGAGTGCAAGATCTGAGTTTTGCTAATGGACAGGTAATTTAGGATGCTTTAGATTC
Organism: Lynx rufus; assembly: GCF_022079265.1. Classification (NCBI taxonomy): domain Eukaryota; kingdom Metazoa; phylum Chordata; class Mammalia; order Carnivora; family Felidae; genus Lynx; species Lynx rufus. The sequence continues at coordinate 19,023,685 of NW_025814889.1, read as the reverse complement.
AAATTACATGCCCCCTACAATGTAGTTTAAATGTATATCTTCTGAAGCAGTGTTTCACTTTTTACGTGCCTAGAGGAAGATCAAGAAAAGAGAAATGAAAATGGGGGAATACTGTTTTAAAACCCTCCATTTAAAGTAATGTGCTTGTGTGGAACTTGAGAAACTTCACAGAAGACCATGGGGGAAGGGAAAGGGAAAAAATCGTTTCAAACAGAGAGGGAGGCAAACCCATAAAAGGCTCTTAAATACAGAGAACAAACTGAAGGTTGGTGGGGGGGGGCGGGAGAGAGGGGAAAATGGGTGATGGGCATTGAGGAGGGCACCTGTTGGGATGAGCACTGGGTGTCGTATGTAAGTGATGAATCACAGGAATCTACCCCCAAAACCAAGAGCACACTGTATACGCTGTATGTTAAGTAACTTGACAACAAATCATATTTTTTTTTTAATTTTTTTTTCAACGTTTATTTATTTTTGGGACAGAGAGAGACAGAGCATGAACGGGGGAGGGGCAGAGAGAGAGGGAGACACAGAATCGGAAACAGGCTCCAGGCTCTGAGCCATCAGCCCAGAGCCCGACGCGGGGCTCGAACTCACGGACCGCGAGATCGTGACCTGGCTGAAGTCGGACGCTTAACCGACTGCGCCACCCAGGCGCCCCAGACAACAAATCATATTTTAAAAAAAATTATGTGCTTGTTTCTTCGTTCAGCTCGAATTTTGGATTCTGATGCAGGGTCCCAGAAATCCCTGAGCTATGCATTACAGCTCCAAGAGTTGGCACACAGCATTTCCAAAGCTCAGTGGGATCCTCTTCCTAGTTATACACTAGTGTGGTTGGGATTTTTCACATTATAAATCACATACCACATGATAAAAGTACTCCATAAAATTGGTAAGCAGGTTTTAAAAAGTGCTGATCGGAAAGAAAGCTTCTGAAACTTTGAAAACCTGTGCAATGCTCAGAACAAGGGAGAGGAAAGCGACTTGTAGCCTTCAGTCCCCAGGCTCCCAGAGGGCGGAGGTGGGGGCTCTGCTGAAAGGAAAGTAGCCGTTGTCTCTCTTTGTTCCTATGAAGTTCTCTGAACTCCCAAGTCACTCAACAACTTCCCTGACCGCGGAAGGGGAATCTGGGTGGCTCACCCAAAGTTCTCTTGCTTCTGATGTCAACATTTACCATGCCCCTGGGGAGGCTGAAGTGGTGCCATCTTGGTTTTCACCGTGACATCCCTCCTGATGCTCACAGTTGGGGCTCTGGGGGGCTCGGATCAGTGACTACTCACGTTAACGTCCCTCACAGGCTGGCTGTGTGGTCACCATTATGTGGCCCTGTTGTCTTTGTCCTTCCTTGGTTGTTCACAGTGATGGACTTCAGCCCCCATGCCCAGTGTTACAAACAGTTTAGTGCATTTCTCAACATGGTGGCCTTACCTCACTAGGCTTTTTTTTTTTTTTTAATGTTGCTATAGCTTTTATTATCTTATCATATCTTCAGGTGAATCCATGCCAGATATTATGGTGAGGGCCATAGACATCTGAGTGGGGAGGGGGCGCTCAACACGATCTCTCAAAGCGCTTCTTCCCTGCCAAGGCTGAATCTGCAGCCTAGAATCTAGGCTCAAATATTTAACTCCCTCTTTCCTCAGAATGAGTCATTTTCCCACCCCTACTTACAAAAATTTTATTCTTGGGGCTCAGTAATTATTTCCTTTATTCTCTTATTTTTCTAAAGAGACTTATCAGGAACTCCATGAGCAAAGAGCTCCAGGAAGTCTAATAGTTGCATTTATGAAATGGATAACCTTTTCAGAACTCTCAAGAGAAGCCTAGTAAAATTGCTACGATAATTGTTCTTTTGAAAGGACAGAACTCTCAGGTATATATAAAATAATGGACTTAACAAGGTGAATGTTTTTAAGAGATAAGAAAATGTCTTTGTTGGGAATGCTGTCTGCAATGAACCAGAAGTTGAACTTGGTTGCTCAGTTTCTTTTTTGTGACTTTAGGAAAATACATAAATGTTTATATTTCCGTGATTTTTTCTTTCTTTTGTCCACCAGTTTGGGGGTTGATATTATGATGATAGTGAAGATTCTGTCATATAGAAGCACGGTTTTCCCTAAGAGGAAAGAATTGGCTATCAGAATGAGAATTACCTTGGAACTGGAATTTTAAAAAAATTTTTAATGTTTATTTATTTTTGACAGAGAGAGAGAGACAGAGCATGAGCGGGGAAGGGGCAGAGAGAGAGGGAGACACAGAATCTGAAGCAGACTCCAGGCTCTGAGCTGTCAGCTCAGAGCCCAATGTGGGACTCCAACTCACGAACTGTGAGATCATGACCTGAGCTGAAGTCAGATGTTCAACTGACCGAGCCACTCAGGCGCCCCTTGGAATTGGACTTTGAAAAACGTTGATAACCATTAAAATATAATAACATGAAACTTCAGTGGCAATGTGGCCAGTCTGTTTAATCATGACTGGAAAATTAAGATTTTTATTTCACTGTTTTCTCTTTTCTAATCAGAAAAATCTGTTCTAAAATTTTACTAAAATCTTCAGTTGGAGATCCCCAAACATGCAAAATTGGCTCTGTGTTGTGAATTTAAATCTCCTGGCTCCAAAGCCTATATTTTCCACCCCCTTATTTTTGTTTCTTTTAGCAGACAAGGAAAATTCCCACTCCACCCCCCACCCCGAATGTCTCACATTTTAAATGTACTATGTCCATGAATACAAACAGAATAAAAGAAGGCTAAATGAAGTCGCTTTTGTGTTCATGTCCTTTTCCCATCTTTCCTTTGGACTGTTTTTCTTTTTCTTGATATATAAGCATACATGTATTCTAGATCTGTGCTGTCCACTCTAGTAGTCGAGTGGCACTTGAAATGTGGCCCGGCCAAATTGGGATGCTTTTAAAATGTAAAATAAAGACTGAATTTTAAAAACAGTATGAAAACAATGTAGACTACTTCATTACTAATTTTTATATGGATTTCCTATTGAACTTATGATATTTTTGTTACATTGAGGTAAGTGAAATACAACATTACTGTTATTTTTATGGGTTTCTTTTGATCTTTTTGAATGTGACTTTTAGAAAATTTAAACTTTCATATGTGGTTTGTGTTATATTTCTATTAGACACTACTGTTCTGGCATTATACCAATCTTTGGAAGCAAATCTGTGTGTGTACACGTGTGTGTGTACACGTGTGTGTGTGTGTGTGTGGTTGGTCTGTCACTTTTCTATGGTGTGTTTTTTTTTTCTTTTCCAACGTTTATTTATTTTTGACAGAGAGAGACAGAGCATGAACGGGGGAGGGGCAGAGAGAGAGGGAGACACAGAATCGGAAACAGGCTCCAGGCTCTGAGCCGTCAGCCCAGAGCCTGACGCGGGGCTCGAACTCACGGACCGCGAGATCGTGACCTGGCTGAAGTCGGACGCTTAACCGACTGCGCCACCCAGGCGCCCCTCTATGGTGTGTTTCGATGAAAAGAGATGACTGAGGCTACAGAGACTGTAGTGATCCAAGGAGGGAAATGAATGAATTCCAGGAAAATCTTTGGAATCAGATGGATTCGGATGTGGTGAGCAACACATAGAATTTTCAGGGATGACTTCCCTGGTTTCTCCCCGGATCGTGGTGCCACTTACTGTAATGGGGAGACAAAGGAAAGAATAGGTTTAAAGGGAAAAACCAAGTGTTTGATTTTTGACCTGGTAAGTTGGATGCATTCAAGTGGCGTTATAAATTGGGTAAATGAATCCGGAGTGCTCATAGTCTCGATTCCGTGTGAGCGAGGGAATGCGGCTTGTCTCTATTAGCTCTTGAGGTATAAATAACGACCATAAAAATCTCCACTGGAGATAACCACACGTATTTATTTCCCTTGCATTTGCGAAACGGTTGCGGTTCAGCTGAATTGGGCTGGGCGGGGCTTCTCAGACTGCGCTCTGGTAGATTTCACGTGCTTATTGTAAGCTTCAGTCTGAAGACACAGCAACGAGAGATGACCCTCTTTGTCTAGTCGTCACGAATGCTCACGAAGTAACTACATGCTTGTGTCAAAACATGCATTGCCTCATTAACCTCACGTGGAATTGGCACATAGTTGCCATTCCGAGCAACTCAATGGCCAAATCCAGTGGCAGTGGAACTGGGCACTAAACTCTGCTCGCTTGAGTATTGATATTAAAAAGTGAAGTGGAGGCTCAGTGGTTAAGTGTCTGACTTCGGCTCAGGTCATGATCTCACAGTTGGTGAGTTCGAGCCGCGCGTCAGGCTCTGTGCTGACAGCTCCGAGCCTGGAGCCTGCTTCAGATTCTGGGTCTCCTTCTTTCTCTGTCCCCCGCCCCCCTGCTCATGCTCTCTCTCTCTCTCTCTCTCAAAAATAAATAAATGTTAAAAAAAAAAGTGAAATGGCAAAGGTTGTAGATACATACGACATCAAGGGATAAGGTGGGGGTGAATAAAGAATTGTGAACAATGATTTAATTTACCACAAGCCTTATCATTGTAATATAAAAACATAAAGGCTCTAAAATGCCTTGTTTAAAAAAGATTATCAACAGTTAGCAGATATTCCAAATAACTATTGTCATCTGACAGCATATAAAGGTAAGTCTAGATGCGAAGAAGCAGAAGAACGAGATTGAGAATATATTAATAATCAATAGAGAGAGTGCTAACAAAATGATTGATGCTTCTGGGTCTGTGTTTTTCTTACCTCTGTATAATTACCCTGATGGAAGGAACAAAGCAGAACGAGTCTCTGGAATGCTACTCGACAGACTAGAGCAGCTACAGTTTTGCCATCAGGAGGGGATCTTGGTTTGGGTTTCTATTGTGTTACATATTAGCTTTTCTGACATTTTTATAAAGTTCCGGAACTTTCCTGAGTGCTGTATTTCTCATTTGTGAAGTAGAGATAGGAATACCTGGTTTACAGTGTTGTTGTGCAGACTGAAATGAAACAATGTATGTAAATCACCTAAACATGTGCTAATAATGTCTTTCCTTCCTTCATTCCTCCCTCTGGATCCTATAAAACCTCTTTTCCAGGAAGACAGCCATTATATTTATTTACTTACATCTTTCTCCTCACCCCTCCCAAACTATAACCTCCTTGAGGATAAATACCTCACATTTGTAATTGTAATATCGAGCAGAATACTTGGCACATAGTAGGCATTTAGCAAAATTCTCTTTAACAAATGGAATGAATTATTCACTTTCATGTTGCAGGGACTTGAAGACAAAAGGGGGCATATTTTGAATTTGCTGAACTTCTCTTCAACTGCATTATGAATTATTTTGCTATGTAATAAAATACCTCATAAAGTACCTGGTACATATTATAAGCTTTGTAATTCTTTGCTTTCTTTCTTTTTTATCTGCAGAATTTTAGAAAGAGCAAGAATATGTGACCATGAGCTACAGGGCCATCAGACACAATAATACTATGACATGTTTACTAATTAAGTTTAATAATTTAATTATTTTGCTTTAAAGATATTTTAAACAACCTGAAACTTCCCTTTTGTAAAGCTAATTCTCTAGAAAAATCCAGTTAGTGAGTGCTTCAGAAGTTGGAATGGCCAGAGAAGTTTTATTGCTCTAGTGAATTCTCAGAAAGGTAACTGAAAAATGACTATACCAGATAGTTACATATGACCTGTTCCAAAAATTTTTTTCTACAGTGAATTTATTCTGAGAAATATTTCTCATTTTTAACCGAAATTGTCACACTAAGTAAACTCATCAATTTATTGATCATTAGATGGCACAGGCACGATGCCTGTTGGGATGCTATACATTTCTCTTAACGATAAAGACAAATTCCTTTTTTTTAAGGCAAATTCTTACAATAAAGAAAAAGTATGGGCTTCATCAAAATTGAGGACTTCAGTGCTGCAAACTATACCGTTAGGAATGTGAAAAGGCAACCAACAGAAAGGGAGGAAATATTGGCAATTAATATATCTAATAAGGAAATTGTATCTTAAATGTATAAAAAGTCATAAACTCAATAATTAAAAAGACAAATAACCCAAGTAAAATGGGCAAAGGATCCGAAGAGACCTTGCTCCCAGAAGATGTAAAAATGGCTAATAAACACATGGAAAGATACTCAACATCATTAGTCATTAAAACATGCAAATCAAAGCCATGATATGCTAGCAAAACAGATAGACAATAACAAGTATGGCCAAAAATGTGGACAAATTGAAACTCTCAGATATTGTTGGTGGCCACATAGGACGGTGCAGGATCTTTAGAAACCGAGTTTAGCAGCTCTTCAAAGTGTCAAACACAGAGTTACCACGTGACTCAACAATTCCACTTTTAGGTATATACCCAAGAGAAATGAAAACATACGACCACACAAAAAGCTGTAAATACATGTAACAGTATTATTCATAATAACCCAAATTGGGAAGAACCCAAATGTCCATCAACTGATGAACAGATAAAAAAAATATGGTACATGCATACTATGGAATATTATTCAGCAGTTAAAAGGAATAAAGGATTGGGGCACCTGGGTGGCTCAGTCGGTTAAGTGTCCGACTTCAGCTCAGGTCACCATCTCGCAGTCAGTGAGTTTGAGCCCCGTGTCGGGCTCTGGGCTGATGGCTCAGAGCCTGGAGCCTGCTTCCGATTCTGTGTCTCCCTCTCTCTCTGCCCCTCCCCCGTTCATGCTGTGTCTCTCTCTGTCTCAAAAATAAATAAACATTAAAAAAAAAGGAATAAAAGATTGATGCATACTTTGACGTGGATGGACCTTGAAGATATGTTAAATGAAAGGAGCCAGTTGCAAAACAACACATGTATGAATCCATTTGTATGAAATGTCCAGAATAGACAACGTCTATAGAGGCAGAAAACAGATTCGTGGTTTTCTAGAGGAAGAAGACCGAGGAGTGACTGCTGCTATATACAGAGGGGTTTTTCGTGGGTGATGAAAATGTGCTAAATTTGTGGCAATGGCTGTTCAACTCTAAATATACTACCAAACACTGAACTGTATACTTCAAATGCGTCAGTTGTACGATATGTGAATCGCCTCTCAATAAAGTTGAGAAACTAAGTACAGTGAAAACACATGTAGTGTGGGGTTGAGAAAACCTCAGGTAATTATCTACAGAAAAGGTCAGGTTGGTCTTAAACTTGTATTCCATTAGTAACATAGCAATATTGCTTCCGCGTGCATTGCTGAGTTCCTATCACGTACCCAGCTCTGCTCTAGTTTTGGGTAGACAGTGGTGAATAAGAGAGAGGAGGTGTATGTGTTTACCCAACTTGCATTCTTATGGTAGCAGGAGTAACAGACGACAAAAATGTCAACACTAATAATAATTTCAGATAGTTCTAAATGATGTGAAAGAAAGGGAACAGGACAGTTGAACACAGTGTGACTGGGGGCTGGAGCCGGGCGGAAGGGGGCTGGCCTCTCTGGCACCTGAGCTGAGACACAGGGGCTAAATCATGGGAAGAATGGGGAAGGGGCCCTCCAGACCGAGGAAGTATTGTGAAGGATGTGTGGTGAGGAACATTCCAGCAGCGTGTCTGCAGCAGTGAGCGAGAGGAAGAGACAGGACGGGAGCTGGGGTTGCATGAGACATCGTAGGAAGTTTGGATTTTATTTTCAAGGCAATGGGAAAACATTGAGGAATGTGAAAGAGAGGAGTAGGATGAGAAACCTGTTAAGTTTTTTTCTAAGTTTATTTATTTTGAGAGAGGGGGAGAGGCAGAGAGAGAGAATCCCAAGCAGACTCCATACTATCAGCACAGAACCCAATGTGGGGCTCAACCTCCAAAACTGTGAGCTTATGACCTGAACCTAAACCAAGAGTCAGACGCTTAACTGCCCGAGCTACTCAGGCGCGCCAGAAACCTGTTAAGTTTTGTTGGCCAATCTGTACCCAGGGGCCTCTTCTACCTCTGGGTCTGATTTAAATATGAAATTCTGAACTTTGATACTGAGTCTGATACTATAATGGATTCAAACTTTGGAAGGAGACAGAGAGCATAGTTTGCACGTTAGAAAAACGTACTTGTGAACACAGGACAAAGTATAATGACTGAAAGACATGACAACAATATTGTGAAGGTTCTTGCCTTAATCCAGTGGGGACACTGCCCAAAGGGAGCCATGCCAAGGGTAACCCTAGGGTGAAAGACAGAGTGGACAGAGTGGTCCCAACATCCTACCCACCCCAGGGGAGTCCTGGCCCAGCCATCCTGCCCACTGAATGCAGCCCCATGAGTGAGACCAGACAAGACCTACAGAAGAACAACCCAATCAACCTACAGAATCATGAAAAATAATGAATTGCTGCTGTTTTAAGCCAGTAAGTTTAGACTTATTTTTTTTAATGTAGTAATAGATAACTGACACACTATCTTTCTAATGGCTTCAATCTCTTTCTCCCTTACCCCTATCTCTGTGTTTTTAGTAATTTGTCCTAATCTCCAGCCTCTTGGGTCTTCCTTTTACTCCTAGAACTTATGGTCCATTAGTTCATAAATTCATCAATGAATTTACTGTTGATTTTGCTCAAAGTGACTTTTTCTAACATGTTCCTCCTATACCCACTCCTTCTTACCATTGATGGTCTCACCCAATCATCACCTCCCCAAAGAAGACTTTCTTAAGAACTCTGTCATAAAGCCTCCTGCCTATACCCAATTCACTTTCTGCGGCAGTATCTGGTTTGATTTGCTTCCTAACAACACTACCTATAGTAACATATTTTTTTTTTGTTTTCATTTTGCCCATATCCCTCCAGAGAAACATAAGACTTATGAGAACAAAGACTTTGTGAGGTACAACATTGTATTATCAGTACTCTTATTATTAACTTTTACTTATTAAATAAATGAATGGTGGGTGCACAAATGGATAAATAGAGAATATTTCTTATAATTTTTATGTCCAAGAAATTCTGAATTAAATAGGTGCTCAGTGATCCCCTATATACTAGCTATTACGCTTGCCATTTTAGAGGTGATGGACCTGAAGTGCAGTGAGATTAAATATTGTCTATGATAGAAATTGGAAGAGTAAAATGTAAAGCCAGATCTTTCATACATCAAAGACCATTTGATACATTAAGGTGCTCTTATATTTAAAGTAGAATGTCAAAAGATGCAGACAGCGGTGGCCATTCCTAGATTTTAGTACTTGGATTGTGAAGAATGCATTTTGTTCAAAGGGTCCCTACTTCTCTCAAAATTTTCACTCCAGGGGCACCTGGGTGGCTCAGTTGGTTAAGCGTCCAGCTTTGGCTCAGGTCATGATCTCAGGGTTGGTGGGTTTGAGCCCCATGTCAGGCTCTGTGCTGACGACTCAGAGCCTGAAGCCTACTTTGGATTCTGTGTCTTCCTCTCTCTCTTCCCCCCTCCTCAAAAATAAATAAACATTAAGATTTTTTTTCACTCCATGTCATTAAGTATCAGTTATTTTCTGGAATCTTGGTAGAGGTTGGTACCTATGAACTGATGTGTATTGATGTATGAGATACCACAAACTGGGACACAGACAGATCAGAGTGATATCAAAGGGGATTCTAAAATTTATAGGGAAAAAACAAGGACCTAGGTTAGTTGACACAATTTGGTAAAACAAAAAACAGAGTGTAAGACTTTCACAACCTGTTTAAAAACTCACCATAAAGCTAACGTATCAAGATAGTGTGATATTGATGTAAGGTCAGAAATACAGATCAGTGGAACTAACTGGAGAGTACAGAAATAAATCTATACAGGTATGGCCAATTGATTTTTAATGAAGATGCCAAAGTAATTCAATGATGAAAGGATAGTGATTTCAACAAATGGTGCTGTCATGACTAGTTTTCCATATGTAAAAAGATGAATCTAGAATTGCCTAGGTGGCTCAGTCAGTTAAGCATCTTACTCTTGATCTCAGCTCAGGTCTTGATCTCAGGGTCTTGAGTTCAGGGTCATGAGTTCAGCACACTGGGCTCCGTGCTGGATGTGGAAGCTACTTAAAAAAACAAAAACAAAAACAGAAACAAAAGAGGAATCTAGACCATACACACAACCCCAAGTGGATCATAAATTGCAATGAAAAAGATGTCTATTACACGTCTGGAAGAAAACGTAACAGAAGATATCTGTGACCTCGAATTGGCAAAAATTTCATAGATCTGACACCAAAGTATGATACATCAAAGAAAAAACAATGGTAGCTAGGAATGGAGGTTTATTTAAAAAATCTGTTTCAATAGGCACCCACAGACCAGAAGAAAAATATTTGTAATTACATTCAAAATGTGTAAATTATTCTTACATTCAATAATAAAAAGACCCACTTGCCAATAAGAAAGTCAAAGATTAAAAATAAGTCCATGAAAGATTTCTAACATCACTAGTCCTTAGGGAAATGAAATGCCATTACACATCCTTACTATAGCTAAAATAAAATCTGCTGACTATATCGAGTGTTGACAGTGATGTGGAAAGATTATGACTCTCCTACATAGTTGCTAGGGAATGTAAAAAATGCTACGATCATTTTGGAAAACAGTCTGGCCATATTTTTTAAGTTAAATGAGCACTTACTATATGACTTAGCAATATTCTTAAATGTCTACCTGTGTTAGATTATTAGTGCTGCTGTAACAAACTACCACAGACTCTGTGGCTTAAAATAATAGAAATTTATTCTCTTACAATTTTGAAATCCAGAAGTCCAAAATCTAGGTGTTGGTAGGGGAATGCTCCCGCTAAGGGGTCTGGGAAAAGTTTCTTCCTTGCTTCTTCCAGCTACTGATGCCTCCTTCTATCTCTGGCTCTGTCTTCGCATGGCCTTCTCCTTGTTTTCTGTCTTCTCTTCCTTGTCTTAGAAGGAGAGTTATGAGTTTAAGGCCTACCTTGCTAATCCAAGAGGATCTTACCTCAAGCTCCTTAAGTTAATTATATCTGCAAACGACCTTTTCCCCAATAAGATCATATTCACAGGTTCTGAGTAGACATATCTTTTGGGGGGGGGGTTACCATTCAACCCACTATACTACACAACGGAAATGAAAACATATATCTCCATAAGACTTATATGCACCATTATTTATAATATTCCCAAATGGATAAAACATATGGAGTAAAACCTTGGATTGCAAGTAACTTGTTTTGCAAGTGTAAGAGAAGCAAACATTTCTAAAATTTTTTTTAATGTTTATTTATTTTTGACAGAGAGAGAGAGAGACAGAGCATGAGCGGGGGAGGGGCAGAGAGAGAGGGAGACACAGAATCGGAAGCAGGCTCCAGGCTCTGAGCTGTCAGCACAGAGCCCAACGCGGGGCTCGAAGCCACAGACATGCGAGATCATGACCTGGGCCAAAGTCGTACGCTCAACCGACTGAGCCACCCAGGTGCCCCAGAGAAGCAAACATTTCTAATAAATTTTAACTTGATAAACAAGCAATGCCTTGGAATATGAGTAGTATGTGACGTTGAGCATCACATGATCACAACTAAGCAAATGCTTTTTCTCTCTCTCCCTTGCTACGGGGTTGTGGGTGATCATCTCCCATGCTACGATGCTTGGTCTCAGGCCGCGGTGTTTGGCAGAAATCAGTGACTTTTCAGAACATTGGAAGGTGCCCACAACTGGCACGAGTGTGTTTTTTGTCCCTTCAAACACCTATGGACCGTCCTTTGCTTTTCCATACAAGAGGAAGCTTAGGAATGATTTGCTTGATTCTAGGTCATTGGAGAGGTTCCTTGTTAAAGTTGCACAAAAAGAAAAAAATTGAGCCAATAGATAGCTGTGATTCCATTAGCGATAGTGAAAGTTGTCCTATGTCTCCCTCACACCAGCCACGAAGGTTTTCAAAGGTAGGTGCAGGTTAATTTGTTTATATATATATACATGTATATATATGTGTGTGTATATATATATACATGTATATATATGTGTGTGTATATATATTTATATTTATTTATATGTTATGTGTATATTTATATTTTATATTTATGATTTTGTATTATAATACAGTATTGTAATCATCTTTAAATGAATATTTTTGGGTTGTGGAATGAATCATGAGTTTCCATTATTTCTTATGGGGAAATTCACTAAGATATACAAGTGCTTTGGATTACAAGCATGTTTCTGGAATGAATTATGCCCTCAAAGCAAGGTTTTACTGAATGTTCCTTTGCAGATGAATAAGTAAACAATGGGGTACATGCATAGAGTGAACTCACATTAAGAAAGAATGAACTATGGATACACACAAAGCCATGGATGAAATCTTGAAACATTATATTATGTGGTTCCATATACATGAAATTTCTAGAAAAGCCAAAACTATAGGGACAGAAACATATCCATGGTTTTCCTGGGGCTAGTGGTGAAAGCAGAGATGACTGCAAATGGCACACAGTGCTCATTGGGGTGATGGAAGTGTTGCAAAACTGGATTGTGGTCATAGTCGCACCACTTGTAAATTTACTAAAACTCGTTGAACTATTTACTGATAATGGGTTAATTTTATGACTTGTCATTATAAAGTTGTTAAAATAAACTGACAAGAGGTTGTGAGCTAACACACCAGTACCCATTCTCTTTCATAGCCGTGGCTCCTGGTCCTGGGATAACATAAAACAAGACAGATACTTGACTGAGTCTTGGGACAGTTGATTGCACACATACGTATGTCACCCCAGGGCAATTGCTAATGTGCACTCTCGTATGTGGGACCATAATTTTACCACCCACTATTCAATCCTATCAGTGTTTGGTTCTACTTGCTTCCTGTCTTCGATCCTTATGTTTATACTCACAACCATTGCACAAATAATATATACTTATATAATTTTTCTTAACATACAACATACTACAGCCAAATAAAGCCCTTCTTGACTGTAAATCTGGTCCTGCTTTCTTCTCCTGTTCCTTGAAATCACGAGTCTAGTGTGTTAAACTTTATATATAAATGTAAGTATATTTATATATGAATATTTATTTATATTATTTTATTATATTAAATATAATAAATATACAAATTATATAAAATACAAATACACATTAATATAAATATATATTCATTAAGTGTTAAATAATCTATACATAACTAGTTGATTAATAATTAATATATTGTATATAATATGAATATATTTATGTAAATATAAAGTATACCTTTCATGTTTTTTAATTTTTTTTTTTTTGAGAGACAGAGAGAGACAAAGCATGAGTAGCAGAGGGGCAGAGAAAGAGGGAGACACAGAATCTGAAACAGGCTCCAGGCTCCAAGCTGTCAGCACAGAGGCAGATGCGGGGCTGGAACTCACAAACCGTGAGATCGTGACCTGAGCCGAAGTCAGATGCTCAACCGACTGAGCCGCCTAGGCGCCCCTACCCTTCGTGTTTTTACATTCACATTTAGTAAACTACAAACTCTTTTGTGTACGTTTGTGTTTTTAACAAATGGTATCGTAGTTAACTATCCTTTTTTGCAACTTGCTATTTTTTCCCACAAAAGCTCAAGGTTTGGTGCTCTATTCAGGATAGTGCATAATTATTTCAAAGTGCAATATATACAGTTGACCACTTTTAAACTGCTGTCTGCTATTCCATCATATGAAAACGTTATGTTTTCTTTATTCATCCTCATTACAACCAACACGTAGGTGGTCCTAATATTTTGCTGCTGCAAACAAGGCTGCAGTGGGCAAGATCTCGCACGTGGCACCGATGTTGTCCAGGAAGCATGCAGACATGAAATTACTGGATGACCGCATATGTCTACTTTCAGTTTTTCTCCATCTGGGCACATTGTTCTCTACAGTACCTGTTAGGTTGGCAGACTAACCTGATTAGATCCAAAGACAAGAGTCCATCCCTTCCTGATCTGAGGTTCACTCTTGTTTCCAACCTGTGGTTCACTCTTCTTTATGCAGTAAATCAGAAATCTCAATTCTTGGGGTATGTGGGTGGCTCAGTCTGCTTAGTGCCCAACTCTTAATTTTGGTTCAGGTCATGATCTCACGGTCCTGCAATCAAGCCCTGCATCGGGCTCCCTGCTGAGCGTGAAGTCTGCTTAAGATTCTCTCTGCCCCCACCCCAAAAGAAAAAAGAAATCTCGACTCTTGACGACTTGTGGGTCTGCTACCATTGCATCCAGCTAGTGGAATGGGAACTGAGAGTGCTGGAGGCACACCTGTTTCTGAAAGGTTTTGTCTTCGAAGTAGTACTTTCTGACTTCAGCTGTGAGAACAGTTCTGAGGGCCACCCTCAGCTGCTAGAAAGGCTGGAAATGCAGTCAATGGCTCATTGGCCAACGACTTCCTCGCTAAACCAGTGTACTCTGGGGGAGAGCAAGGAGTTTGGTCAACAGCTAGCCACATCTCTCACGGTTTTGTGCCAACTCTTAATCCCATCAACGTCCTCACTAACACCGGGCATTGGCAAAATATGTTTGCCAATTCTATAGCGAATCAGTGCATCTCATTGGTGTTTTCCTTGGTATTTCACTGATTTTTACTGAGTCAGGGAAGAAACTTATTTTTCCTCAAATACTGGAAGACAAAGAGCGCAGATGAAGATGATATTAAGAACTGAATGTTGGAGTCCCCCTGAAATTCTTATGTCAAAATCTAATCTCCATTGTGATAGTATTTTGAGGTGGGGCCTTTGGGAGGTGACTAGGATGTGAGTGTGGAGCCCTCGTGATGAGATTGTTGCCCTTATGAAAGAGGTTAGAGAGCTAGCTAGCAATCTTCTTGTCACGTGCCGTGAGCGGATAAAGATGTCCACACCAAATGGCATTGATTATTTAGTGAAACTATGGCAGAATGTCTGTGTCTTATGGACGCCAGCACATGGTGCCATTTTATTTTTTCTCTGTCATGGTAGAAAGAAAGCTCCTCAGGTATGTGAAATCCTAGAAGTAAAATGGCTGCCATCACGTACCCTGGAGTTTGCTGCTGTGGCTACTGCCTTTTGAAACACAAAGTATTTCTGGTTCCAAAGATGGAGGGCAAATTCGAAACTACCATTGTACTTGAGAGTCGATATGTATCATCCACAGTTTCACTTGAAAAATAAATCCATCTGAACACACAAAAAAGACTTCGTCATAAATAGTAATCAAGCAACACTCGGGCCTCTAAAAGAGACTTTAGGGGCGCCTGGGTGGTTTAGTCAGTTAAGCGTCTGACTTCAGCTCAGGTCATGATCTCACAGTTGATAGGTTCAAACCCCGTGTTGGGCTCCGTGCTGACAGCTCGGAGCCTGGAACCTGCTTCAGATACTGTGTCTACCTCTCTCTCTGCCCCTCTTCACTCGTGCTGTCTCTCAAAAAATAAAGAAAAATGTTTTAAAAAAATTAAAAAGAAATAAAAGAGACTTTAATTGCCAAAAACTAATTCTACCCTAAATCATAACAACAAATGCCCAACAAGGCTTCCAAAAACAAAACAGTAACTACAGCACTTCTTGGCATTCAGAGTCAACCCAATTTGCCTCTGTGGTGTTGTACTCACTCAAGGGGGCATATTTGACTGCTTAAATACTATGCCACTTGCCAATATCTATATATAGCTATTTATTATTGAGTCTTCAGATCACTATCCACACTTCTACCTCATTTCCCCTTTTTTATTTCCCAGTGTGCCATGTAGCAGAAAAATAAACATTTCTTCAAATTTCTCGAAGATGTTAGGAATCATTACAACCTGGAATTGGGATTCTGTTGTTTCACTTTTGCAGCACACTGCACATCAAATATTAATTCATGATAATGATCCTCTGAGAAACTTTAATTAAATTAGATTGGCCCGTCTCCTAGATTGCTAATTACTATAATATCAACTATAGTCGAATATGAACACGGCATATGCCAACATAGACAAATGAATTTTTGGAATACAGAGCATAACCATGTAATTTTGAGTTCCTGATGGCTATGAGAGCAACATGAGATCGAATCCCTCTGAACTTTTATCTCGGGTTTACTGTTCCTGTTTCTGTATTTAAAAATCATAGTTCTATTCCATGACACTTAAGTTCTATTGACAATTTTTACTTCATGCTTAGTTTCTTGCCCTGCTATTCTTTTAAAGGGTAGACTTTCACTCCTACTTTTCATTTCGTGTGTGTGTGTGTGTGTGTTTATGTGATTTTTATTTTAGGAATAGGTTTGCTCTAGCTCTTTTTTTGAAAAAAAAAATACACTTTATGTTTCAGTTTTAGGTTTACAGAAAAAGTGAGTAGATTGCTGGGAGTTCCCATCATACCTCCTCCCTCCTGCCAGGTTGTCTTCCAAAGTGGCTATCCCAGTTTGCATTCCTTCCAGCAATGAACGGGAGTTCCTGTTCTCACCAATATTTGGTTCTGTTAGTGTTTTAAATTTTGACCATTCTAATGGGATCTCAGTGTTGCTTTAATTCACAAATCCCTAATGACATATGATTTTGAGCAACGTTTCGTATGCTTATTTGCCAACTGTAGGTCTTCTTTGGTAGAGCTGTCTCTTTAGATCTTTAGCTGATTTTAAATTAGGTTTTTTGTTTTTCTGTTGTTGACTCTCGGAGCTCTTTGCACATTTTAGCTACAAGGCCTTTATTGGATATGAATTTTGCAAATACTTTCTCCAAGTCTGTGGCTTGTCTTCTCATTCTCTTGACAGTGTCTTTCGTGAGGCAGGAGTGTTCAATCCTAATGAAGTTCTACTTATCAGTTGTTTCTCTTATGGATCTTACTTTTGGTATTATATCTAAACACTCATCACTAAACCCAAGATCACCTGGATTTTCTCATGTGTTTTTTTAGACTTGTATAGTTTTGCATTTTATGTGTATGTCTGTGGTCCATTTTGAGCTAATCTTTATGAAGGGTATAAAGTCTGCCCATAAAGCCTGAAAAGATTCACTCTTTTTGCTGTGGATTTCTAGTAGTTCCAGCACCATTTGTCGAGGAGACTATCTTTTTTCTCCATCGAATTGCCTTTGCTCCTTTGTCAAAGCCCAGTTGACTATATTTGTGTGACTCTATTTCCGGGCAGTCTATCTGTTGCATTGATCTGTTTGTCTATTCTTTTGTCAATACCTCACTGTCTTGATTACTGTAGCTTTATAGTAAGGCTTGACATTAGGTAGTGTCAGCCCTATAATTTTGTTCTCCTCAAGTATTGTGTTGGCTACTCTAAATCTGTTGCCTTCTACAAACTGTAGAATCAGTTTATTGCCATCCCCAAAATAACTTGCTAGAATTTTGATTCGGTTTCTTTTTATTTTCTAGTCCTTGTAATTTAAATCTCCTCTTCCATTCACTCCTGTCATGATAAGTAAGTCCCCAACTTTTTTCTCTTTTGTTACTCCATTGGAACAGAAAATTAGCACACCTACCCTTTTCTAAGATATTTACAGTTCATTTGGGAGAGGCTTGAGCTTTTCAGAGTTCTACAAATGAGTTTGAAAGCTACCCTTACCTTGTTCAAACAGACCATGAGCTCTTTTCAGGCTTACTGTTCACTCTCTATCAATGATTCATTTATTCCAAATAGCTAAGGAATCTGTAAACTTGGCAGGAGTCAAAAGTCGTTGCTTATCAATGCGACAAAATATTGACAAATTTCCCTTATAATGTTATCTCATCAAACCATTTCTGTTGAAAACTCTCACACACAGAGATAGCTCTTTGCCTATTACCTAAGTCCCCACATGGAACATGGTCATAGGCCTCCATAAACATAACTAAAAGCAGAGGTTTGGAGTCCCCACCCCCCCAGGCATAGTTGAAATTACAGGTCACCTTTTCCAGAGTATCCTGTTTGCCTGTATAATCAGGTACAAGTAGAACAGTAATCAGGAAAGTATTTTAAATTGGAAATACAAGGCTTATATCGAGCCTGACGTTAGGGGCACATTCACAACATAGCATGAAGCAGCATTCTCAAGCCTTGTCAGCTGTGTGTGTGATGGTGAAATCAAATACGTCCTTTAAAAATGAAACTCTTATTAAGTCAGTACCTGTACAACCTCTGTGCATGTGTTTGTGTGTGTGTGTGTGTGTGCATGTGCGTGTGCACGCATGCACTCCCATGGGCATGCAGGCACATGTGAGCAGTGTTTCCTCAGCATCTAGCTCCCGAGGGCAGAAAATGTATATTTCCTGTTTGCATACATGAATGAATGAATGAATGAGTGAATGAATGAATGAACAGCTCATGTATGAATGATACAACTGCATGAATGATGAGTTCTATTCACTGTTCTATTTTAACGCTAGTCCTCAGGGTCTTGTTGGGAAAATATTGGTTTTTCTCTTGTTATTCTGTGAATCTCTTGAGGGCAAAGACTGTGTTATTCCAACCTGTATGCCCACAGTCTCTAGTACAGTGCCTGGAACACAGCACTCAATGAATCTTTTAAAAATTAATAAATAAGTGTGGCATCAAAGGGAAATTCATTTATCTCCTACCACTTACAACTAGTTAGCACCTAAAAATTGAAAGCCTCAAGCAGAACAGAAATAAAGAAATGTTTCTAGAGAGTCACATGCCTCTGTGTGTGTATGTGTGAATGTGTGGGTGTGTGTGTGCGCACATATCTTGCTTTACCCACCCTCCGTGTGGATAAAATGTTGGGAAAGCCTTCTCTTATATTTTACGTCTTATGAAACTGAAGCGAGAGAAACAGAGGCAGAGATATTTGGGGTAAAGAGGAAGCCAACGGAGGGAGAAAGGAAACAATGTGAGACAAGAGAATGGAACCAACAAGAAGATACCTTTATTAAGGTATGAATATTGAAATCTTACCTCAGTAAAGTCCTTTTTAGGGGGTTTTGTTTTCAAAACGGACCTGATTCTAAACAAGGGCCAAAGAATCGGAAGCCCAGAGGGGTCAGGAATCATTGCCCAGTTAACCTAAACACACCCAAATCAGGTTAGGCCTGCTTGCCATGGTCAGTGGCTCTGAGGAAGAGAAAGGTGACAGCTGATAATGCCACCTGGTTGAAAAGACAAAACAGTGCTTTCAAGGTGACTATTTAATAGAGTCCTCTGCAAACACTTTCAGTGCTTTGTTTGTTGAATTTCATTATAGAGCTTTGAAAACTCTTTTTAACGTCAGTAAGATCATCATTAGTTAGATAAATCCTTGCCCTGGCAATAGTTATAGCAGTAAGAGTAATCTTAAATTTTCACTAAATGGAATCTTGGCATAACAAAGGAAATCTTTTCCTGCGTTAAACCACCAGCCAAGGCCCAAACAACCAAAAATAAGCTCTGTGAACATTTGGAGAAATACATCTTGAAGTACGGAGCACAACATCACCAATCACCTGCTATCTACTAGGACTATCGTTTCAATTTTTACAGTGAGAGACACCTTTTTAAAGAGTCATTGTGTTAAGGCTATTTCCTTTGTACATCATTGCCAAGTGTAATTAGAAGTAAGCCTCTCCTGGGAGATGTAAGCCACGAGTCACTGTATATATTTATAACCGGGTCAGAATCTCTTTGGGATTAATTCCATCATGCTTATTCCCATCTTTAATCCTTTCTATTATTGCCCAAATTATAATTTTTCTCTTATCATTCCTCTCCCCATTATACTTTCAGCAGTATCATTATGTTGAGATAGCAGTTTCTGTAGCCACAGAAAGCATTTATTTTAACTTCAAAAATCTAGTTTTTAACTAGTTTTTAAGTAGAGAATGTTGGGGTATTTTTCCATTATTTCAAAATTTCTCTGCTACTGAATATTATTTGTCACTATCACTCACTAAATTCATTCACCTAAATTGTTTGGTATGAATAGAACATCATGTGCATGAGCATGAACATCATGCTATTTGCCTTACAAACTAATACGCCAACTCAATAAGATTAAAATAACTGTACCATAAAATTATACAAATTAATGTTTTTCTCTTATAGAAGCACTTTATTCTAAGTACAATCAGATAGTTTAATACCTACAGTTACTACATTTGTTTCCAACCTTGAATAGATTCTGTGAAACCAGTATAACACATATAACACCATAAATATATATATATACACATAAAATAGTTGTGTTATATGTGTCGCACATATAAGTCACACATATAACACAACTATTTTAGCTTTGTCTATCAATTTCTATCTTTCTGTAGTCTATTCATGAAGTATGGAATTTTGGAATTTTAATATAAAAAATCATAGCCGTGGAATTTGGGAATCATATCCCTATCTCATTTGAACATAAGAGAAGATATGAGGTTTCTTTCAATATTTAATCCACTTGAATCTTTGCATGTTATGCCTGGTGATGCTCACCTACATTTCTTTAATTCTCCATGACCTATTTCCTATATATTTCCTGTATATTATTTACTTAAAATTTATTTGATTCGAATTTCAGTGATGGGGCCCTTGGGTGGCTCAGTCGGTTGAGAGTCCAGTCTTGATTTCGGCTCAGCTCATGAACTCACGGTTGTGGGACTGAGCCCCACGGTGGAACTGGGAAATACCATGGGCTCCTCGCAGAGCGTGAAGCCTGTTTAAGATTCTCTCCTTCTGCCCCTCTTCCCTCTCACACTCTCTTTCTTTCTCAAATTAAAAAGAAATTTAATGAATATGTATCTTGTCTTGAGAAAGCTGTAATTTACTTTAGTGTAGCAACTTGCTTCATTTATTAAACTATTTATATTTTCAATTTACTTTGTTATTACATTCTCTTATATATTATGTTCTGTATCATTATCTTTGCTTCTCAAGGGTTTGTCTGGACCCTTTTATGGACTATGGCAATGTCCTTAACTAGCTAGACAGCATTTCACAGACTTTTCCAACTAGAAACTTACCTGTGAATAACTGCGATGCTTCAGATAAATCTTTGCAACAGTAAATATTTCATTTCAAAGTCCGAGCGGCTCAACACTCCACAGAAAAAGTGATGAAACCCTTCAGCTGTAGAAACCCAAGGCAAAATCCCTTGACCTTTTAAAAGTGTAGCCAGTGTCATTCTATTTCATGAGAAGTTTCTGAAAGTAGAAAACAACTTTCACTCTTCATACGGAAGAGTGGTCCTCAGACTACCAGCATCAGCCTATGTTGGGAGTTTGTCAGAAATGCAGATGCTCAAGGCCAAGTCTAGAGCTACTGAGTCAGAATTTACTTTGTACCAACATCCTCAGGTTGTTTACATGCACATTACATTTTGAGAAGCACCGGCCTAATCATGAAAATTCAGGCAAATCAAATGATGGACTTTGTGGAGGGTTAGAAACAGGCAGTTAAAAAATTAACGAAAGCTCAAATTTGTTAGTGACACCAGGCCAGTTTACATACATGTCGGAGAAAATGGGAAAGTTTGATCTTACTTGAGAAACATTCCCCAAGCGAGGGCAATTTAAGACCCACGTGGGTCTGTCCGATGCCAGGACATGCAGATGAAAAAGGAAAGACTGACAAGTCCTGCGGATGTGCTCAATTCTAGACATCTGGTCTACTTCAGGGACATCCTGGTGACTTGATTTTAAAATAATATATTTTCATCAAAAATTTTGACGTCCTATTGATGCAGCCTAAACTAGGTCCATAGCTCCCTTCCAGAATTCTCCAGATGACGCAACATTTACATATCAACTGCTACATGTGCATGGGGTGGGGGGGGGCTGTTTTCCTGAGTCATTGTACATTTCCTGACGCTTTGGCATTTGACCTCTGAGCAGAGAGTGTCCCCGTGCGATCCAGGTGTTAAGCTACTGAATAATGGATGTTGCAGTGGTGCTTTCTGATATAGCACTTCAACTGAAGCATATTTTGCATTTTTCACCGTTGCATTATTTCCAGAAGGACTAGTTGAAAGTTGCACCCTCGAGAAGAGAGACATTGATTTTACTTTTAAATTTTCGCACTGGAGGGAAGAATAAGTCCTGATCCCGGTTACATAATTGGAAGGACCTAGTGCATCTGTTCCGAAGCAGATAAAGAGCAAGAGTTTCTGAATCGAATGAAGTCAACCATTATTTTATCACTAAATTACTGGAGTCATCTGTTTATTCTTCTAGCTCCAGCTGGAACATTTTAGGATTAGAGGTGACTTCCTGATAAAGTAAAGAATTATCTTCATTTTACTGATCTAATTTGTCTGTTGTTCCAATAAAACCCTGGCTTATTTGCCCTGCTTTAGATACAGTGATTGGAACTTTCATGAAACCAGGTGAATCCTTATCCAAATTATGTATGAACTGAGCTCTGTTTCTGGGAAGGACAAAGATCACTACCAATTAACCTATTTTCACTGAGACCACATTTCTTCAACTCAGATTTAACTTCCGTTTTGAACCAAGAACTTAGAAATGGTGAGAGGGACAGTCCATCTCATTTCCCAGGGAAGCAAAGTTATTAAAGGAGTATATAAATGTTGGGATTGTAACAATGATACTCTCAAAATAAATCCGAATTGTTAAGAATCATTAATAATTTTCTTGGAGGAGAAAAAGTACTCTTGGAAATATTTTTTCCCTCACAACTTTGAGAGTGTGATGATGTCACATATGTGTGTTTTCAGAATTTGTATGGTTTCAGAAACTTCTCCCCATTGTTTCTTTAAAAGGCACAGATTTTCTCACGTCTTCTGTGAGCTAATGATTGAGGAGAATGTACTTCAGCAGTTTTGGGCATAGTCACTCAGAATCCTTTGTCAGGCATGGCGCTAGGCTCTTGGAGAGAAAATAGTGCCCTTTTAGAATATGCGTTCTGCTTAATCTCTTCTGGGACTGCACTCAGGTCTCCCCTCTAAGAGCTTGCCTACATCTAAGAACATAAGAATCAGAAGAGTGGATGGGACTTACTGTCCACCTCCAGCCCAGCATTCTAAGATATGGGCCCCAAGAGACGTGTTTCTGGAAAATGGATGTTCTTGACTCCAAGAGCATCCCCTATAAAGGCAAGAAAAACCCTGTGATCGACTAATTGCCCTCTTATATGATGAACTTGTTAATTCCTGAGTTTACTTAAATCATTTCATTTTCCTGTTCCGGTTAGACTCTATAATGCTAGCTCACGTTGAAGAGTTTTCACTATGAAGAGTTATATCTCTAATATCAACCGAAAGCTTTCCTCTCTGAAGATGGAAGAGATTTCCTCTTTGCTTTAATATCCCAGGATATGATGAACTAGCTGTTATTCTCCCCTATCTTTGCTTTTTGCAATTTTTAACATCAAAAATAGCCTCACTCAATCTTTACCTTTCCAGTATGGTTCTAAACTTTTTCATTTGTCTTCATTGACAGCTCTGATCATTTTACTTGTCTCCCCTGGACCTTTTTCCAGGTCAATTTTATTTTACCCATTACAAACCGATATATTAAATTTTGTGTTAGTGAGCAGAAAAAAAAGGGGGGGGGGAGATCTTGGCATGTAATAAGTCCCATGGTTAATTTAGATCAATGATGATTACATTTGGTAAACTTTTAATGTTCGGCTTTTTTTTTTGGTATTCTGACACATTAAAAAAAATTTTTTTTACATTTATTTATTTTTGAGAAACAGGGTGAGACAAAGCGTGAGCGGGTGAGGGCCAGAGAGAGAAGGAGACACAGAATCTGAAGTAGGCTCCAGGCTCTGAGCAAGCATTCAGCACAGAACCTGACGCAGGGCTCGAACCCACGCATTGTGAGATCATGACCTGAGCCGAAGCCGGGCGCTCAACCGACTGAGCTACCCAGGCGCCCCAACTCTGACACATTTTAAATTCCCTTTTAGTTTAACAGTGTTTTTATATTATTTTATAGTACTATTTCTACAATTAGGTATCTTAAACTTCACCTGGTGATAAGTTATAAGTTGTTAACACTGAACATAACATTCACTAACAGCTAAACATTTATTTCTGATCTCCTGCTAATTTTGATGTATTTTTCCGATTTTTCACATGAAAATTTTTACGCGTATTTTCACCAAAATGTTTTAAGAGTTCATACTACCGTATTGTTCATGTCTAGCCTAAAATATGAATAAAGGGATTTTCTTTTTGTTTTGTTTTTTTTTTTTTTTTTAATTTTTTTTCAACGTTTATTTATTTTTGGGACAGAGAGAGACAGAGCATGAACGGGGGAGGGGCAGAGAGAGAGGGAGACATAGAATCGGAAACAGGCTCCAGGCTCTGAGCCATCAGCCCAGAGCCCGACGCGGGGCTCGAACTCACGGACCGCGAGATCGTGACCTGGCTGAAGTCGGACGCTTAACCGACTGCGCCACCCAGGCGCCCAGGGATTTTCTTTTTAAAAAACCATTTCTGATGTTTTTGTTATTTTTTAAAATATTTATTTATCGTGAGTGAGCGCAATCAGGAGAGGGGCAGAGGGAGAGAGAGAGAAAGAGAGACAATCTCAAATTGGCTCCATACTCACTGTGGAAAGTGACGTGACGCTCGATGCCATGATGGTGAGATCATGACCTGAGCTGAAATCAAAAGTCGGATGCTTAACTGACTCACTCAGATGTCTCTTATGATGCTTCTAGTAGTGAGATTTTTATTACTTTCAAAAAGTTGTTTTCCACTGAAATGGACCTTATGAGATGGCAGGATCATGTACATCCCGTAGGTCCATATTTCAAGCATTTAATTACAGGACTAGGTATGACTGTTCCAAAATTATGGTTAGGTCACCAGATATTTTCTGGCATGTTCACAAACAGACTTCCTATTATTATTTATACTATTGTCTTTTTTTAAAAAAAATTATGTGTCTAATATAATAAATCAGGTGTGGGGAAAACATATTGAGTCACTTATCCTGGGTCATATTTGATAAAGTACAACCGACACATTAAAAACCATTTTTTTTAGGATGGATTTTTATTTATTACTAGTTCATTAGCTTTGTCAATACTCGGTTGGAATCTATTAGTCATTTTTGTTGTTGTCCATCCACAAAGCGTGGATCCAAGTGTGGTTTCCTTCCTGGAAGAATTTATTGGCATATGTAAACTTTGGGATTTCCTCATATACGTTCTCTATCACTTTATGTAAAATATATTTAAAATAGGACTGACCTTAGATCTGATTTCCTAAAGAATTCCATTCTTTACACTTTTTTTTTTCTTATAAAAGTGTTCCCTTTATGCCCTACACAATTTATTTTATTCTTTGTGCTTCTTTTCCCGCTGGGTTGTGGATTTGGGGGAATATATCTTACTTTGTATTTTCCATAGTTCTTAACTAAGCATGTAATAAATATTCATCGAATTAAATGTCAATTTTCTATAACGGTAAAACAGTTTGCTCCTATTTCCAGCGCTATGGTGATTTAATTAAAACATAATAGCCTTGGTGTAAAACTTGCTCCAAGACATTTTCAAAGTTTAAACAAGTCATATTTGCAGTGTCTGTTTTTCCACATAAATATGTATCACCTCAAGAAGTCTATTGGATTAGTCAGGCATGATTTATGTTTAGGGGAACCACATTACCTTTTTCCAAATAGATTATGTTAGGGAAAGGGTTCAGTGATTCTGCCCTTATTTTGTATATATGCAATTCATTCCAACCAATCTTCATTGACGCTGGACCCTGGGAGACCCATCCTGGGATGCCTGGTTTTAGAGAATTTGCAATTGCAGGGGACTCATTCTGTATGTGCTGCTGATTGCAAAGGGTCTCTGACCACATATTCCACCTCCCTCCCCCCTTGAAATGTCGTTCAATTGACTTTTGTCAATCGAACACAATAACCAAAAGGTCCAACGACCCCAAGTGCCTATCACTGGATTAATGGATAAACACATGTCATACGCACATACAATGGAATGTTATTCAGCCATAAAAGGAATGAAGCTCCGACAGATTCTATGATACAGATGAACCTGAAATACGTTATGCTGAATGAAATCATCCATACAGAAAAGGGCAAATATTTGTATGATTCCGGTTACGTGAGCTATCTAGAACAGGCAAGTTCATAGAATATAGAAAGTGGATGGAAGGTTACCCAGGGTTTGTGAGAGAAGGGAACGGGCAAGTTTTGCTTAATGGCCACAGAGTTTCCGTTCAGGGGTAATGAAATTGTTCGGGGTGAATAGATAGCAGTGATGTTTGCACAACGTTGGGAATGTAATTAATGGCACTGAATAGCACATTTTAAAATAGTAACAATGGCAAATATGTTTATATGTATCTTGCCACAACTTAAAGAAATTAATAATTTAATAAAAACCATGACTGCACACTTTAAATGGGTGAATTATATGGCATATGAATTGTATCTCAATAAAGCTCTTTTTTTTAAGTCAGTGAGAGATTGTAGGTGGAAGCATAGGGGCATTTAGTACCCTTGTTATATTTTCCTTAAAAGAAGATGGGATGTAGTCATAATAATGATTACAAAATGCCAAGAAAAGTGTCTACCTCACTATGAAATCTACGGAGTCTGGGCTGATCCTGACAAATGTGTGGGAATCGATACATGAATGACATTCGTTAATGTCCGATCATCATTTATGCATCTTAAAACTTGCAAAATAAGTTTTCCGTTGGAAAGGTTTGTTAAGTGCAGTCTGTTTCCCTCTCTATCTTGGCAGAATTGGTCATATTTCCAAAATGCCTTTAGGTGCCTGTGATACATCATTTCTTTTTCTTTCTTTTCTCCCCCGCCCTCCCATCCAGGAACTTTGCAAAGTGTGAGAATTGCTTTGTAGTCTGAAGGGCCCCGGAGTCCGTGAGCCGCCTGGCTTTGCCAAGATTGCCAGCCTGCCAAATTCTCAGCTGCGAAAAGACTAGCCAGGGCTTCCTTGTATAATGAAAGAACAAAAAAGGCCATGTGCTTGGCGGACTTGCCCAGTTCCCTCTGCTTCATGGAGAAAATAAATCTCTGAAGAACTCCAAGAGAGAGCCACCATCTGGTCAGACTCCCGGCTTTCTCAACGTGGCTCCCACCACCCATGGCCAAGTGTCAGGAGGGCTTCCTGTGTTGGATGCAGGAGGCCTGCCGCGTTTGGGGCCAATATGCGAAAATCAGATGGGAGCTCAATGAGGGTGGGGGTGGGGGGGGACTTGGCAGACTGGTTTCAACCTGCAGTCTCATCGTTTCTTCTGGCACATTCACAGAAGGGTCAACATTTCAGCGATAAAAATTGACGCATTTTAAGACCTGGCCCAGTAGTTGCTGACTATCTGCTAATTTCTTGAAGAAGCTGCAACACATCCAAGGAAAAAACCTACCCGACAACCACAACACCGCTCATCCCGATTGACTCGAAGGCTACAGCGTTGGAAAAGGCTGCGGAACTGTTTTTTACAGGGCCGACCCTTTGCAGCTAGTTTGGCCCACTTTCCGCACGCTTAGATCTTCAGGTCTAAATGCCAAAGCTGACTTTTCGTTCATACAGAGCAGTTCACCCTACAAAAGTTCATGTCTTGTAAGAGACCTTTCTTTTATAGTAAATGATCATATGAAACTTGTGCATTTATAGTATCATTACACTGGCCTTGGTCATCTGCTTGGCTTAAATAATAATCATGTTTATTCATTGAATTTGTGCTTTTCACATCGCAAGTCGATGGTAATTCATAAAGTCAAGATATTAAACCGTATTCGTATTTCAGATTTTTTATGATTAGAAGTCACTGATGGGGTGTGCAAAGTTTGAGCCACAAAGAGGATCAGTATCACTTTTAGGGTCTCCATGAGCGAAAGGAATATTTTTTTATTATCGTCTTTTAAGCTTATAAGCAAAGCCTTCTAACATTTTCCTTCTCCAATTGAAGACTCTTCTGTAAGTTCTCTCTTTCATATTCCTTCTATTCCTCGCATATCTTCAAAATCTGGGAGCCCTCTAAGACACTTTCCTGTCCTCTACCTTCTCTGTCTAGTCAGGCATCAGGTTCTATCGGGCTTGCCCCTGTCCTTCAGAACATACCAACTGGTGCCACTTTGGCGTATTGATTATTTTGAGCAGAAGGTACTTGAGAAACCACGAGTGCAAGAAGGGCTTTCTGTCCTCCTCTTTTCTACATAAAAGTGGGTCAAGAGATTTCCCACGAGAGATGTACCCTCCCTGCACCAGGAAGAGGAGAACATTCGTATCACCGGAGACTCAGAGCTGACGCGAAATATACAAACCAACCTGCTAAAAGAACCTTTAACTTTCATTAGTTTCCCCATGTATTTCTTAGTCACCAGGACTTGCCCCAGCCCAAGCCCCTTTGTCTTATCAGATACCCAACAATTTATCATTCTTTGTTTAAGAAGTATATAAGTTCTCAGCCTTCCCTGCTTCGTTGGGTCTTCATTTTCCTTGTGAAGATTCATGCATGCACATAAACACATTAAATAAGGTCTGCATGCTTTTTTCTTGTCATGCTATGTCAGTTTAATTGTCAGGCCCCGTCACAGAACCTAAGAGAGTAAAAGGGAGTTCTTCCTCCCTCATGCCATTAGTGTTACCCTCATTATGTCATGTGAATGACTACAAAAATTTATCCTTTCCCTTTATACCTTTTACTTCTACATATTGTCATGTTGAATGTTCCCAGAGGTTGCCTTTACTACATCTGGTTAAAAAAAGAGAGAGAGAGAGAGACAGAGACAGAGACAGAGAGAGAAAATGCCCCATTGCCACTGGTATCCTATAGAATAAAATGAAAATGTATGGACGTGTTTCCAGAATCAATTATGCACGAGCCTCTTCGCCTTGGCTCACGCCATCTCTCCTGCCAAGGGGACTCCCTCTCCGCTTAGCTAAGTTGCTCCATTTCTCTGGTTGTCACCTTTGTTTACCAAACCTTGCTTGGCCATCCCAAGCCACAGCCCTCACTCCCTTAAGTCCTTGTAGACTTCACTGGAAATACAGATTTTAAAAATGTATTGCACCTTTGGTTATTCTTTATTTCAATGTTGTTTGTACTTATATATTTATTTGTCCTGCATGCCCCAATAACCAATGAGAGCCTGCAAATGGCTTCTAGAGCTTGGGGTCCTCAGTGCCGAGTGCACAGCCCTGCCTTTATTCACATTTGTCAAAATGTTTATTGGATCTGTGATGCACTGGCTACTTATTGGCTGGGCCTGAGGATGGGGCTGGTGACCAAAGTACCCTCTACCCTTCCAGAGGTTATAGTTTCTTGAGGAACAAAGAAATAGGTCATTGAAATGGCACAATGTGGATGAAAAGTTTACAGCACCGTGTATGTGTGTATTACCCGGTGACCAAATGTGGGCAGCGTTGCCCGGGAAAGATTTATGGAAAGCGATATTTAAGCTGAGACCTGAAGGGTGAGAAGTAAGGGCTTAACAACCAATAATAATTCTCTAATAACGAAATCACAGAACCCACTTTACTGTGAAGAGCAGACAAGAGGTCATGGAGGATTTAGAGAGTCAACCGATTGTTATGACAACTTCAGTACAGGTGCTGGACAACTAGGGGAAGAAATGGCATTTTATTTGATTCCTAGGTTCTCTAAAATCTTCCTCAAGAAGACAAAGAACTTCATGTTGGTTTTTTTTGGTCTAGCTTTGTTTTATTTTATTTTATTTTATTTTATTTTATTTTTTAAAGTTTATTTTTTGAGAGAGAGAGAGAGAAAGAGAGAGACAGAGTGCAAGTGGGGGAGGGACAGAGAGAGAGAGAGACAGAATGCGAAGCAGGCTCCAGGCTCCGAGCTGTCAGCACAGAGCCTGACGTGGGGCTTGAACTCGTGAACCGTGAGATCATGACCTGAGCTGAAGTCAGACGTGTAACTGACTGAGCCACCCAGGCACCCCTGGTTTAGATTTTTTTTTTTTTAATAAATTGTTCTCTACACTGAATGAACAACTTTAATTCAAGCTAGAATTGGAAACAGGACAGGAATCCTGAGTAAAGCAAAGAAATGAAGTTGAGGTAACTGGATGCGGAAGTTAAAGGAGAAGGCCAAGCAAAGACCGGGGGAAGAGAAATCTGAGTCAACAGACGAATGGCAGAAGAATCCCATGGCCAAGCTCTCAGTCAGGGCACTTGGAACCAGGCTGGCCTGCAATGCTGATAACTAACCAATTGATGGTCAAAAGAACAGATGCTTCTTGGAGTTGACTTCTCTCAAAACAAATTCTTTTTAGTTTAACCGTGTCTGTTCCTTAATAGCATCTACTTTCATACCAAAGTGTTTGTGAATTTTGTGTGAATTGACCAACACAAAAGCTCTTGGAGAATTTGCTGTCTCCAAGGATAAAAGGTGCTTTCACTTATGATCTTCCTTTGCGTGCCGCACAGAGGGAGTCTTCTCTGTACAGAGTATATACTAAAGAGTAATGATTAAGCATGCCCTCAAATAACATCATTGTGCACAAATAAATAACTACTAAAATTGCTTGGAGTCTCATGAAGGTATTAGTAAGGGAAAGAAATCTTCAGAGTCTTTCCCTATGGCCATGTGAGACGCCCCTGCCCCTTGGAGGTAATGTTGCTTTCCTGGTCTTTACCAAAAGGGCACAGAAAGCAAGGAGAGAGTCTATAGATACTAGTATCTAACAGACGCTAATGCAAGATGAAATGGTGTGATCTCCCCAATAACAAGTTTGCCCCCTGCAAAATGTCTGCAATTAATTAATTAGACTCGAGAGAAACACAAACTTAGTGATTGCAGTAACTGCTGTGACGATTACAGCTAGAGTTAAAAATGGAAGAGCGCGGGTGAATGTCCACAGATGGATCTAGAAAGTGAGCCATCCAAGGACTCCATGAAAAGCACATCAGGGAATGTTGTCATTGCCTCCTGTTTTGTGAGCTGATTATAAGGCAGTACTTTTCAAAAGGAATCCAAGAATAGGGGAACTCCATCTTGAAATGAGAGAGTAAATGGAACTCTCATGTAAACAGAGATAAAAATAAATATGCTCTGATTGAAGCTGGCGATTAAAGGCAAAAACTGGCTCTCTCCCTGGCCAGTCTCCACGATGATGTCATTGCTCCTAGAGTCTCCCTCTCGGCAAACATGGGCCTTCCTTGGGCGGCTAAACTCAGGTCTGCCTCTATCTTCTGCAAAGCCTGGAGTTACATATCCATGGTCTGTGATGGATAAACTGGGCAAGTACAAAAGGAAACATGGTCTCAGAGGGACAAAATTGGACTAGCGGCCTGATCACATCTGTGGATCCAAAGGGGTCAAAACAGACAACAGGACTGAGTTTGGTTGACAGGGGACAGTGCCAGGTGGAGCTGGGTGTGACGTCAGCTCAAACCAGCAAACAGCGTTTTTGAACCTGGAGTCCACTTGAATTATAACGTATTGAGATGTATCAGGGTATTCGGATTTCCATGTTTTCTTTTCAGACATCCGAAAAATCTTCATTTTGTATTTCAGGTTTTGGTTCGCGTCATAATGTTCCCAGACACAGGGTGCGTATTGAGAGTTTGGTAAAAAGACATTAAGAGGTATCAGAATTCAAAATCAGACATTGCAGCAATATTTAGGCAGTGACTATTAAGAACTCAATGTGGAAGAAGAGAAGATAAAACTTTCATGTGTTCGGGATTTATTTTTAATGAAGAGCATTTTCTGTCTACTTAAATGAAGTACTGTAAATCAGTGGATCATAAATTATGGATGCTGATATTTGAAACGTGCAAATGTAAACTTAGTCCACGAGAGTGGTTGCTATCCTCTCATTATGCAAAACAAAACATAATCACAGCGGAGCATTTCAGTGTGGAACAAAATCCCTAAGATTCATTTTTTTGTCTCTGTCGTTCCAATCAGTTGGGAAATAGGGTTCCAAGTTGACAATATTTTATTCATTAAAGTTTCCTATCTGCTGTATGTGGCTCAGATGCTCATGACTTCCTCTATGTAAATTAAAATTTTAGGGCAAAAAAGGAGAGGGTAGTCCTTTGCTCTCTGTTTTGGTATTTGTCATAGGTGTGAGTTCAGCTCCGGGTTTGGTATAACTGTGTAGATAGAT
This sequence comes from Lynx rufus, assembly GCF_022079265.1. Classification (NCBI taxonomy): domain Eukaryota; kingdom Metazoa; phylum Chordata; class Mammalia; order Carnivora; family Felidae; genus Lynx; species Lynx rufus. The sequence continues at coordinate 18,991,774 of NW_025814889.1, read as the reverse complement.
AGATATATAGATATAGATATAGACATAGATATAGATATAGATATAGATATGATGCCTTATCCCCCAAACCTATGTGTTATTAGCCACATGCTGTGTAGCGATCCCATTCCATAGTCCAAAAGTCTGCTCTAGCTTGAGGATGGTGAGAAGAGAATCTCCTGGCTCTGGGATGTTTCGTCCCCCCTCGAGTTCCCCAGTCCTGCCCAACAGAAGGTTGGTGTGGTTTAGGCACTGTTAGGTAATTTTGTCTTAATTGGTTTATGACCCCTCACAACCTTGCTGAAGGAACCCAAGCCTTTGGGGAATCCTTGAGGACCTAGCCTGGAAAACATGGCTTGACTGCTCTCTAGAGGGCCTTCTGATCTTGGGGATTGGCTCTAGAGTGAACCTACGTGGTGTAGACCTGAACCTAACCCTTCAAGACTGACCCAGTACCAAGACTAGCCAAGCCACAGCTTGAGGCAGAGCTGCTCAGCTGAGTTCACCCTGGATCAACAGAACCACAGCCAACCTGCAGACTTATGAGCAGGGGAATAAAAGTATGTAGCCTTAAGCCGCTTTGTTTGGGAGTGACTGGTTTCCAGCATTTATCGTGGCAGGGGCTGATCGACATAGACCTTTAACCCGTCCTACTCCATTTCTTCCTTTAAAGCAGGGTCTGAAGGAGAAAGTATTCGATCAAAAAGTACTTGGGTTCAAACATGTAGAAAGAAATAGGCGGCGGCTATGTCATTGAAGAGTGCTTCTGTCATCCTGATGGCTGTACTTAAAGCTAAAAAGGAATTCATCACGGGCATCGAAACATGTGGGCTTTGTTGCTCATAACATGTAGGATGAAGATTTCCACAGAAAATCCATAGATGAAGTAACTAATGGAATCTACACTTAGACGAAGATACAAATCGAACTCTATGGTGATCCGAGTTGGCATATTTTGTCCCTTTAGAGGGACAGGTTAATCCCAAGTCCCGGCAGGATCATTAACATCCTGACTGCATTCCGCACGGCTCATTCTTCTTCCGGTTCAGTTGGTCGAAAATACCCAGCTTTCGCCACCACACAAAGACATTTCACTGACGGAAGAAGAAATTGCAGACAACGTGTGATGGACCCAAAGGGGGAAAAGAAAGGCAGCAATCCTAGGTTCAGGCCTCATCGCCACCGTTCTCTAGGTCCGTGGCCTTGGGTATGGCATTCCTTCTCTCTGCTCATGGGATGGGCTAGAGGTGCTCGCTCCTCCATCTACCTCATGGTGCTGGTGTGAGAAGCCGGGGAGGATGCTCTGAAGCTGGGAAGAGCCGGACCTATGTTACCGTGTGACACAGATGTTGAGAGGCAACATATCACAACATTGCAAGGCACTGGCCGTGCAATCACACAGACCTGGGTTCCGACGTCAACTCTGCCGTTTCCTAGATGTGTGATCTTGAACAAGTGACTGTTCCACCCGGAGCCGCAGGTACCTCTGAAAAAGTTGGGTAGTAACATTTTCGAGTTCTGAGTACTCAGTGAGATAGGGAATGTGAGACGTTTAACACATGGGTTGGCATAGAGTAAGGGCTCAAAAGTATGGCAGGTGGCTTAATTACCATGCATTGTTTTTTTTAACACTTGCTGATGCAGTGGCAGTGGAAACAGGCATTGAATTTCTGCTGCCACACCATCCTCTGCGCCAAGAAGAAAGGCCAGAAATCTGCTGATGTCCTGGGCCTTCCATAGCAGTGTCGCTGAAGACTTGTCCCCTTTGCCCGGGCGTCTGCTATTGACGATGAACTCTGTTTCCCAGACTGGAGTTTCTACCAGCTGCCCTTCGGCCATGTTTCCTCCACCAGTTCTAATCTCCAATGGCTCACCTACATGGTAACCTCTGAGCTAGCCTGAGTCTAGGAGGATTGGCCTTGCCTCTCCCCTGACGACCGTACCAGATCCTACCCTCCGTAATTCATTACCCTACAGTTCGGTGTCTCTACATGTGGCAGCTGGAATGTGCCAGCACATAGCTATGGTTGATTCATATTAAGGAAAACGAATCACTAATTCTGGACCATGTTTTCAGCTTGTGCGGTAAAGAAAAGAAATTATATTATTGATTGTAGCATGAAAACAGAGAAAACCCAGACTCCACCAATATTGGAGATCAGGGGGGCCTAGGTTTTCTTGTTCTCTATCAATAAATAAACATTTCAAGGAGGATCAGAGAATTTAGAAATTCACTTATAAATTTTAGCCACTTCCTAAGCTAACGTGTTCACTTTAGTAAGGAGCCAACATCTTGTTAGATGTGAGGTAACATTCAATTAGAATGTTTAAATTTTAAACATTTTTAAATATTTTAAACATTTTAAAAATATTTAGTTTTATCTCAATTCGACGCCACTCATTTCATTTCCATTGTAGAAAATTTAGGGAAAAAAAGAGAAGTTGAAGAAGAAATAAAAGTCACGCATAGTTCTACCTACAAATGACAACTGTTTATGTCTTGATGCATTTTCTTCTGATCACTTTTGGGGGGACAGTTTTACCTAGATCTTTTCTGGGTGGAACATTTTTATCCTCCTCTTGTGGAAGGCTGGATTTCGGTAAAGAGGATCTGTGCCAATGTCACAAAGCTACGCCTTTTTCAGAGTCATGCTGGGTATTTAACGTCTTTTGCTTTGGGTTTTTCCAAGCCCAAAATATCTGGGCTGGCCTTCCAAGGCATCGAGAAAGATTGCTTAAACGTGGTGCTGACAAACACTTGTTGTCTTAAAAATTTGTGTCCAAACCTCAACTATTTAGCTAAAAAATCAACAGACAGGTTTCAGCCCATGGAATTGTGTAGTGTTATTCTCGGTCCTGCTGAAAGGGGAATAATAAATTGGAATTGACCATAGCAAAGGCCCCTTGTTTGGATTTGTTTTTCTGAGAGTCTTCCGCTTGGGATTTACAAAATCTACACAAGCCCCGAAAAAGCTGCAATTTCCTGTCTAATAAGGCCCAAATGGAAAAATAACAAATGCAATGAAAAACAGTAACCTAGTGGACAGACTAATATATATTAATCCCATCACCATGGTTGAGAGATGGAAAATTATTATCGAATAAGACTCTTTCATCAAACCAAATATTTCCTAATGCTCCAAAGTACATATCTGGCATTGCTATCCTTTACACATCTGCTTGTCTCTTTGATCTCTGCTTTTAAGCTGCAGGTTGCATGCAGCTGCACAGGTCTAAGATAATTAGTTCTTTCCATTATATCTCACGACTGACGGGGCAGACCTTAAAAACATTCAGAACTCGGATTTGCATAAACTCTGGGCAGTTCGAAGTCTTTCCCAAAATTCAGATCAATCCCCTGGAAAAACTTGTACAGTTTCCCAGTGCCTTCCTGGAATCTTTTCCATATCATCTCTCGCTGAATATTTGCCTTTTAGCCCGTTTCTCCTTACTTTTCTACGTAATTACCAGCAGGACCTCAAGATCCTCCTTGGAATAGTTCTGAGACAACCAATCTACCGGAGGTGACACCCGGCCTGACGAGGATGGCAGGGAAGCTTTGGGCTGGCTTTTCATATTAAACATGGTGGATTTCGGAGGCCTTGCCTCCAGAACTTTGGGAATTTGAAAACACCCGTATAAAAGCTGTTTTATAGTTCTCTCCCCCCCGGAAAGAGATGAAACCCACCATCCAAGGATGCTGACAAAGCCGTGCATGTCATATATTCCAATTTCCTTCCACGGCAGGGCAATCATCCATAGAGAGGGTTCCAGGGCCTCTCAAGAAACATACTCTAGATGTTCTTGTCTTATATCCAATGCTTTTTTGTGCACTGGAGAGAGGGGAAGCTAGAAAAAAAGGTGAAATGAATCCTGACATCCTGAGTGGGCAGGAACCGGACTGAGGGCCAAGAAGGCATACTAGTGTGGAAGCATATTTTAACCAAATTGCAGTGTTCGCTTCCAATAAATGCCAGTCAGCTTGTACTTGTCCAGGAATACCACCCAGGTGGCATCATTTACAAAACCGACTTTCGCGAACATCGTTTGAGGAGGAAATTTCTCCTTGTCAGCAGCATTCTTACTTGATTTATGCTTAGTGGAAATATATCCTATGTCTGGGTTATGAATTTTCCCTGAAGATTGTCCTTCTCCTTAAAAACGAGGAGGTGAATGGCAAAATGTCAGTTTGCTGTTGGTTTTCGGCTCTTCTTCCTGTTTCTTGCGTGTTGCTCCTGTTAGGAATCTGCTCTGCTCGGTCTGCGAGTGTCATGGCTATCAAGTTCATTGCATTTTTAATTTTTTCCTCTAGAGATTCACATTATTTAAATATTTCCTTTCTTTTACAAAAACAGATTTCACAGCCTGGCCAAAACCCTGCTGGTAATTTTAACCCGGTAGGAAAGTATGCTGTTTTTTATTTGTTCTAGATGGGCTGGCAGGAAGCCTGATGGGGAAGAGCCCTCGTGGCACTTGACCACTCTTTCTCACTTGCTCTCTTCTTTGACTTTCATAACACCACACTGGCCTGGCTTTCTTCCTGTCTTTGCGAACACTCTTTCTCTGCCTGCATTGTCCGCTGTTCTACCTGAATTGGACTTTTTCAAGCATTCGTGTTGAGATTTCTTCTCCTCTATTCTCTCTTTCCAGATCATAGAATGCATTTTCATGGCTCCTAGATTTTTTTCTCCCCAGCTCAGAGCTCTCTTTCGGGGTCCAGAGTCATACCAAATGCCAATGTGAAATACTAAACTTGCGTCTCTCGATTTTGGTATGAACTTCTAACTTCAAACCTGCTCCCCCATCGTGCTTATGTCTGGTAGAGTAATGAGGCCTCGAATTTATTTGACACCACTTCTATCAAGAAGTGGCATCTACGTGCCCTTCCTTTCCATCGGGGGAAGGTTGAGCAGTGAGTTTTCTAGGTCCAGCCTTTAAGAGACTGGCAGCTCCCTGGGCAATCTCTTGGAGTTCTCGCAAGGTATCTGGAACACCACTTGCTACCTGGAAGCCGGAGGCTGCCGTAACCAGATAGCTAAACATGTAGCATCAGCTTCAGGATCAGGTAGCAGGTGGAAGCTGGAAGTGAGGTAATTGGTGAGGATGTGAAGGATGGTGAGAAAAATGCTGGAGATGAGATAACCTGTATTATGTAGTGATAAAAATATAGCGAAGCTGTCACCTGTAGAATTTTCCGTGGAAAACAGAAAATGTATCTCATGGGCTTGCAGATCTGGATAAGGAGATTTTCAGGTAGATTTTCAGATAGAATGTCAAAAGGGTCAACTATTCCTTTGATCTGTATACGACAAACTATGAAAAGAGAGAAATGAGCTTCAAAACAAATCCTGTTACGTTTCAACCTGAGTGCAGAGAGACTGTGGGAGTATAGCCAGGAATTTCTGGGTTCAGAAAGAAACTATTTCCCACCTCCATTTTCATCCAGGAAAAAATTCTCAGGGTAAGAAATGGATTTTGTCCAAGACCAAATCCAGGGCTGTACCAGGAAAACAAAAACAAAAACAAAAACAAAAACAAAAAACAAAAACAAAACAAAAAAAACGGTCTCAGGGCAAAGTCTCAAGATTGTGTCTTTAAGATCCTTTGTTAAGATTTTAGAAAGATTTAAGAATATGTCTAGTAGGACTTCTTAGAATCAAAAGGTCTGTGCTTTAGAATCATGGATAGTTTACTTTGTGGATATCAACACTTTTAGTGTTAAGGGAAATAATTCCATACCTGCCTCACCAGCTACCCAAGACACTGAAGGGTCTGTGTTGGAAAGAAATGTGGGTATGACTTGTGTAATGGAATTGGTCGTAAATTGATAAATGAGAAACCTACGATTTTTAAAAAGATTGCATCAATTTCGTTTGAAAGGGACAAACAGTACACAATAAAAAGAGGTATTTGGACCCCCAACCTTTCATAGGAGGGAAGCAGGCTAAGAAAGTACTCAGCCGCCAATATGGGTTATTTCTTATGGAAGGAAGAGGAAGGAAGACCCAGAAGGTAAAACTAATCGCTCAGAGAGCAGAGCCAATCGCTTTGCAAAGGAATTCCCAGGGAGGGGGGGTTACCCTAATCAAGAAATCGTCAATGTGTGCTGGAGTTAATTGTCAAGGTCAAAAGTACCAGTTACTGCTATGGGACTGCATTCTGCTTCATTTAATGGGACTACTGCAGTTATCCAATGCCTAGTCCACCATTGGGTGTAGGTCTGTTGAGTGGCAGAGGTCTTCAGACTGGGAAGAACCCCACCCAACTAGCTTCATCTACACCTGAACCGATGATGATGAGATCCTGGAATTTGATAATTGATCCTGGAATTTAGTGCCTGCAATAAAGGCACAGGATTTTTGTGGGCCTTGGAAAGGGATGAGTGTTTTTTTTCACACGGCAGGAATGTAAATCATTTACAGCCAAGGGATAGACTCTGATGGTCAGATTCTTTCCTTCCATTGCATCTGATTTAGCCTGATAATTAGAATATGGCATGAGTAATCCTGGGCCAAGTTCCAGGTCCAGATCTCAGGAGACTGAAGCTTCCATTTCCTGTTCCTTGGAGTACTAAGTTTTGCAACCTCGCTGCCATTTTGTAAGGACTCCCCGGTCACATGAAAAGACCCACATGTAACGAGATTGAGGTTCTTGACCAACAAAACCTAGCTTGCTTTGGCTAACTGCCAGAACCAACTTGCCAGCCATGTAAGGGAGCCATCTTAGAGGTAGATTACCTGACCCAGCCATTGCACGTGGGGTAGAAGTGAGCCTTCAAGCTCAAACCGCAAAACTTGTGAGCAAAATAAGTGACTGTTGTTGTCTTAAGCCACTAAATGTGGGGGTGTTGTGCTATGGAGCAATAGATTATTAACAACATCACAATAATTGGTGCCACAACCAACCCTGTTACTCAAGATGTTGGCTATTTTCTTTGAGTCACTAACAGGCACTCCCTTCTTGGTCTGCACAACTGCGGACAATAAACCAGAAAATGTAAAGGCTGGGTTTTATAGTAGATTTCAGACTCAACCATGTAACAGATGTGTAACATTGGGCACAGCTCTGAACTTCAGTTTCCTCACCTATGAAATGGAGTAAACAATATTGAACTTGCAGAAATGTGGTAGACATTAAATGACTTGATGTATGTCGAATGCTTAAAACACTGACTTGAGTATACTAAGAACCTCATATCCAGGAGCTTAAGCAGAAAGACCCCAATCCACCTGGGTGGCTCAGGCAGGTAAGTGTCCTACTCTTGATTTCAGCTCAGGTCTTGATCTCAGGGCTGTGAGCTTCACGTTGGGGTCCAGATTAGTCTCCACGCTGAGCATGAAGCCTACTTTAAAAAAAAGAAGAAAAAAAAAAAAAGAAGAAAGAAAAAAAGACCCCAGCCCCATCCCAGGAGGAGACCAATCTGCCCATAAAACCAGCTGCCCTTTCAGTCAGCAAACTTCATCCTTATCTGAGCCCCAAGTCACCTTCCAGCATCCAGTGCTCTTGTGTCCCATGCTGGGCTCAGTTCATGTGGCCCTCTTGTCTCCAACACATTATTGGTTTTCCTGCTTCATTATTAGCCTCTGTACTCCTGCCTTTCCTTTGCTTGGCTGACTATCTGATGTTTGGCCTGTCTCCTGTGCTAACCCCACTGGAGGACTAAATGATTACAGTCCAATCCTTCCAGAGCTTGCGCAACTTCCTGTGCATGACCCTGAAATGCCTAGTGTTGGATCAAAGTAGAAACCCATTCATTGCTGTAAGGGGATTTTTGGAACTCCATTAAAGGGTTATATGATGGAGGTGTATATTGTGGATTTTCCAAAATAATGGAAGATGTCCCTTTATGGTAAGTATCTTGGCCACTTGAAATAGCTCACTAGAGTCTGAGATATCTCAGTGACAGTCTCCTAACATCATAATGTCCTCTAACAGATTTGAACACTAGCTGAATCCAGGGGACCAACCGTGGATTTGATAAAGTGAAGGAAATTGCTTCTTATCAAAAGACATCTGTATGATATCATATTAATAGACCATGCTGATAGATATAAATGGATCAAGATCATCTTTGGGGGAATAAAAACAACCTTTCCTGAGCCCACATGCTCCTTTTTCAATCTCTCCATTTCTCTGCTCCCCTTTTCCGCCAACTCTGGGACCAAGTTATCTACACACACTGTGTTCACTGTCTCTCTCCTCATCCTCTCCTGAACCCCCTCTAGTCAGGCTCACATTTCCTAATTTTATCCAAAATGCTCTTGTCAAGGTCTCTAAGGACCTTCTTGTTGCCAGATCCAAAGGCCAGTTCCTGGTCTTCATCATATTTATCTTTCACTCCCTCTTCTCTTGAAAACACCTGTTTCGCTTGGCGTCCTCATGGCCATTCTCCCCTGACTGCCCTCTACTTCGCTGGCCATGAGCCAGCAGTCAGCCTCCTTGTCTGGTTTCGCATCCTTCCCACAGCCTTTAAACATCAGCGTTCCCCAAGGCTGCGTTCGGCTCTTCTTTTTCTCTATTCGTATTCCCTCTCTGTGTTCTCATCCTGTGTCATGTCTTTACGTGATATCCATGCTGATAATCCCCCAATTTTTATCTCCAGCTCAAAGCTCTTTTCTCAACTCCAGACTGATTTATCCCACTGCTTACCTGATGCCTCTACCTGGGTGTCTAATAGACATCAAAAACCTAACAAGTCCAAAATCAAATTCCTGAAACTTCCCTGCTGCACCTTTTAAATGTGGTTTTTGTAATCTTTCCCATCTCAGCAAATGACAACTTCACTATTCCAACTGCTCCGGTAAACAATATTGGAAAAATTCACGATGGCCTTTTTTCCTTCTCTCGTCTCACCTCCAATCTATGAGCTAATTCTATTGGATTTATTTTCAAAATCAATCTGGAATCTCACCACTTCTTACTTCCTGTACTATGACCATGCTATAAGCCACCAACATTTCTTGCCTGGTTTAATGTAATAGTTTTCCAGCTGGTTTGTCTACACCTGTCCTTCTTATCATAGTCTAACATTCTTCCATGGCTTCCTCTCCAGTTTCACTTGATTCTGCTCTCTCCTTCACTCTGACCACTCTAATCACACTGGCCTCTTTGTTGTTCCTCAAACAAGCTGAGCATATTTCTACCCCAGGACCTTTGCACTTACTCTTCTGTCTTCCTGGAATGTTTCTTTTCCAGATTATTAACATGGCTCCTCCCTCAGTGTATTCAGGTTTCTGCTTAAATATCACCTTATTGATAAAAAGTCGACTCCTTATGCAAGATAAAATAGCTAGCTTCCAACTCTGAGCTCTCATACTCCCTTTCCCTGTCTTATTTCACTCAATAATTACCTGGCATAATGTATAACTGTTGTTCATCTATTTATTGTCTAGAATGAAAGCCCCATGAGAGTAAGGATTTGGACTTTATTTGGTGTTGTATCCCCAGTTCCAAGAAGAGTATCTGGCTTCTGGTAGTTGTTCAATATAGAAACGGAGGAAGAAATTAATGAATGAAGATAGACTCAGGGTCCATTGGGGGGAATTCATTTGGTCCAGAGCTGTCAGGAGCCATTTTGAGATGGTTGAGATGGGAAGAGAAGAGAGTTTTCCTTGTTTTAAGAGAGCATCCTTGGAGATCGGACAGAAAACAGAATTCATCATAATAAATTGTATGTGAAATCGACCAACCAACAAACAAATAATATTGACCCATCTTTCTCCTCCTGATATGAAATGGGAATGAAGGTAGCTGGGGAGGAGGCTGCTGGCTGTTCACAACCCGAGGAACGACAGCCGACAGCAAGGGAGGGGACGGCAGGTTCAGCGTCTGCCATTTATCACCCTAAGTCGCCATCATCAACAATAAATCACTTCTTGCCACCTTTTGTGTCTGACCAGGATATATTTGTAAGATATAGCCTCTGATCTTAAGGAACTGCTAATCTAATGACAGAACCATGGCTTGATGATAACAGTGTTTTGAAGACATTACTGAACCATTTTTCCTCTTGTGGCTTTGGTACCCAGTCGCCCCCGGGCAGTAACAAACAAACAAAACAAGTCTGTTACAGTAAGACTGGATGTGCTTTTCAATGTTTCTTGCAGTTAACTTACTTTGATGGCTTTAAATTTTTAATGGAGATCCCTGCCTTGAGCCCCGTTTTTATTTTTAGGGGCATTACCATGGGTGATATTTTAGGGTTACTAGCTTCATAATTGGATTAGCAGTGCCTTTCTTAGATTAACAGTTTCAAAATTGAATTGATGTCTCCTGAAATGGTAGGAGGTCCCCCTCCTTCCTCAGTGTCCTCAGATTCAGCCAACAGGACAGCCAGACTTTTTTTTTTTTCACTACTCTTTAAAACCAAATTAATAAGTTAATCCTCATTTTCATTTCTATGCTTTGACCTTCCTTTTTCTCCCAGACCACTCCACGCTGAGGGCCTTTAAGCTGCTGCTTGTTGATGGGGCCTCTGAGACCCCCTCAGGTCAACACAGAATTTTCCTTCTCCTAGCACATTTTGACCTTATAGTTACCTCCAACCGGTTAGCACTCGCTTGTCCTCAGTGTCACGGGAGTTAACGTCTGTCAGGTCCTTGAGGATGACATCTTTTATGATCCACAGGGCCAGGCAGAAGGGAACACATTACGTGCGGAATAACTTGGTTGAATGCAGTGTGGCAGAAACAGAGTGGCAAACTGTATACGTTTTCATACCGGGCAACATGAAGGAATTACATTGGAAATGAGAGGGTTTCTTTTGAGGGACAGAGGGAGAGAAAGAAAACACTCGGGTGGGGGAGGGGCGGAGAGGGAGGGAGACACAGAATCCCAAGCAGGCTCCAGGCTCCGAGCTGTCGGCGCAGAGCCCAGTGTGGGGCTCGAACCCGTGAACCGTGAGATCATGACCCGAGCCAAAAATCAATAGTCACGCTTCACCGACTGAGCCACCCAGGCGCCCCTGAGAGAGTTCTTTAAATGTTAGTAATTCTGTCTTAGGACTTGACTGTCAGAAGTGAGCATGAGTGGAAAATGGAAGGTGTGCTTCCTTTCGAATGGTGGGCAGCAGCAATGGAAAATATCTTCAAGGATAAAGAGTGGGACGGACGGTAGCAATAAGGGGTGAGGCAGACTCTGGGCAGCAATCACTACACTTCACAGGAAGTTAAAGTTAATTTAACCTCTATCTTCCTCGAGGCCCAGCACAGCTCTCAGGAACACACAGCTCGGGCCGCCTTACATGCCTCCTAGCTTGCCTGGTACTGGCGTCACGGAGCCTCTCCTGGGCCACCAACTGCACCCCACACAACAAGCCTGTCGTCCCTGAGGAGATTTGGCAGCAAAACCCCAAGGCAACGTAAGTGACAACCACGTGATGTTCGTGCGTGAGGCCCCATTTCTTCCCGGGTCCTTGAAATTCCCGGCTCCCCCGTGGCTTGTCCAGCGTGAACGTCACACTGCAGTGCCACCCTCACTGGAGCTTTCTGGGGTCGTTGTGGTTTTACTATGGATTTGAGTCCTTGAAAAAAAAAGATTTAGAAGAGACAACCCGGAAAAACAAAATACTCCAGGATGACATCAATTCAATTTGCAGCTTTTAAACTGTCATGGAAATGAATGGAATATGGCCAGCAAAAGAGAAAGAAGAAAGAAAGAAAGAAAGAAAGAAAGAAAGAAAGAAGAAACAAAAAGGAAAGAAAGAGAAAGGAAAGAAAGAAAGAGAAAGGAAAGAAAGAAAAAGGAAAGAAAGAGAAAGGAAAGAGAGAAAGAGAAAAAGAGAAAGGAAAGAAAGAAAGAAAGAAAGAAGAAAGAAAGAGGAAAGAAAGAGAAAGGAAAGAAAGAAAGAGAAAGAAAAAGAGAAAGGAAAGAAAGAAAGAAAGAAAGAAGAAAGAGGAAAGAAAGAGAAAGGAAAGAAAGAAAAAGAGAAAAAGAGAAAGGAAAGGAAAGGAAAGAAAGAAAGAAAGAAAGAAAGAGAGGAAAGAAAGAGAAAGGAAAGAAAGAAGAAAGAAAGAAAGAAAGAAAGAAAAAGAGAAAGAAAGAAAAAGGAAAAAAGAGAAAGGAAAGAAAAGAAAGAAAGAAAGAAAAAGAGAAAGAAAGAAAGAAAGAAAAGAAAGAAAGAAAAGAAAGAAAGAAAAGAAAGGAAGGAGTGCCATTCAGTTGATGAATTAGATGATTGTTCTTCCCCACATGCTATGTTGGCGAGATCAGAGTAAGTTCTTAATGCGTAATTTTAAGTATGCTTGAAGTGAATATACCCAACGAAAAACACTTGAAAATATATTATCTTCAGAAGAAGCAAATGTGTCTCAGTAGTTTCTACACAAATCAACCGCAAGTTAACAACTTGCCTCAGGTTCCTGCTCTCTCTCTCTCTCTCTCTCTCTCACAGACACACACACACACACACACACACACACACACGTACATGCACACACACACTCTAGAGTGCCTGTATTACTCAGGGCCCCTCAGGTTTCAAAGGTCAGGCACACATCAGTTTCCTCAGATTATGAGGATTTACCAAAGCCTGCATGTTTAAAAAGGGAACAAGATATCAACAATTAAACTTAATTAAACCTAAGATCCCTTTCTACAGACACTGGCTTCCTCAGGGACCAAGGTTAGAAGTCTTTGACCCTTACTTATCCTCACCCGTCATTTCTAATCCCATGTTCCTATCAAATTTCCTCGGATTGCAATGATTTCTTAACCCATATCCCTGGCTCCAGTCTTTCTACGTTCTCATCTATCATGTGTGAAGCCACTAGATTAATATTTCTCAAGTACTACCTTAGTTATTAATGCAAAAACTTCTGAGTGCCTGTTATGTGTGGTATTTAAACTTGATACTAAAGAGACAACAGGACCAAGACAAAAATTCTGCATCTCAGGAGCTCCCCGTGCAGTGGGTAAAGAGAAATGTGCCAACCACAATTACAATAAAATGTATTATAAATAGAGGTAATAATACAGACTACGAAACGTTTGAATCTATGCCAGGGGGCTTAAGCACTTTATTTAAACTTTTCAAGAAGCCTATGAAGTAAGCACCATTACCAGACTAAAATAAAACATTATTTTATTATCTTAATAGAAAATATATTATTATACACACTAGGTAACTGAATCTCAAAGGGTTTTGGTAACGTAGCAAGCACGTGGAAAGACCAGAATGTGAACCTAAGTCGCTTTAATGATGAACAGTGACTGTGACGCTTTCCAGCTTGTCACTCATAAAGCGCTCCTGTCTTCATGGAAGGCTCCCGAGACTATAACCATCAGTAGTCCAAGGATGAAAGCGGGGACCCCAAGCCCCTCCTTCAGATCACATGCCCCTGGAATGCTGTTTCCATCACCGACTTTGGAATTCTGGAGCATTTCCCAGACATTACTTGGCTCAGGTGGGGTGGGCTCCGTTTTCCTTCCTCGGAGACCCTGCCTTCTGTGTCCACATGTCTGTGAGAAGAAGAAACCTTTCACACTCATGCTTTGGGACGTGTGTCCTGTCTTTGTAAACCTGGAGTCCACACCGCTTATCCATTTACATTAATTGTGGAGCTCATGATGGAATCTGAAAGAATGGGGACTTAGCTTCTATTTGTTTGTATGATGTGCACCGGGATTGAGAACATTTCAACACCCTACGAATGATGCACCAAAGAAAGAATGTGTAGCACTGATCCTCAGGAAAAAGGAAGTTCAGTACTCTGCTGTGTACGTGTGTGTGCGTGTGCGTGTGTGTGTGTGTGTGTGTGTGTGTGTTTATGGAGTTAAAGAGGCCAAAAAAAAAATTCCATTAGGTTTCTGACAGATAAATAAGTGAACCAATGCAGACCACCACCTCCAATAAGTATACTGGAATGCTAGATAAATACAATAAATAACAATAAAACTTAAAGCCTGAGCTGAATAAAGAAATCTCTAGATGACAGAAACAGGGAATTAGGAGGCAGAATTGTGAACTAGAACTGATACAGAGGTAGGCTGACAGTGGGGGGGGGGGGAAGATACCGGGGTAAAATTCAGTGATTATAGGGATAAAATGGTAGGGCTGGGATGGGGTATCAGCCCGGGTATGTTAATCTTAACATTAGCAAGTTTTCTGACATTTTGTAAATTCTATTAATGATAGCTGCTTCGGCAGCAAATGGCAAGCATTTGTTACTTCCTTCCCAGTGACCTTACTCTGTATTTATTTCTCTTGCCTTTTATCACTGCCTGGGCTTTCTAGAACAATTTTGAATAGAAAAGGTGATGTAACTGTTCTTGTTTCTACTATTAAAGAAATGGTTTAAAATATTTCATTATTGAGAATGATGTTTCAGGTATGTTTTTAACAATATTCTTTATAAGCCTTAAGATTTTGTATGGAGTGATAAATTTTACCTTTTTTTTCATTTTTGAGACAATCTTATTTATTTTTCTCCTCTTATGGTTAACATGTTAAGATAAATCAATATATTTTTAACACTCAAGTAACGATATATTTCACATTAATGTAATAAATTTAGCTCAACTATTTTATATGTATGTATATAGAATATTATGACCTCCAGATAGAGGAAGATTTCTTTTTTTTTTTTTTTTACATTTATTCATTTTTGAGAGACAGAGTGTGAGCAGGGGAGGGGCAGAGAGAGAGGGAGACACAGAATCTGAACCAGGCTCCAGGCTCTGAGCTGTCAGCACAGAGCTCGACACGGGGCTCGAACTCACAAACGGCGAGATCATGACCTGAGCCGAAGTTGGACATTCAACCGACCGAGCCACCCAGGCGCCCCAGAAGAGGAAAATTTCTTAAGACAAAATAAACCCCTTAAAGCAAACAATATAAGACTGATAATTTGGCTTCATTAATATTTAATTATTTATTTAAAGATTTTGACTATTAATTTTTTTGTTTATTTGTTTTTGAGAGAGAAACAGAGGTGAGTGGGAGAGGGGCAGAGAGAGACAGAGACACAGAATCTGAAGCAGGTTCCAGGCTCTAAACTGTCAGTACAGAGCCCGACGCGGGGCTGGAACTCACAAACCATAAGATCATGACCTGAGCCAAAGTCGGACACTTGACTGACTGAGCCCCCCAGGCACCCCTGGCTTCATTAAAATTAAGAACTTTGTTACTCAAAGGAGAATATAAAGAGTGATACAAAAACCACAAGCCACATATTTAGAAAAGACATCTGTAACACATACAAGTAGAAATATCAGTACCCAACACATTAGGAATTCTTACGCTTACGAAGAAAAAGGAAAATAATCCAATTTTATTTTTTCTTTTATTTTTTAAGTTTTAAAATTCCAGTTAGTATACGGTGCAATATTTGTTTCAGGTGTACAATATAGTGATTCAACACTTCCACACAACACCTGGTGCTCATCAAAAGTACCCTCCTTAATCCCCATCACCTGTTTCACCCATCCCCACAGTCACCTCCCTCTGGTAACCAGCAGTTCGTTCTATATAGTTAAGAGTCTATATCTTAGTTTGCCGCTCTTTCTTTCTTTCTTTCTTATTTTCCCCTTTCCTCATTTTTATTGTTGTTGTTCCTTAAATCCCACCTGGTATTTGTTTTTCTCTGACTGAGTTATTTCACTTAGCATAATATTCTCTAGCTCCAACCATGTCATTGCAAATGGCAAGGTTCCATTCTTTTTCACCGCTGAGTAATATTCCATCGCATACATGCACCCATGTTTATACCAGCATTATTTGCAATAGCCAAATTATGGAAACAGCCCAAGTGTCTACTGCCTGATGAATGGATAAAAAAGATGTAGTGTGTATGTATATATATACATAATGTATACATATACATAATGGAAAATATTCCAATTTTAGATGTGGGCAATTACATAAATAAATGTTTAAAAGAAAAAGAAACCCAAATCCCCAAGAAACATCTAAAAATGGTCAATTTTATTAATAATCTGGATAATAGAAAGGAACATGACAATAAGATAACATTATATAGCAAGCAGATTGACAAAAAGATGTAAAAGTCAAATGACACTACCTAACGGCAGTATGTTTAAAAATGGAAGTCCCATACATGGCTGCTGAGAGTCTAAGTTATATAACTGATTTGGAAACTATTTAGCATTCTATATAGTTGGTTTGATTTGAAACAATTTTGCATTGAATAGTAACTTTGTACGTGTTTATATCTTTTGCCCATTGTATCTCTTCCATGTGTAATTCCAAAGACCCTCCTTACATAAGTATTAGACATGACTGAGCAGTTCTCTATTTCTCTATGCCTCTCAATATTTTTCACTAAGAATCTATTAAGGTAATAAACTGCATTAACAGTTTAAAAGGCAAAATTAGTGTCATTATCTATACAAAAAAAAAAGCACTTGAAAAACCCAATACTAATACACAATTAGAAATAAAAGAGAGAAAATAAAGAACTTTTAGTCAACTAAGAAATGAAAGGAAGCTTCCTTCATCTGATAAAGGATATTTACCAAAAATTTATAGTACACATCACATTTAATAGTGAACTACTAGAAGTTATTTATTTAGTTAGTTAGATTTTAGACAGAGACAGAGCATGCAGGAGGTGGACAGGGCAGAGGGAGAGAGAGAATCCCAAGCAGACGCCATGCTTAGTGCAAAGCCTGACATGGGGCTCGATCCCATGACCTGACCTGAGCCGAAATCAAGAGTCAGACATTCAACCAACTGAGTCACCCAGACGCCCCTAGAAAAGCCAAACCAGAATGAGAAAAGAATGCTGTCACATTTTGGCTCACATTTTCCCCCATCGTCTTAGCTAGTATGAAAAAGAAAGAGAGAAAAAGAAAGAAAAGTAGGGAGGGAGAGAGAGAGAGGAAAGAGGAACGTAGAGATGAATTTTATTTTAGTGAAAATAGAATTCATAACGCAAGGTCAGTATGGAAATATCAAAAGTACCATTTTTCCTCTAAAAATATAATAGATAAAATAATCACTTCACAAATGCAACAAAAATGCTTCAGTACATAGGAATAAATATAGCAAAGAAGTACTATAAGTGAATAGATAAAAATATTCAATGTTAGATAGGTGTCTGTTGCTTCTCATACAAAAAGATGTCATTTCGATCAATGGCCAAATTCCATCCCCTCTCCCCTTCTGGGATGTGAACAACTTATTCTAAAATTAATACAAAAGAGTAAATTAATATGAAGAATAAAGTAATTGGAGAATACTCCAGATATTTTGAAGAAGAATATGGGAGGATTTGCTCTACAGGAAATTAAGGTTTAACGTAATCCAAAATGTTAAAAAGACAGTGGTATTGACAATAAACAAAAGACAAAGAATTGAATGAAAAATAGACCCTAATATATGGAAAATTAACATACGACAGAGTTGGTATTACAAATCAGCAAGAATAGGGGCGCCTGGGTGGCTCAGTTGGTTAAGTGTCCAACTTTGGCTCAGGTCATGATCTCACGGTTCATGGGTTCAAGCCCCACATTGGGCTCTGTGCTGGTAGCTCAGAGCCTGGAGCCTGCTTTGGATTCTGTGTCTCTCTTTCTCTCTGTTCCCCCCACTCATGCTCTGTCTCTCTCTGTTTCTGTCTCTCAAAAAATAAATAATCATTAAAAAAATTTTTTTAAATCAGCAAGAATATAATGGGTTATTCATAAAATCACTTGGGACGTAATCCTTACTAGAAGAAAATAAACATATCCATGCCTCCCAGGAATATATAAAATTAAGTCCAAGTATATAAAAGACCTAAGTTTGGAAAGCAAATGTTTAAGTAATTGGAAAAACAATATTAGAAAACAATATAGGAAAGGTTTCTGGGTGGCTCAGTCGGTTAAGCATCTGACTCTTGATTTTGGCTCAGGTCATGATCTCACAGTCATGAGATCGAGCTCTTCAACAGGCTACTCGTTGATCGTGGAGCCTGTTTGGGATTCTCTCTCTCCCTCTCTGACCCTCAATCGCACTCTCTCTCTGTCTCAAAATAGATAAACATTTTTTTAAAAAAAATAAGAAAACAATATAGGGAATATCGCCATGACCTCAGTGTAGGAAGGGATTCCTAAACCCACACATACACACACACACGCTGGTAAATTTAATGCAATAAAAATTTAAATCTCTACATACCAAACGACACCATGACAAAATTTCAGGATTAGAGATACTACCTGCAATGAAGATAACCAACTGTGGCATTCTGATGACCCCAGAATGTGCTCCAATTCCCTAGGTCCCGGGACATGATTGCCCTGCCAGGGACTACATTTTCTAGTCCGTCCTGCAGCATAGAGGGTCATATAAATGGTCTTCGCCGGTGCCGTGCAAGAGAGAAGTGAAATATGTAACAACTTCAAGGCTGAAATGGTTTTGAAGTGGCTCTGCCTTCTCTATATCCTCTTTCCGCATTCCCTGTGAGTGGCGGGGAGCTCTAGGAGGAAAGAATCACAGGATGGAAAGCACAGGACAGGGGTCCTTGGCTGGATGGAGCAGAACGTTGCCTCCCACCCCGCTCTTAAAGGACACCAATTCCTGAAATGCAGATTTGTAAGCAGGAGGATTTTCTAGGCAGGGCACCTGGAACAGCCCTCATGGGGACATGGGGGAAGCCGGACTGGACACAGGGAGAACAAGAGAGAGGCCTCTGCCGATCCCAGAGATCCTAGACATCCTCAGGTTGGGAGACTCTTCAGAATTATCCCCAGTGGGGACACAGGAGGCACAGGCCAGGCCTTGGCACTCTTATATCAGCAGATCTTTGGAAGCAGGATGCTCTTGGGAAGCATCCCTGCTGGCGTGGACCATTCCGGGACAGGGACCCAGCTGGAGCGGGACAGGGACCCAGCTGGAGCCGCCAGCAGGCAACCCAGGCAGCAGCTGGGGATGTGAGCGCCTGGATCCTGAAGGATCCTAGGTGGCACCCCACACCGTGCTGTTTCCTTTTTAATGCCGTGAGTAACTGCAAAATAGTCGAAGCCCTGCATCATGACTTGCCTATTTGGCATCGCCATCCACGAGGAACCCCGAGAACCATTCCTGCTGTGTATTCATGGGAATGAGAACTCACCCCATTAGCAGAATGACCCCACCTTAACATAGTATGTCACAGTTTGCAAAGACTCTCTAATTTCCATTATTTCACTGGAGACCCAAAACAAGCCCCTAGTTTCATAGGATAGGACACTGAGACTGAAGACCATAAGTGCCCAAGCCGCAGAAGTTTTTTGGCGTAATTCCACAGCCAGTTCTCCGTTCATTTGGCCCCAGTCACCTGGTGTTTTCCAGCTTTGTGTCCAGAATACCAGGGTGCTAATAGAACCTCGACTTCCCTCCGTCTCCAATTTCTGACAACCTCTGAAGCTTCCCTACAAAGTACAAGCCCAGAACATCCAATGAGTTTACATGTTGAAAAAAACCCACCAAAACTGTGCATCACTGCATAAATGTCTGCTTTATAAGTCACCCTTAATAAGGGAGCCTATTAAATTACGCATTTTAGCACAAAATAAACCGATTAGTGTTGACAACCACTACATCTTACTTACCCACACGTTGTACTGAAAACAGATGAAATGCCATAGATATGAATGAACATGTCTGAGGAAAGTTTTTATGCTTAGTATCTCAAGATAAAGTGTAACAGGTCACTTTAAGGTAATACAGTGGGTTGATGGGGAAAAACTGTAGGGAAAAACACCCCGACTTTGGTCGTTATTATTTTCTTCTTCCCAAGCGCATTTTTCTTACAATATGAAGACTCTGCGTTGAATTGGCACTAGGAACTTTCCAGAAAA
The DNA here is from genome assembly GCF_022079265.1 of Lynx rufus. Lineage (NCBI taxonomy): Eukaryota > Metazoa > Chordata > Mammalia > Carnivora > Felidae > Lynx > Lynx rufus. Next base: position 18,972,016 of record NW_025814889.1, on the reverse strand, counting down.
AAAAATGGTGGTTATTGGGAGAATCACTAGCAAGCCAATATGTAAGGTATTTTGTAGGTAGACACAGTATCTCTTGGGCCTTCATTCTGGAAAGATGAATTCTTCATAACATTGAGGCTATTTCTTTACCTTAGTAGCAGGAACACTAGTCAAGTAATAATTTCCTAGGAGGAAATGCTGAGACATAGCTCTGTTTTCCGAGGTAGGTTACGGGGTATGGCTGTTCTGCGGCAATATTTATCCTTGGCAAAATTCAAGAAAGATAGTTTGATTCTAGCCGTTGTATGTTCTACATTGAAAAGTCCTCACTTTGGAGATTTGGGGGGCATTCAGAAAGAAGGCATGTAATTCATATTGGAAGAGGCCACGTGATTCTATGGGAAAGGTCACGATGGGTGAGAAGTCTGTGACGAGGGGCCACAAGAGGACCATCTGGGTCAGGACAGTTTCTCACACGGGTTTCCAGCTGCCAACATCTGCAGTCCTGAATGCACCTGAAGGCCAGAAAGGGGATTTCCAGGCTTTACTAGGGCTGGAAAGATGAGGATATTGTGAGCCAAAGTCAGGAGAAAGAGGCAAGGTCATAAGGCAAGGTCTTATGGAAGTAGTCCATGACCTGGATGCTTGACCTTTTCTGAGGACATCAGGAATTATTGACAAAGAACCCTCACTGTAAGAACCAACAAATTTTGAGCCTCAGTTAAAAATTAGAAAGAAAGGGTTTGGGGCCTGGGTCGCTCAGTCGGGTGAGCGTCCAACTTTGGCTAGGTCATGATCTCAAGGTGCGTGAGTCAGCCCCACAATGGACTGTGTGCTAACAGCTCAGATCCTGGAGCCTCCCTCAGATTCTCTGTCTCCCTCTCTCTCTGCCCCTCCTCCACTTGCTCTGGTGTCAATCTCTCTCACAAAAATAAACCTTAATTTTTTTTAATGAAAAAAATTAGAAAGAAAGAGGTGCCTGGGTGGCTCAGTTGGTTTTGCCTCTGACTCTTGATTTTGGCTCAGGTCATGATCTCACGGCTTGTGAGTTTGAGTCCCACATCAGGCTCTATGCTGATGATAGAGAGCCTGCTTGGGATTCTCATTCTCCCTCTCTATTTCTCTGCCCCTCCCCTGCTTGTGCACTCTCTCTTTCAATAAATAAACAAACAAACAAACTTTAAAAAAATTAGAAAGCAAAACTTTAAAACCAGAGCCTGGAAGATGTGGGAGGATGTGTGGAAAGTGGATTCTACTATTCAGTAGGCTATGGAGTGGGCACAGAGAGTGCGGGGGGTGGAGGGAGGAAAAGCACTGTGTGAGAAAGAAAGTGTGGTTCTCTGAAGGACAGGAGGAATAGAGGCCAAGTCCCTGGGGATTACTCATGGAAGAAAGGAAGACTGAGTTGGTCTGGCTCTTGGCTCTGAGCCAAAGGAAATCCCACATGTGGATCAGTAACTCCCGAACCTCTGTCTTGGCCTCGTATGTCACCCCCTTCTCACCTTCCGTCTCCTCCAGGTTTATGTCCCGCGTGTCTGCTAGACCTATTTCCATGTATGACTCACCACAACCTCCAACATGGTGTCTGTAAAACAGACCGTCTCCTCCTGACTTACGATAATGGCGTCACCATTTTCTTCCCTCTTCCCGCGTTCACCATTCTCATCTGTATCTCTTCCTCTCTTCTCACCTGGATTGCTGAAATAGCCCGTACTGGTACTGTTTCACTGCACTCTTAGGTAATTTCCCTCCTCATAAAACTTCAAGTGACTCTCCATTGTCAACCTAACAGTTTGTACAGGTTTATGGCGACCTCTAATCCTTCCCAGCGGCATCTTTATCTGCACACACTGTTCCAGCCACACTAGACCGTGCCTCCTCCTTAAAGGACCGCCTGTCCAGTCCTGCTGAGTGCACGTTCTTCTATTGCTTCCTCTTTTCTGGAAGGTCATTCCATCTCAGCCTGTCCAAATGTAACCTCTCTCCAGGGAACCTCAAATAGTTTATTTGCTGGGGAATATCTCCCCAGGCCTCTCCTTCTAACCCTCGTGGAACTTAAAAAAAAAAAAAAAAATTAAACTGACCACGTATTTATTTATTTTTAATTTTTTTGATGTTTATTTATTTTTGACAGAGAGACAGAATGTGAGCAGGGGAGGGGCAGAGAGAGAGGGAGACACAGAATCGAAAGCAGGCTCCAGACTCTGAGTTGTCAGCACAGGGCCTGATGCAGGGCTCGAACTCATGAACCATGAGATCATGGCCTGAGCCAAAGTTGTATGCTTAACCAATGGAACCACCCAGGTGCCCCTAAACTGACAATTTATTGATAGCCAAAGCACAACCCCTACCTTACAGGAACAAATATGCATAGATTTGCTATCCAAGGACATTGCTTTCCCAAGACTGTGGTACTGAGAAAGCTGAATTAGAAATCACGACGTGAGGGGCGCCTGAGTGGCTCAGTTGGTTAAACCTCCGACCGGCTCAGGTCACGGTCTCACGGTTTGTGAGTTTGAGCCCCGCGTCGGGCTCTGTGCCGACAGCTCAGATCCTGGAGCCTGCTTTGGATTCTGTGTCTCCCTCTCTCTCTGCCTCTCCCCTGCTCTCTCTCTCTCTTTCTTTCTCTCTGTCTCTCAAAAACAAATAAACATTAAAAGAAAGAGAAATCCTGATACTGTTTGTGCAGACAGTGGTGCAGTGCTGATGGCTATTCCTCCCAGGCTAGAGTGCAGCCTGACTTAATACTGCTCCCTTGCAAAAGAATTTCTCTTACGACCAGGTGTCTTTTTCTCCTGACAGTGTCCCTCTGCTCTAAACAGAAGCACAAATCTAGTGCAGAGAATTGGAAGGGGCAAAAATTCTACCACGACAGCCACTCCATCCTTCTTATTTCACACCACCTCTTTCCTTTCTTGTCCCAGTTCCTAACAAAAGCACCTAGACAGACAAATGAAAGGCAACAGATAAATGGCCTGGGGTGGGCAGGTGGGGTGGGGACTCTGCACGAATAACATACAGGCCCAGCTCAGCTGTTGAAAACAAACAAGTGGACACCACCGAATTCTGTTGTTAATGGCCTCCGTTTCTTTTCTCTCTTTACCATTTGAAGTAGCTGTCGTGCCTTAATACAAGGCGCACCAAAGCCTCAGTCGAGAGTTCCCAAGCCTGAACGTTGTCCCTAAGTGCTGAGGTCCAGCAGGGTTTAGCTAGCTGCAAATAGTATGAGTTCTGCTGGTTGGAACAAACCTTTCTGAAGGTATTTCCCTTCGGTGGTGTGACATGTGGCCTGGCATTTCGACTGGAATGCTCTAAATGGAATGCCAGCCCGGCTCTAAAAATAGAACCCACCCCCAGGAGTTGTAATTAGCAGTGAATCTCCATGAAGAAACATGCTGTGTGCAGGCCTTCTAAGCATAGGCGTTAGCCTGGTGTTGGAAGTTCTCTGCATGTTTTGGTGATTTATTACTTAAGGGGCTGAGTGTCCCCCTATTCCACGCACTTTTCACCCCCAAAGAATACCGGGCAATATTTGATCAAAGAATTACCATAGGAACCTTCAGTCTTCAATGTCGACAGTAGAAGAACAGTAATATTCCCACCAGCAGCAGAGGGAAACATCTACGGTAACCCTGTCGTCGCTTTTCACATTGATCTAAATACTAAAGCAGCATTTTGCAAACATCCGTGTTTGTCAGAATAATCCGTGGGACCGTTTTAAAATACATACTCCTAGGCTATGTTCCCAGCTTAATGTTGCTGATCTGCGGGATCCGATTCATTAATATCCCAGGTTGTTCGGACACGGTGGTATTCGGACTTCTCTTAGAGCAAATAGCTCTAAAGCTATGGGAAGCAGTGATATCAATTGTCATTTTTTAATGAAAATAATCAATTGCTCCATAAAGTAATGAAATGTACAATAACTGCACAATTAAGGCAAAGTCAGGTGGTAAGGGGAGAAATGCTATTTATCTAGACCCTTTTAACATCAGGTAGTAATATTATCATGTGAATATATGCTGCACCTCATAAAGAAGTATACAAATGAATGGTATTTTCTTTTAAAATTTTTTTAGGTTTATTTATTTATTTTGAGAAAGAGAGAGCGAGCAGGGGAGGGGCAGAGAGAGAGGGAGAGAGGGAATCCCAAGCAGACTCTGTGTTGTCAGCACAGCCCCAGTGAGGGGCTCGAACTCACCACCGTGAGAGAACATGCCCTGAGCTGAACCCAAGAGTTGGACGCTTAGTGACTGAGTCAGTCACCCAGGAACCCCTCAATGGTATGTTTATAAATAAATAGGCTTTTGCTCTTTACTGGGTGTTTCTAATATAAAGAATTAGATTAGGGGCACCTGAGTGGCTCAGTCAGTTAAGCATCTGACTCCTGAATTTGTTTCAGGTTATGATCCCAGGGTTATGGGATCGGGCCCCATGTCTCTCTCTAAAATTAAAAAAAAAAATTCGATTATTTCCAAGGTTGATGATGTGAAAGGATAATTGGATATTGTGAAATCCTATAAAAACTTCAAATTTCATATTATGAATTTTATTTTTTAAAAATTTTTTTTTTCAACGTTTATTTATTTCTGGGACAGAGAGAGACAGAGCATGAACGGGGGAGGGGCAGAGAGAGAGGGAGACACAGAATCGGAAACAGGCTCCAGGCTCTGAGCCATCAGCCCAGAGCCCGACGCGGGGCTCGAACTCACGGACCGCGAGATCGTGACCTGGCTGAAGTCGGTCGCTTAACCGACTGCGCCACCCAGGCGCCCCCCATATTATGAATTTTAAGAAATGCACCTTTCCGCAACTTTTGTAGACACAAAATTTTATATCTTTTGTTTTTCAAGAGGATGAAAAGGAAAAGTTATGGGGATGCCTTTTACAGAGTAGATAGCCTTCATATGGCTTCCTGAATCCTTAGAGAAATGAGGTAAAATGATTATCAATTACTCTTCAATTTTTGAGACCCCACTTTCTTTCAAATAATCTTTACAGCAAGATAAACGTGAACAGATTTAAAATAGATAAAATAGACAAATGTGAATTCTCCCTGATATCCTACTTGCAAAGATGGGAGAAAAAGAAATCCAGAAGTATTTAGTTCATACCAAATAAAGCGGCAAAACTTGAACCCTTGCTAAAGTCTGGCTCTATAATCTGTACGCCTCTGCTGTTTTATGGAGGACTGAAACTAGTTTTGTTAGGGGAAAATATTTTATGCACATATGTTCTTCCAGTAGAATGCTTCAGGTAATAGGACTATGAAATAAACAGAAGAGATTATGGGTAAGCACCAGCCTTCACCACATTTCCTTGCTTTTCACTTTCAGAAATATTTAGATTTTAGGTTGTTATTTTTCATGCTTTCTTTTGGCCTAAAGGTGATTTTTTTTTTCTGGAAAATATTATTGAGAGCAATGCATGAATGAAAAATAGTGTTTTTTCCATTTTAATCACAGTGTTTTGGCTATTTTTGTATTTGAGTCACTGAAAGGGCCAATTTGAGGAGCTGACATGTTCCTTGTGTCCAGTTTTACTTAGGAAGAGACTGTTGGCACAATTATGATGGAAAAGCTACATACTATGGTTGGTAAACAATTGACAAAAAATGGCTTTTGCATGTGAACGACACGCAGTCTTGGGTTGTAGAATGATTGACTTGTATATTACTGTGGTTTCTCTAGTGTTTCTGTGTAGAATTGGAAGCTTCCTTGCAGGATAATTGAGTTTCCTTTACTTGTTTTTCCTTGATTATGTTTACATTTTTTAATTAAAAATTTTTTAATGTGTATCTTTGAGAGAGAGACAGAGTGCGAGCAGGGGAGGGACAGAGAGAGACGGAGATACAGAATCTGAAGCAGGCTCCAGGCTCTGAGCTGTCAGCACAGAACCCGATGTGGGGCTCGAACTCACAACTGCAAGATCATGATGTGAGCTGAGGTCGAATGCTCAACTGACTGAGCCACCCAGGCGCCACAGTTGATTATCATTTTAAACAATCACCTAAGAACAGTTTTCTATTCTATTTCTGCTCTTCACTGCGGTCTTTTCTCTTCCAGTACTCCACTTCATTAATACTTTTTAAAAAACTATGAAATGTCTTTTGTGAAATGATTTGATTGTAGTATGAATTACCATATTGAAAAATTGAAAATGACTTAAAAGTCCAAATATAGAAGAAAGATTTAATAGTCCCTTGAAATACTCAGAAAAACTTGAGATGTGTTAAGATTACTTAGTGCTATAGGAAAAAAAAAAACTTGTGTTATTAAATGGAATAGCAAGAAACACAATTATCTCAATTTTTATTCTGCAATATATCAAATATATAGAAAACAACGTATAAAATATACTGAACAATATGATCAAATCTAAACGTAATGCTCTATTTTTGTAAGATTTTCCAAACACAAAAACAAGATTTCAAATACCATTGAAGGTGCACCTGGGTGGCTCAGTCGGTTGAGCATCTGACTTCGGCTCAGGTCATGATCTCACGGTTCGTGGGTTCGAGCCCCGGGTCAGGCTCTGTGCTCACAGCTCAGAGCCTGGAGCCTGCTTTGTATTCTGTGTTTCCATCTCTCTCTGTCCCTCTCCTGCTTGCACTCTGTCTCTCTCTCTCAAAAATAAAAAAACATTAAAAAAACTTACGAAAGCGAAAACCAATACGATTGAGGCCTTCAGTATTGTCTTTTTAAATCCGTGTTCTTCCCTGAATCCTCAGAGTTAACCATTAATAGGAATTCTGTGTTTATCATTCACACCCACAATTTTGTAATTATGATGCATATTTTTATATACTAATCATTGTATAGGATTTTGGTCTAGCATTTTAAACTTTATGTACATTTGATAAATGTGTCTACTCTGCAACTTGCTCCCCGCCCCCAACCTTGTATATATTAGATTTACCTATGCAGTATTTGCAAATTTGATTTATTCAAATAAAATGAAAACATGATTAATACAGGCATTATGAAATAAGCCGTTGTCAACATTAGCACACTGGTCTTTTGTGGATACATGTTCTCATTTCTCTTGAGTAAATTCCCAGGGATACAACAGGTGGGTTGTATGATAAGTGTATGTCTAACTTATCAGAAGCTGTCAAATTCTTTTCAGAGCGGCTGTACCACTTTGCATTCCCACCGGCGAGGCATGGGGATACCATCTGTTCTTCATCATGTCAACACTTGGCATCATCGCCTTTTTTTTTTAAGTTTTAGCCACTTAAGAAGTACAGTTACGGAAGTATAGATCACTATGGTTTTAATATGTATTTCTGTAATAACTGATGATGCTAAGCATCTTTTCATGGATTTATTTTCCACTTGTATATGTTTTTTTCCTGAAGCGTCTTTTCAAATTTGTCTATTTTTTCATGGCGTTGTCTTATTAAATGATAAAGCATCCTCGATATATTCTGGATACTAGTCGTCTATAAGAATGCGTTTTGCAGGGGCGCCTGGGTGGCGCAGTCGGTTAAGCGTCCGACTTCAGCCAGGTCACGATCTCGCGGTCCGTGAGTTCGAGCCCCGCGTCGGGCTCTGGGCTGATGGCTCGGAGCCTGGAGCCTGTTTCCGATTCTGTGTCTCCCTCTCTCTCTGCCCCTCCCCCGTTCATGCTCTGTCTCTCTCTGTCCCAAAAATAAATAAACGTTGAAAAAAAAATTAAAAAAAAAAAAAGAATGCATTTTCCAAATACCTCACTGTTTTCCAAGTATTAATGAAGGCTGATTCTAATAAATGTTTTTTCTTTAATTTTTTGAAATGATGTTCTTATGTCATATGTTTTTCTCCTTTAATCTACTACTGTGGCTGATTATCTTTAAAAATTTCCAAATTTGTGAACTATCCTTAATAAATTTATCCTGGGATAGACATGAATTGGTCATACTTTTTAAAATATTCTGTTAAATGTATTCACTAATATGTTTTCTCAAGTTTTTGCAAGTGTATTTTAAAATTTTTTTTATGTTTATTTATTTTTGACAGGGCGGGGAGGAGCAGAGACAGAGAGGGAGATACAGAATCCGAAGCAGGCTCCAGGCTCTGAGCTGTCAGCACAGAGCCTGACGTAGGGCTTGAACCCACGAACCATAAGATCATGACCTGAGCCGAAGTCGGATGCTCAAACCGACTGAACCACCCAGGAACCCAGCAAGTATATTTATAGATGATGTTAATCTGTGATTATATTTTCTCACGTGTCCTTGTGCACTCGTTGTGTCAATGCCATTCTAGCCAGGTGATAAGAATTGGTTGATTCTTCTTCATGTTAATTTTCTGAAATGGATTGTATAGTTACCTCTCACATAATCAAATACGTCAGGTTGTAAGTCGGTTCCTTTTATCATTATTATTGCTTTTTTAGCCCTGAAGATACCTCTCTAAAAGTGCTAATTCCTTTTTCCAATCTGGATTGGAGGTACCCTTAGTCTTGTGCACTGTTTTTCTTCAACATTGTCATGGGAATTCTTTTTCTTTTCTGTATACCTCTCTCTCTCTCTCTCTCCTTCTTTGTCTCTCTCTCCCTTTCTCAGCAATCCTCCCTTCTCCCTCTCCCTCTCCCCCCCCCCCACTCTCTCTCCCTTCTTCCTCATTTTGGTGGAATATACCTTCCAAAACCTGAGAAAGGATCCACAGGGAATACATTGTTTTGAGAACTGGAATGTCTGAAATATTCCAATCTATACTTACACTTGATTTATGATTTGACTGGAAATAGAATTCTGAGTTCTAAATCATGTCTTATTCATTTTGCAGGTAATTTTCCATTCTCTTCCACCTTCTAGGGTAGTTGTTGAGAAACTTGATGCCATTCTGGTCCCTTTGGAATGTGACCTACTCCCCACCCTCTCTCTCCTCCTCATCCCTACAAATCCCTCAAATGTCACAATGATCATTTTAATGTATCTGTCAATTTGTTAGACACAACATAATACCTCATTATTCATCAAAATCCTGGGGAAATTTCCACTGAAAGGCCAGGAGCCGCCTTCTGGATTCTTCTTGACGTGTGGAAGCAAGAGAATCTGTGAACACTGACGTTCTCCCCAAGTGGAGAAATCCACCAGACATAGGACACTAGTTAAATTAGACCCATTTGTCAAATAGATTGAATTCTGTTCACATTTAGTCCATTTATCAAATAAGACAACTCTTCTCACTTAGGTGTGATTTTGTTCCCCGCTTTCATTTACTTCATGCCTTAGAGAAAAGTAGATGATTTGGGGTGAATGCCAGGAAAAGAAAGTGCTCAGCACAGATTCCTAAAATAGAGAATTTATATTTAAGCCAAAAAAAAATAAGATGGAAAATTAGAAACTGTTGCAGTCAAAACTGATATGACCTTAAAAGAATATATTTTAGTTTTGAGTTGTAAGTTACAAACATGTTCTTAAAGTAAAATTTAAAATTATGTAGAAGTGAAATTGATCCTAGTGTACATAATTTGTTCTAGCAATTAATTTTATCTATTTGTTTATTTTTAAGTTTATTTATTTGAAGAAAGAGAGAGAGAGAGAGAGAGCACAGGCTGAGAGAGAGGGAGAGAGAGAGAGAATCCCAAGCAGGCTCCATACCATTAGCACAGAGCCTGAAGCAGGGATTGAATGAACAAACTGTGAGATCATAACCTGAGCTGAAACCAAGAGTCAGATGCTTAATGGACTGAGCCACCCAAGTGCCCCTAGAAATTAATTTTAAATAGGATGGGGCACCTTGGTGGCTCAGGCGGTTAAGCGACTGACTTCGGCTGAGGTCGTGATCTCATGGTTTGTGGGTTCAAGCCCTGCGTCGGGCTCTATGCTGACAGCTCAGAACCTGGAGCCTGCTTCGGATTCTGTCTCTCTCTCTCTCTATGCCCTTCCCCTGATTGCACTCTCTCTCTCTCTCAAAAATGAATAAGCATTAAAGATTTTTAAAACTGTAAATAGGATAAAGGTGTCATCAGGTGAAGAAATGAATCTGCTAACCATTTTTAGGCAGAGATAATTACAAATCACAACGCCCCAACAAGCAAACGACAGAGTCACGTACCCTGAAGTTCCTACACTTGTCTCCCCCCTCACACACCTCACGCCCGTGCTCCTCCCTTCTCACCCTGCGCTGCATGTTCAAGAAGACTGGCCCATTTGGACTCTGGCTTCCAGGCTCTCCAGGTTCTGGTTGGTTATGTCTGAGGAGATGCCCTGGCAGGAGTTGAGACAGCAGAAGGGGAGAGGGGAGTTGACTATTCCTCACCCACACCGTGGTGGTGTCACTGTCACTCACTCCCCACCTGAAGGTGGTGGCATTCCTCTGCAGTGGGGGCCCCTGGCTCCTTTCACAGGGCTGCAACTCGCCGTGGCTTCCGGTAACAGGATTCCTATCTCTTGCTCCCTCCGGACAGGGAAACTTAATGGCTTCTTGCCCTTGTCAGACCTCAGTGTTGCTCCACTCCATTCACACTTCAAGAGGCCTCTTGTTAAATTCTATTCGCGTAAAGCCTTTTGAGGATGCTAACTCTTCCTCCTGGCACCCTCACTGGTATAGCCCACCTGCTAGCCTCCCCTCAGTCAGCTCTGGAACATACCCTTTAGCCACTTGTAAAGATACCTCAAAGCCTCTAAGCTTTAAGTAAACCATGTCTTCTCGTTTATCTTGATATCCGTCTTACGATTGTCATTTAAAACTCCCCTCCAACTTGACCTTCCCTGGAGACCCTTGCCTGGCCACCCTGTATGTGGCTTAGATGTACCGGAGCGTATGCATTTTTTTGCCTTGTTATTATTACCTTTTTCAATTGCTCAGAATACCTTGAATGGACTTTTCTCCTCTCCCCACTCCCAACCCTTGCATTGGACTGAAATCTTCAAAGCTGATGCCGCGTGTTGACCTTCTCTGACCCACAGGCACTTAAAAAAGAGTCTGTTGGCTCAGCTCAGTTAACGGAGAGAGAACTGTGAGCATCACAGCCAATTGGTAGGTTATTGCAGTAGGCTGAACATAGGGGGAAAAAGGTGTTAGTGAATAAAAATAAAGAAGGTGGAGAAGATAAGAAGGGTAAGTAGCTAACTTGAATAATGTTGTGGATTTAGGTGCCCACCGCCAAGAAGTTAGGGGGTGCGGAGAGAAAATGGCTTAGGAGGAAGAGGAATTAAGGTGCAGGGGTGAACAGAAGCCTGGGGGAGAGTGAACTGGGATACAAACAGGCACATCTTTTTCTCTTAGGGGTTTTAGCCAATAGACTGGCTGAGATTTCAGAAGGAAGTGGCTTCGTGTGAGCAGTGTGAGAGCAAGGGCTGCGGGAGAGGAGCCAACAAAGCAGAACCAGTGAAGGGAAGAGAGGCAAGTGGGGGGGGGGCACCATCCCTGAGGGCCACGGGAAAATGGGCGGAGAGTCCCCAGAAACAGGAGGTCACGGCGAAAGCATCAGGATCTAACAGAGGGAAAGAAGAGGTCAGCAAGGTGAATACAGTGAACCCACTGGGTGTCTTGGAGGTAGCAGTCAGACTTGGGGGGCAGGGGCGAGAAAGGATTGGGGGTAAAATGGCAGGAAGGGGTTACTTAGGAAGGCTGAGGGGATGGCAATGCGAGCAGGAGGTACCTCTTTAAAAAGGCTAGGAAACAGAAAGCCCACGGAGATTTCTTGGAATTTCTTTCGCAGAACATCCAGGAGGAATCATTTTCAATCTCTGCGCTTTTTGCTTTGCCATTCGTCTTAGCGTATTGGTCCCCACTGTCCTTTGGTGGCCATGTCGTGAGAGGATCATTGGCAGCAACGCATTCCAGAGCGCATGTTTGTGTGACATCTCACTCGTTTCCTACTTCACTCCTGCGAAATTAGACTTTGCTTCGCTACGTTGTCTTCATCATTCGGCAGAAGGCGTCAGGGTTTCCGTCTTTTGATCGCCTTCGTGCAATGACCTGTCTACTCCGTTCGGAAATTCTCACGCCCCTTGGCAGTTTCCGGCCACCTTTTCCAGGGAGGGGATTTTCGCAAAGCCCCTGAAGGCAAGTCGGTATTCGAGGGTCCACTCAAGTTGCAGCTCTGGGAATTAGGTTTTCCTATTTGAAACTAGAAAATACCCACCAAAGGAAGCGTTACTAACGGGAAGAGAAACAGTCCTATTTCCTTGATGCAAAACAAGAAGGCTTCTTCCTAAGAAGGCTTTTTTGCCAAGTCAAGATCACCAGGATTTTCATCAGGATAGCTATAAGCTATTGTAGCTTGGGAGTCCAAAGCTCCCGAGGTTGCTTTGCGGGACTCAGTAATCGTGTCTTAATTCCCTGCAGGAAACGCTAGAAAAGGTGGCCACAGATGCTGATGTGGTGCTTCTTCAGAAAACAGAAAGGCAAGAGCAAGTTGATGAGACACAGGATAAAATAAATTCCGTGACTAGACGCATGTGACAGACACAGCCCCACAGGCGGAAAACGTGGCGCGAGTGTTATTTTAGTTTGGAAAAGGGAAGAAAATGGGATTCTAAAATTAAAAGAAGAAGAGGAAGCTGGGAGGTAATAATCCCTGCTGAAATGGAAGATCTTGGCACCTTGCAAATGTGTGTAGAAAGAAAGGACACAGAAGAAGAAAAGATCTGGAGGTGTGGGTGGGTGTGTGGATTTTTCCCCTTTTCTCGTCTTTGCCTTTAAAGATTCCCTTCTTAGTTAGAAGTGCAGAATCATCTGTATTCTTGCTGTGGAGATAACGATCTGTATTGCACTTCAGCTTCTGCGATCCGGAGGACACAGACCACAGAGATTCTATTATCATAGTCCCCGATTCAGTGATAGAGACGAAATGAAGGGCACGTCTTGTATGGTTAACAGAATAGAGCAGGTTCCTAAATCTTAGTAGACATCATATTACATTTTCGAGCACCGAGACAGAAGTTTTAAAGTATAGTACTTGGATATTTGGGTGTAGGTATATAAGTGGTTGTGGCCACTTTCTATCCCTCAAAACCTTACAAGGGGTGGGAAAGCCTGAAGAGGTGGGTTCTCCTTAGAATTTGCAAAACAGGAAGCTGGATTCTTGCTCCCTAGCGAGGTTGGAGCAGGGGTGTGGGGGTGGGGGGCGTGGGGAGGGGAGAGAATCAGAGCATGAACCGGCCTATTGTGAAGAAGTATTTTCCGACGCACCTTTATCTGATTTCTTCTTTACTTTTCAAAAGCGTTTCCACCTGACATTACGCACTTGCATTTTCTGATTCTGAATATTTGAACTTTGTGTGCATTCGCTGCTCAACAGAGAAGAGACCTAACACCTGACAGGAAAGATTTTTCTGCAGAATCTTACACTGTGTTTCTTCTCAGAGCCCGAAACTCACAGACATCGTCTCTCCTTAAACAGTAAAAGGTATGCTCCCTGCTGCTGGGAAGTTTACAACACAACTGTTTAAGGAGGGTTAATTCAAATGATGATATAAAGCCCCCTGATTAAATAAATTCACCAGGACTCCCAGAAATGATAGAAATTCATACTCGGTCAGATTTGTCTGCCGTAAAGTATACACATTGATGTGTAATGTCCTTTTCTTTCCACATAATCCTTTACCACAAGCACTTTGACAGAAACCTCTGAAGCAAACCCTTACACTAAGGTAGAATCCTAGATGAAGAGTGGATTTGCTGTTGGTGGGGGGAGCGCGAGGGAGCGACCTACAGACTCACTGTGCTCAGCTTCTACCTTCAAGTACACGTCTCCGAGAGGCTATAAGGAGGGAGCTGAGCTATTCCTGTGCCCTCCAGGACTGAAGGTTGCACGCCTTCCCTCCATTTCAAGAAAAGCAGCTCTGCCCAGGTATTCTTGACATCTACCGATTGAGGCAGACATCATTGTTTTTGTTTCTAGTTTCTATTTCTACCCCCACCCCCAATTTTCCTCTGGGGAGCCATCCTACTATGCATCTCAGTCCATGTGGAATTATTGATATCAGCCCGAGCTATGGAGATGTGCATGTAACTCAAGCCTGACTGATTGGACTACTCCATTCTCCCAGCCAGAGTGGTGAAGTTCAGAGATGGGTAAGGGTCCCAATCAGAACCAATGTGATGGAATCTTTGGACACTTGCAGGGCCTGTTGAAAGATCTGTTATCTTTTTCCACTTGCCTTGAAGTTCTGGGAATGCAAGCCTAGAGCTGTTGGCAGCCACTTTGTCATCATGAGGGGAGACTGACTGAGCATGGCATCAACACATGGGACTCTAGTGGCATAATACATGCTTATGAGGAACTGAAACAATTTTCAGAATAAAGTAGTAATCTGGTGTGCCAACACAGGTCTGACAGTCTGGTTCTTGGCTTCTCATTTTCTCTGCTACTGCTGCACTTCTGAGAGTTTGTTCCCTTTTCCATGTCTTACGGCTTCTGCTCACTCATGGCTTTTAATAACTACTTTCTCTTTATACGTATATTGGCTTCTGTGGTTCTCTATTACTTGGGTTCCTATTGTGTGTTTTTCCTATTCAACATAGTCAAGTAAGAAGGTCTAGTTGGGTTAGTTATTCACTGACCCGTATCGAGTGTTCCTGTTAGAAAAATATAAACTACTTTCCTATTCACACACATACACACACACACACACTCACACACACTGTAGGGGAGGAAAAACTTCTATCCTCTGAGGTTCTGTGGCTGGGCTTGAGAATTAAACTAACATAAGACAAATTAGCAGGAGAAAAGCACAGGTTTTATTTAATATTTTTACATGTACGTGGGAGTCTTCAAAAGGAAAGTGAAAAACCCAGGAAATTATTGGGTCCAAAACTTATATATCTTTTTAAACAAAGAACAACAAATTGTGTGGATGTGACAAGACAAGGAGGCTGGGGCTGGGCCAGTAAATTGTAGGATGGGGACTAGGAAATACATGGGGAAACCAATGGAAGATAAGAGTTGTTTTAGTAGGCGGTTTGTACAGATCCATTTTGGTGTCAACTCTGAGTCTCTGATGATAAGAATGTTCTCTTCTGGGTGCAGGGAAGGCCCATTTCTCATGGGAAATATCATGACGTGCTTTTAGGAAGAAAAAAGGAGGACAGAGAGCCCTTTTTCCACCTACGATTTCTCAAGCTCCTCCGGCTTAAAACAGTCAACACACAAAAGTGGAGGTTTGGGGGGATCGCATGTTCTAAAGTCCTTCAATAATCTCATTATAATATAGCAGTAGAATCTATACTTTTAAAATTATTTCTTGTGCACCTATTATGTGCTAAGCATTTTTCTATACACATTACCCCATATTCATGTACTTCTTTCTCATAAAAACCCACCAGGGAAGAACTGTTATTATCTTCATTCTATGGTTGAGGAAACCATAAAATTTAAATGATCTGCCTGAGATTATAGAGCTAGCAAGCAGATGAACAGTATTCCGGTCTCTAGACTTCTGCGTCATTACTTTTTCCTTTGTAATGACCCAGGCTTACTTGGCCACACCACATCATAGGCTGTTGGCTCCCTTTGTGACCAATCTGTATATGAGGCTTCCTTTGTGTCAGGGCTGAACTCAGGCATATCACCTCTGCCCAGTGTGACATAGGAGTCAGTAGGTAGGAAAGGACCTCTGTCTTCCTGGGGCTCTTCCCCAGCATTCGGGAGAAAAACATAGAATTTCAAGTCATTATTTCCTCTTTCAACAGGAGTACATGGCTACACAATTACATCCTCGCCCAGCGTCGAGGGCACATCACAGCCTCCTCTCCCCCCCTTTTCCCTCCCCACCACGGCCAGCCCGGTTCACACTCCCCTTTCCTTTTGTATCACATCCATCTTCTTCGTGGCACTTATGACAACGCTCACTTATATCTATTTTCCTGTGTGTGTGTCTCTCTAACCTTTATCTCCTCCATTTCCACCAGGGCAGGAAAATGTGATGTTTCATCAACTGCTGAGTCACCAGCTGATTTTGGCTGTGGTAGGCCATTGCATAAATGAACCAAGAGGTGAATGGATAAACTCCTTATCTGGGTTTCTCCTTTAGGAAAAGAAAGGTCTAAAACAGAGGTGAAGGGGGCATTGCTCAAGCACTAAAATAAGTCATCTACGAAGACAAAAAAGATGACTACGGCAGCCAAATCAAGTTGGAGAGTATCTGGTTAATATTGCGTAAGATAGATGCTGTACAGATAAGGTGACCGTATGTCCCAGTTTGCTTGGGACAGTCCTGTCTGCCCCTGCTGACCTGGCATCCTGTCTGGTTTAGCCTTTGTCTGGGATAATTTGATTAAATCTCAATCCTTGATGACCTGTCTCCGTGTTCCTGGCTCCTTCCGGGCCCACCGTAACTACTACCTCTCTTCCGAGGGTAACGTGCATGTGGGTTGGATTTGCTGATATTAACTGTGCACTCAGACAAGCCCTGGTCCCCTGACTCTCAGCCTGCAGTGGCTGTGGGAGAAGCACCCCAACTTGCCCCCCGTCATGGCCACTTGGTCTGTCAGCCGAATGTGCCATAGACACTGCCATTTGCTTCAACACGTACAAAGTTTCAGCCGCAATTGGGGGAGCCCGAGGAAAATGAGGGAAAACCATAGGTTCGGTGGGTGCAAAATATCTGTGGGAAACAACAAGTCCTCTCACTCTTGAAAGTAGGAATTGTGCGGACACCTTTTTTAGAAACCTCGTTCGTTTTTTATTTTTAATCTCCTTTTCCCTTTATATTTTTTGTAGATGTTTGCAGTTCTGTGATTTTCATTTCTAAATGGCCTGTTAAACATTCAGATTCCAGGACACACTCACAGATGCTGAGGTTCAATAGGCCTGAGGTGGGACCCAGGAATCTGCATTTTCCACAAGTTTCCTCCAGGATCCTGGCCCAAGTGGTCTATAGAACACACTTGGAGAAAAGCTTGTGTCTGCACAGGTGCACAGCACATTTCCAATGGCTACGTGTGGTGGAAGAATTTCAGGTGTGAGGAAGGATCTAGGTACCTGAGGGAGAGGAAAGATGCAAACCAAACTCTAGTCAGCTTCCTGAACCTTCTCGTCGGCTCATTGGTGCAATTCTTTGTAAAATCAAGGTTCATGAGAATCAGTTCTGTGACACTCCTCCACCCTCCACATTGATCACAGTTGACACATGATACAGTCCGTCATTCTCCACCATCACCCAGGCCCATCTTCAGCAAAGATCCCGTAAGGCTGGTTCAGCCAGAGTGCCCCTTACTCCTCACGTTTCCTTTTAGAAACGCCCCATCCCCTGACGGACACCTGCTCCCAGACTATAAATTCCCACTTGCCCTTGCTGCTTTCGGAGTCACATCTGGTTCTGTACTGAGGTCTCTCTTCCCCTATTGCAACAGTCCCGATAAAACCTGTTTTTGCTGCTTTACCTGATGTCCAGCTCTGGTTGGTCTTCAACAATACTGACATTTCCATTGAGGTAAATATGGGCAACATGGATATGTTTCATCTCAGCAGTTTGGAAATAAAAAACTTGAATGTGTATTTAAATATGTAAATATACACTATAGATTCTCTTTTAGAGGGTACATTTTTTTCCCCTCTGAGCGTCTGAGAACATCCCGCTTAAAAAAAAAAAAAAGTCAACCCATCTGCTGTGTTCGCCATGCACAAAAGAAAACGTTCCAAGTTGGGCTGGATTTCACTGAAGCCATTGTACCGAATTGGTTTTCAACAATAACAGCTACAAAAATCGACATCGTTCCTTTAAAAAAGACCCGTGTGGCATATTTCTTGTGGCGCCCAGATGGTGCAAAAGGGAAGCAAGATGTACAGTCCCTGGAGCTGGGTGCCACTCAAGCTCTCCACGTGCTGATGCATGTGCAGTCAGCGTGGCCGGCCACACAGAAACCAAACAGGCACACACGGCCAGTGTTTGAGAACTCTGCAACATATTTCTGCCTCAGTCGAAAAACTAAAGCAAACCGACCAGTGGTATTTGCTAAATGTCAGCATTTGAAAAGAACAACAAAGACAGATTTCAGTGAAATTCGTAACATTCTGGAAG
Source organism: Lynx rufus (assembly GCF_022079265.1). Lineage (NCBI taxonomy): Eukaryota > Metazoa > Chordata > Mammalia > Carnivora > Felidae > Lynx > Lynx rufus. The sequence goes on along the minus strand of NW_025814889.1, from coordinate 18,954,075 downwards.
CAGCAGGAAGATGCCCCAGAAAAAGCCTTTTACTGGAAGGGAGAAACTTAAGGTTTCCGGCCTCTCTCCATTTACTTCACTGGGTGTATGAAAATGTCAAATCTTTGAGGGGAAAAGATGAAGAGTCAAATTATATATTCTGTGCGATTGCCTAATGTCCCAGAGTTTTGTCCATAATTAAGAATGACCATACCCCTTGTATATCATTGTCCCACGGGGACAAGTTCAACCCCCCGGGGAACCATTTACAAAAGCAGCTGATCCTAGCACAAAACTTTGGGTTAGGGGTCCCCGAGTCCCCCACTGGAAGGGGGTGGAGTGAGGGAAGAAATAATTTATGTGTTAAAGATGGGTCTCGGGGTCTGAATTCCTGGGTTTGTGTTCTTGGCTTTAGTGGCTTCTAGCTGTGCGACCTTAGGCAAGCAACTTAGACTCTGATGCTCTAAAACTCTCTAAAATGGCGATGAATCATATTTACTTCTTAAGATTGTTGTTAAGATTTAGAAATAGCATCTAAACAGGCTAGCAGAGTACCTGCTACACATTAGCACTCAGCACATGCTGAATGTTATTATTATGTTATTATTATGTTATTATTATGATTCCTCTCATAATGTTATTATTATGTTGTTATTATTATGTTATTATTATGATTCCTCTCATTCAGCACATGCTGAATGTTATTATTATGATTCCTCAGCAGTATCACACATACTTCATTAACTCAAAACTTTTTGCTTGGCATGTTCTGGAATTTTCTCTTTTGATTTGTGAGGCTTTTAGAATTGTAATCGAAATGCCCACTGCTGACCCCTCTTTTCAACCTTTTCTTTTCAAATCCTTTGTTAAGAGAGTGGATTCAATGAACTTCTCTCTATGGCAGACTTTTTAAGGACCATTTTGAAACGGAGCTGTCTCAGTGGAAGTTACTGTGGAGCAAAGAAAGGAGTGGGGTGGAGTTGGGTGGGGAAGGGGTTTCCAAGGCCGAAGAAAGTTTGCGGACACTCTAATTTTTTTTTCCTGAAGAAACTTCCAGAGATCTTAGCTATATAATAAAGACTTATTTAGCCTTCTAAATAAGTGCCAGGCACTGTTGTAAACAGTAACATACTAATCCCGTCAGGTAGCAGATAGGAGATGGCAGATCCTCATTTTACCAATAAGAAAACAGAGAGGTTGAGTACACAGCCCGAGGTTTCACAGCTAAGGAAGGGAGAGCTGATATTCTGGTCCCTGGCCTCTGCCTTGAACCCCTTGCACATGCTATTGGGCAGTTAGAGGCTCCAAGAGGAAGCCTGGCTCTGTGACTCTGTAATCCCCTACATGTATTTCTACAGAACCCACTCTCTTGCGGAACATCTACGTGCCTAGTTTTCTCTGTAATTCACGAATTCATTGACCTCAATAGGAAAAAGAAATTTACATTTATCGACCAGCTGCTATATGTCAGGTATGGTGCTGGGGTCTTCCTCCCCACCGTGATGGGTAGTCAGTACACAGGCAAAGGTTTCACCTGAAAATGCTGAAGTGTCTTTGGATTTGAATAATGAAGCCCATATGATAGGCTATTGCTATGTAGCTTGTCCTCGCTACTGGATTTTCCTGGCTACTAGGCACAACTACTTATGCTATCAGCCAAAAAGAAATAAACTAGGTGTTGGGATTCTAAACAACAATCTCAAATGAGATCACAAATCATTTCCGAAAGAGCCAAGCCCCCCGCCCAGCTGAAGGTGTTTGCATCAATAAACACCCCGGGTTCCCACCTTCTCCAGAGATCATCCAACTGCCTGCTCTAGCCCAGCTCAATCACCTCAGGCCCTTTTCTCCCCAAACTCCTTCCACTGCTCCACAAAAGCGATGCTGACTCTTCTAGAAGCCATCTCTGAACTTATAAGCAGACTTTGTTATCTGTTAGTCGGGAATTTTAATCCAAAGCGTAAGACAGAGTACAGTCAAAAGAAATAAACATACAGCGGTTACCAAATTCTTTGGAAAGTTAAAAAAAAAAGGCACATCCTGTTTAAATTTAATAAAGTGTTCTTTCATTGTCACCTTAGAAGCTGTAAAATATGAAGGCATCTCTGAACTACAGTGTTCAGTTGATTAAAGATAACCAAGGCTGAACACAGAGGCAGGAAAATGGAAAAATGATCCATGCCTCTACTCTTTGTTATTCCTCCGAACCTACATGACAACAAAGCCATCCTTCTCTCAGCAACTAAATTATTTTTATAACTAATCTGTGTGTTTTGCGCCTTGTGTTTCGTTCAAACGTGGTTGCTAATGATGACGAGTAAATATATCTCCAAATAGTCCTCAATTTCTATGTATCGTTTATTTATCTCTTTAAAACTAAAAATAATTCAGACAGACATTTGCATGTTCTGTTTTTATGTGAAATGAAGGATGGATAAATGTGATTAGATTGAGCTGTAATTTTTATACAACAATAGCTTGGTGCTGTCATATCAGCTTTTAAAGCGTCCTAAGATAAGAGATGGTAAACACACACACACACACACACACACACACACACGCAAACAAACAAGCCAACAGGAGCAACAGCAAGCCCTGAAGATTTAAAAAACAAAAACAAACCAGAAAGCCTAAAGTGTCCTAGGATATTCACTTTCTTGGAAAATTTTTCCCTTTAAGAAATACTTTGCAAAGCTAATAGGTCAAGAATGAGTCGGGGCAAATTTTCCACAGAGGTGTACAACTCCAGGAACATGTTTTTATTAGGAAAAAAAAAAGAATTAGTTGTACAGAACCACAAGTCTGTGATATGTGATAACAAAGTTAGTGTTCACACAGTTACTTGGTTAAAAGAGGTTCATTCCTTCCTTTCTCTGGAAACTCAGGGCCATGCACAAAGTAATTTCTTTCTGGTGATACCTTATTAGGATAAACGTGATCATCTAACGAAACTAGGACTGTGTGTATCTTTTATTAATTTGTCTACTATTTTTTTGTCCTTGCTGTACTGACTCTTTGCTTCCTGCTCAGTGGCAAGCTGGTCTACATTCACGGCCTCACGTCATGGATGAGGCAGAGGAGAAAAATCAGATGAAGAAGTAAAATACTTCCCTTTTCACTTTTGTCTTCCAAAAGTCTAAGCACTCAAGGGCATTTAGATGATTCTCACAGTGATATAAAACGACAAAGTTCCTGATTGTAGATAACCAAAGAATCTAGGCCAGAAACATTAGGAAAGCTTTTCACCAATCTAGAACGAGATTTCCCTCACCAGGGAAGCGGGTAAGAGAGTGGGACATTTGGAGCTTATTAGACTCAGGAAGTCCAGGGTAAGTGACTGCATGCTACGTCCAGGAAAAAAACCTGACCATCCCCAAGTACACCCATCTGGGGGCCATTAACAGCCTGGCCAAATGTCACTTGACCCATGGCCAGGGAAAAGACCATCATGAGGGACACTGAGGGCTATGAAGTCATGGTCCACAGAACTGTCCCTCCCTTGACCCTAGCGTTCCCTTGAACAGCCTCTACTTATGGCCTCTGACCAGGGGGCATGCCATATATCCTTCTATCAGAGCCAGTGCTGATTTCTAAATGGCAGACGACAGCTTGCTGAGGGAAAGCTAAGCCAAACTAAGCAGTCTATTCATTCATTCATGTATTCATTCATTCACTCATTCATTCATTCATCCACCTCATTTACTTCACCAAACAATTATTACACCCCTACGATTGCTGGACACCCACTCTGCACCGGGCAGAGAGAAAAATGAGTCTCTCCCCTGTGGCTCTTCCATTCCTTTGGGAAGGCAAAGTGCCATGAAGAAAAATGGAGGTTGAGGGATTGGAGAGAGAAGGGAGGTGGTTCTGAATAAGGGCCGGTCTGGAGAGCGGCCTGGAGGAAGAGGAAGAACTCAGGCAGAGGGGCGAGCAAGCGCAACGCAGAGAACCCGAGGCTGAGCGTGGGGCCCCTGGGAGGGGCAATCAGGAGGCCAGCACGTGGGGAGAGGGTTGGCACGGGCTGGATTGTGAAGAGCAGCGATTGGAGGGGTCTGTGAGTCCCCAGGACAGGAGTGCCGTAGGCAGTGTTTACCATATGCTTAAGTGACCAGGTAAGAGGCACAAAACTGGCCTCCAGTCTCAGTGAAGGAAAACGGGTTGAGGCCGCTGGCCTGGGCACACTGACTGGAGAACTCACGGTATACTCTGCCCCCTGTGTGTTTCAGATAATATATATATTTTTTTAATTTTTTAAAATATTTTTGGAGACAGAGAGAGAGAGAGACAGAGCATAAGCAGGGGAGGGGCAGAGAGAAGGTGAGACACAGAATCCGCAGCAGACTGTAGGCTCCGAGCTGACAGCTCACAGCCTGACGTGGGGCTCGAACCCATGAACCATGAGATTGTGACCTGAGCCGAAATCAAGAGTCAGACACTTAACTGACTGAGCCCCCAGGTGCCCCTCAAACTGAGATATTTGAAAGGTCAACTATATGGTCCAAATTATTGGGAAGGTTACATGGTAATGTGTCAAAAAACGTTTCTGCTACTGATACCTTAAAACTCTCTAAATAGGGAGACCCTCGAATTTGGAAGTAAGGACTCCCAGTCTGATTTTTCACCATATGGCAAATTTTCCAGGCCCGTGGAAGAGATTAAAGGCACACTTACTCCTTCTTTTGTTGACTTCCTCTGTAGCTTGAACCGCATACTGAAATCAATAATCTCATTCTTTTTCAAGGTCATTGAGCACTGATTCATTTCTGATATAGAAAAGGTGATATCAGTATGTTAATGCTTAATGTTTGAGAGTCACCGATAGAATTCTTGGAGCATTAGGGGCTCTCTTCCTTCATGACTTCTAGATTAGGGTGTAATCCCGGTAAATACTGGTTAGAACCTTATACTTTTCCTTCATAGCTCTTACCACTGTTTTGCTCATATATTTGTGTCTGAGATAATTTGTTTAATAATTTAAGAGCTGCTCCCTGCTTCTAGACTGTAAGCATGAGTAGGGCAGGAGCAGGTTCTGTTTTGGGATCGTTTTATGATCGGCGTGTACTCAGGAATAGACACATAGTATGCCCTCAGTAAAGTGACGAGATTGTTATTAGTGATTGGATGTACTTGTGTATTATGGGGAGGAGGTGACAGGTGAAAAGGTGAACGGTCACAGCGGCTCTCATGTTACCATACTATGAGGCAGAGCATTTGTCTTGTCAAACAATCTAAAGAAATTAGCAGTAGAGTTATCAAGTGAGATGAAATGGTGCTGTGAGTTTATGACTAGAAAACGTCCATATTTAGGTCAACCTGGGGATGGGTTCAGAAGGGTAACCTCTCATAATGGAAGGAGTCAGGGAGCTCTCTGGGCTCTTTTTCATAAGGGCACTAATCCCATTCATGAGGACTCCACCCTCATGACCTACCATGTCCCAAGGGCCTCACCTCCTAATAATATCACATGGGGTGAAGGGGTTAGTTAGGATTTCAACATACGAATTTGGGGAGGGCACGAACATTTAGTGCACTGTTCTAAGCACTTTATATCTATTTTAGATCTGATCCTTACATCAATATTATAAGATTGTGTACTATTGTTATTAGCCCTCATTTTCTAAGTGAGGAAATTGGGGCACAAAGATTTTAAGCATCTTGGCCAAAGTCACAGAGCTCGCAAGAGGGAGATCCAAGCAGCACGTGCTCCTGACCACATAACTAAGTAAACTGCTATATGATGCTCCCTGCTATATACTAGGGTCACAGGCACTCAAGTAAGATGGCACTTGGATGATATTTCCCGTGTCAAACTTGTAGTAATTTCCTGATTGTCAGGTATCAGATGATTTTTAGCATTGCTAATCACCTTACTTCGACCAGTTATTTCAGCTCTGTTTTGTATGGCTATATTTCAAGTCACTGAACTAACTCCTTACTATGTCCTGCCCACTCTGTGGCCTTCATGATTCTGCTTTGTTGTGTATTCTGTTGTTCTCTGCCTGGAATACTTTCTCTTGTTCTTTGCTGATAACCATCAGGACACAGTCAATGCCATCTCCTCTGTGAAGTTATCCCTCCTTACCTCCTCTTCAAACATTGCTCTGATTGTTGTTGTTACGTGCTCCTTTGTTTATGGCCCTTGTCATAATTGCATTTCATACACACGTGGTACGTTTGCCTTTTGCCTGGGATAGTTAGTTTATCTGGAACTAGGGCTATGACTTAGGTTGGTTTGTTTGTTTCCTTTTCGCTTGTTTTAAAACATTTTTATTTTATTATTTTATTTTATTTATTTTGCTTTATGATTTCTTTCTTTTTTTTTGTATTTTCAGAAGTAGAATTCAGTGATTCATCACTTACATTTAACACCCAACAAATGCCCTCCTTAATGCCCGTCACCCATTTAGCCTACGCCCCCACCCAACACTCCTCCAGCAACCCTCAGTTTGTTCTCTGGATTTAAGAGTCTCTTAAGGTCTGCTTCCCTCTCTCTCTTTAGCTTACTTTTTCTTCCCTTCCTCTATGTTCATCTGTTTTGTTTCTTAAATTCCAAATATGAGTGAAATCATATGATATTAATCTTACTCTGACTTATTTCTCTTAGCATAATATACTCTAGTTGCATCCATGTTGTTGCAAATGGTGAGATTTCATTCTTTTTGATTGCCAAGTAATATTCCTGTGTGTGTATGTGTGTGTGTGTGTGTGTGTGTCACATCTTCTTTATCCATTCATTAGTTGATGAATATTCAGGCTCTTTCCATAATTTGGCTATTGTTGATAGTGCTGCTGTAAACGTTGGGGTGCATGACCCCTGTGAATCAGCATTTTTGTATCGTTTGGATAAATACCTAGTAGTGCAATTGCTGGGTATGACTTAGGTTTTAATCTGGTCTTCCCAAGTGTCTTTTCCAACCATCCCAGGAGCTAGTAAGTCCTGGCACATAGAAGATGCACCATCAACAACATGAATGAAGACATTAGAATGTAAATGAACCAATTTTCTTCACGTGGGGAGATAAGTAAAGGAATAAAGCTCTTAAGAATCTGTTTGAAAAATATGAGTTACAGAGTGAAGGAAAAGAAGGGTGTGTTAGTTGATTAACCCTGGTCTTTATCAAAATACATTTTCCAAAAATGTTTAACTCCTTCATGCTTTTAGTTTACGATTGATCAACTTAACTGCCAAGGGAGTAAGTATGAGACGTTCCTAAAGTCATCCTTCCCTTTATAGATGAGTAGATAGAATTATGAAATTACAAGAAAATTCTTCTATATAAATGAGAAAACCAGTGCTTATAGTTTTGTTGTCATTCTTAGTATCCTCCCGTGAGAGGAACTCATAACTGAAAAATTTGCACTATATTCCATACTAGGTAGTTGAAGCTTCTTAGATGAGGATAAGAAATTGTAAGATAAGTCATCAGATTTCCTTTTGTTTGTGTCAATGTGTGTGAGAGGGTGTGTGTGTGCATACATGCATATTTGAACATGTACATAATATCATCAAGTAAATGAACTTTTTGAGCCTTCGCTTTCTCATGATGTCTACTTTATTGGATTAGAAGCAATGTCTATAAATTATTAGCACAGTGCTCTGCACAAAGTAGGTACCAAATAAATGATAACTACAAGTTTACTATTAATACAAAAAAGGACAGTATCTTATTTCCTCAATTAATGCAGTATCATGAGGACTTTGGTATGTTATTAAATATACTTTTGAATCATCATTTTCCTGGGCCACAATGTCCACTCTATTGTCCACTGACTCATAATTTTTTGGATAATTTACCTTGTCCCAAATGTGATATTTCCCCAGGTTTTTTTTTTTTTTGGCTAATATAAATAACCCTGCAGAGAACATCTGTGCCTATAAAACTTTGCCTAAGTTTCTGCTTTTTTCTTTAGGGTGCATTCCTAGAAGAAGAATTGATGCATTTAAGTATATAGACTTTGTGTAGAAATTCCTTTCATGTAATGTTACATTGCTTTCCAGGAAGTTCGACCCAGTTATTTTCCCAATGATAGTCTAAATTGTCATAACCACTTTACTGCATTTTTGACAACATGATGTGTCTATTTTTAAACGTCTTCCTGGTCTACTAGTCAAAATAGCATCTGATTGTCATTTCGATATGCATAGTTGATGGTCAATGATTTTGAACATTTATATCTCCTTGAAATCCTTTGTTCACTGGCCTTCGAGACACTCCGCTGCACTCCACTCTACTTTCTTTTGGTCCATTATTTGTTCTTCCTCAGCTCCTGAACTTCTTCATGTTGGAATGTCCCATGAGCCAGTCATTAAGCCACATTTTTTTTTCTCTATCTACATTCACTTCTTGGATGATCTCACTGGTGCCATGGCCTTAAATACAATATTTATGTCAGACACTCCCAAATTTATGTCTCTATTCCAGACATCTCTTTTGAACTTCAGACCCATAAATCCATTTTCTGTTCAACATCTTCACTTAGACATGTTATAAAAATAAAAAAGACATTTCAAACACAAGCTGTTCTACATTGCGCTTCTAATGCTCCCTTACAAACTTGTTCATTTTTCAGTCTGCTCATCTTCGCTAATGGCCAGTCCACGCTTCCAGATTTAGCCTCAGAGCCTGAACTTGTAGGGGACTCTTTCTCTGACATCCCATATCTAACACATTAGCAGGCCCTCTTGGCTCTCCCTTCAAATGTGGCCACCATCCGGCCAATTTTCCACATCGTCATTGCTTCGCTGTAATATTGTTCCTCCCACCCCGTTCTTAATGCACCTGACCCGTTTTTGAGGCCCTGGCTAGAGGCTGGTCCATTTCCTTTCTCAAGCAGTCAATTAAGTCCATGACTCAGCCGCTTCCGTTATAAGGCTTTCACATTGGGGACCACTGTACATCGACCCTAATTGTTTCAGGGCCAGGTATCCGACAACTAGCAACAGCCCCTCTCCCCCAGAACCAGAAAAATTATTCAAACTAGCCAAGCCACAAAGGTCCCCATGGACACCTAGCTAACCCCACCCTGCGTGGCCCATATAAGCTTCTTCGTACAGCTCCAGCTAGCTGTTCCCTTGTCCCTGGTTGCAGCCCCCGTGTGACCTGCCTGCAGCCTTCTCCCCTTTGAAGATGTGAGTGATAGAGTTCTGCCCTTTATCATAACCTCACGGTATTATGTCTCCCATCCCCAAACCTTTAAATCATAGAGAACCTCCATCCCAGTCCAAGCCACGTTACCTCTCCCCTGGATGACGGCATCCACCTCTTGTCTGGTCTCGCCCAGAAGCCAGGTAATCTTTATCAGCTGGAGGTTAGATCTTGTTACACAACCACTCAGTACGTTTCAGTGGGTTTCACCTCTCCCCCAGGATAACACTGGCCTCATTTCCTCTCTGACCTCTTCCTGTGACTGTCTGCCTAATGTAACTCTTCATAAGCCACACTGACATGCTTGCTGTTTCTTGAACGTTCCAGAAATGTTTCCTCCATGTGGTCTTTGTACTTGGTGCTCCCTTTGAAATACTCCCTGGTCATGACTCAGATGTTACCTTCCCGGATTACCCCCTTAGAGTGAGAAATCCACTTCTCTGACATTCGCGATCTCCTCTCCCTGTTGTACTTTTCCACTTGCCTATATTTTCTAACTCATTACATTAGGTATTATCTAGATATTGTTTTATTGTCTGTCTTGCCCCGCTAGAATATAAATACATAAGGGCAAGGGATATCTGTCATTCTCTTCACTGTTTTATCTGAAAGGCAGCCCAGGGTAGTGGCCAAGAGCACAGCCCCCAGGTCTGGTCTCTGCCTCTCACTTGCTGGGTGGCTGTCGACCAATTGCTCAACCACTAAGTTCCTCCATTTCCTTTTCTATAACGTGATATCGTAATCCTTTCCCAGTGCTATAACAAACGGTAGTTCCAATGGCTATAACACAATACTATAGATGGGTGACTTAGGAACAAACATTTATTTCTCACAGTTCTGGAGGCTGAGAAGTCATGATCAAGGGGCTCACGGATTTGGTGTCTGGTGAGAACCTGCTTCCTGGTTCGTTGACAACTGTTTTCTGGCTCTGTCCTCACGTGGTAGAAGGTGGAAGGAGCAGGGGACCTCTTTGGGGTCTCTTTTATAAGGGCGCTAATCCCATTCATGAGGGCTTCATCTCCCCAAATCCCCACCTTCACGTCACATTTGGGATTTAGGTTCTAGCCTGATTTGGGGAAGACATAAACATTGAGTCTGTAGCACATGAGGGTAGTAAGAGCACCTGCCTAAGAGGGATAAATAAGATAATTCGATAATTTAATATTTGTAAGGTGCTTAGATGGGTGCCTGGCACAGGAAAAACTGTATGTAAGTATTTGTGAAACAAATAAATTGCTACGTTTTCAGCCCGCAAAACATTACATGGCTCTTGGAAGGTCATCAGTAAATGTTCATTGAGCAAATCCTCAAAATAAAATACACAGCAAATGCAAATCCAGTTCCAGTTCCAGCAGACCAGAGGTCTGCTCATGAATGTGTTTTGTTTGGTATACCCAGGTGAGCCCACGGTCACATTACAAAGAGACATCTGCTTTGAGTTGCTTCCTGAGCAATGGGCCTCTTTGTGCGGAGGCATTCTTATTATCCCAGGCAGGAGACACGTGTCCCAGAAGGGGGAAGAGAGGATTGGCAAAGGTCTCTGACTCACAAGGTCTGAGGAGAACTACAGGAAACATATATTTGGTCTTCGTTCCTGTTTCCTGGCACAGAGCCTCTAAATCCTTTGGAATTTCCTGAGCGATAGGAATGATAGGGGTGTCTTTTGTTCTAAGAAGGAGGCTCTTGGTGGGCCCTTTGATAGCTTCAGGATGGGGGCTGGTCACCAGAAAGACCAAGGCAGGATAAGAGGGTTGGAACTTTCAACCTCATTCCCAGATCTCCAGGGGGGGAAGAGGGGCTGGAAATTGAGTTAATCACCAATGGCCAATGATTTAATCTATCACGCCTATTGTAATGGAATCTCCATGAAAACTCAGAAACTATGGGGCTCCCGGAGGTTTCAGGTTGGTGAACTCTTCAAAATGCTTGGGAGGGTGGTACACCCAGAGAGGGAGTGAAAGCTCTGGGCCCCCAGACCTTCCCCTATGCATCTCTTCTATTGGCTAGTCCTGAGATGTATCCTTCATGATAAACTGGTACTAGTAAGTAGTGTTGTTTTCCCTGACTTCTGTGACCACTCTAGCAAACTGTCAAATCCAAGGAGGGTGTCGTACGAACCCCTGATTTATAGTTGGTCTGTCAGAAGTTTGGGTGGTCCAGGATTTTCTATTAGTGTCTGATGTGGGAGCAGTCAACTGGGATTGAACCCTTAACCCGTGGGGTCTGCATTAACTCCGGGTGGTAATGTCAGGATTGATCGAATTGTAGAACACCCGGTTGGTATCCAGAAAGTCGGAGAATTGGTTATTATGAATTAAAAGGAAAAAAAAAAAAAACAACAAACACCACACATTTGACGTCAGAAGTGCTCTGTGGATAGAAACAGTTCAGGGGCTGGAAGCTGTGACTTCGTCTATCAGCATAAATCAGGTTTGCACAAGCTTAAGACATTTTTCAATATAATTATGAATTATATTTAAAACTATTTTAAGATATGTTGGGAGTATTTGCCTCCCTTTGCAAACAGAGAAAATAGAAACAGACACATAAAAATAGTTTTTTGAACAACACTCAGAAGTCTTACTTGATTTTTTTCTGTACAATCGTTAAATAAGCAAATGAATCCGTTTTTTAAAAGGCAGGTAACTTTTAAAATTCTATGACCAGATGGGGCGCCTGGGTGGCGCAGTCGGTTAAGCGTCCGACTTCAGCCAGGTCACGATCTCGCGGTCCGTGAGTTCGAGCCCCGCGTCGGGCTCTGGGCTGATGGCTCAGAGCCTGGAGCCTGTTTCTGATTCTGTGTCTCCCTCTCTCTCTGCCCCTCCCCAATTCATGCTCTGTCTCTCTCTGTCCCAAAAATAAATAAAAACGTTGAAAAAAAAATTAAAAAAAAAAAATTCTATGACCAGATGTTCTCCCACCAGGCTCATCGTTGTATTTTGGTATTTAATATTTTATTTCTCATCACTCAGATTGAAAGCTCCTTCCTTTTCACTCCGATCAGTCTCTTGGAACAGGGGAAAGACAAGACTGCTCTGGACAGTGTGGGGGAAGAGAGACATTCCGGAGGAGGAAGAGGAGTCGAAGGCAAATAACTTTCCTCCCAAGCAATTTCTAGTTTGAATGGCTTATTTCCCAGTCTCTTTTCCCAGGTAATTGTTCCTCCCTACTTTTTTTTTTTTTTTATCTTACATTTATCTTCTTAAGGACTTAGACAGCATTTTTTTTTTGGCAACCAAAATCAATGCATCTTTCACAGGCGACAATGATAGCTAAGTTTTGTTGAGGGTTACAGCAGAACACAAAGCAAAACTATTTTAGGTCATTTATTTGTCACAATAATTTTAGGAAGTCAGTACTATTTTAGTTCCCCATTTAGAAATGAAGAAATCCGGGCCCGAAGAGGTCAGTCACATGATGTCACAGGGCTTGTCTCCCTTTAAAAAAAAAAATTTTTTTTTAACATTTATTTATTTTTGAAAGACAGAGAGAGGCAGAGCATGAGCGGGGGAGGGGTGGAGAGAGAGGGAGACACAGCATCCGAAGCAGGCTCCAGGCTCTGATCTGTCAGCACAGAGCCCGATGCGATGCGGGGCTTGACCCCATGAACTGTGAGATCATGACCTGAGCTGAAGTCAGAAGCTCAACCAACTGAGCCACCCAGGCACCCAGATCTTGTCCCCTTAAATGCTACATGGACAGATATCAGCGGGCCTGCTATCTCCTAGTATTGGCACAGAGAGAAGACCTGTCTCAGGAAACTGACATATGTAAACCCGGGAGCCGATGCTCCTCGGCGATGATATGTGGATCCTGGTTTGACATTTATCAGAAGGGCAGAAAGCAGTCACCACTGGACCTTCCTTCCCGTGTCAGCAGGGACTGAATGTTTTCATGTCTCTGGGCCGTGACTGCCCGGTCAGTTATCCGTCGTGGTTTTATGTCAAGGAAATCAAACTGACTGCAGCAATCCGTCTGAAGTCAGTGAATTCCCACCCCAGCGCCTCAATAAAGCTTCATATCGAGGCATAAAGTAAAACAATAGAAAATCTACACGGCTCCCCTCCCTCTGCACGCACACTCTCTCTGCCAGTTTACCGTGTATCGTCCGCTGGGGAGTCTCTTCCGATAGCCACGCTCTCCTTCCCACCGTTCTAACAGCTGTTTCACTCTCTTCTTTGCCTTACTACTGTTTAACCCGCTGAGATCTGGTTCTGTTCAAATAACATACATTTCCTCAAGAAAATGACGTCTAATTAAACTCCCAATGCTACCATTTGACGAAAGGGATGTTTTGACTTTTTGAAAATCACCATTTTTTTGCCTGGAGTGTGCCCCTGCTTCTTCAGGATCTCACGTCAAGGCATCTTGATGCAGATTTAAAGCATCGGAGAAGGAAATAAGATGCAAAGTTCTGTGGCATTTAAAATAATTCATGCACCCCCCTCCCCTAGGCTTGCAGTCAGACTGCAGCAGGAGAAATTTGCTTCACGTTCTATCAAGGTTCGTGCCACGTTAAATCCTTTTGGAAAGAAATCTAAGTTGCAATTATAAAAAGAAATCTGGGGAGGAAAATTAGCCCAGTGTTATTCTGCAACCCCAAAGTGGTTATAAAGTTCACCAAGAAAAATGTCAGGACGGTATCTGGTAGACGTTCAAAGGGTGTCAGTAAAGTTTGTTGCAGCTCTTAAGAGTAATGCGCATTACAAAGGGGTCAATTAACATTTATCAGGAGATGCTGGCCTTTGTGAAGTGTATTTACTCTGCGCGGCCAAGCATATTTCTGTGTCTTTAAAGTGGTAACAATTCGCAGAAAAGAATCGGCCCATTAGGAGGTGGGGGTTGGGGTTCCCACCAGGCCTTGATTTGCAAACTCTAAGGGATTGCCACTGGTTTTCTCTCCTTGAGACATTTTTGAAGTTTCCAAAAACTGTAATTGCCCGTCATGGAGACTTGAAGAAGCGGAAGTGTAGAGATCGTTTCTTTCTTTCATTTTTTTAAATAAATGTTTATTCATTTTTGAGAGACAGAGTGTGAGCGGGGGAGGGGTGGGGGCTGCGGAGAAGATCTGAAGCTGGCTCTGTGCTGACAGCGGGGAGCTCGGACTCCGGAACTGTGAGATCATGACCTGAGCTGAAGTCTGAGGATCAACCAACAGCCACCCAGGTGCCCCCTGTAGACGACATTTCTTTCCTTCTCTCTCTCTTTTTTGAATGTTTATTAATTCTGGAGAGTGATAGAACACGAGCGGGGGAGGGGCAGAGAGAGAGAGAGAGAAAGAGGGAGGGAGACAGAATGCAAAGCAGGCTCCAGGCTCTGAGTTGTCAGCACAGAGCCCAATGTGGGGCTTGAACCCACAAATCTTGAGATCATGACCTGAGCTGAAGTCGGACACTTAACCGACGGTGCCACCCAGACGCCCCTAGATGACGTTTCTTAACATGCCCACCACTTGGATCAGGGAAGTCAGCACCAGCCAAGGCCATGGTTTCTGGTCAGAAATTCTATCTCTTCGCCGACCTGCACTCTCACCTGCCCTCCTTGTATTCACACTAGGGTAGCAGGGTGCATGTATGAAATCTGGCTGCATGTCACATAAACAGGAGGCGTACGGGAGTGTAACCAAACTGTTGGCTTCTGTTCTGCCGGCTCCTTACCTCTCCAAAGCCCCGGCTTCGCTCTCCCATAATGAGAATGCACTTAAACTGTATAGCAAAGCTCTCTAAATGCAGAGCCTCCTTTATGACGGACGTCTTCCTAGGTTCCCTGACGACTAAATCAGGTGTTTATCTGCTTCCTCGGAGAGCTCTGAAATGCTTCCATTGGCTCTCAGATTATCCAGAGGCCGTCTGCATTGAAGTCCTCTCGCGCTGGACTGCTTCACATTTCTGAGGCTTTGTCTTTGGTGTCTGCCCATTTTGATTTTATTGCTTCCCCCTGGATCTGAGATCTCGTTCTGCCCTTTCCTGACCTTTGACTGTACCCATGGTGGAAGCTTCTCCAGGCCTCTGATGCCCACTGGAATCTGAAACCATTTGATCTTTCCCTTCCTTTCAGTAATTCAGATTGCTGAGTTTTGTAATAGTGATAGATAGTCCTGACTGAGCATTTACTAAATTCATTAATCCTAAGGACAACTCAATGGGTCAGCTAATAACATGACAAAAAAATCATTGGGGCGCCTGGGTGGCTCAGTCGGTTAAGCATCTGACTTCAGCTCATGTCGTGATCTCACAGTTCATGAGTTCGAGCCCCGCATGGGCATAGGGCTCTCTGCCGTCAGCTCGGAGCCCTCTTCTAATCCTCTGTCCCTCTCTCTCTCTCTCTGCCTCTCCCCTGCTTGCACTCTCTCTCTCAAAAATAAAATAAACATTAAAAAAAATCATGTGCTCGTTTATTTCAGGGACAGCACCTTAAATTCAGACCTCAAATACTTGAAATATTGAGGTTTGAATGATCTTGACCATAAGGAAATGGATGATATCCATCATTTTCCTGTGTTACGCTCATCGCAGAGGAAGGTTACCCTCTACATCAGGCAGTCTTGGTGGTCTGGGAGGCCCAGGACTTACACAAGATGCAGAAGGGAGTTCCTGTCTGAAGAGTTGGGAATGCCTGGTCATTTCCTGCTGGTTTCACATGAAAGGGTGTCACATTGTGTTGCACCATTTCTTCGGGAGAAAGGAGATGTATAGTTGGCTGAAAGGGGTGGCCGTGGGGGAAGGGAGCATTTCACACTTGCTCGTGGCCTTGGGTTTTACTAGTAGAGGACCAATTATACGGAGTGTAGATCTGAAAACTAAGGCAGGATAGTAGTCATGGAACAGTAACCAGACTTGAGCGGTCGCCTCCAGAAAGGGCTCCCAGTTTTCTCCCCTGCCAATTCAGCCATGATTTTACCTCCGGGGCGATCTTTCTAAAATAGTTCGGATTATATGGCTCTCTGCCTCAAAACTCTCAAGGGCATCTACCGCTTTGAAGACCCACTGTGAGGTCCTGTGGATGTCATCGAGGGCTTTAACTCTCTGGCCTCAGCCTCCTCTCCAGCCAGCCTCTCTGCCCCTGCCTGTTGTTTGCTCACGGCCGCTCTACCCCTGATATGCGTGTGCTGTTCCCTCGTGAAGGCCGACTCCCCTTTCAAGACCAAGTTCAGGTATCATTTGCTCTATGAAAGCTCTCTGACCCCTTTCATATGCACATAACTCTTCCTTCCTCTGTGACTTCACAGTACCATGTAAATATTTCTTCTGTCCTGGGCACTATAATACTTGATTTGCCATATTTGTTTAAATGTTTGTCTCCCCCACTATGATGTGGGCTGATTAATAGCAGGGACCTTGTCTTTTTTTGTTTATTTGTTTTGGTAGCTCTGGAATCGAGCACACTGCATAGCACAGATTGGCCGTTAACAAATATTTGTTAAGATAAACTGAGGGGGGACATTTCCCAAGTGTGTGTCAGAAAAGTCTGATTCTGAAAAGAGTGGTTTGGAATAGGGGCTTGTGAAAAGAACACCTGGTCTCCAAATTTATAAGGGATCTACCTACAGCTAATTTAAAAGCCCCATGATTGTCATTAGCATTTTTTCTTTGACATGTTCACCCTTTATTTAAAGAAATGGCACACATAAACACTGGCCTTTAATGTTTTTCTGTTGTTGGGGAAAGTTGCATGATTTGCATGAATAATTTTTGCTTTTTGGCATTAAAGACAATTCCCACGATTTAAAAGTGCAGTTCTGGGGCACCTGGGTGGCTCATTGGTTGGGCGTCCATCTCCTGATTTTGGCTCAGGTCATGATCCCAGGGTCGTGGGATCTAGCCCCGTGTCAGGCTCTGCACTAGTGTGGAGCCTGCTTGGGATTCTCTCTCTCCTTCTCTCTCTGCCCCTCCCCTGCTCTCTCTCTCTCTCAAAAGTTAAAACATGCACTTAAAAAAATAATAAAATTGCATTTACTCCATGTTATCAAAGCTTCACTGATACAGTCCAAAAGATCCACATGGAGGTAAGATTTTCAAAATCACTGTTGAGTTGCACAGAGCAATTGCTCAAGAAATGCCGCTGACCGGAATCCCCCGCAGCTTCCAGCACTTGCTTCCTGGTCCTGGGTTCAAGCCCTCTGCATACCTGGAGCTGGGCATAGGATGGTCCAAGGGTGGTGGATGAGAAAACAGGAAAAGAATATTTGGGATTCAAAAACATTCCACTTCAGACGTTCTGCACGAGTCAGCTGAGGCACACATCCCAAAGCCCGTGGGTACAATCACTTCCAGGTTGGGACAAGGCGGGTGGAATACTAGAGAACCTTCGGTAACTCATTTGAAAAGCCACTGGAGCTCATAAACCAAGGCTAGTGACGGACGCACAAGGTGAATGGAAGCACCTTGACTTACTCCAGTCCTAGGACTTCAACGGGCAGCTAAATCCCGGCTGTCTGATCTAGAACTCAACCAGAGGTTCTGCGCGTGGAGGGGTGGGGGCAGGAACTAAGCCTCTACCCAGCTGCACACCATGACATTCCAGGTCCTTCCTTTTCTACAGCTCACTCTAGTTGGTATCAGTGCAGGGTCAGAAGCAAAACGATCTTCTATCATGTCATTAGCCTGTGGCTCAGGACACTGCACACAGATTTTCCTCCACAATAGGTAAAACTAGCAGCAGAAAGGAAACGGAAATACGGTGAAAGACGAGGATAAAAGTATTTAAGAAATTAAAACAAAATGATCATTTATTGTTTTTAATATGTGGTCAAATATGACAGCAGTATTACACAAATTGTCCCCTTCTCCCCCTTCTAAAACCCCAAATTTGTTGACTCCAACGGTAAGTGAAACAAAAACAAAAACAAAAACAACCATGATTTAATTCTGAAAACAGCAATCAACAGAGAGAACACAGGTAACATTTGGTCACCACCAGCTTCCAGACCTTGGATGATGAGCTGTGTCACCAAGGCAGTCGATAGACTGGCTTTCTTACAAAATTATTACTAGGAAAAGAAAGTTGGGGGTTCCCACATACTGTAAGCAGAAGCAGACTGGCAGAAAAACTGGGTTTAAGAAGCCGCGTGAGGAAAACTTTAATGAGTTATTGCAATCATAATGATTCCCAGGTAAAAGAGAAGGCAAATTGATGGGCTGTACGGAAATACATTCAAACTTGGATAATTAATCTTACGGTGAAAATAATGGAGAAGCTTGCAGAAGTACAGAGCATCTGAATTATTGAATTTAAACAGTACGTTTCTATAAAGGTCACACCCCTTCTGCCATCAGACGCCATTAGTGCAAATTCATCTACAATCATTTTTACCTTTGCAGGTTCAGGTACGTCAAGCATGAGGTCATCATGAAGAAGGCGTGTGCGATTCTATCATGCAAGAACGCAGCCTCGCTCGGAATGCCTCCCCGACACGGCCCAGGAAACAGGAATGATGCCCAGAGGGCTGGAGGAAGTTTAAAGTGCTCAGTTTTCCAAACCCTGTATTAAATGAAGTTTTGGAAAACCTCTTCCAAAATTAACCTTCACCTGAAAGACGCGTCCTGGATGTGAGTACAGGGCTTTGGAAAACAGTGAGAAACAGGCTTGCAATGGGCTGTGCTCCCTCACACAGTCTTCCCTTTTGTATGGCGTGGACTGGGTTTACAGGGTCAGATTTTCTCCCAGTGTTCTCTTTCAGGAGCACCACAGTGGGCTTTGCGATTCTGACAAAGGGTACAATTATACCCACTTCGAAATGCGTTTACGGATATTCTGTGTGCTGGTGCAACTGGCATAAAACACAGACAGTCCCCCGGGTGCCCAACTTCTCCTCCTTTCACACTTCAACGTTGCAGATGACTACGAGCAGAATTACCAGAAACAGTAGTAAATTCCTGGCATTGGAAGTTCCCATGATCCCAGCTGGCATGCGAGAAAGGCTGTCTCTTTTTTTCCCCTGAAAATAATGTACTTCCCAGGCACCGTCCAAACGCCTCGAGTGAGACACATGAGAGGTTTGTTTTGACCAATCTCTGAAAAGGCTTTCCCTTGCTCAGTTAGGGCTCTGAGATTTCGCTGTAATGTACACAAAATGTCTGTGTCTAAAGAACCTTAATCCATTTCCCTAAAATGATTTTAACAGTTCTTACCACGGGACAGCACTGACTTCACTTTGATGGTATTTTCAGAGGAGCCTGGTGGAGGACACTTAATTTGGGTTTTTCTTTCTCTGCTATAAATTGGACAGTCCGGGCACGCTTTTGTTCAAACCACCTTACAAACAAACGGTTGCTGAGGCTTGACCACATGTCTAGATAATAGCACATGAATCTGGTCCCGAGATGGTCAGATGTCACACAGAAGCAGCTCTGCGTCTGCAGTTGAAAGTACCGTTTCTTACCCTTACTTCAGGAAAATTATTTTTATTTTTATTGTACTTTTATTGCCCGTGTGTGGTTGGCTGTCTCACGGTCTCTGGTACCAGGGAACCAAAGAACATGCCTCGCGGGGGTGAGGAATGGAAAAGCCTCTTTTGGTCCTTACTTGACTGCAAGGAACCCAGTTTCCTAGAGCAGAGGCCTTCGTGATTTTACGATTGTGCCAGCGCAGAAGCACAGGTGGATGATGGTTGAGTTTTACATTAACTGGGGACATCCTCTGCTTTCTGTGTCACATGTTTCCTAGGGTAACTTGCAGGATCTATGCCCCAGCGTCTGAATGTCTGAACGACCTAATTGCGAGCTGATCTTCATCGAATATTTATTTGTACATTGCTGTGAAGAAGGTGAGCATTTTGCTTGATAGCATGTTTTGATATGTTTTGATATCATGTTTAGTTTTTCCATGAATCCTATCCATCTACCCACTCATATATTTATACCCTTCCCCACATAGCAAACTTCTAAATTAGTTTCATGCTATATATCTATTCAATAGGCACAAAGGTTTATAGCTGCATGATCAGCACGTGATATCTGGGTCATGAATACACAGTTTTTGTAATGCTAGCGAAAACAGAAACTCTTTTAAAAAATCAACACTCCAGTGGGAATGAGAGAAACCACTGAGATTTTCAACTGGAGTCCGAATAAATATATCACTCTCTGCCAACTGAAATTTTTTTTGCTTTATTCCATTAGGAGATTTTTTTTTTTTAAGTAATTCTCACATGTTAGTAAATTTTAGAAATTAGAAAAAGATGAGGACCAGCATATGACTTACATTACTTCCCCCAGCCCACCCCCAACCTTTTTATTCTGGATTTACAGCAACCGAATCTTTCAGTGTCCACAGTGATCTGGAAATTCACTTATAATAACAAGTTTTGAGCATTTATTTCTCTAGACATAATTTGGTCAGTCGTATTAAGTGTGTTACTGAGAAGTCAATGATGATGTACTTCATAAACGTGTTTTAGAGAACTGATTCAAGAAATTATCCCATTTTACTGGAATAATTACCGTCTTCTTTGCAATAATCACTGTGAGAGAGGTGGTCAGTGGATGGCTTAAAAGTTATGTCAGGTAATAATCAGGCAGATGCACTCTGATTTCAGCTGAAATTAGAAGATCGGCTTAATCAAAACGTTAAGTAACATCAAACTGCCTGAGAGGGCTATGGTAGAGAAGAAAATTACAGACGCACTTGAGGGTCTCCTAGGTTGAGGCTTTCTGGTTTTCAGGATTGTCTTAAGAGAGCTTGCTCTCTGTGTGCTTGTCAATATTCTATAGCCTTAGACTTTGTAATCAAGGCTTTCAATTGGGTTGCCATAGTAACAACTTGTATTAAATAAATTATGAATGCTTGCAAAGTCTGGGTTGGTCTGTTAGAAAGGGAATGAAGGGAGGCCTGATATTCCGGTTGGGGGCTTGTTGTGATTTCTAGGAATACTTTAAAGGGGCTGTCTTTGCACAACTTCACCAAGTTTTCCAACTGGTGCACAAAAGACCTGTGTGACTGACTTGATCAGCAGTTACCCACGGGAAATCACTCACTGCCCCTACAGGAAAACTGACATAAGGCACATCACATCAGTAGGAACTTTGGCTTGACAGATTTAAACATTCCGACTCTGAAATTTCCAATTTTCAATGAGTTGAGGCAGTCAATTTTTTTCTCAGAAGCACAATAAAAAATCAGATATAGAAATAGAAATATCAGAACACCAGAAATAGAAAGCTCATCGAGATATACTTAAAATTAGATGGGCCAAACTTCAATTTCTGTGCATAGTTTAAAGGCGAAGTGAAGGAACAAGATCTGTAGATGTGTGAAATGACCAAAGTAGAGTGTGATACTGAAGTCGAAGCTTAAGTCTCAGCAGCGGGCAGCTATTAGAGCAGTGAAGCATAATTACCAATTATGCCAATTTCCAAGTTTCCGGAGATAACCGATCTTCCGATCTTCTTTCAATAAACTGGTAAAACTGAGAGATGGGGATATAGGTACAGGTGATGTTGGGTTGTAACAGAACTGGTGACTTTTACAGTCCCTTCCAATTCTAAGAGTTTATGATTCCAAGTCTTATTGTGAGAAGAGGAAGAAAAAAAAACCTTATCTATAATAAAGTTTAAGTGACAAGAGAAAGAGAAGCATTTCTTTTTTGCTCCTGATGAATTTTGCTCACTAGGTAATCCGGTAGTTTTCTCGACCCCAATCTAGGAACATCTGGCAATGTTTGGAGACATCTTTAGTTGTCACAGTCTGTGTGTGTGTGTGTGTGTGTGTGTGTGTGTGTGTGATCTACTGGCATAAAGTCATCCGATCCGAAGCTTCCAGCATGCTGTCAGATGTGCCCTGCAACGCATGGGACTATTTCTACCCCACCCTCCCACAAAGAGTTATGGGACCCAAATGCCAACAGTGCTGAGGTTGAGAAGACCTGAGACAGTCTAATAAATGACCTAAACACCACACACATCTAACGAAAGTGCAAATGCTTCTTTAATACACTGGTGCTTCAGGAATACCTTACAACTATAAATGCCGTTAATTCAGAAAGCCACACCAGGAATATTGGTACAAGAAAGTGAACCACTACATCTAGTCGGAAAAAGTTGCAGGGACCTGGCAAGTCCTCCTGGGCGTGTGTGGGACAACTGTGGATGAGTAACTTTTCATCTCGTGAATGAAACTGACACACCATTTGACACAGAGCAAACAGCACAGATGTGCAAATGATGCATCGTATTTCCGAAACATTCTTCAGGCAAATACTTGATAGTTCCCTATCTAAGTATACGAGAGAATTGGAACTGGAAATTGGACAGAGTAATATTGATCTGGTCTACTTGCAAGGTTGTGTTTGAGAATTCCAGCGTATTGCAGTTATCGGTTGACATGCCCAATCTCTCACTATTTGTATTTATCACTATATATAATAAGATCCAGCATAGGAACTTGGATCTAGTAGGTGCTCAATAAATATTTAAGTGAACTGAGTGGTTGAATGGATGGACAAATAAAGGGATGCATCAAAGTGCTCCACAAAATGTAAAGTGCTTTGCAAACACAAGGTAATATGAGTAGGTCATAGGTAACGCCACAGACCTCACAATATGTGTTCAAGAAACCTTCCTAGGGCAAAAATGTTCAAATAGTTTCAAAAAGCAAATAAAGATTGTGATAATATATGTTGTAAGAAAATACGCTATGAAGATTCTTTGTTTTTCGGTATATTTAGGAAGAAATGAAACAAAGGTAGAACAATTTTAAATGACAAAAAAATAAGTAGTATTGCTGACAGATGGCCACAGGTAGGGTTGCGAGGGCCACGCAAAACTACATAAAGACACTGCAGTAGTGAGAACTTGAAATCACTTGTTGTTGTAATGATGGCATTATTCTTTTTTTTTATTAAAAAAAGTTTTTTTCAAGTTTTTTTTTTTTTTTTTGAGAGGGAGAGAGCGAGAGAGACAGAGTGCAAGTGGGGGAGGTGCAGAGAGCGAGGGAGACACAGAATCCGAAGCCAGCTCCAGGCTCTGAGCTGTCAGCACAGAGCCTGATGTGGGGCTCGAACTCAGAATGGCGAGATCATGACCTGGGCTGAAGCCGGATGTTTAACTGACTGAGCCACCCAGGAGCCCCAACGATGGCATTATTCTTAAGAACATGATAGAGGAAGGTCAGTCCAATGTTCCATGTTATAAGACAGCAGATTTCCAATATCACAGATAAAGTTAGCCTTCAAACAGACTGTCCTCCTAACTTGCTTGGTCGGCCTTCATTGCTGATAAAGGGGTACAGATGTAGGCAAGAAAAATTGTTAACACAAATTCCCGGTCAGGAGTTTTAAGTTCAACACCCAGTTCTGACACTGGGAAAATTACCTTATCTTTCTGGGCACCAGTTTTCTGATCTGTACCATGAAGAGCTTGCGTGAGCTGAGCTGCCATCATTCTGGCATATGGATGCCGATGCCAAAAGAGGGGACGGGATGGGAAAGTACAAGCAAGAGCAATCTTTGGGAATTAGTAAAGCTCATTGTAATAGAATATCTGAAAAACGTCTGAGGAAATATAGAGAAAAATAACATTTCGAGGAGGAAGAAACCCTAACCCATAGGATCTGTTTCTCAGTGAGTCTTATTAATATGAATTTCTTGTCATGGAATGACAGTGTCTTGAATCAAGGCATGGATGCTAGCAAAACTTTTTCTCAAATGGGCACTAGACTAGGAGACATAGCCCAACTTACACTCTGTCAAGGAAAGGTAATGACAAGAATTTTTTGCCCCAGAAGCTAAAACATTATACTAATCAGAATATATATTATCTGCAGATTAGTAGAATTTAAAATAATGGTAATCCTTTTTTTTTTTTTTTTTGCTTTTGCAAATTTTTACGTTTCAGATGAAGTCCCATGTGTTTTTAGATTTTAATGTGGCAGCCCTTTAGATTTGTGTTACAGGGGTAAAATAAATATTCGTGTTTGAGGTATTTCCTTCTAAAGAGAAGCCTACTGGTTGGCTCCTGGGCCTCCCTCTGCTGTGAAGAGTAAACTGGGGCATCCCAAGAAACTAGAGACACTAAGTGACTATGTAATGAAGAATCGAGCTAGCCGAAGGATACCCACAGGGACTTTGTCATGGCAGAGAAGTAAAAGTTGGGACAGACGTGACGTAGAGGAAATATGAAGAGAAAGTATTAAGATGGGAAAAAAACTTGAGCAATTTCTCCTTTGGCATTTTCTCCAGACATGTATTGATTTGATTGTCTTTGAATGCTTTTAGGATTGATGGGCTTGTTTTCCTCTGAATGCAAATTTGTGCTGATGCTGGACCAAGGATGTGCTTTATGTGGGTTAACATTGACATAAGGTCTTAAAAGTCTGTACATCTGTACCTTTAGCCAATCTGCATAATAATAACCTTGCAAGGGAGACAGAACAAAAATATTTTTATTTTCCAAAATTGTAAATTGAGACCTCATGGAAGTTAAAGTGATTTTTCCCAAGATAACACAGTGGAGACTCAAAGCTGTGTCAGCTGGCATTCTTTTCTTCATACCATGCTGCCTTTCTGAGATCAAAAACACTTAGATATCCCCAAGAACTTCCAAATCTTCCCTTTTTCTTCCTTCTCCTTTTTGTTCAAGGAGAGGGAATTAAAAGGAAAGACCTCTACAGCACTGAGTGGTAGAGTTTTTTTGTAACGATGGGAAGGCTATGTGTTGTCCAATATAGAAGCCAAGAAGCCACATATGGTTATCGAGCATTTGAAATGTGACTAGTGACTGGAGAACTGAACTATTTTGAAGTTTAATGTTAATTAAATTTAAGTATCCACATTTCGCTTGTGGAGATGATACTGGACAGCACAAGTCTAGAAGCTACCTGTGAGAGAGAAGCAAATGCCCTAGGTATCTCAAACTAAAATAATAATTGGGGGTAAATTGTACTTTATTATTGAACTTTAGTTTTCTGTTTGTTAGTATATCTTAAAAGTCCAAATGCTTCACAAACAAACCAACATTGTGGTCAGTGCCATCTGGTTGCCTTAAGATATTTTTCCTTGACTTTTCATACCTTTAACTAATCACCAAATATTAATTCCTCTGTAGCACCATCTACCTGATTTCTTCAGAAGTTTGTATGTATCTTTTGCTATTCTTACCTTTTAAAATTGTTATTCTCTCGCTGCTATGTTCATAGTATTTAAGCAATTTACAGATGCATCCTTTCTAATACATAATGTATGTAAAGTCCAAAGCATCAATGTCCATTCTGAATTTCCAGAAACATCATGTACATTTGCTCTTCCTTTGCAGTAAATGGGCACCAGGATCAAACCAGAAATACAAAACAGAATAAAAACTTCAGGAAAAAAAAAAGGGATTAGCAAGCCTTTTCCCTTTACCACTAAGAGATTCATATACAGCAGAAACTTCTTACCACCTTCAACTTCTAGTATTGGTGGGAAGTTTTCTCAACACTTCCAAAGTTTCCCCTGTTATTTGGTGCTTTAGTTCACTGAACAATACAGCGTTTTATGTTTTTGTTTCGTTTTGGTTTTGGTTTGTTTGTTTGTTGTTTTTTTTTTTTTTTTACAGAATTGTCAATTCTTTTAATAGAGAATGGAAGATAAGCTCTGAAGGGAATAAAGAGAACACTGCTACTTCAAAGAACTGTGCAAGGAGTTGGATATGTACACAAGATTTATAGAACTGTCAATCAACTGCTGTTGGAAGCCACACCTATCACAGAAGTTAGTGGAAGAAGCGTCATCTTCTCCTAAAAGGAATCGTCTACCTGTTCCTTATGTCTTTGTAGAATACCAGTTGCACCAGTCACGTTGGCATGTCATTTGGTTATTGCTAGCCGACCAAACCTACTCCACAGAAATAAGTTGGGATATTTCATAGAGACTGAATGCAGCTACAGCAGAGATTGTCATCACATCTTTCAATCATCTTGCTTGCTAGGTTTTTTTTTTTTTTCAATGATTAACTAAGCAGGTTAGGAAAAAAGTATCATCCTCATCAAGTATTTAAAAACGTAAAGCAAAATATATGTGATGGAAGATGGCACGAGTTTACATCAGACAGCTGTGAAGATAAACTACGATACTCTGTTAGTAGACTGATGTCGTTCAAGGTAGACACTGGGTACAGATGCTAAGCGTTAGTAAAGTGCTACTTACAATACATCTCTGCTTCCAGATACCTGAATCTGCAAATGTGGGACACTGGACCCTATAAGCGCCTGCAACTTCTTGGCACAGGACGTCAGCTTCATGGGTCGAGATGTGGATGGAATTGTACACACAGTACCTGAATTTCAACTTTGGGAGCTCAGTATACATATTAACCACTTTCCTCCTCAAGCGATGCCTTACTGTTTCTCATTCATGGAGAAGTTTCAAAATCTGGATTGTGATGACGGGGCAGATGACAGATCCATCTAAGGAGCATTCTGCCTTATTCAGCCAGGGAGGGAAGGGGTTGATATGAAGGAAAGGGTGGCTCAAATAGGCAGGAAAATGATCGGCACTGCGACTAATTGAACCAACCACTTTTGCTGAGTGACATAAAAATATTCTAATATTAAGGATTATTTTACAACTCTATGGAAGTATGCAGTAACGCACCTTGCATGTGGTTTGTCTTGATGACAAAATGCACTCTTTGAGTCACAAGAGCCTGCCTTGTGTTAGTTATAAACAAAAATATATTTATATATATATTTATGTAACTACTATGTGCTTTAAAGAAAATTACTGTATGATTCAGCAGGGTTCTTTCATTCTTTTTATCGCCAGGGATATGCTGACTTGAATGGCTTTCTCAGGCAGGAATCGACAATGAAATGGGCCTTCAGTACTGAACCGGCACAGAGTAAAAAGGAAAAAAAAAAGCCAAAAATCCCCCATATGTTTAGAATTCCTTAACATTTTTGCTTGAAAAACAATTAAGGAGGTCTTTGTATTGTTTCCTCTTGTTTCCTTCAGCCAAGAGCAACTGTGGCTTCATAGGATTTCATAGTTGGGAAAATGGAGGCAACGTTTCTTTAAAAATAATGAAGTGTTTTATCCCGAGGCAGGAGAGCTGAAAACCTCACGTGCCACTCCCTCTCTCCTAATCCTTAGCTGAGTTTGGCAATTCTGTCACAGCCCATAGAAAGGACATTCATTAACGAGGAAGAGGGAGGCATAGTGTGAACGTCCTGCACGGATAAAAGATTCATTCTGTAAAGTAATGAACTTGTTGGGACCATTGGATCTAGACCAGAAAAACAAAATCCTTTTGCCACACGTCTGGTGGAAAGATAGAAAATCTCTCGTTTTATGTTTGTTTGTTTGTTGTTTGTTTTTGCTCCTGCAGGAGTCAGTTATTTTTCTTAGCAATCTTGAAACATTCATCATTGCTCTTTTGAGAGAAAGGGTTCAGGCTTTGGAACACCGTTATCTTTGAGACATTAGAGAAGAATATTTGAAGCAAAGGTGTAGATCCCTCATGAACTAAAGCTTTATTATTATTGTTTTTCTCGATCCCTTTGCAACCCTGCACCTAAGCCAATAGCACTGTAATCTTGTCATACTTCTGATAAATCCACAGGAGATGTTCTGAGTGAACTATAGATTCATCCCATTAGGGAATTCTATGTTCAGCGGTCAGTGGTACCTTGCATAAATTTTAGGTTTTTTTTTTTTTTTTTTTTTTCCCCTTCCTGGGCTGGGCTGGGCTGGGCTTGTCCAGAAATCTCCTCTCCTTCAGGCTACAGCAGCTTAGGGCTCCTGTGTGTGTGTGTGTGTGTGTGTGTGTGTGTGTGTGTTGTATGTGTCTTAAAGGTATAGGCAAATTTTTAGTCTTAACACCTGTAAGCCAGCACTGGTGCTGTTCTGTCCTAGAAATTTTAGCACTGCTCTGATACAATGAAACCTTCTTTCTCTCCAACTGGTTCAACTTCAGCATAGGCAGGATGACCAGAACCTCTTCGAAACTTCATCGCAGGCCATCTGCTTGGGCGTCTCTGAAACAGAAAATGCAAAAATGATGAATACCAGGGTGATGGGCATAAGAAAAATAGTTGCCAAATATTTTAGATGAACCTCTGAATTAAATTTTGCATTGCACCGAATTATGTCATATTAGTACCAAAGCTGGAAGTACACATGCTTGCATCTTGATTATGATACTGTTGGCACCTCCCCCATAGGAATGACAGTTTCTCAAAGTCACAGTTTATGCCTCATGCATATTTATGTCTAAAAGATTCTATAAGTGTCTAAGTACAACGAGAAAACACTGAACTGCATTAAAAAACATCTGAAATATATAGCCACTGACATGTCCTCTTCTCCAGAAAAAAAATCACTTCATTTTATTTATTAATTTGCTCGAAAACAAAAGGCCATACAGCTCTGCCCTGTTCTTAGAAGTGGGCTTCAACTTAGGTGCTAGACTTTCTGGTAAACAAACTAAAAGGAAAATCACATGATACCTTACGAAATTATTTATAAAGCTGACTTCCCATACGTGACTTTTTGTGCTTGAAAATGAACAGATGTCGTGCCCTGAAAACAGAATCCAACATCAGAGGGCGTAGACGATCTCAAGCCTATGAACTGAATAATTGCACAGGTAGACAGTAATCCTAAAATACGGTTTATTTATTCTGACAAAGGAAGTGCACTTCTCCCCAGCGCTCTGTCCATCAAACAAACCTTCTCTGATTTACAAATAGAAGTGCTGAAATGAATTATTAAGTTATAGCAGCAAAAGACACTAAAACGCATGTCACGGCCCCAGTGACACTAGAAACGATTATTCCATTTATCAGAGTGCCTGCCATGTTGGAGTATATGAGACAATGAGTACTGAAGGAGGCTTATTTCTGTCTACAATTTATTTCTACCTAAAGAATTTTAATGTGAAAAATGTTAAATATCAGTGTAGATATATTGGCACTTGGCAGCTTTCTAGATTTGCCAGCTCCATTCCACGGGCAATGATTAATGGGTGTAGAAGAATTTTCACATCAGGTAGGAATGAGTATTAGCTCTACTTTCTGGAAAAATACCAATCAAGGCAATTACATTCCGCCTATTACTAATATTATTTACTGCCTATGTAACATTATGTGGTCAGAATGTTTTATATTTGTTAGCTGATTAAGTCCAACAGTGTAAGTGAAACGGAATGATCCTTATTCTCCAGAAAAAGAAGTGAAGACAAAGAGAGGGTGTCTTTGTTGGAGCTGAAACTCATCATCGATGGAAAAACACTGAACATTTTTAGGGAGATGCACACTATAACTCCTGATCACTCCGGCATGTGGAAAAATGTCAATCTGCTGCTGTGCTCAGTGGTTAGAACCCCCACTTTGGTTTCAGTTACTTCATAATTGGGCTTCTGGAGTACAGCCGGCCTCGTCCTTCTTTTAGTCAATAGCACCACTATGCCTTTGCCCTTAATCTTTACCTGTCCAGCTGGCAAGTACAGCCCTGTGAACGAGGCCTAATGTACAACCCAGCACACATAAAGACATTGTGCTGTAGGTGACTTAAAGAGGTGCGCAGGGGCACCTGGGTGGCTCAGTTGGTTAAGCCTCTGACTTCGGCTCAGGTCATGATCTGGTGGTTCACGGGTTCGAGCCCCGCATCGGGCTCTGTGCTGACACCTTGGAGCCGGGAGCTTGCTTCAGATTCTGTGTCTCCCTCTCTCCCTGCCCCTCCCCCACTCACACTTTCTCTCTCTCTCTCTCTCTCTCTCTCTCTCTCAAAATAAATAAACTTAAAAAACAAAGGTGCACAGATGATCGTCAAAAAAATAAGAGACAACAGGTGCTAATGAAGACGCGCGGAAACAGTGCCTTATACAATGACGGTGGGATTGTAGTTTTGTCCAACCACCTTGGAAAACATATGGAGGTTCTTCAAAAAGTTAGAAATAGATCTACCATATGATCCAGCCATTCCAATTCTAGGCAGATACCCAAAGGAAATGAAAACAGGAGTTTGATGAGGTATCTGCACTCCCATGTTTATTGCAGCATTATTCACAATAGCTGAGATGCGGAAATGACTGAAATGGCCATCAATGGATCAGTGAGTAAAAAAGATGTACATATACACAATGGAATGTTACTCGGCCTCGAAAAAGGAGGATATCTTGCCATGTGCAACAACATGGATGGATCTTAAGCACGTTATGCTAAGTGAGATGCATCAGAGAAAGACAAGTACTGTATGGTATCCCTTCTATGTGGAATCTAAAACGGTCAAACCTGTTAAAAAATGAAACAGTGGTTAATAGGAGATGGGGCTGGAGGGATAAGACTGACAGTGTTAAGCTTGTAACAACTGTTAAGCTACAGAGATCTAATGTATAGTATATTGAATATAGATAATACTTACTGTAAGTATAAAATGTGCTAATATTGTTACAACCTTTTATTAATGGATCATAGCAACGTGGTATACAACTTAAATTTATACAGTGTGACATGTCAAATTTGTCTAACTAAAACTTTTTTTTTTAAATAAAAGGAGCACAGTTGTTGAAATGATAATGATGGTGCTTGTGGACGTTAGATTTTATTAAGCTCTTGGCTGTACTTCATACTTTACCCTAGGTGCTTCACATACATAATCGCATTAAAATGCAATGGAATCATTTACATTTTGCACAAACATTACTGTAAAGATAGCAAATGGCAGGGCCAAGATTTAAAATGAGATTCTACCCACTTCCAATGTTAACTCTTCTTACTATAACATTTGGGTCTTCAAATCCAATGGTTTCTGAGTACAACTCAGGTGAAACCTGTGACCATGGTTCTATGTTTGTTTCAGTCTTAAACATACAACATTACCAGCAACTTCAGTATCCTGTTAGTAAGTCAGAATCATTAAGTTAATAATTTTCTGTCTTAGCTGAAAGACTGGAGGATTACTGGTCAAGTCTGTCATGTGCTTTGTGAGCTCATCACAGAGGTACTCAAAATAGAAAGTACAAAAATGTCGGACAGTGAAGTTTCCACTCGTAACGCAGTACAAACTTATTTTCTGAATTAAATGCATATCATTAAGAAAAAATTCTCTTAACTTGTTACTACTCATTGTAGGAAAAAAAAAAGAAATACCCCAACAAGATTTAAAATGAATAGAGAGCTCACCATTTACAAGTACATTGGTTCAACTATCGGTGAATGTCACTTATATCCATTTCTAGGAACATGAAATCACTGCACATAAATCACAAAGATTTATAAAATCTTTTTTTTGCACTTAAGCACACACTGAAAAGTTATTTACAAACTATCCCTGTACAGTATTATGTTAAATATCTGTAGAGCATATTACCTCTAACTGAATCATTTATATAGTCAATTTGATTCTGAGGCTTCCCCCCCCCAATTTTTGACAATAGAAATAATCTTATAATGAGTATTTTTGCTGATAACCTGATGCGAATATCTCTGGTCAGTTCCTTTTATAAATGCTCAAAAGTGGAATTATTGGGCCAAAAGAGAACACACAAATTATTTACTAAACACTTGAAATGTCTAGTATGGTGCCAGTTGCTGTGTTGAAGGACATGTGACCAAAGAAAGTATAGAACACGCTTTCCATATGGAAGACACAAGCACTTCAGAAGAAAGGGACTTTCAATGGAGGTTGAAAAGGTAAGATTGAACACAGGTGTCAAATAAACATCCAAAGATGAACAAAATAGAATAGGTATAATCTAGCCGCAAAATTATTCAACACTAGTATTTTATTTGTGCAAAAGTGAAAAATTTATGATTGCTTCTACAGACTTCGATTAGATTAAAAGAAAGGGCATTTCTCCCCCATAATAATACCTTAAAATTTATAACAAAATCCAACGAATGTCACGCACCAGGGTCTTGAAAATTTGATCTGATTTTACATTCCTTCACAGTTCCTTGATATCTCAATCTTAGCCTTAAAAACGTTGAACAAAGAGCAGTAACGTCACCAAAATTCTGCTTCCTTTCTAAAATGCTTTCACGTATCACAAATCAAGTAATGGTCTTTAAAAAAATTTTTTTTTAATCCTTATTTATTTTTAAGAGAGAGAGACAGAGTGTGAGCAGGGGAGGCGCAGAGAGAGAGAGAGAGACTGAGCCAACCCAGGTGCCCCCAATTAATGGTCTTAAATAAATCACTTTGTTTCCTCGTCTGTAAATTAATACCTGAAGTTTTCTCCTCTAAAATCACAGGACCCTTGGGGGGAGACTGGGTGGCCTCAGTTGAGCGTCCAACTTCGGCTCAGGTCATGATCTCACGGTTCGTGAGTTCAAGCCCCAAGTTGGGCTCTGTGCTGACAGCTAGGAGCCTGGAGCCTGCTTCGGATTCTGTGCCTCCCTCTCTCTCTGCCCCTTCCCTGCTCACGCTCTGTCTCTCTTGCTTTCTCTCTCTCTAAAAATAAATAAACATTAAAAAAATTAAAAAAAAATCTTTAAAATCACAGGACCCTCATACCCGCTTGCCTGAGATAACTCACTTTAACAACTGGAGAGACAAAAAGGACTTGAAAAACTTCTCCGTGTCATGGCTCTTCTACCGTTTTCCCTCGTGCCTCCCTCCGCT
The DNA here is from genome assembly GCF_022079265.1 of Lynx rufus. Lineage (NCBI taxonomy): Eukaryota > Metazoa > Chordata > Mammalia > Carnivora > Felidae > Lynx > Lynx rufus. The sequence goes on along the minus strand of NW_025814889.1, from coordinate 18,921,414 downwards.
AACTTTCCAGGATTCCTAGATTTAATGGAAATCTATATAAATTAGTCCTAGCTGAAACTGCTTTTCTAGGTCAATCTGCAGTTCAGAGATTTCCTTATGAGTGAGAAAAACAGGGTAGTTCTAGGACCGTAATGGAATGACTGATGACTTAGTTCTCATAGAAAAATCTTGAATGTTGCTGGTATAGTATGAGGCACCTATCCAGAAGACAAGAAGTCTAGAAACCTGGGTATGATGTCTGGCTTTGCCATGAAGCATGATGGGTCACAACCTGGCGTTTATACTTCTTACTCGAGGCTTTAGATACGTCCAAATCTGTGTTCTTTTTAGAACGGCTAATTCACATTGTTATAGAAACTGATAGGGGCCACGGGGTCACTTGCTAACAGAGCTGGATGTACGCTGAAAATTGAAAAATTCAAACCAGACCGTAATGTTAATTCATTACAGAGATTCAGGATGTCGTGCCTTAAAACATTGCTGGGTGTAATGCGTGGGTGATCTCTACTTCCATTTCTGAGAATTATTTATGTGATTAATCACATTCAGGAGTACATGTTCATGTAGATACGTCGGCACTGGCGTGGGCTGTGAGAACAGGTATTTTCCCTAATTACTCCCTCAGAACTATTAATTGAACCGTCATCCAGATCGGTCTCAATGGTCTGTGGCAAGATAATTAGCTGAAATATCCACAAACAAACCTGCAGGGCGCCCTCAGTCAGCAGCGTGTACAGAACTGCATGAAAAGCAGAGAGATGGTTTGTGGGTTAGATGAGCTCTGGCAAGGAGGTTACTAGGTGGGAGCGTTAAAGGAAAGGGGCAGACGTGGCCATTCGAGGCCCAGATAGAAAACACCAGTGATGTGTGATGGCGCTTGACAAGCAGTCGTTCCGAAACTGTTAGTGTTTCGGGCCGTTTCCTTCGGTGAACTGCAGGGAAGGGGACAGAGGCTGGGATGGTTAGACTGGCACAACATCACAGACCTGGCACGTCCCAGCACCGCACTGAGGCAAAGCCGTATGTTTTCGCTGCTTCTCGGTTTCCCCGCTTGGGAGGTAAAATGAACTAGATTGCTGTTTCTCAAACTTTTTTTTTTCTTTTTTAATTAAAAAGAAAAAAACCCTTAAGCCACTGAGCCTTTGTTCCCATGAAATGTTACCTGGAAGCCCCACCAGCAGCCTGGAGAATAGGTTTCTCTTCCTTGTGACGACAGAGCCCTGCTTGCACAACCCTCCCTGAGTCCCGAGGGAACCTCTGCATCCCATACTATCTCAGGGCATGTTCTGGCAACTATCGAACTAAATGCACGTTTCTCGAACTTAGCTCTGCATACAAATCACAAGGGATCTCATTAAAGCGCAGATTCGGATTCAGGTTTGGGGGGAGCCCTGGGACCCTGCATTTCCAATAATGTCCTAGGCGATGCTGACACTGCTTGTCAGGTCCACACCACACACAGTGAATAGCAAGCTGGGATGACGGTCTACAGGCTCTTCAAACAGGAGCAATCTTTAAAAGTGGGTGGTTGAAGAAATACTGATGTTTGATCTCCTGTGTGTCTCCAATGGACCTCTGTGGGAACTGAACATGCGTGCACACATCTGGGTCAACCTCTCCATACGTATTTAGCTGTGATAACACCGAACTGTCCAAGGGGAGGGAATTTTTTTTTCTTTTTCATTACTTCTAAATGCAAATTATTCTCTATGCCCTTTAATTTGTGTTGAACGTTATTTCAACACAAGTTCTATTAAGTTATAAATCTGGGTTGCCAGATTGGGCAAATGAATATTACAAAACACCAGTTAAATTTGAATTTCAGATAAACGGTGAATAATTTCCCAAAACTATACTGCATCAGGCATACTTCTACTAAAAAATTACTCGTTTATTATTTGAAATTAAAATTTATCTGTGTCCTATATTTTATTTGGCAACCCTATCTATAGGGAAACACAATGGCTTCGGGCCCCGGCCAGTCAAACTTGTAATCTAATTAAAATAAACTATTCCTATTTGGGGCTGTGCCTCCTTGTTCCATGAATTGTAAGTCACTTTTTCCTTAAAAAGAGTAACTCAAATTGATTTGTCTGTCTTCTGCTGTGGCCAAGAATTACAAGCAATAACTCTTGTGTGAAGCAGAGCCTGGGTGTTCTTTAACATATTTTCAGCTCATTTTCATTGCTTTTCTTCACATGGAAGTTGTCTTACTGTCCTATAGCTGCCTCTTCTCCAACCTATAATCACCACTTTCCATGGGTATGTTGTCTTCATTCTAGAACTGTCCTATGGATGATCCTGAAAAATTGGTTAGTATCCTCATAGTACATGTCCCAGATGAAAATTATCTCAATGCAGGTAGAGAACAGCTGTCCACTGGGATTAACAAAATCATCATATTACTTATGTCATTTTCCCAAAGCTAAAGTATTTATTTTTTAAGTAGGCGTCATGCCCAGCATGGAGCCCAACATGGGGCTTGAACTCGTGAGTATGAGATCAAGACCAGAGCTGAGATCAAGAGTAGGATGCTTAACCGACTGAGCCACCCAGGCGCCCCTAAAGCTAAAGTATTCTTAGAATAAATGTTACGCGACATGTCCCTCCTCTTGAAGACAACATTATTTTTGGTAATAACCATAAAATGAAATGAATAATAATAATGGCCAAAAGGGAAATGCAGACAGTTGAAAATCTTCCTGTTTTAAACTTCTTAGATATACTCATGCCAGTGACAAACATTACAGATGAAAAATGAAATAAATGTTACCATAAAAAAAAGAGAAAACACAAATGACTTAATGTATTTTTGAAAAAAAGACACATGAAGGAATACTGCCAAATGAGTCAACTCTGCAATGTTCAAGAGAATGATCTGTGCTTTGTGGTAACAGAAAGGAAGCAACTAAAGTTCCCTTACTTCACCTTCTCAACCACAGTGTCATCATGCTTCACTTAGAATCTGCTGTTTTATTTATTTTTTGTGTATTATTTATTTATTTATTTATTTATTTATTTATTTTTATTTACTTTTCTTTTTCTCAAGTTCTTATTTGAATGAGAATCTACCGTTTTAACACCGACATATGTGGCCCTATATGGGTTGGAGATCCGCTAAGCCTGAACACGTGCAAAAGACTCCAGATTCTCGTGAGTTTATTCCCTAAATGAATGCATGTGGCTGAGTCTGCGATCAGGGGTTAGGTGTGTGTAACCCGGAGTTTGTTGAATTAACTTCCATATAGAAGACAATATTTACTAAAGGATATGTCATAAAACTGTACTAGCTGGAAGTTTACATATAAACTATGTTGGTAAAACTCGACAGTAACTGAATCAACTTGCTAGCGATGAGATGAGCAAAAGATTTTGACACAATTTAGAATTTCAGGCACACGGTGATGATGAAACACTAACCTGGTTTTAGCCAGGTTTATTATAATTATTCCATTCTCTATAGACAATGCACCCCCTTATTACCTGCAGCGGGGATAGACTGGTCTCAATGCCCTTCCCTTGGTTCACCTTGCGGTGCACAAGGAGACTGAAAATAAGTGTTTGTGCTGACTTGCATAGATCTTGCTCTATAGTTTATGCCCCACGAGGGACACAAGCTTCCAGATTCTTGAGTGACAAGCTTTCTGCTTGACTTCCTTTCCTCCTCTTGACTTCAACTCATTATTGGCCATCTTGTTGCCCCAAGTGAGGATGACAGGAGAGAGTGACTAGTACTTAATGCATGTGGCTGTAAATGCATTCAGTCAGCCAATAAAATTACTATACAAGCACCGATATGTAAGACACAGCCCTGAACTCAAGGCATTTATAGCATATTCAAGGAAAATAAGATATTTGCCTACAAAAGCTTGAATAGGAGCTAACCAACAGTACAAGCTATAAATGCATGGAGAAGAGGTTTGAAATCAAGTATCTGCTTGCTGAAAGTATCTGACAATGAATTCCATGCATTTTGAGGAAAGCGGTCTTCAACTGAATCTGGGTCATTGTAGACGCTTGTGGGCAGACTGACTATAAAGACAGAGAGCAGAATAAAAGTCCCCATCTTTTGAAAATATCCACTTCTATGTCTTCTATACTGCTCATTCTCTATCTCATCTCTAAACAGTTCCCTCCACAGCCTGGTCTCTAAATCCTTCAGATTGTGGGTCACTGCCTTCCATTGGTCTCATCCAGGCTCTACCCAATTTCTGCCGGCCTTAATTCCATGGTGGCCTGCCAGTCACCTTACTGCCTGTTCCCTCCTCTGACGATCAATCCTCATTGGTATGACAATCAAACCCAATCATAAATCCTCATCCTCTATGTTTTCCCATTCCAGACCCTAAGCAGTCCCAACTACTACAGAAAAAGGTCACATGTTCAGATTAACCCAGCCACAAAGAATCACACGCTGTTAACTGGGAAGTCAGTGATTACTTTTCTCTTGTTAAATCCTTGTGATACATCCAAACTCCATCCAACCCCATGCTGCCCTCCCTGAATCTGGTAGATCATCACCCATTTCTTCCCTGGGAAGACTAAGCCTTTAGGAAGACGCTAATCCTTTTCCCTTTCTCTTCATTAATGCCTTTACATCTACTCATCCTTCGTCATCTGAAATGAAAAGACGTTCTTCCTCTGCTGCAGTTAATTGCCTCTCCTACTCCATGCTGTCTGTGCTATGAAGTTACTTATCCCTCCTCCGTTGGCGCCTTGAAACACTCCTTTCATTGTTTCTTTACCTCATGCCTACACTTCACATCAAAAAGCCCTGTATTTGATGTTTCTTTGTATCTGCAGTACTATACCTCTTGAGTGTCTGACTGAATCCACTGCCTTCACGTTTCAAAACCATTTTTTACAGGCTTCATTCAGTCTGGCACCTGCGCCCTTCCCTGGATCTGCATTCTCTCCTGTTACAAATGATCTCATTGCCAATTTAGTACCTTTTTTTCCCCCCCATTCTGTGACTTCTCTAGAGCACTTTAAACAATTCTTTTGTGTCTTGTTTATTTTACTTCCCTTCTTAAACTTTCTGCTTTATTTATCTTTTTAATGTTTATTTACTTTTGAAGGAGGGAGAGACAGAGCCTGGGGGGGTGGGGTAGGGGAGGAGCAGAGGGAGGGAGACACAATCCGCAGCAGGCTCCAGGCTCCGAGCTATCAGCCCAGAGCCCGATGTGGGGCTTGAACTCACGAACCGAAGTCGTTCAAGAGCCGAAGTCAGACGCTTAACCTACTGAGCCACCCAGGTGTCCCCCCAAAATATTTTTTAATGTTTATTTATTTTTGAGAGAGAGAAAGATAGAGCATGAGCAGGGGAGGGGCAGAGAGAGGGAGACACAGAGTCCCAAACGGGCTCCAGGCTCAGAGCTGTCAGCACAGAGCCCAACACAGGGCTCAAACTCAGGAGCCGAGAGATCATGACCTGACCCAAAGTCAGACACTTAACTGACTGAGCTACTCAGGTGCCCCTCCTTTCCTGCTTTATAAACACTAGCTGTTAACGCACCCTATCCACGTGTTATCCACACATTTATCCACAAACGCTCTAATCTGTCTACTCCCCATAGCATTCTTCTTTATTCTCTTGGGTTTCAATTTCTACTACTGTGACTTCCATTTTTTCTTTTTCACCTGACTGCTTTATGTCAATCCATTCTTTCTCTTCAGTTGATTTCTCTGAGAGGGTCAACTGTGATTGGACCATCAACGCAAGACAAACATGCCTAAAGTTCATCCCTTCATTTTCCTTCCTAAACTAATTTCATCTTCTGATATTTCTAAATCTGTTGCTAAAAAATGTAATTTCTCAGTTGCTCAGATTTTGTGCTTTGGAGTTATCTGTAATCCTTTCTTCTTCATCCCATATATTCAGTGCGAAGAATCAGGATACCCTCCCCACCTTTCCCACTACTCAGCTATAGGGGTTTTGGCAATTGCTTCGTTTCTTAGAATCTCCGTTACCTTATCTATAAAATAGGTATATAAGAATGCCTACATTTGCAGACCTCATCGGGAAGTAGGGAGAATCAAAGATCATTGATTGAAAGCACTTTCTGACACAAAGCAGGTGAAAATTGCCAAACCCTATCTTCTTCCTCCATGTGGCTCTTGAGTTGGCCCCATTCTGTTCCTGCACCAGTACCCTAATTCCACTTGCAGCTGTCACCTGCACATGGACTGCTGACACAGCCTTGAACTCTCCTATAAGGGCTTTTTTACTCTCCTAGCTTCTTCTCCAGTCCCCTCCGTACCACCATTTTCAACTACTTCTTTATTACAAAATTGATTCGCATTGTTTGCAGAATCAAGTACGGATTACATAGTTCTTTGTTATTTATTTATTTATTTATTTATTTATTTATTTATTTAGAGTGAGCACATGGAAGGGGAGGGGAGAGTGGGGTGGGGAGGGGGAGAAAGAGAGAGATTGAGAGAATATGAATTTTAAGCAGATTCCACGTTCAGCAAGAGCCCGACACGGGGGGCTCTATCCCACAACCCTGGGATCATGACCTCAGCCAAAAATCAAGAGTCAGACATTCAACCAACTGAGCCACCCAGGCGCCCCAGATTACATAGTTCTTTAAAGCTTGTCACATCTAACCTGCATCTACATTAAAGTCACCCCCATACCAATCCATAGATATCAAGGTACAGTTGAGTAATTTGCTTCTTCTTGCCTTTCCTTGATTTAATGCTTTTAAAAAATCATACCACATCTACATCTCTTCTATGTGGAATGCCATCTTCCCTTCCTCTTTGCTTAGGCCCGGCGTAACATTTTTTTTTCAGCACACCCCTTAAATTCTACCTCTTTGATAAAATTGCCCCTGATTAATCTCCCTCTCTTTCCTACGAATTTTATAGTAATTGGTTCCGTTCTTTATTTAGCATGGAACATACCTTTGATGTTCCTTTTATTATTATTAAATTCACATGTGGCTATTCGGCCTTTAAAGTTTTTATGTTCTGTATCTTTCCATATATAACAAGCAGGGAATATGAGTATACATAGGGCAACCATATGATGGCCTTATTGTTCAAATTAGGACACTTTTGAGAGTGAATGGGAGTTCCGTTAACAGTTGTATCACACAACAAACATAAACTGGGGCAGTCCCACGCAGACTGGGACGGATGTTTACCCCAGTTATAACCCCTCTGCGATATTAATACCATCTACCAGATTGCACTGTGCAAACAGGGTCTCTAGTTTTGATCGATTTTCCATGACACAAGCAGAGAAGATTCCAGTCTTCTTTTGCATTAGTCTTAATTTATGATACCGTGTTGATACTGCATTTGGCAGTATCTTTTTTTTTTTTCTTTTTTTTTGCTACAAGCTGTTGTTTTCTACTAAAGTAGAGTAATAATTTGCTATGAGATAGGCACATCGCCCTGAAGAAGGTAATTTGCAGTGAGTGTGAAAACAGGCCAGTTCACTAGTACACAGTGACTTGGTTAAAAGGCGAGTTGCTGCTGCTCTGGTCATAAATGTACTCAGAAAAGCGGTTTACAACAATAAGCCTGGCTGGGTTCCTCAAGAGGCTGTTCTCATAAAGTTACTTGTATCGGGAGCATCACTGGGTTTCCGAGGGAGGTCAAGGAAAAGCTGGCAAATTGAGCTGTAATTAACCGTGACCTTAGGAATGGTAAACAGTGAGCTATTTTCTGCCCTAGAGGGGTGTGTGCTTTAATCCACATTTAATCACAAGATTAGGAAAAAGCCCAGCGGAAGAATTTCTACCGCCAAATCCAAGAGGGGATGCTATTCATTTGACAATTTAGAGTAATGCTTATCCATCAAACCAGGGCAAAAATAGAACTATAATATTTGACTGGCGTTTTATGACATGTGCTTAATGTGTGTGTGTTGAAATGAAAGGAAAAGTTTTAGAAACAATTTGGAAGGTAGATAGCATACCTGTTCCGTGTTTAAGGTACTACATTGAAAACGAATATCCGTCATGAGGTATCTTTTAAATTTGAGAAGCTTGATCTATTTATTTTGGAGTTTTGGATCCATACTGTCTCTTGTCAAACCAATGCAGAAACTGAAATTTAAAAATACTTATGATCCTGAGAAGGGGAACACTACAGCATTAGCAAGGCAGAAAAATAAAAGCTAAGGAGTATGTGCTGTAGAAGATGAACTATAAATGTGTTACAGATGCATTTATAATGACGTTACATACAGTGTTATAACTGAGTAATATCAGTGTTTTATCCTTTATTTAGGGCCTCCAGCAATGTTCGCTACTGTCCTTTACAAAGATTTAAGTAATTTCCACAACAACTTGGTTTGAGGGAGCAAGACATTGATACTGTGATAAGTACTGATGACCGATATGATATTACGTGAGCCAGGTTATAGTCCTGGAAGTAACTCCCATTTTTTTCAGTATTTTAAAAATGAAAAAGAGAAACAAAATAAGATGTCTGAGATACACCCATCAGAAACTATAGAAATGACTTTTTATTGCACAATTGATGATATTATAGCCAGGGGTCGAGAACATGGTTTGTGAATTGTTTATGACGCTTGTTCTTTTCCCCTTCCTCTTATTTGGTAACTCACCCTCACTTGCTTAAGAAAAGAGGGCGGGTATGGGAAATCAAGGAACCTTTCTAATAAATCCAAGAAGGTAGGCGTGGTTAATAAATGGCATTTATGCAACTTTTGGCTGAAACTAATGACTATTAAATTTGTTTTTCTTTTAAAAAATTCCAGCATAATTAACGTACAGTGACTAGTGACAATTTTTTAAAAAATAGTGCTCACAACACTATGCTGATGGAAGACGAAAGAAAATTTGGTTTCAATTCATGGCTGGGTTACACAGAGGGGTTGAGGAATTGACCCAAATTCACAAAGCTAGTAAATTAAAAGCTAGAACTACACTCTTTCTACCTCATTTCGTTGGTTCCTGGTTCCGTTACCAAGAAACCAAGGTTTTAAGCAAGTCTCTTCCCGTCTCTCGTTATCCACGTTCTGATGTATAAAATGAGAACGTGGGTTCTCTACTTAGTAAGAGCTTACGACTTCCAGTCTGCTTTAACACCTGATAACTATGGACCAATAACTGTTAAAAAGGGCAATATTTTTTATCAACATTATTTTCTGCATTGAAAACACTGTGAATGACTCAACGAAAATATTCCAAAAAGATTTGCATTAAAAATGTGTGAATTTGTCAAATCTTATAACATCAAAGTTGCCATTTAAAGGGCTGTTTATATTTTCAAAGTATACAAATGTGTTTTCCAGGCAAATGAGGTTTAATTTTTCTTTAGGTGAGACAGATGAGGCAAAAAGTTGTGAACTTGACTTTTGTGCATTTGATTTTTCTTTAAGTTTCCCGCTACCTTCAACTTCCTATCATTTCATGATTGTGTTTATTGAAGTTCCACTTGGATTATTTTAGATGAGACTATTTATTCAGCAAGTATTTGCTAAGCATTGTGCTTCTCCTTGGGGACAAAAACAATAAAGAAGACAGATACACTGTCCCCTGGAGCTCCCACATTGTTATTACAGTTCACCAAGAAGTAAAATAAAACAATACTCACAATGAGAAAAGTCTGACTTTGTTTTAAAGTTCCCTTGAAGGAACTGATCGGTCAGTTCTACCTATTAACCAGAGTTAATAGAAAAGAACTTTAGATCTTAATATCTGGTTACTTATCTGTTCCACTGAAATACCATACATAAATCATTTCATTTGAAAAATAGATCTATAGTAAATTTTCCAATTACCCCAATTTATTCTGTTAAATAGATTTTAAAGTTGGGAAATAAGAATTTAAATCCAAAAACATGATAATTGTTTAGATTTTTAAAATATATTTTCTTCTATGTGCTCCTGTCATTTTTCATAAATATTTTCCTCATAAAATTTTCTGTCATTATAGTTTTTTCTCCAACAATTTCATTTCTTTTGCATTTGGATTTGTCCAATATCCTCAATGGTTTTTAATCCATCTAGCTCCTATGTTTTCTAAACAAATTATTTTTTTTTTTTTAACATTTTATTTATTTTTGAGACAGAGAGAGGCAGAGCATGAATGGGGAAGGGGCAGAGAGCGAGGGAGACACAGAATCGGAAGCAGGCTCCAGGCTCTGAGCCATCAGCCCAGAACCTGAAGCGGGGCTCGAACTCACGGACCGGACCGCGAGATTGTGACCTGAGCTGAAGTCGGCCGCTTAACCGACTGAGCCACCCAGGCGCCTCAACATTCTAATGCAATTTTGTTGTTTGTCAAAACACATCCAGCTCAATGATTTTCTTGGATTTTTCATTATTCTAATGAATTTCTTACATGGTTTTACATGCATTAGATGGTAACCATTTTCTCTATTAATAACCCTTCTTTTTAAATTTTGTCAATGGCTTACTAAATTGAAGTGGCTTTCTTGCTCACATAATAATACAAGACCGTTTTTCTTATAGACAGGCACCTTCCTTCCATGCATGGATCAGGCTTCTTGCATTTTGCTTCTCCATTCCCTAGGAATCACACGTATCCACTGGTGAAACAGGAGGAAAGGTGTGTAAAAGGCACATCCAATTTTTAAAAGCCTTAACTTAAAAGTAGCACAAACCATTTCCTGGGGGTGATTAGTAGTCATGGCCATGCTGAGATACAAGACAGAACAGGAAACTTAATCTTAAATTATGCAATTACTTACCATTTACCACTATCTACTATGGAATTGGAAACATGAATTACCAGTACATAAAAAAAAACTAGTTACCTGTCTGCACCACACATACCCATCCCTTGTAAGGATTTATATGAGGCTGAGAGATTTACAATTGGAAGACACTTAGTGCAGTATATGCCAGATCAAAAACTATACTAAATAAATGATATCTACCATATATAAATTATGCATATTATTATATAATATATGCCCATTATATAAATTATAATTATAACAATTATAATAATTATGAATGTATTATATATTTATATATATATGATTCATTCAATATATATATATAATATATAATTATATATATAAATATATATTACGTATATTTATATATAATATAATAATATAATAATATAATATATAATATAATTATAATTATATATATAATTATAAATTATATAAATTACAATGAGCATATATAAATTAGCAATTCCATTTGCCTTTTAATTGAGGTATAATTGATAGAACATTATTTTAGAGGTATACTAGCAACTGCAGTTAAAATATATAAATGGAGAAACCTAGAAAAATATTGTAAACATTTTCTAAAAATTTCCAAAATGTTTGTTGACAGGTGAAGCCAGCTGAAACATGAAATGTGAGTTACAGCAATGGCCACCTTCAAATGTACAAAGTGCAGTCATATTGGGAAAGTATACAGATGTATCCTGAGTGGTGCCAGAAGGCTGAACTGAGTTCACCAGTGCTTGTGTGATATCTCTGTTGTCATTTTGTGTGTCTAAATCTAATTTTCTCAGGAAGGTGTCATGAAAACAATATTACCAGAATTCTTGTATGTTGATAATAGTTTATGGCACTCTAGGTTGGTTTGGTTGAACATAAAGCCTTGGTCTACATATTCTTTACTTTAATATTTTTATCCCATTTTCCTCTGGCACAAAAAGTGGATGATGATCTAATTGATGTTCTTTTATAAATCAGGTGTTCCTTTTGTCTGAGGGTACAAAGGATTTTCTTTCTTTGGAAAAAAATCACTCACTGATTTCAGTAGAATAAATCTTAACATTGGTTGTTTTGGGTCAGTAATCTCAGGTACCCAGTGGGTATTTTCAACATTTAGATTTGTTTTTAAGATTCAAGAACTTTGAAAAAAAATCATAGTTTGGGGTATTGCTTGATTGATTGCTTTGGTTTATCTTCCTTAGGGATTCCTATTATCCACATGTTGGATCTTCTTTGCAAATCTTTAAGATTTGTCATTATCTATCATGAAAGAAGGTTCAAAATGAAGTCAGCATTGATAAGAGAGCCGCACATAGATCTGAAAAGACATGGAGGAAGTAGGGCCTACGCACATCTCCTGTTTCACTCCTTGGTACACCATGAACTTTTGACATTCGTCATTTGCAAATTGACCACCTCCTGGAACACATCCTTCTACTTTGGACTGAAACAGAGATAATGTAACACTTGTTAGCTAAATAGCCAATCCTGTATTAGATAATCAGTTTAAACTCTGCCAGCACCAATCATAATGCTTTCAAAACAAGTTATGTAACTCTGTAGTTTTTGCTTTTATAAGCCTGCACTGTCTGCAATTCAATTTAGAGCACACTTTTCATTTAGGTCATTTCTATCTCCAGGACTGCAATCCCTAAGACCCCCAATAAACTCTTTTTGATGCCTTGTAGACTCTTGGTCTCTGTGGACTCTCTCAAATTCTTTTTATCTCCTTTTGTTCTTTTCAACTAAAGGAGATTTCTTCCTTTTAACCCTTTATTTCCGCTAAGTAATTAAGAATTATGTTTACTTGCTCTTCTTGTTATTCATGTTTTTTTCCCCTCATTTCCAAAATGATTTTTTAATGTCTGCCACGATTTTTATTTTTAGTTTACATAATGCCAATTTGAGTTGTTCTTTAATGCTTTGCATCATTTTCTTAATGCTTTGTAGCTAGTTTTGAAATAGTACTTTAGAATTTTTATTAGATTTCTAAAGCATGTCTTTCTGATGTGCTGTCTTTGTCTTAGGAATAGTATTCTGCCCTTTATTTTCTTTAAATCATAGTATCTTTGCATTGGACTTCCACCTCCAAAATTTTCTTTTGTTCATTTTTATGTGAATTTAGTTTCTCTAGACTTTTAGAAAGAGGGTTGGTTCAAGTAACATTGACAGCTTCAGAGTTCCCTCTTCTGTTTCTCTTCAGTGGTGTTAAAAACATATGCTTTCTGAAATTTCCTGACTCTGTTTCCTTCTCCAACTTTCCTTCTCCAACTTTATGATTTTTAAGAAATCTCTGTTGTTCCTATGGTACTCCATTTTTTAAAATATTTTTATTTAAAAAATTTTTTTAAATTACATTTATTTATTTTTGAGAGAAAGAGTGAGACAGAGTGTGAACGGGGGAGGACCAGAGAGAGAGGGAGACACAGAATCCGAAGCAGGCTCCAGGCTCTGAGCTGCCAGCACAGAGCCCATAGCAGGGCTCAAACCCACGAACCGTGAGATCATGACCGAGCCGAAGTTGGACGCTTAACCTACTGAGCTACCCAGGCACCCCTACTCCATTTTTTTAAATATGAAATTTCTTGTCAAATTGGTTTCCATACAACATCCAGTGCTCATCCAACAGGTGCCCTCCCCAATGCCCATCATCCACTTTCCCCTCCCTCTCACCCCCCATCAACCCTCAGTTTATTCTCAGTTTTTAAGAGTCTCTTATGGTTTGGCTCCCTCCTTCTCTAACTTGCTACTCCATTTTTAAATGTTTATTTATTTATTTTGAGAGAGAGATAGAGGGAGAGTGGGGGAGGGGCAGACAGCAAGGGAGTCAGAGAATCCCAAGCAGGCTCCCAGCTGTCAGTGCAGAGACCTATGTGGGGGCTTGAACCTACAAACTGTGAGATCATGACCTGAGCCAAAATCAAGAGTCAGACACTTAACTGGCTGAGCCACCCAGGCGCCCCCTTATCCTACTCCATTTCCATTCCACTCCCAGACTTTTCTCCTAGTGTGGGTGCTATTGTGGAAGATGGCCCCTGGAAAGTCAGTTTTGAGAGTTCCCTAGACTAGACCTCTCTAGCCCCTTTAGAAACTTGTACACCAGTCCCTTGCACTCACTCACAACTGGAGTTGGCCCATGCCCTTCCCATTTTCTGCTACTGTTCTTCCATTAACCTGTTGTATTTTCCAGTCAATGCCTATTGGCTGTACTGTGGGCCTCCTGTTTTCAGGTCTGCTGGCCAGCTTCTTTTCTCACCTTTTGCTTCCTCTCACATAGATACTGACAACATTCAGTTCTGCGGATATTGACGGTTTGTTATTATAGGTTGTATTGGGTGGTTCTTATTTATGTTTTGGATATAAGTTGTCAGCTAGTCCTGTTGTCAGTGTTGTCTGTAAGGTTTTGGTTTTGACATCCAGTTTGTCCTGTTTTTATCTGGATGTTCTGAAAGATAAAGAATTTATGCTGCTACTGAAAGGGCGGGCGGACGCCGGCCGACTCCATCTTGTTCTGTGTCCTTCACCTTGACCACGACTCCTCCCCTTGAGTAACCTCCCGCTCACCTGCCTAACAGGACTGGGACCCTTCCCCAGCCAATCGGCTAAGGCCACAGCCATTACCTCACCAACTGCCCCTAGGCCCCAATAAAACCTTTGTCCTTTTGAAACTCGCTCTCTCTCCCTGGTATCTCTACGATGCGTTGGTGCAGGTATCGGATTGAGCTCGAGCTAGCTTGAATAAAGGCTCTTTTGCTTTTGCATCGGACTCAGCTCCCTGGCGGTCTTTGGGGATCACGAATTCTGGGCATAACAGCTACCACCACTACAACTTCCTAGAAACTTCCATTAGTACTATCTTTTGATATCTAAAGGACTCTTTTTGCACTTACTGTTAAATTGCATCATTTATTGCTATACATCTATCACCATATTGATTTGAAGGAAAATATTACTGAGAATAATTTAGTGCTGTGTCTACTTTTCATCGGAAAAGAAAAAAAAATACATAAGCAATTGTTCTATGTGCTGAGATGAATGAATATACAAATACTGTAGTCCACAAGGGCAGCAAGGCAAGGCAGAGATTTATCTGTCTCTCTATATCTTGGAGATCAATAAGAGATAATGATATACTTCCTTAAGTGGAGATGCATGGAGGAGAGCTAACCAAAGAGCTGCCTGGTCTCCTCCTGGCTCCTCCTGATCCAGAGTATGGATTTACATTCTGTTCTATGTCAGGGAAACAAATTTGCACCTGTCTGGAATGTGACTCAGCTTCATTATTTATGGAAACATGGGAGTTTCAACTTGAAGTCTGTGTTTGCTAGAGCTAAGAGAATGGGTGAGAAGGGGAAAAAAAAAGCACTTTGCCCTTCAGCAGTGATTATAATATAGAGATAAAAATGATCACAGATTTAAATAAAATAGGAATGGGAAAGATGCCAAGTTAACTTTCAGAAAGTTTTCTTTAATGCAAATACTGAAAAACTCCCTCAGGCTGCTTGGCAGAATGTGAGAGGGAAGGAAACGAATAGCAGAAGTGATCTTGAGTGGCCAGGGCTTACACGTTACACCAGAAGTTCTCAGAAGAATCTTAGTCTTCCGAGAAAGGAAGAAAAAGATGGGGATAGAAAGAAAAACCACAAAAGCATTTATTTGTAAGAGGAGAATGTCAAGGATGTTTTACCTCTCCTACCTATTTAAAGAGAGCATACGTATATATTTAACTGTCAACTTCTCTTGGTAAAATTTAGGAAATGCGTTTGCAAAGGGGACTATCGGAGAAAGCAAAGGATAGCACTTTGGATTTCTGTGGCTCTTTGTTAGTTTCTTTTGTTTCAAGTTAACCCCTTATCGGGAAAGATTTGTTTGAGGCACTTTATATCAGTTGATACTTTTCTGACAGATTCCTTTGTTTTTATGCAGACTTTTAAATCAAAACAAACCCATGCTTGGGTCCTCCTGCAGTGACGTGAACATGAAATCTAAGGCATCACTCAATGCTATGAACTCCCTAAAAAGACAACAAGTTGAGTTCCCCCTGCAATTATGACTTCATAAAGAATTACATTCTCTGAATAGAGGAGCTATAGGCTTCCTTGCTGTATGGGTATGTTACTTTTTCACTTTGAGTTACGCAAAAAATAACATGTCTTCAGAAACTGTAAGCATGTACAATCATACTTTTTACTTTACTTTGCTATTTTTGTACTGAAATGTATACAACTTTGGGGGCGGGAGGAAGCCAGAACATCCTAGACTTACGGGGACAGAATTAACTTTAAATTCATTCTAGTTTAAGCACTTCTATAATGCTTAGATACCCTCTACTAAGTCTTCAACAAAGGGCCTCTTGAATGCTTAAATATATGTGGTGATGAAGAACTCATCACTCAGGAGCCTCTGAGAAAAGTACCTTTTCTGATTATTAGAAAAGCACTACCTCAGTACCAGAGTACCTGTGATTAACAGAAGGTGATTATATTGAGCCCATATTTGTATCTTCATAGCTTCTCCCTGACAATCCTCATATCTATCTCTCAGATCCATTTAGAACAAGCCAGATCTGTCGTTCACAGGACAGCCCATTAATATTGGTGGGGAGCTAGAATGCTTCTTCTACACTTTCTCTGCTAGAACTTCTCTGTCCTTCGTCCATTCCTGCCATGAATTTCAAGTCCATAATATTCTTCATGGCTCTCCTCCGAACGCATTTTAGGTTGACCGTGTACCTCGACAAGTATAAGGTGAAGAATGAAGCCTACCCTATTTGGTGAGATGCCATCCTGCTTTTCATGAAACATACCTTTTTAAATTGACAGCTACATACTATAAATGATAAATTTTGAGATTACTTTTCACTAAAATTCAGTGTTCTTTACTTAACCTCATGCTACATTAAATGTTCTCCATATTAAACTATACATGCTCAAGATTCAAGTCCAATTACACGCTAATGAATCAGAGGTATTTCAAGATCAACAGCAAGGAAAATTTGAAAAACAAGAAAAAAATGATGTGACTTAAATTCATAAAACAAAAAATCTGACATACAATTAGGAGATTCGCCCTTACTAAAACCCTAGTACTTTATATTGCAGTGAGATTTGAATAATTATCACAAATTTATTTTCTTTAGAGAAGAAAAAGTTTTCTCCTTTTAATAAAACAAATATCATTTCTCCTTCAAAGTTTGTGCCAAGGATGATACTTGGCACAGAGTCAGGATTCATTAAAAAATGTTTTTTTTTTTAACAGATGAATGGCTTTTTCATTAAAGTATAAATATTGTAATTAACTGAAAGTAGAGAAGGTACAACAAGAACCAATAATTCTGACTCTACATTTCCTTATTATGTGGTTTTTAAAAAAGTTGTTTTAATTTTGAATTAAAAATTATTTTGTTTATATTAAGAAAGTTTTTATAGACTTACCACCTCAAGAAAACAGAGCAAAATAATCTAACGCATTTGCAAATTAAAACTACCTTTGGCTAATTACTTAAATTTTTTTTTTAATGTCTTTATTTTTGAGAGAGAGAGAGAGAGAGAGGCAGAGCAGAGCACGAGCCAGGAGGGGCAGAGAGAGAGAGAGAGGGAGACACAGCATCCGAAGTGGCTCCAGGCTCTGAGCTGTCAGCACAGAGCCGGATGCGGGGCTTGAACTCATGAACTAAACAGTGAGACCATGACCTGTGTGGAAGTTAGCCCCTCGACTGATGGAGCCATGCAGGTGCCCCTGGCTAATAACTTCTAATAGAATAACAAAGAGCATGACTATGTCTATTATTTATAATAAACACATTTCTTTACATTTGTATTCCCTAGATTCTGAATATTTTTAACGTCCTAATTCAAAGAGTTTAATTTTCTTACAATTGCAAGTCATTCTAGTATTATTTACAAACCAAAGCATGTCATAATAATCAACTTACGTAGCTTAATTTTGTATTTTTGTCAGAAAAAAATTTATACTATGTGAAATTGGTGGGAAAGATCTTATAATACAATAAATTCATTATTGTGAAGCAATAATTATAGCTAAAATTAAAGTTCCTATTTTCTGCTTCCAGAAATTGAAAAGACGTAAGTATTTATTTTTAACAAAGAACAGTTACCAAAGTCACAAGGAAGAAATTACTCAATAGTTGTCACTGTAAGTGGAATAATCTTTTTTTAAAGCGGTAAGCGGGGGGGGGGCATGTCTGGGTGGCTCAGTCAGTTAAGTGTCTAACTCTTGATTTCTGGTGAGTTTGAGCCCAGCATTGGGCTGTGTGCTAACAGTGCAGAGCCTGCTTGGGATTCTCTCTCTCTCTCTCTCTCTCTCTCTCTCTCTCTGCCCTTCTCCCACTTGTGCTTGCTCTCTCTCAAAAATAAATAAATAAAAACATTTAAAAAAGTGGTAACAAAAGGAGAGGATTAGAATACCTAATACATATATCTTGTACTCAAAATGACATAATTCAGGTTTACAACTGCCCGTGTGAATTATAGCTCTGCAGGTTTTTATTTATTTATTCATTGGATATGTCCATCTACTAAGAGCTTCCCTGTGGAGATTTTATATGTAAATATATATATACACACACACACATAACAAACACACACATACACATATGTATGATTTATTTCATGGCCTTTTGCACCATTAAAAATAACTTAGGGAATGGTAATTAAGAAGGAATTTGAGCAGAGAATTCAGTGCAGTCTAAAACGTTTTATTCAGTATTTTTAATAATTCTTCCCAATGAAGGGAAGAAAATATTTCATTAAATTAGAAACATTATTTTAGTTTTAGGAATTTAAATTAAAATGTTACCCAGAAGAGTAAATTAAAGATTGACATCTGTTTAAAAAAATCTATATTTTGGTGATTACATATATAAGGGAATCACCATGAACTTGAACTGATGTCTCAGAAACATTCAGCGATGTACATGAAGAAAATCCCAGCGTTTTATTTTATTTATTTTTTATTTTAAAAAAAAAATTTTTTTTTCAACATTTTTATTTATTTTTGGGACAGAGAGAGACAGAGCATGAACGGGGGAGGGGCAGAGAGAGAGGGAGACACAGAATCAGAAACAGGCTCCAGGCTCTGAGCCGTCAGCCCAGAGCCTGACGCGGGGCTCGAACTCACGGACCGCAAGATCGTGACCTGGCTGAAGTTGGACGCTTAACCGACTGCGCCACCCAGGCACACCAAAAAAAATCCCAGCGTTTTAGAACAGAAAGTGAGAGAAGAAAACCAAAGGCATACTAACAGTGCCTAATTTTTTAAAAGCAAACCAATTTCACTGATTTCCCCCTATATTTTGCTATATTTCTGGAAAGCCGCCATTTAATAAGGCAGCTTTTTCAACAAGAGTGTCAAACCATCTCAAGTTTTGCCTAATCTTTCCTTCCTCATAGCAGTTCATTAAAAGTGAATGCCATTTTCTGCCCCCTTTACGAAATGAAAATAAGAAGCAGTTTGTTTCAATGAATTCTTTTTCTCCTTGAGTTTTCTTTAAGACTGAAATAAGACCAAGGAATACCTGTGGGTAAAATTTAGTTTTAAAAAACATGTGACTTCCAGATTTAAAAAAAAGACTCATGGGTCTATGAAAGAATTTGTCTTTTTACTACATAGATTATTGAAGGGATCGTGTCTTCCTGATCCCCAAGCGCTATCCAGCTAGCAGCTGCAAAGCAAGATGCCAAACTTTCAGTAAACACTCCCCAGCAGCAGCCTTTGAATCCTTGCCTGGCTCCTGTCCTCTGGCTTCTTTCCTGGATGCGCGATCCATTGCCAGGAAAAGTTGAGGGCTACAGCTGCCTGTCTTTCTTTAATCATATTCTCCACTGGTCCTTGTTACTCACAAATATTTGTTGGGATGGGGAATCCCTTGAGTGGCAAACTGCTTAAGAGACTTGTTACCTTGTTGCTGTAGGCAGCACCGCCTGCAGCCCAGAAGGAGGAATCCTGGGTTCCAGTCTTAGCTCTGAAACTAGGCTTTCTGTGACCCCAGCACATTATTTCCCCCTCTTGGGGTTCTATTTCTGTATTGGGCCTAACTCTAATAAAGGTGTAGAAAGGACACTCCCCACTTAGGTTTCCAGGGACAGAGGGTTTTAGTGGTTTGGATTGATCTGGAGGGTTTTTTTTTTTTTTAATGTTTATTTATTTTGAGAGAGAGAGAGAAAGAGACAGAGCACGAGCAGGGGAGGGGCAGAGAGAAGGAGACACAGAATCTGAAGCAGGCGCCAGGCTCTAAGCAGTCAGGACAGAACCCGACAGGGGGTTCAAACCCATCAACTGTGAGATCATGACCTGAGCTGAAGTCAGATGCTTAACCGACAGAGCCACCCAGGCGCCCCGGATTTATCTGAATTTTATAGTATCAAGAGCTATGCAACTGGGGTGTCAGGGGCACACAAAGTTAAAGAGGAAAAAGAATCATCTTTTGGAATGTTGACTTTGGTTGAAGGTTGGGCAAAGTCAATTTTTTAATATCAAACAAACATGTCTACATTATAGAGGATAATGCAAAATTCATACACATTTTTAAGATAAAACATAAAACCCCAAGGAAATGTATTTGAAGTAGATACTTAGGGAATTCATACACTTTATTCAGGAAAAGTTATAGAATCCTGGGTTTGCACACATGCTGAGGTGTCTTTGTTTTCACATCCTATGATTTTGATGATAAAAATACTGGGTACTTCCACTAAAGGCAGACATTTTGGTCCTCTAGTAATAATATGAATTTCAAAGTATGATGTGAACAATGACTGGTATTTAGACATTTTGTCCTGGTTTTATTGTGAAAGCTATCATGTGACTTCTAATGCAAGTCAGTATGCACCATTTAAAAATGATGAAAATGTTTTGTCCTTCAGGAACATTAACTGTTTGAGAGAACAGTATGCCTGCCTGCCCTTTCCTTCCTCCTTCCCTCCCTCCCTTCCTCCCTCCCTTTCTTCCTTCCTTCGTCCCTCCCTCCCTCCTTCCTTCCCTCCCTTCCTTCCAGATATATATGTAGAACTCTATAAAAAGTCTTAAATGATAAAACGATGAGGACAATGATTGGCAAACTGAAAACTCAGGAATAAAAGTCATCACACTCTTATATCTTATTTGGTTAAATATCTTACTTCTCAAAAAATGTAACGTTTTCTTCAAGCATTACATAAAGGTTGCATCTTTTGTAAAACTAAACATTCAACTTGACATCCACACCTAGCTTAAAATATGCTTATCTGTCTCTACCCAGTAGAATGTAAGCTTCATGAAGGCAATGATTTTCTCTTGTCTTTTTTGCTTATCTCTGTGTCTTGAGTACCTGGCACCTAATAGGAGGTCAACAAATTTGACTAAACGAATGAGTGAGCGGACGTCGTATCAGATAGCTTTATCAGCCATCTCCCTCTTCAAGTTTCCAACCTTCTCCTCTCCCCTGTGTTAAAAATTACTTGTCTTTTTATGTTCAAAAAAAAAAATATGGAGAGATCCAGATTTTCTTTCTAATCCCCTCTTCTCTGCAAGATTTCCTCCAAAATCAGCATTGTCCAATAGAAACACAATGTGAGTCATATACATAATGTTAGAACTATCTAGTAGCCACATAAAGAGTAAAAATAAGTGAAATTAATTTTTATTGAGGTATAATTGACATATAACGTATTAGTTTCAGGCAGACAACATAATGGTTCGATATTTGTCTATACTGTTAGATGACCACAAGTAAGTCTAGCTATGGTTTGAAACCATACAAAGTTACAAAAAATTTTTTTTTCTTCTGATGAGAACTTTTAAGATTTACTCTTTTGATAACTTTCAAATATACATGACAATATTACTGACTATCCTCACTTTGCTGTACACTATATCCCCATGACTCGATTTATTTTATAGCTGAGAGTTTATATCTTTTGACCCCCTTTACTCATTTCATCCACCTCTCAACTTCCCTCCCTCCTGGCAACCACTTTTTGTTTTCTGTATGAATTTTGTTTTCAATATGAATTTTGTTTTGTTTGCTCATTTGTTTTGTTTTTTAAATTCCACTTATAAGTAAAATCATATGGCAATCTGTCTTTCTCTGTCTGACCTGTTTCACTTAGCCTAATACCTCCCATCCATGTTATCACAAATGGCAAGATTTTAATCTTTTTTTCAGGGCTGAGTAGTATTCGTGTGTGCGTGTGTGTGTGTGTGTGTGTGTGTGTGTGTGTGTGTAATATTGTTCCTTATCCATTCATCCATCAATGGATGCTTAGGTTATTTTCATATCTTGGCTATTAGAAATGATGCTGCAATAAATGTAGGGTATTTTCATTTTCTTTGGATAAATACACAGAAGTGGAATTGCTGGATGATAGGGTAGTTCTTTTTTTAATTTTTTGAGGAACCTCCACATTGTTTTCCATAGTGGCTGCACCAACTTTTATTCCCACCAATAGCATGTGAGGGTTCCCTTTTCTCCACATCCTGGCCAACGTCTGTTATTTCTTGTCTCTTTTTTTAAGTCTAGTTTTTCAGTTTGAAAGAGAGAGAGTGGGTGCACACGTGTGAGCAGGGGAGGGGCAGAGAGAGGGAGAGAGAGAGACTCCCAAGCAGGCTTCGTGTTGTCAGTGCAGATCCCGACGGGGGCTCAAACTCACGAGACGTGAGATCATGACCTGAGCTGAAATCAACAGTCAGATGCGCTTAACCCACTGGGCCACCCACATGCCTCTATTTCTTGTCTTTTTGATAATAGCCATTCTAACAGGTGTGAAAGGATATCTCATTGAGGTTTTGATTTACATTTCCCTGATTAGTGATGATGAGTATCTTTTCCTGTTGGCCCTCTGCATGGTTTCTTTGGAAAAATGTCTATTCAGGTCCTCTACTCATTAATCAGACTCTTCTCTTTATTTATTTTGGATGTTACCCCTCTGGTGGATATATGATTTGCAAATATTTTCCTCCCATTCACAATAGGTTGTCTTTTCACTTTGTTGACGGTTTCCTTTGGTGTGCAGAAGCTTTTTAGTTTGATGTAGCACCACTTCTCTATGTTTGCTTTTGTTGCCTTTGCTTTTGGGGTCAGATCCAAAAAATCATTACCAAGAATGATGTCAAGGAGCTTACCACCTATGTTTTCTTCTAGAAGTTTTATGGTTTCAGGATTTTACATTTCAAGTTTTTGATAAACGAGTTAATTTTGGTGTATTGTAAGATAGTAGTCTAGTTTCATTCTTGTGAATGTGGATGTCTTCAATAATATCATTTATTGAAGAGACTGTCCTTTCTCCATTGCACATTCTTGCCTCTGTTGTTCTAAATGGACTATATATGTATGAGTTTAACTTTTCTGGCTCTCTAGTCTGTTCTATTGATCTTTGTGTCCTTTTCTTTTTCTTTCTTTTTTTTTTTTTTTTTGCCAATAACACAGTGTTTGATTATGATAGCTATGTTATATAGTTTCAAATCAGGGAGTGTGATGCTTCCAGCTGTATTCTTCTTTCTTAAGTTGCTTTGGCTGTTCACGGTCTTTTGCAATTCCATACAAATTTGCTTTATTTCTGTGAAAAATGCCTTAAAATTGACATCATATAGGGATTGCACTGAATCTCTAGATTGTTTTGGGTAATACGGACTTTTAAACAGCATTCATTCTCTTAATCCATGAGCACAGAGTACCTATCCATTTATTTATGGCTTCTTCAATTTATTCATCAATATCTTATAATTATTAGCATATAGGTCTTTCACCTCATTGGTTAAATTTATTCTTAGGGCTTTTATTCTTTTTGATGCAATTGTAAATGTCATTGTCTTAATTTCTCTTTTTGAGAGTTTGTTGTTAATATATAAGAACACGACATATATTTGTGTATTGATTTTGTATCCTGCAACTTGCCTGAATTTGTTTATTAGTTCTAACTTTTTTTGGTGGAGTCTTTAGGGTTTTCTATATATAAGATCATGTCGTCTACAACTACTGACCATTTTACTTCTTCCTTTCCAATCTGTATGCCTCTTATTTCTTTTTATTGCCTAATTGACCTGGCTAGGATTTTCACTACTATATTGAATAAACATGGCAAGAATGGGCATCCTTCTCTTGCTCCTAATTGTAGCTGTGAAGCTTTGGCTTTTCACGTAGAATATGATGTTAGTTA
Source organism: Lynx rufus (assembly GCF_022079265.1). Lineage (NCBI taxonomy): Eukaryota > Metazoa > Chordata > Mammalia > Carnivora > Felidae > Lynx > Lynx rufus. The sequence goes on along the minus strand of NW_025814889.1, from coordinate 18,897,570 downwards.
TGGGCCTGTCGTATATGTCCTTTATTATATTGAAGGATGTTCCCTCGATAGCCACTTTTTTTGAGGGTTTTTATCATAAACAGATGTTGAATTTTGTCAAATACTTTTTCTGCATCTCTTGAGATGATAGGATTTTTATCCTTTGTTTTGTTAATGTGGTGTATAATGTTGATTGATTTGCAAATGTTGAACTATCTTATATCTCTGGAACAAATCCCACTTCATGGTGTACGATTATTTTAACATATTGTTGAATTCGGTTTGCTAATATTTTGTTGAGGATTTTCGCATCAATGATCACTGGAGTATTGGCCTGCAGTTTTCTTTTCTTTTTTTTTTTTTTTTTTTTTTTTCTTGTGGTGTCTTTGTTTGCTTTTGGTATCACAGTAATGCTGGCCTTGTAAATGAGTTTGGAAGCATTCCCTCCCCTTCAATTTTTTGGAAGAGTTTAAGAAGGACAGGTATTAAATCTTCTTTAAATATTTAGTAGAATTCACCAGTGAAGTTGTCTTATCCTGGACTTTTGTTTGTTGTGAGAGTTTTGATTACTGATTCAATGTCCTTACTAGTAATTGGTCTATTCAGATTTTCTATTACTTCATGATTCAGTCTTTGAAGACTGTATGTTTCTAGGAATTTATTTATGCCTCTAAGCTCACGTATAATTATTCACAGTACTATCTTAGGATCCTTTTTATTTCTGTGTGTCAGTTGTGAATTCTCTTCTTTTCTTTCTGATTTATTTGAGCCCTCTCTCTCTTTTTCTCAAATGATAAAGGTTTATCAATTTTATTTATCTTGTCAAAGAACGAGCTTATTGATCTTTTCTACTGTCTTTTTAGTCTCTCCTTCATATTTGTGCTCTGATCTTTGTTATTTCCTCCCTCCTAACTTGAGGCTCTGTTTGCTTTTGCTTTTTCTAGTTTCTTTAGATGTAATATTAGATTGTTTATTTGAACATTTTCTTGTGTCTTGTGTTAGGCCTGTTTCACTATGAACCTAGAATTTCCCTCTTATACCTGTTTTGCTGCAGCCCAGAGATTTTGGTGTGTTGTACTTCCATTTTCATTTGTCTCAAAGTATGTTTTTGATTTCTTCTTTGCTATCTTCATTGCCCCCATTGGTTGTAGAGTAGCATGTTGTTTAATCTTCACACACGAATAATGATTTTTCCAGTTCTTTGTTAAGGCTGCACCGGAGAGTGCAGGGGTGGGGCATGCCTATTGGCTTTAGTGGGGTGGCAACAAAGTGCATGCCTGCTGGCTTCCCGGAGGAGTGGAGCACGCACTGGGACTGGGGCATACCTGCGCACTTTTGCAGAGGAGTGGGAGAGCGCAGGGATTGTGGACCCCCACTGGCACCAAGGAGGTAGTGGGAGAGTGCAAAAATGGTGCTTGTCAGTTCTGGAGAGAGTCTCAGAGGCTCCTTCCTCTCCAGCAGATGCATTAATAAGATTAGCAAGTGAATCTCCTTCACATATAGTTTAGGTGCTTTTCAAACTGCTGCTTCTGCGCTGGGCCCTGGGAAGGGTCGTTCTGCACTTGAGCCCTTTAAAATTAGTACCTTAGTACCTACAACCTTTTGGGTTTCCTGGATGGCAGCCCCATTGTTTTTCAAAGATAGACATTTTGGGAGTTGGTCTCTGTGGTGCAGCTCACACGAACTGGGGAGTGGGGGGCTGATGTGGGGCAGAAACCCCTCACTCCTCAGGAAGAAGCTCCGGATTTGTGGATTTGTGAGATCCCTCGTGACTCCAAATTGCCATGTGGGGGTGGGGCTTTTGGCGAGACTGCCTCTCTGCCTCTCCCACCTGTCTCCATGTGGCCTTTTAATCATTTGTTATGAAGGAGCTGTTCCGCTGTTTTTCAGCTCTTTTTCATAGGGAATTGTTCAGTATGTAGTTGCAGATTTGATGTGTGCGTGGGAGGGGGTGAGTTAAGGATCTTCGTGCGCTGCTATCTCGGACTGCTCCCCAAATTAATTTTAATAATATATCTTACTTGACCCAATATACCCAAGATATTTTTAGTTAAACATGTAATTAATATGGAAATAATTAATGAGCTAGTATATGCTCTTTTCATGTACTCAAATTTCAAAACCTGGTGGGTATTTTATATGCATCTCATTCTAGACTAGCCACATTTCAAGTGCTCAGCAGTCACATAGGGCTAGTGGCTATCACACTAACGGCTCAGCCCTCCATCCAGTCTTTTCTCCAATCATTAGGGTAAGAATTATATCCTTTAAAAAATTTTTTTTCTTGAGGGGGAGGCTCCTGGGTGGCTCAGTCTGTTAAGCGTCACACTTAGGCTCAGGTCATGATCTCACAGTTCGTGACTTCGAGCCCTATGTCGTGCTCTGTGCTGACAGCTCAGAGCCTGGAGCCTGCTTCAGATTCTGTGTCTCCCTCTCTCTCTGCCCCTCCCCTGCTCATGCTCTGTCTCTCTCTCAAAAATAAACTTAAAAAAAAAATTTTTTTAAGCAGACTCCATACCCAGTGTTGACCCCAGCATGGGGCTCAAACTCATGACCCTGAGATCAAGACCTGAGGTAAGATCAAGAGTTGGATGCTGGGGCACCTGGGTGGCTCAGTCGGTTGAGTGTCCGACTTGGGATCAGGTCATGATCTCGCAGTTGGTGGGTTTGAGCCCTGCGTAGGGCTCTGTGCTGACAGCTTGGAGCCTGGAGCCTGTTTCAGATTCTGTGTCTCCCTCTCTCTGACCCTTCCCTACTCATGCTCTCTCTGTCTCTCAAAAATGAATAAATGTTAAAATAAATAAATAAATAAATAAATCAAAGAGTTGGATGCTTAACCAACTGAGCCACCCAGGTGCCCCAGAATTTCATCCTTTTTAAAGGCACACTCCCTTGTCACTGCACTATCTTAGTGTCCTCCTGAGATATGAGTGGCATTGTGCCTGTAATTTTTGCTTTCTTCTCTATCATCTTTAAATGAACCTTTTGCACTGATTTCTTTCACTCTGAGGATGTGGTCAGTAGTACTTTACAGCATCAGGGGCATGATGAAGTATTCTTAGTTGTTACTTTACAAAAACTTTTACTATTTTACTCATGGAATCTATTTTCCAAGGTAGTGATCATCTTTATCATTAGGGTCTTAGCCATTTATCTTCATTTTTATTAATACAGATCAAATCTGGACATAAATGTCTAACTACCAGCCATTGTTTAAAATACTAAGAAAAATCAAGGGCACTATTCAATTTAAAGTCTTTCATTCACAGATTCCCCTTTAGGATCTCTCGTAGGGCTGGTTTAGTGGTGATGAATTCCTTCAGTTTTTGTTTGTTTGGGGATCCTGAGAAACTTAACAGAAGACCATGGGAGAGGGGAAGGAAAAAAAAGTTAGAGAGGGAGGGACCAAACCATAAGAGACTCTTAAAAATCGAGAACAATCTGAGGATTGATGGGGGGTGGGAGGGAGGGGAGGGTGGGTGATGGGTATTGAGGAGGGCACCTGTTGGGATGAGCACTGGGTGTTGTATGGAAACCAATTTGACAACAAATTTCATATTAAAAAGACATAAAGTCTTTCATTAAGATTGCTAGTCTAAATTATTTTATTTATAGTCCACAAAGAATCCTCTCATAAGAATTCTTTTCCATTTCATTACCACTTTCTAATATTATTTTCTTGACCTTCAATTAGATTATATTTTATGCATTTTATTTAGAAATCTTAAATTATGATATGTAATAGTATTCAGCAGTACAAATATTTATCCCTGTAACCCATATTCATGAAACAATGAAATTTACACAGAATCTATGCCTAGAAATGTTCAGCAAACATTAAATGTAATATAGAACCTAAGGTGTATTTGATTATTCCAAAGAGACAGTGGTTTTGTTAAAATCTATCAAAATTTTAAGGAGCATGTGAGTATTTGAATATTTGTTCTCTGCTATTTTATTTCAAGATAATAAATCTAATTTTTAGAAAGATTTTAAAATATGTTAGTTATTCTTGTATAATATTATTTGGGTCAAAATCAGGTATCTTTTTGAAAATTCATGAGAAAAGTCAGTTGGGTAAACACAAAATTAAAGCCATCTGGTAAAACGTTAAAGAAGGGGCACCTGGGTGGCTCAGTCAGTTGGGTGTCCAATTCTTGATTTAGGATCAGGTCACGATCTCATTGTTTGTGGGCTCAAGCCTCACATTTGGCTCTGTGCTGATGGTACAGAGCCTGCTTGGGACTCTCTCTCTCTCTCTCTCTCTCTCTCTCCCTCTGCCCCCCCCAAACAAACAAACAAATAAACAAATAAAAGAAAATGCTCAGGGTAAAATCTGAAGAGGATGACAGAGGAGTAGAGAAGATAAATTCATGAAAAATAGACTATTCTGCCAGACTGAGTAAAGACTGAATGTCTTAGGAGAATGAAAATCTGTACTTGATCCTGTATATGAAGACACAGGGGATGAACCGGCAATTTAATTGTCGTTTAATTGCACAATATATAAGGTGCTGCTATGCTTTATCACAAGGTTTCTTGACTCTTATCTACATTTCTCTTTATTTTTGTCATTTTATTCCCTTTTGTCCCATTCACTTAGCATTTCATATAAGGATGTAGTTGTAGAGTTTTAATTCCCATTTTATCCAATTTTTCACTACAAACATTACATTTAAAATCTAAGGCCCATTTACATATTTTATATGAGGAAGAGGGTTGGTATCCATGAAATGTACAGTAACTGGTGTATATTTTCTGCAAGAACAAAACACAGAGACAACAGTCACTGTCATTATCTTCATTAAAAATTGATAATAGCAACAGTAGCTACATAAATTGGTACACAACTTTGGGCAATGATTTTGGCAATATTTAAGTGCCATTAAATAGTTTATTTCCTTCCATTGACTCTACTTTTGAGAATCCTTAGATATATATCCTCCCATATTTTTACATACACTGCATTAAGAAAGCCCCTTTACATACAGAGAGGTAGCATGGCCCAGTGGTTAAGGCTATGGTCTCTGGAGAACCAGGGCTCAAATTCTGACTCCATCAGTAACTAAATCAATCTGACTCCATCAGTAACTGACTCCATCAGTAACTCCATGATGTTGAGCAAGTTACCTAAATATTGTACCTCAGTTTCTTCATCTATGATATGGAGATAAGCTTAGTACATCCTACAATCTTGGTGAGAATTAAATGAGGTAATAAGTATAAATCACTTCCACTAGTGAATGTAATAAATGTTCACTATTACCATTATTATTGCCATGATGGGGCTAATTATAATAGAAAAGAAAAAGGAAGAGCCCCAATGCTCCACAATAGGAGACTGGTTGCATGAACTCTGGTCTATCCATTCAAGGGCAAAGTCATTAAGTTTCACCACACTACACACAATGTCTAGCACAGGAACTAATTCCTACAAGTGCCGTATGCAGTCTGGATTTCATCGTGAAACACACAAGAAATACACTGGATCACATCTCGCAATAATCGGAAGGTGTCTTATGGTCAAGGACCAGTTTAATGGGTAGTGTGTGATGCATCTTACATTTGATGCAGGTTGTGGTTGGTAGAATGATAGCCTTCTGATGTCCCCGTCCTAACAGCCAAAGCCTGTGAATGTCACCTCCTATGGCAAAACGAACTTTGTAGATGGGATTAAATTGGGGAGTTTAAGATGGGGAGATTATCCCAGATTATCCAACTGGGCCCAATGCAATCACAAGGGGCCTTACAAGGAGGAGACAAGGGGTTTAGAGTTGGTAGAAGATGTGATGACAGAAGAAGGGGTTGGAATGATTAGAAGGGGCCAGGAGTCAAGAAATGCGTGCAGCCTCCGGTAGCTGAAAACGACATTAAAATGACTTCCCCTGAAACCTCTAGAAGGAACCAGCTTTGCCGACACCTTGACTTTAGCCCGTTGACACTAATTCTGGACTTCTGACCTCCAAACTTGTAAGATAATAAGCCTGCATTTTTTTAAGCTACTAGGTTTGTGGTAATTTGTTGCAGCAGCAGTAGGAAACGAGTACAGTCAAATTGGGTGAAATAAGGTTCTTTTTTACTTTTGGCAATGTCAGGCCCTCAGTACTTTCTAAATACCACTCTACAGCAGAAGAGGCAAATCAATCTAAAGCTTCTGAATGAACGTTGATGGAATAGTATACAGCCATCACAATGATGCTTACAAACAGGAAAGTGTTATTTGAAAAAAATACCAGTTTGCACTTCAGTGAAATCACAGTTATACTATGTGGGCAAACATCAAATTATGCATACAAAAATCTCAGCAGAAAATAAAATAGTAATAGTGATTATTTCTGCGTGTTGAGACTATAAATGATACTACTTTTCCTTCTTTCCATTTCTGCAAATTTTCTATAATGAACAGTATTGTTTTCACAATGGGAGACAGTACATCAACTTCATTTAAAAAGTAGATAGCAGAATAATGAAGAATATGAACAGCAATTTACACGATACTGGTAAACTCAATTTCTTTATGTGCCAGAGCCTCTAATTTAATCAGTAATTCAGAACTTTCAAATTCCTGGATCTGGCATGTCGGTAACTGTGCAGTCACCAGGGATCTGTGTTTTAAGTTTGTCAACATTTGTGTTTTAATAATAGTAAAGTTATGATTATCGTCTTCAAAAACCACCTGCTGACCAGTCACTGTGAGCTACACGGGGACAGCAAGCAGGGGTGTTGAAGAGGAAGGGATTTGAGTAGGAATTGGCCATTGACCCCAGTGGGAAGGAAACAGGCAGAGGGGAGAAAAACTGAGGAACCTGCAGAATGAGTCTGCTTCTCGGAGTGTGGAGAGATAAGAGGGTTCTTTATAAAACTGTGGCGTTTTGACCTTGGAGAAATCACTGCCCCACTCTGAGCTTCAGTCTCTTCCTTTGTTTATGAGGGTATAGAACTAAATTATCTATAAGATGAATGCCAAATGAAAAAACAAAACACCATGCTTTCGCTATTCTACAGTCTCACCTTGCATTCACACGGGGATTGCCGTGAACTGACGTGAACTAGGCCCTCTGCCCTGTGCAATTTGCCACCAATGCCATCACCATTAGGTATTTCACAGAATCTTCTTTATTACAATGTCAGAAGATAAACTTCCCAGTGCATTAAAAGGCTTAAACATACAAGGGGTTATAGCAGCAGCCTGATATCTGATTAGTCACTGAAGGCTGGCAGCGAGTCACATGTCAGGGGTTTGAGGAATACATCCACGACCCGGGAAAGTTTTCGGCTTTCTTCCATGAAAAGCATGTTGGCAAAACTTAAAAACGGCGTTCCAACGAAATGAAACATGTGGCTGTTTCTCAATTATTCTGGTTTTAAATGAGGACACCATTTCTGGAATTCATAATTGTGAAACTTGAACGGTTCGAGATGTCGAAGGATATTTTTTCCAGAAAATATTGATAGAATACCTATTTGAAAGAAACTCTGTGATTTAATCCAAATCTTAAGGAACTTCTAAGTCTGTGGGGGGGAACAAATCATGCGCGTATTTATTTCTAATGTGAAACAGAGAGGTAAATGCTATAGAAAGACACGGATGAATTACTGTGGATGGAATTTCAGAGGAGGACGAGAGATTATGCTCAGCTGTCCAGACAGAGAGATGGTTATGGGCATTGAAGCCTGTTTGGATCCTGAATTTAAGAATTGGGGTGGAGAGGGCTTTGTTGGTGGAGGAAACAGAATGAGCAATGTCTTGCTTATGCGGCCTTAAAAATTTGAAGTGTGTATGGAGAAGAGCACAACATGAAATATGATGGTATCGTCACCTCCAGGTTGAAGAACCATGAGATAAAGATCGAAATGGTAAACAAGATACAGACTGCCAAGGCCTTGAATGCTGACCTCAGGAGACTGCACTTTATTCTACAGACGCTGAAGATCATGTAGGCCTTTTGAGCAATTATTTAATTCATTAGCACACATCTCTCCCTATTATACAGGACAAAGGTAATTCTTTAGTTTAAAATTTATTATAATTTCTCACCCAACAAGTGAACAAAATTCTAAGCAACCTTTTTGTACGTCACCCAATGAATTGGAAAAGATTTCAAATTTATAGGTTTGAAACTCTAAGTGGGAATATTTCCTTCATTGCTCTAGTATTTATTCGGGGTTGGAATAGGAGTTGCCCCATTAAGAGGCTGGAATGAAGGCTGCACATGTGGGGTCCCAGGAATTCCAACTGTCTGGGGCACGGAATGTGCCATGAACTTTACCCAGTGGCCTCCTGGCATCCCAATTTCAGGCCTTCTGGTCATCAGAGCTTGGCTTGGTCCTCCTACCTGATTGTTCTTGGGAACTGGAAGTAAATCTACATTCTGTACATGAAAACAGAACACCGATTCAGCATAGTGTTCTCTTTGTGTCTGTATGAGCCTGTGTGTGTATGCACGTGCACATTTATATGTAAATATCTCCATATACACACATTACACAAAATGGTGATGGCACATACCATTATCTTATTGTTATAACTGTTCTTCCGTAGTGAAAGCTATATTTTCCCTAAATGGCTTGGGAGCATCTTGAGAGCAGGCCTACCCTATTGTACTGTACAAATACTCAATTAGTATGGAGTACTAATAGTCAATTAGTATTTAATCATCCACATATTTAAGCGAAGTAAGCACATGCTGAATTTCCTTCTAGGATCAGGAGAACAGCTGGTTAACATACTTGGTATTATAGGACAAAAAAGTTACGGTTTCGATTTTTCTTTAGATCTGTGAAAAGCAAGAGGGCTTATTTCTTTAAAAGCTCCTGAGATAAGTGAACTTATCATATGAAAGCAATCTATCAATACGTGGGTGTGCGCGTGCGGGCATGCATGTGTGAAATCTGCCAGCTTGCGACTGCAAAATGCAGAAATCATGAGCTGAATATGAAATACAGGTGGTGTGAGCAAATGCACAGAGTTCACCAACCAGCGTGGTTTTCATGTGTTATTCTTGACACTTACCTCAATAAAGAAAATGCTGGCTGCTGACGTTGGATGGTGATACATGTAGACTGTCACAAGAATGGCTGCTACTATAATGAGGACCAGGATGAGAATTCCAACAATGAGGCCAGCATGAAGGGTTCCCCCTTTCTTCTCGGCTGCACTGTCATCTGTAGAAGCTGAAAGAGCAGCACAGCTGTCAGAACATTCATGTGTTCTCATAGGTTTGCATTTCCATTGGGGGGGATGTTTGTATTTTTAATAAAGTACCATTAGAATTTTTCTTTCACTTTCTGTACAACTTTTCCTCTCCAGAACACCGATTGTAGAAAGTTGGTGCTCTTTATTTGGGGCCATGAAAAGCCGTGGTATTAATGATTAAAAATACATTTGTAACCGTGTTTTAATTTATAGTTCAATAAACAAAAGTAATAGCCTTTATTCTGAAAGTACTGTGGAAAATCTAAAACTCTAATTAACTATATAATAAATTTAACTTTGGCTTTCTCATTAAACCACTGGCACTGTTACCCATGGAAAAACTGATTACTTTTTGAAAGCCTCTGTCATTTTCTTTTGGAAATTTTAAATTGAAGAGTATCACGCTTCTTTTGGTGGGCTAGACAGGCATTTTCAGAAAGTCTATACATGATTTCAAAGGCTAATTTTCAAAATCTGTTTTAAACTGAAATGCTCTTTAAAAGTGTAACAGATGGATGCCAAATGACCCTGAAATAGTTTTATCTCCATCTGAAGGGAACACACAGCATATCGAAATATTCCATCCACTATGCCACAAACCAATGTCATTTTATCAGACTTCTACTAAGATGTTTTCCACTGTAATACCTATCTTCAGAGAATTAGGAAAAAAAATTAAATTTCTAAAGTAATAATTATCCAACCCAAAGTCAGTCAAGCAAATAAGACAAATCTCTAAAGTCTTCTCTTCTAAAATTCTGCAATCTTTGATGACTACTCAGGTATTTAAATAATGTGCAGCAGGTAACTATGTTTTTTGTGCATACTATGATTGATATTTTGAAACATTAGAAAATTACTTAATATTCATAAAAGTTCTACAGCAGTGATTCCTAATCTTTTCATTACCAATTTGTGTCTTTGTTTTAAACAATTATTTTTCTCTATTAAATCCCATTTATTAAGCACTGATTTATCTCTCTTATTTTAGATTTTTGTTAATAAAAAGCAAACACAACTGCCTATCAGAATGTGCGGTCAATACAAAGTAACAGAATTCCAGATAAACCAAAGAAACACGACCTTACAGTTTTTCCTACCCATCTCTTAAATGTTTGTTGCTGGAGCGCCTGGCTCACTCAGTCGGTTAAGTGTCTGACTTTGGCTCAGGTCATGATCAGGTTTGTGGGTTCAAGTCCTATGTTGGGCTCTGTGCTGACAGCTCAGATTCTGTATCTACCTCTCTGTCTCTCTGCCCTTCCTTTTTGTGCTCTCTCAAAAACAAATAAACTTAAAAAAAACACTATAAGTAAACAAATAGTTTGTTGCCATTGTTTGTTTATTCTCTGCTTGAGACCCATAGTTGGTGTTTGGTAATTCTTCTCCAACTCTAATAAAGCTCAAAATCCTACAGCTTTCGCTTACATAACTAACATTCATTAAGGAAAGAATACACAATATAAACAGTAATTCATTATATGAAACTCACTTACAGAATGGATTCTGGGAAGATGGAACAGTATGAAGTATCAGAATCTCTCTACACAGACAACAATTGTACTGGCAGAAGGTGTCTGACAACTATCTTGGAACTCTGGACTCTACTGAAGGCTTGCAACTTTCAGGAGAAAGTCTTGGACTCTAAATTGTGGTGAATTTCAGTCAATTTCAGCTCTTAGCCCAGTAGTGGCTATCCATCCTCCACCCCTCAGTCATGTGGCAGGCAGCTGTACATGGGTTCCTGAAGTAGCCTGCAGGAACCAGGCCAGGTGAAAAGTACCCGTCCTCCAGTTAGCAGGGATCTGTGCACTGGCCACTGATTGGTGCTTCTCATCACAGAGGCACAAAGACGCAGCCATTGGTTCTTTGTCTCTTCCTCCGTTGTTGCAAGCCTCTGCCCCTCTCTGGCTTAAGTGACTTCTAAGGGATTTAAAGAGCCAGTGCCCTTTTCGCCTTCCCCCCATTTCATTTCCCCCTTTTCTTTCATTTTTGGAAGCTAGATAGTAAAGACTAGGACATTCAGAAACAACTGCATGTATGGGTAAGATCAGAAAGTGAGTGTACATGCCCAGGGAATAGCTCAGAAAAGACCTGAAAAGACATTAAGATTATACCTCAGGCTGATCCTCAGCATAGACAGTCTGAAGCAACATAAAATCAAAACAATAAACAAAAATAATATCAAAAAGCAGCACACCCTGGGGAAGGGGGGGGGGTAAGAATCTGATTTCCAGAGTTACCCCTTTATTAGAATCAAATGTCCAGTTTTTAATAAAAATTCACAAAACATACAAAGAAACATGAAAGTATGGCTCATTCAAGGGGAAAAAAAAATCACAGAAACTGTCCCTGAAAAAAGATCTGATGGTTGTATAATAGACAAAGAATTTAAAACAATTGTCTTAAAGATGCTCAAAGAACCAAAAGAAGATGCGGAAATGTCAAGACAACAACGTGTGAATAAAATGGAAATATCAGTACAGAGATAGAAAACCCAAGAAGAAAACAACAACAACAAAAATTCTGGAGCCAAAAAATTCAATGACTGAAATGAAAAATTCACTAGGGATTCAAAGGCAGATTTGAGCAGGCAGAAGAAAGAACTAGCAGACTTGGAAAACAGGACAATGGAAGTCATTGACCGAGGGACAGAAAGAAAAAGGAGCCAAGGGGCCATCAAGCATTGCAGATGTCCCGGACAGAGGGACAGAGAGAGGGGCGGAGAGAATATTTTAAGAACTAATGGCTGAAAGCATCCTAGATTTGATGAAAGACATGAATAGAAGCATCCAAGAAGCTCAAGGTGTTCCACTCAGATGAACTCAAAGACATCCACACTGAGATGCTTTCTAATCAAACCTTTGAAAGACAAAGTCAAAGAGAGAATCCTGAAGATAACAACAAAGTAAATAGGTATACTATAAACAAAAGGCAAAGAGTTTAAATATTCCATTACAAAAAATCAACCAAACACAAAAGAAGACAGTAATGCTGGAAATAGCAAAAAAAAAAAAAAAAAAAAAAAAAAAAAGCTGTAAGGCACAAAGAAAACAAATAGCAAAATGATGAAAATATGCCCTTCCTTATCAGTAACTGTTTTATGTTTAAAGGGATTAAAGTCTCCAATGAAAGGACACAGACTGTCAGAAAGAATACAAACACATGATTCAACTATATGCTGTCTACAAGATACTAACCTCAGATCCAAAGACACAAATAGATAGAAAGTAGAAGTATGTAAAAAGATATTCCATACACATAATAATTAGAAGACAGCAGAGGTAACTATACTAATATCAGACTCAATAGACTTTCAATCCAAAAGGTTGTGAGACAAAGAAGGACATCATGTATAAATAAAAGGTTTCAATACAGAAAGAAGATATAATAATTATACACATGTATGCAGTTAATGACAAACCATCAAAAAATATGAAGCAAAAACTGACAGAACTGAAGGCAGAAACAGAAAGTGCTATAATAATAGTTGGAAATTTCAATATTCCACTTTCAATCTTGGAAAGAGCAACTAGACAAGAGGTAAGTAGAGAAAAAGACTTAACACAATAAACCAACTAGATCTAACAGACATATACAGAACACTCTACCCAACAACAACATACACATTCTTCTCAAGGGCACATGGAACACCCTTGAGGAGAGATCATATGTTAGGCCACACATTAAATCTCAACACATTTAAAAAATAGATATCATGCAAAGTATCTTCTCCATTCACAGTGGGATGGAGTTAGAAATCAGCAATAGAAGTAAGACGGGAAATTCACAAATCTGTAGAAATTAAACAACATACCCTTGAGCAACCAATGTGTCATCATCAAATCACAAGGGAAATTAGAAAGTTAGGTATGAATGAAAACAAAACTGCAACATACTGAAACTTTGGGGACGCAGCAAAAGCAGGGAGGGCTAAGGAGGGAATTTACAGCTGTTCGTGCTTACATTAAAAACAAGAAAGATCTTGAATCAACAACCTAACTTTACAAGTTAGGGAACTGGAAAGAAAAAAACTAAACCCAAAGTTAGCAGAAGGAAGAAAATAATCAAGACAAGAGCAGAGATAAGCAAAATAGAGAATACAAAAATAATAGAGAAAGTTAATGAGAGTTGGTTCTTCGAAAAGATCAATAAAACTGGAATGGGGACTCACACACAAGTAGTCTGTCCCCAGAGTCCACACCCTAAGCCTCTGATCACGAAGCCCTCAACTGACGCTGGACTGTAGGTACTGCTATTTCTTCTGATTTCATGTTATCAATTCTGGCAAAGAATTCTAAGTAGCCTTGGTAATTTCAAATAAAGAAAAATCAGCCCTCAATATGGTTAAAGGATTAACATTGTGCCCTCAAGAAGGCAGGGGCTGTGTCTGACTTGTCACTTCTCTGGGACTAGGGCTTCAGTCAGTGTCTGCCATCATATGCACGTAAAATCTATGTTTGCCGGAAGGGAAGGTGGGAGAGAGGAGGAAGAAAAATGAAAGAAAAATAAAGGCTACTGAAAATGGGTTACAGGTATTGGAATGACCACTCCTCCAACAAAAATCAAATGAAGTTATAATAAATTACTTCACTGGGTCTTCAGTTATCTCTACAACGCAATCAGTAACAGTAACTACCCCATAGGGGTGCTGTGAGAATTAAACACCTAAAACATATAAAGTACTTAGGAGAGTACCTGGTATATAATAAGCACTTAATTAATGTGGCTATTATATTATTCTTCATTTTAATATGAGGGAGGTTGAGGGAAGTTATGGTGTCAGATTCACTAGACCATATAAACTATGTGTCTGCCCTTAACATTTGTTGCTTTTTAAAGTTTGGCATTACTATTATTTTCTAAATGTTTGTTTATTTTTGAGAGAGAGAGAAACAGAGTGTGAGTGGGGAAGGGGCAGATGGAGAGGGAGACACAGAATCCGAAGCAGGCTCTAGGCTTTGAATTGTTAGCACAGAGCCCGACGTGGGGCTCGAACCCACAAACCGTGAGATCATGACCTGAGCTGAAGTTGGACGCTTAACCGACCAGGGTGCCCCAAGTTTGGCTTTATTCTTAAGTATATTGTATTGTTGTACTTGGTGCACTTGGCCTTTTTTCTTATTTGTAAGAGTATGATACATTACTGTCATGGGAAAATAGGATTAATTTAAAATGCTGCTTTGGAGAAAGCGTGGCAAAAAAATATCTACTTGAGTCAAGCAGGGAAGCCTTGAATGTTTCTTCCAATCCCATGTGTAATTCCATTCATCTATTCTTTTGTGTGTGTGTGTGTGTGTGTGGCTTTTTTTCAAAACTTGTTTTATTTTTTATTTTTTAAATTTACATCCGAATTAGTTAGCATGTAGTGCAACAATGATTTCAGGAGTAGATTCCTTAGTGCCTCTTACCCATTTAGCCCATCCCCCCTCCCACAACCCCTCCCATAACCCTCAGTTTGTCCTCCATTCATCTATTCTTTCATGCCTCCCTCCATCTATCCATCCCCTGCACCCCCAAATCCATCCATCCAGACAGCATCCGGTTCTCTCTCTGATATCAGTAGTCTTTTAAAAGCAGCATGTCAAGATTCAGCCTCACTTTCTTTGTGTGTGTGCAGAAGAGGGAAGGGAAGAGGCAGACACTTGTGAGTTAGCCTCAGGCTGCCACTTCCCACGTGAACCAGAACCTGTGGAGGAAGCAGCAGGCAAAAGACAGTCCTTCCCAGGAAGAAAAAAGAAAGCCAGCAACATGTTTTATTCAGTAAGAGCTCCGGTCAGTAAAATTAGCTTTGACTTGTAGGACATAAATTGTCAATCTTTAGAATATAAAATCATAACCAGGTTGATATCTTGAAACCTCTCTCACTGCCTTTACTTAGGCATAAATGCTTACTTTCTCACTTATTACTTATTTATATTTTCAATAATGGTTTAGTTATAGAATCTCCTTTCGAAAACATTCCTTTGCTGTGCTGGTATAGATGTGAAGACACCATTTCATGTCTAATGAAATCTGTACAGAGTCTAGTCTGTTACTAGCCAAATAAATATTTTAGAACAGTTTTGGATGATGATTGCAACAAAATAAACCATCTTCACAGACTCTCAAAATATTGCTAGCCAAGAGACAAAGTAAATATTTAGGGATCTATGACTGTGCATATGAATATACACTGTGGCATAATTAGGGCAAACCATTTAAGGAGAAATACAACAAATTAAATTCCAAAATATTACAGAGGCATCTTTGTGTCCCAAGCAAGTGCCATTTCCAAATGCTTCAGAGTGGTCATCTGAATGGAGTGGTCAAAATTGCACAAATATTTCTGGAGAACCTATTTTCTCATTTTCATATTATTTAAGCAAGTTTTCTACTTCTCTACTCTAGCTGCCGTTCTCCACTAACAAGTATTATGATGGCATATTAAAAGGTTGAATTTGGAGATGAAGTGATCACTCCATTGATATGTTTTGATTTTAAATTCTTTCACTATTTGGTTTCCAGTTTAATATCACTGCTCCATTAAATGGCACTGGGTTTGTACACTCATGGGTACCTGCAAACAGGATTCGGGAGATCATTTATGTTAAAAATGATGATCACCTCAAATACAAAATTGAAATGTACAAAGTATAAGCAAGTGCTAGCAACTTCCATAATTGAAATTTAGTTCATTCACGTCGAGGGCAGATGGCTGAAATGAATTTCAATCCTTTAGAAGAGACAATAGGCAAAGATGTCAATTTTAGAAATAGTCATTCATTCCTATGGTTTGACTGATTGTTATTAGACACTGGCATATAGACTTGGGTCAAAGAAAACCTTGAATCTATTTCAGGTACAAACTTAAACTCATGAGAGCCCATGAGGAGTTGGGAGGGATATTCCAAAAGGTCACGAGAAACCTAGTCTGAAGACTCAAACTCTTATTCTATTCTTAGAAATATCTTACCCTCCCCTCCCCCTTTATTTTGAGAGAGAGAGAAAGAGAGGGAGACAGACGGAGAGGGAGAGAGAGAATCTCACACGTGCTGGGCATGGAGCCTGATGCGTGGCTCCATTTCATGACTGTGAGATCATGACCTGAGCCCAGATGAAGAAGAGTAGGACGCTTAACTGACTGAGCCACCCAGGTGTCCCCATTCTTAGGAATATCTTATGCTCTTTTATTCATGTCCGAAAGTGAACAAAAAGCCAAAGAATTATCCTCACACACATACAGTATTATACATAGGACAATTCAAATCTTTAGCTTTTTTATCTTTAATTGTGTATTTAAATAAGACGAATTAATGATAAAGGATAATAAGATACAATAAAACGGAGCCTCAGAGCTAAAAAGAGGAAGTATATAGATACATGTGAAAAGCCTATCAAATCAAGGCCACTTTTTGCTACTCTACTGAAGACATAACTTAAAACATAAATGAAGCACAGAAATCAATAGTATCAAAGATAATATACTCTCATCTGATCCACTGAATGACCTATGAGCTCCTAGCTTTTTAATACTTTATAAAATGCAGATCAATACTGGCACACAGAAAAGACTGTGAGAATTGTCCAGTTTATCTAAGCAATCTGCTATTTTGGGGTGTGTTTTAGCTACCATGATAGCAAAGACAACAGATTTTTAAAAAGCGTTAAATACATACTAAAAATATTCAAGATCTCATGCAAATGTGTTTCATTTGCTACTCTCCAAGAAAAGTTTATAACCTATTAATAAGAGGAAAGATGAAAGAAAGACGAAGATAGAAGAAAGAAGAGGAAAAAAGAGAAAAAAATGGATAGGTTGTCTCTTCAAAGTGTAGCATCAGATTTTAAACCTCTACCTTCCCTTGTTCTATGACTAATAATTTTTTTTTTCAGGATTTACATGCAGGTGACACTGATATTTGGTATTTAGAAGTATAATTCTTCAATATGTTAAAAAGATATTGCTAAAATGAGTTGTACCCACTGTTAAATCTTGCCAGTGATTAAAATCCAAGAATAAAGTAAAACTAAAATAGAAATACTCCTGGTCTGAAATTTTATTCACTTTAGAACTAACTATTCTCTTGGCTTTAAAATCAAACACTACAGTCCATAAATTCCTCAATGTATTAATATCCTTTGGGGACCAAGAGGCTCATGGGTTAGATAAAGTCTTGCACAAGTTTGTGCAAAATGCATAAATCTTATACACGTGAAGTCAAAATGTTCTTTTTTAAAACTTCATAATAAAGTTAAACTACGAGTGCTTACAATGTTAGTGTTCCATTTTTGGATTAAAAACACACACAGAGACACACAATTTTCCCTGTGGAATATTGTCTAACCCATTTATAACCTAAAGCATGTAATGGAAGAAAATCAAGTGATAACATTTTTAGCTAAATTGACGTTCCTTTGGAAATTTCCCTTGTAACTGATCTTATTTTGTAGCTCATATATTTTTCCTCTTAACTCTTTTATATTTCTACATCCATGATCATGACCCCGACTTCATTCAGAGTTTCTTCTGGTGTTACTATTTTCTTGACGCTTGTGAATCTGTCGATACTATTCAGGTATTAAAAATCCATCAGAACTATTATACAGTTATTATACATCATCCACAATATGTGTCACTGGGACAATACATTCAGAATTCACATTATGACATCTCCATAGGAAGGATTTGGGTAAGAACTGTGAAAAGATATTAAAATGGGTGCACAGAACACAGCTAAGTGCATTATGTACGGTGAGGACAATATCTGGCAGGGACAGCTGGCCCGGCTTCTCTTTTGCAGCCTGTGCTACTACAGGGCAGCTGTGAAATTTCATTCAGGCAAACATATAAAATATTCTGGGCTAAAAGAGCTTAGGGGATGACAATCCTTTTTAAACAATAATCCGCTACCTTTTATCTTAGGAAAAGGAAGCTAAATAAGATTCCCGTGAAATCATATTAAAAAAAAAATGCTTGATTCCATCAAAATGAGGGATTTGGGACAGCAGTCACCACCCAGTCTGCTTGTAGCTTCATTATGTGATTGGTGCTTTAGTGTATGTATATGTGAGAGCAGCTAAAAAGAGGGGATTTATAGTGATTACAATTGCCATAAGACCCAAAAAGTCAGTCTCTGGAATGATCCATTATCACTCTTCACTTCTTATGTGTATGTACTACTTTTTGAAAACAGTCTGCATATGCATCTAATGCTTTCAGCAACCGAGATCTTTATAAAACCTAACTTTTAAGCTTTTCTTACCATCAGCTTTCTATACAAAGCTGTCTTTGTATAAAGTTGTCTGCTCCATCTAAAACTATATTTAAAAATCATTTTTGAAAAATATAACGTGTCTCTACTTCTACAAAATAATCCAAAGAAAAGAGATCTTAGCACCTAAGTTGCCCATCCAAATGTTAAACTAAAGAGTTTCACAGAAATAGTTTCTCTTTTAATTCCATGCCAAGCCGTTGCAACGGTTAAGAAATCAGGGTTTTAAATTACAGAAAAAAATTTAGAGTTTTCCTAGTGAATGTATTCACAGTGAATACAAAATACCAAAAATACGGCTGACAAAAGTACTTTTAAGATTGGGGTGGGGGGCGTACGGAACAGAGTGACTCCTCAAGCCATTAACCCCATCCATTCCAGAATGAGGTCACTTATGTTAAGAAAGGTCATTTACATACAAACCTATGAGTACCATAATGAATGTTTACTTCCCTACCGAATCCATCAGATTTTCTCAGCGTGGAGGAAAAACTCTCCTCACCTGGCTCCTATCAGTGTGGGAAGACAAGTGTGTGTATATATGCCACTTAGCTAATATAGACCCTAGGATCTCCACTCCTCTTAATCATGGCTACACTGGCAGGCCAATGCCAGGCCTTCTTGAAATTATTTACGGAAATGGGATCCATTCTCCCACTGAAGTTCAAGTGTATGAATCCAAGGGCATCTCATCAATAGCTTTTCCAGCGGAGAGATCAAGCTCTACCTCCCATGCACTTGCACTGGTATACCCACCACTAGGAAAACAGGCCACCAAGGTCCTTTAACTGTCCATCCCCAGACCACAGCAGTAGCTGGTACATGGGGCATGTAAGATAGAACCTGAAGCCATTATTTGAAAAACAAAAAGCCCAGCTGCTGTGGTACAGTATACCATCTAAATGCGTACTATCTAAATAAAATCAACCTTTCAGTGATTATTCATAAGCAACTTCTATTTGTAAAAAACGTTTATTTATTTATTTTGAGAGAGAGAGAGAGCACACATGGGAAGGGCAGAGAGAGATGGAGACAGAGAATCCCAAGCAGGCTCCACACTGTCAACGCAGAGTCTGACGCAGGCCTGCAACTCCCGAACCACAAGATCATGACCACAGCCGAAAGAGAGTTGGATGCTCAACCAACTGAGCCAACCAGATGCCCCATGAGCAACTTCTTTTCAAAAGTGCTGACTTTTAATTCAATATTATTAAATAAATCCCAAGTTCTTTGACATCTGAGTTTATGATCACCATTAATGAAAATCTTTGGGTTTCCTAAGAAACTATGTCTTAATTTAGTTGCTAAAGATGTCATTTTGGCCTGTGTGTCTGCCCCAGAATTAATTAAAACCTTAGTCCTTCATGTTCTTTTTTATCTTTTTAAATTTTTTAAAAATGTTTTTATTTATTTTTGAGACAGAGAGAGACAGAACATGAGCAGGAGAGGGGCAGAGAGAGAGAAGGAGAAAGAATCTGAAGCAGGTTCCAGGCTCTGAGCTGTAGGCACAGAGCCCGAAGCAGGGCTCGAACTCATGGAGATCATGACTTGAGCTAAAGCCGGACGCTCAACCGACTGAGCCACCCAGGCACCCCTTAGTCCTTCATGTTCTTAACAACCATACAACCCTTTTGTTATTTGTGGTGGTTTGATATATACAGTCCTTCAGGAGGGTAAATGGGTGGGACTACAGGTATGTGCTATGTATCTTAAAGAGCCAGAATCAGAAACTGGAAAAAACGTTAGGTTAAGCCTGGAATTTCATTTTAATTTGTGGTAGCAGATCTAATAAACAGTGCCCATATATCAGGTAAAAAGAAAAAATTACCCTGCTGAATGTGGGGTAGAACATGGTCAGTCCGGGAGGTGAGCTCTAGTCTCATCCTAACGTTTTCCATGAAATCAGCTTTGTAAAATGCCCCCCTCTCCCCATATTGGTATGTGATACTCCCATGAGTTTTACAGTTGCAAGGACCTTGGTCTCAAAATGTTGGGGACAGAGGAGCCATAACACTCATTGTGACCGTGATGGGGCAGTTGGTGCTGTTTCTGTTTGCTGAGATGCTGGGTAGCTTTAATAGGGGGAGAATGGCAGACAAATGGGTACACAGCTGACTGTACAACATTTAGACCACTCTTCCCTGCAGGACAGGGGGGGCATTGGGGAGCACAGCCCCTGCTCTGACACCAGATCACTTGGTGGTAAAGCCCAGCTGTGTTCCTTACAGACCGCATGACCTAAACAGATTGTGCAAATTCCTATGCTCCCAATGCTTCCTGAGTAACATGGGATTACAATAGTACTTTCTTCATTGGGTGCGGAAAAGATTAAATGAGACAACATGCAAAACCATCAGAAAAGTGCTGGGTATACAGAAACAGCTCAATCATTACTAGACAATTTTACCCTTATTAGCAACTACCTGGGAAGTTCCTAAGAATAATTTAAAGCAAAACATGAATCAAATAATCAGAAGTGTTAAATTTAATGTCTACTAATTAGAGAGGCTGGTTTGCTAAGGGCAAGCCTTTTTCCTTTCTTTAGTTGAGAGTTTCAAGAAGCTGGGAAGAATTTATTCATGAGAATTTTCGGAGAACTGTATCTAGTTTATGAGCAGCATATTAAAATTTCTCTTTTCTTTTAAAGGAGGTAAAACTCGTGGCCTTGACATGCACAGATCTTAAGTGTACAATTCAACAAATTTTAGAAATTTCCATGCTCCCAGAATGTTCTCTTTTGCCTTTTCCAGTCAGTTCTGACCACACCCCATCCCACCCCATGACGGGCAACCACTATGCTGATTTCTATTATTGTAGATTAGTTTCACCCGTATTAAATTTCATATAAACCAAATCATACTATATGTACCCTGTAGTGCCTGGATCTTTTTGCCTAACATGATGTTTCCAAGATGTATCTGTGTCATTGCATATATCACTAGTTTGTTCTTTATTTCTGCTGAATATTAGTCCATTGTATGAATATACTCAATTTATTTATTTTTCTATTGCCAAACATCTGGATTATTTTCAGTCATTGGCAATTACTTATACAGTTGCTATGAATATTCTTGTAAATATTTTTGTGGATATGTTTTCTCTTGGATACATAGAAGTGGATTTCTGGATCAAAAGGAAGATATGTTTAATTTTATAAAATTGTCAGTTTTGAGGCACTTGGGTGGCTCAGTCAGTTAAGCATCTGACTTCGGCTCAGGTCATGATCTCATGGTCCATGAGTTCGAGCCCTGCGTCGGGCTCTGTGCTGACGCCTCAGAGCCTGGAGCCTGCTTCGGATTCTGGGTCTCCCTCTCTCTCTGCCCCTATCCTACTCATCCTCAGTCTCTCTCTCTCTCTCTCTCTCTCAAAAATAAATAATCATTAAACAATTAAAATAAATAGATAAAATGGTCAGTTTCCCAAAGTGATTGTACTATATCACACTGATGAACAATGTAAAAGACTTCTGATGCACCATAGCCTCATCAGTATTAGTGTTTTGTCTTTTTAGTTTTAAATATTTTTGTGGGTGTGAAATGGTATCTCATTGAGGCTCTTGCTTTTTTAAAGTCAGCCTGATAATCTGTGCTTTCAAATGGAGTTTTTATTCTTTTTTAAAGTTAATATAATTATTGGTCTGGCTAGATTTGATTTGTTATTTTTCTATTTCTCTTCTTCGTGTTCATCCATTATGTGATCCATTTTTCCTCCTCTCTTGCCTTCTGCAGCCTAAACAAACATATCTTAGAATTCCATTTAAATTTAGTTCTACATATTTTGTACTTTTTTTTTTTTTTTTTTTTTTTGGTTGTTGAACATAATGTTCACAGGTGCTGAAGTCACTTAGGGTTGAAATTTTATCAAACAAGTTGTTAACTCATTACTGTAACTGAAATAATAACATCTGGTCACAGCAACTTACTGCACTGTTATGGATCAATGTTAAGGACTCCTATCCTTACTACCCAAGATACATTTAAAATCTTGTATTGTATCAAGCATGCAGTATAAAACTAAGGTGAAAATTAGTCTTAAAGGAACAGCAAGTCATTGAAAACCTATCTATTGAAAAAGACTGAGCTAAATTTAGTATCTAATGGATTAAACTCCTTTCTTTAATCATTATGTCTTTTTAATTAATTAATTAATTTTAATGTTTATTTATTTTGAGGAAAGGAGAGAGAGAGAGTACACACACACACATGCACAAGTGTGCAAGTGGGGGAGGGACAGAGAGAGAGAGAGAGAGAGAGAGAGAAAGAGAAGCGGTAGCAGGCTCTGTGCAGTCAGTGCAGAGTCCGACATGAACCTTGAGATCATAACCTGAGCCAAAATCAAGAGTTGGACACTTAACCAACTGAGCCACCCTGCGGCTCTCAATCATTATGTCTTTTTAAAAATAGTATATCTTTTCTCTTTCTTTTCTTTTTTTCTCTTTCTTTCCTTCTTTCTTTTCTTTCCTTCCTTCCTTCCTTCCTTCCTTCCTTCCTTCCTTCCTTCCTTCCCTTTCCTTTCCTTCCCTTCTCTCCCTCTCTTTCTCTTTCCCTCTTCTTTCCTTCTTTCTTTCCCTCCCATCCTCTTTCCTTCCTTCCCTCCCTCCTTCCTACCTTCCTTGCTTCTTAAACGAGATCAGCATATTATAGGAGAAATAAGCATTGGCAATTAAACAAATGTAAGAAAAATAGTACTTAAGTCACAAAACCTTGAGAATGATAGCCAAGGTCAGTGGGCTCCAAACACACTTTGGCATGACCTTTACACATTAATAGGAGGCCTCTTTTTTCCATCCCCCTTGGGAATGTTTTATGGATTCTCTCCACTCGTAGACACCATACTCTGACCTCTCACACTTACTCTCCCCATATTACTTTGTCTCCTACTACACTGAGACAGCAGGAAGCACAGATGAAATTCCCTCAACTTCTGCCTCCTCTCATCCATGCTGACTGATCCATCCCTACTTGAGGATACATCAAATACTCTCGACCATCTTTTAATTCCTTTCTTTATGTCTTCTTTCTACTCAATACCTATACCATGTAAATAGGCTCCTAAAATAAAACAACATAATTAACAAAAGAAGTCTCTACTTTCTTTTTCATTAAAACTTCTTGATAAGTAGCTTGTCCTTGTTGACTTCAATTTCTTAATTCATAGACTTCTCAAAATCTATCTGGGGAGTGTGTAACTGTGGACTGTAGAACTACTCAACCATGTTAACATATTACTTAAACTAATGGTCACTTTTCTGTTCTTTTTTCTTTTTCTTTTTTCATCTTCTTCTTCTTCTTCTTCTTTTTTTTAATTTGGCCTGTCTAGAGCATCAACATAATTCACTACTTCCTCCTTGAAATTTCCTTCTCTTTGGTTTTATGATAGCAAATTCTATTGGTTTTCTTGCTATCTCTTTATCTGTCTTTGCAGTTTTCTTCACAAAACCTTGTGTTCTCCTTTCTGTACTGTGCCCTTTTCATTTTTATAGCATCCTTCTGTGATCTCATTCACTCTCATAACTTCAACTGTCATTTCTATGATGATGATGCCTAAATTTGTATCTTTTGCTTGTACTTCTCAAGCGAATTTCAGATTTGCAGAGAAGAACGCCCATTATATATCTTCATTTGGATGTTCCACAGATATGTCAAAATCAATAAGCTCAAATTCAATTCATTGCCCCCCCCCCACAACCCATCCTCTTCTGGTATCCCCTATTAAACAGCACCGTCACCCACCCAGATAACTAAGCTCAAGTCCTGGGAGCCATCTTAGTCACTTTGTATCGCATAAGTCACACATCCAATCGGGTATTAGTTATGTAGCCTTACTTCATTCAAAGTGTTTCTCATGCCCATTTTCTCTTCTTTATTCCTACCGTCAGCCACTACTTTGGCTTCTCAGCATTTCTTTTATGGATTACTAGTATAATCTCCTAAGTAGTTTTCCTGGCCTCAGGTTCACTCCTTTCCCATTGTTCCCCACCACCCCATAATTTACTGTCAAACTGGTTTCCATACAACACCCAGTGCTCATCCCAACAAGTGCCCTCCTCAATGCCCATCACCCACTTTCCCCCTCTCCCCCACCCCCCATCAACCCTCAGTTTGTTCTCAGTATTTAAGAGTCTCTTTAAAAAAATATTGATGCCTGAATCAGCTCCAGAGGTTCAGATTTAATTGGTGTGAAGAACAGTGTGACCACTGGGGTTTTTATAAGCTGGAATAATAAAATCAGATGAGAATAATCAGATAATTCCAAGGTACAGAAGAAGTTGAGAGCCACTACTCTGGATAAAATTTTACGAAAGCAACTCTTAATTCTAGGGGATATGCAAAATAACATTCTGAAGTATAAGAAATGTTCACTATTATGGCATACATATACTTAGAATAGAGTTAGTGCTACCATGGAAAGTAGCCAAACGAAGCAAAAGATATAACCAAATGTCAAGATACTTTACAGTTGTAGAGACAGAAAGTGATAGATATTCAATAGCCCGTCAAGAGGAAATAACAGTTTCCCTTTGCTTATGAGACTGTGATCTATGTGAAAGAAGTAGGTGAAAAAAATAGCAAGGGAAGGTGGGGAGAGAAATGAAAGATATGTTACTTTGATGATTTATGTATTAAAGTCAAAAAACAATTCGACTGAATGATAAATGAAACACTAGACACTTGATCTGTCACTAGAGACTAGGTAATAAAAATATAACCTTAGAAGTATTCTAGTGGAAAAGTCAGAATAATGTTGTAACACTTTATCTTTGGCTGAAAAGTCTTGGGGTATGTTCAGAAATAAGAAAGTAACACGACCAAATCAGAATTTAGACCAGCCATTCCACAGTAGTTCATTCAAAGTGTATCTGTCTTAGCTTTGTGAAATCAACCACTTGGCAGATGTGTATCAGAATTAACTTGATCATGTTGATCATGTTCTGCAAACCGCTTAATGTAGCTATTTCGGCATCTCTGATGGGTGACACCACCTTTCTGACTCAAGGATGCAGCCTTTCAGGATCCAGGTTTAGTAAAATGCCCGGCAATAAGAAGAAATGAGAAGCACGGTACCACCTGCGTAACACATCAGTGCTCTCTGGAGTGCTGTTACTTTAAAAGCTATTAGCAGCTAAGCACTTATATTCAAATATGTTTTTAAAAAGACACTCTATCAAAAAGAAGAACATTTAGAGGAGCCAAGAACAAATGCAGTTTTGGTACTTGGAGAAATCTCAGTCAAGAAATTTTATTTTTATTTATTTATTTTCTAAAGTTTGTTTGGATATTTTGAAAGAGATAGTGAGAGCGGGGGAGGGGCAGAGAGAGAGGGCGAGAGGGCGAGAGAGAGAGAGAGAGAGAGAGAGAGAGAGAGAGAGAGAGAGAATCCAAAACTGGCTCCACCTTGCCAGTGCAGACTGATGCAGGGCTCAAACCCAGGAAGCTACCGTATCATGGCCTGAGCCAAAACCAAGAGTGCGATGCTTTACTGGCTGAGTCACCCAGGCGCCCCTCAGTCAGCACATTTTAAATAATAAAATCAAATCACAGGATTTTAGAGCTTACAATAATTTTAACATCTGCAGTGTAGCAGAATGGCACGATTCAATCTGCCAAACTGAGCTGAATCTGGTTGAAGGCTTTCCTTCTTAATTAAGAGACCCTGCCATTGATTCAACTTGCAAACCTCTTTTCAGCGCTGGATATAATTTTATCCAGTTCGCATCTTGAAGACATTTACATTTCTATTTAGGTGGTGAGTGTCATTTGGAAGCAACCTAGTCAAATGCCAAAGAAGGCATTTAATAGTTGTACCTACTCTAATATATAGCTAGGTCATTCCTTTGAAATGGACTCAGCTAATAAGCTTTTGCCAGGATTTGAAAACCCAAAGATGTGATTTTAAATGCTTATAACCACTATCCACAGAAATACATACATTTAAAAAATACATCCTAGAAACCCCTTGATGGTGAATTAAACCTGAATTTCTGGAGAAACCAGGAAGGCTGAAAGGATTTTAAATTAGATTTTGAACATAAACACAGCGTAGCCCTGTAGTTTGGAGAATGCATGCCAGTGATTCAGACACTCCTCAATGACACAGGAAAATCGATGTGTTGTGATTTTCATAGAAAGGATAAGATGGAAACTACTGCATAATTACATGGGAAAAGAAAATAAATTCCATTTCCAAATACTTACAAGTATCATCATCAGTTGTTAGAGAAAAGGGAAAACAATACAGTAGGAGTAAGTGAAATACTTTAGAGTGGCATTTCCTGTTCGAAGTTTGACTCTAAGAGAACAGCCATACTGAAAGGCTGTATTAAGGCCCAAAAGACTCATAGCCCAGGTCTGCCACGTACTGGCCATATAACCTTTCTATACCTTTGTTTTCTCAGCTAAAAAATGAAGATAATAATAGGAACAACTCACAGGGGTGTTGTGTGAATTATACGAAGTAATAAATGACAGCATGTAGAATGGGGCCAGGAACATAGTAAACACTCAACAAATATTTTTCCTCTTTTTCTTCTCCTCCTCCTCCCAACTATTTGGAGATCGTTGTATAGTTGGAGATAAAAGGTCATGTTTATACTCGCTCTTCTGAGTTTTTGTATTCTATCACTTACAATGGTCAATCAATGTTATATACCTTACTAAGGAGGCCTATGCTCATTAGATACCATTTTCTTTGTTTAGGTTTGTTTAAATGTTCTTTTCTCCAAATTATTCTTAGGTCTTAGAATTTCCGCTCAACCCATAAGGCTAATAAAACTTTCCTAAACCCAAAACTATCTTGAAACTTCCAGAAGCTCTACCTAGTCTTACTCTAAATGTAGCAGGAAACTCAATTCACAATTGAAGATTCATCAAGAGTGATTTAGCAGACTGTAACTCAGTTTGGGTCCTGTGAATGAGAAACCCTGTTGTGTGCCTTTGGTGTCCAGCTGCTCAGAAGTATTTTATACTTTCATATCAAAGATGAAGGAAAATCTCCTGGAAAGTGAATGTATAATCATGTCAGCTGTGGATTCCACTAGAAAATCAACTATTTTAACCCACAGAAATGTCCCAGAAAGACTCAGCCAAAGTAATCCAATATCTAAAGCCAGCATCATTGGCTTCTAGCTACATATTGACTATTTTGAAAAATGTCACCCTTTTTCATCAAAAACTACAGATCTCTAAATTAAAATGCTTCTTAAAACCAGCCAATTAAATTAAATCAAGAAATAAAATGAGCTAAATTTCTTTGCAACAATATATAGCAATTTACAAAAATTTATTAGCTTGCATTAAAAAAATTAACAAATGTGAGAAAACACTTAAATTAGGCATCCTTTTTCATTATTACCTCCATTTTGCAAAAATGTTAACCTGGATGTGGAGGGGCTGGACAATTCTGAATTCTATTCTCAATATGTTTAATCAACTAATCAAGTTAGATTTAAAATGGCAATCTTTCCTGCATCTTCAAATTCTGTAAGATAAAAACAATGATAAGTATGCTATCTTGATGAAGGTGCTATAAAAAGTAATGTGTAATTTCCCTTAAGCACCGCTTTGAAGGAACATTTATCTTACTTAATACTGGCCAGGTTGTTCTGCTCCAACTGTGCTTTAAGAAAAAGTGCCCTATAAACAATCCTAGACATGAAAAGAATTCCAGTATATAGACACAGTTAAAGTCTTATTGTGATATTTTGGAATCCTGATGGATTCATGGCTGCATATTAATGATCTAAATATCATCTGAAAATCCATCAGTCAACTTCTCCAGTATGGCAGAAAAGAAAAAAAAAACCTTACATTTACATCAGGAATTTACTCCACTTGGTTTCTCAAGATCATAAGGTATTCTAATGCACTGCTTTAAGAAAATCTTCAAAGTTTTATGATTCCTTGATGCATTCAACAAAACTAAAGATTTTCCTTGGGATAATTGGTAAGATTCTAGGGAACTACTTCCCAAAGTGAATTTTGCAAAGCATTAAGTCCATGAGATGCAACTTATAAAAAGGTTTTATGACCAAATAATGGAGAAATGCCAGATACTAAATCTTTATTGCCATCTTGAAATTTCTTTAGAATACATGCTCCCCAAAAGCAGGGAATTTAGCTAAATCTCATTCACTTATCATTTAGCTAAATCTCATATCACTTATCCAAGCCTGTGACAATGCCCTCCAATTAGCAGGCATCCAGCAGGAATTAATGAATGAATAAATGAATGAACATTAAAAGTTTTGAACAGCTCTCTAGCAAAGAAACCTCTTTCATTTTCTTTCACCCAGAGTATCTCATACCTATTTGATCACAGGATTTTTTTTTTCTGTTAGCACTACAGAATATTTATTCTAAATAATTAGAATATTAAAAAGAAAAGAGACAGCATAGAAATAATATAATAAACACACATGAAACTACTACCCAAATTAATAATTAAATGTAACAAATACAACAGACGCCTCTTGGCGACTCCTCCTCCAACTCATTTATCTCCCACTTCCCTCCCTCAAAATAACATAACACCAAATTTAGGACTTATGTTCACATGAAACTAAACAGCATCCTGTTCTGAGAAATTCTCAACTGGGGGATTGCTAAAGGCCCTTCAAGTGCTGAGATTTTAATTTATTTCTAGCAAGTATATACAGGCAAATGGTCATCTGTAAAGCTATCCACTTATAGCATTAATACTATGATAACTAAGAAATGAATGAAATAAAACACTATTATACAGACACAAGACAATGGAGAATTGATGTAATAATGATATATATGAAAAGGCTAAGCAGCTTATCTTTCAAATGGATTGATATGAAATTAAAGATGCATACAGTATGTATCTTATCATACAGTGACCTAAGAAAACATAGATGTATTTTTGTTACTTAACCTGGACTAATTTAGAAACTAATCTCTACAATTACTTAAAAAAAATCCCTAAGAATGTATACATTGGATTTTGACTTACAAAATCAGCTGGGGCTGCAAAAGTAAAACTGTGTCTAGATCAATGTGACAGTAGGGTCACATTTACATGAAAGAGGCTGCTAAGAAGAGGCCCCACCTTCCCCCCCCCCCCCACTTCCTGAGTTGAATAAACAGTTGCTGATAAAAAAATCTCTTTTATCAAGATCCAGCAAGCTATGATAGAGAAGCACATCTGAGCTAATATAGTTTAATAGAAAAAGAACTGTTTTTAAAAATTTTAGGCAATATCTTTCACAATCTTATTTTCGTAAAACTTTTCTTCCTCAAATTTTTAAGTATCAATATAGGTTTCTCTAAAAATTGTCTTAGAAAAACTTGAAGTATGCAACTACTTAAAAGTTCTTTTTTGCATGTTTAATTGTTGTCCCCTGTTTGACATAAGAGACAAAAGGGCCTATAAAATATATTTCCATATTGGTCTAATTCTTAATTTTATTTATAAAGAATGTTGAGTAGTCAACTTAGAGAAAAAAAAAAAAACAAAACATTTGAACCCAATACCTGCTCTGTGTAGATACTCAATACACAATTAAACCAAGGAACAGTACACGAAAAAGGAGAGAAAGGTGTGTGGATAAGTTTTCACGTTGTAATTGGTCATTGGTATCCTATAGTTTTATAGGCAAATATGAGGATTGGAATTTCATTCTACCATTGAAACCATTTCAATTTTCAAACCACCCATTGAATTCTCCCCATGTTAAATACCAACAGGGAGTGAGATATAATCTCACTGGGTATTAGAAGCCCACAAATCTTTTCTCATATATAAATGAATGAAATGACTTAGTATCTGAAAATATTTATAAAAGAAAAGCATCAATTCCTACCTCCATTATCTTTTAGATGTAGTGCTATCTTGGTATCATCTGGAAGAGAAATTCAAAGTTATTGTAACAAAAAAAAAATTTAGTGGGGCATAAATATGACGATCAGTCATTGTCTCCTAATGCTTTCTCAGAGGAGGATTCAAACCTCAAAAATACTTCACAGGCTATATAACAATCCAAAACAATATGTATTAAAATGCAGCACTGGTTTCAAAAGCAATAAAATGATTTAGCAGCTTCCTCATCTCATTTTATCACTTTACTCCAGTTAACTTTTAATATCCAATTAAATTTCAATTAAAAGTAAAAGTTTCAAGTTTAATTTATTATTCAAACGAAAGCCAGGTTTATGACCATAAATAAGTAAGACTATTTTTTCTCCATCAGAGCCTACTCTTGGCCAACTGGTCTCACATTTCTCCCTAGTGGCGTCATTTAGAGTAAGTGGTTATATTTTGGCTAATATACCTTCTTCCCTCAATGAGTTGTCTCATGCATCAATATTCTCTTGTAGTTTTGTCTTCGCTGACAGAGGAAATGTTTTTCAAAGACAATTTCTGTGACATACACAGTGTCCCTCTACGGATTATAGACCAACATATTTTACTAACTGTATTCAGGTAAATATTAGAATTGCATATAAATAGAATTATCTATTTCCAGAATCTGAAATCACTGGACATTTTATATGCATTTTGCCTTTCTCTCCTGTGACTGAAATGTTGAATTCAGTTACGACAAAATTTACCGATATAAAAGGAAGTCTGTATTTCTTTTCTATTGAGGACAAGTAGCCAAGATCACTAATGAAATCTAAGTCTTAAGAAAAGGTGTCATACGTTACAAGAATCCCAGCACATATTCTTCTTCTGTAATAATTTTGTCTTTTCCCCTTTAGAAGTCCTTTAGAAATCCAGTTTGCCAAAAGATAACTTTCTCTCTAGAGAGCTACTCCAGTACATGTCAATACAGTGACTTTCCCCTCCTTCAGAAAAAAGCAAAAATATCTAGAGCACCTTCTGTGGGCAGACTGGTGGGCAGCTGGGATGTCGCTGCTCTTCTGGTGGTTGTTAAGACCCTGAATTTTGTGGTTGTTGCTTGTATAGTTGTGGTGGTTTGAGAAGAACTTTCCATTGGCTCTGTGTTCTCACACATCTTCTCTTTTGACTGATAAGAGAAACAAATAGGAAAACAATTTAAGAGTGATCACACATGTGTTTAGAAAATCACATCAAAGAAGTTGGGCTGTGAAGCATTAAGGGCTTTCATATCAAGATGAGGAATAAGTTATTTTTATAGAGAACAATATTTACAGATTTTAGTAATTTACAAAGTATATAAAAGATGAGAAAAAATTGGATGTAACAAAGCATTCCCATCTTCAGATATTTGGATTTCATCATTTCTGTTCTTAATCTTTCATACTACTATTTATCTTGCCCTAAATCTTATATCAATCTCTATATAAAAGACATGATGTCATGAGGGAGAAGTTCATACAAGAAGAAAAACATGTTCATACAGATAAGAATTAAAACATGCTTGGGTATGTGAAGAAGGCGCTTCAAACCAATAATGCTAAGTTCTAAAAATTTGGTAAAATGCTCCGTATCCCCTTATTGTTTCAAAACTAATCCACCACACATTGAATGAGTATTTAAATTTTTTGTTTTCTATTACAAAATATTCAAAATCACCCAAACAAAAGATTGGATGGCCCTCATGTAATCACTTAGCCTATTTCTCCCTAGCAGAGCTAGACTTAAGACACCAGGAAAAGATATATATTTTATTTTTATTTATAGCCCACAAAAATAAATCCTACAACATTCACCAGCAACAATTTCCACCACCCAAACTTTTATGGTTTAGAAGCTGCTTTTTGGTTTAGGTTTATGGTTTAGAAGCTCTCTCAACCTCTTTGTTCTCCAAAGGACGTCATCCTTCTGGTAGGGTCTCAAGTAGAAGATAATCAGTCTGCACATGGGTGGTACTCACCCCACTTTAGAAAATTATTAAATAAATTCCTTTCTTAAACGTCTCTTGTCATTAATGAAATACAAGGCACTTATTAGTAGTTCAGCAAGAGTTCCTGAGATGGCTTCCTCTTTCACAAAGGGTGAGATACAGATTTCTTCTCCACTGCAATTCCCAATATCCTAGGGGTCATTCAGTCTTCAACTGTTGGTTCCCACATCTTCTCAGCCCCAGTGACCTAATGATCTCCTTGCTAGCTCCACATCAGTTCTTGCCCCCACAGTCTGGCCCTCATCTGCAGTTGGAGATGTTTGTGTTTTGAGATCATAGATCCAGTTGTCCTCTTTCCAATCTCTCCATGTGTGTGCTCACTCAGATTCTGCTTCTCCTTTGACTATGCACAAAGTCCAGTCTCCTATTTTTGCATCACTTCAACCTCTCTTTTCAATTTCTTCACTTATCTTGCCCCGTTTTGTCTGTTTTCCCACAGCACCCTTTCAGAAAAACCCCAATACTAAATGGAGTAAAAAACCTGCCTTTTCCTTGCCTGCAACAAAGCCATGAGCAGCTGGAGAACGATCACACAGCCTCTGACTGGGAGCTCCATAAATTTACCTCCCACCACCTCAGTAGGCCTTCCGTGCTGCCTGGCAACTCTGTCCTACTTTGCTGGTCTCTTCTCCCATTGTCCTCTGTGTCAATTTCAAATCCACTCCACTCTACCAAAAACTATAATGCCTGTCCCAATCTTACTCCATGGGCTCACCTTTTATTTCTTTGATAGGAATCATAAGCAAGAATTCTCTACATTTCTTTACAAATCAGCATTCTTGCTCGAATCTGTACTGACCTACCCCTCTTCCTTTCTGTTATAATGGAAGAGGCTCAGTATTTATAGCTATTCTCTCAACCTCTACTGTGGCCCAACTCAGCCCACTTTTCTCAGGCATTGTGAACTTGCTCATTTAATACAATCCTTTCTCTTCAATGTTTACAATCTTGAGTTTTCCACTGCCTTGTTCCCATTAGAGCTTACGCACACTCAAGCATGTCCAATCTTACTTTAAAAACTCAGTCCTCCTTCTCTACAACACACCCTGACATTTCCCCACTTTCCCTTCCGTTCAGTCATCTTTCCAGAGAGATTGGTCTGTCCTGGTCTTCGCAGACTCCCACTTTCCCCACTTGTAAAAATCTTGTTTTTACTCAATACAACTTACTGGAAACTTCTCATGTTGGTGGTCCTAATATCTTCTTATGCATGAAATTGTCTATATTCTTTTTTTTTTTTTTTTTTTTTCAACGTTTATTTATTTTTGGGACAGAGAGAGACAGAGCATGAACGGGGGAGGGGCAGAGAGAGAGGGAGACACAGAATCGGAAACAGGCTCCAGGCTCTGAGCCATCAGCCCAGAGCCTGACGCGGGGCTCGAACTCACGGACCGCGAGATCGTGACCTGGCTGAAGTCGGACGCTTAACCGACTGCGCCACCCAGGCGCCCCTGAAATTGTCTATATTCTTGATATCTCATAGCAAGGGGCACACCTGTCCACTTCCCAGGGTTCTGTGACATTTATCCTCACCAGTATTCTGATAGATTTCTAACAACTCCTTTATTTCCTTTTACTTCTGTCTCCCTGTTGTGTGTTGGTAGTTCTTATGGATCTTTCTTGACTAATCTCTTTGCTATATGCATTCTCACTAGCAATTTCCACCACACCCATGATTTCAATTCACATCTTTATATTAATTTACATAAATCCATACCAACATTACATATGTCTCTCTTGGATTTCTGACCCAAATATTCATCTATTGACTTAACATATGCATGTGGATATCACAGACATCTCCAACTCAATAAGACTGAAATGGAACTTGCCACATATTATTCTCCTCCTGTGTTTCTACTGTAAAAGAATACTATTAGTAAACACCCTGATATTTAAGGTAACATCCTGGAATTGTTTTGCTCAGACCACTAAAGGCAGACTATGGACTCTAAATGGTCTTCCTTCTATAAAACAAGGAGATTCTGGATAAAATACGAATTTTAAAGCATTACTAGGATTTGCAGGACACAAAGAAAATCTCCAAGAATACCTTTCTATTGTCTCTCCCCCAAAACAAAATAAAGCAAAAGCTGTGTGCAATGGAGTAGGAGTAATATACATTAGACAAAGTAAAAGACTAGAATTTGCCTATAGGGCAAAACATGTCAGAAATAAAATATTTCTCCAAGGAGATCAAGTCTTGTGCCAGCAGTAGATGGGGGAGATAAATCTAAACCTCTCCTCACATATTAAATAGGGACATATGATATCCCCTAAAACTCTCAGGTTCTCATCATCAAACATTCTTTGGTACAAAGTACCATCTATTTAGGTCCTAGGGATTCCCATGGAATAAAATCGAATAAAAATGCAATTCTAATTAAAGGACACAAACAGAAACACAAAAAGAAGAAGCACACTCTGACAAAGTTAACAAAAACAATGAGCAATGTATTTAAACTATGAAAATCTTTAGATATTATGATCATCCAATAGAAGATAGACAAAAAATCATATATGAAATATTTTAAGGAATGAAAGGTAAAGTTTAAAAATTAACTAGTAATATAGACAATAAAAATGTCTTGGCAGATTTAATAAAATGTAAAATTTAAATTTTAGAAATGAAAAATACATTTTTTTGCAATGACTACTTCAATGGATATGTTAAATAGTGGATCAAAAAAGATGAAGACAGATTTAATAAACTGGCAAACTGATCTGAAGAAACTCCCCAGGATGCAACACAGAGAAATAAAAAGATAGATGATATAAAAGAAGAGGTTAAAAGATGTAAGGAAGTGATAAGAAGGTAACTCTATCTCTAAAGAGTTCAGAAGATAAAAATAAAGAGGATGGAGAAAAGTCTGATTGAAAAGTACTTAGTAAACTTGATGCCTGATCGGTTAGAAAACACACATTCTTCTAGAGAACACACAGATAATTTGTACAAATTGTCCATGTACTATTCCATGAACAAGTTCCAACCAATTTTAAAGAATCACTATCATACAGAATATGCTTTCTGACAATAATTGAATCAATAATTCGAGGTCAACAATAAAATAAATTTTAAAACTTTTCACAAATTGGAAATGTGCTATAATTCATAATTCAATGTAAATCCAATAAACATATTAATGTGTTGATTGATTACAGATCTGGACATACTGAGTCTAAATTTATTTGAAGAACAAAAGTCCCCTAATAGTCAAAATACTTGTGAAGAAGAAAAAATAAGACTTGTCCTATAGATAGCAAGATTTCTATAAGATGATGATAATTAAGACACCATGACATTAGTTAGGGTATTGACAAATTCAGGATTAGAAGAAGAGAGCCCAGAAACCAACTCCCTGGTTATGTAGAAACTAGGAAAGAGGTGGCTTGGCAAGAAATTGCCAAAAGGAAGGACTATTCAACACACAGTGCTTGAAATTATCTATAAAGGGGAAAGCTCCTCACAAAATTGGATTCCCATTGTATATCATACATAGATACTGATTCCAAACAGAATAAAGACTTCGATGTAAAAAAAGATAAAGCTTTAAGATATTTAAGAGAAAAATGCATGAAAAATGACTATGAAATTTGGTAGGAGAGGGCTTTTTAAACAAGATACATATACCCAGAAACTAACAATAAAATAAAAGACTGATTAATTTGACACTTTAGATTGAGAATAGATGTTAACTAAATAAAATAATGAAGAAAATGAAGAGAATCCAAAATCTGGGGAAGATATATATACCTAGAGATACTAGCTAGAGCAGTAACACAGCAGAAATAAGTAAAAAGGTATAAAGAATAAGTAAAAAAGGAATAAAGTAAAAAGGTATAAAAAGTAATGAGCAAAATTCTTTTATTTATAGGTGGTAAGATTGTTTAAGTAGAGAGCCACCAAGAATCTTGATATGTATTTTTTAAATTAGTAAGATAATTTTATAAGGGGGTTATATATCAGATGTATTATGTCTGTTACATATAATCAATGGAGACCTATGGTCTAGAATAAAAAGAAAAAGATAATTACTCAATAGAAAAATGACAAAAAGACATGAACAGGAATTTCACAGAAGAGGAAAGACAGAAGAAGAAACACAGAAGCCAAAAAGAATATGAAAATAGATTCAACTTCGCTGATAATTGGTGAAAGACAAATGGAGTTCCCAATAAGATACCAAATTAGATAGCGAGTAGATCTGCAGAAATGAAGAAGTCCGACAAAATCAGGATCGTAGCGACCATGAAATAATGGGAACCTGTAAGAGTTCCAGCGTCGTGCTGGTCGTGTACATGGACACACTGGAAAAAAAATGGCATTATCTTTCAAATTTGAACATTTGTCTGACTCCCATTCAGCGATTCCACTTTTGGGAATATTAGAGAAACTTGTGTACATTTGACTTAGGAGACACGCACAAGGCGCTTTTGTCAGAGGAAAAATCTTGAAACAAATGTACATAAGACTGAGTGAAGAAAACATGATTGTGAGAATATAAGCTTCAGGAAGGCAGAATTTGGTGTTTTGTTTTGTCAGACTATTTTTTTACCATTCCATTCCAGTACCTAAAAAAGTGCCCGTGACATCATGGGCACCCAATAAATATTTGGTAAGTGAATGAATGACATATTAATACCATGGAATATATAGCTATAAAAGTGAATAGATCACCATCATGGGCACCAACAGGGATAAGTGTTATGAAACAAAATTCTGAGTGATAAGTTAAAGATTCCAAATAGCTTTATTTATTTTTAATAGGGACGGGCACGGATGCAATGGAGCAGAACAGACAACCAGCTTCCTAGTCACGGATAATCTAGTTCATAAATTGGGTAGCATGATCCTGGGTATTCATTTTCTTACTGTTTTTCAAAGGTACATTAATGTTATAAAATGTTAAAAAGATATTCTAAAAGCAAAGGATAACAAGAATTTTAAAACACGTTCACGGTCCTCATTTCCATTCACCCAACCACCTTCCGATCCTTCCACCACTCCAGCTGTGGTCACCATGACCCTTCCCACTGATTTAGGCCAGATCATCAGCATCTTTGGCTGGGTTATAGCTACAGTCAGTTTATCGGCCTCCTGCTTCAAGTTATCATTCGCCCCATAGCTAGGGTGATTCTTCCAAAAAGGCCTGATTAAAATCCTTTCCTTTGCCATTATTTTTTAATGGAGGTATAATATATACATATAGCATTATATTAGTTTCAGGTGTAGACCACAATGATTTAATATTTCTATATGTTGTGAAATGATCACCACAATAAGTCTAGTTAACATCTGTTGCCACATATAATTACAAACTTTTGTTGTTGTTGTAATGAGAATTTTTAAGATTTATTCTCTTGGCATTTTCAAATGCTCAATAGAGTATTATTAACTGAAGTCACCATACTGTACATGACTTCCTCAGGGTGTATTTATTTTATAACTGGAAGTTTGTATCTTTGGGGCCCCTTCTCCAATTTCATCCACTCAACCATCAATCTGTTTTCTATCCACGATGGTTTTTTTTTTCCTTTGGTTTTTGTTTTGTTTTGATTCCACATATAAGTGAGATCATATAGTATTTGCCTTTTCTGACTTATTTCACTTAGCATAATGCCCTCAAGGTCCATCCATATTGTCACAGATGGCAAGATTTCCTTCTTTCTTTATGGCTAAATCATATTCCAGTGTGTGTGTGTGTGTGTGTGTGTGTGTGTGTGTGTGTGTGTGTGTGTGTATTCATACGTATATGCCACATTTTCTTTATCCATTCACCCACTGATGGACACTTAGGTTGTTTCCATATCTTGGCTATTGTAAATAATGCTGCAATGAGCATGGGGTGCTATTATCTTTCTGAGTTAGTGTTTCCATTTTCTTTGGATAAATACCCAGAAGTGAAATTGCTGGATCACATGGTAGTTCTATTCTTAATTTTTTGAGGACCCTCCATACTTCCCTTGCCTTTAGCATAAAGCCTAAACTCCTTCAACTTGTCACACTTGGGGGTCTGTTGACCTCGCCAATCTCATCTCTCACCACTCCTCTTCTTAGCTCTATTAACCTTCAGGCATCATCTTGAATATCTCCTCCTCAAGCAAGCCTTCTCTTATGTTACTTAACAAGACCATGTCCTTACAGTTACTCTCTACCCAGGTCATTCTCTAAAAGCAGTCCTTGGTTCAGTGGTCTAACTACCTGTTGGACACACTTCTTCCATTTTTACATTATTGGTGCTTAGAACAGTACATAGTAAGTGCTCATATTAGGATTTGTACTTATGGAGTAAATTTATCTCATAGGATCAGAAAGATTTAACTCTAGTTTTAGGCACAGAAGATGGACTGCAGTTGGTGGCTTTGTTTACTCACCTGTAAAAGAAGGACAGAATTGCTCACCATAATTAAATGTATGTAATTAATGTAATGTAAATGACAATTTAATTACGTAATTGAAAGGAAACACTGGATATTAAAAAATGTACTTGACTCTGAGATACTTGGGAGTAGGGGGTCATTTTTAAAATTTTTGTAATTTCAGTGCTCAGCACATTCCACAAAACATACTTAGGATATATTCAGGGCTGTTTAAAATAAGATGGATTCTTCCTATTTCCTTGGTTCATGGTGGGCAAGAAAAGTAAGATGCCTGAATTACACTTTTGATCTTTGCACAACTACAGCTATTCAACTGCCATGTTTTCATGGAGGCAAATGTGACTACATGAAAGAAACATCAATTGGAAAATACAACTATGGCTCCAGGAATCTATTTTCATTTTGAATGATGTTGCTCTGTAAGTGAAGTGAAATAGATAGATTAGTGTATGTCACTATAATCCCACAAATGAATGTCAAAGAGTTGATGAAGGCTGTGTTGGCAATACGGCACTTAAAATTCAAGTATATTCTCAAAGATGTTTGTTTCAGGATATTTATAAGACATCATTATAAAACCTTAATTTTTAAGAAAGGCTTTAGTAGCCATTGGTCCCCTAACAGTTTAAAGAGAGCACTTTGACATGATTTGCTTTCCTGAATGAGAAAACGTGTATAATTGCTAATAATCTTCATTCAAAATTCACACTCTAACACTTAACACAGGGAGAAAAAACAAGTACTTTTCTTTGTGAACTTGATAGGATATCTTTATAGGACCTGAAATGACAATGTAAATGCAATTCACTAGAAAATTATGAACAGGATAAAATTGTTTCTGCAATTGCATGCACTTGCTTGAATCGTTTCATTGCATCATTGTCTGTATCATGCTTGCCTTGGAGTTACTGTTTCCATGTTATACCATTTCCAACTTATATTACATCAATTTGCTGCAATCAGTCTTTTCCTCCATACCATCGGTTTTGTTATTTGAGCAAAAAAGATGAACAATGGCTTCCGAGATCTTAGAAAAGCTGCAAGTGTTTAAGAGAACTGCCTTTTGCTTGTGAGATTCAAATTCTGGTTCTATTTCCTAGCCACACACCTAACTCTGTTCCCTCAGGGCTTCCCTCCCCACCCCCTTTCCTCACCCCTCCCTCTTCTCCCCTTGGTAATATGGGGGCAATAACAGCTCCCAGGAAGGGAGCTCCCTTGTCACAGGAAGGGTAGGAGAATCAATCGAGATAATACACGTAAAGAGATAAGCCCAATGTGTGGCATATATTAAGGACCCAACAATTGCTGGATATCTTTGTTAAATTAGATGCCATTTTCATTAAGATGTAGCAACCCTATAGAACAGCTTGGTCTCAGGAATCCTGTGGTTATAAAGCACATGTACCTCTTCAGGGCATCCACTGTCCACCCAGTCCTGCCGATGGCGGTCAAATCCACTGGAACATCTTTGGAGAGGACGCAGTGTTCGGAAAAGAAAATATGGGGTGCGGAGTGCAGGGCAGAAATTAAAAGAAAAAGATTGGCAAGTTAGTTAATTCTCCAATTTTCAGTTTAGCATTAACATGAGCTTTCTTCTATAGAACTGTTAACTGGAGTAGCAGTGAGGTATTTACAGGGTGGTGAGTAAGGACTCGTTCCTCAGGTAGTTGTGCAATTAGGATCACTCATGGCAGCAAATTACTCCACTGATGCCCACTACTCTGTGCAGAACACCTGGGTCCCAAGCAAAGGTAAAACCAATTGCTATTCTATGAGGTTAGTTTTCTTTTCACTCATATTTTCTTTTTCTCATCATCAAAACCAATGGTTATACACAGGTTTTTTGCAGGCATCATTTTTTAGGATTTCAGGTCTTTTTATCTGTTTTCTCTAAAAAAAAATTTTTTTTTAAATTTAAAACCCACAGTCATGCAAACTCTCTACTGTGCAGTAAAGGATTAACTCAGCAGGTTTGGGGTGTTGAAACCCTCACTTTCCAAAGAAAGAACTGGCCCTTGTCTGGCTCCTGGGAGAAAACCTCTAAGCCCTCGGAATATCCCACCTGATAAGAGTGTCTTTGTATATCGTGGGTCTTGGATTATGCAAGATAATTTATTCTAACAATATGATTTGTGTCTGTTTTGATTCACCTGGAGACTGGGGCCATGCTGTATCAACATGACCTCGTGGAGGGGCTAGAGACTAGAGATGAGAAGAGTCACAAAGAAATTCATACCTGCGTGACCGACCTCTGTAAAAACCCTCGACACCAAAGCATGGGTAGGCTTTCTTGGTTGGCAACACTTGGGTGTGTGTTTTCACAAACTGCTGCTGGGGGAATTAAGTGCTTTCTGTGCAACTCCACTGGGAGAAGGCAACCAGAAGCTTGTCCCTGGTCTCTTGTGGACTCTACCCTATGTGTCTTTCACCTGTATTGATTTTAATCTGTATCCTTTTGTTATAACAAATGGGAACCTTGAATATAACAGCTCTTCAGAGTTTTGTGAGTCCTTCCATTGAATCAGTGGACCTGAATATGTTCTTGGCAACTCCTAAAAACACTCCAATTAGGTCTTCTCTAAAAGGTCGATTTCAGCAAGCACCGGGTTAATAAGATTTTGTTCACTCCTACTGTCTTCCTCGACTGGAATGATTTTCTGCCCTCTTTGTCCATTTGTTTTTTTTAAGACCCAGAAATTAATATCTGGTGCCCATTCTGATAAAGCTTCAAAATTGCTGTGATCACATTTTACTTTTATTATTTAACTTTTCCCCTTTATATAAAATTTCATGTGCTTATGTATTATTTACCAAACTTGATTGTGAACATTTGAAAGCTAGGATTGGTATCATATAAAATCATACCTAGTATATCTAAAACATAATTTCTTTTCATATTAGAAATTCAAAGTATTTTTGCTAGTCTGTTAAAATTAAGGATTTGCATAACCCCTGAATTTCAATATCTATGTATATATTTATATATAATATATATGAATCCCTATTGATAAATATTAACATACAGACTTATACATTTTTCAAAATAAATGGACAGCATTCAACTTTTGTCATATTTTCTTATAGTACTATTCTGCAACTTT
This sequence comes from Lynx rufus, assembly GCF_022079265.1. NCBI lineage: Eukaryota > Metazoa > Chordata > Mammalia > Carnivora > Felidae > Lynx > Lynx rufus. Next base: position 18,855,810 of record NW_025814889.1, on the reverse strand, counting down.
TTTTTTTCACTTGCTTTGCGATGAGTTCACATGATGACTTTTTCTAAGAATCCTTGCCAGAGATTATGTACCACGGCATGGATGAGCATAATTTAATTCAAGTGGAATGTGAAAACATCTCTGTCAACAAAGAAGACCATATCTATCATTTTGCCCAGACACGATCCATTAGAGCTCAGCTATTTTATGCCTACCATCTGTGTTGAATAAGCTTAAGTGTGGAATAAACATCAGTGTGTGATCTGCCATCCCAAGTTTGAGAATCCCTTGTTGGTCAAGGCCATCTCCGGTTACCCAAAGAGATTTGACATTTGGAGTCTGTTTAATTCCAGACGAATTAGATGACTGTCCTTCTTCTCCTTTTTTCTTTCACGTTTGTTTAAATATTGAAACGCGTATTGACATTCTCTTTTGCAATGGGGATTATTGATTTTCTAAAAAAACATATTTTGGGAGTCACCTGATCACAAGCCATTTTGAGAGCTATAAGTAAGCAAATGGAATAGATAATTTTTAAAATGTATTCACTTACCTATTCTAGATGTATTCAAAGCCAGTGGGAATTAATAACTTTTACCTTATATATTAACTAGGCACTACCAGATCTTAAGTTACAGGCCAACTGAAATTTCATCTTAAGTAAGTAGTCCTTTAAATTGTTAAATTAATCCCAGGAAAAGTACAGGAACACTGCATTTTGCTTGATTTAATAAATCAAGGAATAGTAATTACCATTAGAAAATAGTAATTACTATTACAAAATAGTAATCTATATTGCATCCACAAGCAATTATATAAACAAAAGGTATATTATATGTGTATGTGGGCATGTGTGTGTTTGTTACAAATCACTAAGAAAACCACCCTTACATTATCTCTGAATTCTTAAAAAAAAAAAGCCCAAAACCTAAATATCCCTTTTAAGAACACCTTCCTCTCTCCACTGAGCCGCTGCGTTGTTTTTTATAAAATCCAATGATATTAACCATATCATGCTCCAGCGTATTGATTTCCTGACATTCTTAACAGTGTTCGCAAAGAGGCTCTCTCCTACCCTGGAATCACCTGGAATTCCTGTTGAAAGCAAATTCCTCAATGTAGCAGAATAAGATTCTCTGGCAGTTTGGGTCCAGCAATTTTCATTGCAAATGAGCACCCCAGGTGATACTTACTACACTGAAATTTCACAACCGTGGTCCCTTCTTACCCTCCCGCCCATCCTCTACAACCTGTTCTCATGCCCCTTGGTGCCCCTGCCTGAATGTGCTGTGTTCTTTCATCGCTCTGCCTTTGAACATGTTATTACTTATGTCTGGAATACCTTCTTTGTCTCTAATTAGTAAATCCAATTCAACTTAAGCTTATCTCTTCTAAGAAGCATCTCCTTTTTTCCCACTCAGAAGAGTTAGCAACCCTTTCTCAGCGCCCTCCCCCAAAATCAAGCACCAGTGTCTATTCTTAGTTCATTTTAGACTTCAGGGGTACATGGGTCAAAGAGGGGTTGGAGTCAAACTGCTTGAGTTAGAGTGTTGGCTTGGGCACAAAACAGGAATGAGACCTTAGGCAAGTTATTTTTCCTATCTAAGCTTGTTTCCTCATCTGTAAAATGAGGTAAGGGAGGTTATGTACGGGCTAAAAGTAGTGTTCGGTACATAGTCAACATTTAGCAAATATCAGCTGTTTTTAATCCCCCTATATGTTTTTGAAGTAAACATGCAGCAAGGTCGACAACTGTTGAAAATGAGTAAGTAAGATTCTCATTTTAGAGTCAGCATTTTGGAAAATGTTTAGGAGTTAATTCTGTGTCCCACATCAATGTGAAATGTGTTGTATACTTAAAGTCCTTCATCATCACCTTTGGGAATTAGTATTACAGAATCTTATGAGAGAACATCTAAGTTGCTCTCAAACATGGGTCAAATCTTTATCCAATATTTATAAATAGAGATGACGTGGTTTTGCAAATATTCCTCAAAAATTGATTTCAATAAAGTCTGAGCTCCTAACTATGATGGGTTTCCAATGTTTTTATTTTCAAGTTATTCCTCTCTTCTCAGCGTTACTTAATTCTCAAACAAATTGATAGAGACCTGCACTTCAAATTGATTGTACTATTCTCCACACAGTTTCAATGGGGTGCTGATTTCAAAGGACCCAGGAACCGTGTTAAGTGAACCCCATTAAATAAGGCAGCCTAGAAAACACACAATACTCTCCTGGCTTGGTAACCAATCAAGAGATTAAAGTGTAAATCTCATCTTTAATTCATCTCAGTTCTATAGAAAGGGTTTCAGAAATATGACTCATTTTGCAAGGGTAATACATTCAGGCGAAGGAAACAGAGTAAGTGTGAGAATGTATACAGAAAGGCTGAGAATGAAGCGCATCTCTTACTGCACAGTTAAACATGTGCCTTTTCACCACTGAGATGAAACATGCAAAAGAGAATTTAGAAAAGAAACTTCACAGAATCTTAAGACTTGGTTAGGAGTCACTTTCTAGATCAGGAGTCAGCGAATGTTCTCTTGAAAAAGCACCAGGGAGTAATATGTTAGGCTTTGCAGGCTATATACAGTTTCTGTTCTACCAGCTTACCTCTGCCTTGTAGCTCAAAAGCAGCTACAAATTCCTAAAGAATGGGTGTGGCTGTGTTCCAATAAAACTTTATTTATAAAAACAGGAAATGGGTCAAATTTGGCCCACTTTCTGTAATTTGCTGGCCTCTGTTCTAGATTATTATATAAGAATAAGGATCTGTAAAATAAAGATCTGAAAACTAGAGCAAATGCCTCATCAAGGTGTCTCATGATTTAAAGGGTCCTTGCAGCTTTATGTGTATTTAACAGAGTGTGCTATCTTAATGGAAAATTCAATTGTACATTTAATAAATTTTCTTGCCACAGTCTTCAAAAGTGTAAAAAATGATCCTCCAGCCTCAAAACATGGAAAGTTGCTTTAAAAAGGCAGAAACATTTCAGCTTATAATTTCAGCTTATAATTATATGGTTATAACTAATAAGACATTTTATCATTAGATAAAATAGGTGATAGGTAGTATGGAGCTGTAAGAGATGGGGAAATTATTTTATTTTGAAATACTAAAAACTTTAATTGGAAAACTAGGTCATAAAATTGAAAATGTTGATTATAATAATTATTCTCAATAAAAAATAGTAAAAAAATCATATTTTATATCCCATATGGGTCATTCTTGTCGTTCCCAATTGCCTCAAGCATGAGAGGGATGATTTCACTTCTAAAACCACTTCTCCTAAAATTGAGAAACCTGATCTTAAAATTTTCCAGAATTCTCATGCATGAACCACTCATTGCATAGAGCTCTGGGAATGACAGATGAATCTAACTACACAGTAATCTATTACAGAGACAGTATTGTAAGGCAAATTATGAAATTTTACATCATTCTAATATGCAAGGATGTGGAGTTTTTTGTTCTTTAATAAAAGTTCTTGATATTAGGGGCAGCTCAGAACCATAATCCAATGCCAATAAGAATAGCGATCCGCAAAATGCAGACATTTTGTTTTGTAGAGGAGTTTCAGATGGAAAACTGGGTTCAAGTCCTGTCTGATATCTAATATCCATAATTTTGTCTTTCATACATGTGGCAGAGTAGGTGTTATCCAATGCTAAATTATCATTAATTTTATTTCCCACCCAGTCTTTATTGAATATATATTTACTTACACCTATGTATTAATCAAATTGGAATCATAACATGTGATAGCTTGCTTTTCCACAGTAATAACAGAATCTGGGCATTTTTCCATGTCTGTAACTATCCCTTGAGAGTTTATTTTTAATGACAGCATATACTCCATCATATGGCTTTATGAAAAATTTATTCAACCTACATATGAGAATACCCATGTCATTTTAAACCTTATAAAAATATTCATCATCATCCTTTCTGCAATTTGATAAATTAAAAATGATATATCTTACTTTAGTGAGCATTTCTTCCATTACAGGTGAGGATAAACTTTTAAAACATGTTTACTGGCTATATGTATTTCTAAATTTTTGAACAGTATATTCATTTATTTTCCCTATTTTATTTGATTATGTTATTCATTTGTTGTTTTTTTTTTTACAGGATTTCTATGAACTGAGAGCAGTAAACTCTGTTAAATATATTGCCTGTCTGTTATTCACCTTCCTATTCTAAATATGATTTTTTTTTATAGGAAACAGTTTGTATTTTTACATTGCAATGTTTGCTTTTCAACCTTTCCTTGCGAGGTTTCTTTCTTTGCTTTTAGGGTCAGAAAGGCCTTACTACTTTACTTGGCATTAAGTAAAGTTTGCCATACTCTCTTTTTAGTTAGTCCATTATTTATTTCATTCCTTAGTTTTAGTTCTCTAATCTATTCTAAATTTATTTTGATACATGGTATAAAGAACCACATCCAAATATACAAATTTTATTAATACAGGTGGCTGAGAGTCCCAGGATCATTTGTTGACTAGATCTTTATCCATTGTTTGGAACTGCACATTTTCTCACATAATAAACTCATATGCTAATGTCTACTTCTGAAATGGTATACCTTTCCATCGATTGCTTTGTTCTTTCTTGTACAATTCCTATAATGATTTCATCATTATGGTTTTATATCATGATTAACACCTAATAGTGTAACTCTTCCATCATTGATCTTATTTATATTATTTCTTGAATAGTTTCACTCATTTATTCTTCTCTGTGGTTTTTACACAGTCCCATATTCCAAATAACAGTCCTATTGTGAATTTGGAAGAATATGGAAATAATTGACATCTTACTACATTCTAGCTTTCCACCCATTAAAATGTTTTTTCAGGTGTTCTTTTAAGTGCCTCATCAAACTTATTTTTTTTCCTTATATAGGGACTACATATTAAATTTGTTAGTAATTATTTTATCTATTTTTGCTGCTGTTAAAGGGCTTTAATCATTGCATTTTCTAAATGGTTATTTCTGACATGGAAAGTTATTGATTTCTGTGTACTTATTGTGTGACTGGTACCTTTATTTACAGATAATAATGTTGCTTCCCCTTTCCAATAGCCATGTCTTATATTTATGTTTCTTTTCTCTGTGCATTAACCAGAAATATAGAGTTCTATTACAAAATAGTAACAGTCACATCTTTGCTTTCTTCTTTATCTGAACTGGAATGTCTCTGGGCTTCAATGTTCAGTGTATTTTTTTCATGGTTGTGAAATAATATTTATTATTGTATTAATACTCATCCTTCTATGTCAGTCTGTTTTTTTACTCAGGAAAGAAATGTTGGATTTTATCAAATATTTTTCCCATCATTTTCCAAGATGAGCAAATGATTTTTGCTACTAGCGCTATTAATTGCATTAATATATATCTTTGAATTATGGAATAAATTTATTATTTGGCTATGTTTTCATTATTTTAATTCTGTGGGTTTTGATTCTTGGGTTCTAAAATTCTGTACTCCTAAATAGTACAGAGTATCTATGAATAATCTATAGCTAACATCACACATAATGATGAAAGCCTGAATGCTTTCTTCTCAAGATCAGAAACAACACAAAATGGTTACTCTCACCACTTCTAATCAACAATGCACTGTGCAGTTGAAGAGGCAAGGAGAAGTTAGTACGCTAGAAAGTGAAGCTTTGGGAGACTGTCAAATCGTAAATTGCTTCCTGCTTTGTGTGTTTCCTATAGAACTGCAAAGTAAAATGAGAAATCAACTTGTAGCTTGATTAAGAGGCAAAAACAAGGCAGCCACCAGATTACAGAAGAATTAGTAAACGGCCGAGACTCATAACAACCCTCATTAGATACAAAAGCAATATACGTCATAATTTTGGAAAGTTTAAAAGTAATGCTTTTACTGAAGAATGACAAAATCCGCTAAAACCCAAAGGGTATCTTAGGGTTAAATGTGTAGAGTTAAATGGGTCAACTCTCTGAGCGGGGTGGAAATTGCAGGCTACTGGAGGTATTCCTCTTTTTAAAACCCTGGGATTAGTACATATTACTAAATGAAAGCAGACATCGATAGTCCTAGAGCATCGGTCCACATGGTCAGTTTCAGAAGCCTGCTGTAGGATTTGAAGAGGAGAGTAGCCAGTGGGGTTTCCTTGGTGTTTTCCCTTCTATGAGATCTAACCCATGCTGCCTCCTGAGGGAAGTGCCTGGTTCCTTTTCCCAAGCGCAATCAAGGTTAGAGCACCTTGCCTGATGACACATTTGTTATCCAGTAAAGGTTACACAGTTAAAGATGAAGTCTTCAGTTTACCAGGGGTTATTGACATTTAAGATCAAACTTGTTATCCCAGCACCATGAAGGCAATATTTCTTCATTGATTGATCTTAAATACGGCTCTGGCAATTAATCTGAGTCTGGCCAAAAACACGTTTTAACAGTTTGGCTCCTTATTTATGAAAGATTTTCAACTCCTTTGGAAATACCATCACTCTTTAAAGAAGATAAATGATAATCTGAGGCTGAGAAATGGTAATTGAAGGAAGGCTATTAAGACAAATAGTTTCAATTTGTTTCCTCAAATGACATATGCACGAATAAGATGTCATGTGATTTTTATTTTAGAAAAGAAAGATTGTATTTCTTGGTAATTATTTCCAACCGTGAAATCAATAATTTTACAGCTTTTAGAATGTACGTATTCCATTTAAAAAAACAATGGTATATTCCACCCAACTAAATGTGCAACTTTGGGATCTTGTATCTGGACATCATACTAGCACATCCCGAAAAAACTGGGAGCACAGCACATTGTATCACATTAGAAACGAGAACTTCCTTTGCCTTACTAAACTCTCTTTCCGAATCCTGGCGCTAAGAGCAATGGAGTCTCTCGACTTGAATATTAATAATTAATAACTTGATTAATCATTTTCAACGGGCTGAGACACTGCCAGAAAAAAACCCCAGCAACATTGTTTCATTTAAAATGGCTATAATGGGGACAAACAGGGGAGGAAAGTTGAGGTTACCGACAGTGTCGGAGCAAGTTAATAGTCGACATGTTTTCACACACTGTCAGGTAGGTACTCACCCTAACCTGGCAATACTCCTCACAATGACTTGCATTTGAATACTGCAAAAAGTTATGGTTATATTATTTAGTGGAAAGAGCACGAGTTTTAGAACCGCATACACAAAACTGGCTTCAGGGCTTGACTCTGACCTTGACTGTGAGCCATGGCAAGTAATTACCAGAGATTTGGTTTCTGTAAAACCAACCTTCCTTGTGTTTCAGCGAGAATTAAATGGGATAATATGGATGAAGCACTCTTCTGGTGTTTGACATAGCAGGTGCCTAAAAAACGTAAGCTATTTTATGCTTTTTTTTTTACCCTCCATGGAACCTAGCCCTGGTCAAAAACGTTTATTGGGAAAGAAAAAAAGACACTGTAATCTAATATATAATTGAAAATCTATAGGATATTCTCCAAGTCCTGACACAGCTTCTTTAGCCACTTCTTTTTTAGCTTCTTAAAAAAAAAAAGAGGAGAAATCCCTTCAGGATGCATGAATTTTTTCAGAATTTAAAATTCCTTGCCAAACGTTCAACTTGGCTATCTTGGTACAACAGAAGTGAGAGCTGAATCTTGAGGGAAAGAAAAAAAGCTTGCTCCTCCTGGCTGTGAGCCCCTGAAGCCAATAGTCACAAATAAAACTCCTGGATGTTTCAAGGATTCCAGTTTTTGACGCCCTTTTAAAAATCTTCTTGACTTCATACCAAATGTTATACTTAAATGGCACTTTCAAATGCATAAAGGTGGACAGAAAGAGCAGTGACTTTTACTTTGTTGTTGGCTCGGGAAAAGGAACATAAAGTCTTGGGGGCTTAGGCGTGCTGTGCTTCTGTAAAATGCTATCCTTTCGCCAACAAATTTTTATTCCATGGTGCTCAGATTAATGGCCTCCTGGTCTTTCAGAGTTGTCGGTCTTCCTTAGGAACATCAACGATGCATGGATCAAGTCACCTATGTTCTGGCAAGATAGCAAAATTAGACTCTGGCAAGGAACTAGAAATCCCATTGATGAGCCAATTGACTCATTAAAAAAAAAAAGAATGAAAGAAAAAAAAAAAGGTCTTTATCCTAATTTAACTTTTGATATATAAATTTTTTTTTTCAACGTTTATTTATTTTTGGGACAGAGAGAGACAGAGCATGAATGGGGGAGGGGCAGAGAGAGAGGGAGACACAGAACCGAAAACAGGCTCCAGGCTCTGAGCCATCAGCCCAGAGCCCGACGCGGGGCTCGAACTCACGGACCGCGAGATCGTGACCTGGCTGAAGTCGGACGCTTAACCGACTGCGCCACCCAGGCGCCCCTAACTTTTGATATATAAATAGCTTCAGAATTTTACTTAGGATGCTAAAATTTGCAGAGAGGTGGGATAAAGGTGGTATTTCTACTTTCTCAGAACCATAGCATGAACTTTACCCCTGTTCTGAACCATAAACACTTAGGAAAGGACTATAACAGATACAAGAGACCATTCTGTTTGTCACCATTTCTTCAGAAAGAGTAACCAATAAACTGATCCAAATACATGCCCTTCTCTCTCTCATATTCTCTCTCTCTCTTTCATTGCATAAGAGATAAAGTGTTTCTAATCACAGTGGATTTGGGTCCTTGCAAACGACCTGTAGAAAGGACGGTTGCATTAGGAAGGTTAGCATTTCTAAGTAGGAAAACCTGCATTAATCACAGATTTTCAAGTTCTGCTCAGAGTCCTGGGTTCAGTGTTGCAGAGGGCTGCACTGTCTGATGTCATGGGTGAGAAGGAGTTGGGAAGGCACGGCTGTGAAACCCCTACCCGATATGATTTTATCTGTTTTGTATTTGGAGTTTCATTTTTCAAAAATGTTTCTCCTGCTTGAGAAGAAAAAGGTTGAAAATAATTTTATTTAATCATTTGTATACCTCACCCCATTAATTAATCTAGGCTTGTTATCACTGTATTTTACAATGTAATTAAATCTTTCAGACAAGTACTGTGAGCTCATGTAAAATATGATAACATAACATTGACGGGAACTCCAGAGAAGCAATTTTTTTCTTTTTCTCTCTGTATGCCTCTAAAAGATATAATTTAAGGCATCATAATATCAGATGATAGTGCCTGAGTGAGTCTTATAATGACCAGCAGAACACTGTTTCTTAAAAGGTATTTGTTTAATGATTTTTGGATAATGCACTTTTACTCTTCAAAAAATATTATATTTGTGAGATAACTTTTCCAGGATCTGAGCTAAATTAGAATAGCTTTTATACACCTGTAGTGGTCCAAATTCATTAATTTATATTAATCAGTCAACCTTGAAAAGTGTCATTGTTCCATTTCATCTATTTATTTTGGTTAAAGAACATTATATTTCTCCATTCGTATATTCAGCTCATGGTAAATTCACTATCATCCTCTAAAGTCTTAAGTGTGATTATTCCAAGTAGAAGTAAATTGATTTTGGTGGAAACACTTGAATACTTCTAGGGTTTGCCACAATATTATACAAGATGGGTTTTCTTATTATTTTAAAAGTACATGTGAAAAAAAGTACATGTGAGAGAATTTTGAAAGATGTATGTATATATATGTTATATAAAATACTATGTATATGTTAAGCAGAGGCTTTTAGCATATAGAACTTTGTTTTCTTTTAAAATTTTTTATTCTCTCCTCATTATAAATCTGTGGGCTCACCTGGAAAGGTCTGTTTCTAAGATTGCACTTGGTCCTTCTAGATTACCAACAATGTATTAGTAAATTCATTCCACTTTAGGGAATGATTCCAGTCATAAAACAGTGTGCTGCTTCCTTATTTCCTTGCTTTATTCTACATCAGATTTGCCAGGCATATAAAATATCAAATTACTAAATGCTAATTCTATTAGAGTTTTATGCAGCTCATGTGTACAAATGTTCTATGTCTTATTAAAGGCAGCAAAAAAAGAAGGATTTTAAGAATTTGGGTGTGAAGCAATTTTCTGCTTCATAAAATACAGTTAGTGTCACCTTATGTTAACAGAAATATTCTTGGATATGTAGTTTTTTCTCCTTCAGATTTGCTTTTAATGAAACTGACAGTATTTCAGAGTACACCCCTTTAAGCCCGATAAAAAATATTTATGGCAAAAGCTATACAAACATACACAGAATGGATATCTAGACCTGAATCTTCATCTTCTTCTTCCAGATCACAAGACCCATCAATTCAATGTCTTAAAAAAAATTTTTTTTTAATGTTTATTTATTTTTGAGACAGAGGGAGACACAGCACAAGTGGGGGAGGGGCAGAGAGAGAGGGAGACAGAATCCAAAACAGGCTCCAGGCTCTGAGCTGTCAGCATAGAGCCTGATGTGGGGCTCGAACCCACGAACTGTGAGACCATGACCTGAGCTGAAGTCGGACGCTTAACCGACTGAGCCACCCAGGCGCCCCAATTCAATGTCTTAAAAATCTTTTTTAGTATTCATTTTAAAACACTAGGATGTTAGTTTGACCTGGTCCTTTATTTCCTGCCCGTGTTTCCTTAGGTGATAATCATTAGAATTATCTCATTTATCTCAGTGTCGCTGTTACTTCAGTTATATGACCAGATAGTCAATACTTTCTTCCAAAGCAATGTATTGGGAATACATATTTTACTTTTTTTTCCATTAAACGTATTTGTAGTATGTCCTCCATTTATCTGGCAAACTTCTCCTGTTAAAGGCCAGATAATAAATACTTCAGGCTCGCAGGCCATTTGGTCTCTGTCACAGGAATTCCTTTATGGAGAATAATTAATTATTTATGGAGAATAATTGAACTAATGTAGGAATTCCATCTCTGCCTCATGTCCTGATGATACAAATGCAGCCACAAGGACTCCTAGAGCTTGGTGTTAGGTAGGCTGACCATACAATGTATGGGACAACAGCTACGCTTTTGAGAGAGGGAGGGAGAAAGAAATGGTGCATGGGGTCAACAGGCCTAGGCCCGTCTGTCCTGAGAAAAGTGGGTATGTGGTTATTTGGAAATGTACCTGATGGTCACACTTCACGGACCTCTCTTATTTACAAATTTTGTGTTCGACTACGATCAGCCTTTTCAGTCAAGACTTCTTGTAATTTCTCTCTGTCGTGTGGGTATCTTTGCTCATTTTGTTATTTTAGACAATCTAAGTTTATGCTTGTATACTGAAATTTAAGTCTCTGAAATATTTTATGCCCATGCTTTTGAAATATGGCATCGAGGATTACTCCCTCTTTTCGTAGACTGAGTGCGTGAGTCTGAGAGCACCCCTTTATATTAACACTTTATATTTATACTCCATCTTTGATATATGAGTATAAAACTTGACACGGAAAAAAAGCGATACAGGACCGATTTTCCTATAAGAAATGAACACTTTATACACCATTTTTGCTGTATGCAGTTTTAAAGGATTACTCACAAATCTTTTGGGTTTTTTTTCCACATTGGAACTCTGTGTGCTAATTTTATTACCTTCTCCTAATTCATGGGTTTTATTTACTTATTTTTCTGAGGAATTTATCTGGCCATTCGTGCACTTTGCGCAAATCTAACCTCAATACTCGTTAAAGGAAAGTCTGTATGTATCTGTTGCAACAAACTATTCAAGTAAGTGTTGAAAGGCTTTAGTGTAAATAAGCTATTAAGACCCTTTTGGTAGGCAAGGGAAGGGCTTCTTCCCCTGTCCTGGTGGACATCTGCTTTGGATTACTTGACAAAGCTACATGTGCTAACACCAGGCATAGAACCCTACAGAAGAAATTCCAGCCCTAGCATTTATTTATTTTTTCTTCATCCCTACAACCTTCCGTCCTTCACAAGTTTTTTATTTTAAATCCTGGCTCCACTAAGTTATTAGTTTCGTGACCACCAAGTTATTAGTTTTGTGACCTTGGCTCGGCTCCTCAATGTTCCTAATTTCTCATTTACTTAATCTATGAAACAGGGAACTGAACACTTACCTCCGGATGTGATTTCAGGGGCTGGATGAGATAAAAGAATTAAAAGACTTTAGGGGAAATGAAGGCTTTCCTGTGATGCCTGACACAGGGTAAATACCAAATAAAAGGTAGCTATCGTAATTACGTTAAGCACCTCCATATGTAAGGCATTCTCACCCTTAAAACAAACCCTGTGTCCTTTCTTGCAAAGCTCATGGGATTCAGCAGCAGCAGCGGCAGCAAATCTGGGTAAGGATAAAATAAACCCATGTGCTGATGAAGTGCAGGGGACGGAGAGGTGAATTCTGATCAGGGCACAGGTCAAAACAGAGGTCTTCTCCGGTGGTCGGAGACGCTATTTTAGGAAAGTAAAATCTGTACTTTAGGACAACCTATCATTAGAAATCGTTGCAGCCAAGGTCACGATTCATGGAGAGAATCATTCCCCCTTAACTATGAATTGTCACTGAAGGAAATATTCTAGAGCTGAGAGGAAAGAGAAAGTGACTCTAGGAAAGAGGGAAAAAATGGGTCTCGCTAATCCAGAATTGGCAAATCTCTCTAGGGTATCCCAGAGAAGGAAATTTTGAATGCTAATCTTGTTCAACCAAGAAATCATAGTTTATCCTGAAATACTTTCTTCTTTGTTTTCCCTAATAATGGATAGCAGCTCAGTCAGACTGCCCTAAAATCATATGAAAAGATACATCTCTAGAATAGCATTACCTAGATGTTCTTAGAACTAAAGAACTAACAAGATTATTACACACATGACTGATTTACTGGATTTCATGCACTTTTCCACCAATGATAGCATTATCATAAAATTTCCTTCAAAACTCTGGGCAGGGTAAACTTGGATCTCTGACTCAGGACTTGATAGTAAATCAACTCTTTTAACATTTAGACAATTTCATAAAAATCTTAAGTAAAGGAGTATGCTTGTATCTAGAAATATGACATAGTCATATTTCAGCTTTTCTCGGGGTTCGGTTTTAGCAGAAAGCAAAAAATCAGAAACTATCGCTATGACATTTTAATCATTTTCTTACATAAGTCTTTAAAGAGCTAGCTTGAGTATGAACGTTGTATTTTGAATGTCCTTGTATATTTTCACATTAGAGTCCCAGCAAAACAAAACAATTAAACCATAAACTACTAATTAAAAGTTTTCTCTTTTACCATATCAGTCTTTTAAACATGAATGTTAATCTAAGGCTCCTCGATACCCAGCAGTCATGTCAATTTTTTTTAACAGAAGCTAACTGTGAACTTTGTGTTTTGCTTTAAAATTTTTATTTCCTCGTCCTTTACACATCATATTTTTGTCATAATAATTCAACACTTACTGTTTTTAAAAAACAAAATTGAACAAAATCCATCTCATTCTTGGACAATTAATTTCTAATTATTTCCAGGGGAACTTGTTATTATATTAGTGCAAGCAACCTAAGGGAATGGAATATATAATTTAGCACTAAAATGCTCCATTTTTGGATACTCCATACATGTTTTTAGGTCGCATGTGTTGACGTTAATAGTTTTCCAAATTATGACCGTATAAAATGCAGTTGCCACAGTCAGTTAGCACATAAGCAAAACTTGAAAATCACTTGGATACTCTTGAAAAAGCAGCTATAAACAGATGTGATACTAAATAATTCTACAGATTTTATTTCTAGCTTGCCAAGTGGTGCTCAGATGGAAAGCAAACACAGCATTCACTGCCTGGAAAATCAAAGACAGCTAAAAAGAATGCCTTGAGATTTCAGGTGGGACTTGGGAATCAGGAGACTTGGCTACAGCACCTGTTGCTTTCGAGTCTGGAAATAAGAAAGCTGGTTCCTACTCTGTATTCACAACCAGCTTCAAAGACTGGCAGATGGCCAGTGGCAAAAAGGCGACAGAGGCCAAAATGCAAACTAGATGATTGACAGATAGATGAAAAGATAGATAAAACTACAGTTCAATACTTAAAAAAAAAATAGAATTACATGCATTTTATATCCAAAAGGCTGACGAATCAACACCATTTCTCCAGAGGAAAGAAATGCAGTCTATGTATTCAGAATTGTTAATTTTCTGCTTGTGAAAGGTTCTTTAACTTCAGAGTTTTCTGAGAGAGTATCCAAAATTTCCTAATCTACTTTAATATATACATTTCCTTTCTTTGTTTTAAAAATATACATTTGCTTGTTTACTGATTGATTCAGTGTAGATACTATGTACGTGTGATAAAAATTCAAATGCTACAAGAGAAAATATGATGAAATAGCAATATTTTCTCTTTCTACCAGTTTCCAATTTATGGCAGTTTCCCCAAAGGTCAACTGTAACTAGTTTCTTATGGATTTTTTCAAAATTGTTCTCTATATCAGAATTTTTGCTTTCATGTAATGGATAAAATAACACCATAGCTTGTTATACTGTTATAATTAATTCACACACAAAAAATTAGCACACTTTTGTTAAATCTAGACTTGGAATGCTCAAAAAGAAAAAAACAGGCTTTAATCTTGTATTCTTAAAACACAACTTTGTTTATGTCGCATTTCAGAACAAGCTCATTAATTGAAACACTAAGATTCTTTATTTAGATTTGAAAGGATTATAAATTGCACTAAAATAAATTCAAAATTCAATTAATCTCTTATAAGCACTGCACACCTAAAACAATTATCTTGGCTGTATGGAATTTCTAGAAGCACCATAAGTTCTTTTAGAACAGTGAATCTCTACTTTGATAGTGTAATTTTAAAAAAATTCAGCAAAGATGATCTGATGATTTTAACAAGCTAACAATGTTCCAAAATCTGATTTATTTTATATTCTGTACTTCTCTAAAAACTTCTTTTCTTTTATCAAGATCTCTTTCACTAACTTGGAATAGATTTTTTAAAAAATTTAATAATGTTTATTTATTTTTGAGAGAGAGAGAGGGAGACACAAAATCTAAAGCAGGGTCTGAGCTGTCAGCATAGAGCTTGATGTGGGGTTCGAACTCACAACTGCGAGATCATGACCTGAGCTGAAGTCAGATGCTCAAATGACCAGGCATGCCCTGAATAGATTTTAACAAGGAATATTTTTTATCTTCAAAACACTTTTTCTATATTTGTCTATTCCCAAGTAAAAATAAGTGTTTCCATGCAACTTTGGCATAACCATTGCAGGTGTACAAGACTCTCAGCCCATTTGTGCAAGATCAGCATTTCCACTGTGCTCCTCTCAGATTACCACAGAATCCTCTGAAGAGGTTTATTAAAAAGTTCAATCCCTTGACTCCACTCTGGACCTATTGAATATGAATCCCTTGGTGAGATTCAGGGAAATCTGCATTTTAACAAGCTCCTGTGGCAATTCTTAACTGTATTAATATTTGAGAACTACTGAACCTACGACCACTCAGAATTAATGAATATAAGAATCAAATATACCTAGATGAGATATGTATTTCACATTGCAGGATACAAGGTCAAAGAACTTTATTGATTTGTCCAAAATCAGTCAGCTAATTGTTGGCTGGACCACCAGGTATTCAGAAATCTGGTCTAATCTATCTAGGACAACAAAACATGACTGCCTCTCTACTGTGAATTTTGGGAATTGTGATTCCTTTTCAATCACTCAGGATTGCTTCCTCAGTTCTGGGCTCCTCCTGAACCTTAGCTGGCTAGTACTAACAAGAACCCACTAAAGAGAATCTCATTTGGTCTAGATTTGGGCTACTGTGGTCACCAGTTTTAGACCTATGGGAAATTTATCCATTCCTGCTGCGTGTATAATTAAAGCTTAATGTTTCGCTGACACCTTCAGTCAGAAATGACAGCATTCTCTTCTTCCTGTCTATCATGACCAGGCAGCATACAAGAAAGCATTCCAGTGAATTTTTCTTTAGTTAAATAATTTTTTTGGATCTGATATTTAATAAAAGACGCAACCTTCCATCAAAGACAAAAATAGAATTATGTTAGTTATAAACAGCTTCATATTTTGCATTTAAACCTTACATTCAGTTTATTGAAATTGTTACCATTTTCGGCTATCAAAATATTACTAATCAGTAATTCTGATAAGCAGACAGAAGTGATTGCAACTTGAAAGAAAGTCAGCATATTGAAACATAGATCAATAAAACTTTATGTAAAATTCTTGAAGCTTGGTGAGTTCTAAATTTTTTCACGTATGTATATCTCTCTATCTCTATCTCTATCTCTATCTCTATCTCTATCTCTGTCTCTATCTCTATCTCTATATCCATATCTATCTATCTATCTATCTATCTATCTATCTATCTATCTACCTACCTATCTATCTATCTATCTAGTTAAATCACTAGTCGGGGAAGAAGAGAAAGAGGTAGTAAGAATCCCAAACAGGCTTCTGCTGGCAGCGTGGAGCCTGACACAGGGCTCGATTTCATAAACTGTGAGATCATCACCTGAGCCAAAAGAGAAAGTGGATGCTTAACCGGCTGAGCCACCCAGGTGCCCCGAAGCTCAGTGAATTCTAAATGTCCACCTGAGAATTGGTGCATTTCCAAGTAGAACTTTATTTGAGCCCAATCCACTGAAATAAGCCTTCGATTATAATTAATTTTGAATCAGAGCTGCTGGATTTCCCAAATAGCTTCTATTTATTAGATCTGGACTTCACACCTTATCATCAAAGCCAATGGGTTTTCATATGTGAAAGAATCATATAAATGTGTAGTCTATAAGTAGCCTCAAATATAAACTTAGATCATAATGTCAGAAGGGTTATGGCTACGGTTTTGCCCAGGATATGAAAGGTACATTTAAATAAGCACAATTATACTCTACTGATTAATCTTAATTTTACAAATTTCAGAGTGTGTCACATATTCCAAGAATACATGATATGTTATTTGACAGTTGTGGATTTTCTGATCCTCTCTTTTCAATCTTAACATCTTGGACTAAATTAAGACTTACAACTAAATTAGACTAACAGAATGCTTTATATGGCCCTCTAGGGATTACAGTGGAATTGTACCTTACTTGAGGGCTAGATATTGAGGTGAGAAAGTAGGTAAAAATCCGACTGAATCAAAATATGTTTGGAATTACCTTAGTACAGTTCTTTTTTTTCTTTTTTTTCAACGTTTTTTTTTTTTTTTTTTTTATTTATTTTTGGGACAGAGAGAGACAGAGCATGAACGGGGGTGGGGCAGAGAGAGAGGGAGACACAGAATCGGAAACAGGCTCCAGGCTCCGAGCCATCAGCCCAGAGCCTGACGCGGGGCTCGAACTCACGGACCGCGAGATCGTGACCTGGCTGAAGTCGGACGCTTAACCGACTGCGCCACCCAGGCGCCCCTACCTTAGTGCAGTTCTTTCAGAAGCCTTTCTTCTTTCTTAAATGTTTATTTATTTATTTTGATAAAGAGAGAAAAAGAAAAGAGTGCGTGAGCAGGCAAAGGGTAGAGAGAGAGGGAGAGAGAATCCAAAGCAGGCTCTGAGCTGTCAGTGCAGAGCCTGATTCAGGGTTTGATCCCACAAACTGTGAGATCATGGCCTGAGGGGAAATCAAGAGCCAGGTGCTTAACAAACTGAGCCACCCAGGTGCCCACAGAAGACCATCATTGTTTAATAAAACTACTTCTTCCAAAGTCAGTATGGACTATTGGATTTTGGCTGACCCTAGATGAAGCTGTTGGCTTCCTTTTAGGACCATGTGGTATGAAAACTACTCTCTGTTTCCTTAAACCCTAAAGTCACACTCAATCCTGCAGATGTGCACGGTGGTTTAGGGGTATGTAGAAAGGAAACCGAAGGGGATAGGTATATTCAAGTTTCCTCTGGTGCTTGTATTCAGAAGCATACGATTACTGGTTGTGGAAATTTGGATTGACTGCATTATTTAAATTTGCTCTCTCCATTTCTCTCTCCTCTCAAACTTAGGTAGTTTAATTTCTGTAAGCTAAATGAACATATGATAATGAGTACATTCTACCTTCAAAAAATTATCTGTGCCTATGTAAAAAGGATTTTTCATCCTTAATTAATTTAGATTGATAATACATTTTATATCATTAGTGAATTATTCGCGACTATTTCTGACTGGATACACTTCAAAATTTTTGAAGCCTAGTACATGTGATACATTTTTCTACTTCTCTTTTTGTTACTGAAAAGAAATCCAGTTCATTTAGTAGAAAATAACAGCCAGTGCCATCGTGTTTAAGGAAATGCAGTAGAAATAACAGGTCAAAATAAATATAGAGCAGTTATGCAAAACTATTTTTCCTCATCTTATACATCTTCTTAAGTAAATATGTGATACTACTATTCAGGGGACACATGCCTTTACCATTAGTAGGGATTTACCTATTCTATTCATTCTTTTGATGGATGGAATCACAGAAACTATTCATTCTCCAATTTTTACCAGTAGCCTTATGACTTCGATTGGAGCTAATAAAATGTGGAAAATTCTGGAAAAGTGAGACACCAAGAGACTAACTCCCCAGTATGCAACATGCTTGATTATAAATGTTGACACTTTATGCCAGGCATCAGCTTAGTTCTTTCTAGAACCATTTGGTTGATACTGAAAAAAACCAATGGATGAGAACAGCCAAAGTGACCAATTAGAATTTTCATGAAAGTGGAAATTCCTGGCCTTGATCATCTTCACGATCAGTTCAACTGTATGTGTTGGATTGTTGTATTAGTCCAGGCATGGTGTGCTGTAGAAGACATTAACATGAGTAAGACTACATTTCTACCCTTGAAAGGATTTACGTTCTCTTATTTCTCCTTTGTTGATTCCTCCTTTTTGTCTTCAACTCCGTGTGGCAAAAATTCTAATTATGCACAAGAATACATAATGAAAAATCATACTTATTCTCATGTTTGTGTCTGCTCACTAGAAACAAATATTATTGTCAGTGTCTTATGTATTTTTTCCAAGGTATTCTTTGTCTATGCAAACAAACATGTAAAATAATTTTATATGATAAAATTAGCATATTTCATACCTCAGACCTCATTACACTATGCCAGAGGCTAGCTCCTGGAATCTCTTCTTTTTTCTTTTTTTTAAAAATTTTTTTTTAACATTTATTTATTTTTGAGACAGAGAGAGACGGAGACACAGAATCCGAAGCAGGCTCCAGGCTCTGAGCTGTCAGCACAGAGCCCGACCCGGGGCTCAAACTCACAGACTGCGAGATCATGACCTGAGCCGAAGTCGGACACTCAACCGACTGAGCCACCCAGGTGCCCCTCTCTTCTTTTTTCTAAAAACACTTTCTCCACAGTTGATCTCATTCAGCCCCATGAATTTAAATACTATCTTTATGATAAAGATTCTCCAATCTGAACCTCAAGCCACAACTTCTTACTGAAATTTCTGTTTTCTATATTCCCATCTACTCAACATTTCTACTTGAAGTCCGATAGACAACTCAAATTGAACTTGTTCCCAGATAAGCTCTTTACTTCTCTCCACCTCTCTATTTCTTGTGTCATCTTACTTCTCTCAGGAAAAAGAAAATGAATGTCAGCATCCACCAAATTACTCAAAGAATAGTCTACAAAGCAGCCCTGATTCTTATTGTTCCTTCTTCCTTCACTTCTAATCCATTCATCTCTCCCAATCCCCATAATTATCATCCTTGTCTAAGCAGCTGTCGTCCCTTCTAGAGACTATTGCACACACACTCTACTATTCTCTCCCTTTTCAATCTTTCTCCACACACACACACACACACACACATACACACACAAGCGCACATAAAAAAATAACTATTCTCCTTGGAACAGCCAGAGTTTCATTTTTAATTTTTTAAAGTAAACTGGATGCCACACATGGGACTCAAACTCATGGCCCTGAGATCAAGAGTCGCATGCTCTACCCACTGAGCCAGCCAGGAACCCCCAGAGTTTCATTTTTAACATATAATGAAACCACATCACTCCTCTGCTTAGGTTCTTCTAAAATCTAAAGGCTTCCCATCACCCTGAGAATGAATAAAACCCTTCCTGGCTTACAAAGCCTTCCATGTCTTGGTATTGTGCAACCTGCCTGACCTCATTTGATCCCATTCCCCCTTCATGCTCAACTCTCAATGCTCCCAACTCACTGCTTTCCTCACCAGATTAAGCTTGAACCCATGGTAGGGCCACTGTGCGTGCCAGTCCCCTTGAAATGCTCTTTGCTTTCACCTTGCTATATGTAGTTGGTCCCAATCAGATCTAAATGTCACTTCTTCCAAGAAGCCTTTCTTGGTCATGCAGTCCACAGCAACCACTGGCTTTTTCAAACTCAACAGATTACTCATCATCAACTGATTTTTTTGCTTATTCATTTGTTTGTTTTCCCACGTAGTAAGCTGAACTCTACCCTTTATGAGGGCTTTGGCTTTAATACATGATTTCTGTTCAAACTACCTCAGTGTTTAGACTAGTGCTTGTTGTTTAGATTAGTGTAGAAGGTATTCAGTAAATTTAAAAAAAAATTTTTAATGTTTGTTTATTTTTGAGAGAGAGACAAAGTGTGAGCAGGGGAGGAGCAGAGACAGAGGAAGATACAGAATCTGAAGCAGGCTCCAGGCTCTGAGCTGTCAGCACAGAGCCCGACGTGGGGCTCAAACTCAGGAACTGAGATCGTGACTTGAGCCGAAGCCAGACGCTCAACCGACTGAGCCACCCAGGTGCCCCAAATTTTTAAGTGCATGAATGAGTGAATGAATATTTTAAGAGCCAAAATATATTTTCAACTAAAAAATAGACTTTTGGATGATGAAGGCTAATGAAACTAAGGTCTCTTCAAAAAGGCGAGGTTTCTTAGCATGATACCAACAAATAAACTCCTGTTATTAAGAGTTTTGCTGTATTTTCCCTTATAATGTTCTGTTTTATTTCTTTGGCCATAGCACCCATCACTAGGAACTCTATTTTCTGCACACCCATTTGTTTACATTCTTTCTCATCATACTAAAAATGTAAGCGCCGTGAGCAAAGTGATTTTCTCTTGTTTATCACTGAATTCACAATTTAGGACAACAACCTGAACAAAGAGACACTCAAAAATTTTTGTTGAATGAGTGAAAATAAAAGGTATTAGTTGAAAGTGGTTGATTCGTGTCCTCTCAATTTTTCAGTGAAGAAACAAAAGCATTCTTATCTAGAAGTAATGGGCCACCGATTCTGTGTAAATAGTTTCGATTATGGATCTCATTAAATGTTCTTATAACTCAAATTCCTTCAGACATGGGGTAAGCCATTACAAATATTTTGCCTTAGTTTTTGCTTCCTGAAAAATAGGAATTAGAGGAAATAAACAAACCAATTAAAATTATCTTATCTTTTTAGAGAAAGCCCAACTGGAGAGTTCAATAATCACCACCAACTGATTATCATTCAGGGGTAAATGAGCACAAATGAGAAAGTAAAAAGGATGGAAGAAAAAAATCTGAGAGGCACTTTTTGTGCTGCTTAGGATAAGGCTTCTCTTGTTTTATTGAACTTGTTAATAAAAGCTCCAAAGTCTGGGGAAAAGACTTCCGGGCAGCAAAAGCAAAGTTTTGAGGCTCACAGGTCTAAGGAGAAATTAATAAAATGCAGTGGGGAAATTAAATTGAACAAAAGTGCAATGAGCCATAGGTAAAGCAATTAATTAAGCAGGTTTTGATATGTATATAAGTGGGTTGCTGAAGAAGTAAAAATAAATCCAAGATTTTAAACCAGTGTTTGGTATTCAGCAGAACACCAAATGGTCGCATGTAGAAAACTTGTAGTTTTTAAAGTAGTGTTCTTTGAGGACTTCCTTCCTTATTTATATGCATCACCACCTTTCCTTTTTCCATTAATCTTTTAAAAAAACCTATGCTTTCAATAATATACAAAAGCCTTTTGCTTTTGCTTGATTCTCTTCCGCATTCTTTTTATGCCAATTTCAAAACCAGGCAATTTTCTTGCAGGCTCAATTATAAAAATATGTATTTTTCGGTAGTATGTCTACTACTTTTCAGGAAGCAATGAAGATTAACTTGGAGGTGTCACGACCGCAGGCTGGGAGTCACACAGATCTAGTGTCAATTCATGCTTAACCTTAAGTATGAATTAACCTCACTCATAACTCTTAAGAGCTATGAGACCCTGTACAAATAACCTAGCTCCTGTAAGCCTCAGTTTCCTCCATTGTAAAAAATGTAGTATGAGCTAAATACATTTGCTAATTCCTTGGCACAATGTCTGCCAGAGGAATATTTCAATAAAATGGAAGTATTAATATAAAGCAATTTGCAACTTGTGTGTGTGTTTTGATTGCCAAAATTGCTTGTTTATATATATATATGTATTTATATATATGTACTACAAATACAAATTTGTAATATAAATATATGCACATAAATATTTGTATATTTTTACCAAAAATGTTTTTTTAAAAAATAATGAAATGATTGGTGGGAAATAGGTTTCTCGGCTAGTGTCCCGAATCTTCATTTACAAGTACATTATTTCAGTTGAGAATTTGATTGAGAATCTGTCTGGGGTGTCTAACTCTCCTGGCTTTCCTCTGACTCTTCTGGCTTCAGCACTCAGATTCCTTCATCCTCAGAAACCCTTCCTTCTCAGACAAATCTAGTCACGAGTCCTTGGTTTGGAAGGTAATCATTCATTCATGCATCCATCCATTTTTCTGTAGTACAAGGTACATTCTTATTCTGGAGATACGAAGGCCAATCGGCCTTAATAAAGCCACAGCCTAGAAAAGGAAACAAACCAGCAAGTGTCCGTAAGACCTATGGTAGCTGCTGCTGATGGAGGTTTGCCCAGGACGTCTGAGAAACGCAGGTGCGGGGCACCTCACGCAAACTCATGGTTTCTGAAGACTTCTCAAAGGACGTGAGCACTGAACTGGAACTTGAATTAGGTTCACACCCTGCCAGGGTCTTCTACTCAATTCTTGTGGGAGTTTTCAGTGTCACTTAACTATACATATTAAAGTGCCATCTTCTTAGATTCATTTTGGCTGTTATCTAAGCAGATTTTGAATAGCTTCTGATATGCAGGCAATGTTTATGGAATGTCAACAATATAGGAATATAAATGACCACAAACTGTTAGTTTGCAAGTAGTTCTTCCCGGGGTGTCTGGGTGGCTCAGTCGGTAAAGCGTCTGACTTCGGCTCAGGTCGTGATCTTGCGGTTTGTGAGTTCGAGCCCCGCGTTGGACTCTGTGCTGACGGCTCAGAGCCTGGAGCCTGCTTCGGATTCTGTGTCTCCCCCTCTCTCTGCCCCTCCCATGCTCATGCTCTGTCTGTCTCTGTCTCTCAATCATAAATAAATGTTAAAAAAAAATTTTAAAGCAGCTGTTCGCAACATGGAGATAGAGGTAAGTTAAAATCGACTTTTAAGAGTAGTAATCTGCTTGCTTTATCATTATGTGAAATTCATTGCACAAAGGAAATTATTGGAACAGGCTATGCTGAAAACAATGCAGTGATTATAATAAATAATATTGTTCTATCCACAATACTGTACTGGTTGCCCCAAAGTTAGCAAGTTGAACATGTTTCCTAAAGCTTGTTATCAGGGAATTGACATTCTATTCTTTATACTTCAATAACTTTTAAAGTATTCCTGAACATGCTGCGATCATTGCAGCAAGTGCTGCGGGAAGATGATAAGACATAGGAGGCTTTTACAACAGAAAGCTCAGATGCAAACAAGCACAGACGGGTAGCTTGAAGACTCGGTTCTTCACCTGCAGGAAGAAGCAGACTTTTCACAGACTCTGAAGGTGGAAGGGAACTTCCTTCTAAAAAGACTGTGAACTGCACGGGGGGCAGTGATCACACCTGTATCATTCGCTGCTGCTTTCCCAGCACTTGCGACATAATTGGTGCACAAGATGGTGGAGTAAATAACAAAACACATTTAAAAGTCTTCACTCTGCACTTCCAACAAATGATCATTCATTCTCTGAAAAACTGGAGGGACTAAAAACTCCTCTGCCATTCATGAAAATCAAACCACGCATTCTATTCATGTGGAGGTCAGTTAGTGTCACTTTATTCCCCAACTTTAGACCACATCTCTAATCTTGGCTAGTAACCTTTGAGATATTTCCTGGAATTTACTAAGAATGTGCACGTGGTCATGCATAAACTGCCCTTGTTATAGTAATGATATGTCATACCACGCTTTCCGTAGAATATGGACCAATGGCATCAATTTATAGACTCCTCAGTCATAATCACCCTCTAGTTTAAACCCCATAGAAACTACAAATATATATCAGGTAATTATTTTATTGACTATAAAGGTTCTTGGTAATCTTGAGTGATCAAAGGAAAATTTTAAAACTCACTAAAATTCTGAGCAGTTTTTGCATTTTGGTCACTTCTGCATTTTTTTTTTACATGTATACATGTGTTCGTATATACCTAATCAATGTACCTGACACATCTAAAATTCAATGGAAGAGTTGGAAGCAACAAGTCTGTGAAATTTTTACATTTTCTGTATTACTCTTTTTTTACCTTTGAAGTTTACTACACCAACTGCAGTTGAAGCCAATCTGAGAGGATACACAGGGGCCACAACCATTAAACTGGAGACATGCTAGGAAACAGGAAGAATAGGTTTATCAAGACTAATTGGCAGCATGGAGAGAAATTAAAAAAAAAAAAAGAATGCTCAACCAAAATTAAAATCCCCCACCCATCCCTATATACACACAGGATCAAGATACCTATGCATAAACAGATCAGATCATGAAACTTTCCACCTAGTTCTGTTCACATGGTAACTTACTAGGTAATGGGGTCATCTCCACAGCTGAAATATTGGTAATTTTTGACATTTGTAGCTCTACTCGGTGGTATTCATAAATTGTTCTTCTCCGGACATCTGTAAAAACACAAATAGAAAAAAAAAGCCTTTCAAGATTTCTTTGCCTATAAAGCAACATTTAATAATGAATATAAAATGATATGCTTTTCACCCAATGTGGTTTTAAAATGAAGATTTAAAATAATCCCTGTGAAGAGAGTGGTTATTAAAAACAACCTGAAAATCATGTGTTGATATACCCAGAAGTCTTTTTTTTTAAATTAAATTAAATTAAATTAAATTAAATTTAATTTAATTTAATTTAGAGAAAGAGAGAGAATGTAAGCAGGGAGAGGGACAGAAAGAGAGAATCCCTTTTTAAAAATGTTTAAAATGTTTTATTTATTTTTGAGAGAGAGAGAGAGAGAGAGAGAGAGAGAAAGAGAGATGAGTGGGGGAGGGGGAGAGAGAGAGGGGAAGATGCAGAATCCAAAACAGCTCCAGGCTCTGAGCTGTCAGCACAGAGCCCAACGTGGGGCTTGAACCCATAAACCATGAGATCACAACCTGAGGTGAAGTCAGAGTCTCAACCGACAGAGTCACCCAGGCGCCCCAGACAGAGAGAGAATCTTAACTCAGGCTCCACGCTCAGGGTGGAGACTGATGCAGGGCTCTATGCCATGACCCAGGGATCATGACCTGAACTGAAATCAGATTTGGATGCTCAACCAACTGAGCCACCCAGGTGGCCCTCAGCCCTCCAGAAGTCTTTTTTTTAACCTGTGGAGTTGAAATGTTGATTATGGTCTCAGATATCTCACTTTGCTAGTGGGCTCCAACCCATTGTTACCCAGAATATACTGAAGAAGTTTTCTTGATGGATTTATATATTTTGAAAGACTTTGACATAAAATCATATGACTTCACTCATATGAGGACTTTAAGAAACAAAACAGATGAACATAAGGGAAGGGAAACAAAAATAATATAAAAACAGGGAGGAGGACAAAACAGAAGAGACTCATAAATATGGAGAACAAACTGAGGGTTGCTGGAGGGATTGCGGGGGGGAGGGGAGGGGCTAAGTGGGTAAGGGGCATTAAGGAATCTTACTCCTGAAATCATTGTTGCACTATATGCTAACTAACTTGGATGTAAATTAAAAAAATTTTTTTTAAAAATTAAAAAAAATAATAAATAAATAAACATTAAAAAAAAGAAATTATTATGCTAAGTGAAAGAAGTCAGTCAGAGGTAGTCCAATACCATATGATTTCACTCATGTGTTGTATTTAAGAAACAAATGACTCATCATAGGGAGAGAAAAGAGGAAAAGCAACAGATTCTTAACTAAATTAGAGAAAAAATTGATGGCTAGCACAGTGAAGTGGGCAGGAGGATGGTTTAAATCGATGATGGGGATTAAGAAGTGCAATGTGATGAGCACCAGATGTTGTATATAAGTAATGAATTACTATATTATACACCCACAACTAATATTTTGTTGTATATTAACTAAATGGAATTTAAGTAAAACTTAAAAAATAAAAAAAATTTAAAAAAGGTAAGATGATACCATTTCTTTAAAACTCAAGCTAAAATAAGTCTTTTAGGAATGGGTAACAATTACAATTTTTTCACAGCCTAAAAAAAAAAAAAGAAAAAAAATTCACAGCCAGAATATGAGTCTGATTGCTTTAAAGGTTTAGATGGGTTTCTTTTAATAAAAGTAAAACAGAACTTAGGTCACTTTAAAAAAATTAGTACTGATATTTATTAAATATACAGCATTGTATCTGAGAAAGGTTAACGACTGGTACTTAGATTGTATGAAGGAACTTATAATTATTCATCAGCAAATCCAACAGTCTCCCTGAGGAGTAGGCTAGATGGGAGACTTTGACATGAACTTTAATAATTAAATATCAGATAAATACGGCAAACATATTTTATTACAATTAAGACTGTTGACGAAATATATTTAAGATCCTCTATTAAAAAAAAAGACCTGAGTCTTACACTCATGAGCTTGCTGAGTGAGGTAAATTGTAATGGGTGAAGCAATGTTATCAGCATTTTATTTAGCTCTTGAAATGCTTGTGATGAAAGGAACACATTTCCTGAATGCTATCTTATCGATCAGGAATTATTTGGGAAGCTATCAGTTTATTTAAAAAATATCAGAGTATCTAATCTTGGGAAGTCATATGTCATAGTGGTTGATAGATCATGCTCTTGAACAATTTTGCATGGGTCAAATCCGAGTGTTGCTGCTTGTATCTGTGTGACCCTGGGCTCCTTTGTTAGCCTCTCCCGCCTTGGTTGCCTCATCTCTAAAATAGAGATAATAGTACCTAGATCACTGAGTTGTTTTGAGAACTCAAATGAGACAGTAAATGAAAATTGGTTAGAACAATCTCTTTCACACCGCAAGTGCTCAATAAATGTTTAATACGGCAATCAGCGTCACACTGGTTACATGCTGCATATCATGGTCTATTTCTCCAGATCTAAACTCACTGAATCACACTAAGGTTCTGAAATCAGGCTTCTAGGAATTTATCTCCCACCTTAGCTTAGAGAAAGCTAAATTTTGATTAACATCAATGGATCCGACAGGATGCGGATCAGGAAGATGGTGTACGGGAGATTTAGTACAAGTGTTTAGCAACTGTAGATATACCTACACATCCAGGGGCAAAGTCAAACATCTACTGAAAACCTACACGTGCCTCTACTTTTATCCACTCCTGTCTTTCCACTCATTTCCGATTATTCCCCGTGAAATACTACTCCAGAAGAGTAAGGGAGGTAGCCCCAAAAGAAATGTTTTGGGGCTCACAGAGGTTCTAGAGCCATTTGCTGAATATATCTTCAGGTTTATCAGACTGGAAAACACTGCTCAAGAACCATAATCCAATTAATTTCTTTTTGGTATAAGTGAAAATGCATATATGATTTTCAAAGTGTAAACTTTATCAAACATCAGAGAAAAATGCTAATTTAATGGTATTTAGTAAGGTTTCTCAAGGGCAGGGCACTCTTTTCTTAAGTTGTAAGGCACAGAAAAGACTCCCCAGCTTCTGCTTTATCTAAATAATACATCTTCCTATATACTGGTTTCCCTTTTTTGCTAAACAATTTAGTTCTTGGAAATAAAGACATAACATGACTTTGCCATGAGATTACTGGTTGGGGGTTTTAGAGTCTCCTTCATACTAAAGTTCACTCAGTATCTATCATATTAGTAGCTGCTTATTAAAATACTAGTTTTCTGTTCATTTCATATTATCCTTTGAAAACCTCAAACTACTGACATAATGACTGTGAATCCTCTGCAACTTAATTATTGATTACGCATATGGGGTTAAGGGAAAGTGACCTTTTTTGCTATGCTAATTCTATCACCCACTCGGACCCTTCCTACTACGGGGAGGAAATGAGTTTAACAAAATGAAATTAATGAGAATGAGTTTTGTTTGATGACCTGCCAATTAATGACAGCTTCCAAATGGTCATTTTTGTTGAATTTCAGAGATACCCCTGTCAAAAACAAGTAATTAGGAATGTATTTACTGGTAGCGCCTGCCAATACTAGAAGCTTTCATTTGATTCCAGAAATGTATTTAGCTCATGTGTCTTCTTTAGAAAGTCAGCCAAAATAATGCTGTACCAAAAATTCAGTCTTAGTAGTGTTGATACAGCTTTAGCTGTTTTCTTACCACTTTACAAAACTAAGTTTGACTAGAATACTCATTAAGGGCTTTTAAAAATTAAAACCAAAACCAAAAACAAAACACCTAAATCTCTGTGCAGACTAACACACAGAGGATAAAGTTTAGTAACCAAAATCTTGAGGTGATATGATTCAAAGTGTGACTAGTGAATTGCATTTTTTTTTTAGAAAATCTGAGCAAATTAACAGGAGGGATCATATGGGAACACGAGGAATCCTCTCCAATCAATATTCACTCTGGCTGAAGTAAAAACAGTTTAATGAGTTCTTTGTGGCATGATTAGCCATGATCTAGTTTGTCTTTAAAGGTAACATTCACATAGAGAATGTATAAGTAATTTTGTAAATTGGCTGGTTCTTCCATTTATATGAATATCTTAATATTGTCTGAACTGTCAAATAAATCATTTGCTAACATTGCCTTACTTACAGATTACTAATGCGTAATGACTGGTCCCAAATGGTTATTTCTTTTCCACTTCCAGTTCAGCCTGCCACCCAGCACCATTCACTGAATACTCTTTAATGTAAACAGCATGTATTGCACAACTACAAGTTCATTCCCAGCATGAAGACTTGGGGGGGGGGGGAAGAGACTCTTGAGAAAAAAAGGGCACCGTTAGAGCCACGATAAGCCTCCCACACAATATGTAATCCACTAACAGAAAGAGCTGGTTGGCGTTGTTAAATACAGCTTCTACAAAGAGAAGATGTTTTTGCTTCAAACATTTTTTATGCCCTCTGTAATTCTATTCTATTAAATAATAATGTAATAGGTTGGATAAGGCAACATAACATTTAGAGGATTACGGAGTACTAATCTAAACCTCTTAAGATTTTCTTCTCATCATTCCCTTGCGGTTCGTGAAGTTTCCGGACACCGCTACAACCTACATGGTCAGATTTCATAAGTCACCTGAGCATGCATAAAAAAGATCAGAAACTTCATCTAAAACCAAACTTTACTTTTCTCCTCATTCCACGTATATTTACTAATGGCTTAAACAAGATGTCCTGACTTCCTTTAGTAATCCCTTTGCCCAACAAGAGCACCAGAACCAGCACTGGGACAGTAAATGGTCAAGGCAGAGTATCTTAGTGAGCTTTTGCGACATGTAGACAACAGCCCTAACACTATGGCTCCCATTGGCCTAAGGACTGTTCTTCTGGACGTGGTGTTTCTCCCAGGAAAACACATTTCTTTATTCCTGAGACTTAGGGGAGACTTTGCGATGTACATTGGCAATGTCATTAAATCTCTACTGTTTTTCTGAGAGAAAAGAAGATGGTCACTTTATTAAATAAAGTTGGGTGAAATGTAGTAAGATACGTTTTAAAATCAAGTGTTTGAAAAGCTTTTAGTGCTAAATTATGCAGATGTTTGGTACTTATGGAAGAAAAACCCCTCCGTTTCCAAGAAGCTAAACTTCCTATAAAAAAACTCAACTGGAAAAATTAACATGTGGGCATGTTTATAAAGGTATCCAACCAGTATTTGTTAAAAATAGGAATATTCTCTGTGTAATAGGGAAGTGTGGGTTAAAACAGAAATATTCATGAAGTAATAGGGAAAAATAAAAAATAAGGCAAAGTCTAAATTTGAAGGCAAACGTGAGAGAAAAGTGGAAAACTGAATCTCTGAGGTCATAATTTAAAATAAATAAGGCAGACACAACTTGATAGAAAAACTCAATTTAGGTTATTTTTGAGAACTATTTTGGCTCCTTTCCTAGGCCTTCCATAGTAAGGCGACCATTGCAAAGATGAGCTTTTGATTCACTATATTGAATAAATAAAAGTACATTAAGATGGGTTTCTCTTCCTTAGACCAATAAATCCTGGCTTCATAGGTACTCAATAGATATTTATTGAATGCATAAATTTTTAAGTATGTTGAATTTTTAATAATGTATTGAAGTCCTTTCTGTGATATTTAGTATTTTATATTAGAAATAAATTATTAAATTGAGAGACTATCTCTATAACGGTAAAATTTTACCTCGCCTGATATTGGTACAGGATAAAAAGTCAATGAATAAATGGATGAATAGATCTAAAAAACAAGAATTTAGCTACAAATACCTCTGAAATATGTTATAATTAACCAGTGATTTCTAATATCCAGAAAACTCCTAAATATTTCTTCTTTTTAAAAATCCAATCTAAAAATCAATCTTTTTAAAAAAGAAGCAAATATTTAGGAGTTTAGGAGTTTAAATATCTAGGATTAGAATCAAACAAGGGGTGTTTGAAATGTATGTAAAAGCATAGAGTATCACTTTGCATAATGCTTTCTATCGTGGAAGAGTTTTATGAGAGAATATTTATGGGGAAATGTCATGATTTCTATTACTTTTTCCTTTTGTTGAGCCATGAGTGGGCAAATGCATACTTGGGAACCAAAGCACCTTATGAAGCTATGCTGTGAGGAGAAGCAATTTTTTATCTTCTGAAAAATGAATAATTTGAAGGGCTTTCCATTTTGAGAAGAAGGAAGGTAGGATTTGTGATCAATCTGTCCTTAAATGAATGAAAAGATCCCGATAACTTTGAAAATAACAAGTAAGGCTGGTGGCCCCTGGGTGGCTCAGTTGGTTAAGCACCTGACTCTTGATTTCAGCTCAGGTTATGATCTCAGGGACGTGGGATTGAGCCCAGTGTCAGGCTCTGTGCTGATCAGTGTGGACACTGCTTGAGATTTTCTTTCTCTCCCTCTGCCCCTCTTCCCTGCTAGCAGCCCTCTCTCTCTGAAAACAAAACAAAACAAAAAAAACAAGTGAGGCTCAGTTCTTCTAAAAGAGCTTTAACAGAGTATGTAAGAAAAATATCTTAAGTGTTTTCAAGATTATTCATTTCCTCAATAGTCTGTCAACATGTTTTTTTTTTTAATTAGAGTTGCTAATAATTATAATGGAGCTGTCCTACAAGTAAACCAAAATTACCAATAGTTTTATTTAGGGAAAACCAGTTATAATGGAATGCTTATATTTGAAAATGTATTATTTAATCATATCTAAAATGCCAAGGCTTTTCTGAAAGGCAAAGAGGAAATAAAAAAAGGATGTTCTGTAAATATTATACCTGAAATTTAGTATTCCATTTAAATAGATGCTATAATCTATTGTTACTCTGTCCAAGATGGTAACCACTAGTCACATGTATCTCTTTAACTTAGAGTTAGTTAATGAAATCAATTAAAAATTCAAATCCCCAGTGTCACTAGCCACATTTCAAGTGCTTAGTAGCCACATGCAGCTAGTGAGACTAATACTCAACAGTTCCAATTTAGGATGTCTTATCAGTGTAGAAAGTTCTACTAGACAGTACTGGTCTATGGTATTATGTTTTTGAGAATTAAAGCTTAAGACATTTTGAAGAGTAAAAAAAAAAAATCTCTCTTTTTGTTAGGGGTTGTTTTTTTTTCAGTCCGTAAACATAATTTTGGTCAAGTTTCTTGAAAAATTGCTGCCTGGTCTGTGAAGCTTATAAAGAGACCATATATGATGAACTATATACAATGTTCCTCAAAGAATTCTTTGACCCTCTAAGTATCTTTAAAATATATTTGTTCTCCAAATGAGTTGAGTTTTATCTTTGAAAATGCTAATGTTTCTTATTGAGCTGTGAATAATAATTAATCAACAAAGCCACGGCACATTGTAGCACCAATGATGTTAATAGATTTAAAACAGCAGATGTGGATGAGAAACAGATTGATGTTAAGAAAGAAACAGATCATGTACTGCCGGTGGGTGAGAAGAACAGAGTGGTATGTTCTGAAGGATTCAGAAATAGCTGTTATCGTAACTTGTAGAAGAACCATTTCAAGGAAGGTCAGCAGCTTTCCAGGCTGCTTTCTTGGACAAGAATTCTGCGCGTGTGTAAAACTAACTTTCACATGACGAAAATGGTATAGCTTTACGTTTCCCAATAAAAGAACCGCAAAGGCAAGAGTGGATTTTCTGGGTTTTCTTGCTGGAAATGTTATGCTCTTTAAGCTCAGAAGGCGGAGAAAAGGTGAGGCGTGAGGGAGAAGGTCAGCACCCTAGAGATTCAGATGGAAATTCAGAGTGTTAAATTGGAGGAGAGGGAAACAAACAAGGAGGAACGGTACTAGTGAGAATTATACATTTATCCAGGAAGACCTTTGCACACCGTGTAAAGGATTTGGAGGCACATAAGCTGAGCCTGAGAAAGGATTACTTAATAAAGCTATTTGACAAGAAATTATGGAAATTACACATGACCTACGAATACATGACAATGTGAAAACCTTCTGGTAATCAACAGAATATTAAAGCAACAATGAAATATCACATTCTGCTTATCAAATTTTCAGTTTAAAAAATGAGGACAGTGTCTGGGAGCATCTGGGGAAATGGGATATCTAATAAAATGCTGGGGCGGGGGGGAGTAAATTGCTACAACCTTTATAGAAAGCAATCTGTCAAAGTGCATAAAAACCCATTAACAGTCAATGGCTACATATTCGCTTATAAACAATCAGTTGTGTCAAAATTTGAAAACGAAGATGTTCAGGACTGTTTTACTGATAATTAATATGAAAAGCAACAAACATGACAAACTAATGCTCAGACAGGTTACATAAATTATGAAATAAAGGAATTTGTTGCAGCTATTAATGACCACATTTTAGACAGGTATTCAGCAGTGCAGAAAAAAATGTGTTCTATATGTTAAGAGAAAAATAGGTGACAAAAATCTTTTTAACACAATGCCAATTTTCTTAATGTGCATGTGTCTGCGAGTGTATATACTAAAAACAGAAGTTTGGATGCAGACACGTGGAAACATTGTTATCTCCCTGTGGTAGAATTATGGACCATTTAAATTTTTTTCTGTGCATTTCCTGTAATGTACAGATTTCTCTGAATTAACATGCGCTATGCTTATAATCACAAGTATGTTCTTCCATTTGGGTTTCTGTAATGAACAATCCAAGTCATTGTACGCAGACCTGTGTTTCACATCTGTACCTGTGGAGACTGAAGCCAGCTGATCTCTGTGTTCTTTTTGTTTCTAAAATTCTACAAAATATTTTATGAAAAATAGAAGGTGATGCAGACACACAGGTACACACAGACAGACAGACACAGCAAGACATCAAAAAGCAAACGCTGCTTAGTTAGGAAGAGTTTCTGAGTGTCAGGTGTTTCCTGATGGGAGTCTCCTGTGGCCCGAGTCTCACAAGCAATTGTTCTGGGTGTGGACATCTTAGCATCAGTGTCTTAAAGTGATGATGTTGATTATGATGAATAAACAATAAATACATGTACAAATACAGTGCTGATTACCTTGTGCCAAATACTGCATGCAACATACCCATTGTATCTTAGGTATTAAGGTGACCATTTTGTCTGTAAGGCTATCGGAATTAAATAAAATGCTCAAGGCCTCATTATTAGTATTCCCATTAAGGTAACCTTTATACTTTCTGGACTGCAAACTAATTTTATCTTTTATTTTATTTTTTAGAGATAAGGGTTAATTTCACCATGGACTTTTTGTTTTGTTTTGTTTTGTTTTGGAAGGAGCAAAGGAATTTCCTTTGTAACCTCAGAACTATTTCCTAACAATGCCTGAATTCCCTTTGCTACTTTCAACTGTCAGATCACCTGATCCTTTTTGAAAGATAAAGACTAAGGTAATAAACTATGCTTGAAAGTTACATTGAAATCATTTATTATTTGGAAGCCTTCAAAAACTGCGAAACAAGTTTTCCGTTGTTGATATTACGATGAAAGGGTGGGGAGAAATCTTCATGATAAATAACTTAAACTTACCTAACAGCTTTACAAATGCTTTACCAAAACTTGACCAACTGATAAGAATGGTGTAACGACCTCCAAGAATGGTGGTCCCACTGGGAAAAATTATTCTCAAGGTTACAGCTTGCACTCCGATGTTGCCATGAGATTAAGCTGGGGATCTAAGTGCTACATAAACCGTGTAACCAAAATGCTTAAAAGAACAGAAAATTGATCTTATGAGAACAGGGTCCTATATAACGTACCTTGCAATAGAGAAGAAATGAAACCACTCATTACTTACGATAATGATCAGTTTTTCCCTGAAATTCACTCAGGAGAAGAAAAAGGGGGAACAGAGATGAATGATTTAAATTCCCTGTGAGGATGACTCCTAATAGTGAGGGTTGTTAAATAAGAGAGCAGAATTTTGAAATGGATTTAAATGCTTTTCTAAATTCTGATTGCACAAACAGGTAACATACAGATCTCTAGGAATCGTCTTATAATTCTCAGGAAAAAGTACTTGTTTTATAGCTTGTATTATGCTAATCTTGGGTCAGCCTAATCTCTGGCATATATGTGTGTGTGTTTTTTTTTTCTTTTAGGCTGAGAATGCTATGTGAACATATCTTTCCCTTTATACAGAAGTTCATGTAACAGACATTATTACACATAAATTTGGGAACAGATTTTTAAGGAGACTTAAATTTTTCTGTTCCTGAAAAGATTTTTAAATTCATTTTTATTATTATTTTTATTTTTGAGAGAGAGAGGGTTGGGGAGGAACAGAGAGAGAGATAGACAGAAGATCTGAAGCAGGTTCTGTGTTGAAAGAAGACAGCCCAATGCGGGACTCTTAGTCTGGAAACCAACCTTGAGATCATGACCTGAGCCGGGGTCAGACACTTAACTGACTGAGCCACCCAGGTGCTCCCTTCCCCAAAAGATTTTTAAATAGAACACATCAATTCCAATTTTCTTATTGAAATATGGTCCCATCTACAGGCAGGGACGAGTGGATTAGAAACTCAGAACCTCCATTCTTTCTCAGCTAATATTCTCAGGATGGAAGAGTGAGGTCAACAGGAAATGTGAATGTTAGTCCAACATGCAGCTTGCCTGAGAGACACTTTTCCCTGAACTCGAAGCTTGTGAAATTGTTTCGGGTGAATGCTGAGTCTCAACTTTAGACATAATCTGTTCTCAAAATTCATATGAATTTTGCCAATTTATTCAATAAAATTTATATTTGGGAGGAGTATTTTTCCTCAAGACATCCTGGTTACCCTATTACATTATAGCAAGGGATGCAAAATCGTAATTTGTGAGCCCAAAATTCTACCGTGCCTCAGTTCTGAGACAACACTTGCATATTAAAATACATTTGTGATTCTTTTTTTCTTTTCTACTTGGGTGAGTCTTTTTGTTAAAACAATAACATATCAGAACATCAATATGGACCAAGCTGTCTTCTGAGGAAGCTGCAAACAAAATCCTTCTTCAGAAAAAAAGAACCCACAAATAAACTAAAACTGGTGTTTTCTCTTCCTTGTGTAATAATTGGCTCAAGTCATGCTTGATTTAACATCCCTGAAAGAAGGAATGTGAAAACACTCCTCAAACGGGAATCAACTTTGGCTCTCCCACGACATGGCCTCTTATTAAAGAGGATGTCGTTTTGTGTCTACACATGCTAACATATCCTTGCTTTGTTCATTGTACACTTTCGTTTCTGGAAAATCTGCCTTGATTTAACAGTTCCCTCGAATGTTACTTCCCACTAATTCTCCACTAACAAGGAGAAACCACCATGAAAGACTCACGTTCTTCAGCAAGCACAACTCCCACATCTGAATGTCATTCTAAATTGTAGTTGTAAGATAATCCCTATAACGTTTCCAGCCAATCCGCTGCTCTGAAAAATCTAAATAATTTCCACTCCATTTACCTCCTCTGTATTTGAGAGATGATATAATTAAACAGAATTAGTTCAAGGGAAGACCAAATAGCATACGCATGTGATAAATTAAGTCTACCCCTATAGTGGAATATAAGGACTTTGAACCAAACAGGGAAACAAATGATCTAATCTTGGTATTTCATGATCACCCCTTGCTTTACATATGCATGTTTAGGACACAAACAAACATCAGTACTAACACACCCAAGCATCCCTCAGGACTCTTCTAGAATAGTGAAGGTTTAAAACACAGAAACTTACAAATGATGGCTATATACATGATCAGAATTACTACCAGTGGTGGTTTTCTGAATTTCTAATATGATTAATTTCTAATATTCTGAATTTCTAATATGATGAACAGCTGACTAAGTAACATATATGTATTTATTCTACAAATGTAAACTAGACTAGATAAGTAAAAATGATTTAAACAAACTATGTTTCTTCTCTGGTAGGTATAGTCCCACCAAAATTTTTATTTACTTCACTTTATATTTTTTTCTGTCATCTTCTTTTAGACTATCAAACACTTTTGTATAAACATGATAGACATAAAATGGCACAAACTGCTCTTTTGTTAGTAAATTTAAGCTATACAAATAAATAATAGTCATATACCTATCAGTCAAATCATCTATCATTCCTTTATCTTCTTGTTATTAATGATATAAATAGAGCTGTGTGGGGTGCCTGGGTGGCTCAGTCACTTAAGCTCAGGTTGTGATCTTTGGCTCAGGTCATGATCTCAAGGTTCTTGAGTTCGAGCCCCGCATCTGGCTCTCTGCTGCCAGCATGGAGCCCGCGTCAGATACTCTCTGCCCCTCCCTGCCTCGTGCTTTCTCTCAAACATAAATAAACACTAAAAAAAAAAAAATAGATCTGTGCAACCAAGCTAACTATACCAAAGAATCCAAAATTACACACTCTTGGCTTAGCTATTTGATTTCACTTTACCTAAATTATTAGTTGAAGAGTAACAGAGAGACAGTGAATACCAATAAGAGTTATAAACCAAACAATAATCTACAAGCAGCAATCAGCTAAGTGATTCTGTTGTTCAAACAGTCACATCTGCCTAAACTCAATCTCCTTTAAATTTACCCCCACAGCAGGCTCAGACTTTGCGATTACCCTTCTTCTACATACTGGGAATTTGTTGGATCCTGTGGACAACGACAAAAGCATCAGACAGTCCCACTTTCACTGGGTGATTGGTCGAACTTATCTGTGTGACCAAGACGGGAATCTGGAAAAGAAAAAGCAGATTGCTACGTGTTAGATTTGCATTTCATTTCGGAGTGGCGGTGGGGAGCATGATCATCTTGTTTACTGAAGAAAATCAGGTGCTGGAGATGAAGGACCAGGGAGAGTGAGCAGGAAATATTAGAGAAGGAAGACATACAATACCAAAAAATAACATCTGTTTAGTGCTTTTGATGGGCTAATGTGACAAAAGAGCTCCTGGTCCAACAGACAGCTACTTGTTGATGAAAGTAAATAGATTTTCTGAGGATCTAACTGGTGCCGAATGCTGAAAACATCACACGTATAGGCACACTGTAAACACATTTAGTGCTGGCTTTCATTTTGGGAATAGACTCTTCCTGTACCATTTGTTTTCCTAAAATACTGTATATTACTTTTCATGGGTTTTTAAAAAAATCCTTGTTTACAAGTGGCCTTATAGATCTAAAACCTAGAGAAGGACAAGTAAGTGCACTGCTAAATATATATTTAACAATACACTGTTGATTAATAGATAGTGAAACTTGGCAAATGTTAATGGATGTTGAACTATTCTGATTGAAACTTACATGGGAAACTTTATGAATTATGATGGGTCATCTCAAGGTCACATTTCCTAAATTTAAATCTCAGTGGAACCCAAATCTGAATATGACAGCCATTTTTAATATTCACAGTTAAAAAAATTAAAACACATTGAGAATATATTAAAGAGTTACAAATGAGACAAATCCTTGGAGCCAATTTTTCTAGATTTAGAAAACAGTCACTGGAGAGATGATTACTATGTTTATTACCAGTTTTATAGAAATAAAAATGGGCATGAAACTGTCTGCAATAAATAAAGGGACAAGAAACAACAAGGGGAGGATGGATGTACCAACAAATCTTAAGGTGGCATAAGCAGACTGTGGGCCATCTGCAGGTAATTCATTCAAGAACCTGTTAGATCTGACCTTGTCTTGTAAACCATAATAACCAGTGTAGCAATGAGAAGGAAGGAGAAAAACTTGGAGAGAAGATACAATAAGGGATGCACTGCTTATTTTTGCCCATGACATCAGGGAATTGTAAAAGGGCTATTTGGTCAAAATTAACCAATTAAAAGAGGAAATTTTAAGTATCTGAAATTTATGGAATTATTTCAAGTAAATGGAAGATGACGTTTTCTCTTTATGTACTAAATCACCCCTTTCTTAAACAATGTTAAGGTATTGCCAATTTTATCTCAGTATGTCCAGTTCTTAACCAGCCTTATGAAGTATTCTGATATCTGGACAACAGAAACAAACAAAGCAAAGCCAACATTTCTGTCCCTAAAGGTTTATTCACTAAATGAAACTCCGACATACTTTATTTAGTGATTACTAAGCCATACTCAGTATCATATACGTAATTGCTTTTCTTTAAAAAAATTTTTTAATGTTTATCTATTTTTAAGAGAGAGAGAGAGAGGAGAGCGAGAGTGAGACAGAGAGAGAGAGTGGGAGAGGGGCAGAGAGAGAGGGAGACACAATCCACAGCAGGATCCAGGTTCTGAGATGTAAGTGCAGAGTCCAACACGGGGCTCAAACCCACAAACCACGATTTCATGGAATGAGCTGAAGTCAGATGCTAAACTGACTGATGCTAAACCGACTGAGCCACCCAGGCACCCCTGAAATTCCTTTTTTAGTGGACTCTATACTATTACCCAATTTTATATGCCATGTTGAGGTAGAAATGTTAATATAAGTGTCATTTGTATTTAAGATGGACACAATTAAAGACAAAAAGACAAAAAAATTAGTAAAAACATCGAAAATATTTCCAATTCAAGTTATATTTTGTATATCCTAACAAAACAAAGTCACAATTGCCAAATAGCGTTAGTACACGCCTGATCAGGATTAATTATGAGAACTTTGCTAACTTGTATTCATCACTTGCTTTCGTTCTCCAACATCTGTGACTATAATTTTCCTCTGCAAGGTGAGAACTATTTTACCAGATAATTCTGTGTAAGTGATTGTATTCCTCTTATCCCATACTCAAAGCAAAACTTGAGTTCATAAAGCTCTCAACTGGAAAATCCTATTATATTGCCATGAATATTGTATTTTTATATAAGGTTTATTTTTTAGGTCACATGTTTTGTTTCTGCAGACCTCCTTATCATAGCTTTCCCTTCTTTTTAGATTTTCTATTCCACCTCTTCAATCTTTCTTCCTTATCACCTTCTTCACCTAGGCATCTTTCATTTTGATTTTATTGTCTCCCTCTCTTCCTTTCTCTCCCTTCCTTTATATTTTGTCTCTCAAACCCTCTCCTCCCGTGCTTTATACCTGTGGTGGACTGATTGTACTAAAGGCCTACATCAATGGCCTCCTTCTTTCCAAACCCTTTGCCTTGTCACTTTTGATCCCCTCCCACTTGGACTCTGGCTCAGTAATATGACAAAGGGAGATGACAGCAAACGTGAAGCAAAAGGGAGGATTGAAAATGTATTTGTACATTTCCACCTTCTTTCTTGGCCTCCTGCCAATGTCATGAGAATGTATGCTGTTGCTCTGCTGAAAATATATGAGAGGCATATGGAGGAAAGTTCCCTTTGCAACAGAGGTCCACTTTGACCAGCTAGCTCCTAGCCAATCCACCAGCTAACAGCTGACACATGAATAAGCCCAGTTGAGATCAAGAGAGTACAAACCAGATCAGTAGCACTGCCAAGCTGATCCATAGGTATCTTGTGAGACATAAGATATGGAGTTAGGTGACTACATTTTCGGTTGATTTGTTACACAGCAATCCTAACCAATACATTTTCTATTAGAGATCTAATAGCAAATACAAACTTCTCTGGTGTTTCTACACAAAATGAAGTAGCATTCTTCCTCCTAGATTTCAGGGAATCAGATAAATATCTCTGCACTTCTAGGTACAATTAAACGTGAAAGATTGGAACGTTCCGGTAGAAAGTTCCATTTTCTACATCTTGCTTTCACTCTTCTAGATCTCTTTATTTCCTAGTTTATTCTTTTTCCTCTCGATTCCAAAAAATGAAGACCAGTGTGTCTAAGTTACCTAGATTCAGACTCATTTAACCTAAGGAAAGTCCATCTGGAACTAAAATGGGTAACCTAACAATGTAGACAGTGTTCTGTCACTGAAAACAATCCTATCATAAATTGGCCAAACCCTTTAGGAAGATAATTGTAGATCACCTGTAAAGACCCTTTCAAACCTCAATTCAATGGTTTCCCTCTATTGAATGATCTTGACCTTTCCACGCTTCAACAAGTAAACTGTTTACAAGGGTGAAAAATTGTACCTATTTGTAAGAGAACTGAGGTAGGCAGAAATCTTTGTCTGCTTCTAAGGGTAACATTTTAACTTGCTGCTGGTTTTCTAGTTATACTTATTCATGGGACAGTGACTTCTGAGGACTAGGTCAGACAAACCATCATTACCATAAATAACTCTACTATAAGTCTTAGTATAATGTGGAAATATAAAGCAGAAAATAAATTTCTGAGAATATTACATGCTATATAAAAATTCTTTTCTCCAAAAGGCATATATACTCTCCATGCTATTTGCTAAGATAGAATAAATTTGCTCAGTTACTAGATATTAACTGAATATCTTCTGTGTATTACTGTAGGCACTATAATTATAGAAAAGAACAGAACAAAGATGCTGCTCTCATAGAGCTTACATTCTAGAGGGCAGAGACTTATATTAAAAAGTGAATGTAAGAATTAAACTATGCTGAGCGGTGGTGAGTGCTAAGGAGGAAACTGAAGTGTGGCAAAGAGACTAGAAGGGCATGGGGGCTTCCTTAGGAGAAGGAGTCACAGAGAGGTTCTGTGATGAGATGATTTTTCTGTAGTAATGAGCCTGCCATGTGGATATTTGAAGAAAATTCTGAGTGTACAGGAACCAGTACAGGCAAAGGCTTTGACTAAATTGTTTTTGGTGACTTTCAGAATTAAAAGGTTATCACTGGAGCGTGAGGAGTAGATAAGATAGTTAAAGGAGATGAGAGGAGGTGGGGGCATGTCAAAGGGAGCACCCATTCCCTGCAAGCCATGGCAATGACTCAGAATTTTATTTCATGTTATACAGTGATGGTTTAGAGAGTTTTGAACAGAGGAAAGCTGTTCTTTTACATCTGAAAAAGATCATACTGTGATCTGTTGTGTGGTCAAGACTGCAAGAGGCAAGGGGAGACAGAAAAACTAGTTAGGAAGGTATCACGATTGTCAGGATAAGAGATGGGTGGCATGGACTACACTGGAGTGATATGTGTAGGAGGTAGAAGTGATGGAAAGATGGATTCCAGATGAATTGTGAAGCCACTGCCATCAAGACACGCCATGGGTGTGAGGAGAGTGGGAGAAATAGGAGAGTCAATGACATCGCCACGGCCTTTGGTCTGAATAGCAGGAAGAAGGGGGAGTTGAGTATTTCATTGGGGCCGCCATTTTGTCCACCCGCAGGGAGGTTTTCACACCGCAGGCCGTAAGGAGTTGTCTGCCTGTGCAGATGGCCGCCTGTGCAGCACTGAAGAAAAGTACTGGAATGTGCCGAGATGGACAAAATGAGAAGAGGAAAGTTTGGAAAAGGACAATTTTATGGCCATTCCACTGGCCTCAAGTGCTTTTCTTTAAAATTTTATGGAGTTCATGAATAAAAGCACAGATTTTCTGAAACTATGGTCTTTTATCCTAATTAAATATTAAAGTGAAAATGTACGAGAAGCTTTTAATTCCCTACATTTTCTTAGAAGGCACCCAAGTCTTTTATGAAACAATTACATATCAGGTTTTTAAAAAACTACTTTTGGCAATTGAATTAAATGCTTAAT
This sequence comes from Lynx rufus, assembly GCF_022079265.1. NCBI lineage: Eukaryota > Metazoa > Chordata > Mammalia > Carnivora > Felidae > Lynx > Lynx rufus. The sequence continues at coordinate 18,813,453 of NW_025814889.1, read as the reverse complement.
AGTGTAAAAGATTAATGAGGAAAAGATGAACAATTCTAGGCTTTCTCACAGATTCCTTTCAGAAATAGTCTGGCTCTTTCCACCTGATATTGTCATATCCTTTTTACCTCACTTTCTTGGACTGTAATCTTTTTATTTCAAGACATCAAAGGCATGGGGCTGTTCTCCGAAAGGATTGTTCATCCTCTCACTTACTGCAGCCAAAGGAATTGGGCTGCGTCAGCTCTCTGTGAGCAAGTCAGACCAGTCTGCAGGTTTCCATATTAGTATTTAATTAGAGACCGTTAAGATGAATCGGGAGTACTGTTAAAAGCCACATTTAACTGGAACTACTTTGCAACAAAGCAATTGTATGTGGCGTGTGTGTGTGTGTGTTTATGTATAAATAAGCCATCTAGAATTATAGCTGATATTACACAGAATTAGTTCAAGAAAGGGTCTGTCATATTGTCACAATCATCTATTCCACAGACGACTCTTAATGCACAAGGATATGAAGTCAGAGAAGCCATGGCCAATAAGGATGTCCAACTATGAGAACTCTAAAAACTTTGCTGTATGGGAAGCTATTTTTTTTTTATCCATTCTACAAATTTATAGTCATTCTCAAAATATTTCCAAAGTTAGTTTCTGGGGTTTTCAGGAAGCCATCCTGAAACAGTACCAATTGTAAACTATAGATGCTTTAAGAAAAAAAAAAAAAAAAGAAATGTAGCTTCATTATTTTCAAGTGCCTATGATAGCTGCCTTTTTATGACTGAAGCAAAGCTAAATTTTCACTTGGCCTCTGTATGATTTGTACTGAATCATAAATTTTTGAGAATGAGTTTCACAATTACATTCATTCCACAGGATAGTTATAGGAAAGGAACATTAGCACCAGCTAAAATATGCTTCCATTTCAGCTTACACAAGCATTTCTACATTCTTTTCTTTAGGTGTTTGATTTTTGTTCCACTTTTACAGGACACCAATGGGTTTATTATTTAAGTAAGTATAAATTTTTCTACAAGTGAAATAGTGAAGCAATATGAAGTACAGACACAGAAAAGATTTGCAGTCGGCAGACAAAATTAAGGCAGAAAAAAATATCAGGGGCGGGTAAAGGTAGAGCAGAGCACCCTGGTCCTTCAAGGAAGGTTCAGAGGCAAAAGCGGCTCTGTTCCATGCTGTGCTATCATTCTGCAGGACACAGAGGCATAAATGCGACACATACAATGTGAGCTTTTCTGTCTGCCTCTAAAGCAGTTAGGGAGATAACAGCATGCTGTTTGAGTCAGAGGTAATGGAACTTTATTTTCCTCTCTCTTCTGCACTGCAAACCTTGCCAAAACATTCATTTGTTTCCATTATGGACTCAGCTATCTATCTAATAGGCAGCATAGCATCTCAGCAAGGGCCTGATTGTTAAGTGTGGTGTTCCAAAGTATGAATCACATGCCTATCACTGGAGAAGAATTACTCTAAACTCATTTTTTTCACTTGCTAATCAGCCACATGGTGTCTAGTAGCTTAATATATATACATTAAAAAAAAAATCCAAAGCTTACTAGTTTACCCGTTCTCACCTGCATTCAACCTTCAGCTTCCTACCTCATCATCCTTAAATATCAGATCTGGCTTCTGTGTTACTCGCAGTAGGGTATCCAATTATAAAAAGCCATACTTTCTTTTATTACTATCAAAACAACACGAAGTCCTGAGTATTAGTGCTTAGTTGTCTGAAAACTGCATTTGAATAGAAAGGCTTTCCATTAAAGTTGACAATATAAAAATCCATTTGCTTTCCTGAATATTGTTAGCATTTTGCACAATTATTTTAATCCTGTTTTAGCTTACAGTTACTGAACTCTTTCCATATGCCAGGTATTGAGAGATGAAGTTGATGGCATGAAAACAAAGGAAAGTCATACGCTAAAGATACATTCTTAACATCCCTCCATTCCCCATCTCCACTATCACACCCTATAGAAAATCTGGAAGGAGACAGCATAAGATAGTTCCTATATTAAAATAGGGGTTTCAGACTTAATCTCTACATAAACTAACACCAGCCTAGGGTAAGAAAGAAGAAATTGCTGTGGGAAGGAACTGGAGGGAACATACCCTGAGTACATTTCCCAGCCAATTGTTGCTGTGTGGAAATGTAGGGCAAATGAGCTAGGGTTTCCAATTTCTCAAGGGGTGATACAAATCTATATTTTTATTTAAAATCCTCTGATATCTAAATGTTAACAACATATCCGTTTTACACACACACACACACACACACACACACACACACACCCCGCTGTGACCTGTGATTTAAAGACTGCCCCTTACTGAACTGACAAGTAGAATTGGAGCTTCCTATAAAATAAGACAATGAGGCAGATGCCTGCCTGTAGAAGGCTGTGAGACTGGGCTCAAGACAATAAGACTATAGTGAGGCCTTTATCTGGGACTACAGCTAGACAAGGGAGCTTGCATACACATGGCCTGGCAATCAAACACTAGGGGAAAAGGGTGGGGATTGGGAAACTCCTTGGGTTTGGAAAGACATGTAGGTTGCACAGACCTCTTACCTCAGGGAGGGACAAGAGAGTTCTTTGGTCTTGAAGCACCGAGCAGGGAGTCGGGCTGATATGGGCAAGATCAACATCTCAGTGACATCTCAGGGGTGGAAAGGAAGAAGGACTTTGAAGAGAAAGCACACCCAGAAAGATCAAATATGTTGCCCAAGGACAATACAACAGCTAGGGGCAGGGCCGGCATTAGAACAAGTTTCTGTTTCTAAAATTACTTCCTCTAGATAGATCCTTCTACCTTGCTACTTGATTGATTGATTGATTGATTCTTACCCACAGCATTTGTTATAGAAACATTATAAAGGGAAAGCGGGTCAGTCTGTCATCTTCTCACACTGTGAAAAGTAAAAAGAAACTAAAACATCAGGAGGTTTTATGTGTGATATAACTAAACCATAAAATACATCCACAAATGCAAATGAGGTAGATCCTAAATAAAGGCATGTTGATACAATTTTACATTTCATGTATTTAAAATACAGGATAATGCTATAATGTAAAATCATCTGTGTCTCCATTTTTTCGTATTATTTCTTGAGAGTTATAATCAGCATTTTATGTCACCTGGGTTTTCTTAATCTCATATCATAAATTTATTAAATAGATTGTATTTAAATAAAAAAACGTAAGTATATGAATATATAATGTGCATGTATAGATGTCATACATATATGTATGTGTATATATATACACACACATATATATTTTTCTACAGGGAGAACTATAAAGTTTTTTGGATGCAATATATTATATAAACACATGTCCAACATTCTCACACACAGAGCAATAGTCATAAAGGCAAATTACTTCTTATCAAAGGTAAATGTTTCACTGCTCAGTTCTTATGGCTTTCTCTTACTCTCTTGAATTATTTTTTTCCATAAATTCCACAAGCTCAGCAATTGTTCATCTTTTAATACTTTCGGGATGATTATCATGAATGAAGAAGCATTACAGTTCAAATAAGAGAAAGAGTCTTGAAGGAAATTTTAAAAGTGCATTAAGGGTGCCATTTAAACCTATACCAAATAGGCAATGCTGATTTATTAGCTATGCCTTCTTCCATGGAAACAGTGGATGTTACACTAAGGTACATTAAGTTTAAATACTTAAATGGCGAAACAGATTAGAAAGTGATTTTACTTAATAAACAATAGAGTTCTTCTATACTGACCTCCTCTAAAATTTGCTGAGGAGATAGTAAGGTATTGAACCAAGAACATGGATAGAATAGGTGGACGTGTAAGTAGGGTATGCATTCTCTGTGATTTCCCCACCACCTTATAGAAGGATTATATGACTTTCTTTTTAATTGTGTTGTCTGAAATTGATGACTACCCTCTCCCTCTCATGAGCTAAATAACTGAATTTGCAAAAGACACAGGAAGAACCATGTCCTTCCCTAGTCTGTATCTAAAATAACAACAAATTCAAAATACAATAGGAGAAATAATGTAATAAATTCAAAATACAAAAGAGAAACACAAGTCAAAGGAAATGCAACTTCTAAATTTTGATGATATACTAGGAAGGAGAGCATCAGGACTGTAAGATATCTGATTTTAAATCCCTAATGTTTTTGGAACGAAATCTTCTTTATGAATAGGTAAGTTCCTTGGTACATTATCCATAATCCCAGATTTTAGGTCTACATCTACTATAATGAAACAAACAACAATCACTATTCAATAGTAACTAAAATAACATAAAGGGGAGCCTGGGTGGCTCAGTCAGTTAAGCGTCCGACTCTAGACTCCGGCTCAGGTCGTGATCTCATGGTTCATGAGATGCAGCCGTGTGTCAGGCTGTATGCTGACATGACAGAGCCTGCTTGGGATTCTCTCTATCCCTTTCTCTGCCCTTCTTCCACTCATGTGCACACGCTCTGTTTATTTTGTTTATTTTATGAATAAATAAACATTTAAAAATATAAAAATAACATGAAGAATATGGATTCTAGGTCACAGCTGGTTATTGACAGAATAGGAAATAGGAATGTGATTTTCCAAATTCTATTTGTCTAAGAAAGGGTGCATGTTTTATTTTTATTATTTTTTACCTAGGTGCAACCTCTTTTCGTTAAAAAAAATTAACAAAATAAATAGGATAATGCTATGGAAAGGTGAACCATTCTTACCTGTGCTCTCAAGGGGGCAGAGCTACAGTATAATACTGACCAGCCAGGAAAGATCATAGAGAATATCAAAGTGAGTGAAGCGGTTCAGGCATTTCTTGAAAAGGAAGTTTGGAGGGAGGCAGTAGGGGTCAGTGATTAGGAATACAGGTTCTGGAGTCATATCCAGATGACTTTGGATAAATCTTTGTTTCACAATTTTGGGACAGTTATTGAATGTCTCTGGGTGTTTTAGGTTCCCTTTCTATAAATGATAAAAGCAACTACCTCTTGTTTTTTGTGAGAATTGTATGAGATAAATGGTAAACACTTAGGTCTCTGCTTGGCATATATGAAGAGCTCAATAAATGTTAGATTTTATCAAATTAGGGGATTGTTATTAAAAGTGAATGGGATTTCTGGTTATGGCAGACAAACTGGTAAGAGACCATTTCTCCTACTGAGATCAAGCAGGAAAGATAAATAACATATGGAAAGCACCCGTTGAAGGCATCAGGTGGCCATCAAAGAGCAAAGACTTGAAAAGTCAAGATTCCAGAGAGAGGAAATCACAGAAGTGAATGCAATACCACTTTCCTGTCAAGGCATTTGGTAATTTACAAGCAAGATTTAGACATTGAGAAACTGAACAAAACTTCAGACGAACCGTGAGATCATGACCTGAGCCGAAGTCGGAGGCTCAACTGACTGAGCCACCCAGGCGCCCCCGAAGGACTATTCTCTAAAAGTAAGTGCTAACCCAAAATTTAGCAGTCTTTACAAGAACTAATGCTCAACTTTGAAAGAGCTTAGCCCTGACAGTATTAAAGTAATCTGTTTGGTATAAAGGAGGGCACTTATGTTGAACACTGCATATTATATGTATGTGATGAATCACTAAATTCTATTCTTGAAATAAATATTACATTGTATGTTAATTAACTAGAATTAAATAAAAATTTGGAAAAATTAATAATGTTTGCCAATTAAAAAAAAGTAATCTGTTCCATCCTACCTGTCAAAAAAAAATGTAAACCCTCTCTGGAGGAAGAAAACAACGTCCACAACCTCCATCTATTCCTTTAGTAGTTTGTAAACAATGCCCAACATTCAATCAAAAATTATCTAGCATAAAAGGAGACACAGCCGAATAGACACAAAAGAAGACATCCAGATGGCTGACAGACACATGAAAAAATGCTCAACATCACTCATCATGATGGAACTACAAATCAAAACCACAATGAGATACCACCTCACACCTGTCAGAATGGCTAACATTAACAACTCAGGCAACAACAGATGTTGGCAAGGATACAGGGAAAGAAGATCTCTTTTGCACTGCTGGTGGGAACGCAAGCTGGTGCAGCCACTCTGGAAAACAGTATGGAGGTTCTTCAGAAAGTTAAAAATACAACTACCCTATGACCCAGCAATTGCACTACTAGGTATTTATCCAAGGGATACAGGTGTGCGATTTCAAACATTGGGGAACATGCACCCCAATGTTTATAGCAGCACTATCGACAATGGCCAAAGTATGGAAAGAGCCCAGATATCCACTGAAGGATGAATGGATAAAGATGAAAAGGTACACACATACAATGGAGTATTGCTCAGCAATCAAAAAGAATGAAATCTTGCTATTTGCAACTACGTGGATGGAACTAGAGGGTATAAAATGCTAAGTGAAATTAGAGAAAGACAAATATCATATGACATCACTCAGGTGTATGAGGAATTTAAGATACAAAACAGATGAACATAAGGAAGGGGAAACAAAAATAATATAAAAACAGGGAGGGGGACAAAACATAAAAGACTCTTAAATATAGAGAACAAACAAAAGGTTGCTGGAGGGATTGTGGGAGGGGGGATGGGCTAAATGGGTAAGGGGCAGGAATCGTGGTTGTACTATATGCTAATTAACTTGGATGTAAATTAAAAATAAATAAATTAATTAACACAAAAAAAGCCGTGACCAATGAATGAAAATCTAGAGGAAAAGAAAAAAAAATACATCTGATAGAAAGAGACCCAGAGGCAATCTAGATATTAGTTATCAGCCATGAACTTTAAAGGAACTGTTATTAATATATTAAGTCAGTAGATGAGAAGATGGTTAATTTTATCAGGTAATTAAATCTATGCACAAGAAACAAATGGATACTGTGAAATTGGAAAATGCATTCATAAAGGGAACAGTTGGTAATCTGACAGGAAATTAAGAAAAAGACAGTATGTTTTTTGTGATTTGGCTTCATCCTAAGTAAACTATTTCTTTGAAGTTAACTACAATCAACAGCTGCGTAACAATAACTTAAAACAGAATTTTAAATCTTTGGTTCCAGAATACAGAGTGACAATCAGGAGAGATAGCTTACTTCTTTAAATGAATCCATGCTGCCATGACTTCTCTCACTAGTATGGCTAAGAGAACATTGGGACTGTGGTGAAGGACCATCAAATGCCACAAGCAAATCTGTGTTCACTCTTATTTTAAACATCAGTAGTACTTCCCTATCTCAATCATATTACAAGCAAGATTAGTATAAGTGCAAATATATGTTCTCATTTATTGACCATTATTGATCTGGTTTGCACATGAAAAATTATGCTGTTGGAAAAATGACCATACATGGGACATGAGAGTTGAAAGACATCTGAATGGTTAGGATGGGCAGTTGATACATTAACAATTAACACAGGAAACATCATTAGCTACTGACATAAATCACTTGATGGAAATAAAGAGGAAATTTGCGTCAGTAAGTTTACTTGATGCATTACTAATTTTACTCTACGATTTAAACAAGTCCTCTATTGGTAGTTTCTGCATAAATCAGATTTTTTTCTTCTCATTCACACAAAATGAAATGAAATGAATAACATAAAATAAAATAAAACAAAGTTGGCTTAGCCAGTTAGTAGCAACTATTACAGAAAGAATTGTGTTTTACTTCCCTATCTATAATGTTGATTCTGCAAGTTTAAGCTGGACAGGAACACAAAATTATACTCTTATTATGTCTTTACAATTTTGTTAGCTCTACACCTTAACTCAGAATACTTCTAACTTTGTGAGATTGTGATTGTGTCATCTGTTGGAGTCAGAAAAAAAGATCCTTAAACACCAAACATTAACCAATATTTTTAAAAAACAAATGAGAAATAGACTTGTGAATTGCTATGCATAATGTCCTTGAGAAAGAAAAAAAATGTGGAGGTATTTTGAGATTACCAAATTAGAGCCTTTAGTCCTGAATTTGTCCTTAACTAGTTCTGTGCCCACAAGCATGCCATTTAACCTTTCCAACTCAGTCTGCTTAGCTATAAAATAAAGATAATTGTGTATGATCTAATTCCATAATTAAGCCACACACATTTATTATTACTTTCATGTGCCAGTGCCTTTATGAATATTGAGAATATAGGACATTGTTGAAGAATTGAAAACTATACTATATGTGAAAGCATTTTGTCAAGGGTAATACATTATGCAAACAGCTATTTTATGCTATTGTGATTGTAAATGTTTTTCTAGAAGTGTCAGGAGCATCTAGCTTTCCCTCAAATGCAAGGGAACCCTTACTGTGGCAAATTTTACAAATAGAAATTTGCATCAACAAAATGAAATTCATGGCAATTATCAGAAAAAAAAAGGTAGAATATGAAATAGAAAACTGCTTTCTAACCAGGACAGAGAAAGGGCAAGGCAAATAATAAAGTAATGACTTCTTTAGAACTCTGAGTTCAGAAGGACTAATGTTCAGTAGGATAATAGTCTGGGAATACAAAGAAAGTGTTAAAATTGCCTACTGGTATAATGTTACCCATGACAAAACAGGAAAACCATAGTGGAAAATTCTTCTTTGGTTAAAATAAAGAAAATAAAAAAATATTTTAAAAATACCAAACCCCCTACAAAGAAGGAATAGGGAAAATGAACTGCTACTCTGCTAGGTGAGACACCCATGGAGAAAATGTAAATAAAGATGACAATTTTGATAATAAAGACTAGAGACAGAGACCACAGTACAAACACAAACCTCTGCTTCAAAAATGCCTACAGTTATTGAGATTTAAGACCCTAGACTTACGGACTCTGCATCTTTCCAGAAAACTTCCCACCATTGGTTAGAATAGTTGAAAACTAACATTCCATAATGTCACTATGCAGTTCCAGGATTACACTAGATTACACTATAGATACACCATATATATATAATATATATATTCATATTATATATGAATGATAGACTATGATATCAAAACATAGCTCTGGATAAAGAAGCACCAAGCAGACCAGATCCTATATTATATTCCACATGGAAGAATTCTTCAAAGGAGTGGAAATATTTAAAACGATTATAAGATTTTCAAAGGTTGACTTATGTCATTAAAATATAACTGTCCCTCACTTTATAGAAAAGATGCATTTCAGAAGACTTAACCAAAGTGAATAATTTTTAAATAGCCAGGGATTCATTTGCCAAGAAAAAAATAACTCTTCACATAAGATACTGAGTCTATGTTATTATAAATATCCATTAACCCATGGACTAATAATTGTCCATCATCAATTCACATTGTCAAAATTCCTCTCACGCCTAGTGACTACCTAAAATATCGCACAACTGTTCCTGGAATTTTCTTCTTGTATTCTTTGTTTTCTTCCCTAAAAGTTTAGGATGTCTATTAGTCCTTAATTATACTGTCAACAGAGTTCTTAAACTTAACATACTATAATTCTAATTTAGACATTCTGTAAATTTAAGGCTATAATTTAATACATTTCCATTCTTTACTTTGTTAATTTGGTAAAATGAAGCAAACCATAAGTTTGAGTTCCATTATTCTTTCTGTCACTTAGACCTCTAATTAATTTTTCCTCTCAGGGTGAAATAAATACTGGCCAAAGGAATTATGGGTCCTGATTGCTTTCAGTACTGGGGCATTGAGCCACACAAGCTTTCGTATATACTAATACTTTTGGAATTAGAACCAAAATATGTCACAGAAATAGACAAAGGAAAAACAAACAAACAAATAAATATAAATAATCAGATTTAGATGAGAAATCCTTCCAAGTTGGAAATATTTTTTTCTTAGAGATATTTCATTATAATACCACTAGGATATAATTGTTTCATAATTTTGTGCAACTCATTGATCATAATGTCAGGATATAAAATAAAACCCAAAGAATTAACAATCAGTGCCACCTAGTATATTAAAAAATTTTTTGTATGAAGCAAAACAAACCAACACATGAGAAAATGATTTGAGGTTCATGACTGTAAAATGTCCCTTTCTTAACACTTGGAGAAAAAGATAGAGGTCAAGATCAAGGGGAAAGGAAATCATCAATATATTACTTACTTCTTTATATCCAAAGATGATGCGTCCATCCATGAGGAGGGTTGCCTGGAATGTGAAGCTTCCCAGGTTGTAGTTATCCTGGAGATGTACGTGGTCCCACTGGACAACAAGTGCTGTGCCTATCAACCCCATCAAAACAGAAGAAACACATTGATAAAAATATACCAATGAATTCGGGTGAGAGACTTCACAAAACCATGCATATAGTCTTCAAATCTAGTAGTTGTGCTACTTGAATGTTATACGGTTAATTGGAATTCTTTATTGAAATTGTATTTGAGATATTTTTAAACAATTGAGTATTCTCTAAATATTTAGTAAAATCTAATCTCATACCGAGGTTAATATTGAGCCCAGTATGAGGGAATTTTGCCTTAGGAAGTCCATTCATGTTAATCGGTACTGTCTGCTTAAATTTCTATGAGCCACTTTCAAAATGCAGCCCAAGTGGATTGAATGCACTTCAAATATATTTGACAAATGCTAGGAAAAAAACCAAACACATTCAGGAAAGCTAGAATCACTTGTAAGAGACCTGAAAATGTCTCTTCCATACTTAGAATTATACTCTTCCATGCTGAAAAAAATTCCAACACTAATGGGAATTTTCTTCTCTGGTTCACAATGCCTGTATTTCTTTCTTTGTTGTACTGCTTCAAAGAGGCTGCAAGGTAGCTTAAAGGGCCCTAGGCAAAGATTTCTGAAGTCCCCTTCAAGTTCAAGTACACTGGGATAAATGAGTCTTCAGTGGTATGTATCATATTCTGATGAGTCAATCTGCCAGTATTTGCCATAAAACTATTAACACGAAATATAAACTGAAACAGTTTAATAGCCACCAATGAGAATTCGTAGTTTTGTTTTAATGGACATTGTGTCTTTTCTTTTCTTTCTTTTTTCTTTCTTTCTTTTTTTTTCTAAAAGAAAACAAATGAGGAGCGAAGGCTTTTGCTTAGCTCTAAGTATTGGATTTTTTGTTTGGTTAAAAAATAGTCCTGTTTACATTCTGTGAAAAAATGTTTTACAGAAAATGAAATTCACAGAACCAAAAGAGATAAGCTTATCTCCCAGGTCAGTAAACATGTGATTAAAAAGGAAAAAAGAAAAACCAAGATCATACGACAGAGAGCTTGTGGGTTAGTGAAGATGGCAGAAGTGCTAGCAGAGTGCTAGTGCCCGGGAGCGTCCTGGTGTGTAAAGCTCCGTACCTCTTCCCACAAACCTTGCCCTGTGCACTTCATCCATCTGACTGCTCGTGAGTTAATTCCTGTACCTGATGACTGATGTAAAACAGAATACTGTCTTCACTGTGTTTTTGAGTTCAACTTACTGCTGAAAGCTTTTAACCATGATGGGGACATAGTAGGCTTCTGAATTTCCCTCCTCCCTTGGAACACACCTAATGTGTAGCTACACACAGAACAGTTTCCTGTGGGAGAAATCGAAAGCTGAATAACTGCTTTAATTTGGGCAACGGAGAAAATACCCACATTGAAACTGCATGCATCTGGGTTCTGTGATCCTCTCCGGAGCCCAAAAGAGCCAGTGGGCACTTTCTCCACTTTCTCCCTTTTGCTCACTCTGACAACAAAACTAGGTCACCAACATCCTTCTGGAAAAGAGCTTGCACACATGTCAGGCACCCAGCTTTTATGGCTGCAGCCTGAGAGCCAGGCTCCCAGATCACCTAGTTCTTACGCACAACTGGATTTGCACTGCAAGTCCCAAGGATGGTTGCAAACAAAGAAGCAACAGGTGTGCCCTTGGGTACTTGCCATGGCTATCCTCCCCCTCCCCCACCTAACCCAGGGCTTAGCAGAGAGAGTAGTCAAAATGCCCATCTCCTAGTCTTTCCCTGGAAGGGGTGTGACTACCTACTTTATAAGCTGTAGCATGACTGTCCAGCTTCTACTTAGTTCATCTAGGTGCTGACTGTTATCCTCCCATGGCCAAAGAGAGCCAATTAGCACTTCCCCCACCATCTCCCTCCAGATAACTCCAACAATCAAACAAAGTTGCCAGTATCTATCTTGAAAGAAATGGTCCATATATCTAGTGTCCCCACTTTTACAGCTGTCATCCAGGATTTAGGCACCCAAATCACCTTGCTCTGATAGCCAATGAGGCTTATATTTACAAGACCTAGAAGATGATGGCAAATACACAGTTTCTAAATGGGTGAAGGAGCACCCCCTTATGGCTATATATATCCCAGCTTGGTGCAGAAAGACCAGGAAAATATGCCTATCTAAGTTTCTCCCCAGAAGTAGTTTGCATACGTTCTTAGCTCCTGCCTGAGGGTCTGACCACAGATAAACCCTGCATGTAGGTGTTGACTGTGATCCTGCCCGCTGAAACACTGATGGCTTCTTGGCACATTCTCGACTACTGGGAACCACCAAGAACAAAAACAGTATCAGGGACAATCACAGAGGTTTGAGAGATAATCAGGAGCTTGGGCGGGACTGACTGATGTGCTTTGTGTCCTGCATAAGCCACTTTGACAAGATTCAAGGAGTCTGCTATTTTATCTAATGTGCAGAAACTAACACGGCCAAGAAAAATGAAAAAAAAAAAGTAGGGAAATATGTTCCAATCAAAAGAGCAAGATAAATTTCCCAAAACCAATCTTAATGAAACAGCAGTAAGTTAATTTACCCAAATGAATTCAAAGTAGCAGTCATAAAGATGCTCACTGAGGTTACAAAAGCAATACAGGAACAAAGTGAGAATTTCAACAAAGATATAGAAAACATTAAAAAGTACTCAACAGAAATCAAAGAGATAAAGAATACAATAACTAAAATGAAAATTTTAGAAGAGTGGTTCAACAACAGAGTAGGTCAAGTGGAAGAAAGGATTAATGCACTCGAAGACAGGGAATTGGAAATCATCCAGTTAGAGAAGCAAGAAGAAAAAAGAAGGAAAGAGTAAATATGGCTTAAGAAATGTATGGGACACAATCAAACAGACCCATGTTCATATTATAAGAATCCTAGAAGGACAAGAGAGAAAGAAAGGGAAAGAAAGCTTGTTCAAAAAAATAATGGCTGAAAACCTCTCTAATCTGGAGAAATAAACAGACATTCAGATCCAGGAAGACCCAAAACCAAAATAAGATGAATCAAAGGAGACTCCTAAATAGCCATTTTTCTAAAGATGATATACAAACGTCCAACAGGATATAAAAGGGTGCTTGACACCAGGCATGACGGAAATACTAGTCAAAAGCACAATGAGATATCACCTCACACCTGTTGCGATCAAAAAGACAAGAGATAACAAATGCTGGAGATGGTGTGGAGAACAGGAAAACCATGTAGTCTGTTTGAAATGTAAACTGGCACAGCCACTATGGAAAACAGTATAAAGTTTCTTTAAGAAACTAAAATTAGAACTGTTGTATGATCTAGTATTCCCACTTTAGGGGTACATACCAGAGGAAACAAAATCCCTTTTCAAAGAGATATCTGTACTCTCTTTTTCACTGCAGCATTATTCATAATAGCCAAATAAGGAAACAACTTAAGTGTTCATCTACAGATGAATGGATAAAGAACACGCGCACACACACACACACACACACACACACACACACACACAGTGAGGAATATTATTCAGCCTTAAAAAGGAGTGAAATTGTGCCTTTGTAACAACATAAATGGATCATTATGCTAAGTGAAATGAAGCCAAAGAGAGAAAAAGAAAACCTACATAGTATCACTTACATGTGGAATTTAAAAACAAAACATAGTTGAACTCACAGAAACACATTTCAGAATACTGGTTGCCAGTTGTTACTGGTTTAGAATATTGGTTGCCAGGAGTTAGGGGATGAAGAAAATAGCAAGAGGTTGGTAAAAATGTACAAACTTTCATATACACTGCAAATAAGGTCTAAGGATCTGATACATAACATGGTGATTGTAGTTTCTAATATTGTATTGCATAACTGAAATTTTCTGAGAGTCAAACTTAACTGTTCTTACCAAAAAAAAAAAAAAAAAAGGTAAATATGTGAGTTGATGGATGTGTTAATTAACTTCCCAGTGGGATTCCTGTTGCCATGTATACATATATGAAATCATCACCTTGTACACTTTCAATATAGCAATGTATTTTGTTTCTTTCAGGTAAACATTTAGAATCCCAAAAAAATTCTTTTGGATTTTATCTGGGTGCTTTTAAACATAGGGAACACCACCATGAATCCGTGTTCCAAGTGAAAACTCAAGTCTCTTCTTTTATCGGCATCTATGTATCTATACTACACTTTTTTAAATATTAGAAGGTGTGAGGATAATAATAGGCAGGAAACTTCCATACGCATAGAAGTAAAGGGGTTTCTGATCAGGAAATGCCTACTAACAGTACCATTTTTCCTTCATGCATGTTGGCAACTCTCAAACTCTAGTCTCCTTTTTATTCATTAATTTCTGTTAGGCACTTAAATGGTACAGAGAAAACACCAAAAGAGAGGGCAGAAGACCTATCCTCTGTCTTGCCTCTACAACTTTTTGCAAGGCCTTGGACATACCTGCGTGAACCTGTTTGTTCTCCTACAACATGGTGGGGGAGGGCAGAATAGTTCTTGCTTTCTAGGGATTTCTGCATTAAATACAAGGCAATACAGTTACCTCAAATTTTGTGCCAAAGAAAGATCCATATAAATGGAGTAATTAAATGTCTTTAATGCAAATTCTGATGAAGATATTCTTATTTATTTATTTATTCACTCATTCATTCATTCATTCATTCATTCATTGAGCGTGTGTGTGAGTTGGGGAGGGGCACAGGGAGAGTGAGAGAATCACAAGCAGGCTCCATGCTCAATGTGGAACCCGATGCAGAGCTTGATCCCATGACCCTGGTTTCATGACCTGAGGCTGAAATCAAGAGTCGGACACTCAACCAACTGAGCCACCCAGGCACTCCAAGATATTCTTTCCTTTTTTTTTAAAGTATTTATTTATTTTTGGGAGAGAACAAGTGAGGGAGGGGCAGAGAGAGGGGGACAGAGGATACAAAGCAGGCTCTGAGCTGATAGGCTGACAGTAGTGAGCCCGATGTAGGGCTCAAGCCCACGAACCCTGAGATCATGACGTGATCAGATGCTCAATTAACAGTCTGAGCAACCCAGGTGCGCCGAAGATATTCTTAATATATTGTCAGTAGCAGGCTTTTTAAAATAACAATTAGTTATTTTAAATTAAGTTTTTTATTTTAAGTAGAACCATTATAGCTCTCCCAACATTTATTAATTTGAATGGTTCTACGTACATACTGAGGGGTTCATACACAACTGAAAGATTATTTAAGTGTAAATGTTATTAAATTTAAAGTTAAATTATCTCTATCCTGTTTTGTCAGATAACCAATATTTTAAGTTTCCTCTTTTATTAAAAGTTACTGAGGGGTTCCTGGGTGGCTCAGTTGGTTAAGCGTCAGACTCTGTTTCAGCTCAGGTCATGATCTCAGGGTTTCCTGAGTACGAGCCCCACATCAGACTCTGTGCTGACACTGCAGAGACTGTTTGGGATTCTCTCTGTCCTTCTCTCTGCCCTTCCCCTGTTCACACTGTCTCTCAAAATAAATAAGTCAACTTAAAATTTTTTTTAAAAAAGTTACTGAAATCTAAAACTTTATGATCTACAGGATGGTGGGAGTGGCTTTTGGAGATAAAATCTTCTATTTCTCCAAGTAGCCCCCAACTCACCTATTGTTCTAGAGGGAGCAATTGGGTAAGTAAACCAGGGAGGCACTTTTCTTGGACAATTATGATGTGAAAGTATATACTGTCAAAAGAAAACCTTGCGTTGAAGAATGGAATTTACATTTCTAAGGAGCTGAGTTAGCGTGGTCCATTCCCTAGCCCATGACTGTCAACCCTACACCATTTCTTTCATGATGGGCACAAGATCTAGTGACGTTCTTCCTTAGCTTAAAGATGAAGGTGTTACTTATGTTCATATATCAGACCACATGAGTTGCTACACTGTCCTCTGTGGTTATTGGAGAGACTTACTTATGTCATTATGCTTTATGATTTTGATGTTAATATTATGAAAAGTCGGTCATCAGAATTCTGTCCCCATGAGCAAATGTCTCTAACATCATCTAGTAAGTGACAGAGCTTAGAAAATAATCAACTTTCACCAAATCATTTCCTGTTTACTAAGGTGATTCTGGCTGGAAGGTCATGGAATAATTTTCAGATAAGTGTCTGGTTATAGTTTTACCCCAAGTATCTTTACAATCTATTTGGACATCCTTGTCTTTAGCACCTCATATTTTTAAGGTAGGATAGTGTTTGATAGCTCTTAAAATAATAGGGGAGGTAATTATTATGGCTAACATTCAGAGTTACCTAATCTTGGAACATACCTTTGTGCTACTCAAATCGTTTGAAATGTGTTTCTCAGAGCATATAGCTAACTACATTTAGTTTCCTTCTTTGTTTGCTATTTTGATCTGTAAAATGGGTTCTTCGCACTGGTCAGAAGATTGCTTTTAGCAAAATGATCACATTTCCCCAACGCTACTGTCACTATTAAGTCTATACTACCCACCAGTAAATTTCTTCCTCGGTCATTAACAGTAGAAATAACTGTTCACACCAAATAGTTCCATAATTTTAAAAGATGAAATCATCATTTGAGCAGTACAGAAATTTCTTGAAATCGTCATTTGTGCAAATAAATACTATTTTTGTATTACACAGTACAGAAATTTCTATCTTCGATTTTTCAAAACAAACTTTTCCTTTCGTATTTTCTCTACTAAAGTCATGTAGCCTTCCAAAAGATAGAGACACAAAATCCATTTATCTGAAGGTCTTCATAACTCGAAATTCCTCACTTAGATGTCAATAGCAGTCAGTGATATAGTCAAGTTTTTCGCTATTTTATATGTCCTCAAATAATAAATAGTAAGGATAGATTGTCAGTATACCTGACAAACCCTGGTAGGCTCTATTTCCTATTTTAAAGTCAGGAGAACTTGATTTTCATAAGTGTATTTTAACTATCCGCTATGTATTCTTTAAAAGGTGTGTTCATCTTATGGTACATATCCTTCATAAGTTTTGGAAATTTAATTCCAAGTATTATGCCACTTGCCTCTATTTGCAGATAACAAATTATCCGTATTTAGTTTTTTCAACAATAAGGACTTATTGCAAATGGCATTAAATGAATCTATTTGCTCTGTTCAAAAAGTCATTGACAGCAACTCATTTATTACAGTGCCTAAGAGAGGTGTTAATAAAGAGTTGTTGAACCAACAAATGAATGAATAAATAAGTGACATGTGACCACACACTTCAATCCACGTATTAACAGTTACAGTATATTTGTCGACTCAAGGCATTTGCATCAAGCGATTTACAATCCAGCTTACCAGAAAAACTCCAGGGCATAAAATATTAATATGAATCTGATGATCGATGTCTCAAAGTACACATTCAATAAAGAACAGGCTAACCAGTACATACCATTATCAAAATATCTGACTGTTGAATTTCTGGATACACTGGGATCGAAATTTGCCATTAAAGGTGCTATGTACTGTGTGGCTGTTAGCATTCGATGTACGACTTCTCCAGTGTATATGAAACCTGTAGTTGGAAAAAAAATAGGAAATAAGTTAAGGAAAATCCCATATAAAATTTTAATTAAAGTACCTCCAACTCCGTTGCAAAATAAATACTCCGTTATTTATTTTGAAAGTAAAATATCAAAGTAGCTAAAAAAAGGAATTATAATGAATGTCTTAACGTCTGATCAACAACAGTCTGGACTAAGGAACAAAGTCTCATATGATTTTGTAGTACCTTGCAGACTGGTAAATCAAAAATCTAGAATATGTACAGTTTTAATTGTGGGAAAGTGACTGTGGACTGTGGGAGAGATCATCAGGCTAAAAAGGTAATACAGTATGGTGTGCAATTCAAATATTCAATCTGCCATTATTAATCCCTTGTTATTTTAACACTAGCTGAACATGCAAGTCCTTTTTACAAATGAATGCATTTTCATGATGTTTAATTGCATTTTCACAAAGTTTAATTGCATTTCTTCAACTATAATCTCAGTTCAGGACCTTTTAGAAACCACACATGGATATCTTCAACACTAAAATGCAGAAAACATTCTAACCCTTTTTGTCAAAATTGAAAGAATGTTAAACACCCATAGAAAAACTTGTACATTGCTCAGTTATTATAATACTAGCACTCTATCAAGAAGAAAAGCATTATATGTTACAGATAAAAGGGTAAAACACTGATAATGCACAAATGACTCTCTTTAGAAAGTTATCAATGGCAGCCTATTCTAGTGGTTGGATAATGAGAGAGAATTAACTACAAAGAACTTCATATTGAATTAACTTTCAATAGCTCTTATGTTATAACTGTGCCCACTTCCAATTATTCACATTGGCTTTATTTACTTTGTGTATTATCCATGACAAATTGTTAATCCAATACTGGCTTCTTGCCTCCAAGGTCTTTTGCTTCCTGAAAGGACGGTCAGCTCAGTGAATGATAACTAATTTTAATATTAAGCTAAGAAATGCACAATTAAGAACATTTTTGTAAAAAGGCACACACACACACACACACACACACACACACACACACACACAAAGTAAAACCCAAAGCAAATTATTTGTGATAATGCAATTGTAATGTTTAGGCGATCACAAGTTAACTAGCTACCTGAGACTACTATAGATCATTTTCTATTTTCATAAGAATTAATGAAATAAAACAAGGAAGAGTTTAAAAAAACACACAAAATTGTGTAGATTTAAGCCTCTAAAAAAGTGTTAAAGTTTTTGTTACTTCACTTCATGGTCTAAATAAAGCTTTCATTGGCATATTGTGGTCATTATTGTTTCAAATTCTCAGTTATGGTTTCTAGATAAGTTATTGGAAATTTAAATCTGCAGTTATTTACTTGGAAATTAATTTCTTTTAGCAATGTCTTATTCCTTTGACTTCCTTTTCGTTTTTCATTAAAAGCATAATTACATTTTAGCTATTCACTTTAAAAAATGTATTTCTAACTATTAAAATCTTTACCATGTATTTTAATCATTGATTACTTCTTGTTTTCAAATGCCAAGTAATATGCTTCAAAATAAATTTCATTTGTCTTGAGCAGAATTTTGTACAATTGCAATTTCACATATCTCAAGTTTACTAAATGATATTAAGATACAGTGACACAGTCATCACTTCAATTTTATTTCCCTGTAAAATTTGAGTCATCATCAATGTTCAAAGTGAATATCACATTATGAAAATTATAAAGATGAAGAGTAACTATTTTTCAGGATCTATGATGTATTTGTTTATATTTTCACCATTTATGTAGATACAAAAATCCTATATAAGTATGATCTTTCTTTTTTTTTAATGTTTATTTATTTATTTTGAGAAGAGACAAACCACAAGCTGGGAAGGGGCAGTGACAGGGAGAGAGAGAATCCCAAGCAGGCTCCATGCTGTCAGCACAGAGACCAACGCAGAGCTTGATCTCACAAACTGTACAAACTGTCAGATTATGAGGTCATGTCCTGAGCTGAAATCAAGAGTTGGATGCTTAACTGACTGAGCCAACCAGGCACCCCTGCAGGTATGATCTTTCAAGGAAAGGATTAAATTATACTCTGAGAATGTTCTGTAAGGGACAGTGGCTCTGAATAGTTATTTCTCTATTCTACATTCTCCATGTGCTAACGGAAGAAACTTTGTGTGATTTAAAGAATAAAGAGGGCAGTAATCAAGGCAATATGATAATTGTGACTCAATACTAAAGTAATTTTCAAAAACAAGTGTAAGAAAAGCAGCAGCAAGTTCCCAGGAAAACAGAGTTGCAAAATGCAGGACCATAAATGATTTCAGATGTCTAATTCTTACTATTAATGCTTAAAAGATACATATATGTATATTTTTATCTCTGGATGTTTCCACATAGATTTGGCCAAAAAAAAATCATTCCCCATTCTCCATAACCCAGTTTTCAAATCATACAAATCCTTAACGGCCCCTTGCCTTCACCAGGAAAAAGTTTTCTAGAACTACAATTTCCCAAATTGCAAAAGCGAAGTCTCATCTTGTTCCCACAGAAATAAGTAAAAATATGGAAGAATTGTTAATGTATAAAAACTATCATTATGATTCTTGTTCTTCTATCTCTGTAACATTAAAATAAGTTATTTTTGCTCTGACTATACTACAGTGCTGCAAATACAATTAACAAGAAACAGCTACTGTAACTGCGAACACATCCACCACTGCTCTTAATCTATTTCCACCATTACCACTGCCACCACCAAGAGTAATATGTAAAAGAAGTCAAGGGTGCAAAAAACCCCACTTACTCCGCAGCGTAAGTTTTATTTTGCGAATTCTGAGAATACATGCTTGTTTCCCTTAACCCTGTTGCAAGGTGGTTCCTAGTTCTTGGTGACCATGGAGTGAAATGGTTAACTGTAGTGATGGGTTCTACTGACTTTTCAATACATTTCTAAATTTTGAAAATGTCCTTTCAGCAGTGGCTAGTACCTGAGGGAGGGAAAAACCTTACAGGCCTACTGATAGTAGGGAAATCTGATTAGGTGTTGAATGAGAACCAGTTATGCAAATTAGAGAGTGCTTTCATGGAAGAAAACTTCTCCAAAGCTTCAAAGGCACTTAGAGCTGCCAACATCCCATTTAAACATTTACCTCTTTTCTTTAGCTTTTTGAGGCATGCTCTATTGTAGAGAAAATATATACAGTAAAACCTTGGATTGTAAGTAACCTGTTCTGTGAGTGTTCCACAAGACAAACAAACATTTCTAATAAATTGTAACTTGATAAACGAGTGATGTCTTGCAATACGAGGTACATGATGCCAAACGTCACAAACGTGATGCCAAATGATCACAACTGAGCTAATGGCTCTTCTCTCTCTCTCTCTCTCTCTCTCTCTCTCTTTCTCTCTCTCTCTCTCTCTGCAGGATTGTGGGTGATCATCCCCCATGCTCTGATGCTCAGTCTCAGGTCTCGGTGTCTGGTAGAAATCAGTGATTTTTCAGAACGTTGGAAGGTATCCAAAACTGGCACTTGTGTGTTTTTTTTTTTTGTCACTTCAAAGCTCCTATGGACAGTCCTTTGCTTTTCATAAAAGAGGAAGCTTAGGAATGCTCTGCTTCATTCTAGGTCAGGCTGCCTGCAGATTTAGACCCTTTCCTCTGCTGCCTTATTTCCCGTTACATTAAATATAGTATATGACAAGTTTATTAATACTGTACTGTAGTCAACATCCATGCGAGCATATACAATGGCCCCCATGAAGAAAAAGATTCCATTGAGCCAATAGATAGCAGTGATTCCATGAGCGATAGTGGAAGTCATCCTCTATAATGACTGTCTTCTCTCTTGTGTCCCTCACACAAGCCATTAAGGTTTTAAGTGCAGGTCAATTTGCTTATTTTTCTTTATATTTTGTATTTTATTTATTATTTTGTATTTATTACAGTATTGTAATAATTTTTTTATGAATATTTTTGGGTTGTGGAACAAATCACCTGAGTTTCCATTATTTCTTATAGGGAAATTCGCTTTGATATACCAAGTGCGTGGGATGACCAGCACGTTTCTGGAATGAATTATGCTCCCAAACCAAGGTTTTACTGTATTTCCTTTTTTCTGGTTGTTTACATTATGGAGTAGTTTAAGCAAAATATTTGTGTTATTTTTTTCAAGACAGTTGGTAGCCACATGAAGGGCTAATCATAAAATATCTCCTTAGATCACTACATGCTTCTTATTTAAAAGGAGTTTGAGGGAGAAACGTGTTTTCTTGGTGAAAATTCTAACACCTATACTTTGGAGCACAGTTGTAGTCACCTCGGATCCGTTTCAGCCTCTGTTCTTTTAATTGACAAATTTTATGGATAGATTTACATTGGATTCCTCTATTGCAATCCACCAAATGAGCCTTAAGTCGGTAGGTGGATGATATGATTCCAGAATTTACTTAATGGTACAAGCAAATTACATCCTAGTGGTGTGACTGTTACTTGACATCTTAGTGGCTCAGTTTGCTAATCTGTTAAACGGGGAAGTAATCATTGGGCTGTTGTGGTTGAATGAGTTGATGTGTAAAAAACACTTACAGTCAGTGTTTAAAATAAAAATGTGCAGACAACAAGCAATCCATTAAATTCTTTCTAATTTTTACCTCTTGAAGTCTTTTGTGTCTAATATATACTAGTTGATTGGACTTACACTGGGATATTTATATGATTTCAAAATTGTGCTTCAGACCCAAATGGTATGATATATGTTTCTCTTCACTCTTCTAGTTTGGGTCAAGGTATACTGTGGACTCTAACTACAGGGCAACAGATAATTAAAAGCCTGAATGTCCAAAGTTCTACATTCGAGATATCTTGTCTTACATTCTGATGGAGTAAGCACCTTGTAAAAACCTTAACATCTTATTGGTTGCAAACGGTTATTTCATTTAATTGGAAGTGTCATAGTAATAAAGGCTATGTGAAACATTCTATGAAACTTTAATGTGTAAAGGTCTACATAAAGTATTTTATTTCATCATCTTTCAGTTGGTATTTTTGACCCCAGAGGAAAGGTTGGAGCTAATGTGTGTGCCTGTAGGGCATTGAGCACTGATAGTTAAATGCTGCCTTTAGAGTACAAAGGCACTATTGCCTTTATGATGTACGAACTTGTCTACACGCTAATCAAAGAGATCCGAAATTCATGGTCTTTGTTCCATGAGGATTTAGAGAACAGATTCCCCATTAGGACTCCTCACTAGCTTTACATGTGATCTGGTCCCTTTCTATTCACGAAAGCCTGAGTTATTTCACTGGGTAGTGTTTGTGGTTAATTGTTCTGTCAGTCACTCGATATTTGTCATTGACAAGCTTGCTTGAAGGGAACAAGTGAAGTCTGGGCATAATTCAACGTACATTGTTCAAAAATGCCATTTGATGAATCACAATGCATTCTCACTATGCTGTAAACTACACCCCTTTCAGACAAATACTTGTTTGTAGTTAAGTCAGTCTTTTAAACAAAACCATATGAGGCAGCAACTGCTAATTCGAAAATTAAGTTGTGGTAAGTTATCTGGTAATGGAACTGTCTGCCAGCTGCAACCGTACAATGATAGGTTTCATGTAACGGGCTTCCTCTGGACAAAATTGTTGCGAGTAGACCTCACAGTTCACTGTGAGGATACTGGTTTGTACATGCAACCTAGATGTTTAAGCAAAAAGAAAAAGAAAAAAAAATATTTCTGAGTTTCATGTGAGCTTGCCAACTAGTGGCTCTTTGGAAGAAACCTACAATATTGTCACTCACCAAATATTTTCCCTTTACACTTCCAACCAGCTGTTAAGGTAAAATATATCAAGTGCATTTTCTATAAATAAAAAATATATATGTTAAAATATATCACATCCCCGAGACTCCTTTATTCCACTGGCCCGAGGCACCATGGGGGATTACAAATCATAGCAAAGCCATTCCTTGGGGGAAAAAAGGCAACAAGTGACAACTTGGTTATTGGCTACGAATTACGTTCATGAAATTACCGATATAAAAATGTATGTTAACTACATAAAGTGCTTCTCTCCAACTCTAGAAGGAAAGAGCAGGAGCCAGAATTGTGTAGATGTGGAGAGAAAGAAAGACAGCAGTCTGTAACTCTTTCATTTTCATTTTGAACCGGTGACAAAATTGTAGCCTGTAGTTCTTGCCTTCTCCATCTTGTTTCTCAAATAAATCCATGTGACTTATTCTTTTTTTTTTTTTTTTCAACGTTTATTTATTTTTGGGACAGAGAGAGACAGTGCATGAACGGGGGAGGGGCAGAGAGAGAGGAAGACACAGAATCGGAAACAGGCTCCAGGCTCCGAGCCATCAGCCCAGAGCCTGACGCGGGGCTCGAACTCACGGACCGTGAGATCATGACCTGGCTGAAGTCGGACGCTTAACCGACTGCGCCACCCAGGCGCCCCTCATGTGACTTATTCTTAACTCATGTTAATTGCCAGTGGCCCCTGTCAACAGCACCCTTCTTCCTTCTGCTCCAAATGTTTCTCATGATGTAGGATTTGCAGAGATGGGTCCATTCACACTGCAGATAATGAATGGCACCCCCCTGGAGTTGTGTGGTGCATGGCTTCTCATGGAAGCATTGATTGCTCGTTTGCTTCAGAAACAAGTTCGTCTCCTCTATTCAGATTGATCCAGGTAACATTTCAAAAGTCTTATTCCTTCATGGGGAGGAATGGGAGGGTTGCATTGAATTATTTATGCCTCCCCCTGCCCCTACCCCGACTGGGGATCCAGAGATCCTGCGTCAAATGCTGGACTCACATGTAGCAGAGTTTTAGCTGGGAGTTAGACGCCAGTACCTGAGGTCTGTTTAATTTGGGGTTGGTTATGCTGCTCTATGTTTGCAAAGCCTCTATCTTGATTCCCACCTAATCTCTTGGACCCTGCTCCCTGTGGGTAGTCTTTCTAGAAAACAACTACTTGGCTTCTTGACCTGTGAATATCAGTTGACCCTAGAATTTCTGCACATTTATTGGGACTAAGTAACCCCTTTGGGAAACCACCTAGGACAGCTCAAAGTTACCAGCTGGCCTTCCATCCAGGCTCTGTCTTGCTCTAGAGAGGGGAGCACATGACCTGCCGTGGCTTTTACTTTATCCCCAGGGTTCCCCCTTACCCTGAAGAACAATAAAAACTATCCCATCCTTTTCAAAGGACTTAACATCCATTTTTTAAATGACCAGAAAGAGCCCTGGAAGCAAGATGGCCAAATGTAAAGGGAGGCCATATTCAGATAGGGAACTTTTTTCCTGTCTCATCAGACCTTCTTGTATTTATTGAATAATCTGTAGTACTGCATATCTTACTTTCAAAATCAGGTAAATTTGAAGTGAAAATATTAGGTAGCAGGAGAATAACTCCTTTGAATTCTTGCCCTGAATAGTGGTCCATGCAAGCCTATAGTTTTTTGTTTTTTTTTTTTAATTTTTTTTTTCAACGTTTTTATTTATTTTTGGGACAGAGAGAGACAGAGCATGAACGGGGGAGGGGCAGAGAGAGAGGGAGACACAGAATCGGAAACAGGCTCCAGGCTCCGAGCCATCAGCCCAGAGCCTGACGCGGGGCTCGAACTCACGGACCGCAAGATCGTGACCTGGCTGAAGTCGGACGCTTAACCGACTGCGCCACCCAGGCGCCCCAAGCCTATAGTTTACAAAACAAATTTTAGTCCACATTTTTGAAGTTATAGCTATGCTTTCCCACATCCATTCTTCCCCAAATGATTTTGTTTCCCTTCATTGTTTAGACATTCATAGGAGATACAGAGATTTCATCCCTAAGTTTTACCACAATCCTTCCAAGTCGGGTCATGAAAGGTCTTGAATGTACTGACCATGTTTTCATTGTCCTTCCCTTTTTTAGTGCAAGAGAAATACCGTTCATCTAGACCAGATAGAAGCTATAAAAGGGAGTAGAAAAGCTTTGCTTTCTCAAAAACCGCCATCTGCCATGCACAACTAGTTCCAAATCAAGGGTTTGCTCTTTCCTTTTTTTCTAGTGTAAGTAAAGTATCCCAGTTGTTGCCTCAGATGGTCTTGGTTTTAATGCCTTAGCATTTAACTTCTAGATCATGTCATATATATAGTGTCATATATGCAATGTTTAGATAGACAGTATGTAAATAGTTTGGGTGTATATGTGTGCATATGTTTGTGTGTGTATATACATATGTATATACATATATATATGCATATATAATACACACGCAATGTGTGTGTGAGTGTGTGTGTGTGTGTGTGTGTGTGTGCATTTCTCACCATGAGGAGTTCAAGTGGACTGCACAGGCCTAGGTTTGAATTCATCTTGTACAAGAGGTATGACCTCCTGTCTTCACGCTCATTGAGTTGCAATTTCCTCTGTAAAATTAGGTTAAAATTAACCCCTTCTAAACAGCACTGCTGTGTGCATTGGTCAGGAAGAAATGCTACAGAAAAGTAGCTGCAGTCCTACCATTCAACATACATTTGGAACATCTGTATTGCCCTGTGACATCCTTTTACAGTCAGGGTTCTGGGGAGACTCGCTCTGCAGCTACACTGATTCCTCTCCTTGTCTGCTCTTGATCTCTGCAGCCCTATGGTCAGATTCCAACTGTGATACTTCCGACCTCCTTGAGACATGAGCCCTTTCACAGTCACAGAATTGTGACCACAACTACATTTTCTCTGAAGTTTTAGTAGTCTTGTCCCTTGAGAAGATGAATTATCAGTGAGAGGGACAAAACAGCTTGTTAATAAAAGAGCACTGACCCAATTGTACATTCATATGACAATTTGCACTTGGTAGTTTCAATATGCCCTACAATTTGAACACTCAAAACATTAGATGCCAAAAGAAAAACTCAGTGTATTTGAGGAAAGAAAGGAAAATATGTATTTGGCTTTGTTTATAATGTATACAGGCGTGTGTATGGTGTGTGTATAGACACATATACAAATACACACATACACAAACATGTTATATATTTACTTTTTATATATTTTATAATTATATATTATATTTTCTTATATTTAATTATGGTATATATTCATATTATGTTAATAATATGTTAACATATTCACATTATGTTATACATATAATGTTAATGAGAACTAAGTGGAACTCATCACTACAGTTAAGCATTTTACTTCTTGGTTGCTAAGAACTCATGTGAAATATTGATAAGAAGTGGCTTTCAACATGGTTAAGGAAAACAAGCAAGTATTGTCTGAATTAGAAAAATGAAACTCATGTTGTAGAGCAGTGGAGTTTTTGTATCCTTGGGTTATTCTTATATTACTCTCTTTTGAGGAAGAGCAAATCTTAGAGTATATGGATTTGTAAATCAATACAAAATGCATATTGAATATCTTAAATCTGAAGCATCATAAAATCCTTACTCCCAGTTAACAATCCAGTTCGTTTGCTTCCTCTGAAAGCATTTTAGACATATTTTTACTCGTTTATCTGACCCAGATGCACCCAACCCATCAATATCTTGGCTAATACCACCTAGATTGAGCTTTTCAAAGAGGCATTTATTTTCAAAAATAGGTTGTATTCTTCTATGAAATTTATCAGCTCCAATTTAGGAAAGACTGTAGTCACTGAGAGCACTGAGAGATTGAAAGCAGCCCTAAGACTTTCTACCATCCATGCCTTACATTTCTTTCACAACTCTTACCTTCACACCAAATGAATAAACAAACAAACAAACAAACAAATAAGTTTATTCAGTCATCTCCTCCTAGTGTTGACTCAGGGAAGAGTTTGTTAGAATATATATTCTTCCAGGGGCACCTGGGTGGCTCAGTCAGTTGAGTGGCCGACTTTGGCTCAGGTCATGATCTCACTGCTCGCGAGTTCAAGCCCTTCGTAGGGCTCTGTGCTGAAAGCTCAGAGGGAGTCTGGAGCCTGCTTCAGACTCTGTCTCTGTCTCTTTGCCCCACCCCTGCTCGTGCTCTGTCTCTCTCCCTTTCTCTCTCTATCTCTCTCTCCAATATAAAATAAAAACATAAAAAAAGAATATCTATTCTTCCAGCACGGCTACCTTACAGAATTCGTTATATGGTTGCATTCGTTATATGGTCCCTGAGGCCGAAAAGAGTAGGATGTGGTTAGTACCACCATTTATCTCACAAATTAGATCCTAATTCAAATGTAGGACATTCTACTTCCTATAATCCTATTTGAAAAAAAATTTGACCAAATACTAAAAAAGCATTTTCCTTGACCTTGAGTCTTTGCAAGCGATATTTAGATTTAAAAATTCCTGAGTACATATTCAAACATTCATACACATTCATATATGGATATTTTGTGGCATTTGACTAATTGCTACTTGCTTTTATATATATATATATGTGTATGTATGTATGTATATATATATATATATTTATATATATATACACATATATATATATGACTATGTATATTAATGGCTTTAAAAATAAATGTTAAATGATAAAATTCATAACATATGCAGAGAATATATGCTTATGCATATATGAATAAGTAATAAACACCCATGTATCAGTTTATCTACCATCCAGCCTAAAAGATATAGAATAAAACATAAATATGACTTTTAAAATTTATTGCTAACCACTTTCATACATTTTTTAATTTATCATTTCCTTCCTTTATGTTTTTACACTTTTTACTTTAAAAAAATTATTTATTTTTTTTTGAGAGAGAGAGAGAGAGGAAGAAGGAGAGGGGTAGTGGGAGAGGGAGAAAGAGAATCCTAAGCAGGTTCCGTGCCCAGCACAGAGCCCAACTTGAGGCTGCTTCGGATTCTGTGTCTTTGGATTCTGTGTCTCTTCTCTCTCTGCGCCTCCTCTACTTGGGCTCTGTCTCTCTCTTTCTCAAAAATAAACATTAAAAAACAAAAGAATGTGTGACTATTCTTAGTCTTTCACTCTGTCATACTTCTGAATTAGTTTATCAAGATACACACACACACACACACACACACATAAAATAACTGTGTTGGATTGTGACTGAAATTGCACTGAAATTTTAAGTAAGTTTAGCAGGAATTTACTCCTTTTGATTTTGGGTCTTCCAACCCATAAACATAGTATATAGATTTATTTAGCATTCTAGATATCTTAAGCTGTTTTTAATTAATTTTCTCAAAAATGTCTTGTACATCATTTTTAGATTTATTCCAATTTACTTATTAGTCTTTTTTGAAGATATTATTATTATTGAAAACTTTAGTTTCAATCATATTTTCTAACAGTTTGTGGTGGCATTCAGAAAACTGCCTTTGTATATTGATTTTAGATTCAGAAATCTTACTCAGCTCCAGAACTAATTCTAATAATCTGTACATTTTGGGGGGCTTTAATTTATTGATGATCACTTCATTAGAAAATAATGAGAATATTTTTTCCTTCTAATCATTATACCTTTTATTTCTTTTTTACTAGCTACATTTTGTATATTGGTTTAATGCAGAAAACAATTAGGCTTATTGAAAATAGATATCTAAATGGTAAGTGGAAATCTATAGAACATGAAAGAAATATAATTCAGGATCTAACTAAAACAACTATCACAAAGATATTTTACAAGCCTGAAAAAATATTTTGTAAAACATTTAGATGAAATCACAATTCTGGTTATTTTTCCTTTCTTTTTCTTCTTATTTCTAAAGAATTCTCTCCACCTTAGAGACAGATAGATAAACTTCTCGCAAGCCATCAACCTGTAGATACCTGGAACACCTCACTTCTCTTGATATCTCATTTAGAGATGCCATTTTTTTCCATTTCTTTCTCAACACGTTCACTTCAACTAAACCTTAACATCTGATTATACAACCAAAGTAAAGCAGTAGGAAATGATATTCACAAAAGAGCCTCATTTAACTTCTCAATACAGTGCCTTCGACCAGAACAACATGCACTGGGAAGAGGTAGAAATGGCAAACAAAGGACAGGAAATAGAACCACAGTCCCGGGACAACCCCAGAAAGGGAAGGAATCATGCAAACCCACCCTTAGGTTAACTGGTATGACCAGTGAAAAACGACCTTCCAAGTGCAGGTACAACATTTTATTGCCTCCCAGGGAAAATAAAAGAGATGCTTAGATATGCTCCCCCCAACACCATATTTATATCTGACAAAAAGGCTCGGGGGGCAAAACTATCATATACTAAGTTAAAAAGAGGCACTCCTCAAAGGACACTGTGGGAAAGCATGGAAGCTCTACTGTAATTGATAACCTGGTTTTCTCATATTTTTGTCTTTGTGTTGGAGCAGCGAGAGCGTGTATCTCGAGTGCACTTTTGTGTAACTGCTTCAGACTAATTAGAACTGAAGGGATAAAATATTTTTTTATTTCAGTTTATATGTGCTAAGGCACAGAATCAAAAGGTCCACCGTGCTGGGAGGAATTCTTTCCCTGGACATTCATTTGAAGTTCCTGTTCAGTGTGTGAATGGAGCAGCGAAGGGGGCGCAGGTAGCGTTTGGCCTCAATGACATAACCGGCCATAAAAGCTCATCTCGTTCGTGTGCCCAAAGCTCAATGAAGCCGAGGCAAGCCTGTATTCGATCAGACACCAGTGCTAATGGAACGCCTCTCTAAGATTTTTAGAATAAAAATTAAGAACATTTTAACCTTTGCACGAATTTGGGATACAGGAGACGTGGGGAGATACAAAATTTATGAGCATTCATCGTTCAGGCTTCCACATTTTCTTCTTCATACAATGCCACTGTCAGAAACCCGATGTAGCTATACACTGGCAATTAGCTCTCTCCTTCATATTTAAGCCTTCACTCAGGAGAAATCTGATGAGTTATTATGTGCTACAGTGAGAATGGGATATAATCTTTACCACGTTATCCACTCTCAGGAGTATTTACACGTTATTAAGAAAGATGACCATTCTTAAGCTAAAGAAATGGTTATCTCCTATTGCCACCCACAGGGGCTGAACTATGTGAACGAGTGTCCCCTCACGGCTGACCTTAAGTAGAAGGTGAGCACAGGCCCCCCACCAACCCCATGCCATCCTGCAAAAGGTGGGGTCTAAAATCATGCGAACATGGGTCACCACAGCCTCTCAGGTGGCTGTCACCATCCTCTGTAGGCTCTGCAACTGTGGAGGTTTTTAAAGACTAGTTACTACAACGCGGTCACACTGCAAGAGTGAGTCGCAGGCATTGGAGTGTGACACTGGCCCCTCTGGTGTGTGGCCATTCAGCTCCCGTCCGATGACTTTACCAAAAAAGTCTTTTAAAAAAATCCCAATTTCATTAAATACAGCCCTTCCAGAGACACTTCTACTGGAGGAAAAAGAGGGGCAAAAACCGTTTGCGTTGTGGATTTGTTGTGTCTCCTTATTAGATAGGCTTTTAAGCACAGGTGGGTCAAGTTACTCATCTTTGTATCTGCTGTTCAGCTTGGCCGGGCAGAGCATCTGCCGCAGACGTAATAAACTGGGTTTCAACAATGACAATGGTCCCAATGCCACAGCTCAGTATACAGAGCCCTCCCTGGTCTGGCCGCTGCCCGGTTCTCCTCCTCTTCTCCACACGGACCCAATGCTTCAGCCACTCCCAGCTCCCCGCGGGTGCCCTGCGTCGTACCCACTTTTCACAAGCTGCAGTCCTCTGCCTGAAATACGCTCTCCTCCTTCCGTGCCCTGAAAAATTCTATTCATTTTTCAAGCTTCAGTTTAAACGTCTCCTCTTGTGAGAAGCTGTCTTTTATCCTCTCCAACCCCAGAAGATCTGATTACGCCCTTTGGTGTTCCATCCCTGCGCGCATCCCAACTTCTATTATAGGCCTCAACCTCACTGGTTTACAATTGTTGATTTTCACATCCACCCCCTGGTCTGTTCCCCTGTCTTATCATCTGTTGCAAACCCTGGAGGACAGGGGCAAGAGCTTTTTCGTATTTGTATCTCAACACATGTCTGGCGGTCACTCATGTGTTCATCCAACTTGCTAGCAATTATGGAGCGCTGAGTATGTTTGAGTGATTACACCAGGCAGCTAGAGCGGGGAGAGGGCCTCCCCCGACCTCATAGAGGATGGTGTGTGAGGAGGCTGGAGAGAGGCAGCCAGCCAGGGGGACAGCAACAGCCCACGGGAGGCCACGCCAGCCACGGAATAGGTTTGGGGACTAAAAGTAATGGAAGCACAGTGAAGGGCTGAAGCAGAGGCTTAACGTGACAAGATTTACTCTACTGAAAGATTCTGATAAACACCACATTCAGGAGAGTGCTTATGTCCAGGGAAGAAAAGTGGGGAACACGTGGAGAAAGGTAAAATTCAATTGTGTCTGTTTTATACCCACCCCCCCCACCTTCAAACTGGCTATTGGGTACACAAAGTTTTCTATATTATTATCTTTTTTTTTTTTTTGGACAGCTGCAATATTTAAAAAAAAGTGTAAAGCTTATTCAGGCAGAGTATAGACAAGGAGTAAAGAAGACATACTTAAAATAGGGTGAGAGTTCACTGCCTCTTTCAATAATTTGTGGAAAGATGAAATGGGCGTCCACTAGGAATGAGGTGGCCAGAAGCAGATACATTGAAGGTTTTTCAGAAGTCAGTTACTGTGCAGATGTTTCCTTGGATACATGAGGAGAGTGCTGAGGAGGGAGTCAAATGAAAGGTGATGGTGCCATTTACTAAGATGGGGGGAATGGTGGAGAGGAAAAGCTAAATCCAGGCTTAACAGCTAGTTTTGGAATACAAGTGTGCAAACGACCCAATCCCATTCCTGTTGCTCAAGTGCAGCGGGAAGCATCCCAACAAAAGAATCACATGGCTGTTTCCCGTCACTGACTTCATTCCCCTGTTGAGTCCGTTGTTTCTGAGTTAAGCCCCTGTGCACCGAAGCGGGAACCTTGGGGATCTGCCGTAATCAGATTCCTCTGAAGGATACACAACATTTCAAGGCTTGCAAACGGAGGGATTACCTGCTAATTTAACCATGAAACTGGATTTGTAGCTCTGCCCCAGATAAGGTGAGGATGCACAGACACACATAGATCAACTACTCTTCAGGGAACTAGAAAAATCGCGTCCAGGGTCACTTATTCCATGCTGTCTTGTCATCTTCTGAGGTCTAAAGAAAACCTTAAGTAGAGGCCAGTGTATACGACAAAGGCATTAGTTTCCTGCTGACGATGTATTTGTCCGCGGCATTAGTATTTCACAAGTGGTATATAAAGAGACACAGCAAATACATTCCATGTTAAGGATTTTCTTTCCAACTTCCACGCAGACCTCTCTTTGGAATAATCTAAGGCAGCATAAGTATTGACATAATGTTAGATAAATACAAGGCAATGAAATCTGTATACTTAAAAATCTATGAAACAGAACTATATAAATGTTACACTCTGACAGAAGTCTTGTTCTGAGGGTTTCCAACCTAATACAGATGACCAAACACGAGAGCCAAAAAAGCTGAAAAGGTCACTAAAGATCCCCATGGGAGATTCTCCCACTGAATTGGGAGGTAATGGAGAGAAAAACATGGAGTCAAATGCAGGGGAAGATTTCTTTTTCAGGAAAAGAGTGATAGAGACTATTCAATGAGCAGCGGAGCTATTCAAAATCCAAAGTCAGCATAGGGGAGTAGTGAAAACAGAATCTGAACTTCCTTTATTTTCATAAGTGAACCTTTTAAGTTCTTACCTCCATATTGTTCAGTAACTGAAAGACTCAGTGGAGACTGTCAAATAAAATTCTAGTGATAATCAGAAGGTTGTGATAGAGAATTAGAAAACATGTAAAGGTGCATGCTAGGATCTGTGAACTTTCTAGATATCAAATTCTTGTCAGATTATTTGCCACCTGGGAAAATTCACTTTGTTATGAGAGATGGCACTCTGGGATCTCACGGAAAATTTACAAAGACAGTTGGTTGTTCATTCCGTTTTTAAAAAAAATTGTGGTGAGAATGCCTAACATGAGATCTACATGAGTAGTGTTAGCTAGAAGCGTAACATTGTGCAGTGGATCTCTAGAGCTTATTCAACTCGCATAACTGAAACTTTTCTAACCAGTGGACACTTCTAACCCCCTCATCTAGCTGCTGGCAACCACCATTCTACTTCCTGCCTCCATGAGTTTGACTATTTTGGATACCTAATATAGGAGGAATCGTGCAATATTTGTCCTTCTGTGACTAGCTTATTTGACCTAGCATAAAGTCCTCAAGGTTCATCAATGTTGTTGCATATGGCACGGTTTCCTTTTGTAGGCTAATAGTCCATCCTATGTGTAGATCAATTTTTCTTTATCCGCTCATCTGTTGACGAACATTTAAGTTGTTTCTACACCTTGGCTGTTGTGAACAATTCTGCAATGAACATGGGAATGCAAATGCCTCTTTGGGATTCTAATTTCACTTCTTTTGGATACTCAGAAGTGAGATTGTTGGATCATATGGTACTTCTATTTTTAATTTTTTGAGGAACTCCATACTGTTTTCTATAGCAGCTGTCCATTTCACATTCTCACCAACAGTATGCAAGGGTTCCAATTTTACTACATTCTCTCCAACACTTGTTATCTTTTTTTTTAATAGTAGGCATCCTAACAGGTATGAGGTGATATGTCTTTATGGTTTTGGTTTGTACTTTTCCGATGATTAGTGCTGTTGAACATCTTTTTGTGTACCTGTTGGCCATCTGTATGTCTTCTTTGAAGAAATGCCAATGAAGACCTTCACCCATATTTTACATTGAGCTATTACTCTGCTACTGAGTTGTGGGAATTCCTTATATATTTTGGATATTAACCCCTTATCAGGTATAGAACTTGTAAATATTGTCTCCCATTCTGTAGGTTGTCTTTTCATATCACTGGTGGTTTCAATTGCTGCACAGAAGCTTTTTAGTCTGATGTGCAGTTGACCCTTGAACAGCAGTGTGGGGGTTGAGGGGCACCTAACCCCTGTCCAGTTGAGAATCCATGTATAAATTTTGACTCCCCAAGAGATTAACTTCTAATAGGCAACCGTTGACTAGAAGCCTTACCAATAACATAAAGAATTAATACATATTTTGTATGTTATGTATATATTATATACTGTATTCTTATAATAAAATTAGCCAGAGAAAAGAAAATGTTAATAATATCATAAGATAAATACATTTACAGTACCATACTGTAAAGAATCTGTGTATAAACGGCCCCACACAGTTCAAGTTCAAACTCATGTTGTTCAGAGTCAACTGTAGTCCCAATTGTTTATTTTGCTCTGTGCCTTTGCTTTTGGTGTCAAATCTGCAAGATCATTATCAAGCCCAATGTCATGAAGCTTTTCCCTTATGTTTTCTTCTAGGAGTTTTACAGTTTCAGACCTTATGTTAAAGTCTTTGATCTCCTGACTTTTGTGTATGGCGTAAGCTAAAGGTCCAATTTCATTTTTTTTGCTTGTGGATATCCACTTTTTCCAATGCTGCTTGTTGAAAAGACTATTCTTTCCTCATTGTGTATTCTCAGTACCCTTGTTGAACATCAATTGACTGTATATATGTGCATTTATTTCTGGCTTTCTATTCTGTTCCATTGGCTACAGTCTATCTTTATGTGAGTACCATTACTTTGTAATATATATATTTTTAATTTTTTTAAATGTTTGTATTTATTTTTAAGACAGAGAGAGACAGAGCATGAGCAGGGGAAGGGCAGAGAGAGAGGGAGACACAGAATCCGAAGCAGGCTCCAGGCTCTGAGCTGTCAGCACAGAGCCCGACACGGGGTTTGAACTCACAGACCATGAGATTATGACCTGAGCCAAAGTTGGACACTTAGCTGACTGAGCCACCCAGGTGCCCCGTATTATGTTTTGAAACCAGGAAGTGTGATACCGTCATCTTTGTTTTACTTTCTCAAGATTGTTTGACTATTCAGAGTCCTTTGTAGTTTCATATGAATTTTAACATTTTTTTCTATTTCTGTAAAAAATGCAATTGGCTGGGGCGACTGGGTGGTTCAGTTGGTGAAGTGACTGACTTCAGCTCAGGTCAGGATCTCATGGTCTGTGAGTTTGAGCCCTGTGTTGGGCTCTGTGCTGACAGCTCGGAGGCGGGATCCTGCTTCAGATTCTGTGTCTCCCTCTCTCTCTGCCCCTCCCTCACTCATGCTCTGTCTGTCTGTCTCTTTCTCAAAAATAAATAAACATTAAAAAAAATCATAAAAAAATGCAATTGGCATTTTTCTCTACCATTGGTAGAGATGGCATTAAGTTTGTAGATTGCTTTAGTTGTATGGACGTTTTATTTTATTTATTTTTCAATGGATATTTTTATTATTTATTTAACAGATCACCAATGTTGTCTCCCTATCCCTCTACAATTAAAATTTCATCTTTTTTCCATGATGAGTAGTAAAACAAGGACAAAGTTAATCAGAATAAGCTACTTCAAAAAGAGAAGCTAACATAGCGCAGTTTCTTCTAAAAGGCAAAATAGAAGTATATGCCCTCTAGGATACATAATCACCAAGTGATTATAAGTTACTAAGGAATTCAAATGGCATCTTGAAGGATGTAGGCAAATCCAGGGTGCAGTAAAGAGGAGCTGAGATGCTGTGCAACTGCTTAAGGGCTCCTGGCACTGCATCTCTTGGCTACTAGCTGAATCTTGACACAAGGGAAGATTTAGTCAATGCCAAGTGGAGATGTGGCAAGTGCTACACAAGGGATGTGTTGACTTAGGCGCTGTGCACAGGAACCAAAAGGCAGGAAAGTATTAAACACTTCTGAGAGCATCCACCCCAGGAAGGACTTTGCCTTCCAGGAGCTCTAAACTGGTACCACCCCCAGTGCTCACATGGCTGACTTTATCCTCTGTGTTCCATTTGGCCCAGTAAGGGGCAGTGTCTCCACCTCCTACGATGGTGATGCATCTCCTGGAAGTGGCTTTCACCACCTCATCTATGAAGGCTTTGGTTCCTTGGCCAAAAGCTTCCCATTCAAATATGCCCACAGGTCCACTCCACACAATCTGCTTGGCCTGAACAACTGCCTCAGCATACTTCTTGCTCCTCTCAGGACCAAGGTCCAAGCCCATCCCACCCGTAGGTGTGCCAGAGGCTACAGTGGCTGGGCCAGTCTTGGCATTCTCATCAAACTTCTCAGCAGTGACGAAGTCAACAGGCAAGGTGATTTTCACACTGTTCTTCTCAGCTTTAGAGATGAGGACTTTGCTGATCTTGCCTCCCTCTTCATCAACAGAGAAGTGCCAATCTCCATGTTGTTGAGCACCTTAAGGAAAGTAAAAGCCATTCCACCACCAATAATCATCTCATTGACTTTGTCCAGTATATTGCTGATCATGTGGATACTGTCTGCAACTTTAGCTCTTCCCAGGAGGACCAGGAAGGATCAGTCTGTGCTCTCCAAGGCCTTGCAAAGTGGCTCAGCTCCTTCTTCCTCAAGAAATGTCTGGCCTTCTGTGGCATGTTGCTCCCACCATGTTGCTGTGGGCTCAGCGAGTTGTGCCAAAGCATCGTTGACATAGACGTCCTAGTTTGGAAAGTGAAGCTTTGAAGGCTTCTATTTTGGCTGGCTCAGCTTTAACCTTATTCCCAGAAGCATCTTTTCCCTTCCCTTCTTTCTCCACATGGAGGTGGAGGTTCTCCAGCAGGATGACAGACCCAGCAGCTGGGTCAGCACAAGCTTCCTCCACTTCTGGGCCTGCATAGTCCCTCAAGAACAAAACATCTTTGCCCAGCAGAGATCTGAGTCCTGTAACGTCTGGCTCCAAAGAGTACTTGTCAGGCATGGGGACACCATCATGCCAGCCCAGATGGCTCATAAGAACAACTGACTTAGCTCCATTGTCCAAGCAGAATTGGATGCTTGGGATGGCAGCCTTGATTCGCTGGTTAGTTCTTATCTGGTTCCTCATAGGGACGTTAAAGTCCACCCTCATGACTATCTACTTCCCCTTCACATCCAGCTCGTCCAGAGTCAGCCTGGTAGAAAGCAACATCTTGGCAATACAGTGGCAATGACGCTGAGAGAGCTTAAGGGGTGGAGAAGAATGTGTCTGACATGCCCTCGAGATACACGCGGAATGCAGAGTGTCCTGGGCCACTAGTATGGACATTTAAAAAACATGAAGTCTTCCGATCCATGAACACATGGTGTCTTTCCATTTATTTGTGTCTTCTTCAGTTTCTCTCACCAGTGTTTTATAGATTTTAGTATACAAGTCTTTCACCTCTTCGGCTAAATTTATTGTTAAACTTATTTTTTTCTTTCCAATGCTAATATACATAGATAAATAAATAAATATGAATATATATGTAAATAATAATAATAATAACAATATATAAATATAAATAGCAGAGGTTTTCCTCCCTCTGGTTATCTTTTCAGATAATTTGGTATTAGTGTCTAGAAACTTTACTTATATGTGTATGTCAACTTTATATTCTGCAACTTTATTCAATTCATTTATTCTAACACTTGTGTGTGTGTGTGTGTGTGTGTGTGTGTGTGATCCTTAAGGTTTTCAACATATAAAATTATGTCATCTGCAAACAGAGATAATTTTATTTCTGTCTTTCCCATTTGGATGCTTTTTATTACTTTTTCTTGCCAAACAGCCCTGGATAGGAAATGTGGTGAATCACATTAACTGATTTTCATATACTGAAGCATCCTTCCATCTGAGGGATAAACTCCATTTGGCAATGGTTTATGCTTCTTTTCATGTGTTTGTTGGCTAGTATTGTGTTAATCAGGAATAATTTTCTGTATTTTTCTTTTCTAGTAATGTCTTTGTTTTGGCTTTGATATCATGGTAATGCTGGACTTACAGAATAAGTTTGGAAGTATTCCCTCCTTTGTCCATATTTTGGAAGAGATTGAGAAGGATTAGTGTTAATTCTAAAATCTTTAGTAGCGTTCACCCATGAAGATATATGATCTTTTTCTGTGCTGTGAGTTTTTTTTTTTTTGATTACTGAATCAATTTTCTTTTTTTGTGGTTGTTAATTGTTTTAAACATTTATTCATTTTTTGAGAGACAGAGAGAGACAGTGTGAGTGGGGGAAGGACAGAGAGAGAGGGAGACACAGAACCCAAAGCAGGCTCCAGGCTCTGAGCTGTCAGCACAGAGCCCAACACGGGACTCAAACTCATGAACCATGAGATCATGACCTGAGCCGAAGTTGGACACTTAACCGATTGAGCCACCCAGGCACCCCAGTGATTCAATTTTCTTACTAATTATAGATATGTTCAGATTTTCTATTCCTTCATGATTTAGCCTTGGTAGGGTTCATGTTTCTACGAATTTATCCATTTCTTCTATGTTATCCAATTTCTTGGCATATAATTGTTCACAGTAATTTCTTATGATCCTGTTTATTTCTGTGACATCAATTTTAATATTTCCTTCATTTCTGATTTTATTTATTTGAATCATTTCTCTATTTTTTCTAGTTAGTCTAAAGTTTGTCATTTTTTCTACTCTTTTTCAAAAATCACTTCTTAGCTATGTTGATATCTCTATTGTTTCTCTGGTCTCAATTTTATTTCTGCTCTAATCTTTATTATAACCTTCCTTCTGATAACTTTGAATTTAGCTTGTGATTTTCCTAGTCCCTTAAGATGTAAAGTTAGTTTATTTGAGATCTTTTTTAATGTAGGTGCTTAGAATTATAAACTTCCCTCTTACTATTGCTTTTGCTACATCCAATAGTTTTGGTATGTTGTGTCTTTGTTTTCATTTGCCTCAAGATATTGTGCAATTTCCCTTTGATCTTTTTGTTTGGCCCATTAGTTGTCTGAGAGTGTGTTTTTTAAAGTCCACATATCGGTGAATTTTCCAGTTTTCCTTCTTACTATTAATTTCTAGTTTCACCCTACAGTGGTTGGAAAATATGTTCAATATGATTTCAGTCTTTTAAAATACATTAAGACTTCTTTTGTGGCCCAATATACGATCTATCCTGGAGAATGTTCCATGTACAATTTTCTTAAGAAGACTGTGTGTTCTGCTGCTGTTGGGTAGGGTATTCTGTATATGTCTGTTAGGTTCATTTGGTGTACGGTGTTATTTAAGTATACTATTTCTTTATTGATTTTCTGTCTGGATGCTACTTCCATTATTGAATGTGGAGTATTAAAGTCTCTACTATTATTGAACTGCTGTCTATTTCTCCTTAAATTTGTTAATGTTTGTTTTATCTGATGTTAGGCGCAGATTTTTTTTTTAATACTGGTTATATCTTCCTACTGTGTTGACTCTTTTATCATGATATAATGTCCTTTGTGTCTTGTGACAGTTTTGACTTATAGTGTAGTTTGTCTGATATAAATATAGCTGTCCCTGTTCTCTTTTGGTTACCAATTATATGGAATATATTTTTCCATCCCTTTACGTGTATCCTTAAATCTAAAATGAGTTTCTTGTAGATAGCAGGTAGCTGGATTTTTTAAATCCATTCAGTCACGCTAAGCATTCTGATTGGGGAGTTTAATCCATTTACATTTATAGTAATTATTGATAGAGAAGGACTTAGTATTTCTATTTTGTTAATTATTTTCAGTCTATCCTGTAGCTCTTTTGTCCATCTTTTCTTGTCTTGCTATCCGCTTTGTATTTCATTGATTTTGTAATGGTATATTTTTTTTCCTTTCTCTTTTTTTGTTGTGTATTTTCTATATGTTTTATTTTTGTGCTTACCATGGGGCTATCATAAGACGTCTGAGAGTTTTAATAGTCTATTTTAAGCTAATAACACTAATGTTTAAATCATTCCTAACCAATTTTAAAAATG
The DNA here is from genome assembly GCF_022079265.1 of Lynx rufus. NCBI lineage: Eukaryota > Metazoa > Chordata > Mammalia > Carnivora > Felidae > Lynx > Lynx rufus. The sequence goes on along the minus strand of NW_025814889.1, from coordinate 18,772,987 downwards.
AAGTAAATATGGGGGGGATTCTGGGAAGATGGCGGCGTAGGAGGACGCTGGGCTCACCGCGCGTCCTGCTGATCACTTAGATTCCACCTACACCTGCCTAAATAACCCAGAAAACCGCCAGAGGATTAGCAGAACAGAGTCACCGGACCCAAGTGCAGACGAGAGGCCCACGGAAGAGGGTAGGAAGGGCGGCGAGGCGGTGCGCGCTCCACGGACTGGCGGGAGGGAGCCGGGGCAGAGGGGCGGCTCGCAGGCCAAGCAGAGCCCCCGAGTCCGGCTTGCAAAAGCGGAGGGGCCTGACGGACTGTGTTCCGACAGCAAGCGCGACTTAGCGTCTGGGAGGTCATAAGTTAACAGCTCTGCTCGGAAAGCGGGAAGGCTGGAGGACAAAGGGAGGGTGAGCTGCGGAGCCCCCGGATGACAGAGCTCAGTTTGGCGGGGAACAAAGGCGCTAGCCAGCGCCATCTCCCCCGCCCATTCCCCAGCCAAAATCCCAAAGGGAACCGGCTCCGGCCAGGGAAATTGCTCGTTCCGCGCGAACACCCAACTCTGTGCTTCTGCGGAGCCAAACCTCCGGCAGCGATCTGACTCCCTCCGGCTGCCACAGGGCCCCTCCTGAAGTGGATCACCTAAGGAGAAGCGAGCTAAGCCTGCCCCCCCTGCCGCCGTGCACCTTGCCTTCCCACCCCAGCTAATACGCCAGATCCCCAGCATCACAAGCCTGACAGTGTGCAAGTAGCCCAGACGGGCCACGCCACCCCACAGTGAATCCCGCCCCTAGGAGAGGGGAAGAGAAGGCACACACCAGTCTGACTGTGGCCCCAGCGGTGGGCTGGGGGCAGACATCAGGTCGGACTGCGGCCCCGCCCACCAACTCCAGTTATACACCACAGCACAGGGGAAGTGCCCTGCAGGCCCTCACCACACCAGGGACTATCCAAAATGACCAAGCGGAAGAATTCCCCTCAGAAGAATCTCCAGGAAATAACAACAGCTAATGAGCTGATCAAAAAGGATTTAAATAATATAACAGAAAGTGAATTTAGAATAATAGTCATAAAATTAATCGCTGGGCTGGAAAACAGCATACAGGACAGCAGAGAATCTCTTGCTACAGACATCAGGGGACTAAGGAACAGTCACGAGGAGCTGAAAAACGCTTTAAAGGAAATGGAAAACAAAATGCAAACCACCACGGCTCGGATGGAAGAGGCAGAGGAGAGAATAGGTGAACTAGAAGATAAAGTTATGGAAAAAGAGGAAGCTGAGAAAAAGAGAGATAAAAAAAATCCAGGAGTATGAGGGGAAAATTAGAGAACTAAGTGATACACTAAAAAGAAATAATATACGCATAATTGGTATCCCAGAGGAGGAAGAGAGAGGGAAAGGTGCTGAAGGGGTACTTGAAGAAATAATAGCTGAGAACTTCCCTGAACTGGGGAACGAAAAAGGCATTGAAATCCAAGAGGCACAGAGAACTCCCTTCAGACGGAACTTGAATCGATCTTCTGCACGACATATCATAGTGAAACTGGCAAAATACAAGGATAAAGAGAAAATTCTGAAAGCAGCAAGGGGTAAACGTGCCCTCACATATAAAGGGAGACCTATAAGACTCGTGACTGATCTCTCTTTTGAAACTTGGCAGGCCAGAAAGAATTGGCACGAGATTTTCAGGGTGCTAGACAGCAAAAATATGCAGCCGAGAATCCTTTATCCAGCAAGTCTGTCATTTAGAATAGAAGGAGAGATAAAGGTCTTCCCAAACAAACAAAAACTGAAGGAATTTGTCACCACTAAACCAGCCCTACAAGAGATCCTAAGGGGGACCCTGTGAGACAAAGTACCAGAGACATCACTACAAGCATAAAACATACAGACATCACAATGACTCTAAACCCGTATCTTTCTATAATAACACTGAATGTAAATGGATTAAATGCGCCAACCAAAAGACATAGGGTATCAGAATGGATAAAAAAACAAGACCCATCTATTTGCTGTCTACAAGAGACTCATTTTAGACCTGAGGACACCTTTAGATTCAGAGTGAGGGGATGGAGAACTATTTATCATGCTACTGGAAGCCAGAAGAAAGCTGGAGTAGCCATACTTATATCAGACAAACTAGACTTTAAATTAAAGGCTGTAACAAGAGATGAAGAAGGACATTATATAATAGTTACAGGGTCTATCCATCAGGAAGAGCTAACAATTATAAATGTCTATGCGCCGAATACCGGAGCCCCCAAATATATAAAACAATTACTCATAAACAGAAGCAACCTTATTGATAAGAATGTGGTAATTGCTGGGGACTTTAACACCCCACTTACAGAAATGGATAGATCATCTAGACACACGGTCAATAAAGAAACAAGGGCCCTGAATGAGACACTGGATCAGATGGACTTGACAGATATATTTAGAACTCTGCATCCCAAAGCAACAGAATATACTTTCTTCTCGAGTGCACATGGAACATTCTCCAAGATAGATCATATACTGGGTCACAAAACAGCCCTTCATAAGTTTACAAGAATTGAAATTATACCATGCATACTTTCAGACCACAATGCTATGAAGTTTGAAATCAACCACAGGAAAAAGTCTGGAAAACCTCCAAAAGCATGGAGGTTAAAGAACACCCTACTAACGAATGAGTGGGTCAACCAGGCAATTAGAGAAGAAATCAAAAAATATATGGAAACAAACGAAAATGAAAATACAACAATCCAAACGTTTTGGGACGCAGCGAAGGCAGTCCTGAGAGGAAAATACATTGCAATCAAGGCCTATCTCAAGAAACAAGAAAAATCCCAAATACAAAATCTAACAGCACACCTAAAGGAAATAGAAGCAGAACAGCAAAGGCAGCCTAAACCCAGCAGAAGAAGAGAAATAATAAAGATCAGAGCAGAAATAAACAATATAGAATCTAAAAAAACTGTAGAGCAGATCAACGAAACCAAGAGTTGGTTTTTTGAAAAAATAAACAAAATTGACAACCCTCTAGCCAGGCTTCTCAAAAAGAAAAGGGAGATGACCCAAATAGATAAAATCATGAATGAAAATGGAATTATTACAACCAATCCCTCAGAGATACAAACAATTATCAGGGAATACTATGAAAAATTATATGCCAACAAATTGGACAACCTGGAAGAAATGGACAAATTCCTGAACACCCACACTCTTCCAAAACTCAATCAGGAGGAAATAGAAAGCTTGAACAGACCCATAACCAGCGAAGAAATTGAATCGGTTATCAAAAATCTCCCAACAAATAAGAGTCCAGGACCAGATGGCTTCCCAGGGGAGTTCTACCAGACGTTTAAAGCAGAGATAATACCTATCCTTCTCAAGCTATTCCAAGAAATAGAAAGGGAAGGAAAACTTCCAGACTCATTCTATGAAGCCAGTATTACTTTGATTCCTAAACCAGACAGAGACCCAGTAAAAAAAGAGAACTACAGGCCAATATCCCTGATGAATATGGATGCCAAAATTCTCAATAAGATACTAGCAAATCGAATTCAACAGCATATAAAAAGAATTATTCACCATGATCAAGTGGGATTCATTCCTGGGATGCAGGGCTGGTTCAACATTCGCAAATCAATCAACGTGATACATCACATTAACAAAAAAAAAGAGAAGAACCATATGATCCTGTCAATCGATGCAGAAAAGGCCTTTGACAAAATCCAGCACCCTTTCTTAATAAAAACCCTTGAGAAAGTCGGGATAGAAGGAACATACTTAAAGATCATAAAAGCCATTTATGAAAAGCCCACAGCTAACATCATCCTCAACGGGGAAAAACTGAGAGCTTTTTCCCTGAGATCAGGAACACGACAGGGATGCCCACTCTCACCGTTGTTGTTTAACATAGTGCTGGAAGTTCTAGCATCAGCAATCAGACAACAAAAGGAAATCAAAGGCATCAAAATTGGCAAAGATGAAGTCAAGCTTTCGCTTTTTGCAGATGACATGATATTATACATGGAAAATCCGATAGACTCCACCAAAAGTCTGCTAGAACTGATACATGAATTCAGCAAAGTTGCAGGATACAAAATCAATGTACAGAAATCAGTTGCATTCTTATACACTAACAATGAAGCAACAGAAAGACAAATAAAGAAACTGATCCCATTCACAATTGCACCAAGAAGCATAAAATACCTAGGAATAAATCTAACCAAAGATGTAAAGGATCTGTATGCTGAAAACTATAGAAAGCTTATGAAGGTAATTGAAGAAGATTTAAAGAAATGGAAAGACATTCCCTGCTCATGGATTGGAAAAATAAATATTGTCAAAATGTCAATACTACCCAAAGCTATCTACACATTCAATGCAATCCCAATCAAAATTGCACCAGCATTCTTCTCGAAACTAGAACAAGCAATCCTAAAATTCATATGGAACCACAAAAGGCCCCGAATAGCCAAAGGAATTTTGAAGAAGAAGACCAAAGCAGGAGGCATCACAATCCCAGACTTCAGCCTCTACTACAAAGCTGTCATCATCAAGACAGCATGGTATTGGCACAAAAACAGACACACAGACCAATGGAATAGAATAGAAACCCCAGAACTAGACCCACAAACATATGGCCAACTCATCTTTGACAAAGCAGGAAAGAACATCCAATGGAAAAAAGACAGCCTCTTTAACAAATGGTGCTGGGAGAACTGGACAGCAACATGCAGAAGGTTGAAACTAGACCACTTTCTCACACCATTTACAAAAATAAACTCAAAATGGATAAAGGACCTAAATGTGAGACAGGAAACCATCAGAACCTTAGAGGAGAAAGCAGGAAAAGACCTCTCTGACCTCGGCCGTAGCAATCTCTTACTCGACACATCCCCAAAGGCAAGGGAATTAAAAGCAAAAGTGAATTACTGGGACCTTATGAAGATAAAAAGCTTCTGCACAGCAAAGGAAACAACCAACAAAACTAAAAGGCAACCAACGGAATGGGAAAAGATATTTGCAAATGACATATCGGACAAAGGGCTAGTATCTAAAATCTATAAAGAGCTCACCAAACTCCACACACGAAAAACAAATAACCCAGTGAAGAAATGGGCAGAAAACATGAATAGACACTTCTCTAAAGAAGACATCCAGATGGCCAACAGGCACATGAAAAGATGTTCAGCGTCGCTCCTTATCAGGGAAATACAAATCAAAACCACACTCAGGTATCACCTCACGCCAGTCAGAGTGGCCAAAATGAACAAATCAGGAGACTATAGATGCTGGAGAGGATGTGGAGAAACGGGAACCCTCTTGCACTATTGGTGGGAATGCAAATTGGTGCAGCCGCTCTGGAAAGCAGTGTGGAGGTTCCTCAGAAAATTAAAAATAGACCTACCCTATGACCCAGCAATAGCACTGCTAGGAATCTACCCAAGGGATACAGGAGTACTGATGCATAGGGGCACTTGTACCCCAATGTTCATAGCAGCACTCTCAACAATAGCCAAATTATGGAAAGAGCCTAAATGTCCATCAACTGATGAATGGATAAAGAAATTGTGGTATATATATACAATGGAATACTATGTGGCAATGAGAAAAAATGAAATATGGCCTTTTGTAGCAACGTGGATGGAACTGGAGAGTGTGATGCTAAGTGAAATAAGCCATACAGAGAAAGACAGATACCATATGGTTTCACTCTTATGTGGATCCTGAGAAACTTAACAGGAACCCATGGGGGAGGGGAAGGAAAAAAAAAAAAAAAAAAAAAAGGACGTTAGAGTGGGAGAGAGCCAAAGCATAAGAGACTGTTAAAAACTGAGAACAAACTGAGGGTTGATGGGGGTGGGAGGGAGGGGCGGGTGGGTGATGGGTATTGAGGAGGGCACCTTTTGGGATGAGCACTGGGTGTTGTATGGAAACCAATTTGTCAATAAACTTCATATAAAAAAAAAAAAAGAAAAAAAAATGAAGTAAATATGTCCTTCTTACAATGACTACAGTCTGATTCTTTACAACATTTATTGACAAAACAAACATCTCACTTTGACATTTTTGGTTTAGCTTTTAAAATAAACTAAACCAGATGTTAGTTTATAAATGTGTATAGTTTATTTGGAGAATATCTATAGTCCAAGTGAAACATATTTTTTTTTCTGAATCACAGGCAATTGTTTTAAAAAATTTAACACTGAATAAAGAAATTTATTTATCTTTCAAAACACAAAACAACATAATACCAATTGCTGGTTTAAGTAAAAGAATTAATTCCATTTTTTAAAGCAATCTGATAATAAATTTCTTTTTAAAATGTCATGAAGAATTTACTATCAAGGCTAAAATGAATAAACTTATGTGAAGGTAACAGAACATGACAGAAAGAATTTTAAGGCATTTTATTACTTGTTCCATTGTGAGTAACTTAGGTTTATGTCTATCACCCACACTAAACTGAATGTTCCCCTGCGGCAGGGAATGCATTGATCATTGTTTCCTCTGCCTACTGCTCTGTGTGGCACATAACTGGTTCTCTGCAAATTTTCACTGATTTCTATTGTGTAACTAAGAGGAGGGATGTAGGAGTGCGAACAACATTGACTCCATCTTTGGTCCTCCGCCCCCTTCGTGCCCACACAGTGACTTCCCTCCTAGGGCTACGTGTTCCAGGCCCTGTGGAGGTTAACGTGCGTCCTGACCAGAATGCAGGAAGGCTCGTTCTGATCTTCCCTAAAGTGGTGCACAAAAGACTCCACTTTAGATAACTAGTAGAGACCCTCTGGTGTGCAGATGGTGACCACACCACCATGCCCCTGGCTTTACAAAAGCTGGGGACTGGAGTCCAGATGAAGTGGAGAATAGCTTTGGAGAATAACCACATACTGCCTGGATCATCTGCCTGCCTGATTCCTCTTATGCCCCTATCAGCAGGTTACCCTGAATAAAACTCTGTGAAAATGAAATGGAATGGCTTGCTCTGTTCTCAGTCTTAAAGTGCCTTCTCAGTCTAGAGGATACATTACGGACCCTCCACCTTCTAACAAGGGAGAGTAATAAAAATACATTTTACTTTAGTTCTGGTAGAATTAGACTCCCTGGTGAGGGAATGACAGCATACAAGGAGCCCAGTGAGGAGCCAGAGGTGACAGGAACAACCAGGTGTGAGGCGATATGGAACCTGACTGTTGGCAGTGGGAATGCAAAGAAACAGAGTCTGTGGGGGGAAAGATGAACAGAGCTGATAGAACAGGAAAAAAACAAAACAAAACAAAGGTAACTAAAAAAAACGTAGATTCTGCAGAACTGGAAGAAACGTACAGATTGATGAACATGGGAGGAAGATTTAGGAGGAAAGACAATGAGGACTCAATATGCAAATTCCAGCAGCCAGCGGTGTGGAAGCAGGATGAGAGGCTGGGTGTTCCAGTGGGCGGTGTGCAGAGGAAGGCCAGGGATAGGCATGCTGGAGCCAGCCTTCAGGGTGGATGAGCCTGAGCATGGGAAGGTGCACAGGAGGCCAGAGAAGGAAATACACCAGGTGAGATGCTGTTGCAGAAATCCAAAGGGGTGATGATCTCAAAAGAGGAAGAGTTTAGAGTATGAATGCCACCACTGAGGTGAAGGAATAGAACGAATATTTCTGATCAGGCCATTCTCTCTTATTGCTTATGATAAGGATCACAGGAGAGAGGACTGATTTACGCTGCAAGGTGATAGTAAAACACCTCTGAGTGGCATGGTCTGTCATTCTACTGGCCTCCTTGACCCAGCGCTAATTTATCCGTCCGGTTTTCACTCCAGGGTAGGCAAGGTCAGGTCTCCCTGCATAGTTTTTCAGTTTCTTTCATCTTTGTACCCCCTCCTGGAGAGCCCTTCTTCTGCATAAACTATACCTGTCAGAGCTGCACGTTCTCCAGCTTTATGTTAAACACTTCTTCCTCAACAATCTCCATCCCTGCTAGGCAGATGTCTCGTATTCCTTTGAACTTTCATGTAAGTTTTCAATTTTCCCACAGACTGAGGGTATTTTTGGTATATATTTACATACATATTGGTATATATTTGGTATAAATATATCAAACATAGTACCCAAAATATATACCAAATATATATACCATATATATATTTGTTTCCTTTCCTAGACATATGAATTTCCCTTTGAGGAGAGAAAGGTTCAGACTCAGCATTTGCTACACCTCTATGACTGCTTGGAAAAGAAAACTGTGCTTTGCGTAGTTCGTTCATCCCCCACCCCACCCCCCGTGGCAATCTGAGGGTTGACTCAGGTCAGATGCTGTTTTGGGGGACCAGATACAGCAATGAAAAGATGGAGAGGCTCCTGCCCTCTGGGAGCTTACTTTCCATGCATTGGCATTACATTGACTAGTTAAGGATCTTCTGAGTTCTAAAGATTTATTACTCTAGGATCATTTCCTAATTAGAGTAGTATTTTAAAAATATATTTAAATATTCTCCATTGAGGGGTGCCTGGGTGGCTCAGTTAGTTAAGCGTCCAACTCTTTTTTTTTAATGTTTATTTATTTTGAGAGACAGATTTAGAGCATGAGGGAGATAGAGAAACCCCAAGCAGGGTCCACACTGTCGGTACAGAGCCTGATGTGGGGCTCAACCTCATTAACTGTGAAATCATGACCTGTGCCGAAATCAAGAGTTGAACGCTTAACTGACAGAGCCATCCAGGCTCCCCAAGAAGCTGGTTCTTCACTCAAGGAATAACAATAGCCAATATGCTCAAGTTGTCAATTTGTATGGAACATTTAAAACCACTACATGACAGTGACTCACACTGAAGGCAGCAACATTGTACTTTATAAAAATAATGCATTATAAAAAATGATGACACATTGTCATTGACACAATGCCCAAAACTCAACAGCTATTGCTAGGTACATCCTGGAAACAGAAGACTGAGACATATTATAATAGTAAGATTATCTAGTGTAAGCAGAAATTTGGGAGAATATAATATTCTATTTCATAAAGACAAACAAATGTAAATATTGTAACATCCCTGAGGGTAGGGGTTAGTCATCATAGATGGGAATCCTCTTTTTTTTTTTTTTTTAAACTAGGTAATTTATTGTTCCAGGGTTAGGAAAAGTTCAAATTTTTCTTTTTGTCCACCAGAAAACGATCAAGATGATTTCTGATCTCAGTTCTGATCGAGCTTTTCCTCCTTTGTATATACATAAACAAACACAAGAAATCCTCAATACATAGAACTTCCTCATGATTGCATTACAAAAATCTTAAAAAACCCTCAGCCTTTTTTTTTTTTACCCCTCAGCATTTTTTTTATCCACCTGTGATCTGAACTTTGCACCTATCACAAACTTGATAACCAATGAATCTTTCTAAAAACAAAACAAAACAATAAAACAAAACAGGTTCTGGAGATCTACTGCATTTTAACACAGGGCCTATTTTAACATAGGGCTTATGGTTAAAAATACTATATTGTCTACAGAGAAAAAACTGGGGTTGCCAGAGGGGAGAGGGGGTGTGGGGAATGGGAGAAATAGGTGAAGAGGATTAAAAGGTACAAACTTTCAGTTAGAAAATAAATAAGTCACAGAGATGAAAAGTGTGGTCCAGGGAATATAATTAATATTGTAATAACGTTGTATGGTGACAGATGGTGACTAGATTTGTCATGGTGAGCACTGAACAATGTAGAGAATTGTTGAATCACTGTGTTGTGCACCTGAAATAAATGGGATACCGTATGCCAACTATACTTCAATAACACATATTTTTAAAAAGATAAATAAGTACTAGGGATGTAATATAAAATATGACTGTAGTTATATGCTTGTCTATTGTCTATTTGAAAGGTGTTTAGAGAGTAAATCCTAAGACTTCTCATCACAAGGAAAACCTTTTGTTTTTCTTTTCATCTTTTGTTTTGTTTTGATCTCTGAACTTATTGCGGTGATCATTTCACAATACATGTAAGGTAAAATCTTAAACATACACGGTGCCATATGCCAATAATTGCCTTATGCCAATTATATGTCAACAAAACCAGGGTAGGGGCGCCTGAGTGGCTCAGTCGGTTAAGTGTCCGACTTTGGCTCAGGTCAGGAGCTCATGGTTCATGAGTTCGAGCCCTGCATTGGGCTCTCTGCTGTCAGCATAAAACCCGCTTCAGATCCTCTGTCCTCCTCTGTCTCTACCCCTCTCCTGCTTATGCACTTGCTCTCTCTCACTCTCTCTCTTTCTCTCAAAAATAAACATTAAAAAAAAACTGGGGTAAAAAATACCATATTGTATACTTGAAATTTTGCCATAGGGTAGATCTTCCGTTCAGTCGTCTTGCCATTAAAGAAAAAAAAAAAAAACAAAACAAAGAATGAACAAACGAATGAATGAGTGAGAGGAAACTTTAGGTGATGGATATGTTTATGGCTTTGATTGCATTGACGGTTTCATGGGTGACTATTTATCTCCCAACTCCTCATGTTGTATTCATTAAATATCTGTAGCTTGCTTTAGGATGAGTCATATACTTGGGAAGCTCTAAAGGAAATAAGATTAGAAGACTGAGGATGAATGATAATTTGGGAACCTATCAAATGATATAACTTGTAGTAAAAAAAAAAAAAAGGTGATAATGAGGTTTCCTCCAGTTTTAATATCGATACTAGCCTAAACTCAAACTTCTCAAACACTGATGAACTGCTATGAATACTTTCTTACCATTATATGATTTTGTTTGATCTATCATACAGAGATTTTCTTAATTGCCACTAACATCTTCCTTCTTTCCCTCACATAATATGTATGAACTGTGTCCAGTGCACGGGACACTGAAGAGAGAATGAGAGAAACATAGGACTATTATACCTGTCCTCACTGCTTTGATTCCCTGCCCCCTCCATGCTCTATATTACTTCATTCTACAACAACTTTTCCTAAAAACTGCAGGGTGCCTTAGAGTTTTTAATCTGATGTAAATTCCCAAGAGGAAAATTTGGTAAATGGTAATGCCTAAATTTATTTGAGCAGGGATCCAATTTTTTAAAATTGCTGAGTGTCAGGGTACCTGAATGGCCCAGTCAGTTATGCATCCAACTCTTGGTTTCGGTTCAGGTCATGATCTAGCGGTTTGTGACATTGAGCCCCATATCGGACTCTGTGCTGGCAGCGCAGAGCCTGCTTGGGATCCTCTCTCTCTCCCTCTGTCTGCCTCTCCCCCACGCTCTCTCTCAAAATAAAATAAATAAACTTAAAAAAAATTGCTGACTGTCTCTGAGCCCTACAGAATACATTGTGGGAAACATCACATTCCAGGGGAAGGGGCAGGGCCAAAGGATCCAGGAATACTCACGGCTGATGTTAACCTGCTATACTCACCAATTTTTCATTCAATGGTTATTGGTAATAAGAAGTAATCTGTCCATTTTGAGAAAGATCAATCAGAGAAACTTGTGTAACAATCAGCTTTTGTCCTAAAGAGATTTTTCTAGACCCTGAATTATGCCCTCCCTTTGGTTATGAAATAAGACCCCAAATTAAATTCTTTAAGCAAACAGATGAAACACAGATAAGACAAAGGTTTACTTCAGTGAATTTCTAGGATAATGTCAAAAATTTATTTCCTACATTTCAAAGTCTGAGGAAGATATATAAGTATAGAGAATAGGGATCTAAGAAGTCTGATAAGGAGAATTGCAAAGTATTAACTTGTACCTAAAACCATTTATGAAATCTAGTAAAAAGATTAATCTAAAAGAATTACTAAAGATAATTTCTTTAGGAATAATCTCCTAGATTAATTTGTTGAATTTTCCTCCTTTTGTTCATATTCCCTGTTTTCTTTCTGAGAAATATATATTCTTACTCCTAAGAGGTAAATATCTTGAAATAATTTCTATTCTGAGGATAGGAATCCAAACAACAACAGCCAAAACACTCTAAACAGAACAAACTCTAACACTCAAAATACCCTACACAGAATGACCTCTTTCCCAAAGTGGCTTCTGTCCATCAGAAAGACTTTTGAAAGTCACCTTTACACAGTAACTCTTCCAAGAGCAGTTTCAGGACCTTAACTATGACAGTGAAGGAAGACCATGGCACATGGCTATTCTTAGGTCAGTGTTTCACAAAGGTAGATTTAATCTTATCCTGATTAAAATGAAAAACAAAGCAGAAGGTTTTTTTTTTTTTTTAACGTTTATTTATTTTTGAGACAGGGAGAGACAGCATGAACGGGGGAGGGTCAGAAAGAGAGGGAGACACAGAATCTGAAACCGGCTCCAGGCTCTGAGCTGTCAGCACAGAGCCCGACGCGGGGCTCGAACTCACAGACCGCGAGATCATGACCTGAGCCAAAGTCAGACGCTTAACTGACTGAGCCACCCAGGCGCCCCAAAACAGAAGTTTAGATGTCACCTCTCAGGTACTTATTTCTGCTTTTATCTTTCTTCTCAAACTATTACAAACTCTGTGGTTTGGCTCTTGACTCAGTTTGTTCACATTATCATTTAATAAGGTCTCACTCTGACTTTTGCCTCTACATTGGAAGAGAATTACCAGGCTTCATGGCAGCAATTACCCTGTCCGCTCAGACATTCTATTTTCTTCTAATTCAACCTATTAGTCATATGACCAACATGGTCAGATGTTAAACTTGTGTGAGGTCATCAACTGACAAATTAGTTTTGCAAAAAATAAGACTGAAGGAAATTCTTGGTGCCATAGAAGTAAACTGAGTCAACAAAGCCATTGGTCATCCAGTTTCTGAATATAACATTATGATTCCTTAAAGGCAGGAACTGTGCTTTCTTTATCTGTGTCTGATGTTTAGTATAGTGTCTGATACAAAATAGCCCTCAAGAAATGTTTGTGGAATTAATGAATATTTTCAACTATTCAAGGCCAACAATGCATTTTAAATAACCATACTTTTCATGGGTTTAACTCATCAATTATTGTATAATTCAACATCCTAAAATTGAAATGAGCAAATCAATTTGTGGCGATGAAGTAAATGATGTCCCAGGTCACATCACTCAAGAGCAGGTCAGGGATCTGAACTGAATCTGCCTCCAAATGCCATGATTTCACAGAGCACCAGGCTCTTTCTCAGAAGGTTCTTAATGATGATTAATGCGATGCCCAACTATGGTGATAGCAAAGCTAACTAGACAGATAAAGAATGGGGCATTGGGAGATCTGGTTGTTTGACTTTATCAGCGCCTACACAGTTATGTTCCCTATTTCCCTGACTTGCTCAGGAATGCCAGAAAGAGACGGGTTGATGTGTGTAGGGGGCCGGAGGGGGGATGCGGGAGACACTGCAGTCATGTCTTTTGCTCATGGTGATCCGCCTTGTGAATTCTCACAGCCTGGCTTTCCCTGCCACCCAGCATCCCTCAGGCATCCCTGCCAATTGCTTGGAGAACGCATGAACTGAACTGCACAATGCATCTGGAAACTAAATAATGACCACAAATATTTGCCTTTTTAATACACATTTCATTGATTCCTGTCATCAATGTGGATAATCATGTTTATCATAATATTCATTTGAAGTCAACAATGTTAAGATTAATTGCGAATCATTCCAACTGAGACTGAGAACACGTTTTCCTCTGGAAATGACATTAAACACTGTAGTTCGTGTGTGCAGGCCAACCTAAAAATAGGATATCGATTTATGTGGCACAAATATTTGTTGCGTGTGCAACATTTCCAGAACAGAATGAAGTAGCGTTAGTACAGAAAGAATGCTCGTTTCTCCATATACCAATATAAGGTTGGTGGAGGCTGAAGTGGAACATAAGGATCATCTTTTTCCCAAGGTCAGGTAGTGGGAATGCTGTTGGTACCACCCACAGCCCAGAATCAATAGGACCTGGAAGCTCTTAGGACAGTGAGAAGGCAGGAGGACTGCACAAAGTAAGAGAAGTGATTGGTGAAGATGCACACTGTTCTCCTCCCGATTAATTATGCTTCTTTAACTTCATGGTTTTATTGCTGCCTGTGTGACCCCGACTTATTCACTCCATGAGTGAATCAGTTTCCTCCTATGCTTGTTGGCAACAGAACAGCCACACTGCTAGTTTGTAGTAAAGATTAGAGATAATACACCTAAAGCCCCTAACATAATGACTGGTGCCTAGCAGGCATTCTGGGAACAGTCTATCACCACCGTTACTCCTGCAACAACTACCATGATGACCACTGTTTCTCTCACCACCACGATTACTTGCTACTTGCTGGTCAACTAAAGGGGCTGACCCTAGAGGATACAGCTTGATTTGTTTCCCACCACAGCCTTCAAACTCACCCTACTGAATCTCTTCTCTTTTTCCTTGACATCTTGGGAACATGCTGTATCATTGCAGGTATTAATGAGTAGCACCATTTTTTAGGTATTAGGGTGCAGACTTAAGAACCGAAGGTCTCTACCTCATCTGGTTTGAAGCCAGTTTAAAGGTAATCCCTCCCCATCCAAGCTTAGATTGGACCCGAGGCTCATGGACCCAGAGTGCAGGTGATCTGCCCTTTTACCCCCACCCCTCTGGCTGCTTGGCTCCTATGGTCAACAGAAGCAAGACACGGAAGAACAAGGAACTGAGGCTTCTTTACAATTAGCTAGTTTTCCTTGGATCTCTCTCTCTTGGGTATTAGGCAGGCATGATGTCATGGCAGGTATCAAAATCCATGAGGTAAATTTACAGATTTTTCAGAAAGTTCCACCCCCTCCTCCTGGGCTCTCTCCCACTGCCATTCTGACTTGAGGGAAGCACTCTTGGGTCGACACTCCCCTGCCACTTCCCCACTTCCCCACGTCTGGTTCTCAGTGGTAAGCCCACAGACTTTTTGTGCTGCACACACCTTGTTCCAGCAGGGAGGGTGTTGATAAGTAACTTGAGCCGGGCTAGCCTTCTTGGCATCTACAGAACAATGGGAACAATGTGACTGTTGCCATATATCACATTTGCCCTTTGTCCTCACTCCCCCTGCAAGCTACTTTACAGCCTCCCCTTTAGACTTCTTCAGTTCGAGTCCATGGCGACGGAGGAACATTACATGATTTATACTCTCCTCAGTTTTCTGAAGACCCTTCTCTCTAATGAATCAGAATCTTCCTTATACAAGCTCTCTCATACTTTGGTCTCTCTTTAGACTGTAGAACAACTTATTACCCACTGTCTTCAACACTGAGAGTTGACTTTGACCCAGAAGAATATGGTCCTTGTCTTTGCTCTTATCTACGTACACCGAAACACATGAAGGAGTGCCACGGGGTGGAGGTGAGGAAGGAGAGTGAGCATATGAACTGGCAAAGTGTTCTCTCTCACCTGCTCCTCATTTACTCTCCAAGTATGGAGCTCATGCCCTCAACAAAAGCTGCAGTGCATTTGGAAGAAGGGGAATGAAAAATTCATCTGATTCAGGACAGGTTGGAGATCATGTGGCCTATAAGAAGAAAGCAGGCTTTGCCATAGTACAAGAGAAGGAGAGTCTACCCAGAGATTCATATGTAAGGCATTTGTGTAAACTGATTCATTAAAACTAAGAAATACTCATATGGGACCTAGTTGCTGGCAGTAAGAAGTTGATAATTTCATTAGGAAAATTAAATGTTCATACAGAAAGCAGATAAAATGACATATAACAATATACATGACAAAACAGCATCATTCACTGGAGAGTAACTCTTAAGGGAATTTTAACAAGGAGCTGGAGTTGGTCCAGGAAAAATTCCTATAGGAAACTGGTCCAAAAAATTCCTACAGCAGATAGGAACTAAAGCAAGATATAAGGGATAGGAAGGCTGTTGAGTATTTTTTATCAGTATTTTAATAGCTGTTTAAAGCAACAAAAGCACTTCAGTGTAAGACTTTGAAAACAAAAATTATAAAAAAAGTAAATAAAAATCAAATTTGATTCTACTACCCTGAGATAACTACTGTTGTTAACATTTTCAACTTTGTTCCATTCTTTCCCTCAGAAATCCTATTACATTTCCCTAGACAATCTATTGTCTCAATATAAAAGCGACTATTGCATATTTTGTCCTCTTCTCAAATTGCCCTCCCCCTGCTCGGAACTTGTCACTCTCAGCTGGTGACTTTACTTTTTATTTCACTGAAGGAGCAGAAGCCATCAGGATGAACTGGCTTCCGTCCGAGAGGCCAACCATTCCAACTGGGCACTTTCTGCCCTGAAGGACTCTGCTCCTTCCGTTAGACATTCTAAGACATATCTTCCCAGTTTTCGTGCACACACATGGATGCGTGTACACACACACACATGCAGACACATGCCTCCTCTGACTCCACAACCCACAAAATAAAACGCACTCTTCCTTTGGTTCCACATCTCTTCCAGGTGGGATCCTACTTCTCTGCACCCTTGTACAAAATTATTTCAAAGGTTTGTTAAAAATGCCCTCTCCCATCTTCACATTCCCCTTCCTCTCCAACTCCAACCACCAATCAGGTGTCTGTTCCCAGGACTCCTTCAAAGCTCTCCTTATCAGTGTAAGCAGTGAGGTCCACACTGCCTGGCTAATGCTTGACCCACATCAAGACCTTCCAGGGCCCTCTTTTTTCATTAAAGCATTAAAAATTGTTTTATGACTGTGTTGTTACAAAAACCAACATAACCTAGTCCAGGTTCAGTATTACATATTCATTGTTACTATATTCATATTTTTTTCTTCTAATTGAAAAAAAATGAAATCAAAACATTCCATGTGCCCTACGATATCATGGGACCTAGGTACTGTGCCTCCTGTCCCCAGTGGGTAAGATGGCCCTGAGGGTAACTTGTTAGTCCTCATCTTGCTCAAACTCTGGAAAACACTCCATGCAGTTGATAATTTTCTTGTTGGTTTTGTTATCACCTCACTGGTTGTTGTTCCTCAGCCTCTTCTGAGGCATGCTCCTCCTTCCTGCCTTGTCAATATTGACATAGTCCACAGCTGAGTGTGGGACCCCTTCTCTGTCTATGAGAACAATCCTAGGGCCTCTCAACCTGTCCCATGGCTTTACAAAGTGATCCCTCCTAAACTTCTATCTCCAACCCCCATTTTCTCTCTGAAATTTGGACTCTGAAATCTTAACTCCTTATATTACGTCTCCAGTTGAATGTTACATAGGGATCTCCAACATACTTTGACTAAAACAGAATCCCCTTAATCTTGTTCTTCCCTAGTGTTCTACTGCACAATAAATAACACTACTATGCACTCAATTGCTCAAGCCAAAATCCTTAAAAATCCCCTTTGACTTTTCTCTTTTCCTTATATCCTTTACCCAATTCATCAGGAAATGTTATCAGCAATACCTTCAAAACATATCCAGAAACCTTCCATTATGGCAACAGAGTAAGACAGATGGATAGCTCATTTAATAAATAAAAGAGTGATTAGATTTATGAGCTTGAAGGACAGTATAAATAAATAATAATTGTAGCTTAAGGTAAGGGCTGTGCAACAGAGAAAGAGGAAAGCTGGGGAAGAGTATTCAATCACTCCCAGAGGGGTGGTGATCATTACCCAAACCAAATGTACAGCATTTTAGGGAACACTGAGTTATCCATATAAAAATAAAATATAGATATAGGATGAGGTTTAGGTTTGATGTTTAGTAACAATATGGAACACAGAATGCAGATCTGGATACCGATGGAGAATTTGTGAAATATAAAAAATGAGCAGTTTGGAGTCACATCGTGGGGCATGCTTATGTGCACAGAATGGCAGAAGAAGTGGTGACTCAAGTGCAACAGACAAGGATCTCTTAAAAGACTGGTAACAAATCAAGATATTGTTATTTACTAGAATACAAGGGAAGAAAATGCTTCATGAGGAGGAGATGATCAGTAGAGCCCTATGCCACAAAAAGGTCCAGGAGAATTAAGGTCAGTTAGTAATTATGTAAGCTGTTGGCAACTACTTGAACACTTCCATTTTGGTAATGATAAGCCTAGAAAGCAGAGTGAGAACATTAAGGACTTTTCACTAAGGCATCAATCAAAAACATTTTTAGGAGAAGAAAAAAGGAAACAGCATAGTGACTAAGGCAGGAAACTGAGTGAAACCAACATTTTCACAATTTGTGAGGTATGAAGTAGATAACGGTGGTTGAGAAGAAAGTGGGAGGGGTGTCTGGGTGGCTCAGGAGGTTAAGCATCTGACTCTTGGTTTTGGCTCAGGTCATAATCTCACGGTTTGTGAGTTTGAGCCCTGCATGGGATCTGTGCTGACAGTGTGCAGCCTGCCTGGGATTCTCTCTTCCCCTCTCTCTCTGCTCCTCCTCTGCACTCACTTTCTCTCAAAATAAGTAAACTTAAAAAAAATTATATATATATACATATATATATAATTCTTTATATATAGTCTTTGTATATAATTCTTTATAATTCTATGTATATATAATTCTATATATATAAGTGGGAAACTTCAGGAGGTTAGGCAAGAAAGGACTGATTCTGAGTGTAGGTTCTTTGGGAGTCTAAATCTAAAAAATAACATGACTGATGGTTGGCAGGAGTTTGTTTTTTGGCTGATAATTCAATTTTTCCTTTGTTGACTTAGAAGTAACACAAAACTTGTGACACAGCCTTCACTGAACCAAAATGTGAGCCACGCATTTTCACTTTGCCTTAGAAGAGTGTGTATGAGTAGATCAGTGTTACCCCATCTTTTAGGGGTTCTCAGACCCAGTTCCAATGTGGGGGGATCCTCCCCCACACAACACCAAGCAATTCTTAGACACCAGCAGAATGTCCAAGATGCAACTCAATTCTGACACTATCTATCCAGAAATAACATCAGATTCCACAGGTTATAAGAGTTCAGTCCCACAAGGCTGACCCTTCCCACCCCCTAGATCGATTGCAATCCCCAGGCTGCTACCTTCGCTCTAACCCACTGGCTACAGTTTTGAGGCTCCAACAACCTCCTCCTTAGGTTTAATCAATTTGCTAGAGTTGCTTACAGATTTAGGGAAAAGTGACTTACATTTACCCGTTTGTTAAAGGATATGATAAAGGGTATGAATCAACACTTAGATCAAGAGATGCGTAAAGCAAGGAATGAGGAAGGGGCATGGAGCTTCTATGTCCTCTCCAGGTGCACCACTCTCCCCGCTTCTCTACCTGGTCACTAACCCAGAAGCTCTCTGAATCCAGTCCTTTTGGGTTTTTTAAAAGGCTTCATTACACAGTCATGATTGACTAAGTCGGT
Source organism: Lynx rufus (assembly GCF_022079265.1). NCBI lineage: Eukaryota > Metazoa > Chordata > Mammalia > Carnivora > Felidae > Lynx > Lynx rufus. The sequence continues at coordinate 18,753,762 of NW_025814889.1, read as the reverse complement.
GGCCATTGTCTGATTCAATCTCCAGCCCCTCTCCCTTCCCTGGAGGTCTGGGGCTGGGACTGAAAGTGCCAACCCTCTAATAACTTGGTCTGTCCTCCTTCCTGGCAACCAACTGCCATTCTTACCTAAAGGCTTTGGAAACTTGCCTCATTAACACAACAAAAGCTTTCTTTATCTCCCTTATGGCAGGAAATTCCAAGGGTTTTAGGAGCTATGCGCCAGAAATCATGGATGAAGACCAAAAATACATACGAGAAATATATATTTGGTCATTTCTTGTAAGTCACAATATTGCTCCCTGTCCTCTTAGACGGTTGAACATATTATATTATCCCCATATGCCATTTTTAGAAATCACTAGATGCCATTAATACTTGATCTCGCCATTTTTCCTGTGACTTATTTCCATCACTGCAGAAAAAAAAAGTTAAAGTAGATGGATTGCAGCTGCTGGCCAATGCCTTGAGACCTTAATGATAACAAGTTCAAATTGAATTTACTAAACTAGCAAGTGAGGGCAACATGTAAGATGATATAGTGATTGCCATGTAATTGCCAATACAATTCATATCTTGTTTAGGTCCTTTTCCTTCCAGCCCATGGGGATATCATTTGGGCTCCAATACATAGCAGGCAACTCTTATCTCCATACAGATGAGTGCCCGGCAAAAACTGGGTTCTCGTGATGAACAGTTTTGAGACCAACAGATCGAATCAAAAATCAAAATTTAAAGTGCAACAAATTATTGGCAGAATTATTTCACCAGCCAAAAGACCCACTCCCTCCTCTCTGTCACCTGTGTTTGCTAGCGGTTATCAACTGTGACACTAGGGAGAGGGAGAGAGTAGTACCAGGAATGACATGTCCTGAGCAACTGAGCGGCAGCTCTGAATTAAATTAAGTATCTTCAGAGTCCCACAAAATGTCTGCAGTTGGCTGATAACTACACAATGTTTACTTCCACCCCTTACTTTGGAGGAAGAAGAGGTTTGTATCCCATCACCTCCATGTTATGGATTGTCTGTTACGTTGCTATGGAAACCTACTATTTCCTTTCGCGATCACACCTCCCCCTCTATACATCTTACAAATGGAAAATACGAGCGGGATTACAAATTTATAAAAACTTCATTAGAAACTCCTACGTTGCAGACTAAGGGTTTAGTGAGAAAGAACAGGATTAGATTTTTCCTGTGTGAATCATTGGTTTCACCAGAAATCCTTCAACACTTTCTCCCACCGCTACTTATGGTTCTTCACAAGTGGTGATATTTCCACGGATAGTCAGCCTTTGCTAGAATGAGATTCGCTTGCTTAGCGTGTCCTTACTGTGTACTTCTTCCTAGCGACGAGAAAGAGATAAGCTTTTTGTTTGTCTTCTTGAAGCTACCGGCTCAGATCCCTCCTATAAGTTTTGTGACAGAGAATTAGCGGTTAGATTCGTATTTTCAATTAATTCATTTTTTGAATAGCTAACGTAAGAAGTGTTTTATTTTTCTTTTGCATCAGTCTTACATACTGGTTTTATATTTCAAGGCTTATAATATCACAGCTATGCTGTGTTACCTTTTCTATAAAAGCTATTTTGGTTAAAAGAAACACTACACTTGAGAATGTATAACTAAAAGAAAATAGTAAAACAAAGGATAAGATTCCTATCAAACATAATTAAGAGAATGCCCTTAGCAACACAGTCACTCCCTCAGTCAAATCTAACTAGATTTCATCTTTCCAGACCTTTCCCCTCAGATCTCTTCAAGTGGGAGATGAAATACTGTGAAAATGGCAACATTTTCTTCTGGCTCAGACGCCTTCTTCACTCAAACTACTTAGCACTGTTTTTCTTATATTGCTGTCCATGCTCATTTTATATTTTATTACTAAACAAAGAAACACTAAACAACAACAACAACAATAATGAAAAACAAACCTTGAAACATTCTTTTGGGGGTCTGTGAGAAATAGACTAGAAATGCAACACTTAGATGTTCCATTTTTAATTTTTAAATACATTTTCGGTGAAGGTTATTTAATTGCGGTTTATCAAAATGATGGGCCACCAGTCTTGCGAGTTAACATTTAGTGCCATGGCAAAGTAGTCGTCACATAATTAGATCACGCAAAGCAATTTCTAACACAGTACACACTGCCGGATCCCTTTGATACGGCTGGGAGAATATACTACAAAATGTGAACAGTGATGATTTCTGGGCGTGGATATTAACAGTGGCTTTTATTTTCTTTTTCATGCTCCTCATTATTTTCCAAACATTTCAGAATGTAACAGTCAGGGATGCTTTTGGCTGCAATAACTGAAAATCTGACTACTCATGGCTTAAACAAATACTGGTTTATTTATTTATGTATTTATTTCTACATTTTTACCCATCAAGAAGACTGGAATGGGAAGTGGTTGGCTTTGTTTCAGCTGCTTAATAATGATCTTTCAAACTTCCCATCTTTAGATTTGCTTTTTTCCCCCTCCTTATTGGCTCTCTGCCTCACGATCACAAACTGTTACCTTAGAAAAAAGGAATCATGGGATTTCAAGTTAGAAAATGGGGCCAGAAATAGTTTCGTCCACTGAGTCTTCACTGAAGCCCCTTTCTGAAAACTGATTCCCAAAGTGATTTTTCCTTCCACCTCATTTGCCAGAACTGGATTCCAGGGCCGTCTAGAGCTACACAGCATGTAGAGACAGACCGCCATATCTTGGTTTAGATTCATCATAAATCATCGCCTACATCTTATGGGAACAATGATGTTTTCAACAAAACCACTTAGTGGGGAAGGAAATGGGAATGTGTATTCAGTAGTGCCAGAGGCTGAAAAATGCCCCACCTCCCAAATATAGCCATGTTCTAATCTCCGGAACATTTGAATGTCGCCTTATGTGGCACATAGGGGTCTCTGCAGATCCTTAGCTGTTAAGGATCTTGAGGTGGGGAGATTATCCTGCATCGTATGGGTAGGCCCTAAATGCAATCACATGAATCCATAAAACAAGGAAGTGCCAGGAGATTAGGAGATTGGACACACATACATACATAGGAGAAAATGATACAAGGATGGAGCAGAGAGGGATTAGAATATACTGGCCTTGAAGATTAGAATGCTGTGCTCACTCGCTAAGCAATTCAGACAGGAAGATACAAGGAACATATTCTCCTTTAGAGCCTACCTAAGGAGCAAGGCCCTGCCAACACTGATTTTGGGCTTAGTGATACTAATCACCAACTCCTGACTTCCAGAACAGCACCCTGAGAGAACAAATCTCTGTTGTTTTAAGCTACCCTGTTTGTGCTCCGTTAGTTTCCTTAGTCAAAGGAAACTAATACAGATAGGAAAGTGAGGTTTTATGTAGGCCACCTTGACTATACTATGACTATGTGTGTGTATAATATATACTAATATATTACACTTTTAAAATAATATATTTACTACTTTTAGAAGAACATTATTTAAAAAATAATTTGTGAAACAATGAATGAACTCTTCCCATATTTCCATTTCAAGGAAAGAATGTATTTTCAGCAAGGTGCTACCCCAGATGTGAGCAAATCTTTATAGGATCCATATACATCTATAACCCAGTGCCCCTGACTTCTGCAGACACTGCCTGGGCATTTTCAAAAGTGGATCTGGCCACACAAGATAAATTACTGATACTCTGCTAGCTCTAGATTCAGCATTTTTTTTTTGCAACTATAACCTTAAGTTTAGAAAAAGAAATTTGTAGGTGAAAACAAATAGATTCATGCTCAACCCAAAAGGCATAACTGGGACAAGTTTTTCAGGAATAAATTAAGGAAATGGAAAAAGAGCCGGGCTCTTAATTTTCCTACAGAAACAAGGTTAAAATAGTAATAGTATCTTTAATCTGCCATGGAAAATAAGTGAGGGATGACAGAATATTGGTATTCACTTCAAAGCCGGTTATTAAATTTTTCCTTTTTTCCCTCCAGAACTCAACATGACACGGGCTATTTTCAGACTATGATCTCTCTTTCATCAAAGTCAGCCCTAGCTGTGAAGACCACCTGGTCCACATAATTACCTTAAGCACAGTCTCTGTGTCTCCTGCTTCAAATGACCTATTTCTTGGTGAAATAAGACGTCTCTTACCTTTGGCTGTGTGAAATATGCTCTCAACTCTAAATTACTTATTCACGGGAGACAAATGCTCCTGGATCAATTCAGAGCACTGATCTCTCTCAGTGGGCCCATGAGAACTCTATTCCCAGGGCACAACAAGAAGGCAATCTGCAGATTACCAGATAGAAATGACTAGGGAGGTCGGAAAAACAGCCAAGTGAAAAACCTGCAGAACTGCGCTTCTCAAAATCTTGCTCAGAGAAATCTAAGAAGGAAGTTAAATGCCTCTTTCTTCATGCATGAAACAAATAGTTAGACCCTACCTTTAGAGAGTGCACACTGCTTGTCCAATGCTTGTAATGATTTTATATTCATCACCTAACACTTTTTTCCTGAGTCCCTTTCCCCAACACATATATCCATAAATTAGCATGAACTTTGAAGTTTTATAATTACAAAAGAAATCTCTGTAATCAAACATACAAAATAATTACTTAGCCTCAGAGACTATCAATGCTTACAGAACGTAAGCTTGGAGTCCTCATGGCATGAAGATTTCTCCTGCTTGACTCTACCCCATCTGGCACTGTTGGGCACCACATTTGTCTTAAAACTATCTCCTCCCTTAAAATCTGGGCACTGTGCCTCCTTCTCCTTCCCCTGACTATGGAGTCTGTTTTCTTCATTTGCTCTCTTCTGTCAGAAACTGAAATCAAATTCCTTGCTTCTAATCTCTTCTCCTCCCTTCCTATCCCTCTTCTCCATTCCTCACTCCTGTCATCCTGCCCTTCCTTCTTCCCAGCTTTCCTTCTCTTCCTTCTCCTGGATCTCTTCCCCTCCCCTTCTCTCTCTTCTCCTTTCCTTTCTTTTCCTTTTTTTGGGGGTGGCGGGGCAGGAGGAAGGTTCTTTTTCATCCCAATTTCCCCCTGTAATTTCCTTCCATGGTGAGGTTGTTATATGAGGTAATAATTCCACAACTGATTTCTCTAGTCCTGATCAAAAAAGGGGGGTATGCAAAATCATTGAATCAAAACTGAAATGTGCATGGAAGGATTGGTTACCCACAAGTCAGATACTAATCAGGACAAGAAAGTGAGTGGAGAGACTTTTGAAATGTCACACAGTGTTCTCCTTTTATCCCAGCTGAGACTCTACTTAAATCAGCATTTGCCAAATTTTCCAGAGAACATTGGTTGGGCAAGACGGTCCTTGGAAAAAAAAAAGATTTCAATGGTCAAATTAATTAGGGAAAAACTACATATCTCCATTATGAATTTTAATAAACAATATCATAAGGACTGAAAATTCTTAGAGGAAATAAATTTATCTGTATTTAATCCAATGTTACACAAACTTATTTGACCACGCAACCTTTTTTTATAAGTCAACTGATCTTAATGAACATCTCATAACTCCTAACAATCCAGTGGCACTAGATTGTGTGACAATGTCCATAACTCCTTGTTAGAGCGCAGAGGGATTTTTAACAATTCCATCTGAAACCTACTTTTTACACATTTTTTTCCACTGCCTTCTCTTCACCTTCCCCTCCCCTGGTGTACCTAATATTCTACTAATCACCAAATTATTTGAAATCTGGAAGATACCTACTTATGCCTGATCTCTCTCCTTTCTGTTGCTGGTGTGCTCTCATAGCTCTCATACCTTTTTTTTTTGTTTGTTTTTGTTTTTTAGATTGCTCCTATCTGCAACTTTAAAAAAGATTTGCTTGATCACTTTCCTCTTTATCCAAGTGAATCCCTTGTTTCCCACTTTGTGTTCCCATCTCACTTTGTAAATATCCCTAGAAATACACAAATTCTACTGAACCTACTGCATCTAGTAAATTGCAAATCTCTATACCTACACTGTCCAATAAGGTAGGATGAGCCACACAATGTAACATCTGAGCATATAAAATGTGGCTGGTCTGAATTGAGATACGCTATATGCAAAAAATACACACTGGACTGTGAAGACTGATGACCAAAAAATGAAACAAATTATTAATAATTTAAATATTGATTGTGTACTGAAATGTTAATATATTGTATATATTTGGCGAAATTAATTTTGCTTATTTATTTCACTTTTTATGTAACTAACCACTAGAACATTTTTAATTACATATATGCTCACATTTGTGAGTGCCATTGTGCATTAGATGGCATTGTTCTACAAGGCTGGCACCCCGTCTTACCACACCTCCTAGCCCTGCTTGTAATTGTCACTTAGCAAATGTTTCTTGAATAAATGCATTCATTCACAAGGTAAAAATGAAATTAGAGAAGGTCCTGAACTTCTGAAGTTGTGACATTTTCTTACAGATAGTAAATGTGAATATTCCATAAGCATTATACACATGTTACGTGCCAAATACAATATGGCTTTGAGCTAAGCAATCATTCTGTACTTAGCTATTTTATTGGAAGCCCTGGAAAATAACTCCCTCACAAAATATATCCTTACCATTAAAGTTCACCACATGTCAAAATTAGTTGAAAAAGCGTACCTCTAAGCAATATTAAGAGTATTAGGAGTATGGTATCCCAATTGCACACTTTCTAATATGAAGGGTTTTTTCCTAGAATATTCAATCAAATATCTATCCTTCAGCGATGGTATCCTGAGGTAACAGGTAATAACATTCCTCTTTTAGACAGAAAAGGAATGGAAACGAAAGGAAAAAAAAAGCTCAAGATCTCACTGGATTTTACAGATAAACCCTCTACCACTCTAAGATAGTATGTACATAAAACCACATCAGAGCCTCGGCAACTTCCTATGGAAACAATGCTACTGCACTTTGATGAGGGCAGAAAAGGAATCTCAGTTGTAAGGCAGCCCAGTCATAGGATTCCAGTCATAGGATTTCTTGAATCACTTTGAAGGCACAATCCTTGACAGAAATGTAGTAGAAATCCTGGTCTAACACTGGACAGAAAATTAAACCCATGTGAGTTTCAGTCTTAGCTAAATCTCTCTGTGCAGCCTTGGGTAGACTGCTTACTGTCTGTGTCTCGGGATATGTCAGAATTAAAGAAATAATTCATAAAACTCCTGTCTGTAGTAATTGGCACAAACTGATGCTGAGGATGATCTCAATTTTTTAAACCATATCCAAATAGTTTTCATGAGTGCACAGGATACTATGTTCCTTTCCTTCTGTTAAAAATCCAGTGGTTAATTAAGCAACAGATGAAGACTTCCTTTAAAGAAGATTTAATAGATAGATCAATATTCCGTAAATTATTTGCACTGTTTTGAGGTTTTCTCCAAGTATATTCATGTATACACATGTCTTCTCCACGTATAACAGAATATAAATGTCTGTTCATGCCATTTTTGCTGTTTCCAGTTCATGTCGGGGGGGGGGGGGGAGCCGAATAAGCCAGTATTTACATAATAGCTTCACTTGAATTTAAAAGCAGAGTTTATTGTTTAAGTTATGTTCTCTTATGCATTTCACAGATTTCATTTTATAATTAGGAGATAAGTGTGTTTTCCAAAAATAAAACAGGTTAAGGGGCACCTGGGTGGCTCAGTCGGTTAAGCTTCTGACTTTGGCTCAGGTCATTATCTCGTGGTTCACAAGTTTGAGCCCCATGTCGAGCTCTGTGCTGACAGCTCAGAGCCTGGAGCTTTCTTCGGATTCTATCCCCCTCTCTCTCTGCCCCTCCCCTGGTCGTTCTCTCTCTCTCTCTCTCTCTCTCTCTCTCTCTCTCTCTCAAAAATAAATAAAACATTTAAAAATAAATAAATAAAACATAAATATCATGACTATGAGCAACAGTGTTGAGGGAACCAAAGCTCATACGACGTTTAACAAGGGTGATGAATCCTCTATGAAAATCTAATTTGCCTATAAAAATGTTTTGGAAACAAGACATACACTCAAAGGAACAGATTAGATTCACATTCTATAATCTACCGATATGCTCTTACATTCTCCTTAATTATAGTCTAATGTAAAGAATGGGGGGGGGGCGCCTGGGTGGCACAGTCGGTTAAGCGTCCGACTTCAGCCAGGTCACGATCCCGCGGTCCATGAGTTCGAGCCCCACGTCGGGCTCTGGGCTGATGGCTCAGAGCCTGGAGCCTGTTTCCGATTCTGTGTCTCCCTCTCTCTCTGCCCCTACCCCGTTCATACTCTGTCTCTCTCTGTCCCAAAAATAAATAAACGTTGAAAAAAAAAAAGAATGAGGGGGGCACCTGGTGGGTTCCGCCGGTTAATCATCCGCCTCTGGATTTCAGCTCAGGTCATGATCTCATGGTTCATGAGAGTGAGCCCGTCTGCACTGTTGGTGCAGAGCGTGCTTGGGATTCTCTCTCTTCCTCTCTGTCTCTCCTCCTCTCTCCAAATAAATAAATAAACATTTTTAAAAAAAAGAATGAGGAAGGAGAAGGAAACCAAAATAAATATGATTATTTCTTTTTATGCATGAAGTTGTTCTGTACACGGAAGCTTAACCCAATGAAATATCTATTTTATTCCTAGATTTATTTGTTTCAGTCACGTAGCTATAATCTCAAGTTTATACATTATAAGAAGAAATGATCACATGGACATTGTATTAATTTCCTAAAGCTGCTGTAACAAACTCAATGGCTTAAAAACAACAGAAATTTGTTCTTACACAGCTCCAGAGGCCCAACTCTTAAATCAATTTTGTTGGGCTGAAATGAAGGTGCCGGCAGGGTTGTGCTCCTTCTGGGGGCTCAAGGGGAGAATCTGCTCCTTGCCTCCGCCAGCTCCTGGTGGCTCCAACATTCCTTGACTTGTGGCCACATCACTCTAGCCTCTGCCTCTGTAGTCATATTGCCAGCTTCTTCTGTCTATGAAATCCCCCTCTACCCTCTTCTTATAAGATACTTGTGATTGCATTTAGGGCCCATCCTGATAAATCCAGGATAATTTCCCCATTAAGAACCTTAACTTAATCACAACTGCAAAGACATCTTTTTCCCTTATAAGGTAACATTTGCTGGTTCTAAGTAATTAGAAACTGATATTTGGGTGATCATACTTCATCCTACCACAGATATTAAATGTTTCTTTAAAAAAAACTGAGACACTCACTTCCCGACCTCCTTGTCAACAATCAACTTCTGTGAGACTGTATACAAAACCGATTTCCAACTTTGACTACCTCATAAGCATTTTAAACATCTTTCTAAGTTTCTAATACCTTTCTAGTCATTGCCATTCAACCAATATTTATTGAGCACTTACTATACTATGCATCAAGCACTGTTAATACTATAGAATTTTTATAAAAAAATATTTATCTAAGTAAATTGGAATCTTTATTTTCAGAGTCAACAGACAAAAATTCAACCATTAACTGAGATGTTACCGATTATGAACAGTTGACTTTTGGATAGAGCTTAAAGTAAACATGTTTTGATTTCTATCATAAGATCAATTTGAGGCTTAATTTAAAAATTTTTTTTTCAACGTTTATTTATTTATTTTTTTTGGGGACAGAGAGAGACAGAGCATGAACGGGGGAGGGGCAGAGAGAGAGGGAGACACAGAATCGGAAACAGGCTCCAGGCTCTGAGCCATCAGCCCAGAGCCTGACACGGGGCTCAAACTCACGGACCGCGAGATTGTGACCTGGCTGAAGTCGGACGCTTAACCGACTGCGCCATCCAGGCGCCCCGAGGCTTAATTTTAAAGCTAAAAGCACTGCTCCTCAATCACATATATTGCATCCCATAATGTATTACAGAACTACAATCTGAACAGACATCTATTCATAGAAAAACATTCATTAAATTATCCATGTGTTAAATTCCCTAGAATATAATAGATGTTAAGTTTTGCTTCGTCAATATTTGTCTAAGATTGCGGTTGGAGCTATAACGTTAGTTCATGCATTTGTTTAGCAAATACTTATTAATGGTCTTTACTATGACAGTTACTGGCCTAGGTGCTGGGCTGACAGCTATACCCTCAGGGGCTTGGAGGGGAGTGGAGGAGAAAGGCAGGCGATTGCAGGACGGAGGAATAAATGCTCCATAGTATAAGCAAAGGACCAGGTATGGAACCAGTGGAAGAACCCTGATCTCAGTCTTGGTGGTCAGCGATGGCTTCTGTGAAGAAGTGCATCAAGCTGAGACCTGAAGGACCAGCAGGGATAAGGCAGGTAAAGGACCTGAGAAGGAGAAGCATTTAATGGTCTGAGATAAGGGAACCAGGTTATCGGAACCCAGAAGTATTTAAGAATGGCTGAAACCTCAGTGTGGGAAGGGAGGGCAGAAGTGAAGACAGAGAATATGTGGAAAAGTTGTTGCACTAGAGAAAGTTTAAAAAGTACAATTGTCCAAGACTTGGTAATTACTAGATGTGATGAGAGTTAGTGAGAAGAGAGAAGTTAAGAAGGACAGCAAGATTTCATATCTGGACAAAGTAGTAGGTGGTGTTCAGTTCCCGGAGGCAGGGAACACAGGGGGAGGGGTGCTCTGGGGTTGAGGACGGGGTGTGGGGTGTTGAATTCAGCACTGCCTTAAAGTTCCTGTGGAGACTCAACACAGAGATGCTCAGAATGCTGATGGATATGTGTGTCCATAGAAGCCCCGGAAGCTTCTGGGTTGGACATATCTGTACACTGATGTTTTAAATCACAGAGGAACTGACAAAGATGAAGTTCACAAGGATACATTCATCCTGACTGCATCCCAGGAAGCAGAATGATTTATTACCTATTGCTTCAGGATACCATGTCTGAAGTTTTATTCATTAGACATTTGATTGAGCATTCTCAGAAAAAATTCTTCTGTATTAGATTTTTTTTTAACGTTTATTTATTTTGGAGAGATAGAGAGAGACAGAGCATGGGCAGGGGAGAAGCAGAGAGAGAGAGGGAGACACAGAATCCGAAGCAGGCTCCAGGATCCGAGCTGTCAGCACAGAGCCCGATGTGGGGCTCGAACCCACAAACCATGAGATCATGACCTGAGCCGAAGTCAAAAGCTTAATCGACTGAGCACCCAGGTGTCCCAAAATTCCTCATATTAGAAATTGTACAACTGGGGACACCTGGGTGGCTCAGTCGGTTGAGCGACTGACCTCAGCTCAGGTCATGATCTCATGGTTGGTGGGTTCAAGCCCCACATCGGGCTCTGTGCTGACAGCTCCGAGCCTGGAGCCTTCTTTGGGTTCTGTGTCTTCCCCTCTCTCTGCCCCTCCCGCCCCCCTCAAATATAAATAAACATTAAAAAATAAAAATAAAAAAAAAGAAACTGTACAACTGGAATACCAGACTCATGATACTCCCAATATTGTTTAAAGGTATGCTTTTTCAACTAATGTTAACATGTGGTGAAACTTTACCTGTTAGAATCTGTTTTGGAGGGAATTATTTTCTAGGGTTTCCAATAAAATAGCTAAGTAGGGACAATTTACATTGAAATCATTCTGTTTTCAATGTGTAACATGTATATAATGTTTCTGGAATGTTCACAGGTATTATATTCAAGAAAACCCACAACTCCAGAATTTCAGGACCTTTTCTGACTTTGTGTTTACCTTATTAATGAGTAACTCTATCAAGGCATTCATTATTGTTTAAATATCACATTGATGTAGCACAAGGGAGGGTGAGCCAGGGAGAAGAATGTATCCAGATGGCAAAGCAAGGGTAAATGCATACACCTGATGGTGTTTACAGCATGGAAACAGGAGAACTGCACAACACATCTTCCTCTGTATTTTCCCTTCCATTTGATACACTCATTCTGCTCATGACTGCCCGGGGCCACTGCTTGCTTGGATTTTGGCTTTCTAACCCTCTGTTGTCATTTCAGATTTTGTTGGTGAACCTAACCATGATGTCAGTTTTGCCTTTTGTTTTATTTCTTGTGCTAAATAGCTCTTGTGACTTGATTTTGGTAGAAATCATGCCAGAACTTTAAACAATAACCCGATATCCAGAATATATATGGACTTTTTTTTTCCTGTTTGCTATTTAACTCTCTTGCCGTATTCCAAAAAAGTGATATAAGAATGGGAACGGAACCACCAGTTATGTCTGTGGGTACCGGGCACCCAGCACTTAGGTCAGCTGGTCTACCCAGTGGTGAAGGGTTGGCTGCATCTGTGGTGAGCCAACTTCCCTAAGGCTCAGCTGTGCCCAAAGCAACACTACTACACAAACCTCATGGTTTACAGGGTGTGCAAGTCGAAGGAACTTCAGGCTTCCCTCTTCCTTACCCAAATGCAAAGGGTCTTGGAAAAAAAAGAAAACAAAACAGAAAACAATGGATACAGGGCCCTTGTATCGTTACCAAGTCAAGATGGAGACCATTGAAAATAAAGGTGGGACGCTCACAAAGTGCATCAGAGTGCTATTTATCCTGTTTTTCTTCTACCAGTTAACTGCTATTCTCTCCTGGGCTCTCTCTTCACTCTTAATTAACTATTAAGTGTGATAGTTCTGACAATGCACTATCCCCCTCACTCCATCTCCTCATTTCCAGTTTTCTGTGTTGGCTCAATTTAACTCCCGTTGTATATTAACCAGACAGTGGAAATGATGACCGGGGCACAGCTTTCTATCTGCCTTTCACAATGCAAACAAAGAAATAATCATAACCATTTCCTCCCCCAAATCTTCAGTGACCCCGCCTTAGTGGTTAACAAGTTAAACTCTATCCCTTCCTCACACCAAAGACTTTTACATGTAGTATTTCTCACCTACCTTCTTGATCTTATCTCCAGGTGTCTTCTGCCCAAGTCACTGGACCACTCATCGCCCTCCATCCGTGTCACAAACATGGTACCTGACTTTCTACTTCCTCTGCCTGCAATTCACTTTTCCAGCTTCTCAGCTCACCCAAATCCTCCTCTCCCTTCAAGCTTCAAATCCAATCCTACCTCTTCCACAAATCCACTCACAATACATTTGGTAGAAATTGTTTGTTTGTTTTTGAAACCTGGGCCTTCATTGTATCTCTATGGGAAACAGATGAATTGTGGAATATTCACAATTCCACTCGGTAGCTAACCTTTACCGAGTGTTTAGTGTTTGCCAAGGACTAGTCTATGCATTTTATATGTATCATAATATTTAATTCTCACAACAATTTGTATGGTAGGTGCTACTGAAATAGCCAGTTTACAGATAAGAAAACGAAGAGAGGCAAGGTACAAAACTATTTAAAATGTTTTTTAATGTTTTATTTTTGTTTTTTTTTTTTTAAATTTTTTTTTCAACGTTTATTTATTTTTGGGACAGAGAGAGACAGAGCATGAACGGGCGAGGGGCAGAGAGAGAGGGAGACACAGAATCGGAAACAGGCTCCAGGCTCCGAGCCATCAGCCCAGAGCCCGACGCGGGGCTCGAACTCACGGACCACGAGATCGTGACCTGGCTGAAGTCGGACGCTTAACCGACTGCGCCACCCAGGCGCCCTAATGTTTTATTTTTGTGAGAGAGAGAGAAAAAAAGAAAGAGAGAGAGAGGCAGAGGAGTGGGGGACAGAGAATCCCTTGCAGAGGCAGGACTGGAACGAGGTCATATTACTCTATAGACGTTGCACCATTAATGAACATATTCTGACGTCTACCATGTGGGAAATATGAATGGTCCGCTATAGGCATACCATAATATTCCTATACAGGTATATTGTATACCTCCAGCTCTCCTGGAGACAGAGATCACCCATTTTAGTCTGCTTTACCAATCATGTCCAGCATGGTTCCTTGCCATAAGAAGGGAACTGCGGGCAGGAGAAGTAGAAAAAATAGCTAGTACTGACAACAGGTTCGCTGAAATGTTGAACCTCAATAATTCTTTTCAACCCAGAAAAAGATCTCCCTCACTCGTAATTTCACTTTCTTCTTAAACACAAGGCTATAAATTCTCATTTGCCTTGGGATTTTTCACTGAAAATGAATTTAATACGTATTGGAAACATTTAGCTCCTTCATTGCAGCTATATAAAGTAAGCATTGGCTCAGAAAGTGCAGCATTAGGAGAAATCTTTAATCTACACTTAGGGACCACTTGTCAGAAACAGAGTTAAAGTAGATTTGAAACACTTCCAGACCGCCTAGGTCCTCGGTGCTATGAAGTATTCAAATTTTCACTCTTTGACCCATTGCTGTTTAGATCATTTTTTGAAAATTAAAAAAAAAAAGGAATAATGATTTACAGAGCCTATACTATGGGGATTTATATATTCCATTTCTTTCATTTTATACAGGCTAAAATGCAATTCATTAGCATTCGAGTTAAGGCACAGGAAGGGTGGTGTAACCAAATGCCATAACCAAGACTTATGTCAGAGGTAGTAAAGAAATCATTAACAAAAGGATATTAATGAAATAAAACACATGGTCCAATAACAAAAATGCTGCTTCTAGATGTCCGCTACTTATTTTTTTAAAGCAAACTGCAAATATACTTCTCTGAGTTTTAAATTATCTACTTCATTAGGTTAAGATACTACTTTCTCATTGCTACTGAGTGGCTCTTTATCAGGCATAGGGTGTTCAACTGCCAAATATCAAGGTCAAGATACTTAAACGGTATGCACTGGGGAAGAAAAATCACTTGAGGTTAGAAAGTCCCGGTGACTGCATGATCATTCAGGGTTTCACACATGTAGCTCAACAAACAACTATCTCACTGGACAACATCAGTTTTTATGGGTTGAAGCCACCCTCTGGCTAAGGCAAATGGAATGAAGATAACGGATTGTACTTTACTACATGGAAATGGACACCTTGGCGAAAATTTTAAAAATGATTCAGCAAACTGAACATTTTCATGTTGTGTTTACTGTTAATAAATTATCTTAAACGATGTGAGTTATAGGTAGATTCTCAATATCTTCAAGCCGAGCAGCACATAGGAAGACATCTTCCTCAAGTCGAAGCATGGGGCTTGAGGGTGGGGTCTACAAATCTAATAGGTGGTTCCCAGATAAAATGCTGGGGTCCATGCTGGCCCCTATAGGGTGGGTCAAAAGGAAGCAGCTTTGACTCCCATCAGAAAGGATAAGCCATGCACATATGAACTAACAACCCAAAATAGATCGATTTGTCATAAAATCCAGACCCCGATAATGATATTTTTTGATATCTTTTCTTTCTTATTTCTGCCTTTTCACCACTGGGACTCACAAAGTTCCTTCTTCATTATGATTTATTCCCAGTCCTTTAAAATTCAGAAGAACTGTTTTTTTTAATATGTCCTTTGCCTTGCATTTAGGGTACAAAAGGCTCTCGTACAGAACACTTCAATCTTAGAAAAGCCATTGCTTTTAATATAAGCCAAGTGAAAGTGGCACCGTGGTTATTCAGACTGGCATTTATACGCCTTCTCTGCCTATAGCTCTGGTGTGCTGTAGGCTCGCTTTTTCAAGGAACTCCTACAAATGTTGTTCACTTTCAGAATGACTTATTTGAATGAGGTGGTGGTAACAGATAGGGTCTCATGGAATCCTATCTTGAGAAAGGGAAAAAATAAAGTCTTCTCTGCTATGCCCTTTCTGAGATCTAATCCACATAGCATCTGACTATAATGTTAATTTGAAGTGGCTATCCAAAATTTTGCATTTGCACCCTGCTGAGGGGAGACCACAACCTGTGCTTTGTTTTGCATTGGGAAAATCCTGATAAGACTATGCAGAAATCCCTTGTTTCCAAAAGAAAACAACATTAAAAAAAAAAAAAAGAATGTGTAGGGGGGATAAATCACATTATAGTTTAGAGCACAGATTTGGAGAAAAGTTAATGAAAGACATCAGGCGCTATCTCTACATACTGCCAGTCCACAAGAAAAGGGAGAAAAAGTACACGTCCCCAGTGAAAAACTCTAGAAGACAGACACAAAACAGAGGTGACATTGGGCTTTGTAAAGGCAACACTGTGCTCAGTAGTCTAAATCTTGACCTGTCAAACTATTACAAGAAAATAATTAGAGCCGCTACCTAGGGATGAGTAGTGACTTTTTTTCCCTCTTATGGTTTATAGGCAGCTGTAGTTGAATTTATGCCTAAAACCTCTAATTGCTTTCTCCATGGTGCAAATAGAAAGATCTTTGCAAGTTCATTTTTACTATAGAGTCTCCACAGACCAGATGTTACATAAAGGCAGTGTGTTTCTTAAAATGTGTATCGTCCCCTTAGCAGGCATAATAAATTTGAGAATCACTTGGGAGTTGATGAAACTCAGATTTCTGGGTCCTGCTGACACAAAGCCTAATCTAGTAGGAAATGTGGGTGCCTAGCAGTGGCTGGGGATGGGGCTTTTAGCCCCAGCATCCACATCAGCTTTGCCTTGTCTAACCTGCAAAATGATAATTAATTAAAATACAAATCTTAGGGGTGCCTGGGTGGCTCAGTTGGCTAAGCGTTTGACTGTTAGTTTCAGCTCAGGTCATGATCTCACAATTTCGTGGGTTTGAGCCCTGCTTTGGGCTCTGTGCTGACAGTGGGGAGCCTGCTTGGGATTCTCTCCCTCTTCCTCTCTCTCTCTCTCTCTCTCTCTCTCTCTCTCTCTCTCTCTCTGACCCCCCGCTGTACTGTCTGTCTCTCAAAATAAATAAACCGTAAAAAATTAAAATAAAAATCTTACATGCATTTTGAAATGTGAAGTGTTTGAAAATGCTGCTATATTTATTAGAATGAAGCAGTGTGAACATTGAAATGCAAAAACGGTGTGCATACTTGCAATCTCAGCTTAAAGACCCTTAACTAGGCTCATCCCTCCCATGCCCTCATCTTCTAAGCAGGTGGTTGACGCTTCGCCCCTCCTACATGGAAATTCTCCATCGGCCCATGTACACAGGTCTGACACAGGGACCAGATATCCACGTGTATAAGAAACACTCCAGGTAATTCTGAGGCAGTCTGCTACTCATTCCAACATTTTACCAGTTCAGTGGCACCCACCGGCCAGGCATGAAATGTTGAAAAACACCATTCCAGTTTAGTTCATGAAAATAAGACTTTTTTTTTTTTTAAACAGAATTGAGTAACGGCTTCCCTCCCTCCTCCAACAAGCAAGAGAGCCTGGTACTCATGGTGGCAAACTGCATGAGAAATGCTGCGGGATCAGCCATTGTACGGACAGCCCATCACCTCTTGAGGAAGAAGAAAGGCACGCTTTTGCCTTTGACCGGAAAGGTGTGCCATCTGGACGTGCGTAGAAAAGGCAAATCGTTTAAATATTCTGTGTCTACATAGAACAGACAAGCTCTTTCTTGGCCCAGGAATACCCTGAAATAAGGAAGCCACTTGGACAATATTTAAAATGTCACCTTTTTCTCAACAGAGATACTTTCACAGACCCAGAACTAATGTAATTCCTCACTTGCACCACTGCCTTCCTCAGCACCTTCCAGAGCTGGTCTTGAAATCCCTCCTTCTACACATTCTTGACCGCATACTAGATTGAGGTATTTGCCATTTGTTCCACGAGGCTGGTCCTTCCTTCTCTGCAATAGTGTATCTACTGAAGGCAGCCAACAGCTGTCTGTTGTCACGTATGCCTGTCCTTTTTGAGAAATCTTGTGGTCTGGAATTCATCCCTTCTGGCCTGCACGAGTCCCTGACACTATGCCTTCACTGAGAGCAGCCACCTACCCACCTTCCACAATGTCTCAGTTAATGAGAATGCCTCCCTGCTTTGGCTTCAAGAACATATTACTGGCCCTTCTCATTCTACCACCCTGATGCAGCCAATCCTGACACCCAGCCAAGCTTCTGCTTCCCAGAGGCTGGCTCCTGCTTCTTATAGTTTGGCTAACAGACAGGTTACTCAGAATTAGGACATTGCCAAGAACGTAAGCATCACATTGTTCCAGAAAATTTGTATTTCTGGAGTTGACTCCTGCCGAGTTTGAAGCCCAAAGTCACTAAGCCCTTTGGACATCTGTATGAGTTGGCTCAAGCTGACATAAAAAAAATACCATAGACTGGGTGGCTTATACAACAGAAATTAATTTTCTCAGAGTTCTGGAGGCTGGAACGTCCAAGATCAAGGTTCCAGCAGGGTTTGGTTTCTATTGAGGGCTTTTTTTCCTGGCTTGCAGACAGCCACCTTCCCAGTAAGTCCTCACATGGTCTTTCCTCTGAATGTGCCCAGGGAGAAAATGAGCTCTCTGGTACCTTTTCTTATAAGGGCAATAATCCCATTGGACCAGGGCCCTCCTTTATGACCACATTTAATCTTAATTACTTCCTTAGAGACCCACCTCCACATATAACCACTCTAGGGGTTAGAGCTTCAACATATAAGTTTTGGGAGACACAGATGTTTGGTCCATAAGAACATCCCGATATAAAAGTGTCCCGGGCCACACAGCGAGGAACGCCACTCATTTCTAATTCACTTACCCTCTCTCACTGGTCTGCTCTCAAAACCCCAGAATTTCTTGCTGCCAAATCTGCAAGGCTTATGACAACAGGTGCAAACCACTTACATTTTCCTAGTTCTCCTTGGAAATACCCAAGAATTTGTTTCCAGCTTCTAATTATTACATTATTAACTAGATAGCTGCCAATAACATGCAAATGTGTTGATTAATTAGACTGGGATATCTATTATTCTTAATATTACTGTAGCATTTAAACCAAAAATCACTAATATCCTTTTCTGTCCCTCTTTCACTGCCACATTCAGCAACTTGATATTAACTCAGGTTTACTCTCAGGAATTTAGATATTAATCTAGAGTTGCGGTTTCTGTTTTTAGGATGGCATTACTAAATCCTTCAACAAACAATTTAAACAAATATTCTTTTTTTAAGTTTACTTATTTATTTTGAGAGAGAGAAAGAGTGTGCCACCTGGGGAGAGGGGTGGGGGGGGAGAGAGAGGGAGAGAGAGGGAGAGAGGGAGAGAGGGAGGGAGAGGGAGAGGGAGAGGGAGAGGGAGAGGGAGAAAGAGAGAGAGAGAGAGAGAGAGAGAGAGAGAGAGAGAGAGAGAATATCTCAAGCAGGCTCCAGGCTCAGTGCAAACCTGATACAGGGTTTAATCCCATGACCCTTGGATCATGACCTGAGCTGAAATCAAGACTTGGATGCTCAACCAACAGCCACCCAGACATTCCTCACCAATTCTTCTAAGAATCAATACTATTAACAGTGTTTTGTATATCCTTCCAGATTTTTCTACGCACTTGAAAGCATATATATGTTCTTCCAAATCATTTCAGAGGTAGTTCATGTGTGCATAAATACATACCTGTAAATGTATGCATGCATACACGTACATATATTGTGTGACACTGTTCTTCACCTTGCTTTTTTCACTAAGTCACAGAGAATAACTCACTCTATTTAAAGACTCCATGATATTCTATTCTGTGGGCACATAATCATTTAGATTACCTGTCTCTAACCTGAACATCTTTACAGATGGATATTTAGGTTGTTTCCAATCGTTAGCAATAGATATCCTTATACATTAGTTCACACATGTGGGGTGCACCTACAGGATACATTTTTAGAAATAGAAAATGACAATGTCAGGTATACATTTTATATTTTAATAGATAATAACACCAGCAACACTTGAGGGTATCTTTTTCTCCATACCCTAAAAAGTGTTTCTGATTTATCTAACTTGCTCTTTTAAAATCTCTTCAAACCACAGGAGTGGAAATTATAATATATTATCATAGTTTTAATTTGCATCTCTCTTATTGGGAGCGAGATTACATGCTGTTCCATGTTTAACAGCCACGTGCATTTCCTTTTTTAAAAATGAAATTTTAATTAAATTTAACTTAATTTATTTTCTTTTTATTTTAGAGAGAGAGAAAAAGAGCATGAGAAGGGGAGAGGGGCAGAGGGAGAGAAAGAATCCCAAGCAGGCTTCACGCTCAGCATGGAGCCTGACACAGGGCTGAATCCCATGACTGGGAGATCTTGACCTGAGTTGAAATCAAAAGCCAGACGCTTGACCGACTGAGCCACCCAGGCGCCCCTAAACTTTTTACTTTAAGATAGGTGTAGATTTAGAGAAAAGTTGCAAAGGTAATGCACAGTCCATAAATAAACTGGACACCCTATTCCCCATATCATTATCACCTATTCATATGGTATCTTTGTCCAAAATCAATGAAACCATGATACGTGCTTAACCACCAAAATTATTAAGTAAACATACTCAGATGTACTTAGTGTTTATATCGTGTCCTTTTTCTGTTCCAGATTCCCATCTAGGACATCATGTTACATTTTGTTGTCATGTCTCCTTAGGCTCCTTTGACTGTGAGAGTTTCTCAGACTTTCCTTTGATCTTGATGACCACGTCAGTTTTGAGGGGTACGGATTGGGTATTCTGAAGTAGGGTGTGGTTTTTCTCTGGCTTCTTTCAAGATTTTCCTATTTATTTATTTATTTATTTATTTTTCAGTTTAAAATTATATGCCTAGGTATGTTATTTTATTTGTTTGTTTTCCTGGATGGTGTTTGCAGAGTTCCTGGTTTGATGACTGTCATTGATTTTGGGAAGTTGTTCGCCATTTTTACTTTAAATATTTCTTCTTTTTTGTTCTCTTTCTTCTCCTTTGAGATTACAATGACGTATATGTTACGTCTTTTATTATTGTCCCACAGTTCTTGGATGTTTGATTTTTTTTCCCATTCTTTTTTTTCTTCATATTTCCGTTTTGTTTTTTTAATAACAATTGTTTTAACGTTTATTCACTTTGGAGACATAGCACAGGAGGGGGGGTGGAGCAGAGAGAGAGGGAGACACAGAATCCAAAGAGGATGATAGCTCTGAGCTGTCAGCACAGAGCCCAACATGGGGTTTAAACCCATGGACTGAGACATCAGGACCTGAGCCTAAGTTGGGTGCTTAACCTACTGAGCCACCAGATGCCCCTTCATGTTTCCATTTTAGAAGTTTCTCAGTTTTTAATGGGCCTATGTCTTTGGGCTGTGACCTTCAAAGCGTGTTTCTAGTGGAATCATTTTCTCCTGCCTCCTGCTGTAGGCTGTAGCATTCCCAGTCTATTTCCTGGAAACCCTGACTCATGTTGACCATGTATTTTTATTTTCCCTTATGTGAGGCAGGAAGGTTCCAGGCAGCCCTAGTAGGAAAAATAAGTGTCCTCTAGCTAGGCTAAGGCCCTAGCAAAACAATCTTCCCCTGAAGATTAGGCCTTTGTTTTGGAGAAAGTTCTGTATGTATTTTACTATGATTCGTCTTCCTCTCTCCCAAAAGGGCCAAGAGGGGACGCTTTTCAGACTTTCACTCTCATAACCAGATAGGGCTCCTAGAGGTCAAGCCCATAGAAGCTTAATAGCGCCCCTAACACTGCAGACTCCAAGAATTTCTTACTCTTAGGCTAATCCACACTTCAACTCTGGAAATTACCATTTAGGTGTTATTACCAATTTGTGGTGCCAGTGGCTTCTGCTCTAGGTAATCAAATACCCACTATAATCCCTGGATACACTTATCTCTCCAGATGGGGATGGTGATTTGTCCTGTAATCTCAGCTCTCTGTTGGGTCCAATGAAAGTTATTGATTTTCAGCCTGTGTAGCTTTTTCTTGTTGTTAGATTAGGAATAACAACTTCTAAGATCTTTATAATGGGGAGCTGAAATCAGAAGTTCCTATAATTCCTTTTTAATAAACTGCCTTTGTCACTTGCTCATTGCTTAGTTTCCATATTTATCTTTTCCTTACACTACGTCTTTATATATTAAGGAAAATACCCATCGAATGTCAGGTGTGTTGCAAATATTTTCCTAGGTTGTTATTTCCTTTTTCTTAATTGTTGATGTTTAAATGCCATGAGTTTTTAATATATGCAAATTTTAACATATGTAGTTTGTATTACTATTTTATTTTATGGTTTCTGGGTTTTGTATTATTCTTAGTAAAGTGCTCCCAATTTCAGAATTACAAAGTAATTCTTTCCAGTTTTCTTCTAGTGTATTCTATATTTCTGATAGAATATATCAGTTTAATCTGCATAGTATATCTCAAATCCTATGGAAAATAATAGAGTTTAGTGTGTAAGTAGCATTGTATATCAGTGGGAGAAATAAAAAAAAATAGTGTTAAATTGGTAGCCATTTACATTGAAAAGAAATCAGACTCCCACGTACTTTTTTTGTAAAGTTTATGTAGTTATTTTGAAAGAGAGAGAGAGTGGGAGGGGTAGAAACAGGGAAAGAGAGAATCCCATGCAGGCTCCAGGCTGCGAGCAGGGCTTGAACTCATGAACTGTGAGATCGTGTACTGAGCTGAAATCAAGAGTCGGCCACTTAACCGAATGAGCCACCCAGGTGCTCCCTCCTAAGCACTTTTTACAAAAATAAACATAAGAATTGAAATAATTTAATTTTATAGTTTAATTTTCAATTGAACATTTGGAAACTAGGAAACAGAAAAATAGCCACTCTTACTGCCACCATTACAGAACAACCAGCATTACTTTCCCTTCTGATTTATTCACATGGTGTTTTAAAATAAATACTATTGTATGTAATTAAAATTTTATATCTTGATTATCATTAAGTGTTCTTTCCATGTTAACACACAATCTTGTCACTTTAAATTTTAGTTACATAATGTCTTATTTTTTTAAACTGAATAGTGGTTAGGATTATATAATCAGTTTTATTATATAATTGGTTTTATTCAATTTTATCTAACGCTAAAGAAATAGCTTTAAAAACTTCTCCAAGATAATCTCTAATTATTGAGAACCAGAAAGGTCAAAAGTGAGAAGAGTAAATACTGTGTACGAGAGTGCACTGGTGTAAAGCTTTGGGGAGTAGCTGTGTTTTGAATGCATTTTTTAAAAATTTATTTATTTTGAGAGAAACAGAGACAGCACGAGTGGAAAGGGGCACAGAGAGGGAGACAGAGAATCCCAAGCAGGCTGGTAGCACAGAGCCCGACACAGGACTTGAACTCAGAAAACCATGAGATCATGATATGAGCTGAAACCAAGATCTGGACACTTAACTGACTAAGCCACCCAGGCGCCCCCTTGAATGCATTTTGGAGGAAAATTGATAAGTTACTTAAAGAATTACCATTTTAAACAAAGAAAAAAAAAAGAACCAGGAGAAAAACAAAATGTCAGAGCTGAGCCCAATGACAAAAATTCATAAACAGTAAACCCATAAATGGTAAATCTTATGCTATGTCTATTTTACCACAATTAAAAAAATTAAAGGGTTTTTACTCTTTAACATTTATGTAATATTTCTTTTTTTTTTTTTTTTGCAAAATCTAGTTGTTCCAATTTCTCCTAATTTTCTATTTTTTCTAGAATAATCTAAAAGTGCTATGGATTTTTCCCTGCAAGTTATTAACTAAAATGATGCTTGCTTTTTAAAGTAGCTGTTAAAATTGATAATAAACCAATTAAAAGGTGTTTTTTTTTAATCTTCTTTGCTTTCAGCAGAAACCTCTCATTTGAACAATAATCCAAGCAGATTAAATGAAAATATCTCTGTAGCCCTTCAGCTAGTCAGACCAACAATGTAATCTTAACTCACCAAAACCCCATCAGAAATAGGCAACAAAACATTTAGAATTATTATTTTTAATACTATGTCTCAGCCTTACAGCTGTATCAGTTGAAGTGAGAACAAAGTTCTGAGCTGTTTTCACATTATATCTACTGTTTTTCTGTAAAGCATTAAAAAATAAGGAAAGATCCTAAAAAAATAAAGATTGGCATTGAAAGAACAGGCACACATAAAGGAATTTGTTTCCTAACTCAAAGGCAACACATCACACATAAATTTAAACAAATATTTAATTTTGCATTTGTGGGTGGGTCTTCAATGCATTTTCAAGCTGCAATATTAGCAATTAGCAAAACCATCAGTTACTCATAGCTAACTTTGTGCTTTGATGATCTGTCCTTAACATTCTTGTTATACAAAGGGTAGATTAAAAAGCATGTGGCCTGCTGATTGTAATAACACCCGTTATCCAGTTATTGCCTATGATACCACAATTGGAGGAACATTTCAAGATTCTTCTACCTTGCCTTACAAAATGGCTACATTTTGTGAGACTTTCAGACTCTCAGAGTCACAGAGTGTCTTTAGAGGAGATTCTGTACTGCAGTTAGAGATGACAGATATACCTACGCTGATAAAGAGTACATCCCAAGTCATCAAGATCCTATTATACCTCCCACTCATGAATGGGTGAGCCAACCTTTAAAAGGAGCTGTTAGAGATAATGACAAGTTAGGTTCCTGAACACCCTCTGAGCTATGGATAATGTCATCAAGGAAAACAACCAACTACTTTAACAAGCAAGCACAGCTTTACAGAGGAGGTATTTTGTAAAGGATAAAAGAGAAAAGTTACATATAAAAAGGCATAGCAATAATAATAATGACAATAATAATAATAATGATATATGCTATTACTGCAGCATTTTCTATGAAATAGGTATCGATAACGTATTATTAGTTAATCTTGAACAAAATTATGTCTGAACTAGGTACTTTTATTATGCTATTTTACAGACTGGAAAACTGAGGCAAGAGAGAAAAAGGAATTTGCTAAAGATCACAATAGCTATCACTAGTTTGACTTATGAACCTATACATTCTGGTTCAAATACATTTATCTTAACCTAGATGCCAGATTGTTTCTCAAAAAAAACCTGAATTTCAATTGCTGGTTTCAGGAGGAATTAAGGGAGCTCTTTTGAATTTATTCCTGAAATGGCTGGAGTCCAAAGTTAGTCCCACATTGCTCATTATTTTTTCCCCTTCCTTACCAGGATTGGACAATGGAGCAGCTGCTGTATACTGAGACTTTATTAATTAGTTACCTAGACTCCGTTTGTTTTCAACTGGGTGATATATTTGAGCATCTGTGCAATATTGTTATTTTTCTGAATTATTGATGCAGTGACTAGGACAGGATGCAAGCAAAATTATTTGTTGCCAATGTTTCAAATAAAGTCTGGATCCCCGAGAGGATACATGATGCTTTTTTCCAGAGGCAAATGTTCCTAAGTGAATGTCTAAGCACTAGTGATGTGTGGACTCCTCTGTGACTGTTATGGCAAAAGAAGGCGTTAAACCTGGAGAATGTGCTTTTCACCCACACTTTCAACCTTGGCTGATCAACCTTCCAGATTCCTGTCTGCAATCATGAATTCAGCATCACGCATCGATGGTCCTCTCCATTTTGTTTTTCTATAATTTTCTTCCTTTGTTCTACCCATATTTCTGCCTCTCGTATTTCTCTTACTCATTCCTATTGACTCAAGTCTATCTCCTGGGTGGTCTCTCTCTGGATCTCCTAAGGCTCTAATCTCCAACCACACTTACCCTCAGTCCCAAGAAGCCAGTGCTAATGACGTGTGACGTGTTGATGCATAGGAGAAACAGAACAGCTTCAGAGCATGCAATTCATCAAGCCACAGGGAAAAGAAATGTAATGTTGGTGAATCTGCTGAATCTACGTTTGGACCCTAGACAGTCTGGGGAAGAGTTAATCATCTAGGAGGGCTGCTGAGATGAACTCGCTCAGGTTTTCTGAGGTATTTCACAGAAAATCATTTATTTTTTTTTAATTTTTTTTTCAACGTTTATTTATTTTTTGGGGGACAGAGAGAGACAGAGCATGAACGGGGGAGGGGCAGAGAGAGAGGGAGACACAGAATCGGAAACAGGCTCCAGGCTCCGAGCCACACAGAAAATCGTTTAGATACAGCAAAGCAGACATCACGAAACTTATCTTTCTGTTCAGAATCCCTTGAGCCCTTGTTTGTTACTTTAAATTAATGAATCATATGGGATGGATTTACTTTTGTCCAGCATCCATCCTTTCAGTACTTTCCCTCCATGCATCACATCTCCAGAAACCCATAACTTCTGCTTTCTCTTAATAATAATAACAATAGTAATAATAATACTGAAAGGCAAATAACTCCACATTGACTTTTTTTTGCTAGATTCAGAAAGTTAATAGATGCATTCTGTTCTGTCCTCTGAGGTTATATATTTAAAGACGATGGGGTTGGTATTTATAAATCGATCATCATGAGTAATAACTAAGTCTGTTCCAGTCTTTTTTTTTTTTAATTTTTTTTTTCAACGTTTATTTATTTTTGCGACAGAGAGAGACAGAGCATGAACGGGGGAGGGGCAGAGAGAGAGGGAGACACAGAATCGGAAACAGGCTCCAGGCTCCGAGCCATCAGCCCAGAGCCCGACGCGGGGCTCGAACTCCCGGACCGCGAGATCGTGACCTGGCTGAAGTCGGACGCTTAACCGACTGCGCCACCCAGGCGCCCCTAGTCTGTTCCAGTCTTAAAAAAGCTTTTATAACTGTTATTAATCAAGTCCCTCTAAAACGCATGAAATATTACTTGGGACTGCAATTAAAATATTACTATTTGAAAGTGAGAACAAAAAAGAAGCTGGAAGATTTGCTTATATACTTCCGGAAAACCTAATCAAAACAATTTGCACTACATTTTCATGTTAAACCTCTTTTATTGGGTACTTAAAAGTGGAAAAAAACCCACCCAAATGATTATAGACCAAATTTAAGAAAGTAGTCTAAATTTGAGCAGTTTTTTTGTGGGAAGGGAACAGGTGGGGTAGGAGGCAGGGAACGAAGGAAGATATATATTTTACTTCTGCCTTTTGACTTTTTTACTGCCATGCACTGATTTTTCGTATATTAAACACTGATTACATAATGAAAATTTTATATCTTATTAGTTACCGTACAGCAAATGAAATAAAATAGATCTAAAATTCAACACCTTCCACTTAAACAGTGCTGCATGTCAGTTAATATCCAAAAAACTGGAAAAAGAAAGATGTGTGAATACAACTGTTTCGTACCCTGAGAAAAAATTCTACACATTTTTTTTAACTGAACCTCCAATTAGAAATTCATGTAGAAGGAAAGGGAGGCCAAATCCTTCATTCAATCAAGGTAAGTAATACATATACATCATTACCTTTTAAATTTATATCATCTTTGGTTGCTGATCTCATGTGCAACTGTCGGCAATTCCACACACAATTTTAAATATGAACCGGCATCTGTCTACATACTTAAATTCTGGGGCCCGAATTGTCGGATATTGTCAACCCTTCTCTTTCCTGTTATTTAAAGTACCTCTTACCCACCCCTGCCTTTTCTCTCATCATAGTTTTGGGTTCCCATGATGGGCTCATGAAAAAAATGTCAGTATAAGTGGTGGTCACAGGAATTAAAAATCAAATCGCCATACTTAAATCTGTTTTCTGAAACACTTAAAATATCACCTTAGCAGCCTAATAATAAAAAATAACCAATTAGAGTATTAGAGAGAAAACGAAGGCAGTGTGATATGCCAACAACACAGCTTAGTGGCGCCATTAATGGAAATATTTTTATGAGATGCACAGAGCACTAGTTTTTTAATGCCTGAAATATTTATATTCTGAAGTATTTTTGAAATAGAAAGATAAATGAATGCTTTCAGATTCTGTTACCAGTGAACCAGAAAATAAGATGGTGTTTCTAATTCACTTTGTGCGTTATTTGTATGGATGACTGAAGCTTTTGAAAATTAAAATGCTTAATAAACAAAGATTCATTTTTATAATTTATAAATGAATGGTCAAAGCTTAAGTTTTTGTTTACATTTTTTGCTTGAAACTTAAGTTTATTCATAATGAAATATGTATATTTAAATACAAAGACGGGTCACAATAAATTATATATATATGTCTGTATTGTTAAACCATTTTCTGTTTTGAAATGGTGTTGATCTTAGCAATGACACAAGACATCTTTAAGCTCATTTCGGTCGTAAAGAAATTTGTGTCTATGTGAACGGCAAGAGAGAAGAGGGGTGGGGGCTGGATTTTAAGGAGGCATGGGAAACGGGAAAACAGCGTAGTAGGAATGAAGGAGATTGTACTTTGAAATATCCACTTTAACATTTCACTTTCTTTTTCCCCAATCCAATGTAAAAACAGGTTCAAGAGACATCTGTAGGTACAGTTGAGGAGAACTGACAGTCGATAGAATATTCATTTCTGTTTCACAGACACCTATGCGTCCCTCTTTAAAAAATCCCAGTCCCGGGTCTATTTAGAATGGTCTGCAGTCAACTGGATTTAACCTCACCCGTGGTTTCAGTTTTTCTCGCAAGCCATTCATGGGTAATAACTTTCCAAGATTTCTAATGTGACGAGCATTTGTCAGGAGGGTCCACCTGCCTATCACACCTAGTCAATCACAGACGGGACCCATCAAAAGTCTGTGGTTCAGGGGCGCCTGGGTGGCGCAGTCGGTTAAGCGTCCGACTTCAGCCAGGTCACGATCTCGCGGTCCGTGAGTTCGAGCCCCGCGTCGGGCTCTGGGCTGATGGCTCGGAGCCTGGAGCCTGTTTCCGATTCTGTGTCTCCCTCTCTCTCTGCCCCTCCCCCATTCATGCTCTGTCTCTCTCTGTCCCAAAAAAATAAATAAAAACCGTTGAAAAAAAAAATAAAAAAATAAAGAGCTCAGCGATGTGTCTTGCACTGACTCTGTCTCTCCTTCTTCACTGCACACGCCCTGGTTAAGGCGCCACGATCCATGCAGAAATACCAAAAGCCCTGCTGCTAATTGCTTTCTTTGCCTTGGCCGCCCTCGCCTTACCCTGCTCTCCGCGGCCAGCACAGGCCAGATCTGTTCTCTACTCAGAAAACCCTCATACCTGCTGGATATCGTCAAATCGGTAATATTCGAGGTATTTCACATCACTCTTCTCATCTCCCCTCGCTAGACTTTAACTCCAACCCTCCAACAGGGATAAACAGATGTACGTGACAGTCCTCCAGATATACTGTCCCTTAGTTCAGCATCCCTTTGTCTGGAATGCCCCTTCCCTCCCCATGTTTTTTTCAACCTGCCTCTCTGCCTACTAAAATTCTACCTTCCCTCAAGGCCAGTGTGACAAACCCGTTCTTGACTGGCCCAACGGGAATGGCCTGGGAGCAACCTTCTGCCCCTCCAGTATTTAGAGTCAGCGTCCTCTGACGCTTAGTTATATACTCCTTCTTCTTCTTAAAAGAAATTTTTTTAATGTTTATTTATTTTTGAGAGAGAGAGACAGAGAGACAGAGAGACAGAGCACAAGCAGGGGAGGAGCAGAGAGAGAGAGACACACACAGAATCTGAAACAGGCTCCAGGCTCTGAGCTGTCAGCACAGAGCCTGATGCGGGGCTCGAGCTCACAAACTATGAGATCATGACCTGAGTCAAGTCGGTGCTCAAGTGACTGAGCCACCCAGGCCCCCCGCTCCTTCCTCTTCTTAGATTCTAAGATCCTGAGCAGGATCCATATTTTACCCTTCTCTGGATACAGTGAAATATCACATCCTGTGCCTTTCACACGGTAGGGATTCAATCAATACTGACTGAATAAATAAACAATAAATGCACAAACAAGCTTTGTATTTAGTCAAAAACTTTTACAGGAGATTCTTGTTTTGTTTTCAAGAAACCCAGGTGAGTGTCTAAATTATCTCAGTTATGCCTCTCTAAACAGGGTGTAGATTTATATGTGCAAGTTCGATGCCAGCATGTTTTAAGTAGAGAGAAAAAAATGTTTCTTTACATTAGTGCTTTCTTCAGAGAAGATGGAGATCATTTAAGATACCAGATTTTTCACTTATCTTGAGGATCTTTTCAAAGGAAATTGGTACTTTGAAGCAGTAAAGATGATATAGCTATTTGTTTGGGTTTCTTTCCTACCAACTCAGCTAAGGGAAATCTTAGTTCATATTGGCTGAATCACCGACATGACTTTTAAAGATAAAACAATTTGAGAAGCTGAAAATCAAAGGGGTCCGTATTTTTACCACCGTGTGTACAGATTTTGAACAAACGTGGTTAATAATTCACTTTTTAAAATTCAGTGGAACACTTTTTAAAATTCAGATGTTAGAAAATGTGCTTAATGTCCAGCTTATAAAATAGCCATGTTCCTATCATACTTCAAAGATGCTAGGAAGCATGATGTAATTCATAGTGTCGGGGGCCATCTTTCATTTTTACCTTTTTCCTTTTATCTCAATCCTTCAACACATTAATTAAATGTCTATTAAGTGCCATGCATCATACTAGCACAGAAATGCATGGCAAGCTCAAAAAGACATGGTCATTGTGTGAATTTTGCTTATATTTAGTCCTTTCTTTACACAAAATTTAATAGGGTCAGAACTGAAGCCATTGGCGTTCCCTAAAACCAGCTCTTCTGCTTGAGTTTGTGATTTCTGCTGACAGCATCATTTCTCTCCCTTGATTTGAAAAAGCCACAGACTTGCCAAAGCTCTCAATATGTGCCACACAAACTATTGCAATATTCTTCCAATTATATGTAGAACCCCAGTCTTTTTACACTTGAAGGCATTATACAAACGTCTGGGTTCAGCTTCTTAAAGCTTATTACTTACTAATTAAGGACTAATGACTCACATAGACTCTTGAGGCAATATATAAAATTGTCCCAATCTACCTTTCTCTTCTTAATATGCCACATTTTTTTTTGTAAATCTACTTCCAGCTTCTCTCAAACTCGATTATTTGCTATCCTACATACACCTTACCCATTTCTTCTTCTGTGTATTTACTCAAGATGTTCTTCCGTAGGACCTACCCTTCCTTCCCTACATAACCACAGAAACTGAGACATCATTTAAGAAGTATCATAAACAGCAATCTTTCTATAAAGTCTTACTGGACTTTCACAGATGGCTCAGCTTTGTCATCCCTGGAAACCCATATTTCATCATATGTATTTTCTAAGGAACCCCCACATTCTGCTTCACTCTAATAGTCCCCGAGGCTATATAATCCCAAGGCAGATATAGCTTTATTTCCCATTGTTCAGAGTAGGTGCTCAAAAACTTTTGTTTGTTTGTTGATATTTCTGATTATAAGTCTTATTCTGAATCCTATGTATCTTCTAAATTTTATATTAAAATGTGGCACGAGTGATCCACATGACTTCCTTACCATTCAGAAGATCAATAATGAAACCTGGTGAAGGAAAGGGACTCCTGTCCAAGGTGCATTAGACATGGGTGCTCTGTATGTAGACTCCATTCCACCTCTGGTTTTCTTTTAACTTATTTCTTGACTTATGCTTCCATGTTTATGTTTTTCCCTCAGAACACAGGGATATTCTCTGGCCTTTTGCTTATCTCTGCTAGTAGCACTCAAGGATTAAATTTTTCTGACTTCTGGGATATACTAAAAAAACGATAATTGCCTTTCTAGAGTATTGCTAATCTCTATACTAATCTCCAAAGGTTGTGCAGAAAAATAAAACTAAAAGAATCCCAACTGAATCTCAGTGTTTACTTTTAAAATTCAAATTAGTTGCCAGTCAACATAGGTGGTATTAAAGAGTGTGGGGGGGCAAATAATTAAAGGTAATATAATGAGGATGTGTGTATACATATTTATATTAATCAATTACATACATTAAAAGAAAGAAAAATACCGCAGCAGGTTCCTTAAACACCTTTTTCTTTTCTAGGTCTATTCCCATTTATTCAGTCTTACCATATTACCAAAGATGAATTAAAACATAGAAGGAAAAAGAAGGAAAAAAAAGTAGAAAGAAAACAGATGAATCTAAGCTGAAAATTATAACTCCACCTTTTTTTTCTGCTGAAGTTTTTCCAATAGCTATACTCTTTCTTAGATTGGATTTACACCCATGACTTTGTGATAGAAGGCAATGGTTTTCCCAATAAATGTCCCTCTTGAAATGTAAAGTAAATTAAAAATAACTATAGTGAAACTGTAGATTATTTAGGGTGGATGGGTAGAAAAACACTTACCCCCAGTTGCCACAGTGATTTCACGTAGGAAATGGCCATAAAATGGGAAATCGAAGGACAGATTCACTCTCTGCAAGGAACAACAACCAGAAAAGAAAATCAATAATGTACATAACCGTAAATGTAAAATGAAAGCCTTCCAGTTAAAAAAAAAATGATGCTTCTACTTTGAACTACTATTATTGTAGTTGACTGTTCGACCTTGAATCCCTGGTG
The DNA here is from genome assembly GCF_022079265.1 of Lynx rufus. Taxonomy (NCBI): domain Eukaryota; kingdom Metazoa; phylum Chordata; class Mammalia; order Carnivora; family Felidae; genus Lynx; species Lynx rufus. The sequence goes on along the minus strand of NW_025814889.1, from coordinate 18,721,641 downwards.
GTAATAAAGGATTTCTTTTCTCTGGTAATTAAGTGTTCGAAGTATGTGAGAAGAAAAAAGTTGACTGTGATGGTCTATTGGTCTGTTCTTCGCTTACAAAAAGAATCTGGAACTTTCAACTGTGATTCAAGCTATTCTCTCCAATTCTCTTAGTCGTCCACTGAGAATCAGTTCAGTCATCATGGTGAGCAATTTATTTTAGGATTCTATTTTTAGTTTGATTAGTTTTCTCCAACACAGTAGAACATGTCATCTATCAAGTTTCACTGAATAAGACAGCAAAAAATTTATTTTATGTAATTATGTATTCAATTTGTCTTCTGTACATTTCATAATGAAAGGCGGTTTCATGTAACAAGATAGCTTGCACTCTGATCTAGACCTGCAGATATTTTTATTTTTGGTGCGATAAACTCTCTGTATTTGGTGTATTATGTCCACTTTAAAAAGCACAGAGTCAAAGAATAAAAAAATGCTGCTTATTGGAGAACTACTTTGCCTACTTAACTACTTTAGAAGAAAACTGGAGAGACTTAAGAAGAAAGCTCATAAATTTCACCCCTCTTTGTTCGAAAAAAGGGACCATATATACATACATATATATGTAGTTTTACTTATTATTGTATTATTTATAAAATATGTATGTATTTATATTTTTATATCATATATTTATATATTAAATACACATATAATTTATATAATAAATATATATATTATACACAGTAAAATAAAAACAAAACACAACAAAGCAAAACAAAAAACCTTAGATTTTTCATATGTTTGAAGTGATACAAACCAGATATATTATTATTAGGCAAGAAGCAAGAAAAAAGTGAGTTATAACAAAAATGACCAACTGAAGTAAAAGGAGCCAGAAAGAAATTAATTACCTGGTTTAGAGCCCAAAAGCACACACAAATTACCTACAGCAAAAGGTTTTCATGTTGAAATTCAACAGTCTATATTACAGCTCTCCCAATATACAAATTAAAAAAAAAATAGAGAGGTATATCTAGATTGAATTTTGCTCATTCCAATTTTGCAAATGATCGCGTTTTTACATCCATCAGAGATTTCTAATGACTTATTTGGCATGAAATTAATGATTCAAAATTTACAGTAACTTTCAATTAGGTTTTCATTCCCTCCTTTGTAATGAAAGCTGCATCTTCCGAGAGGGTTTATCACCATTTTTATTTTATGCTGACTGATGGGAACAACAAAACCCATTTTCACGGCACTAACTGAAATGAGTGGTTACTAATAACCCTAAAATAAAAGCTTCCAATGGCAAAATTGGGTATCTCATAAAAGACATCCAAAATAATTTTATAAAGGCGCTTGCTGTGGTATATTGCTCTTCATCGTTGTAATTTATTTGCATGCTCATGAGCAAACTGGTAAAATTCATCACCCTTCGGAACCCTTACTTCCAGAGTAGGAGTTTGGTTTAAATATGTATTACTCACAAATGCTATCAATTACTCTACCAAAGATGAACCATAGGAATAGGATATTAGTGTCTCTGCCACCACAAACATTTCAATATTTTTAAAAGAAGAATGAGACACACACATATGTAAGTTTGACTTTTCTTGAGAAATAAAGACATTCTCAAGGAAATTTTGTTAATATATTATTCTGAAGAACAGTATCAATAATTGAAATGCTTCCCTGTGTAAAGGACCAGTTTACCCTAGTTACCACCATGACCGCTTCATGGACACTGAAGGAATAGCAATGCAAATTTAGAAAGACGCCACCTTCTCAATAACGGTGAAATCCACCATTTCTCTGTGGATAATACTTTCCAAATGTAGGTTCCTAATAACTTCCTCCTAGGCTTGGCTCCAATTCCCCTAGAAGTCATTCTCCATGTTATCTAGCACATCACTCCCCCACTTGAAATCATTCAATCCAGATCCAACCCTCTCTGAAATCATGTCAAAATGGTGACAATGTGTTCTAAGGCCCAACACTAACTGGCCCCTGCTACCTCACAATTTTCTCTTCACATTTTCTGCTCCAGCAAGTCTTCTAGAGCTTTCTTTTAGTTCCCTTGAACCTGCCACCTTTAAGCGTTGGTTCTGGTACTGCTACAAGCTGTCGCTTATGACTGTCATAGTCTTTCAAATTTGGTTGGCCATGGCTTCCATATTCTTTAAGCCTTGGCTTAGTTTGATTGGCACCCCAAATACCAACTCCGACATAAGGATTTAGGGGCAGATAGTTTGTTTGGAAAGTAATCAGGAAGTATTTGCTACAGAAAGTGGGAAAAGCGAGACAAGGAAAAGAGCAATCAGTAGTAGATACACTACTAGGTATGTTACTGTTGTAGCTAGTTCTCCTCTTGGAGAGCCTCTGAGAAACAAGAAGGAAAACATGCCTTAGAATCTTCTCACTGGATGTCAGGAGGCTGGGACATTTATTCATTAACTCCCATCTCCTACCGACTGGAGGTTAATTCCCCTCCTCCCCCAGACTCCCTGTGCTTGTGCCTTCAGACAGAAAGAAGAGACACAGCACTTGAGCTGGTAAGTTGCTGATATATTAGAACTGCCCTCCATGGTTTCAGGTGAACTCAAGGAGACAGAAGGGATGAGGGACAAAGCATCAACAGGGACTAGCTAGGTCACATCCGCAGAAACTCCTACTTTGACTTCTTAGCTCAAGGTATGCCTTCTTACGATATCCTACCTAGCATTCTCTACATATACAGACTCACATAAAGCAACTGCATAAGATTCAGACAATAACTGCATCAAAGTGAAACTAACTTAGTGTCAGAGTGGTTAAGAACAGCTTAAGAGGAAAACTAGAATTTGAACCCACATGTGGTGGACAGCGATGGCAATGCTCTTAATTACTGAGATGTTAAAACAAAGCGATGAGAAAAGTCATACATAAAGGCAAGTTTTTGAAAATTATTATCATGCCTCCTTAAAACACATAACTGAAAAATATTAAAACATAAACAGGAAAAACAAAAGCTCTGGAATTTTATAGAGTGCTTTTTCTTCCCCCAGGGAGTGCTTTGTGGTTTTTGTTTATTTGTTTGTTTGTTTGTTTGTTTTCATGGAGTGCCTTGACACTAAATGATTATATATTCAATATCATTACCCCTGGGTAATTAGATCATTGTTTTTCCTCAGTATGGTATATAAAACAGGCATGCGGGTCACTGAAGAAAAGTCTTATTTACTCGTTCATCCAGTTGACAACATTTACTTAGCACCTTATATATACCAGTCCCTAAATCAGAGGCTGAGGATACAACAGTCAATAGGTCCCACCCATTCCTTCCTTTGGGGAGTTCACAAAGTGGTGCAGGAGAACATCACCTAAGGATAAACAATAGGGCTAGGAAGGGGCAGAGTAAGGCCCAAGACAGGCGACCTAACCCAGAGGAGATGTCACTGAAACTCTTTTAAAATGACAAACGGAAGTTAGCCAGATGAGACCGTAAGGCATGGAAGCAGAAGCGACAGGTCAAAATAGGGGTAGAAAGTAAAACTGGAAGCCTGGGTGGCTCAGCCGGTTGGGCGTCTGACTTTGGCTCAGGTCATGATCTCGTGGTTTCCGGGTTCGAGCCTCGTATGGGGCCCTGTGCCCACAGCTCAGAGCCTGGAGCCTGTTTCTGATTTTGTGTCTCCCTCTCTCTCTGCCCCTCCCCTACTCACGCTCTGTCTCTGTCTCTCTCAAAAATAAACATTAAAAAAAAGAAAGAAAGCAAAACTGAAAGGACTTTATGATTATTGGAAGGACATTTAAATCGGGAGTGAGGGAGGATAGTCTAGGAAAGAGGACAGGTTTCTAGCGGGGTGACTAGTGGACTACTGTGCCATCAATTGAGATAAAGAGCTATTTTGGTTAGGTGTGAGAAGATTAATGACTTAAGCATTCTTTACGTAATAAAAAATCAATAAGAATGACCCCAAGTTGAATATGCAACATGGGACACTTCTGCAACCAGAAAGGCTAACCAGAACCCTGGATTTGTCACAAAGTCACTGTAAACAAAAGCAAGCATAATATTGAAACCCTGATGTAGTTGCCAGACCCTGAGCATTATCCTATCTTGGATCTCAACCCTTAAGAGATATTCCACGTAAAAGGGGTAAGGGTTTGGGAAACTTGTCACATAACTAAATTAACAGTCTGGGCAAAATACAAAATAAAAGCTTAGAAGTGAAAATTTCAAGAGCATGGGCAACACACCTAGAATCAACTGAATTGGCTACCTTCTTACACTCTGTGGAAAGGAGTGAATTATCTGAAAGGAGAAATGGTAATTTCGAGACAAACAAATGGCATACGACTTCATCTGGGGAAGGATAAATTAACGGAACATTCTTTGAAGAGTCTGTAGAAGTATATGAAGAGAATCCAGACAGTTGGGTGCAGATTTATGGCAGGTACAGCCATGTATGACAGTGACCTTTAAAACCACATCATGCCCTCCTACAACATGCCCCATGAAAATACTCTTGGGAACAGACCATCAGGCTCCATTAGGGCTATCCTCTCAGATTTCCAAGGCACTTCTTGTTGCCTCTTTTACATATTGTTCTTATGCCTATTGCTATCTGTTTTCAGACTAATTATTGTGATCTCTGCTAACTCTTTTTAAATAACAGAGGAATTGTAATCCTAAGTAAACACTATTCCAGTTTAGCTTGCTTGCCTATTTCTCAGTGGTATTACAATGATAAATTAATTTGTCAATGCCGGTAAGACCTTGAAGACAGAAACCTAATACAAATTAAGAATATGGAGTGGGCACACTTATAATTCTAAAAGCTACTTTTTAAAATGTTGTTAATAAAAACTTTTTGTTTGAAGACAGCTTCTTATGCACGGTAGTAAAGCTACATTTTTCTGGTTCCCCCAAGTCTTTATGTCATTTGTATAAGACATAATCCTGGTGAAAAGCTTGTGGCAAGAAAATTAGTAGTAACTAAACTTTAAGTAATTGCTAATTTCATGAGTTCATGATAGGAAATGGTCCAAAGAATTTAGGGACTATTCATTTATGCAAGAATGAATTCATTAATTGATCACTAATTTCTATCCACATATTTCAACATTCTATTTTTTAAATGTTTATTTATTTATTTTGAGAGAGAGAGAGAGAGAGAGAGAGAGAGAGAGAGAGAACGAGCATGTGGGTGGGGGAGAGGCAGAGGGAGTGAGAGTGAATCCCAAGCAGGCTCCATGCTAAAGTGGAGCCCATTGTGGGGCTCAATCTCAAGGCTGTGAGATCACGACCTGAGCTGATATCAAGAGTTGGACACCTACTCAACTGAGCCACCAAGGTGCCCCTCAGCATTCTATTTTTAATCATTTAAACAATATTATGTTTGAGGGGCACATATTTCTACCTTGGGTCTCTCAAATTAGTGGGATATTATCATTATTATTGGAAAAATGAGATCTGCATTATTTTTTCTAAAAGAAAAATAGCTCCTTATTTGATTCCTAATAGTTGGAAGTGATGTAATATGTGTTGTGTTTAACATCAATGAAGGCAAATTGCTTTACTAATAGAATTATACCACAATTCAATAATATGTTTCTGAGCAATGTTATGATGCCCTCATTTCTGTTATATTGAAATAATCATAACTACTATATTTACTGTTGGTAGGAAAATGCAGTTAGCATTTAATATATTAGACGTTATGCTAAGTATTTTTGCCTACATTTAGCAAGTATGAATGCTAACATTAGAAGGCGAAAGTAAGATAAGAAACAGGAAACTTGCATAGTCAGGAAGTATCTTGAAGAAAGATATTTGATAATTATAAAAGGAAACACAGTAACTTTATAGTGAAGGAGCAAATTCTAGAAGGCATCCCCTGAAGCAGGTGATCATAGTTAACATCACCAGAACCAGGAATAGTGACATCATGTACCTTCTGATACGATGCACAAGTAAGGACAAAATGCCATTTCTGTAATGCCACAAAAAGTAATTTGGTCTGAAAACAGAGACCTGTGTTAAAACACGGAAGAAATAGCAGACAAACACCAAATCAGCGACATTGTATGAAATAACTATCCAATACTCTTTAAAAGTATCAAGTTCATGAATGACAAAGACTGAGGAAATGTCATAGATTGAAGGAGGCTAGGAGACTGGACAAATGCAGCGATGTAGGTCGTAGACCGGATTCTGAATAAGAAAAATGGATGGTTTGGGACAATTAACCAACATGAATGAGGCCTTACACTGGTTAAGAACGAGGCCTTACACAACGAGTACAGTAGCCATGTTGACTTCTTGTTATCAACAATTGTACCACAAGCATATAAGGTGTTAACACTGAGGAAAGCTGTATGGGAACTCTTTCAACATTTCTTGAAAGTTTTTTTTTATATTTATTTATTTTTGAGAGAGAGAGAGAGAGAGAGAGCGAGCATGAGTGGGTGAGGGAAGAGAGAGGGAGAGAGAATCCAAAGCAGGTTCCAGGCTCAGAGCTGGTTCAGCTCCAGCTGTCAGCACAGAGCCCAGTGTGGGGGTCAAACCCATAGACCGCAAGATCATGACCTGAGCCGAAGCCAGAAGCTTAACCGACTGAGCCACCCAGGCACCCCCTCCCCATTAAATAAGCCTGAAATTAAAAAGAAACTTTACAAAAACAAACAAACAAAAACAAGTAATAAGTTGAAACTACTAGAAGTAACAGAGCCAGAATTTCAATCCACAAATGTTTGACTCCACATCTCTTGAGTTTTGACCACTATATCATACTATCTCCCTTCTTTTATAGCAGGTGCTTCTTTTCCTACCTGTTATCAGACTTTCCATAACTGTGTTTTCTCTCTGGGACCCTTAATACTGTCAGTCATTCATGTTTTTGTTCTTAGTAGACAATAATTTCCTTTAAAATGTAGTCATAATAAGACATAGAAGGCTCCCAGATGCATGAGGCCAAAGCCATAAAAAAAAAAGAGAGAGAACATCTGAAGAAGGTACAGTCTTCTCAGATGAATGTGCTGGGCCCGGACGACGGAGCAGTGCTGGGCAGAGCCACGCTGAGCCACAAGCCACTGAAGCCTGATGGAGCCATGCAGGTGCCCTCTCACCAGATGGGCACAGCCTGGACTCCGCTGTTTTTTTTTTTTTTTTTTTTTTTTTTTTTTTTTGCACATTGGGGGTTTAGGTGCATCCATTTCTTACCCTCCAAGGAGGGATCCAGGGGCCAGTTTTCTTAACTTACAGAACCTTTGCTTTCTTTTTTACAGTTCTCAATGGTAATTGGCTGTTAACTGGTTTATTCACCTATTTAACTGAAATCGATCTCCTTACACAATAATATAAGAAGTAATATAAACTAAAGGACAGGAGACTGGTATAAACAGGACCCCATACATATGCACGTATGTAGCTATAGAAACAGAAACATGTAAATGGACAGGCTTCCACAAAAAGCAAACATTAAAGGAAGAAATGGGCAACGGAGAGGGATATACATGGATGCAACAGCAATACAAACTTCTTTGATATCCCCTAAAGGAAAATCTGGCTTCAAAACCATAAGTGAGCTGAGTGTATTTCAGAAATAAAGTAGCTGCCGTGGGCAGTATAACTCACAATGTTTTTTTTTCCCCACGGAGAATTTTTTTTTTTTTAATAAAAATGGAATTTTAACCAACTCTCACACCCTTGGAGGAGTGGATGGGACACGGGTCGTTAATCCAGTGACTAAAAACACTGGAAGCCTAATTAAAAGATCACAATGTTCACGAGAAGGGGCTAATCAATACGTAAATATACGGACAAGAGCCGGGCTATTCCTTTTAGGAATAAAGCCCATCAATTGAATTGATTTTCTGAGTTGGAAATTCTAACTGCTCCAGTACTTTTTTGGTAACAGAACCAAGAATTTAAAATTAACCCTGCACATTGAATGATGCGCTGCACGGGACCGTTCACATGCTAGGAAACAAAATGCAATCATTGTGCAGTTACCTGATACTCGTTCAGATGAACTGGGGTTAAGTGAACTATCACCATATCTTTTGACCTCTCACATTTCATGGTTTCCAGCAAACACGTGGCTTACAGTTGCTTGCCTGTATTTGCACATTTTGAAAATTATTCAAATTAGTTTGTGGGGATATTTACCATTCCGGCCGGGTGTGGAGGAACACTGTTGAAGGGCAGAGAGAAAAAAAATAACAGGATTTTATAAAGAAGCCTTTGGAGGGTAGGTGGGTGGAGGGTGAGAACCAGAAGCCACTTCTGGATTTTTCACACTATTCTACAAGCAAGGCAGTGGATTCTGCCAGGCTTCTCACGCTGAAGTGTACATGATAATCACCGAGGGTTCTCGTTAAAATATAGATTCTGGGGGCGCCTGGGTGGCTCAGTCAGATGAGCGTCCAACTCTTGATTTTGGCTCAGGTCATGGTCTCATGACTATGGTTGTGAGATGCAGCCCCACGTCGTGTCCATGCTGAGCTTGGACTCTGCATAAGATCCCCTCTGTCCCTCTCTCTCTCTGTCCCGTCCCACTCTGCTTTTAAGTGTGTGCGCTCCCGTGCGCGCTCTCTCTCTCTCCCTCTCTCTCTCTCTCTCTCTCTCAAATTAAAAAAGAAAATAGAGATTCTGATTCTGTAGGTCTGGGGGTAAAGGGGTGGAAATTCTGCATTTCTAACAAGCTCCCAGGGCTGCTGATACTGCCCCAGGGACCCCACTTTGAACGGCAAGTCTCGATGTCACATCACGGTCTTTGAAACACTAAGACCATTGCTGTAAGGAAAGTTTGGCAAGTGTGAACTGTGTTAAAAGGGTATACAGACTTCATTCTGGATAACATGGTCTCACTTCACCTGGTAACAGTTACATGGCCTGGAAATTTCCATTTCAGGAGTTGAAGCCCAGAGGTACCTACTAGCCAGGACCCAAGCAATGATTTGTGGCCACACTACACCTGAGGGCAATGACACTCTTCTGTTAAGTCCTTGACTGGTGATCGTCCAACAGGGCAGGGCAGGAAAAACTCTGTCTTCCCTTCTTCCCCGTCAGTGGAAAATAACTAAAAAAGTTAAATGTTTGCATGGTGATTGTTAATATTAATGGAATGGACGCCACGGAGTTAAGCATTGCACAAATGTTAAATCGTGTAATACTAATGACAACCTGAGAAGGTAGGTACAATTATCCTTCCCATTTTACAGATGAGAAAAGTGATGGCAGAGCAAATAACACACTCAAAGTCACCCAGGTTGTAGTTCGCAAAGCTGGGGGACTCAAACCCAGGTAGCCTGTTTTCTAAGTCTGCATATCTAAACACGGTATCAAGCCGCCTTTTGACTGATACGTTAAGATCTGGAATTCAGTGAAGGCCAAGTTCATCAGGAGAGTAACTGATTCAAAACTTGATGACGGGGTGAAATTGAAATTTAGGCCAAGTTCAATTTTAACGTTTCATCTTTCTTGGTTAATTTCTCTTTTTTAAGTTTTTATTTGGAAATAACTTCAAATTGAGGTTACAAAAATAATGCAAAAAACCCTCCATACTGTTTATGCAGACTCACCAATTTTTAATAATTGGTCACATTTGGCAACTTCTGGATTTTTCAAAAGCTGTGTAAAAATGTATGCCCTCCCAACACAGCTTCTAAGAGCTGCTCCCATAGGAAAACCTACCAATCTCTACAGCCTACTCTGCAGGGTATCAGGATTCCGGTGGCTAACTCTTGCCCCATTTATCAGCAGTGAAGCTTACTTGACATTTTTTCTCAGGCAGCTGCTTCATAATAAGGAATTCCTGGCGACTCATCACCAATTGAGAGTGGCTACAGGTGGTTCACTTCTAGTCCCACTGGCATTTTAACAGACAACCTCCACTAAAGAAAGAGACACCAGCTTTCTGAGGCTAGAAACCCAGGCACAGCAGGAGTTCTAACAGGATGACAATTTATGAACAAACCATGTGAGATTTTGACTATTTTCCCTAGTAAGCAATAGGCTATATTTTGGTAAGAAGAAATAGACAAAAAGAGAGATAACAAAAATTGGTATAACCAATATTTTTAAAAGATACTAACATACTAGCTTGTCCAAGCAATCCCAATCCCAAAATGTCTTTTATCTTTTATCTTCTGTACTTTAAGATTTTTCACAAGAATTAAGTCTCTTTGCTTTTAGTTGTGTTCTCTCTTAAAGAGCATTCCATTCCATTTACATTTTGCTAAGTTTTCAGTGTTACAAAATATTTCCCTGCAAAAGAGTCATGTGAAAGCTTTATCATTTTATAACTTCAGGGTGAGAATATGTTTTGTGGTCACTTTTCTAAAATTAACTGTTATTAAGTCTTCACGGACTCACGCAGAGATCTCAGAAAAGATGATCAAAAATAGGTTGGAGAAGAGAATCTAGAAAACAAGAGTAAATGAAATTATTTATTCCATCTGAGATATGGCTGTGGGATCCCATTTTTATAGCTTTATGATGTAAAAGGTTAATGTGAATGAAATCTTCTAAGATTTCACAGAAGCCTCAGGTGTTTGCCTCACTTGTGACTTTGAAAGCTGGGCAGAGATTTCTTTATCTAGAATTATTTTACAGCCATCATTGGTAACAGATGATGAAATTAAGGTTACCCCTATGACTCTAATTTTATAGAAATAATGGTGCCCGTCCACTAAAGACACAATATGGAGAAATAAGATGAAATTGAACTGAAATAGAATAAAATCACGTGTGATTAAAAAAAATGTTCTTGATTTGGAAAACGAAGTCTTGTTATACACATGAAAACTGATCACTGTGGGCTTCATAAAACGATCTTAAAACTCTCCAACATCGCTTCTATGTCTGAGGTGGTTCCTAGATTCAGGAAGGGTCTCAAGGGTATCTTAAATAATCACTACTATACATCTGTTTAGATGACGATATAAGTAAAAGGAGTTTACTAAACTCAGCACATTAGGTGAGGAATGCTTAATCTGTACCATTACAACCATCAGCAGGAGAAGGAATAGATCTTTACATGTATTTATTTACTGCCTTTAAGGCAGGCGGACCAGCTCATTTCCCTGGAATACAGAGGAACAGAACTCATTTACTCTAATCTCATGTTAGTTTTGTGGAATGGAACAAAGAGATGTCTTCATTTTCTGTTTTTAAAAAAATGTTTATTTTGAGAGAGAGAGAGAAAGAGCACGTGCATGTGTGCACACAAGCAGGGGAAAGGCAGAGAGAGAGGGGGAGAGAGAATCCCAAGCAGGATCTGTGCTGTCAGGACAGAGGGAGACACCAGGCTCGATCCCATGAACCATGAGATCATGACCTGACCCAAAATCAAGAGTCTGACACTTAACTGTCTGGGCCACCCAGGCCCCTCACCATGCCCTTATTTTCCATAAGGGCCCTCAAATAATACTTTCTTCAGGACGGAGAGAATTAGTCTCAAAGATCAGTGACTTAAGTAAATAATAATAATAGTAAAATCAACTAATTAAACCTAAAAATTTAGTTAGAAAGACTCATGCAGACAAAACTCATCCTAGTCTGTTATTAAACTAGAGGAAAATCCTAAGAACAAAGGCAAATAAGGCCAAGCTGATAAACTGTAAATGTCTTGGCTGAAATGGAGCAATTCAAACACTAGAGCAGCAAGTGTATTCAAGCAGCCAAAGTAAAAATAAATAAAAACAACTTAACTGTTAGTTAAGGTGTGAACAGACCTGAGGCAAAAATGTGTAGTCTAGAGAGTAGCCTAATCTAGATAGCAAATTAAGTAGACTTTTGAGTTAATCATTTAGAAAAATCAGCACTTATCAACAGATTTTCTGATGCACAGGAAAAAAAAGAAATTGTGCAGAATGAGAAAACAAGGCACAGAGAGGCCAGAAACCAAGCTGTCACCATGGACATTCACATTTAGCCCATCAACATCAGCATTATGCCAACAGGAGACCTATGGAGGTGTTAGTTGAAATGATGTTATTTTCTTGGAAAAAACAAACAAACAAACTCCAGAAGACTTAAGTTGTTAAATGAAGGTTTCTGTGTATATTCACATAGTCTGAGGATCTCCACCAAGAACAGCCCAATTTTTAAAATTAAAAAAAAAAAAAAGACCACATCAAAAAACATACAAATCTCACAAAAAACCTTACCTGCATTATGATAGAGAGGGAACAGAATTTCATTTCATGTTGTTGGGGTTTCTTATATAAAGTATCAATCTTCCTACCAACATATAGATATTTTTTTTTAAGTTAAGAGTGTGTTTATGTCTGGCCAAAAGCACACTGGTGTCTTCTTGGCCAAAAAAAAAAAAAAAAAAAGAGGGGAGGGGTTACAATATAGATATAAATATATAGATACATATCTGTCTATCGGAGACTCTTAGAGATCACTTGGGAATTAACTTATTTGGGGGTTATTTTTTGTTATAAAGAATAAAGACTCTCAAATAGCACTGCCTTACAATCTCATTTTTATTTGATATTTTCAGTGTCCTTTCATATCCATTTCATTTTTAGTCTCAAAATAGCACTAGAGGATAGTCAAGGCAGGCATTTTTTCCCCCTTTCTTCCAGGTTATAAAATTGAGGCCCAGAGAGGCCAGAAACCAAGAAAATGAGTTTTGGAGCCAAGGTTTCATGACTTCTAACCCTGGATTCCTTTCACCAGGACAGTGGTACTTCTCTAGAAGCTGTGAATCAGAATTTCATAAACTGTGGTTTCAGAAAGCAAAACAGTTTTAATTTGACTGGCTATTGAATCAAACTTTGTGCCCAAGCAATATATTAAGTAATATGGATATAGAAATATAGAAGAAAGTATCAAAACTGTGGAGTTTGAAGGTCCACACAGAGGAGAAGAAATAATAAATCCAGACTTGTTCCTAGGTTTATAGTCAGAAGCTTCTAGATCTGCAGTCTGACAACTGGGTGACTTTGAAGAAAGGACAAAAATATCCAAATAAGTACCAGTATTTGAATATAAAGCGTCTGGCTCATTGCATGCCATATGGTAGGGACTTACACAAATTTTTCACTTTCCTTTGTCTAAGAAAACATGCTCTTTCCTTTAATCTGTCAAAGTTAAAACTAGGTTTTAACATCTGCTTTTTTTGCAATAATGATTTAAGAAATGTTATTTAAACCTAAAAGGATAACGGGGAGACTATAATCAAATTGTAGCATACATACATAATATAAATACTAATGTGTGTGGCTTCCACATGACCCATATATGAGAAGGGAAAAGAAATCAGTGTGTTTCGACATGTGACGTAAATGATTTCTAAGTTTTCCTCTGCCCTGAAATTATAAGATATTTTTGTGGATAGGAGAAAAGGGAAAACTCCTACTCCAATTCTACTCTCTTCCTCTTACTAGAATATTAATGTAAGATTCCAACATGCTGTTTAGACTGCATTTATAAATGATGGTGGTGGAGGGAAAATATTTCTTTAAAAAATCATGCTTCCAAGTCAGACACTGCTTTTTATCTTTCTCTGCACAGTTCTGAGGCAGCTGGAAGGAGGAGGGAAGGTGCATCTTTAGGAAAACCGAATCTTCTAGCTTTCTCACTCAACTCCTGCTTATCTAGAGCTGGGTTAGTTAGCCAAATGCCCTTAGTATGCCCCTAGCCACATATATCTTTTCTCTTTTTTATCTGATTTGTTGACAGAATGCATGCTCTTGGGCATGAAAACTACATTATTTGGTGATAAGATTTGAGAATCTCCCTCTTCCCTTAGGGCTTAAATTTAAGTCCTGTTTCCAACTAAATTACCAGAGAGCTTTGCATCAAGGATCATGAAGATTATGACATCAACGAGCCTGATTAATAAAGTGAATGTGTTCTTTCCCATTTGCCATTTCCCCTTCTGCTAAAGCCTCTCAGTAACATCAAGGGAGAGAGTAGCTGTACTTTGGTGCCTGGGTGGTGTGGGGGTAGAAGGGAGAATGTTTATGGACAGTATTGAGCCCCCTGGTGATACTACTACCTTAGCATTACAATTCTGTCATCATCCCCCCAAACCTGATTCTACCCCCAGGAAGGCATAGCAGAAATGGAGCAAATCAGGCAAGATTGGAAAGGTGGGGAGGCCAACTGAGGAAATTTTTAAACACGAGTCACTCTTTAAAATTTGGAAATCTCAGACTAATACTTAACCATCACACTTAAGAAAGCAAGAACGTATGTAGAAAAATATTTTTAAAAGGAATCTATTAACTAAATTTATAAGTTCCTAGACATAAGACTTGCTTAAATGAAGGACTCTATATGGCAAATTTTTCCAGGAAAGAAAAAGGAGGCTAAGAAATATTATCAATTCTATTGTTGTAAAGGGAAGTGTGGACCTAGGGGTGTGTGTGTGTGTGTGTGTGTGTGTGTGTGTGTGTGTGTGTGTGTTCTGTTGATAATGACAGGAAAATGGGTACAGGACCGATTTCTAACTCTAAGAAATGTTCAGTGATAGCTAAAATTCTTGTTGTTTTCTTTTTAATTTTTTAATGTTTATATTTGCGAGAGAGAGAGGGAGAGGGAGAGAGGGAGGGAGGCACAGAATCTGAAGTAGGCTCCAGGCTCTGAGCTGTCAACACAGAGCCTGACATGGGGCTCGAACTCACAAGCCGTGAGATCATGACCTGAGCTGAAGTCAGATGCTTAACCAATGAAGCCACCCAGGCGCCCCTAAAATTCCTGTTAAAAACCAAAACAAACAAACAGGCTGTGACAATGACAGAGCTGAAATAATAAATGTTTCTGCCAGTGATACATATTTAAAAATCTGAGCATGGAATACCAGATAAGTTTCCAAGCTGAAGCTCACGATTTTGTGCTTGGTGTCGAAAGCGAAGTGTCACCCCCACACTAACAGGAAGAAAAATGGACCATTACAGCATCATGATTTATCTTGAGACTAATCAGAGAATTGAGGTCACACGGTAACCAAGAGAACGCTACTCCAACGAGAAAAAATATTCTCCAAGGCAAGACAAGACACATGAGCGGCCGCACTTTCGGGAGAGCACAGCAAAGGAAAGTGAGTAAGCAGAACTCCGCTAACACTTTAACCGATGACCTTCTTTGTCTGCCTCGAGATTTCATCCGTTGTGGCTGACAGCAGAACTGGGCCAATTTATGGAAACTTCAATTGGATGCACCCAACATTTGAACTTTTACAAAGCGTATTAGGTACTGCAATATTGTGAGCAGATTGTCAAATGCAAGAAATTTCTGATAGACATTGTCCTAATCTAAAACTTTCTCATTTTCTCTTTGAAAATCTTGTTCTAAACCCAACAGGGAATCATTTCTGAATCTGTCATTTTGTCTGGGGTTGCCTGAATATGGAAAAGAAAAGGGATGATGGAATTCATCATCAGCGGAGATGGGGGCTTTGCTTGCCTCTCAGCCTCAGACCACATGTGCTCTACACTGACAATTCAGTGAATAATCTCATGGTGAGTTATAATTAATTCCATTTTAGCTGTTAGCAGTTGTTCTCTTAAAATAGGAAAGTCTACACATATACAATGAAGGATTTTGGCCCCAAATTTTGATATAACCATCAAATCAGTGCCACTTTATATCTCTAAAGTCATTCTCCATTAATTCTCTCTCTTTCTTTTTGGAACTGTCTTCTTTAATGTTTATTTATTTTTGAGAGGGGAGAGAGAGAGAGAGAGAGAGAGAGCGAACGAGCAGGGGAGGAGCAGAAGGAGAGAGGGACACAAAATCTGAAGCAAGCTCCAGACTCCGAGCTGTCAGCACAGAGTGGGGCTCGAACTCACGAATGGTGAGATCATGACCTGAGCTGAAGTCGGACGCTTAAATGACTGAGCCACCCAAGTGCCCCGTCTGTTAGTTCTATCATTAAGTCAGTAATGGTCATAACATTTGAAAGATCAAAGTTGTGTTTTCCCTTTGTCATATCAAACTGAAAAATACATGAGTTCACTGATGGTAAGATCACTGGTATTATCTGTGATAGCAAAACTAAATCATTTTTCACTAAATGTTAAATCAGGTATTTATGAGAAAAATGACTATCAAAAACTGCTGGAACCAAGTGGGATATACTTTACAGACACATTGTGAGTGTGGGCTTGGCTGCCTAGGCTAACAGCTGAGTTTCATCACTTAGTGGTAGCTGGAGGCCTCTAGGCAGCTTATTTGATTTTTCCCTTACTCGGTTCTCTCATCCACAATACTGGATGGCAAGCATATTTAAATCATAGGGTTATTATGAAGATTGAAAAGCTAATCCATGTAAGCATTCAGCCTGACAGGTAGAATAGGATACCACTGACCAAGGAAGGTAAGTGAGGCCTGAATTGATATCCTGTCATCCCCACTATACAGAAACTATACCTCGTTACAAGTTACATTACTTGTTTAAGGAGCCAACACTGGTAAAGGATAAACTCAGGCTGAAACATGTTCGGAGACTTCCAGATTTAATTTTTTTTGCCCTTTATATCAAACTTTTTCACTGAGATACCTAATTTGGTTATCTGGATCATAAATGTTTCTGGTGAAATCTTTTTCAGACCAAGAAACTAATAAACCCATGCAAAATGGCAGATGCCAAATTCATGTAACTTTTTAAAAAATGTTCTCGGGAGGCCTGGGTGACTGAGTCGGTTTAGCGGCTGACTTCGGCTCAGGTCATAATCTCATGGTTCGTGGGTTCCAGCCCCGTGTCAGGCTCTGTGCTGACAGCTTGGAGCCTGGAGTCTGGTCCGGATTCTGTGTCTCCCTCTTTCTCTACCCCTCCCACACTCATGCTCTGTCTCTGTCTCACTCTCAAAAATAAACATTAAAAATTTTTTAAATGCTCTCTAAATTCATAGATTAAAAGAAAACAAAATCATCCAAGAGCAATCTCAACTTTGAATATTCAATTCATTATCTTACTAGAGAAATTAATGGTTAATTTAATTAATTAATAGTTAAATTGATAGTGGCTTCTCAAAATAATTCTTTTTCACTTTCTATAATACCTTATATTCAATTATGAATCTAAATTGCAATTGCAGAACTAAATAGTAAAAAGTGATCGTAACAAACAACATTTATATGCCAATTAAAGCAAAAATTTTTTCATAGCAGAGAAAAGGAAACTCAAAATGTCAAAGCACTTACCGCAGCTTGCCGGTGAGTATTGGACAAAATTCCATGGATCTTCACTTTGTCTTTTTCCATCTGGTCTATGTTCACCCACAAATTCCGGCTGGCTGAATCGGAGGGACCATATATCCGAGATATATAGTAATTGTGATCTGTGTCCTCCTGTAATAAAAGAATAATGCACGTCAAGAACAGAGATAGCATGGAAGAAACTTGAAGGCATTATGCCAAGTGAAAGAAACTAGACAGAGAAAGACAAATACTGTCTGTTCTCACATATATGCAGAATCTTAAAGAGGTGAACTCGGGGTGCCTGAGTGGCTTAGTCAGTTAAGTGACTGACTCTTGATTTCAGCTTAGGTCATGATCTCACAGTTGTAAGATCCAACCTGCATGGGGCTCTAAACTGGGCATGGGGCCTGCTTAAGATTCTCTCTCTCCCTCTTCTTCTGCCCCCCTCGCCCTTCCCACCAACCTTCCCCTGGACTCACACAGGTTTTTGTGCTCTCTAAATAAATAGACAGATATCAAATAAAAATACAATACAATACAATACAATACAGTAGCTGAACTCATAGAAAAACAGAGGACAATGGTGGTACCAGGGGCTGTGGGATGGGGGGGTGTTGGCTAAAGAGTACAAATTTCCAGTTATAAGACAAATACGTTCTGGGGATGTAATCCACAGCATGGTGACTATAGTTAACAATACTGTATTATATACTTGCAGGTAGCTAAGAGAATAGATCTCTCACCATGAAAAATAAATGGTAATTATGTGATGTGATGGAGGTGTTAGCTAATGCTATGGTGTAATCATTTTGCGGTATATAGTACACCAAATCAACAGGATGTACACTTTAAATGTACACAATGTTCTATATAAATTCTATCTCAATCAGGCTGGGAAAAAAAAAGCATTTAAGTCACTATATACCCAATGTATATAATTGCCAGAGTTATACACAGAGTTCCATTAAAAAGAAAAAAAAAAGCCCTCAAAAGGAGAAAAAACCCACAAAACCCTAGAGATACTGTCCCTAAAATTCTTTAAAAATCAAACAAAAATGATATTATGCAACTAGAAATATTACTATTCTTCAAAATAGCCAGAGGAGTTAAATAACCTCTAAGGGAAGTGAATTAGATTTAAAAATAAATAAAATAAACCTCTTTAGAGGAAATTGTTAAATAAATAAAACACAGAGGAAAATACACACTCTGTTTACAATAGTCTTTTTACCACAGTAATTCTAGGGATCTAATTGCTGCCCAAACAAAATGTCACTTTTGGAGCTATTTACTGAAAACCTGAACTATAATTACTATTGAGTGACAACAAACCCAAACTTCTCTTCTTTAAAACTAGGTCTTTATATGAAGACCTGCTTTCAGTTAATGATCCCAGAAATGGAAATAATACATTTTTCCCCTATAATCTGGGTTATTAAATTCTACTTTTATTTGAATTCTCACTATTGATTATCACAATGGTGCCTGTCACAAAACCTTTAATTTTTGTGCTCTCACTGAATGAAGAGATTTACATGTTTTAAAAGGCAATTTTACTGAGGAAAACCCAGAAAAATCATATGATTCTCGACTAACTTGGGCTGCAGTTAATTTTTTCTAAACATAAAATATAATTATGCTTATCAATTTGAGGAGTCTGCTAGGTAAAATAAATTTAAAAACATTCATGTCTGATGAATGTTTGTACGAATGTAAGGATAATGTTTGTAAGAATGTATGTAGGAATGTAAGAATAATGTTTGCCAAATACAGTGTATGTGATTTGAATCATAAAGTTTAGAATGTGAATTTTGTCTAATGCATTTGTTACTGAAGTGCTAATTGAATAAAATACGATTATTCTTGAAATCTAGTGAAAACAATTCCATGTACCTTTCAAGTCATCAGGCTAGAAATATATAAAACTGACTACATAAAGGAAAGGAATTTTCTATGCAGCATTCTAAATAGATTTTGTCCCATGACCAAAAGAAAAAATATGACCTTAGATATAAATCTTGATAACAGTGATTAAATGTTAACAGTAAGATAAAAGAAAAAGTATTAGGTAAACGTCCAACCTCCAATTGAACTCTGGGTATCAGATACAAATTATGGGTACAACCCTGATGAAAGATAAAAAAAAGTTCTTTAGAGAAAGGAGGAAAAAAAGGAGATACAAAGAAAGAAGCATGAATAAGATTTCATGCAGCCCAAGAGAGATTTCATATCCTAGTGGTTTTCTAGCACTCCTTTCCAGAACATTATGACACCGACTGCCTGGGTTCTAGGAGGTAACGAGCATTTGGTTGTGTCTTCGTCACATGTAGAACTCCTTCCTACTGTCTGGTGCTTCACTACCAGAAGCTTTGTGGCGGGTACCCTCCATGACATTGGGCACAAGCCATTCTGCCCATGTCATTGTTACTGGCCACAGTGGCTGGGGGGCACCAGAAGCACACAACCTAAAAGGAACCAATTCATGAGGCATGTAGGAATTTAGGTAAAGAGGAGATAACTGCCCTTATTGTGATTGCTGAGATATGTAGGTATGAGACCTGCGACTACTGTGCCACCATTTGCTACCATGAAGAAACCCTGCCTGAAGGCAAAGCAAACATGGATACAAACAGAGCCATTATCTCTGAAAAAAATTAAAAAAAAGAAAAAAGAAAAGAAAAGAGAAGGGATGAGAAGAGAAGAGAAGAGAGAAGGAAAGGAAAGAAAAGAAGCCAGATCAAGTGCATCTAGCGCATTCTGGGCTTGTACACTTAGCTGAACCATTAAATTTTTTAATTGTCAAATCCCCTTAAATAGACACTTTTTCTAAAGAAAAAGTGTCTATTTAAGGCTAACATCCAGATGGCTAACAGACACATGAAAAGATGCTCGACATCACTTATCATTAGGGAAATGCAAATCAAAACCACGATGAGATACATTACACCTGTCAGAATGGCTAAAACGAACAACTCAGGAGACAACAGATATTGGCGAGGATGTGGAGAAAGGGGAACCCTTTTGCACTGTTGGTGGGAATGCAAACTGGTGTAGCCACTCTGGGTAACAATATGGAGGTTCCTCAAAATATTAAATAAAACCACCCTAAGGCCCAGCAATTGCACTACTAGGAATTTATCCAAAGGACACAGAAATGCTGAATCAAAGGGACACATGCACCCCAATGTTTATAGCAGTGCTATCAACAACAGCCAAATTATGGATAGAGCCCAAATGTCTATCAACTGATGAATGGATAAAGAAGATGTGGTATATATACATAATAGAATACTACTCAGTGATGAAAAAGAATGAAATCTTGCCATTTGCAACAACATGGATGGAACTGCAGGGTATTATGCTAAGTGAAATAAGTCAGAGAAAGACAGGTATCATATGATTTCACTCATATGTGGAATATGAGAAACACAACAGATGAACATAGGGGAAGGGAAGGAAAAATAAGATAAAAACAGAGAGGGAGGGAAACCATAGACTCTTAAATACAGAGAACAAACTTAGGGTTGCTGGAAGAGAGCTGGTGGGGGGATGGGTTAAATGGGTAAAAGGCATTAAGGAGGGCATTTGCTAGATTGCTCACTGGGTGTCATATGTAAGAGATGAATTACTGGGTTCTACAGAAGCTAAAACAACACTGTATGTTAACTAACTTGAATTTAAAATAAACTATTAAATAAACAAACATCAAAAAAAAAAAAAACACCTTGAGTTGGATTATTGTCAACCAAAAGAATCCTAACTGACAAACATGTTTTGGTAACTTTCAAGAGACTTAAGCAACATTGAATAAGGCAGTCTCATCTACAGATTTATAGATCTTGATAACAAACATGTATTCAATTCTGGTATTCTAGCTAATTATAAAGTAGGAATGGAAACTTGTACCTAAACTGCCAGAAATCATCAAGTCTGAATTACAAATGATAATGATTCATTTAATTTTTCCATGAATCACATATAAGGGGCGTTTTGAAAAAAACAATCAATAAGTTCAAATAAAACTTTCAATTTTTCTCCCTATTTTTTGTATTATTATAAAGAGTTTAGCAACACAGAGATGTGATCTTTAGGTGAATGATGTAACAGAGTCTATCATGCAGCCAAATTACCATATTACCATATAAATACCAAATAGATGTTCTCTTTAAAATGACATACTTTCAGTTTTGAGCTCAATATAATTGTTGCAATCAACATATCTAAAATGATTTTGGTATTTCCCTTAACCCCTAAATCTCTATAGTTAATCAAGAAATAGTCTTATAAGGTAAAGGATATCATTATACTTAAATAATGGATTATCTGCAAAAATATACATGATTTTTGTCTAATTACAATCACTGATATGTCTAACTGAAAATAATGTTCATTTTTACTTAAACCAGAGCTTCTCAAGATAATATCACATCTTTGAAAGTACTGAAAAACTAAAGACTAGAGTTTGATGTTAGACTTCTATAGCCCATGCTTGCCAAGTTGTCATGGCAACTTTCATTCAAAGAGGAAGACAATTTATGGTTTACCTAGGAATTTAGAGGCACGAGTTTATAAATTCCAGGGAGAGGTGTTTGGCTCGATTTTTCAAGGAAAGCCATAAAATAGATGTTCTAAAAATGTGACATTTTAGCACTACTAAATTATTCAAACCACATCTTGTCCTTTATAGGAGTAATGGTACTTAAAGAGTTGTCAAAAGCCACTTCAGGCACAAAGATTTGCCTTTTCTGCTCGAAAGCAAACTATACTAACACCATAGAAAATAAAACAAAACACTACTGTGATATGCCTACTTGCCAATTCATTTAGGAAACCAACTGTTACTGAAAGTGGATGGCACAGTAGGTAGCTATAAATCCTATAAATCCATGTTTCTCAAATATGCCTGCAAATGTGCAGCCGTAAACAAAGGAAAAACACCAAAAATACAGAGGGAAAAATCATCACGTCTGTACCTAACCATTCTGCATCCATCAGCTTACACAATTCTAACCCAAATGTTGTCTTCTCTTCTATTATTGATGTTACGTTGGTTTTATGATGGATAATTTTTATGGGTGCCTCACCCTGTCTTATGCAGTAACAGCATTTGTTTTTTTTTTTTTTAATTTTTTTTCAACGTTTATTTATTTTTGGGACAGAGAGAGAGACAGAACATGAACGGGAGAGGGGCAGAGAGAGAGGGAGACACAGAATCGGAAGCAGGCTCCAGGCTCTGAGCCATCAGCCCAGAGCCTGACGCGGGGCTCGAACTCACGGAGCGCGAGATCGTGACCTGGCTGAAGTCGGACGCTTAACCGACTGCGCCACCCAGGCGCCCCAGCAGTAACAGCATTTGAATTCTAAATTTATTCCACTGAGAACTTAAAAAAAAAAAGGAATAGATTGTATGAACATCACTGTGCTAGTCACTTGAAATATATAATCAAAGTTCTTAGGTATTTAGCGTCAAATCAATTGGTTGCCTCCCAAAGACTGTTTCATAAGGAATAAAGGAATATAATTTGAATGGTTCTTACCAAGTGTTAATATATAGCAAATATATTACCTTGTCACATAACATGAGTTCTCAAGGACCACATAATGCTTATAAAGGTTTAAAAGTAGTACTTTAAAATATTACTTGTGTATATTACATTCCTTAAAACCAGAGTTAAAATATAGTTCTCTAGGATCTAAAAAATTAATGTTCATACAAGAAGCTAAAAGAATATGGTACAATAATAAAATAAGAAAAACAGTGAGTTGATAGCACTCAGGGAAATAATTATGGAGATGAATTTATTAGCTGCAATAAGAACGGAATACGCATGACAAAATTCCTATTTAGGGCATAGAAAACAGTCTTGAGACGTGCACACAAATGAAATGGAAAGGACGAAGAAAATAAGTATCTATGATACATCATATAAACTATAGAAAAAGATCATATATATGATATATACATACATATATATATATATATATATACACACACACATACATGTAAAGACATAGAAACGTATTCTATTTATTTATTTTCATGTTTATTTATTTTTGGTACAGAGGATCTGAAGTGGACTCTGTGTTGACAGCAGAGAGCCTGACACAGGGCTTGAACTCACCAACCGTGAGATCATGACCTGAGGCAGAGTCGGACGCTAAACTGACTGAGCCATCCAGGCGCCCGAAAAGTTTTTTTTTTTCCATGTATTAGGAGAACAATTATTCTGATGTAACAAAGACTTGAATCTATATATCATGTCCCAAGAAAAGATATAATAGAATTTTGAATATTAAGAAATTTCCTGGTGAGGGGCAGCAGGGACTTGAACAAATGGCGGTGTAGGGAGATCCCTTACTCACCTCTCTAGGGGACACACCAATCTACAACATATGAATCATTTCCCTCCGAAAAAGATCTGCAAACTAGGTGACTGCTTTTCTGCAATAAAGGATAAAATACCACATTGAGATGGGCTGGAGAAGCAGAGACGTGGTCTCACCAAAATCCCACCCCGGGTGTGAGGACACACAATAGGGAAAGGTCTCACCTGCAGGGCGCCTGTCCTGGAGGAGCAAGGAGTTGGTGACCCACATTAGGCGCCCAGACCCCCCTGGGATCGGCACCAGAGAAATGAGCCCCTAAAATATCTGGCTTGAGAACCAAGAGTGCTGATGTCCAAGGGACCCAAAGTGCTATAGGAAACTGAGATTCCCTTTTTAAAAGGTTTAAGTCTCACTTGCCTCCAGACTGACTAGGAAAAAAAAATAAAAGCAATTTGGAAAGCACCTGGACTATATGTGAAATTCATTTGCTAATCTAAAAGCATCTGCTGCAAAAATATAACTTCATACATACATAAACCTGCTGTAATAGGTGGAATGACTGACTGACTAAATAAGCCAAGGCAGCTGCTGTAGTAGGTGGACAGGTGAAACTCTCTCTCCCTGGAGACGGAGGCACTGGGGGATGCCATCTCCACTTACCCGGCTAGCACAGGTAGGTGAGCTCAAACTTGGCAGCCTCCTGACCCCTTGCCAAGGCAGGCGGGGGTGAGTGGTGGTGGTACCACCTTGCTGAGGCCGGAGAGTGCAGCTGGTGGCAGGGCCCCCTTGTTCCGCGGTCAGGACAGCGGAGGGCGAGTGGTCGTAGCGTTCTCCGGCTCCCTAACCAAAGTCTGAGAGAGTGGGCCGTTGCAGTACTTTACCCTCCACCCCGCTCCCTGGCTAGGGTTGGTGAGCCTGAGTGGTCACGGCATTCTGCCACTCCCGACCTAAAGCTGGCAGACGTGCGTGCGCACGCACACACACACACACGCACACGCGCGCGCGCACACACACGAACAGGGAACTCTCCCGTTGCCTTCCTCAAGCCCACAGGTGTGTGCAGTCAAGACATTTTCCCTGCTGTCTTTATGACGACCCTACACCCTCTAGCTGCCTAGCTAAAGCTAGTGGGTGTATGCAATCCACACAAGGACCCCGCTCCCCGGCCCCGAACCCTCCGCCTTTAACTGCCTGGCTCCCCAGGGAAGGTAAGAATCAGAAGGATAGTTCCTGAGTTCTTGTCAGGCCACCGTAACCCAGTCGTCCTGTGAAAAAGGCCTATTTAACTTAGTCCAGAGCTTCAGCCTGAGAAATAGGCTTTGGGTTTCGCACACATTTGGAAGCTGAGGGGGTGCCCCCAAAGGATGTAAGCAGGGAGCCACCATACTTGCACACCCACCCCCCTTCCGGCCTGACTACTGCTCAGCTCAACAGAACGGAGCTTAAATACTCATCTGGAGCCCCAAGTTTTGCAACTGTCACCCAGAGGACACCTCCAGATCCCCTGGCTTGGAGGCCAGCAGGGGTTATGATAATGGCCCCACAGGACCATAAGTAAAAACTGTAAAAACTGCTACCAGAGGGTCTGATTTCTTGTTTCCAGCCTGAAGCTAAGTGCTAAATGAGATCCCCCCACCTTGGAATACTGATGGGTCTTGGCACACTCTGAAAATCAGGGACATATCAAGAATAAATCAGGGGGGTTAGAAAATCACAAAGAATCAAGAAACCACCAAGATCTAGGACAAGTTTGAACAAGAAGATTCATCATCTACACAAGGCCACTCCTTCAGACTGAGAGAAGTAGCTGTTTCACCTAATCCAGAGAAACAAACACAGAGAGTCAAGGAAAATGAGGGAGCAGAGAAATATGTTGTGAATGAAAGAAAAAGGCAAAACCCTTGGGAAAAGACCTTAATGATACAAAGAATTCTTTACCAGGTAGATAAAGAATTCAAAGTAATGATCATAAAGATGCTCGCTGAACTCCGAAGAAGAATGGATGAACACAGTGAGAACTTCGACAAAGAGACAGAAAATGTAAGAAAGTATCAAACAGAAAGCATAGAGCTGAAGAATACAATAAGCGAACTGAAAGATATACTAGAAAAATGGAGAGGTTCAATAACAGACTGGAGCGAGCTGAGGGATGGATCAGCAAGCTGGAAGACAAAGCAATGGAACTCACCCAGATAGAGCCATAAAAAGTAAAAACAAAACAAAACAAAATAACAACAACCCACAATGAAATCTTGCCATTTGTGACAGCATGGGTGCATCTTGAGGGCTAATGCTAAGTGAAATTAAGTAAGTAGTCCACCTATAAGAGAAATCTAAAAAAAACAAAATAAAAAGTCAGAGCCATAGATACAGGGAACAGATTGGTGGTTGCCAGAGGGTTGAGGTGCAAAATGGATGAAGGGAATCCAGAAATATAAACTTCCAGTTATAAAATAAGTAAGTCACGGTGATGTGATGTTCATCATTAGGATACAGTCCCATGAATAACACTGTATTAACTTTGTATGGCAACAGATGATAACTAGACTCATTGTGGTGATCACTTCACAATGTATACACATATGGTGGATCACTATGTTGTACATCTGACACTAATATAATATTGTATGTCAATTATACCTCAATAAATTTTTTTTTAAAAATCAAAAAATGAAGAAGTCTCACAGACATTTAGAAAGACAAACCAACTTATCCATAAGGGATTTCTTCCTCCATAAGGAGGAAAAAAAAAAACTTTGATAGTCTGATACTTCTCCATGAGATCCAGTGGAAACAAGGTCTACACAATCACCAAGTATAAGAAAGTTACGACTCAAGAAATTTTTGCCCAACAAATCTATAATATAAATATAAAGGCAACAAACATATGTTTTCTTGCTTTCTATCTTTCTTTCTTTTTTTAAAAGATGTGTCTGGAATCTTGGAAACTTGACTACTCTACATTCTCTTACAAGTGGACCTTGAGAGCTTGTTTGAAGGTTCTAGCAGAGCACACAGCTACTTGTATACCCTTGACTGCAATACATTCCTCATCTATCGGGGAAGGTCATCCTCTTCCACCTACGATGCAGCTTCAGGAGGGACTCACATGGAGCACTAAGGGAGGAAGGGGACACCTGCTTCGCCAGCCAGATGAGCCGAATCAACCCTGGCAATTAATGAGGTGACAGATGCCACAGCCAGATCACCATGACATCCACATATTTTTCATAAGTAAAAATACAGAGAGGAAATACCATAAATGAGACTTTCTTAAGATGTAGTACCTAATTATACAATCAAGGGATGACTCAAACATGGTCACAGGAATGGAGAAGCTCTCGTAAACATACTGATGGTGAGCACCTACTCAACGGAAATTACATTAAGGGAAATAAGACAATTTCATTATTATGGTTATAAGTCAGAATATAGATGATATGAATCATGAAAATACAAAAACAGTCAATAATTGTATTTCATGCCAGGTAATAGATACATAAATCTAGAGTACAGAAATATAGTTCTAAAAACAATAAGCCCAAATTTAAAATTTTTTATCCAAATTTTTAATTTTAAGAGAACCTTTTAATGCAAAAGTCTGAAACTAGTGGCCTACAGATGGCATGCATGTCGCCAAAGGACAGCAGATACAAAGTTAAATACATTATTTTCCTGAAATACAATACAGTGCAATCTCAATTTTACAAAATTGCATCCATCTAACTATAAATGTATACCTCTACTCTCCTATCTCTCTATCCTCTCTGGTTACACACACACACACACACACACACACACACACAGAAGTATAAAAGATATTTACCATATACCAATTGGTTACCTCTAGGTGATGAGATTTGGGGAAGTTTCTTTTCCCTTAACTGTATTACTTGAAATTTTTAGGATAAACATTATATATGACCACTTTATTTTATTTGTCTCCACATAAAGCACTAAAAAATATGTGAAGATGCTTGAAAGTATCAATTATTGATTCCCAGAATTAAATCACCAATATATATACAACAGACACAAGACCACAGTTAGTATAGAATTAGTATGATAGGTGCTCTGAAAAGTGCTTAAGGAAGACTCCTTTAACGTACTGTAAATCAGACACCCACATTCAACGTAGAGCTCCAAGGTCAATAACTTAAAATTGCTTTGTGAAATAGTTGATATATAAATTTCCATTAAACCTTTTCTTTAAAATACTGGCTTCAGTAACCTAATTGATGTAGAGTGCAATCTTTTTCTCTACTTACTGTAAATGAAATTAGCACTAAAAGAAACGAAAATATTAATTTCTACTAAATTTTAAGCGAGAGATACTTAGAGTTTGAATCTAGAAAATGATTTTATGTTGTAAGCACTTTATAGAAGCATGGCTAAATCATCTCTCTTTGTTCATTCATTTATGCAGAAGTCAATTGTTTCATATGTATAATGTACAACATACTCGTCATGAGAAACATTGTGATAGAATGTATGGGAGATAATGCTAAAGAATTATTCAACAGCACTGCTAGATCTTGGTAATGTCTACAGTTCTTTAAAAAAAAATTTAAAGTTTATTTATTTACTTTGAGAGAGTGAGTGAGTGAGCGAGCAGGGGAGGAGCAGAGAGAGCCAGGCATAGAATCCCAAGCAGGCTCCACGCTGTCAGCACAGAGCTCCATGTGGGGCTTGAACTCATGAACCATGAGATCATGACCTGAGCTGAAACCAAGAGTCAGATGCTTACCCAACTGAGCCACCCAGGTACTCCAATAATGTCTACAATTTTATAAGAGACATTTAAAGAGTTGCTCATGTTTTCCCTTTAGCTATATCCTAGTGTAATCTGTAGGCTTATTTCTAGGACGTGTTTTCAAGGATATCAGGAAGACATAGCAGGCTGGAGACACAGTTACATTCTGACAAAGAAGAACTGTGGGAAAGGGAAAAGTGGTGTGGTCTAAGACGTTAAACTTGTAGGCAGGTGATTTGATCTCCGGTTCTCACCAGCTCAGTTACTAGTGAGTTCTGTCACTTTAGTGAAGGCTATCATGTGTTCTGTTCATTACAGCGGATTGAAACTGTGAACTTCTCTGCACACACAAGTCCTCTTTTGCCAGAGGTAAAATTAGGGAGTAGGACAAGCATTCTGGACCTGAAGAAGCTATCCAGTGAAATGAGAGGGGGTTACCAGTTAGTCCTGGAACGTTGAGGATGTTATGAGACATAGAATAGACCACATGGAAAGAGATGTGAGATAAAAATCCTATCTGAACCCCCACCTTTCCCAATTACATTAATTAGAAGGTGATCTACAGGGTGTGAGGTGTGGGCAGGTACTTAAGTTATAGGAGTATCTCTTAACAAAAAACAAATGAAGGTGTATCACTTTTTTTCACTGGGTTGCCAAAGAATCGAATCAGACCAATATATTTAAATACAATCGAAAAGCCTACGTACTGAATTTATAAAGGGGTATTAAATTAGCCCCACATCATTTCAGCATGATTAGAACAATTACATACTATCTTCAGAGACCCTTCAATATACAGCAGCAAATACTATAGCAATCCCCTCTTCGGATACTAAGAACAATTGCATGGAATACGATTCAATTTACTGTCATAGTGTCAGAAGAACAAAAATCAATTCCTGTATCTCCTGTTGATTGTATCAGATTATGCATATCTTCTGCACCTACCTTCATTTCTGCAAAGATTTTTACCTACTTGGTCTATTTGCAGCGTGGTCCATCCCCCTAAGCAATCTCTTGTCTATGACTCTTTATAGGCATGGTTTATTTTATCAATTCTTCACAAGACTTTTGTGAAGTGACCCCCAAAACTGCAAGATTACTTAGTAGTGTGTGAGGTCAGATTATTGTGCAAGACATATAATACGGAATTCTGGCAATATGTCTGTAATTAAACAGTTTCTGTTTTCCCAATAACGATTTCTCACACGCACAAGATCATTTCTCGTGCTATGGAGAGAGAGGTAACCTGTATAGCCAAGGATACACAACACCCTTATTTGTGATCTTTCAAAATAATAACAACATCAGGAGTCTACAATTCAATTAAATGATTACCTAGATCTCCAGGTGTTTTGAGATGTGGTGGCATGTGTTCGTGTTGATGTATTTATTAAATGAAGCAGAACATATTTTCCTCCTGAATATAGTACACTTTCATCTGCCTCTGATAGAAAATTTTAAACCCTTTGCAAGAATGATCCTGGGAGACTATTCCCAGGTTTAGTGTGGTCAGAACAAAGAGGCTAGAGAAGAGAGCTTGGAGCAGTTTTGTGTGAATTATTAACATCTTTTATAAATACAAGCAAGTGGTCCCCAATCCAACAGTGGCCACTAAAGAGATGCATCACCAACTTACAAGACATCACCAAGGGCTCTGAAAATCTAGCAAAATATGTGTGATTGAAAAAAAAAGATTTAAAATGTGTATGAATGTATAAGTGTCTATTTAAATGCACAAATTAGCATTAAAACAATGTAGCCCAAAGGAGATTTGGGTTGAAGCACAGTTTCTGCCCCTAAATAGCCACTCTAAGTTCCGGGCTTTATTCTGTGTAAGAAGGAGTTAAACAAGGGATGCCTGGGTGGCTCAGTAGGTTAAGGACCTGACTCTTGATTTCGACTCAGGTCATGATCTCGTGGTTTGTGGGACGGAGCCCCGTGTGGTATCTGACAGCACAGTGCCTGCCGGGGTTCTCTCCCTCTCTCTGTCCCTCTCCCTTGTCCCTACCCCCCCCTCCACAATAATAAGTAAGCTTTTTTTTTTTTTAAAGAAAGTTAAACAAGGTGTCTCTCAAAGTGCCTTTCAACTAAGGTTCTGAGATCCTATAGCCACAGGCAAATAGGAAGCAATTGCTAGGTGTGGGTCAGAAGACTCTTTGCCTTATTTGATATTCACAAAAAAAGCATGCAGTTTGAAGAGCCAGTATAGGTAGCTAGTTATATAGTTAGCACTGGTACCATTTCAATAGGTACTTAATCATCGTTGTTGATAAGTTGTAACTAGCTCTAAGATTGAAGGCAAATTCATAGACCTGTTGCAGGTGGTGTAAGAATCCCTAGGGACACTGTGTGTGTGTCATCCATGCAAAGTGAATAAATCACAGAGCTTGCATACATTTTTTTCATGTATGGTCTTGCACACATATATTTTTCAAATACACAAGATGATTGTGATGGGTAAAATGTGTGATCATTTTACAGTGTTACCAAATACCCTGTAATTCTTGGTATGGTGTATTTTTTCTAATCAGCTGGAAAGAACCAACAACAATGGTGTGGAGGGCCTCAAAACGTTCTAATAATCAAGAAAGACCACCATAATTTAAAAGGGTGAAAATTTCCTTTCTAGATTTAGCATCTGTGACTGGGCCAGAACTCAGGAACTATACACATACTATCCTAGTCAGCTTAGGTTGCTTTAACAAAATATCATAGACTTGGCAGTTTACATAACAAAAAATATTTTTCACAGCTGGAAGAACAAGATGAATGTTCTGGCTGATTTGGTTTTGGGTGGGGGTTCCCTTCTTGGCTTATGCACAGTCACCTTCTCACTATGTCCTCACATGGCAGAGACAGAAATTTTCCCTGTGTCTCCACCTCCTCTTATAAAGACAATAATCTCAAGGATTAGGGCCCCACCCTTATGGCCTCATTAATCTTAATTATCTCCATCTCCAAATACAGTCACATGAGGGTTAAGGCTTCAACATACGAATTTCAGCAGGACACAATTCAGTCCATAGCACACACAGGTAGTTCCTTTATTAAGTCTGGATCTCTAAAACAGCCCTAGATTTATTACCTTTGAAAATTCATGTCATTCTCTAGTACTAATCAAAAATTGCCATTCAAACTTTCTAATATAGAAGGACTTTTGGAAGATCCACACAGTTCTCTGCTTTGGCCTGTTTCTTAGGGGGAAAAAACCTGAGAAACAGTAGACTATGTATCATTTCAAAAGAATTATAGAAAAACTTACTCGGGAGCAACTTTAAAAAATTATAACTCAGTTGAGAATTTTCATATACCAACATTTGTGGAAAAGCTGGATGGTTGCTTCCTATCAACTGGTAACTGGTTCACCAATATTCTCATTTCTAAGGTAACTGTTACTATCCCAAAACTATGCAGTCTGGTATTTCAAATGACAGGTTTTAATATACTTTTAATCAACCAGGTTTTTTTTATATTAATACTACTTTAACATCAAAGAATGAAACCTTTCTCCAGTCTTTTTTTTCCCCCTAACTTCTTATGTCTTTTGTTTGATTGTTATAAATATCCCAGATAACAACAATGAAATAAATATTATTAGACATTCTGTGTTTTTATGCTTCAACATTCATTGAAATATGAATTCTCCTCAAATATCAGAGATCATCTTGTCCATAATTAGCAGAGAAGGCAATGTTCTGTAGTCTCCAATACTGTAGAACAATTTTCACAAATAAGTGATGTTCTGAACAAAAAAGCCCTCTGTTTTTAACAGAATTTTGTAGAACTGTCTTGCCTCTAAGCATACCATTGCTATTATCAAAATATGTCTCCAACAGGATGAGTGTAGAAAGTACAGCAATTGAGAAAATTAATTTTCACTATTAATAGCTTATATCATGTTATGCTAGCAAAGAGAAACACTAAGAATTTAACCTAACCCAAGTTTATGAGAATGCTACTACTTGTAATAGCAAATCTAGTACCCAATTTTATTAATTATCTAACTAAAGGGATTGGTAACTACATCTAAAATGAAATTATGTATATAATTACAATAATTATATATATATATTTCATATATAATTTCATATATATATATATGTCATTGGAATTTTGGAATTGCATTATAAAAAACCTAACGGAGGACAGGTAAAAAGGGCATATTATTTTTGGCAATGATATTTAAACCTAGAAATGGTGAAATAATTTACAGGTAAGTCGTAACAATGTCTCTACTTATTTATGTGCTTCAAAAAAAAATTCCTCACCATAATTTTTGTATCTTCCACAATAAAATCTTTTCTCTAAATAATTTATAACAAGGTTCATATTAGTTTAGTTTTTCTCACTTCCGAAGTTTCTGGTATGCGTTTTAGGGGAAAATGAATATGTGGAAAAAAGAATGGAAATTAAGAGAAAATATCGCTTTAAAGCAAATTGATTAAAAAAAAAATACAAATCTACGCTTGTTTGACCTGTGGTGAACATACTCTACAAATCCAATAAAGCATGAAAAGAGGCGATGTTATTTAGTAAACTATGAATAAATTGATATACGTGAAGTGCTAAAATGAAGGAAAGAAAAAGGTCCCTTTCTTTCAGCTGCCCTTATGAAGAGGTATTTTCAGTAAGCTTCAACAAACATCTAATATTGAATTAGATTCCCACATATTCTTTCCATGAATTCATTTGTTCTATCCTTGCCACGTATCACTGGTTTTTTTGTAGTTGGTCTTTTTTTTTTTTAATGTGTATTGATTTATTTTGTGGGAGACTCATACCGACAGTGCAAAGCCGGATGTGGGGCTTGATCCAATGAACCATTAGATCGTGACCTGAGCCAAAATCAAGAGACAGATGCTTAACTGAGTTACCCAGGTGCCCCTTAATCCTTTTCTTTAAAATAACCAAATAGGATATCAGGAAGATGGCAGCGTAGGAGGACGCTGGGCTCACCGCGCGTCCTGGTGGTCACTTAGATTCCACCCACACCTGCCTAAATAACCCAGAAAATCGCCAGAAGACTCACAGAACGGAGTCTCCGGAGCCAAGCGCAGACGAGAGGCCCACAGAAGAGGGTAAGGAGGGCGGAGAGGCGGTGCGCACTACACGGACTAGAGGGAGGGAGCTGGGGCAGAGGGGTGGCCTGCCAGCCAACCAGAGCCCGTGAGTCTGGCTGGCAAAAGAGGAGGGCCGGGCGGAGTGTGTTCAGACAGGAAGCGGTACTTAACATCTGGAAGGTTATAAGTTAACAGCTCTGCTCAGAGAATGGGAGGGCTGGAGGACAACGGGAGGGAAAGTTGTTGAGCCCCGAAC
Source organism: Lynx rufus (assembly GCF_022079265.1). Classification (NCBI taxonomy): domain Eukaryota; kingdom Metazoa; phylum Chordata; class Mammalia; order Carnivora; family Felidae; genus Lynx; species Lynx rufus. The sequence goes on along the minus strand of NW_025814889.1, from coordinate 18,688,117 downwards.
GACAGAGCTCAGCTTGGCGGGGAACAAAGGCGCTCGCCAGCACCATCTCCCTTGCCCATCCCTCAGCCAAAATCCCAAAGGGAACCACTTCCTGCCAGGGAACTTGCTGGCACTGCGCAAACACCCAACAAATCCCTCCGGCGGGTCTGACTCCCTCCCTGTGTTGCAGGGGCCCTCCCGAAGTGGATCTCCGAAGGAGAAGCGAGCTGAGCCTGCCCCTCCCGCCCCTGTGCACCTTGCCGATCCACCCCAGCTAATACGCCAGATCCCCAGCACCACAAGCCTGGCAGTGTGCAAGTAGCCCAGACGGGCCACCCCACCCCACAGTGAATCCCGCCCCTAGGAGAGGGGAAGAGAAGGCACACACCAGTCTGACTGTGGCCCCAGCGGTGGGCTGGGGGCAGACATCAGGACTGACTGCGGCCCCGCCCACCAACTCCAGTTATACACCACAGCACGGGGGAAGTGCCCTGCAGGTCCTCACCACTCCAGGGACTATCCAAAATGACCAAACGGAAGAATTCCCCTCAGAAGAATCTCCAGGAAATAACAACAGCTAATGAACTGACCACAAAGGATTTAAATAATATAACAGAAAGTGAATTTAGAATAATAGTCATAAAATTAATCGCTGGGCTTGAAAACAGTATAGAGGACAGCAGAGAATCTCTTGCTACAGAGATCAAGGGACTAAGGAACAGTCAGGAGGAGCTAAAAAATGCTATTAACGAGCTGCAAACTAAAATGGAGACAACCACAGCTTGGATTGAAGAGGCAGAGGAGAGAATAGGTGAACTGGGAGATAAAATTATGGAAAAAGAAGAAGCTGAGAAAAAGAGAGATAAAAAAAATCCAGGAGTATGAGGGGAAAATTAGAGAACTAAGTGATGCACTAAAGAGAAATAATCTACGCATAATTGGTATTCCAGAGGAGGAAGAGAGAGGGAAAGGTGCTGAAGGTGTACTTGAAGAAATAATAGCTGAGAACTTCCCTGATCTGGGGAAGGAAAAAGGCATTGAAATCCAAGAGGCACAGAGAACCCCCTTCAGACGTAACTTGAATCGATCTTCTGCATGACATATCATAGTGAAACTGGCAAAATACAAGGATAAAGAGAAAATTCTGAAAGCAGCTAGGGGTAAACGTGCTCTAACATATAAAGGGAGACCGATAAGACTCATGATGGATCTCTCTACTGAAACTTGGCAGGCCGGAAAGGAATGGCAGGAAATCTTCAATGTGAAGAACAGAAAAAAATATGCAGCCAAGAATCCTCTATCCAGCAAGTCTGTCATTTAGAATACAAGGAGAGATAAAGGTCTTCCCAAACAAACAAAAACTGAAGGAATTTGTCACCACTAATCCAGCCCTACAAGAGATCCTAAGGGGGAATCCTGTGAGACAAAGTACCAGAGACAACGCTACAAGCATGAAACCTACGGACATCACAATGACTCTAAACCCATATCTTTCAATAATAACACTGAACATAAATGGACTAAATGCGCCAACCAAAAGACATAGGGTATCAGAATGGATAAAAAAACAAGACCCATCATTTGCTGTCAACAAGAGACTCACTTTAGACCTGAGGACACCTTCAGATTGAAAGTGAGGGGATGGAGAACAATTTATCATGCTACTGGAAGTCAAAAGAAAGCTGGAGTAGCCATACTTATATCAGACCAACTAGACTTTATTTTTTTTTATTTTTTTTTAAAGCTTATTTATTTTTGAGACAGAGAGAGACAGACCAGGAATGGGGGAGGGTCAGAGAGAGGGAGACACAGAATCTGAAAGAGGCTCCAGGCTCTGAGCTGTCAGCACAAAGCCCGATGCGGGGCTTGAACTCATGGACCACGAGATCATGACCTGAGCCAAAGTCAGCTGCTCAACCGACGGAGCCACCCATGTGCCCCCAACTAAACTTTAAATTAAAGGCTGTAACAAGAGATGAAGAAGGGCATTTTATAATAATTACAGGGTCTATCCATCAGGAAGAGCTAACAATTATAAATGTCTATGTGCTGAATAAAGAAGCCCCCAAATATGTAAAACAATACTCACAAACATAAGCAACCTTATTGATAAGAATGTGGTAATTGCAGGGGACTTTAACACTCCACTTACAGAAATGGATAGATCATCTAGACACACGGTCAATAAAGAAACAAGGGCCCTGAATGATACATTGGATCAGATGGACTTGACAGATATATTTAGAACTCTGCATCCCAAAGCAACAGAATATACTTTCTTCTCGAGTGCACATGGAACATTCTCCAAGATAGATCACATACTGGGTCACAAAACAGCCCTTCATAAGTATACAAGAATTGAGATCATACCATGCATACTTTCAGACCACAATGCTATGAAGCTTGAAATCAACCACAGGAAAAAGTCTGGAAAACCTCCAAAAGCATGGAAGTTAAAGAACACCCTACTAAAGAATGAATGGATCAACCAGGCTATTAGAAAAGAAATTAAAAAATATATGGAAACAAACAAAAATGAAAATACAACAATCCAAACGCTTTGGGATGCAGCGAAGGCAGTCCTGAGAGGAAAATACAATGCAATCCAGGCCTATCTCAAGAAACAAGAAAAATCCCAAATACAAAATCTAACAGCACACCTAAAGGAAGTAGAAGCAGAACAGAAAAGACAGCCTAAACCCAGAAGAAGAAGAGAAATAATAAAGATCAGAGCATAAATAAACAATATAGAATCTAAAAAAACTGTAGAGCAGATCAACGAAACCAAGAGTTGGTTTTTTGAAAAAATAAACAAATTGACAAACCTCTAGCCAGGCTTCTCAAAAAGAAAAGGGAGATGACCCAAATAGATAAAATCATGAATGAAAATGGAATTATTACAACCAATCCCTCAGAAATACAAGCAATTACCAGGGAATACTATGAAAAATTATATGCCAACAAACTGGACAACCTGGAAGAAATGGACAAATTCCTAAACACCCACACACTTCCAAATCTCAATCAGGAGGAAATAGAAACCTTGAATAGACCCATAATCAGCGAAGAAATTGAATCAGTTATCAAAAATCTCCCAACAAATAAGAGTCCAGGACCAGATGGCTTCCCAGGGGAGTTCTACCAGACGTTTAAAGCAGAGATAATACCTATCCTTCTCAAGCTATTCCAAAAAATAGAAAGGGAAGGAAAACTTCCAGACTCATTCTATGAAGCCAGTATTACTTTGATTCATAAACCAGACAGAGACCCAGTAAAAAAAAGAGAACTACAGGCCAATATCCCTGATGAATATGGATGCAAAAGTTCTCAATAAGATACCAGAAAATCAAATTCAACAGCATATAAAAAGAATTATTCACCATGATCAAGTGGGATTCATTCCTGGGATGCAGGGCTGGTTCAACATTCGCAAATCAATCAATGTGATGTGTCACATTAATAAAAGAAAAGATAAGAACCATATGATCCTGTCAATCGATGCAGAAAAAAGCATTTGACAAAATTCAGCATCCTTTCTTAATAAAAACCCTCGAGAAAGTCGGGATAGAAGGAACATACTTACACATCGTAAAAGCCATTTATGAAAAGCCCACAGCTAACATCATCCTCAATGGGGAAAAACTGAGAGCTTTTTCCCTGAGATCAGGAACACGACAGGGATGTCCACTCTCACTGCTGTTGTTTAACATAATGTTGGAAGTTCTAGCATCAGCAATCAGACAACAAAAGGAAATCAAAGGCATCAAAATTGGCAAAGATGAAGTCAAGCTTTCACTTTTTGCAGATGACATGATATCATACATGGAAAATCTGATAGACTCCACCAGAAGTCTGCTAGAACTGATACATGAATTCAGCAAAGTTGCAGGATACAAAAATCAATGTACAGAAATCAGTCGCATTCTTATACACTAATAATGAAGGAACAGAAAGACAAATAAAGAAACTGATCCCATTCACAATTGCACCAAGAAGCATAAAATACCTAGGGATAAATCTAACCAAAGATGTACAAGATCTGTATGCTGAAAACTATAGAAAACTTATGAAGGAAATTGAAGAATATATAAAGAAATGGAAAAAATTTCCGTGCTCATGGATTGGAAGAATAAATATTGTCAAAATGTCAATACTACCCAAAGCTATCTACACATTCAATGCAATCTCAATCAAAATTGTACCAGCTTTCTTCTCGAAGCTAGAGCAAGCAATCCTAAAATTCATATGGAACCACAAAAGGCCCCGAATAGCCAAAGTAATTTTGAAGAAGAGGACCAAGTGGGAGGCATCACAATCCCAGACTTTAGCCTCTACTACAAAGCTGTAATCATCAAGACAGCATGGTATTGGCACAAAAACAGACACACAGACCAATGGAATAGAATAGAAACCCCAGAACTAGACCCACAAAAGTATAGCCAACTAATCTGACAAAGCAGGAAAGAATATCCAATGGAAAAAAGACAGTCTCTTTAACAAGTTGTGCTGGGAGAACTGGACAGCAACATGCAGAAGGTTGAAACTAGACCACTTTCTCACACCATTCACAAAAATAAACTCAAAATGGATAAAGAACCTGAATGTGAGACAGGAAACCATCAAAACCCTAGAGGACAAAGCAGGAAAAGACCTCTCTGACCTCAGTCGTAGAAATTTCTTACATGACACATCCCCAAAGGCAAGGGAATTAAAAGCAAAAATGAACTATTGGGACCTCATGAAGATAAAAAGCTTCTGCACAGCAAAGGAAACAATCAACAAAACTAAAAGGCAACCAACAGAATGGGAAAAGATATTTGCAAATGACATATCGGACAAAGGGCTAGTATCCAAAATCTATAAAGAGCTCACCAAACTCCACACCCAAAAAACAAGTAACCCAGTGAAGAAATGGGCAGAAAACATGAATAGACACTTCTCTAAAGAAGACATCCAGATGGCCAACAGGCACGTGAAAAGATGCTCAACGTCGCTCCTCATCAGGGAAATACAAATGAAAACCACACTCAGATATCACCTCACGCCAGTCAGAGTGGCCAAATTGAACAAATCAGGAGACTATAGATGCTGGAGAGGATGTGGAGAAACGGGAACCCTCTTGCACTGTTGGTGGGAATGCAAACTGGTGCATCCACTCTGGAAAACAGTATGGAGGTTCCTCAAAAAATTAAAAATAGACCTACCCTATGACCCAGCAATAGCACTGCTAGGAATTTACCCAAGGGATTCAGGAGTACTGATGCATAGGGGCACTTGTACCCCAATGTTTATAGCAGCACTCTCAACAATAGCCAAATTATGGAAAGAGCCTAAATGTCCATCAACTGATGAATGGATAAAGAAATTGTGGTTTATATACACAATGGAGTACTACGTGGCAATGAGAAAGAATGAAATATGGCCCTTTGTAGCAACGTTGGATGGAACTGGAGAGTGTGATACTAAGTGAAATAAGCCATACAGAGAAAGACAGATACCATATGTGTTCACTCTTATGTGGATCCTGATAAATTTAACAGAAACCCATGGGGGAGGGGAAGGAAAAAAAAAAGAGGTTAGAGTGGAAGAGAGCCAAAGCATAAGAGACTCTTGAAAACTGAGAACAAACTGAGGGTAGATGGGGAGTGGGAGGGAGGGGAGGGTGGGTGATGGGTATTGAGGAGGGCACCTTTTGGGATGAGCACTGGGTGTTGTATGGAAACCAATTTGACAATAAATTTCATATATTGAAAAAAAAAGAAAAAGTTCTGGGAGTGGATGGTGACGACGGTTGCACAAGGGTGTGAACGTACTCAATGTCATAGAAGTGTACACTTCAAAATGATCCTAATGGTAGATTCTGTGTTAATGTGTATTTCATCACAAAAAACTCCTCAAAGTTTGTTAAATATTCTCAATCTCAAATTAAACGATTGGTCACTGCCATGTACAAGAACCCATGTAAAACAGGACAACCATTGATGATTACCCCCCCAAAATAAATAAAAAATAAAAAATAAAATAAGCAAATAGTTAATCACACACTTATGATAACTGGTTAATAAGTGTAGCTAACACATATGATATTCCAAATTCTCAGACTGGCACGTAATCTACATACACATTGAATCCTTACAACTCCCTGAATTATAAAGAAGTTAAAGTTCAGAAATACCAAGTAGGTTGCCAGGCATCACAAAAATCCAAGGATATAAAAACAGTTGTATGTGACTCCAAATTCTATGTTTTTCCGCTTCCACAATACGATTTAGATATCAAATATTTTAGAACCTCAAAAAAATTACATTTGGCTGAAATGTTTCCCTGAAGCTCCTTCTCAGGTCTTCTGTAACAGCTCTCTCACTGGTCCCAGCTTCTCTTCTCTACAGCGGGGAGTAATCTTTTTTATTTTTTATTTTATTATTTTTATTTATTTATTTATTTTTTTGAGAGAGAGAGAGAGAGAGAGCGCATGAGTGGGAAGGAACAGAGAGAGAGGGAAAGAGAGAATCCCAAGCAGGCTCTGTGCTCAGCACAAAGCCCGATCGATATGGGCTCCATCCCACAACTGTGAGATCATGATGTAAGCTGAAATGAAGAATCTGATGCTTTGCTTAACTGACTGAGCCACCTAAGTGCCCTGGGAACAATCCTTTTTGAAGTAATCCTTTTAAATAAGCAGAAATCTGATCAAATCACTCTCCTGCTCTAAGACTTCTCATTGCACTCAGGACAAAATTCAAAGTCCTTACCAACACACTGCTTTTGACACAGCCATCTCTTCTAATTCATTTTCCCCATCAGATTCCACCCCAATCACACTGGCTTTCTTGGTATCCCATGAATATGCCAATATGCTCCTAAATCATACTATGCACCTGCTGTTTTATGCAGCTGGAATGGTTCTCCCCTATTCTGTCATACTTTATTTCTTAGTCTGTTGTAATTTCCTTTATAACGCTTTTTTAAATCAGACTTTTTCTTTTATTTATCATACCTCCCACCCTTTAACCCTCTCCCCCGCCCCCGCCCTCCGGGGTTAATCTCTATATTCTAAGAATTAGGCATTGGCTGGTACATGATAGACATTCAATACATGTTTATTTGTGTTAGAGCTTCGTTGTATTTTGCAAGGCTAGTTTCTTTGGCCTTATCAGTCCTAGAAAAGATGTCACAGTCGTAGATCCTCCTTAACAGAAAAAAAAAAAAGTGGCAGATCATACACACGCCCATCCAATTTATTCATAAGTATATTTTATTTACTTTTTAGTTTACTATTCTTGAAATTTTTGAACTCTGTTACAAAAACACCCAGCCACTTCTATCAGTAGTCTACCGGTGGATAACAACCCCAAACTTTATGGGTTGAAACAACTATCCATTTGTTCAGGAGTCTGTTGAGGTAGATTGGGCTCAGCTGGGCACTGCTTCTGTTCTACACGGTGTCAGCTGGGTTCACTGCTGGTTTGTGCCAACTGGCATGTTGGCTGGGGGCTGGCTGGTTCCAGATGTTGTTGGTCACATGTTCAGGGCCTTTATCTCCATGTGCTGACTCATTCTCAAGGGGCCTAGATTGGGCTTCTTCAAAGTAACAGAATCTAAGAGGGGAAAGGCAGCAGCTGCAAGACCTCTAGAGGCATTCCTTAAAAGTGAAACAACATCACTTCCATCTTGTTCTTTTGATCAGAACAAGTCACAAGGCATTGCCTGCAATCAAGGGGTGAAAAGATCCTGCGTCTTCTATAGAAGGAACTGTGGGAATTTTTAGCCTTTTTTAACCCACTAGGCCATCACAATTTTCTGTTCCTGAATGGTTGAGCTGTTTGGCTAAGTGTAACTATGGATCTACTCTGCTCCCCAGGAGATACTGCGCCATATCTACTGTGTATTTTGACAATAACATTGAGTAGCTTCCATTTTATTCATCTAAAGGGGCTTTCATTTGGCAGAGAAGTACTTTTTTAAAAAATTTATTTATTGTTTAATTTACATCCAAGTTAGTTAGCATACAGTGCAACAATGATTTCAGGAGTAGATTCCTTAATACCCCTTACCTATTTAGCTCATCCCCCTCCCACAACACCTCCAGCATCCCTCGTATTGTTCTCTATTTTTAAGAGTCTCTTATGTTTTGTCCCCCTCCCTGCTTTTATATTCTTTTTGATTCCCTTCCCTTGTGTTCATCTGTTCTGTTTCTTAAAGTCCTCATACGAGTGAAGTCATAAGATATTTGTCTTTTCCAGACTAATTCACTTAGCATAATACCCTCCAGTTCCATTCACGTAGTTGCAAATGGCAAGATTTCATTCTTTTCGATTGCTGAGTAATACTCCATTGCGCACACACACACACACACACAAATATATATACCACATCTTCTTTATCTATTTATTCACCAATGGACATTTGGGCTCTTTCCATACTTGGGCTATTGTTGACAGTGCTGCTATAAACATGGGGGTGCATGTGCCCCTTTGAAATAGCACACCTGTATCCCTCGGGTAAGTACTTAGCAGTGCAATTGCTAGGTCGTAGAGTAGTTCTATTTTTAATTTTTTGAGGAACCTCCATTCTGTTTTCCAGAGTGGCTGCACCAGTTTGCATTCCCACCAGCAGTGCAAAAGAGATCCTCTTTCTCCGCATCCTTGCCAACATCTGTTGTTGCCCGAGTTGTTAATGTTAGCCATTCTGACAGGTGTGAGGTGATATCTCATTGTGGTTTTGATTTGTATTTCCCTGATGGTGAGTGTTGTGGAGCATTTTTTCATGTGTCTGTTCGCCATCTGGATGTCTTCTTTGAAGTGTCTATTCATGTCTTTTGCCCATTTCTTCACTGGATTGTTTTTTGGGTGTTGAGTTTGATAAGTTCTTTATAGATTTTGGATACTAACCCTTTATCTGATAGGTCATTTGCAAATATCTTCTCCCATTCCATCTGTTGCCTTTTAGTTTTGCTGATTGTTTCATTTGCTGTGCAGAAGCTTTTTATTTTGATGAGGTCCCAACGGTTCATTTTTGCTTTTGTTTCCCTTGCCTCTGGAGACGTGTTAAGTAAGAAGTTGCTGCGGCCGAGGTCAAAAAGGTTTTTGCCTGCTTTCTCCCCTAGGATTTTGATGGCTTCCTGTTTTACATTTAGGTCTTTCATCCATTTTGCGTTTATTTTTGTGTATGGTGTAAGACAGTGGTCCAGGTTCATTTTCTTGCATGTCACCGTCCAGTTTTCCCAGAACCATTTCCTTAAAAGACTGTCTTTATTCCATTGGATATTCTTCCCTGCTTTATCAAAAATTAGTTGGCCATATGTTTGTGGGTCCAATTCTGGGTTCTCTATTCTGTCCCATTGATCTGAGTGGCTGTTTTTGTGCCAGTACCATACTGTCTTGATAATTACAGCTTTGTAATACAGCTTAAAGTCCGGAAGTGTGATGCCTCCAGCTTCGGTTTTCTTTTTCAAGATTGTTTTGGCCATTCAGGTTTTTTCTGGTTCCATACAAATTTTAGGGTTGTTTTTTCTAGCTCTGTGAAGAATGCTGGTGTTATTTTGATAGGGATTGTGGCAGAGAAGTGCTTTCAGCAATGAAAATCTTCCTACTGGTTTCAAAATAAGAATTTAAAAGTCCATTTAGAATAATAAACTCCAGGATCACATCTTAGAAGAAGGAAAATCTTGTTGCCAACTCACATAACTCCACGTAGCTGATATAGAGGTCAAACAAGGGCAGAGCAAAGAGAGATAAGCTGCACAGTTTCATGAGTCATTAAAAATAAAGAAGCAAAAAAGAGAAAAAGCACAGTCCGTTGAATAGCTTTGTTTTAAAATTACCAATGCTAGATTCAAACAAATCTTTTCACAATTTGGTTTTGCTGACTTTGCAGAAAGATTCCCTTTCAGATCTATAAAGCTGGCATTTATATCTTGCAATAAAATTACAGGACAGCTAGAAGAGGTTTTATTTCAGTGCAGACTGAGAAGCATGTTTTCCTTTTTTTTGCTGCTGTCGTACAACATCACACAGGGGACAAGAAATCAGTGTTCTTAGCTTCTCACTTTCCTGAGAACTTGCTGGTAAGACACCAAGAAAAATATATGCAGGTCAAATATTCAAGAGAACATATAGTCTAATGTAGGAAGATGCTGTAAAATGGCCTATTTATTTACAACTATTTCTTTTAGGTGTCAGTCATTCAAGCTAACAAGTATTTATGATATACTGATTATGTATAGAGGAGGCCTTGAGCCAAGTGCTGTGAAGGGCAAAAATATGTTTATGATATAGTCCTCATTCTCCAAAAACCTGTAACAGAGTGAGATAATGCAGGTACTCAAATTTCTCTATTCCAAATCAGTATAAGGTGACTACTCTCCTAATGGTAAAATCAGTCCTTTAAATCTTATAAGAAGTAGAAAAATCTCATTTAGTTTTAGTGATTAATAAAAAGTGGGGGCAGGGAGCCTGGGTGGCTCAGTTGGTTAAGCATCCAACTCCGGCTCAGGTCATGATCTCATGGTCTGTGAGTTCAAACCCCTCGGTGGGCTCTATGCTGACAGCTCAGAGCCTGGAGCCTGCTTCGGATTCTGTGTCTCCCTCTCTCTCTGCCCACCCCCCATGCTCTGTCTCTCTCCCTGTCTCAAAAATAAATAAACATTAAAAATTTAAAACAAAAGGGGGGTGTTCATACAAACAGTATTTAATCTGGACCTTGGAAAATAATTTGGAACTTAGGAAGGGTGATTTTAGTCAGAGGGACTGGTCTAAGCAAAGGGGAATGAGCAAGAAAAACAAAAAAATATGGGATATTATAGACACTAACTAGAACAACACACACATATTGGGGAGTAATGTGAAGTGAGTACAGTTAGATATGTAGGACTTAGATGGCACAAACCCTTGAAAGTCTAAACTTAATTCTGTGCGAAATGAGCCTTGGAAGTAATGGATGAAGTGTGGAGTTAGAAGGAAGAATCTAGAAAATAGGCTGGATTGGAGAAGGGAGAGATAAAAATCAGACATCAGTTTAAAACCAATTGCAATAGTCAAGAATGAAAGCATACAGCCCTAAGAAAAAAAGTGAAAGAGGCTGTTGTGGGAAAGCTGCCAGATCTCAGGAAGGAAAAGAACACTCAAACATGACTGAAGCATTGGAAGTCAGGATGACTGGGACCACCTGGTAAGTTCAGGGTAATGGTTGCCAGTTAACATTTTAAAAGCAGAACTTGGCATATCTCCAGGTCATTTTAGATGGTAAAGAACAAGCAGTCAGACAATGAAAGAAACAAAAGGCATCCGAATTGGTAAAGAAGAAGTAAAACTTTCACTGTTGGCAGAAGACATGATACTATATGTAGAAAACCCTAAAGATGCCACCAAAAAACCTACTGGAACTGATAAATGAATAAGGTCACAGGATACAAAATCAATGAACAGAAATCCATTGCATATCTATACACCAATTATGAAGCAACAGAAAGAGAAATTAAGAAAACAATCCCATTTACAACTACACCAAAAATAATAAGATACTTAGCAATAAATCTAACCAAAGAAGTGAAAGACCTATACTCTGAGAAACAGAAAACACTGATGAGAGAAATTGAAGATGACACAAATGGAAAGACATTTCATGCTCATGGACTCATAGATTAGAAGAACAAATATTTTTTTTTTAATTTTTTTTTCAACGTTTTTTATTTATTTTTGGGACAGAGAGAGACAGAGCATGAACGGGGGAGGGGCAGAGAGAGAGGGAGACACAGAATCGGAAACAGGCTCCAGGCTCTGAGCCATCAGCCCAGAGCCTGACGCGGGGCTCGAACCCACGGACCGCGAGATCGTGACCTGGCCGAAGTCGGCCGCTTAACCGACTGCGCCACCCAGGCGCCCCAAAGAACAAATATTTTTAAATATATACACCACCTAAAGCAATCTACACATTTAATGCAATCTCTGAAAATACCAACAGCATTTTTCACAGAACTAGAACAAACAATCCTAAGATTTGTATCAAACAAATTATGGTTGTTTTTTGGAACCACAAAAGATCCTGGATAGCCAAAACAATCTTGGAAAAGCAAAGCAAAGCTAGAGGCATCACAGTTCCAGATTTCAAGCTATATTAAAAAGCTGTAGTAATTAGGGGCGCCTGGGTGGCTCAGTCGGTTAAGCATCCAACTTCGGCTCAGGTCATAATAGTGGTTTGTTTGTGAGTTCGAGTCCCACGTTGGGCTCTGTGCTGACAGCTTGGAGCCTGGAGCTGCTTTGGATTCTGTGTCTCCCTCTCTCCCTGCCCCTCCCCTGCTCACACTCTGTCTCTCAATAATAAATAAATGTTAAAAAAAATTTTTTTTAAAAAGCTGTAGTAATCAAAAAGGTATGGTACTGAAACGAACAAAAACAGACATATATATCAATAGAACAGAATAGAAAACCCAGAAATAAACCCACAACTATACGGTCAATTAATCTTCAAACAGGAAAGAATATCCACTGGGAAAAAGTTTCTTCAACAAATGATGTTGGGAAAACTGGACAGCAACATACAGAAGAATGAAACTGGACCATTTTATTGCACCATGCACAAAAATAAATTCAAAATGGATGAAAGACCTAAATGTAAGACCTGAAACCATAGAAGAGAAAATGGGCAGTAATCTCTTTGACATCAACCATAGCAACTTATTTCTAGATATATCTCCTGAGGTAAGGGAAACAAAAGCAAAAATAAACAATTGAGACTACATCAAAATAACAGGGAATGAAACAATCGACAAAACTAAAAGGGAACCTATGGAACGGGAGAGAATAGTTCCAAATGACATATCTGATTATGGGTTAGTATCCAAAATACATAAAAAACTTATACAACTCAACACCCAAAGAATAGATAATCCAATTCAAAGATGGGCGGAAGACAAGAACAGACATTTCTCCAAGAAGACATCCACATGGCCAATGGACATATGTTCGTGTGAGATATCATCTCACACCTGTCAGAATGGTTAAAATCACAAAGACAGAACCAAGTGTTGTTGAGAATGTGGAGCAAAAGGAACACTCTTGCACTGTTGGTGGGAATACAAACTTGGGCAGCCACCATGGAAAACAGTATGGAGGTTCCCCAAAAAGTTAAAAATAGAACTAGCCTACGATCCAGCAATCACACCACTGGGTATTTACCCAAAGAATACAAAACACTAATTCGAAAGGATATATCCGCTCCTATGTTTACTGTAGCATTATCTACAATAGCCAAGCTAGGGAAGCAGCCGAAGTGTCTGTCGATAGACAAATGGATAAAGAGGTGGTATACATATACAGTAGAATATTACTCAGGCATAAAAAATGAAATCTTCCCTTTTGCAATGACATGGATGGAGCCAGAAAGTATAATGCTAAATGAAATAAAGCAGTCAGAGAAAGACAAATACCATATGGTTTTACTCGTATGTGGAATTTAAGAAAGAAAACAAACAAGCCAAGGGGGGGAAAAGGAGTGAGAAAGACAAATCAAGAAACAGACTCTTAATTATAGAGAACAAACTGATAGTTACCAGAGGTGGGGGAGGGAGGGGGGATGGGGTTAAATAGGTGGTGGGGATTAATAAGTATACTTGTGATGAACACAGGGTGATGTATGGAATTGTTGAATTACTATATTGTACAGCTGAAACTAATATAACACTGTATGTTACCTGACTGGAATTAAAATTAAAACTTAAAAAAATGCAAAGAACAAATAGAAGAAAATAAATATCATTTGTTTCCACACAGTGCATACCAATGGTCACAGAAACAAGGCCTTAGGGGCAGCCAGAGTGAGAAAGCCTCCAATATTCAAATAACACATGTGTTTCTATCTTTCCCTCACAGAATACTTAAATAAATGCTCAGAGTATGGCATCAGATGATGCCACGAGGTAACTGATGCCTCTAAACGGCAGCAACGGTTCCCAAACTTGCCTGTACATTAGAATCACCAAGACATCTTTTAAAAATTCCTCAGATCATACTCCAGGCCAATTAAGTTAGAATCTGGGCTGGGGTGCAGAATGGGATCTCATTATGCAGACAAATCTGCGAATCACAGAGCAAGAGCAAATGTCACCACATTAGCGGAAATTTCCAATTTGCAACTGAACACGTTCTATATTGACACAATCATGCCCAAACTAAGATCTTAGAAATACATAAAACTTCCACATCTCCTTAGAGGGATTATCAAAGTTTAAGAATTTCACTTCTTTAAATGTTTCCAAACCACAAACAGCAAGGTTTATTATATTCCAGACAACTGTAGGAATAATAAATAGTCCTTCATCTGGTTTTGAAACAGTGACCCTTACTGTTCTAGTTCAATCTCAGTAAAGAAGGCTGGGTCCAGATTTCTCTTTCTTAATTTTTTTTTCTTTTCTTTTCTTTTCTTTTCTTTTCTTTTTTTTTTTTTTTTTAGTGTTTATTTATTTTTGAGAGAGAGAGGGAGAGAGAAAGCACAAGCAGGGGAAGGGCAGAGAGAGAGAGAGACACAGAATCCAAAGCAGACTCCAGGCTCCAAGCTGTCCAGAGCCCGATGTGGAGCTAGAACCCATGAACCGTGAGATCATGGCCTGAGCCAAAGTCAGACCCTCAACCGACTGAGCCACCCAGGCGCCCCAGATTTCTCTTTCTTAATGGATATCAGGCCTGGAAAATTTCTTTGATGTTTTCTGAATGTTTCATAGATTGTATTTGTACCTATTATCCCAAATAGCATAAATTTTGAATTCTCACACCATATTTCTGCTGCATTAATTTGATGTAAAATTTTACATGTTTATCCCCACTACGCATACCAGCTTCAAAACAAATATCAAGATAAAGCAACATCAAAAGTGCAAGGGAGGGGTGCCTGGGTGGCTCAGTCAGTTAAGCGTCTGACTCTTGATTTTGGCTCAGGTCATGATCTCATGGTTTGTGAGTTTGAGCCCTCCATCTGGCTCTGTGCTAACAATGTGGAGCCTGCTTGGGCTTCTCTCTCTCTTCCTCTCTCTCTGCCTATCCCCTGCTTGTGCTCTCTCTCAAAAACAAACAAACAGATAAATAAATAAATAAATAAATAAATAAATAAATAAATAAATAAATGCAAGGGATGTGTTGCATCTTTCTGAAATATCAACACAATTGTAGAGATCATTAGTCAGTCTGTAAGGCTCTGTATAAACATTCAAATTGTTTAACAATTACACATTGTAAGTTGAGTGTGACGATACTCAAATACAATACTAATTATAAACAGTGATCTGTAGAGAGGTTAGATTTAGCTTTGAGAAGTTTAACTTTGTGCACTTTTAATCATTATGCTTGATCCACAAAGAACCACAAATTGAACCATTTTCCTGAAATATCATTTCACTTATTTTTTTCTTTCCTTTCAAAAGACGAGTCATGTGACTGACTTGACCAGTTCGCTCTTGTTTTTCTTGTTTTTTGATAGCCTGGGGTGGACACTTACAGAGAATAAGCCTTCTTCTGTTTCCAGGTGTTAGCGGTTCAAGTATCAAACAGCTGCCTTTTTAGATTAAATATCTTTCCCTTTGATATTAGGACACTGAAAACATTTTTTCAGGAGAACTTCATTTTTAAAAGTACACAGTAAACAAAAAAGACACAGTTCCTGCATTTATGCAGTTGATGGTCTAGTGGGAGACATAAGCATTAAGTGATTGTATTAATAACATACCCAGGGGCCCCTTAACTTACTTGTATACCTCAAATGAAAAGTTCAAAAGAAACCAGGACAGCAACTCTTAACTGAATGTTCTTACATTATAATTCTATATATATATTCAAATACTTGCATACGCAGAGAATTTCCATTTGCTCATGGATTTCCTCTGCTCTTCACTGATCTGTAACGTAAATAAAAGTTGCTTAGAACAGTCACCACTTAATAAAATGAATTCAGCTAATTTATGGATACAATTCAGACGACTGCTAAATGGTGAAAACATTAAAATCAACCTAGGTAAAAAAATAAAGATAGTGCACGTCAAAGTTATTCTTGGGTTTTCCTCTGGAAGAAACACTATTATCCCAGAGATTAAGGATGAAGAAAAGGGGGGAAAAGATGAGAAAAAAAGTTTGCATGCTCACTGAGAGAGCAAGGAATGTAATAAATATTCCTTAGAATCAGACGAGTGAGAACAGGCATCAATGTTTTGTGACACTTAGTGTAAAATTCAAACTTCCATCCTGTCTTTGCACTAGATTATTCTGACTTGATGATTTATGGGTAATCAGTCCAATATGTATGACATAGGTTCCCACATCCAACATATATTTGGTACCCTGATGTGGCATAGATTTTATAGAAGTCACGATGGCCTAGAGATTGTTACTGCAAAAACAATGCCAACGTTTTACAAATCATGTAGAGGAATCAGAGGCATAATTTAAAGCCGAGGATGCAAAACAGATTGCCTTGAAAACTAAAAGTGGTCGTTGCCACCAGAATATATTATTAAGCAATTAAATCGTTCATAAGCTAATCTTTTATTTTTATTTAAATGTTATTAAGTTTGTTATTTTAATTCCAGTAAACATACAGTGTTATATTAGATTCTGGTGTATGACATAGTGATTCAACAGTTCTATACATTACTCAGCGCTCATCATAAGTATGCTCCTTAATCCCCTTCACCTACCTCACCCATCCCCCACACCCACATTCCCTCTGGGTTCCATAGTTTTTCTCTATACAGTTGAGTCTGCTTCTTGGTTTCTCTTTTTTCCCTTTGTTCGTTTGTTTTGTTTCTGAAATTCCATATATGAATGAAATTATTTGGTATTTGTCTTTTTCTGGCTGACTTATTTCGCTTAGAATAATACTGTCTAGCTCCATCCACATCATTGAAAATGGCAAGATTTCATTCTTTTTTATGGCTGAATAATATTCTATCATGCACACACACACACACACACACACACACACACACACACCCTGCATACACACACATTCACACACACCATTCACAGATGAAAATGTAGGCTGTTTTCATAATTTGGCTGTTGTGAATAATGCTGCAATAAACATATCAGTGCATATATCCTTTCAAATTAGTGTTTTTGTATTCTTTGGGTAAATACTCAGTAGTGCAATTACTGGATTATAAGGGTGTCCTATTTTTAATTTTTGAGGAACCTCCATATCATTTCCCACTGTGCCTGCACCAGTTTGCATTTCCACCAATAGTGCACAAAGGTTCCTTTCTCTCCACACCTTTGCCAAAATTTGTTGTTTCTTATGTTTGTGATTTTAACCATTCTGACAGGTATGAGGTGATATCTCATTATAGTTTCGATTTGCATTTCCCTGATGCTGAGTGATGTTGAGCATCTTTTTGTGTGCCTTTTGGCCATCTGTATAGCTTCTTGGAGAAATGTCTGTTCTTGTCTTCTGCCCATTTTGATTGGATTATTTGTTTGGGGGTGTTGAGTTGTATTAATTCTTTATATAATTTAGATAATAACTCTTTATTGGATATGCCATTTGCAAACATCTTCTCCCAATTCCCTAGGCTGCCTTTCAGTTTTGCTGATTGCTTCCTTCACTGGGCAAGCGCCTTTTATTTTGATGTAGTTTTAATTGCATATTTTTGCTTTTATTTTCCTTGCCTAAGGAGACATACCTAGAAAAATGTTGCTATGGCTGATGTCAGAGAAATTATTGCCTATGCTCTCTTTTAGGATTTTTATGGTTTCAGATATCACATTTAGGTCTTTAATCCATTTCGAGTTTATATTTGTGTATGGTGTAAGAAAGCAGCCGTTTCATTTTCTTGCATGTTGCTGTCCAATTTTTCTAACACCATTTGAAGAGACTGCCTTTTTCCTACTGCATATTCTTTCTTGCCTCTTTGGTGGCTATAACTGTGGCTTTGTTTTGGGGCTTTCTATCTTGTTCTATTGATCTATGTGTTTATTTTTGTGCCAGTACCATACTTTTTTGATGACTACAGGTTTATAGTACAGCTTGAAATCTGGAATGGTGATACCTCTAGCTTTGTCTTTCTTTGTCAAGATTGTATTGGCTATAGTTTAGGATTATTTGTTCTAGTTCTGTGAAAAATGCTGTTGGTATTTTCATAGAAATTGCATTAAACCTGTAGACTGCTATGTAGCAATCTATAGATTGTTTTAAACAATATTTGTTCTACCAATCCATGAGCATGGGATGTCTTTCCATTTGTTTGTGCCATGTTTAATTTCTTTGATCAATATTTTATACGTTTTAGAGTATAGGTCTTTTACCTTGTTGGTTAAGTTTATTCCTAGGCATTTTATTATTTTTGGTGCATTTGTAAATGGGACTGTTTTCTTAATTTCTCTTTCTGTGCATCATCAGTAATGTATTGAAATGCAATGGATTTCTGTACAATGATTTTATATCCTGCAACCTTACTGAATTCAGTTATCAGTTCTAACAGTTTTTTGATGAAGTATTTAGGGTTTTCTACATATAGTATACCATCTGCAAATAGTGAATGTTTTACTTCTTCCTTACCAATCAGGATGCCTTTTATTTCTTTTTCTTGTCTGACTGCTGTAGCTAGGACTTTCAGCACTATGTTGAATAAGTGATGAGAATAGATATCCTTGTCTTCTTCCTGATCTTAGAGGGAAAGCTGTCAATTTTTCACCACTGAGTATGACCTTAGCTGTGTTTTTTATTATGGTCTTTATTATGGTCTTTATAATGTTGAGGTACGTTCCCCCTAAACCTATTTTGTTGAGAGCTTTTATCATGAATGGATATTTCACTTTGTCAAATGCTGTTTCTACATTTATTGAAATGATCATATTGTTTTTATCCTTTCTCTTATTGATGTGATATATCACATTGGTAGAGTTGCAAATATTGAACCATTCTTACATTCTGGAAATAAATCCCACTCGATCTTGGTAAATGTTTTTTTTAATGTATTATTAGATTTGGTTTGCTATTATTTTTTGAGGATTTATCATCTACGTTGATCAGAGATATCTGTTGTAGTTCTATTTTTTTTTTTTTTGTAGTGTCATAGAATGAATTTGGAAGTTTTCCTACCTCTTCTTTTTTGGAATATTTTGAGAAGAATAGGTATTACCCCTTCTCCTCCTCCGCTTCCTCCTCCTCCTCCTCCTCCTCCTCCTTCTTCTTCTTTTAATTTTTAGAGAGACAGAGAGAGTGAGCAGAGAGGGAGAGAATCTTAAGCAGGCTCTTGATCCTATGACCCTGGGATCGTGAATTGAGCCAAAACCAAAAATCGGACACTCAACCAACTGAACCACTCAGGCACCCCGGTATTAACCCCGGTATTAACTTTTCTTTAAATGTTTGGTAGAATTCATCTGTGAACCTGTCTGTTCTTGGACTTTTGTTTGTTGAGAGTTTTTTGATTACTAATTCAAGTTCACTGCTGGTAATTATTTTGTTTAAATATACTATTTATTTCTGATTCAATTTTGGGAGGTTATATGTTTCTACAAATGTATCCATTTCTGCTACATTGCAGTTTTTTGGCATGTAATTTTTCATGATGTTCTCTTATAACTCTTTGTCTTTCTGTGGTGTCAGTTGTTGTCTCTCCTCTTTCATTTCTGATTTTATTTATTTGAGTCCCCCCACCTTTTTTTTTAAATTAATCTGGCTAAGGATATATTGATTCTGATGGTCTTTCCAAAGAACCACCTCTTGGTTCCATTAATGTATTTTATTGTTGTTGTGTTTTTTTTTTTGGTTGTTGTTGTTGTTTTTGTTTTGATTTTGGTTTAATTTCTATTTTGTTTATTCCTGTCTATTAGTTCCTTCCTTCTATTCCTTTTGGATTTTGTTTTTCTTTTTCTAGATCATTTAGGTGTAAGGTTAATTGAGATTGTTGTAAGGTTAGTTTGTTAGATTGTAAGGTTAGTTGTTCAATTCAGATTTTTCTTCCTTCTTGAAGTAGGGCTGTTTTGCTATAAACTTCCTTCTTAGAACCACTTTTGCTGCATCCCAAAAATTTTGGACCATTCCAGTTTCATTTTCATTTGTCTCCATGCATTTTTAAAAATTTCCTTTTTGATTTCTTGGTTGACCACTCATTTTGTAGTAGCTTGTTATTTAACACCCATGTATTTGCGCTCTTTTCAGATTTGTCTTGGGGTTGATTTGTAGTTTCATAGCATTGTGTTCAGAAAAGATGCATAGAATGACTTTGATCTTTTGAATTTGTTGAGGTTTGTTTTATGGCCCAATATGTGATCCATTCTGGAGAATGTTCCAAGTGTACTTAAAAAATGTGTATTCTGCCGTTTTAGTTTGGAATGTTCTGAATACATCTGTTAAATTCATCTGGCTCAATGTGTCATTCAAAGCTACTGTTTCCTTATTGATTTTCTGTTTGGATGATCTGTCCATTGATGTAAGTGGGGTGCAAAAGTCTCCTATTATCATTGTAATATTATTGATTAGTTCCTTTATATTTGTAATTAGCTGCTTTAAGTATTTGGGTGTTCCTATGTTGGGCACATAAATTTTTATAATTGCAATGTTGTCTGTTGGACTGTTCCCTTAATGATTATAGAGAGTCCTTTGTGTCTTGTTTCAGTCTTTGTTTTAAAGTCTATTCTGTCTGATACAAGTATTGCTACCCTGGTTTTCTTTTCACATCCATTTGCATGATAAATATTTCTCCATCCTTTCACTTTCAATGTTCATGTGTCTTTAGTTTTGATGTGAGTCTCTTATAGGCAACAGATAGAAATATCTTGCTTTTTTTCTATTTCTTTAAATCCATTTCATCACCCCAATGTCTTTTGATTGGAGGATTCAGTCCCTTTACGTTCAAGTAATTATTGATAGGTATGCATCTATTGCTATTTTTTTACTTGTTTAAAGATTGTTTTTGTAGTTTTTCTCCATTTCTTCCTTCTCTTGCTCTCTTCTCTCATGATTAATTGATATACTTTAGTGATATATTTGGATTCCTTTCTTTTTTTCATATCTATAATTGGTTTTTGATTTATGGTTACCATTCAGGCTCTTTCTGCACATAGCAGTCTATATTAAGTTAACGGTTGTTTATGTTTGGACCTATTCTTTACTCTTCTCCTCCCCACATTTTAGGTATACAGTGTCATAGTGTACATCCTTTTATTCTGTGAGTTCCTTGACTGATTTTTACAGACAGGCTTATTTTTCCTATTTTTGTACTTCCTACTTTCCTTACTCTTGCTTATGGTCTTTCCTTTCCACTTAAAGAGTCCTTATTTAGGGATTGGTTTAGTGGTCATGATTTCCTTTATCTTTAGTTTGCCTGGGAAACTCTTTATCTCTCCTTCTATACTGAATGGTAGCCTTGATGGATAGAGTACTCTTGGGTACAGATCTTTTTCTTTTCAGAACTTTGAATATATAATGGCAGTCACGCTGGCCTACAAAGTTTCTGCTAAAAAATAAGCTGATAGCTTTATGGGGTTTCCCTTGTCCGTAATTGTTTTCTTTTCTCTTTCCACTTGAACATTTTTCTCTTTATCACTACTTTTTGGCAATCTTCATTACTATGTGTCTTGGTGTGGACCTCCCTAGATTGATTTTCTTGGGGCGCTCTGTGCCCCCTGGATCTAGATTTCTGTTTCCTTCCCCAGATTTGGGAAGTTTGCAGCTATATTTTCTTTGAATAAATTGACTGCCCCCCCTTTTTTCTCTTCTCCTTCTGGGATCCCTCTAATGTGAATGTTATTATGCTTGATGGTGTCCTTGATGGCCCAAAGCCTATTCTCATTTGCATAATTTTTTTCTCTCACCTGTTCAGCTTAATTACTTTCCATTACTCTGTCCTCCAGGTCACTGATTGTTTCTTCTGATTCAACCAGTGTACTATCAATTCCACCTCGTGTAGTTTAAGTTTCATGTATTATGTTCTTCATATCTGATTAGTTCTTTTTTATATTATTATTAGGAGTCTCACTGAGGTCCTCCACTGTTTTCTTAAGTCCAGTGAATACCTTAGGACCATTAGTTTAAATTCCCTATCAGGCAATTATCTCTGTTTCACTTAGGTCTCTTGCTGTGGTTTTGTTTTGTTCTTTCATTTGAGGCATATTCCTCTGTCTCCTTATGTGTCTTTTTCTGTGTTAGGAAAGTCATCTGCCTCTCCTGCACTTGAAAGTAATGGCCTTATGAAGAAGAGGCCCTGTAGTGCCCTGCAGGGCAGTGTCCCCTGTTCCCCCAAATCCTGGCACTTCCTTGGTGTCTCCTCTGTGTGGTGTTCACACCCCGCTGTTGCGGCTGAGCTGCTTTTTCCTTCGGTCCGGTCACACACGGTGGCTCTCTTTACCTGTTGTGGGCAGTGCTTGCTCCCTGTGCTGTTAGTGGGCCAGTCTGGGGACGCCCTTGGCTCGAGTGGAGCCAGATACTGAAGTGTAGGCTGCTTTCTCTGTGTTGTCCCCTCAGAGGCTTTCATTGGTGGGGAGGGCCTGCTGTGAGACCAGCTGTCTGTTTCTAGCCCAGTACTGGGCCCTCCATCTGACTGGAGTGTGTGTTTATATTTCCCTCTCTCTGGGGCAGGAGTCACTTTGGAGCGGTAGTGGCCACTCTGGGCAGGGGCTGCCTGCCCACTGCCAGGCCTGTGACCCTACCCTGTATGGGTCTGGCATACTGGAGAGGGCAGAGCCCCGGAAGCACAGTGTGGGAGGCAGGCAGTGGGGCAGGGTGGAGGCACTAGCAACCTTTGAGTGCTGCCATTCCTCTGTGTGAGGGTCCCTGCAGTGCCCAGACGGAGGCAGGCTGTCCAGAAAGGTGGATTGGCAGAGCGCGGTGCAGGAGAGTGGGGTAGCCGTAATATCAAGTTAGGTAGTGAGTCCTGCAGGTGGCCCTATGTTAATGCAGGGGTGGGGGTACTGGGGGGGGTGGGGGGTAGGACGGGAGTGAGATATGGCTCCTGCCAGGTCCTTTGTTCCTGGAGAAGTTCCCCAGTGATTTCTGTCCCTCCTGGATACACTCTGAGATTAGTAAAGAACTCTCCTTCCCATAGGCTCCACGTGTCTTTCAAACTGCTGTTTCTATGCTGTATCTCAGGGGAGCTATTTGTTGTGCTGTTTGTTAAGTGCCAGGACTCAGTTTCTTCTCACCCATTCACTGGCTCTCCCCCAAAGCTGACCCTGCTGATTTTTTTTTTTAATTCCAGGTTTTTAAGTCCTGCTGGTTGTAAGAATTTATGAAATTGAGCCCCTCTGCTTTTCAAAGTCAAATGCTATGGGGATTCATCTTCCCCATGAGGGCTCCCTGGTATGGGTTTTTTTTTTTCTCTCCCCTCTCAATGCCATGGTGTCCCTTCCTGCCCTCAGATAGTCCTGGGAGTCCATTTAATTCCTGACTGCTACTCTGCCCTTCATACCCTCTCTGATGGAGGTCTCTTCCCCTGCATTTAGTTGTGGAGTTTATTCTGCTAGTCTTTGGGTCATTTTCTGGGTTATTTACACTCATGTCAGTGTTACCTAGTTGTATCCAGAGGTGAGCCTTGAGTCCTCCCATTCTGCCATCTCCCCGGAAGTCTCTGGCAGGATGATCTTTTAAATACAGTTACAAAAGTGCCTACCAAAAATTAACATTGTTTGGCTAATTATCAAGGCACTTCTAATATAGAAAAATATTGTAGATTCATAGTAAAGAATTGATAATATGTAGTTTTCAAAGAGTAACACGCGAAAAAAAAATAAGGCTAACTTGGTGAATTCTTTAAAAGATACATTCAGTTATTCACCTATCCTGTATTCTAATATCATATTCTATTTCTTTTTAATAATTTCTTTTTCTGAAATGATAGGGATTTTAGATAACATAGATTTTTAAGTGCCATTACTTATCAAATGAAAACACTGTGTCCCTTTTTTTCCATTTTGATTTTATGATGATACCCAAACTTTAGAGGTCACGGCCACAGTGTTTTTTTAAGTCTTCCCCTTTTAAGGTGTATTAGAATATCTGCAATCAAAAGTATTGGTCGCAAAATTGCTGATCTAAATAAAGCCTAGAGAATTTCTTATACTCTGACAAAATGTTGTATTCACAAGGTCTCTAGGGAAGTTACAAGGTTTCCATCTTCAAAGTCAAAACTCTCCCTCCCCCAGCCCTGAAAATGGTAATACTACATCTAGCAAATGAGTATGTGCACGTGCTTCCCATTTCTTCTTCTTGGGACAGGGCTCTGAGGAACTCCTAAGGTCATGATGGCTGCCCATGAGTGCTAACGGGCTACTGTACAGGCGCAGAGAGCTGTGGCCAGCACTCTAAGCAGGGGTGCAGGGGCGTTGATGTTTGTTTGCATGTTTCTGATCTTCTAATCCTTATTCCAAGAAGCAGCTTCTTGGTCCCTTGGGGATCAAGCTATCCGTAGAACAAATAATGCCCACGGAGTACATTAGGCCCCAAAGAAATACAAGCTATTTCACATAGTTTTTAAAGACTTCTGGGCTCTGACTTCAGCCACAGGCTCCCTTCTTCTTGTGCTACTTTCTCTGTCCACCCACCTTGGCATCTTGGCCTTTCCTCAGTTCCTGGAATCTGTCTACCTTCTCCATGTTCGCTGCCTTCTCGAAATACTGTGTTTCCTACCCTGAATGTTCCATCCTGCGAGCTCCACCATTAATGTCGCAACATAAATTTCACCTCTTTGGAGATGTTTTCCCCAAATATCTTATGTTAGAAGGCCTTCACTCCCATCTAATAACCCTTATCTCTGCATACACTTACTCCTTCAAATTTATGATTCTAGAGTTATTTATTACTTTATTTCTATCTACCCCACTAGGTTTTAAGCTGTAAAAGGTCATGGTCCATATCTGCTTTATTTACTAAAAAAATCATATCACTGATTAAATATTTTAAAAAATATTTTAAAAAACGGATGGATGAAATCTAGGAACCTTATTTTTTATCTTGTATTCTGAAACATCAATTAACAAATAAATTTATATAGTATAAATACATTTATACGGCTTACTCAATATTGATTTGAGGAATCTTTGCTAGTCCACTACTCGATACACAACAGTTCCGTGATGAATTTTTACTGAGTACAATTGTGATTTCAGCATTTTAACAATACATCAAATAAATAAAATGTGGCCACAGTAGAAAGATCTAAATGGTTGAGGTCTGCAGGTCAAGTCACATGAGAAATGAATGGGGAAGAGAACCCTGGATAACAAAAAACTGGCCTTACTGCATGCAGAAGTCAGAATGAAGATACATGAATGAATATTCTGGGAACGAAACAGTTGGCTAAGGATGAAAAAAACACTATGAGAAATTAAGATGTTAAAAATAAAATTTTTTCTCTTAAGACAGGGTCAAATTCCCATTGGAAGACTTTGAGCAAGGGCTGTTAGGAATACCATAGATAAGATTCATGTATTTGGAAAAGAAATGCATTTTATAATATCTCAGATTATTTGAATTATCTTTAGCTATATTTAAACTATGATTAGTTTAGCTATATTAAAAAAAAACAAAAAACAAAAAAACTTCCGAAGTAACTGGTGACTAAATAAACAATTTGCTATTTAGATAGGAAATAACCTGAAATCAATCTGAACTTTATAAAAAAAACTCTGGATTTTCTTCTTTTGTACTCACCGTCTTTCCAGTATACATTCTATCTCTGGCTTGTACTCATTTATTTAGGTCAAAACTCTTAGGCCACTATTTACCTTATGCAACATCTTATTCTAATTAAGGTTATCTGGGGTGCAAGAAAAAAAAGCATCATTAACTGAGGTTTAATTTTCTTAACAGGCATTGATGTTTACTGAAGGATGTGTGCAGTTGTGAGCGGTTCTGTCCACGCATGGAAAATGTGGGAGAGAGGTAAAGAATTTAGCCATACAATTCCATTTCTGAAATACTATAGCCAAAACTTTCAGGTCATTAAGAAAACACTGTTTAGAAACCATAGACCATAAGCAGAGAGACGCATACAAAAAAGTGGTTGAGGAATCACTCAAGTGCCACAAAGAGGGAGTCCATATGAACGAAGAAGACAAAGGTTAGTTTCGTAAGTTGAAATGGCTACTCTTCTTCAAGAGAGAAACTATCACAAATTCACTGACAAATGTGTCTATGAGGAAACGCGTGGAAAGAGGATGTGACATGAGATGTGCTATGAGGATCCATGCAGCCAGTCACATGAATGAGGATTAGGATTCTTCTTAACAGGGTAGCCTAGTTCGGATCAGGAGGTCAGGTGTTCAATATTGGAAACTTCATGAGGAGGTCTTACAGAAAGTGTCATGTAATCTGGTACCTCTCCATGTACACTAGGTGTCTTTGTCCATTTGGGCTGCCATAACTAAATAGCATAGACTGCATGGCTTGAATCACAGCTCTAGAGGCTGGAAATCTGAGGTCAGGGCGCCAGCATAATCACGTTCTGATGAGACCCCTCTCCCTGGTTTGCCAACAGCCACCTTCTCACTGAGTCCTCATATAGCCTTTCCTCGGTGTGTGTACAAGGAGAAAGAGTGTGCACGCTCTCTCTCTTTTCTTATAAGGTCGACAATCCTATAAGATTAAGACCTCACCCTCATTTAAACTTAATTATCTCCATCAAGGCCCCATCTCCAAACACAGTCACGTTGGGAGTTAGGGCTTCAACAGGGCGGCACAATTCAGTCCACAGCACTAAGTATCAGGTATCAGGAACTGAGAGAGCGAGCTGCAGCGTGGTGGAGGACTGGGCTGGGTGGCCTCAGGAGCCAGAAACGGGAGAGAGGGGTCCTTATCCTGACTCTGCCAACAATCGAGGCTGCACCCAGTTACTTCATCATACCTTTGAAGCAAATATTTTGTTTATATATATAGGAACTGCTATAAAATTAAAAAGAGACACAAGGTTCTCAGACTAAAAGTTTGCTCTTCAAACAGTTATTTGGTTGAGTTTCATTCTTTTTTTTTTTTTCCTTCCAAATCTATGTGAAAATTAGGAACGTTTATGGCTACTGTGTATGTATATAAATATATATTATATATAATAAATATATAATAAATATATAATATATGTTTATGTCTACTGTGTATGTATACATATTATGTATATATTATATTATATATATTATATATATTATATATTTATTATATCTATATCTATTTATTATATAATATATAATGTTTGTGGCTACTGTGTATGTATATACATATGTGTATATATATGTATATGTATATATGTATATATATATATGTATATATATACACATACACAGTAGCCATAAACATTACACAGTATGTATATGTATACACAGTAGCCATAAACACTCCTAATTTTCACACACACACACACATATATATATATATATGTATACATACACAAATATATATATACACAAACACATACTCATTACTATTGAATACATGGTGATCATAGGATCACACAGTTTAGCCCATTTGTTATTTATTGTTTTTAGTAAGCTGGTTAGACACAGACCAGACCACACTTCTGTCTTATTAAAAGTTGAATCTTTTGCCAGTGTCTTAAATCACTTTGATTTTCTAAATTTCTTTTGCCGGTAAGTCTAAAGTGTTTCAGTCCTTAACTAACTAAAATTTAAATAAAAATTTGGAAGAAAAAAATTGAAATTAAAAAAAAATGTGTCAGTCTTCCAAGAGAAACAACCACAAAATAATTATCTGAAGAAATGTCGATAGTTTAAAAACAATATTTACATGAAATTAACAGAATATGTAGAAGTTTTTCTCATTATGCCCGAATGCTTTTGAAACATAGAATATTGGATCAACCACAAATAAGCCAGAGACTTCTCATGACAGCGATTTTGCACACTGTAATATTTTTGAGGAACAAGAAAATAATGTTGGAAACTTCCTTCAAAACAGCCAGTGAAGGCAAGACCTCTAAAACCATCTTCCACTTATTGTTTTCAGGAACTTGTTTCCAATGGAAGCGAGAAGAAGTTGTCCACTTGGATCTTATTTACATAAAGTGAGTATAGAGGAAAAGGAGGACAGAAGATATCTGGAATACATAACCTAGAATCATATTACATCTGACTGAATTCAACTCAACATATCGTATGAGGAAAGGCTATCTCATATCGTATGAGATACACATGAAGGGACCAACGAGGAGCCTCTCAGGGCTTGGAAATAAAATGGCCTTCTGAGAGACCACATGGTAAGTTTGTATCAATTAAGAATCTGATTAGTCATTTGTTTGGGGTATGCCAGCAACAGCATTTGGTGGTCCATTGGATAGATGGGCTCATAGACATATTTATTTTGTCATCACTGTATTAGTCCACAAGGGATTAAGATAAAAAAAATTAAAGAATAGCCAACATTTAAGTGTTTTGATATGTCTTGAGAAACTAAAAGATCGGCCGTCCTGTGCCCATGTTCCAGCATGTCCCCAGTCGGCTGCTGATGGGTAGTAGCTACCTCATCAGCCAGGTGTTCTCGTTCTGGTCTGCCACAGTCCCCATGTCCCACCATTTTCTACATCCAAGAAGAAATTCCCTTGCAATAAATCATGCCACATGTGCCATTGATTTTTTTTTTTAACACTTGGACTATTGCTGGCATGACCCCAAAGACCAGAACTCGCCAATTGAATCTACATCCCATGATTATCTTTAAATATGGGACTGAATTGTCAGAACACTCAGAACCCAAGCAAGGCAATTTTAGTAGAATCGCAGGAAAACAAACTTGGAGTGTGCTAATCAATTAGGAAGTGAAATCTTTACCATATGCAATTCTGTTTGGAGGAAATCTATGGGAACGAAAGGAAGTAATCAAACAAAACCAAATGGTTTATACAGCCATTTTTAACAATGTAATTCGATTACTTCATGTTAGAAGTAGGCAGATATATAATCCATCAGGAAAATGGAAAGAGAAATTCCAGATTGATCACATCACAGGGGAACTTGGAAATCTGTCTCTCTTGATTCCCTTCAGGAAGTTAAGACATGGATTGCTCTATGGGGAAATGGGGCCCTGGATGATTCACCAAGGAGTAAGTGGGTACACAACCCGGGAGGGTCCAGTGTTTTCATGAACCTTATCCCCCTTTTTTCTCCTTAGATGCCCATGGCCTCTGCCTACCTGGAAGCACTATTGATGCCTGCTGTCAACTGAAAAAGTCCTATTTGCACTCAGGGTGGGTAGATTCACAGCGTGGCTTCAGGTTTTCTAACGTCAGTGGTCTGGACAGAAAGCAGTAAAGTGCATTTCTATTCTCTGTCTCTGCCTCTCTGTCTCTGTATTCAGGAATGGGTGCTTTTGCAGCATTTCAGTTTGTGGTTGTCTGAGAGAGGAAGCGGAGAGAAAGGCAGTAAGGTGGATAGAAACAGCCACATTAGAAGCAAAATGACTGGAGAAGGAGCAGAAGCTGCAGAGGCTTGTTAAAGCCCAGAGGATACTTTTTCTGCAAGGAAACCCTTGCGCCTTGGCAAACCACTGTGGCGTCATTTGCTCCACTCCAGAACTCTGTAGGGAGTGACACTGCTAACACGAGCACTGCTGTCTCCTATTATGATTTTGTCTGCGGACAGACTCACATCTGTAATTCCTCAAAAATACAGGTTCAGGGATGAGGGAGAACATTTGCATAGGAAGTAGCATGAGCTTCTATCAGGGACTCCAGTGGAAACAAGCACCATTTCCAGATAGGTGACGAAGGATGTGTCCCTGTGCCTATGCCTGTGCCTGGGGGAAAAGGGGTTCCTCACCACGGCCATGGGATATATACTTTCTCTGCACCTCTTTAACCACCTTTCTTTCCTTTGTTCTTCATCTCTTCTTCTGTAGAAGAAAAATGGCACTCAGACCATTTCGGTGCAAAAACAAATTTACTGCCGTACAAAGAATCCCAGTGGACAAACTATAATTGCACACCCCACTTCACTACTCATTTTATTGTGCAGATGGCCAACACAAATATCTGGTAATCTACTAGCTGGTAATCTAGTTCTAGCCCCTGTCACATTCTGTCTTGCTTATGGTCCAAGCCTCAAGTGAGTCTTGGTTTTCTTGGGTCAAAAAGGAAGTACAATCTTTCCATCTTCTCTGGATTTTATGTTTAACCCTCACTTAAATACCACTCTTCCTGCATCCAAAAAAAATCGGCTTCAGATCAATGAATGCTTTATGAACATCAGAACAAGATTCAGCATTGTCTCATCTGCTACAGAGGTTGTCATCTGAGGTAGGCTTCTCTAGTCTGAGTCTTTTGAAATAGTCTGGTCATTTCATGCCTTTAGGGTTTGGAAAAATATCCACAGAGTTCCATTTGCCAAACCTTGCTTTAAATAGAGAGGCCTTTGCACTTATTCTAGAAGAAAATTTACTTTATACCTCTCCCATGGCCTTGCAGGAATGGAGACATGGGAGGATGGATTTAGGCTACACAAGCTGTTAGCAGTATGTGAGTTTCTAGTCAAGAGAAATACTTGGTTGAGATGGCAACTTTGCCACTAAGGAAGAAGAGGGACCCAGTGATTGAAACAAACCAAGGAACAAGCCTCATAACGTCTACGTGCATGTGCTGAGAGGGGTCCATGAGGAAAGAAATGGAGAGTCCCATTTGAGCTGCCCCATTATCTTAAGCCTACCATCATATCTCCTTTCCATTTTTCATAATTTCTGATCCCCATTATTTAGAAAAACTCATTATGCTTTGATTTCTTCTACTGTTTCCCCTAATCTTCCAAGGCATAATCTAAAGATTGTTTTTAGGGATGCAGGAGTGGCTCAGTCAGATAAGCACCCAACTCTTGATCCGGTTCAGGTCATGAACGCATGGCTTGTGAGTTCAAGCCCCTCATCAGGCTCTGCACTGATAGCATGGAACCTGCTTGGGATTCTCTCTCCCTCTCTCTCTGCCCCTCCCCAGCTCATTCTCTAAACAAACAAACAAACAAACAAACAAACATTTAAAAAATAAAGAGCATATTTAAAGTATTCACTGAAGCAAAAGGGAATGTTGGCCAGTCCTCCAGGTAGCTGTTTAATTTTTATTGTGACCACGAAAAAACATGCTAGCTGTATTGCTCCGGAAAATAAGACAATTAAAGTATATAAGTGTAAGGTAGAAGGGAGCTATTCAAGCCACCCTTCATTTTCCCCCACAGAGGGTGACTTTTACTTACCATGATTAGGAGTGATGTGCATACACATATGTCTACATGCACATACACACAAACATGCATAGATAACACAAATAACATACATTTACAAATTACCAAAAGGTCTACTTATAAGCTTTTAAAAAATCTCCACTGTATAGCAACCTTGCCTACACGTACGGAATTTTAAAACTACTACCTACGGTGTCAAATTCTTCAATTTTAATTTCGCAACTGCAGATCAAAGACAATGATACATTGGTGTAGTGGCTATTGAGCAGACAGAAGATCACGAAGTAGAAAGCACTGCTAGAATAAAAAGGAACAAAGTGAGAAAATTAATGTTTGTCCCAGATTTTGCTTCCATGCTGTCAACTTACTCGTTGCTTTGTTTCAGGGACTGTTTCAAAGCAGGAAATCATTTCCTCTTCCTAGATTCTTTATGACCAACATT
Organism: Lynx rufus; assembly: GCF_022079265.1. Taxonomy (NCBI): domain Eukaryota; kingdom Metazoa; phylum Chordata; class Mammalia; order Carnivora; family Felidae; genus Lynx; species Lynx rufus. The sequence goes on along the minus strand of NW_025814889.1, from coordinate 18,656,548 downwards.
TAAGAAGTCAATAGGAAATCAGGAAGGACAGTCCCACAGTCATTTACCATTTACTCTAATTTGTATTCACAAGTGTTCACTAACTTAAAAAAATAATTACCTTTGAAGTTGGTTAAACATTTTTCTTAAGAACATAAAAATGCAGAATTTTTTTTCTTTTGTCCTTTTATGCAAATGGCTTTGGTTGTATGAAGAATATATCACATTCTTTCTTTTAATAACAAAGTAATAAATACACCTTAACAAGGCAAAATTGAAAAAAAAATCCTTCAAATGGCAGTTGTGATTGTTCAGCGACAAAAAAAAATGCTTAAACAATGCATGTCAAATACGTTCTACATCTGCTCAGACCAAGCAAACCTACTCAATGAGGCAAAATAACGTTTTGACCATCATGGCAAAAGTGATACTGATTTCCAGTTCAGTTCAGTTCTTTTAACTTTTTTAATGTTTTTATTTACTTTTGAGAGACAGAGAGAGACAGAGCACGAGTGGGGAAGGGGCAGAGAGAGAGAGAGAGGCACAGAATCCAAAGTACGCTCCCGGCTCTGAGCTGTCAGCATTGAGCCCGATGTGGGGCTGGAACCCACAAACTGCAAGATCATGGCCTGAGCCAAAGTTGGATGCTTAACCCACTGAGCCACCGAGGCACCCCTCCAGTTCAGTTCTTTGTGGACCAATGAATACCTGAACTGTAGTTGTCTTAAGTCATCCATAAGCTGACTCCTGTTGGATGGGCTGTTGGCAGGAGGGAAGGGAGGGCTTTTGAATGTATTGATTATTTTCTTAGGTTTCAAGCAAAAACACTATTTTCCACAAGGTTTTTGAGGACCAGTGTATATACAAAGCTTTGTCTAAATATTTTGTGAGAAAAATTTCTAATGGGAATTATTATTTTGATCTGGCACATTTCTTTTTTTTTTAAATGTTTTTATTAATTTTTGAGACAGAGAGAGACAGAGCATGAGCAGGGCAGGGGCAGAGAGAGAAGGAGATATAGAATCTGAGGCAGGCTCCAGGCTCTGAGCTGTCAGTACAGAGCCCGACGCAGGGCTTGAACCCACGGACTGTGAGATCATGACCTGAGCTGAAATCGGATGCTTAACCGACTGAGCCACCCAGGCGCCCCTGATCTGGCACATTTCTAAACATATTCATAAAGTTGTTTTCTTATTCTTTGGATTGCATTTTTCCTATTTGAATAGGACACTCTTCTATTCTGGTAAAGATTAATCCCATTCACTTGTAAAAATAATAAAGAGATATCTTACTACTCAATGGACAGAGAAAGACCACAAGTCATTCTTTGTTCCATTGGTATTTAAGAAAGAGAAAATAATTGCTACTAATTCATTGTTAAGATAAGAGATTGTTGGGGCACCTGGGTGGCGCAGTCGGTTAAGCGTCCGACTTCAGCCAGGTCACCATCTCGTGGTCCGTGAGTTCGAGCCCCGCGTCAGGCTCTGGGCTGATGGCTCAGAGCCTGGAGCCTGTTTCCGATTCTGTGTCTCCCTCTCTCTCTGCCCCTCCCCCGTTCATGCTCTGTCTCTCTCTGTCCCAAAAATAAATAAACGTTGAAAAAAAAATTAAAAAAAAAAAAAAGATAAGAGATTGTTGTATAATACTTTTTATAATGGACAGATTCACTGTTTTTTTAAGTTCTTTTTTTTAAGTGTTTATTCATTTTTGAGAGAGTGGGGGATGGGTAGAGAGAGAGGGGGACAGAGGATCCAAAGCAGGCTCTGTGCTGACTCAAACTCACGAACCATGAGATCATGACCTGAGCCGAAGTCGGACGCTCAACCAACTGAGCCATCCAGGTGTCCCCTGTTTTTTAAGTTCTTTGGGAAGATTTGTTAATGTTCTTTGTAAAAATTTTCAGAACATGAAATTAAAAAAAAATATTTTAGTGTTGTATGGAAACCAATCCGACAATAAACTTCATATATTGAAAAAAAATAAAAATAAATAAATTAAAAAAAATAAAAATGTGAACTGTAAAAAAAATATTTTATTTTTAAGTAATCTCTACCCCTAACATGGGGCTCAAACCCACAACCCCGAGATCAAGAGTTGTATGCTCTACTGACTGAGCCAGCCAGGTGGCCCCAGAACATGAAATTTTAAACAATACTTTGCTCTATGCTATTTTTAAGTGACAGAACAAATAAAAATTTGCATTCAAATACGAACACTGTGCAGAGTCTAACCTAGAATATCAGAAACTAAAATGTTATTAGAGAACTCTGATAATCACAAATCATTGCATTCATCTTTGAAAATTATAAAATTTTCCAGGCTAGAATTCATGAAACCCTAAAAATTTAGGAAGCGTTACTAGCATTACATTTTCTAGGCAGAAAATCCCATCACCAGATGAGATGCTTTTAGTTTTGGAAGTACCTAAAAGACCCCCTTAATGAAAGATGCTGTGACTAAGTGAATTTTTAACTTAAACATACAGAATCTTACTTTGCAAGTTTTTCTTTCAAATCCTGTTGGTCCCAAATGGGATCAGTACTGAGAATCCAAAATAATGGAAATAGATAGATAGATAGATAGATAGATAGATAGATTGTCTAAAAGGTGAATGTTAGTGTTTCCCCTAGCTTTGCTTTTTTAGCTGGGGATTGGGTAAATACATGACGTTTACAAAAGAGCTAGAAATTACTTCTAAAAGAGAAATAATTTCAGCAGTGTTTAATCCATTCATTCAATTTAGTGCCATGGATTCCAAACTATTATTTCAATTTAAGAGCTCAGGCTTGAAATACCATATAGAAAATAGCTCAAACCAACTGTTCCCAAGGGCTTTGTTTCCTCTCTTGTTTCTAGGCAGATCCAGACATCTATGCATCGCTGGGGCATGAACAGAAAGGTTTTCTTTCAGGGATACACAAAAAGAAAATTAAAGCAGCCTCTTTTCATTCTGAATGCTAACCACCCTTTCTTAAAAGGACCTTCATATATTTGATGCATTCCTTAATAGAGTATAGAGTGCCACATTAGCAAATTTCTTTATGACAAATGCAAAAAGCAATGAATATGAATATACACAGGCATGCTTTGTTAAAAAGAGGCCCTTCTCTGTCTTAAAACTACTTCAGAAATGCAAGGTGAAGTAAAAGTCTCTTGAATACTTAGCAAAGTGTATTATACATTATTGCTAAAAAATAAAAAAAAATACAAGTTTTCATACCCTAAGTTGTAATAGTCAGAAAATTTTTAAGTGTCTCCCATATTTGTTCTTTTTTTATATTTTAGAGAAAGAAAGTATGAGCAGGGGAGAGGGGCTGAGGGAGAGAGAGAATCTTAAGCAAGCTCCAAGCTCAGTGCAGAGCTTGATGCAGGGCTTGATTCCACTCTGGGATCATGACCTGAGCTGAAATCAAGAGTCAGACACTCAACCAACTAAGCCAGCCAGGTGCCCCAGTGTCTCCTATATTTGCAATGGTTGATTATATGTAATGTTTATACGTAACACTGTTTCCATCTGAGTCACAATATTTGGCAAAGACCCATGAGATATCTTTGACAAAGGTCCACCGAAACTTACGGGTATCACATAAAGTTACAGAAGGTCATTGTTTACCCAAGACCTACAGTCTTTATTTTTCCAATGCATTGGTGCTACATTGTAAAGTGCATATTAATTTGTCAGGTAAAATAAATGCCAAAGACTTGGTGTGATTTAGTGTATATAACTGGTATTAGTATTTCTAAAAATTAAGTAAGTTTCCATCACAGAGGCTGGCAGATTCATTAAGCTACATGTCTTCCTGGGAAGAAGCAGTGGCCCCAGTACTTCCCCAGATGTAGTCATAGAAAATCATGTTGTTGACATGCCTGTGCCAACTTGGACCTATTTAATCTTTGAGATACAATCACTTTATTATTGTTTCTGATTCTGAAAAAAAATCACAGAAAAAAAACTAGTCCTTAAGACATAATCCATTAATATAAAATGGGACTGTCCAGTGAGTGACCCCAGAAGTTGTCTCTTTGTTGCCCAGAAGCTACATAGCTGAGGAGACAGGCTATACGCCCTGCAAGGAGATGGGCTCAACCTGAACTCGATCCTCCACTGCACCTGGCAACCCCAGCCTGGGTCCTGGCTCTTCCTAAATAGCTGGCAGGTAAGCCAGGACTGCTTGTGCTTGAGCTTTGAGTATTTATTTCCTCTGTGCAATGCCCTCTCATGCTTGTCCAATAAAGAGGAAAAGCAAATGGGACCCAGCCCTGCCTGGAGCACTGTCCCACGGTGGGATACTTCTCCATGGGCTGCCCAGAGAACAGGGGACTCACGCATCTGTTGGCTTTGCTGATCCTGACTTCCAGCCCATACTTAGTGGTCACTGGCTCCTTCACCTTGAGCCCTTTGCTCAACATGTAAAGACTGGACACATTCCGGACTACCAAAACAATTCATCTGTTTTTTCAGCATGATTTTTAAAAGTCAATCTGGATAAAGATCTAGACCTATGACATTAAGCAATACTATGATTTTTGATGTTGAAATAATAATTTTCACAAAAGTGTATTTTAAACGTCCCATGGGAAGTTCTTCTGGATAAAGAGGAAAAATATGATTGCAAGATGATATAATAAAATTTCAACTGCTAAACAGTTACCTGGTGTTCCCTCTGTTAGGAGTCTCCCCTTACTGCCCTAGATAATACAAAGAAAGGCAGAAGACATGGCAGATATTCTCATGAATAGAAAATGAGGTAGGAAAAACTGCAATATTTTTTTTAGTTAACCTAAGGGGTTTGGCGGAGGGGAGGGTAAGTATGGTATTTTTCTTTGTAAATGAAGATCACAAGAATATTATTCACTCTAAAACATAATTCTTGTTCTGAAAATAAATTATATGACTACCACACTTAATAATTTTACAATCTGTGTGTATCACTCCCAAGACTATTTCCATGCCATGACTGCAAATAAACTCAATTAGCTAACAGTGAAGCATCATGGAGATAATTCAGTTACTCCTTATGGAGCTCTTTGAAGGACAGCTATGGCTCTTTTTTCATTCTTGTTTCGATAAAGAGCTGGCATGTCATGCTAAGAATAATCTATAATTGAGCGAGATCTATGATGCTATATTTTAATCCTCATCATCTTTTAAGAGGATGAGCGATAATTGCAGGTGAATTCTGCCTGATCTACTATTTCCAGTGCATGTTCTTCTTGGAAGACTAAAAATCCTTGTCAATATTCCAGAAGAAACCGAATGGGATTAAATCAGAAGTTTATAGCTAGGTGTTTGTGCCTATTACCAAAACAGAAGGAATTAAAATAGATTTTGTTGTCAGTTAGCATACAACCTTTGGCAACATAGAGTTGAAGACCTGAGGCCAATTCCAGCCCAAAGGAGGGGGGTGGTGGCAAGGGTGTAACAGGTCACCCTCAGGGAAGGGAATGACAGGGATCCACAACTGACTCTCAGAGTCAAGGGAGTACCAGAAGGTGGGGCAAGGCTTTGGTCACAGTGGTTAATGATTAGAAGAAATCTAAGTATTTCTGAAATTCTTACCTTCACCCATAACTCTCCTCTAATGGCTGTCTCATCTTACCTCGCAACAATTCTCATCTAGATGTAATTCATCTTTCCACCCCTCAGATTTGGGCTTTTGGATGCAGTTCCTTGGCATAGTGTTATGGACTGAACATTTGTGTCCTCCCCGCCCCCCAAATTCATATGTTAATAGCCAATCCCCAATGTGATGGCATGAAGAGGGGTGGCCTTTGGGGCGTGATTAGATCGTTAAGGTGGAGTTCTCGTGAATGGAGATTAGGGCCCTTATAAAAGAGACCCCAGAGAGCTTTCTAACCCCATCAGCCATGTGAGGACAGTGCAGAAAGAGAGCTCTCTATGAACGAGGAAGTGGGCTCTCATCAGACCTGCCAGCAACTTGATTTTGGACTTTCCAGACTGCAGAACTGTGAGAAATGAATGTTCGTTGTTTAAGCTGCCCAGTCTGTGGTAGTTGTGCTCTAGCGGCCTGCACAGATTAAGACACACAGTCTAAAAGGGAGTTTAGATCCTTGCCCCTGCCTATCCGTGCAAAACTCTGTCTAGAAATATCTTGATACTTGGCTACTGTCTAACTCTCTCTTCCTCACATGGTTCGGATGTCACCTTGTCTTTACATTAATCCCGACTCTCTACGGAATAAGGGTCTCCCTCTGGGTGCTGATTAACTTATTCAGTACTTCTCCTTTTCAATCACACACCCTCACAATGCTTTCTTTCTCATTTCCTGAGGAACCAAATCTGACACCGACAGGGCACTTGGAAAATTTCAATTCACTCGTGAGTCAAATAAGTGTGCTTCTCCAGGATTAATCTTAGTACTTCCTTCACACAGCTTTCTGATTCTACAACCACATACTGAAGCCTCTGGAAGTTCAGACCTCCTAAAATGGAAATGCCTCATTAAAAAAAAATCTACAACAGCTTTTCACATCCATAATAAATATAGTAGCATAGCTATTCAATCTCAGGTGGCACTTTTCTTTCTTTTGGAAAATGTCACAAATCTGCACTATCACATTCTTCACATGTATAAGTATTTATTATCTTCTCTGAGTTCACTGAGTGGAAAGCGGCCCGAGGAAAGAATGAGCATGGCAGTATTCTGCAAATTTTCATTATTCTATTTCTGTGAAATGGGATGATGTGTCTTATTATTACCCTATATTTATATTCATTATTGTGATTGCCAGGCCTCTGAAATGGAGGCAGCTTACTTAGACTTGAGACACACAAGCAGTAAGATTTTCATTATCCAAGAATATTCTGATGTATTCTCTGTGTTGCACAGATACCAGGAAGATTCTGCCCACATGGGGCATTACAGAATTTGCCTGTTTCTATGTAAAACAATCATCAAAGCAACCCCAAGCAAGATTAAGTACCTGCCAGCAACTTCTTTCCTTTCAAGTAGATTGCTTAGTTATGGACTGCAATAAAATATTAGAACACATATAATAGCCTTGTGTGCAGCAGTTAGCAATTGCTAACTTTTTAGAGAAACCTGTTCTAAAATCGGTAAACGGAAGGTGCAGACACAATTTGACATGTGCTATCGATGAAGATCAGAAAGATTTTCCACATATGCATTTTGGAGAAAAACAGTTGGCCTCTGAGTTTTAGCCATATTCGTCGCACATATTTGCTGACCATTCTCAACTGTACCTTCCTCAGATAGGAGCTTTAATGTGAACAGGGATGATACAACTGCTGGATATGCCTGCAATTTTGAACTTGGTACCAAAAGGAGAAATCCACAAGACATGCTGCTGGTAGGCGGCACAATTTAATCTAAGGCTTTGCAGAACATTTACATCTTCAAAACTAACAGCTAAATCCGCTTTGTGGTCTAACTGTCTGCAGCTCAAAGGGTGGCCTGTGGTCCAGCCACACGCGCAACACCCGAGAGGCAGCGGACTGGCTCACAATTTCTGAGTCGGTTTGGACTGTGGAGTTATAGGATCCATAATTCCTATTTGTAAATATCCCCTTCTTTAAGTCATCCCAGTGCTTGTGAATCAAGGCAAGGAAAAAAAAAATCACACTTGACAACCCTTTCCAGAAACATTTTCATTGTCCCAAGAGAGGGAATATGAAGCTCAAAATACTGCATGTAAATTAGTGATAAAAACTCCATGTGTGGTTCAGGTACAGGGTATTAGAAAAGAATCTGTGTTGGATTTCTTTAAAGGTGAAGAACTATAGATTACCAGCACCATTACAAGGAGTCAGCTGACGAATCTGATCTTCAGGAAGATCAATAATTCTCACTGCTCAGGGCCTCCCCATTCCATAATGCCACTGATGCTTCAAGAGCTCTGTGCCAGCCAAGAGGAAAAACAGCCAGCAACAAGGTGAAGACTTATGTGCTGCTTGTCCGTGCACCTGTCCCTGGGGTCATGGGATTCACTGAATGCTGCTCGAACAAAGTTGAATCATGAACGGAATTCAACCTTACCTGAAAGGCTTGGAAGCCTTATATTCCCAAAGTAATTACAAAAAGTAGCACACGAGCGACTGCTTTTAATACCTACCGATCGTAAGAAGGCATTGTTCTTACCTGGTCACGTGGTCATATGTCCACATGAACAGAGAAAGTACAAGAAGAAAGGTCTTTCATAAATCAACAGTCAGACCAACAGAGGCATTTGCCAACTGTTGAGTTCCTACTCACTCATCGGGAAATATAATCGGTTTCAAAACATCTTTATATCTTCATGGGGGGAATATTAAAAAAAAAAAGAAAGAAAATGATGACAACAACAAGAAATTTCTACTGGAAGAATTCTGTAATTGAGATACTAAGTTTTACAGTCCCTCTATTATCTGCTCTTGTGCAGAGCTAGAAAATATACTGTCACCAAGTTTAAAAAATAGCAGCCTTTGTTTATTTCTGAATGAATCTGTGCCAGAATAGTAAGTATGCTATTGTCTTTTGTTTTTGTCTTTGGTGAAAGTGGGATATCAAGTCTAGACGACGGCAGAAGTGGGGGACATGTGCTCGAATGCCATTCTGGGTGGTTTAAGTCTCACAGGGATACAGATCATTTTAACAGCCACTGCTACAGCCAGGGCTCTGGGACAAAACCATTCAGATTCTTGACATCAACTTTGGAAGCATCTAAAGGGAAAAGCACACGTAGTCTTTCATGCTCATTGCTTGTATTAAGTGACATAAATCAAAATGTTTATTCCTAAGAAAGACCTTGTCATAATGCCCGGCACAGAGTAGCCACTCCACAACCATTTGGTTCCTTTCTTCCTTATTTCTGTTTAACTCAATCAGGCAAAAATATTTTCCCTAAAAGAGACACAACAATGTTCAAAAATGCCATTTCAAGGGCCAGAATAAATAAATTTTGCAGAGAAGTTTCAGATGTAGGCTTTTGTTTCCAGAACTAGAGGTAGTGTGCCAAGGAGTGACTTATGGGACTTGAGTCCCCAATAATCTCCATCATCCCCAGAACCGCATCAGAATAAATAAACCCTTAAAAAATAAAAGCGGTCATCTTGTTATGAAATCTAGCTTCAAGAGAAGTCCCCTCCCAGCCAGACTGAAACCCCCAAATTACTTTCACATCAATATTCGGGTACTGCCATTGTCCAAAATCATGACATAATCAAAGTACCATTTACTTTTCTTCATATTAGAGGAAGCGAAGTCAAGCAGAAACGATAAATCTGGGGAGTTGGGCAGGCCCGGGTTTAAATACCTTTATTCATTAATGGAAGAGCTTAGGAAAAATACCAAACCTAAATCTGAAATTGCCCACATGTAAAAGTCACTGAGATTACCCAGTGAACCTGGAGACACAAATCACACTAGGCTGATGTCAGGACAAGGCAAGATGATATCCATACTGTTTGTGCCTGGCGGACCTTAGCACCGAGTGATTATCCAGCATATACCTCTCTGCACCTGCACTGTCCTGCCTCCTTTTTTTTTTTTTTTTTTTTTTTTTTTTACTGACTCAAAACCATTGACATTATGTGATCTCCCTGTTAAGGCAGAAAAGAGAAAAACTGGCTGAATAACAAAATCATGGGTATAGTAACAATCGGGACTATATTCTGAGGAGTGTTAATACATCCCTGAGCAAAGGGATTTTCGCTTTTACAAATGATTAAGAAGATTCAGCATCCTGCCTAGAGATCACAGAGTTCTAGGAATGCGTGTTCTCCTCTTTGAATCTCAGTAGGCTACCAGTTCTGGACAGAGAGTAAACACCTCTGCTTCTGAGCAACTCTCCTTTCTTTAGGTCGCACCCCAGCTAAAGAGTGCTCAGGGAAGAATTACGTTGCCCTCTGCGAGTTGCTATAACAACACTGTTGCCAAAATAGCAGGCCTCTGCAGGAGTCAGAATAGCCTCTTACAGATATTCTATGACTTCTGCTCCTGGCACATCCTCTGTTGCCTACTGAGGGGCCTGGCTGGGGCAGTCAGGGACCACCAGAGTCACATGCTAGCCAAGGAGATGGAGAGGGGTTTTGAAAATTGCTGGCCTTCTCACATCCACAGAATCCCAACGGCCTGTGCTTCAGATCTTCTGAAGATTCCTTTCGCTATGCAGGAACAAAATGATGCCTTGATAACTATTTGGAGAACTATGTAGTGTCTGTTTCAGGAAGTGGAGTTCTTTTCCTAAATAATGAGTGTTTCAGGGCCGTAAAAAGAATGCTGTTTGGTTCCTAAAAAGTAGGAACTGGTCACCTAGGAGAAAATAGAACTACAACTACAGTTTGAGAGAGCATACACAAACAGACGATGGCCAGACCATGGATGACAACAGAACTCTTACCCCCAACCTCTACAGAAACCAGTCCAGGGAAACAACCTCAGCAGCACTCAGCCCAGAATGATCAGGGCTTGGTGAATAACTGACAGCTTTCCTATCTTTTGTCTCTAGGTCTAACTCAGTAAAACCCAAATACGGTCCCCAAATCGATCGCCCGAGATGCTCTGCTTCTAATTAACCCACCTCCAGCTTCTCCATGCCAACAACTTCCAATCAGAGCATACCTGAAGCCTCCTCTTTTTTTTAAAGGAGAAACTTTCCCACTCCCCTGCCTGCTTTTGAGTCTCTACCAAAGGGAAGTGATGGAAGCTGACTGTCGCTAGGGCAGACTGAATAAATAGCCTCCATTCTTGTTTGGGTGGTTTTTGCTTATTTCCATAAGATTGACCTCTTTGTTTTTGTTAGATCTGGAGGACTAACAGGATCCTATTTTGTGATTTGCAATGCTAAGGACAATAGAAACTTAAACGATGTAATACTACACTTGCGGCCTCTGGGCAACCCTACAGACTACCTAAAATGTACCCTCAGCAAACTTCCGTACTCATCCAACCCAACTCCAACCACCCTCATTCCACTCCATAACTCCAACCATAACAAAGAATTGCTTACAGTCACCGAGTGACCGACCATTCCAGTTCGCCCAGAACTGTCTTGTTTTCAGCACTGAAAGTGCTACGCTCCAGGAAACCCTTAGTCCGGGGTAGAACGGGACGGCTGGTCACTCTATGAGACTCTTCAAGCATGCCCTACTGTTCTAAGACTTAGCCATTGAAAAGGCAATTCACTCTGCCGGGAATCTCCTTTCTTACTCCAGGCAGGGTATCAACCTGGTGAGCTCCTCTCAACTTGCCAAGCCCCTGCCTAAATGCCCTCTCCCAGGCTAAGCCTCTTTGACAGTGGTGCATCCCCCAATCCTAAGCAGGTGATCTCTCCCTCCTCCATGCCATGCTATAGCCTGTATTTTTCTCGTACGTATCACATAGCCTAGAGATGATTTGGTTACACAGTGACTTCCTTGCAGGCAGGGGCTGTATCGTGTTCCTTTGTGCTTCCTCACGGTCATCACCACATCAAGCTAATATTTGTCTGTTTCTAGAGTAAATGAATACATCTGTGACTAAATAAATGGCTTAGCTACGATGTATTTACTTATTTAATATCGTTACAATTATTTATTACTGAATTAGTAAATATCAACTAATTATTTATGGATGAGTTAAACTGATCCTCACAAAAAGTCCCGAAGCTCTGGACTGAGCTGAAGGGCCAGTCTATACATACGTGGGAGTTGGGTGCCTTACAGGAAATACATGCATCGATCCATTTCAGTTGCCCAGATTGGTTACCTACCTCAATCTGGGTGGTGTTGTCCTGCCCATCATCCAGTAGCAGGTCTGTGAAGCCTCTGGGCTCTGGGGAGTCTTGGCCCATGCTTGCTCGGTTCGAGTCTACTGCCTTGAGGGAATCCAAGCTCCTTTTCCACCGGTGGCTGAATGCATGCGTGTCCACATCGACTTCCTGTTCTGTTCGTGGGAAGACCTGAGCAACTTGATATTGCCAATCTGTTTGAACAAGAAATACAATGATGAGTTGCCAGTTGCTATGAGTCATATACATGCTCGCGAACAGAGCAGAAGAATAAGTCTGCTAGTCATGAAAATAGGAAACTAACTCATAACAGCGGAATCTGTTTAATTGTAATATTTTGAGTTGGTATGAACATCTCTGTGTAGAATGCAATTTTAAAACACACCATAAGTCATGACAATGGTTAATGTGCAGACCCAGCAGAGTCCCTAAAACAGACGTGCAGCCCTAAAGCAATGCATTTTATTCCCTTCCCTCCCCACCCTCTGCACACACACGCTTCATAAACATTCTCTAGTTGTCCTGAGAAAATAAGCTACAATCCAAACAAAGGAATGAAACCTGGTGATTCTTGGCACACTTGAAAATAAAAATCAGACGTTATTAACTTGAGAGTTTATATTCCCTTCACACAAGTTTTGCTGGGCAGCAAGGAGACAACAATGTATTTGAATGGGTTAAATAATATATGGAATGACCTTTGTGTAAATGTGCTAACCTGCTTTGTTGCTCACAAGTCAGATTTGGTTCATTGCCCACCTCACTTAATAAGCAACACCCACAGGAGGCATCACAAAGGCTCTTGTTCATTTGTGCTGATCTCACCTTGGACTCTTGTCAGGGTGGTGAAGGATGACAGTGATAGGCACTTAGAGAAATGGATGGGAAGGCAAAGAGACCAAATCACAAAGGTATTTTAAAGCCATCTGCAGGGACTGGCCTTGCTGACCCAGCTCATCCTGCTACTACAGGAGGGAAAATAAGATGTAATCATTACTCCTAGTCTTTCATTTCAGTGGGTCAGCAGGGGAAGGTATATCGCAAGTATGGGAAATTCGGTTTCTGACCAAGAAGAACAGGCTTCTTCTACACAACTATTACCCAAAGATATGAATTGACAGCCTTTATAACTGGCAGGATACAGGTTCAAAAAGGGCTAAGAGAGCAGTGATTTAATTATAGCTGTGATGTTGCCCTCAATATGAGAACATTCCAAGAAACCAAAATGTATTTAATGTGACTTATTACACTACTGTATCAGCTACTTAGAACTCTAATAACTAAGTTAAGGCTACCACTGCTAATCACACACAAATGGTCTAACACATTTCCCTTTCAACTCAGAAAGGTGCTAATAATTCTTCTAGACAGAAAGGATATTCTTTGGTTTCACCGTGAACTTAGAAGATCTCCCACTGCTTGATGCTTGGGCAGATACAGCCCAGAGAGAAATACCACCGTATTACCACCATAGTGTTGGTAATTTATACTTTTTCATGGGCCCATGCAATATGAGCTTAAAAGAACGGTGAAGACAGAAGTGGCCAAGAGCTCCACATATAGGAACCCAAGAGCTAGAAAAATGGAGCACCATGCACAATTCACAGAATTGTTGTAAGGCTGAAAAATCTCAGGTACACAAAGGGCTGATCATGGGTTCCCCCCCCCACCCCCGCCTGCCAACTCACAGTAAACGTTCAATCACTATGGCTAATGAGTATTGTCATCATCACCATATAAAATGTTTCTTTTTTAACATTGTTGTCCCACTGGCCATTGAACTGTGCTCAATAAAAATGATGATGACTGACTGACTGATGGATAAATGAGCTGTTAACAGTCTCTTTGGAACAAAAATGATTGGACCAGGCAGAATTAAGTAATGGAAGAAATACTGAACAAGGATTCAAAAGACCTGGGGTGGAATTCTTTGTTAGGTTTGCTGGATATGGGGTCCAGCATAATTTACAAAACTCCGTGCTTTGGTTACCCTATATTTTAAATGGGAATGAAACTACCTTACCTGCAAAGGCAGACAGCTTTTCCTGACGATGTGTCAGGCTCTAAGACCTATGGTTCTAGGCAAAGCTACATAAAGCAATTTTATTTGCTTTATTTATATATTCTACCTCATTACCAAAAATATATGAGTCAGCATACAACAAAACTAAGCAATACAGTTTTATAACAACCAGCTAAGACCTGCTGGCCCAACACTTAGGTTAATTTTAGAGATGTGTGTTTGTCTTGCACTAAAGGTGGTGGCTATCTGAATACAAATAATCATATCAGAGCAACTGAAAATCTATACAAGATTCTTGTTAGAATGTCAATCCAGATAAGAAATGTAGTAAATACAATGCAGTTAATGGATTACATGCTCCTGGATATAAAAATGGCTTTTAAAACAATCACACAAAGGGAAGAGCTCCAAGCAGAGGTTTTTCTGTCCTCTAAAATGTAAATCGGGAAGTCTACCTAAAACTTCAAAGAATTAATCTTTATTAAAATCTTCAAAACAGAATTTCAAAACAACTCTTGGTTTCTTTCAAATGGGTGCTACTGTTTGATATTAATTGCTTGATATTTATGTTATCACTACCTTTCCAGAGATTTATAACACAAGACAAAAAATGGTACTTCCCATGATGCCTGGAGTCCAGGAACATCACGCTAGCCCCTGTGATCCTGGCACAGGGCAGTGAGAGACAAAATAACTAACATTGGGGGGCTGTCTGCATAGAAAGTCTCTTTCTCAACTTCCTTGAGCCCCTCTCTCATTTTTCCCTACCTTCTTACCCTAGAGAAAAAATGGAAAGGAACTTCAAAGCTTAGGGGTGATAAAACCCATATTCCCCACTGTTAAATTGACTAAAAGAAAAAGATCATTAGTTCTGTGACTTAACAGCCTTCCCAAGCAAGCCCATACCTAAAAGCCTGTAAAGGCCTCCAGGAAAAGAAATTGAAACCTAAGGACAACCAGTCTCACACAGCCAAGTAGGCTTTTCTGAATCAGGTAAATGCTTAAGCCAATCAAATAGTTTTCTTGCTTTGTGTCTGCCTTTTTCCCCATAAAAGTCTCTCCCCTCTCCTGTCCTCAGAGTGCTCCCATTTCTGGCTCAGTGCTGCCAGACTAGAATTGGTCTTTGCTCAGGTAAACTCTTGAAATTTTTAATATGCCTCAGTTTATCTTTTAACACTACATAAGTTGAAGTTTGGCATGTTTGATTAATATGTCAAATTCTTTTCATAGTGTTTTCATAGTTTCATAAGTAATGCTTCAGAAGGGTTACTGGGGAAGGTAAATTCAACAGACAGGGAGGCCTCCTGTGTAAGACAAACATATATGCTGACTCTAGTACTCACAAAGTAAGTCCTTAGACAGCTGTGGGGTTGTGGTGGGGTTTCCCTCCCCCCCCCAATTGTTAGCGATGTTTTATCATTTTTATTCTCTTGCTTCATGGTCACGTTAACAGCTATTACAGCTGCGGAGTGGTTTGCCTCCATTATGGACACGCTCGCTCCCCCTAGAATTTGCTACCTTCAACTTTGCAAACCTATCACTCAATTACTTGCTAGCTCTCGTATTTACAAAGACTAAACAGGATCTAAGGAAGGCACTGAGGGGTTTTTTTAATAAGAAAATTTGTGAGCTTTAGGGCTTGGCTACTGTGAATTTTCTTTCGGTTGTTATTTTAGACCTAATTCTTTTTCCCTGGTGATGTTATGAATACTAAGAGGAAACATTCCTATATGCTCCTAATTCAGTCCTACATGGTTCATCAAGACTGGAGTATGAAATTGGCTTAGATTTTGATCTCATTTCAGAATTATTTTTTAGACAAGATAAAACAAGTCAAGAATGAATATTTTATAGAAATAAAGACCGAGAAAAATCGGCAAAACCACAGCATGGTCATCTACGTTGTAAATTATTCCTGGGCACTTCATTTGCTTTCAAACTCATAAAAATATTTTAAGTTATTCTTTAAATCATCACCAAAACGAATCATTCAGAAGCAAGATACAGGGATATATGTAATATAATTTTCCCCTTCCCAGCTGTAGTGAAAACAAAAGCATCAGGAGGGATCTCTGAGTAGTCTGCCTCAGCAGATTGTTTGCTTTCTGCCCACTGTATGCTAATGAAGCCACTGATGGAAAACTTCCAAAGATGATTTTCTCCAACATATCTTGCTATAATTGTTAATCACATGGCTCATGGAAATATTAAATATATATAAAGACTCTCTTTTGGATATGAGAGAAAGCTTACAGACATATTTCTGTGTGTGTGTATGTGTGTGTATATATGTATATATATATATAGACAATACATAAATTAATCAACACATTCTTGAGATATTTTATTCAATTAAAATAGCAGATAAACTATCACTGAAGAAGCAACTTCATTACATTCCAAATTAACGTTACTATGAAAGCCAATAATGTCTAGTTAATCCGAGAGTAAAAACAAGAAACTCATGTGTATCCTCCTATCATTCTTTGCAAACCATGTAAGTCCCTTTTGTGCCAGCACATACTGTGAAATAATTTAAAATAAAATAAAAACAAAAGGTAAGAAAACTGTGCTGAGCTGGATATGTTTATATTTAGGTCTCCTCTGAATGATTTTATTAAAATAGCTTACATTTAACCAATAGTTATACTTTGAAAACATCCTTAACCGTATGTTGTATGTCTTGCATACAGATCATATACACAATACATGTCAAATGACCAAGAAGTAACTACATAAATTGACATGCATCTTATGTAACTGAGGTCTGTCTGTGCCTTTTGATAAGCATTTTGATCTACACTTTACAAGTGAACCCCTGTGAATCCTCTGCAGAAACATGAAGACTGTTCACTGCAAACAGATTTGATGACTAGATTCATCTGAAAATAGATAAAATTATCTGGCTGAGGTAGACCCCTTTATATGGCTTTGCATCTCATTTATTGTCGAAGTAAAGAGGAAATTCTATATAAATGGTTATATCCATGGTTATGTCCACTAATGAACCCGTGACATAGTGGATTTGAGGTTTTGACTGACAGCGTTACAGAATAAGACAGCTACAGAAGTGAAAGTGAGAAGTGAAAGCATTCACAATGTTGCAAGATATGTTGAGAGATATTAAAGCATTTGAGTAGCCCCTAGACATCAGAGTCTTTTTAAGCCTCCCACATGATTATTTGAGCCCCCTTGGATGAGAACCACTGCTCCATGCTCTAGTCCCAACATACATGCCTTAGGGTATGTACTCATCACCTCTTGCCTCCAATCTGGTCTTACTGTCTTCAAACTCTTTCTTCTCCAATCTTCTCTATCTGCTACCAGAGGTACCTTTCAAAGTTATTCACTTCTCTCTTTGGCTTAAAACCGCTAATGGCTCATTACCACCCACAAAACTATAAACACTCCATGCTTTTGTTCCAATCACCCTCCCCTCTATTTGCACTCCGCCCCCATCATGCCCTAGGCTCGGACCATGTAGAATTTTTCAACAATCTCTTTACTTGCAAGAAGTATAGTTACCTTTGCATGGAGGAAAACCCCTTTTCATCCCAGACTTTGGGCAATCTCACAATTCCTTGAAGATCCACCTCAAATATTCTCTTGTTAAATGAAGCTTCCCTTGGGGCACCTGTGTGGGTCAGTTGGTTAAGCATCTGACTCTTGATCTCGGCTCAGATCATGATCTCACTGTTGTGAGACTGAGCCCTACATCAGGCTCTGTGCTGAGTGTGGAGACTGCTTGGGATTCTCTCTATCCTTCTCTCTCTCTCCCCTTACCCAGCTTATGTGTGCATGTGCACACTCTAAATAGAGAGAGAGAGAGAGAGAGATAAAAATGAAGCTTCCCTTGACTCCCCCAGGCAGAGTCTTTTTACCTGACTCTTCAAACACAATTTTGCCTATCCCACTTGAATGTATAATTGTATAGTTGTTCAGAAAAGAGTTAACACAGCAAGCCTGGGACAGCTATCCTTAGAAAATGCTGTTTGCAAGGCTGGCTGTTGGCTGGTGTCCGGAAACTTAGATTTAGGGAGGGTTCCTGCTATTCTCTAACAGATAAGAGTGGCTCACCATAGCTAAACTGTTTGGGCAAATAATATGGTTTATGGTGAACACCTTCCTTCCTTCTGGAATTCTGGAATCTTGGTACATGCTAGACAGAAGGTGGATATTTGAACAGCTCCCAGTAAAAACACTGGGCGCTGAGTTTCTAATGAACTTCTTGGTTGATGATATTTTACAGGTGTCATCACGGCTTGTTGCTTGAAAAATTAATTGTGTCCTATGTGTTCCTGCTGGGGAGGGCTCTTGGAAAATTGCCCCGGGTTCCCCAGACATTGCCCCAAGTGCCTTTTCCCTTTGTGGATTTTGGTTTGTATCTTTTTGCTGTAATAAATCACAGCCATAAATACAAATATATGCTGGGACTTACGAGTTCTCCTAGCATATGGCCAAAGCTGGGGTGGCCTAAGAGACTCCCAACACTGAGATGTTTCAGATCAGAGACTCTATCTTATTTACATTTTTTTTGTCCTATCATCATAAGCATTGGCACTGACATATAACAAGTATCCAAAATCTTCTGAATAACAAATGAATGAATAAGTAAGTGAAGGATTGACCAAGTTGCTGCTCATCTGAGACAATGACTTAAAAGATTTTATGTGTAATCTCTTAGCTAACTTCTTAAGATTTTAACCACCTTTCTGAGTAGCCAGATCGAAGGGTGGAAGAAGGAGAAAACCCTGGGAAAACAAATCCAAACAAACAAATTTCATTTATGTGATATGAGTTGGACTCAGAAATAGCTCACTGGTCAGTTAGGTGATGTTCGGCAACACTTGTGGTTGCAGTTTATCATCTTGGTTCTTTATGGTTAATGAACTCAGTAAGAAATACAACACCTGTCTTTGAAAAACGCAGTCATGGCCCAGGGAGACTGAAAAATTATGAATTAGATGAAACAAGGACAATTTTAAGTTAAAAGAGGAAAACAGGTTGAGAATGACTCTAGAAGTTTGAGGCATTAATAGTTTTCTAATTTTATTATTAAGTAAAATAATCAAAAATTTTAATTTTATACATAAAAGGGTATCCTATGGAAACCATTCTCAGTTTTATGAACAATCATCAGTAATATTTAGGACAAGTTTAAGGTAAGGCTACATATTTACTAAAGGGTTAAAAATAAGTACAAAGAATAAAACTTTGTTAGCAGTTACAAAAGAGGTGTTTATGCATGGCTTCTAATAATGAATTAGTAATAATAGGAGTAATATTGATAATAATAACTAACTTTCATTTAGGGTTAGTTGAGTACTATGTACTGTTCTATACGTCTGCATACATTAATGTATTTGGCACATACCATTATTGTAAACTGTGTTACATAAGAGAAAATTGACGCATATGAGGTGGTAAGTGATAGACTAGGAAAGTAAACAGAGCTGAATCCAGAGACTTGGTCTTAACAACGATATAATCTGCCCCTGATTAATCTTTTGGGGGCTCAACTTAGCAATCTGTCATGAACCCTGATGACATGACACAAAGAAACAATCTAAAAGGGGGAACAAAATAAATGAGACAAAATGTGCTATTTAAAAAAGCAAAAATTCATAAAAAATTTAGCACCTGAAAGCAAAAAAGGAATATGGTATCCCATCAGGTTGACTGCAAAAGGGAGGAAATGAACCAATGTTAAAGAAAAAAAAGAAGCAGAAAGTAATAGCACACTAATATTAATTATATTTTCATTATATCTTGAAAGGTTGGGACGTACTTGAAAATGAATCATTGATGTTTTTCTTTTTTTTTGGTTATTTGAGGATTTTCTATTAACTGCCTAGGAGAAATTGAAAAGAAAAACTGAATTCCTTCAAGTAGACTTCACACGTGTTTTACCGGGTTGCTAACCTCCTGTTTTGTAATAAAAAAGATGATTATCAAAGAACTTGGGTCTTCCACTGATGTTTCAGATAAATCTGTCAGATTTAGAAAATAAACTCATTTCCACAAGAACCACAATCATTTATAAATAATCTATAAACAGAGTAAATAACATTTAATTAAATCTGAGAATCTATCTTTTAATGAAGTCCCTGAGATCTTCTGTAGAAAACACAACATCATGAACCCAGAAACCACATGGAAATTTTAGGTATGTGACCTGTGACCTCCTACTATCTGTGAAATGAAAGGGGGCAGTTTTATAGCCTTTCTGGTCCTTCCCAGCTATAAAGGTCTGGTCATCTGAAAAAAAAATTAATAAAATAAAAGAAATAATAATAATTAAAATAACCCTATCATCTACTGGCTGGCTAAGTAGCTTGTTAACATGTTTTAGTCTATTTGCCATCATATATTAAATAGTCTGCATTTGTTTTCCAATTTACTACTTAAGTTGTGAAAATTCATGTATTACGAGACTTTAGAGTCTCTATAGCACAGTAAAAAAGTAAAACTATTTGGTAAAAATACCTTAACACTTCCGTTTATCATCAGCCGTCCTAAACTACCCTTGCTGCCTATATTCAGAATGGCTGGTTTTAAAATCAGGGCTCTGCACTAAAAGCTAAGCCTCAATGCATGAAAAGTGTAACTCTATCAGCCAAGGGAGATGGGAAATTCTGTAAACAAGGACTAGTCATGGCCAATAGCTTCTCTTAAAAAAAAAAAAAATTGAGTCTTTTGAGCCAGACCAGGCCAGATGGAATCGATTGGGATAATGGTGCCCAGTGTCAAACATTACATCCAAATGCCTAGGGCCCAAATCACTGAGGGTCTTCGATTAAATTATGGCTGCCAGATGTCTGATACACTTAATCTCACTGCATACAGTCATCTGACCATATTCAGTTTGTGGGGTCAGAATCCATAATGGCCCAATGGTGAGCCCAGAACACAGGCTGACTTAGCCAATGATCACAGATGACAGCCAATGTATGCATTTCTATCATACTGTCTTTTAAGTTTCATCTGATTTATATCAAATCACACCATTATCAACATGGTCCCAAATTTCTATAGGTTAAATGCTCTCTAGAGGTTTGTGTGGACTTGGGTAAGTGGTCAATAATGCAATTGTTATAAAGATAACACAATTATCTTTATTGTTTATTTTTTTTAAAGTTGTAGCCCAAAGGTTATAGATATAAAGTTACTGTGGGCCTGCATTTTTATCAAAAGATGACTTTAGGGCTCATGGGTGGCTCAGTCGGTTAAGTGTCTGACTTCGGCTCAGGTCATGATCTCACAGTTTTTGAGTTCGGGCCCGCGTTGGTCTCTGTACTGACAGCTCAGAGCCTGGAGCCTGCTTCGGATTCTGTGTCTCCCTCTCTCTCTGCCCCTCCCCCGCTTGCACTCTCTGTGTGTGTGTGTGTGTGTGTGTGTGTGTGTGTGTGTCTCTCTCTCACTCAAAAATAAATAAAAATTAAAAAAAAAAGATGACTTTAGTTAGTGTAAGGCATTCCATATTCTTAGACTCAAACCCAGCAGTATTTTTCTGAAATTTGAATGATTATAAAGTTTAACTAGGACAAACTAACAACTTGCCCCCAAAATAATGAGAAATGCTTTCAATTTAATCCAACAAGTAAGGAATAAACACCAGATCTGGGTTCAGCCCTAAGGTGTGGTTTGTTCCCATTAGGACTAACCAGATATTAGTTGTTAAATGTTGAATACCATTCCTAGATAAAAAGTGAAACATACAACCACAAAATCTATATTTTGGGGCTCCCTGTTTTGTGCGAGGGTTGAAAATATGGGGTAAACAAAATACAGATTTAATATATTCAACTTTGAGACTCAGTTATTACACAAAACACAAACACGATAGACAGCCACTTAATGTCAGACAGAAAAAGAAAAGTCTTATTTCAGTTTTATATAAATTTAAAAGGCCAGCAGAACAACACATCAATAGTACATATCGAGGTTAATACTATGTGCACATCTATTCAATGTTTTGATCTATAAAATGGCAATCATGTATGGTTTATCCAAATATATACAAATATATCTAACCTAATAATTTTCTAAAAGATTAGTCCTCAAAAAAATAAAAATGTCATAAATAGATAACTCACAGCAAAGGAAATGTAAACACTAATAAATGCTCAAGTATTTAACATCATAAAAACAGAAATTCTGGGCGCCTGGGTTGCTCATCTAACTCTTCATTTTGGCTCAGGTCACGATCCCAGCGTCCTAGAATTAGGCCCTGTGTATGGCTCCATGCTAAGCATAGACCCTGCTTAAGAATCTCTCTCTCTTCTCTCTCCCTCATTCACACTCTCTCACTCTCTAAAGAAATAAATAAGAAAAAATAAATAATAAAAATAATAAAAAGAGAAATTCAACACAATTCTTTAATATACTACATTCACAAGATTTATTGTAAATTGTACTTGTCAGTATTCGATAGAGAATTTTTCTGAAGCAAGTATTGTACTCTATTATTGGGAGATTCTAATTTTAATCAAAATTTCATATTGGCAAATTTATAATCTGTAGCAAAAGTTTTCTAGGATTTAATACTCTGGAAATATTCTGAAATGCACAAAAGGATTTATGAATAAGTATAAAAAATTATATGTAGTATGATTTGAACTAGGTAAAAAAAGAAAAAAATATATATACAAATACACAAAAGGAAAAAATGAGAAAGAAATACATTATAATATTACCAGTACTTTTTTCTGTACTATACAGGACGGAAGCAGCAAGTTTTTTTTAAATTTGTCCTTTTACTTCTATAGTGAGGGAGACAAAACCTAAATCTCTGCTTTCTGAAGGTCAAATCCAAATATGCTGACTTGGTGAAGTCTTTCATCACTACCAATATATAAGTTTCCCAGGGAGAGTTATTTTAAAGTGCTCTCATAGAGCTTTACCCAAACCTATTGCCGTGTTCTTCTCGTTGTCATTATTGATTAAATGCCATTTCTCTACAAACAACCATGAGCTTGTCAAGGAAAGGTGTCATGCCTTTCTTCATCCTTGTGTTCCTTTCTGTTACTGTTCACTACAACGGCCCAGGGTCATGGCATAGCTGGAGTGGTGACCTGGCATTTTCCATCATGGCGGCTCTTGCTTAAGACAATTTCATTTCTCTGGGTAAATTTTTACCCTTGAATACTTAGCTATGTTGGGGTATTTCTTGAGAAAACTTAAAGCATCCCTGCCAAACTCTGTGCAATTTCCTATACTTTCCTAACCTCTTTTTCTATATATGAACTTCATCAAATAAAACATCAGTGTTACAACACTATAACGCCAAAATCCTTTAACATTTTCGGATAGATTAATACAGTAAGAGAAAAGAATCTTCCCATTACTCTGTTTCTCACATTGGATTCATATATTTAATGAAATATACCTTTATACTACCTTAGGGCCATAAAACAATGGGCAAAACTACTTAGCTTTGAAATCTCCAAACAACTTTACAAAAAAGTTCTCTCAAAAAAAGTCACAGGAAAAAGATTTATGCTTCTGAATAGCAAGGGCTTTATGAAGCAAGGATTCATAAATATTAGTTACAGCAGAAAGTGTATAATTCTTTAAACAAAACTGACACTGTTATTTATAAATATGAAATGTTTTATACACAAAGATGTATATCCTTCATGAAGTACTTTTTGAGTATTTACTAGCCAATGACTTGCATAATTCTTCCACTTATCCAGGGCCCCTTATGATGAACTCAAACTAGTATTGGAGGTGAACTATCTTGAGATAGAAAAAAATGTATTTCTCTATATAAACCCATGATTTTTACTTAAAAAAAATCATATTTCAAAGACCCTCTGTCACAAAAATGGGAAACTACATCAAAAGCTGAGAACATGATGGGAAATTGAAAGTTTGACCATTAGTATAAATTTAGTTAAGATATTTTGGTCTTTCACACACTGTATCATACTTTCAACATGATATTTTGCTCCACTGATTTTGACAAGATTTTTTTTCACTTGTTTTGAAAAAGAGAAATACTTAAATTTGAGTCAAAACTACCATTCATTCAAGTAACCATTTTAAAAGAAAGTTCTCAAGAATTGCTAAAATGTTATGAATGTCTGAATTTTGTCATTACTTTCCCAAATAACGTTCCCTAATTAAATTGCATGATTGCATATATTTATGCTGATTACGCAATTTAACTAACATTGTAAATAAACCACAATCAACAAAATTACATTAAAAAGAAAAGTAAGACAGTGAAAACTGTACTAAAATTAGATTTAAATTTCTGTGATAGATTCCTAAAATATACAAACCACAGTTGAGGATTTAAGCTACCAAAGTGAGACAGAATCCAAAGCAACCCTTCAGTCGCTTAGAGATTAATTGGTAGCAACTGCGACTTTTAGAATGCAATTGTTCATTGTCTTGTTTCCTTGAATTTATCTTTTAGTAAATGATTTTTTTACCCGTACAGACAAATTGCAAAAGTCTCTGCTTTAAGTACTTACTGTAATATACATTCATGTAAAACCTCCCTTCTACGGGTGTGTTGGCTTTAGTACACAACCAAGAAAAAAATCTGAATTGCATAACATAATTAAAAACCTAAAACTTCCACTATTGGGCAAATGCTACTCACTGGGGTATTGTGAAAAATTATGTTGTGCGTATTCACTAGTGCTCACAACAATACTAAGATAAGCATTCTTTCCTTTATTTACAAATATGCAATGTCTGAAAACATGGATTTACGAAAACTTGTTCCGATTCAGAAAAAGTAATCCATAAATGATAGAAGTTATACAATTTCCTTATAGTAAGTGTCCCCCATTTTATAACAATAAAATCACTGTTCCTAAAAAAGAATGAATAACCTGAACGACTTTAAAATATTATTAAAGTAAAATATTACCTTCCATTTAATATGAAAATTTAAATCATTAAAAAGAAAATAGGAAAAAAATTTAAATATCTACCCTTCTGTTCTAGGTGCAAGAGGCAGAGTTACCGCCTTAGTGAATATCCCTCCTGGATACTTCTCTGCAGGTCTCCTTGTGTCTTTGTACCAGAAAGTGTGTTTGTGTGTGTATGTGTGTGTCTACCTGTGTATAGCTTATTTATTTCAGCACTACAGAATAAATATTTTCCCATGTTCTTGACTATATACTAAATTTAATTAACAATTAATGCCTACCATAAACGAATCCTCAATTGTTGAACTTTCACGTTGATACTAAAGGCTACATCATCCTCATTTCTTTCCTCAGGAACAATTTCTGAAAGAGGGATTTGGACTCCCTGGCACTCAGATTGTTATCAGTTTACACACGCACCAGCAGGACATGAAGACAGGTATCCTATGTTTTCTCAATAACTTAACGATATCTCCCCTACCCCCAATTCTTTTTTTTTACTTGGTAGATTAAAAAAATGGAATCTCCTTTTAATTTTGATTGCTAATGAGTCAATATTCTTTCCTCTGTTTCTAGTCTTGATTATCTTATTCGAATCTTTTCTGTGGGATATGGAACTTTTTTTAACTTAAAGAATTGTTTAGAAAAAAACTCTATATGCAATTTTCAGGAATTCATTTATCATATAAATCTGTCAGAAACAACTTTGTTGAAATTGACACAACTTTCCCTGAGATATGAGAGCAGTACGTTGCTCAGTTGCTTTTGTACAGTTTAAAACTCAACAAACATGGTTTCCTCTATCTTTATGTTTAGCATTTGTCTTTGGGAAACATACTCCATAAATGGGGGGGGGTAGCTTCCAAACCAAGAACAAAAGCGATAAACTTATTCATCATTAATAAAGGCAATGAGGAGAGAAAGTGTGATTATTTGATGATGGGAATCTAAATTTTAAACAAGATAGAGCTGGGGGAAAGGAATGAGATATAAGATGAAAGTTACAATTCTAGCTCTTCCCCCTATTTTCTGTTAACAAAAAAATCAAGACAAATAAAAATAATATAACATCAAATCCCAGAGAATCAACCTACAATAGAATAAAGAAGGAGGCCCATGTACCTTAATATTTAAACATTTCAATCAAATTGAAGCCAAACATGTTTTTATGGCACCCTGGACACCAAAAGGAAGGAAGGGACTACGGTACTAAGGATATGAAGTTGGCATAAAAATATGTTTTGGTGAACACGTCACTCTGAAAAGCCAGACAAGCCTTCTGACAAACTAGCAGAGGTAAAAAGAAAGCAAAGAGGTCATAATTGGAGGTATTTAGGAGAATGGCCGCAACGTTGTATAAAAATTAGTTGGGGAGTTGGTTAAAGTGGAGAGAATCCCTTTGGAGATAAAGTGACACATGGTTATTTATTCTGTGAAGGTGTGATCTGCTGTAGTTTGCCACATGTCTCCATCTAGGACCATTTTCTATGCTCTCTGGACAAAAAGGTCTTAACCTTCCACTCATTATTGAAACCATCATAATGGCTTTACTCCTTTCATAATTCAATTACTATAAACCCAAGAATGGTAGTACTTGAAAAGAGAAAATTGAGAGATATCTATGAACTATATATATATATATATATATATATATATAGAGAGAGAGAGAGAGAGAGAGAGAGAAAGAGTTATAAATATATAATTTTATATATCTATGAGCTATAAAATATATAATTTTTTTCACCTTCAACCACTTCCCACTTCAAAAATTGGTGATAACTACCCATGAGCACTTCTAACGTTTACATACAGAAATCACAATTTGACTTGAACTCCAGTCCCACTCAAACTGAAGACTCCTGCATGTTTACAAGAATAAATTAACACACATTAACATGTTTTTATTCTACACACAAAATTTTCTTTCACATTTCCCAGAGGAAGAGCAAAATGCTCTGAGGCGAACTTTTGAGTCTATTACTTCTAAAGAATGACATGTGAATAAAGAGAAGAAAACAGATCAGCTTGTTCTCGTTTTAACTTTACATAATGTCTCACATCTCACGACATGCTGTTCTAGAGTGAAGTGTTTTCACCTGTCTTTTGTTATGAATTACTTGGCTAGGTAACAAACAGGCAGTCCGGGATTATTTTTTTAAAGCCATCAATATCCTTCCATGCTGTTTAGAATGCCGAGAGAATGCTTTCTTCCTTTCTCACTTATCAATCAAATACTTCATGAAGCTTAATTAAAATTAAGTCAAAAATATTCTCTGTGTTTGTATAAACCTTAAATTTGTTAACCTGTTATTGGATTTTCAAAAATACCTGTTTAGAAAACTGATTTAATTTTCTATTTATATGTAAATTTCTATTTCTAAGCTTAAATTCAGGTCCACACCGAGAATGCTAATCCTAACTCTACCATATTTAAACTCATTGTGGGTACAATTAGAAAGATCTAGGACCAGTCTGCAATACATTTACCAGTATCAGACATTTAAAGCATTCCAAAACATTCTACAAAATGCCTATATAGGTTCTTGTTTGAGGAAAAAATAAAAGTGCTTTCTCCTCAATTCATTGCAAAGGCTTTTATTCATTCATTTATTCAAAATCAGATCATGTGACCTCCTAGCTTCAAACTTTCCAAAGGCTTTCCAGTGGTATATAGAAACAGCAGCCAGAATAAAGGCCCAGGCAAGAATGAGCACCCTGCTGGAAAATTGGAAGGGGGACCAGTGTGTCTGGAGTAGAGGCAGCCTAGGCAGGGTAGACGGAGAGAAGGCTGAGGTATAAGCCTTGCAGAGTGTAAGGAAGTTGGATTTTAGTCTGAGAGAGTTGGAAAGGCATTGGAAAGGCTTAACCAGGGGAAAGCATGATCTAACACATGTTTTTAAAAGATCACCTACACTATGCTCTTAAGAATGGTTTCTAGGAGTCTAAGATACATTTTCATACCCTTTGGCTAAACTGATAACAGTAAAAAAAAAAAGTGGATGTTTTTATTCTGAAGATGTTCAGTTATCATATAGAAAGACTAATGGTGGTCATTCAGTAAGGGGTTGACCAATTCCTATGAGCTCTTAGCAAAAAGAGTGGACTGTGAGAAGAAAAATTAGTAATTAGGCTGACATGCGACTAACAATTTACATGTCCAGAGTCATCAATTTCCCATTTCATGTATTTAGTGAGACACATGAAATATTTGACTGTGAATTTTCCACATGTAACATCATCAATATACATGAAAATAGGAAAACAAACAATCTCTACTCTAATTCACTTCAATAATCTCCACTACAGTAGAATAGTTGACTTTTGAAGAAAAAGTTTGAACTGAAGAAAAAGTTTAAACCGAATGGGTCTACTTAGATGTAGACTTTTTGCAGTATAGTGCTATAAATGTATTTTCCTTATGATTTTAACTTTTTATTCTCACTTTTTATGCTTACTTTATCATAAGAATACAGTATATAATACACATTACATACAATATATGTGTTAATCAAATATTTGTTATCAACAAGGCTTCTGGTCAACAAGAAGATATTGGTAGTTAAGTTTTGGGGGAGTAAAAAGCAATTTGGGGATTTTTGGCTATAAAAGCAGTGCCGATGCCCCTAACTTCTGCATTGTTCAAGGATCGACTGTATACTTAAATTCCATACGTGAAAGTGTGGCATGAGGAGAAGAAGGTAACTCGATTTATTCTGCCCTCAACTCTTTTTGTTTAGTATTCCAGTAGGTAGAGAGAAACACAGTTTTAGGTTAAGTTAAAATCAAAGACAAGAAGTTTAGAGTGTCTTACTGTCCATATGCAGAAACTTCATAGGAAATTTACATTTCTACCAGAAGTCTAACCAAAGATTGTTTTCAATGTATTCACTGCCCTAATAACTAGGAATGCAAATAGTTATGAAGTTAGTTTGCTGGACAGATCATAGATCTTCACCGTTCTAGAAGATGCTCTCCAAATCTTTGTGGAATGAATGAATAAACAACACCATCTCAGAAGAAAAAAAAAAGGCAGATGTATTTTCTTTTTATAAGAATAAATATGAATGGGAGACATTTACAGATAGCTGTTGTAAAAGCAAAAGGCTTTAAATTGAACTCTAATAAATTTCTGTGTTTTTCCTAACATTAACAGCAAACATCCACTCAGACTAGCTTCTCAAACTTCAGAATGCAACAGAATCATGGAATGCTCCTGAAGAGTCCTCACATCGCATCCCTTCACAAAGATCCTGGGGGATTCTGAGGCAGGTAGATCAGAGAACCATACTCAGAGAAACACTGCTGTCAGTAAAACCCTGCGGAATTCTATTTCTTCTGTGTCTCTGGACTGAAAGGTCACATGTTCATACTTTTGGGCCACCTTCCAAAGTTATGTGTGAAACATGAAGGAAAACATAAAGTAGTCTGTGGATATTGGTTCTGATTCTACTCTGAAATGGAAAATATTTGTTCAAATATTTGGAACCTTGTTTTAATTCCTTATCTGCCTGCATAACTTTGACAAGTGCTTTCTACTACCTACTTTATTTTTCACAATAGCCCTGGACATATGGAACGCACTATTACTGCTCCAGTTTTATGAGTGAAGAAATCCAATCACAAGTGGGCACAGTGCATTATCTAAAATTCTACTGCCAGTCATTAGTTGGCTGACACCTGGGCCTGGGTCTTCAGAGGTCAGGTTAATTTTCTGTTCCCGCACTAAGGCTAACTGGACCATTCAGGGTCATTATCCTAGTACCTGTCAGGCCAATATTCATGCCTTTCATAAGTATCCCCACCTCAATACCAGACCTTTCACTGTGGTGACCACGTGCCTCACAACCAGCAACGGTGAGCCTTGAGATACGGGTACATAATGGGAATTAGGGATAATGGGAACCTGAATTATTGTTGGAATTTGAATTATACTCACCCGAATCTCAAAGCAGTACCTTCTACTCTTTCTTGCTTTGTCAATCCACAAGAAGACAAGGTTTATGGCAAACTGCTAGACACACACAACAGTGACAAATTTGTACTGATTTTTTACCCTATAATTGACGATTGTCTTTTCTATTTTGAATATTGGAATTACTCATTGGAGTGATGGGCAAACAAGGTACTCAGGAAAATCTACAACTGCTTCTCAAACAGGCACAAAATTCACCAGGGGGAGGTTAAAATGCAGATCCTGATTCTATGTCCATGATGGAGCGTGGGATTCTGTCGCTGGTCTGTGGACCGTATTTTGAACAACGAGGCTCTGGAGAACTAGGTTAAACCTTGAACTCTGGAAAATAATAGGAATCACAGGAGAAGCCGTGTAGAAATGGGAGGCAGAAAGAAACAGAGCTGCATAAATATTTTAGTCCACTGGGTTTTAGCTGTCCTTGGAACTGCCTAAAATCATTGCCTAAAAGGGTCGCTTTTACATTAAAAAGGCTTAATGTCTGCCCTGCCTTCAGTACACTGTGCTAGTCCAGGAGCCAATTCCTCCACCCAGTTTTGACCTTCAAAAAAGTCAAGTGGCCGTTTGTCCTCCAAAACAACACAAACAAGAATGAAGAACATTAGAAAGCCACACATACCAGTGCAACTGCATATTTATGCAGTTGAAGAAAACTTCTTCCCTCTCTTTTTGTTGTTTACAAGATAAATAGTGTGTCCTCTTTCCTGGTTTGGCTAGATTCATTTAGAAAAAGGAATGGAACTCAGCAATTACCCACTGCAGGCCTGATTGCTATAGAATCTACTACTGATACTCCTATCAAGTGATTTACTAAGTGAAGAGTGAAGATTTGAAATTTTCTTATTATTGATTAAGTGGGAGATTAAGTGGAAGAGATAGGTTACATAGAAGAGAATTTATATCATTAAATGTAATATAAATAATTCTAGATTTAAAAATATGCTAAAGCACATACAAGTGGAATAAAAAAGCATGCTCTGGGGGCGCCTGGGTGGCGCAGTCGGTTAAGCGTCCGACTTCAGCCAGGTCACGATCTCGCGTTCCGTGAGTTCGAGCCCCGCGTCAGGCTCTGGGCTGATGGCTCAGAGCCTGGAGCCTGTTTCCGGTTCTGTGTCTCCCTCTCTCTCTGCCCCTCCCCCGTTCATGCTCTGTCTCTCTCTCTGTCCCAAAAATAAATAAACGTTGAAAAAAAAATTAAAAAAAAAAAAAAAGCATGCTCTGATAGGAAGTTTTTCTAATAATACCCTGAAATTTTAGGAGATTCATTATTCAGAGAGATAAATTGATTTCTAGGTCTCCTGTTCTTTGTTCCATAGCATGGATATTAAGAATACTGTACAATGATTCAATCTCCCCTCTGCAATATAAATGACGTCCATGTAGAATGAAGTTTACTTAGTTTATTTCCTTACAATCCTCTGTCTTGCTTCTACCAACATTAACAAAGAAGATAAAATTTTTTTAAGTACTGATTTATTTTGGGCGAGTGCAAGCAGGGGAGGGGCAGAGAGAGGAGGACACAGGACTCAACGCGGGCTCTGCACTGACAGACTGACAACAGCAAGCCTGATGTGAGGCTCAAACTCGGGAACCATGAGATCATGGCCTGAGCCGAAGCCAGACGCTCAACCCACTGAGGCACTCAGGTGCCCCATAAAGAAGCTAATTTTTATTGCTTTTTTTAAATGTAAAAACCTGCTACTAGATGCTAAAGAGGCATCTCAAAAAAAATAAATAAATAAAAGTTAAAAAACAAACAAACAAACCAAGATGTCCTTCAGGAGGTTAATGGATAAGTGGTGGTATATCCAGACAATGGAATATTGTGCAGCCCTGAAACATGAGTTATCAAGCCCTGAAAAGATATGGAGAAAACTTAAATGCATATTACTAAGTAAAGGAAGCCGATCTGAAAAGGCTGCATACTGTGATTCCCACTATTTAGCATTCTTGAAAAGGCAAAACTAGGGAGACAGCAAAAGGATCAGAGGTTGCCAAGGATTAGAGAATAGGGAGGGACACACAGGCAGAGCACAGGGAATTTTTAGGGCAGTGCAATTACTGTTTGATACTATAATGATAGATACACGCCATTATGTATTTGTCCAGAGCCATGCAACATCAACAATGACTCTTAACATAAACTACGGACTTTGGGTGGTAAGATTTATCAATGTAGGTTAATCAGTTTTAACAAATGTATCACACTGGTGGAGGATGTTGACAGTAAGGCAGGGTATGCAAGTTTGGGTGCAAGAATATACAGGAAATCTCTGTGCCTTCTGCTCCATTGTGCTGTGACCCCAAATATATCTATTTCCAAAAAAAGTCTTGCTGTTATTCATAAAAAATGTAGCTAATGACCAAGATTTCCATTTCTAAGTGATATAAGAAGTGAGTCCCCAATCCTATATAAAAACAGATCAATTCTGTCCTCCTAACAACACGAGATCAAAAAATAAATAAAATAAAATTAGACAGGCCTTGCTGTCGCTTGTATTACTGGATTGTGTTGCAAAAAGCAGTGCATCCTTTAGCTAAGGTAAGGAATCTGTGGTATCCATGAAGAAAAGCTATTGTGAAGGTCATGACTGAACCAGCATACTGCAATCATGCACCGGTACACGGCTAATAGAATGGAAGGATGATTCTGAATGTGTCTATCATAAATCAGCCACGAACCACCAATCAGGGACTCCAGGATTAAAATTAGTCCTGAGAAGTGTCGTTGTTTCATCAAAAAAGATTCTGAAGTATTACCTTAGATGACTCTCTGATTTTTAAGAAGATTTTACAAAAATTAGTTCTAGGAAAATGAATGCATTTACTCTGTGCAGAGAAAAGTCCGTTGTTGTATAAACCAAAGTCAAATTGCAGTGTCCGCTGCACAGTCAGGAGTGGAGAATACCATGTGTTTTGGAGTGATGATAACACCACTCCAGGTTTCTATGTCACTCTTTGTCAAAGAGCTGCAGTATTTTCACATGCATTTTTTTTCACCTAACTGACCCAGCTCAAAGGGAAGGAGGGTCAGGAGTTTATGGATGGTTAATTATTAGAGGAGGGCTTTACAATGAATCAAGGCTAGGGTTTCACCTCCAGAAAGTCCTAAGAGCAACCTTGAGCTCTTTCATTTTGCTGTGGGTCCTCACTATCAATGTCATGCTAATTTGAAACAATCCCTTACTTGATGGGTTGCATAATATCAAACTTTGTGTTTACATGGATAGCTACCGTGTACAATGAGTTGGCTACAAACCTGCAAAAAGAACCATGCTGAATTAGCCGCCACGGGGAAATAAAGTTGACACCCACCCGTTATTCTGTGAAACCCCACCTCAGCGCATTAGGTGGTGCAAAGGTGCTTCCAGATTCTGGGTAAATTTACTGAGAGAAAAGGTTTAATGCCAGCACGAGTCCCAGATTTCTCTTAGTAGAGGTCTCTGACACATCAGGCTTAGAATAATTTCACCTATGAAATTAACTGCAACCCAATGAAGTTCAAGTTTCAAGTGCATCTCAAATTACATAAATTGACAAAAGGAAAAAGCGTGTCCCACAGACAAATGTGTCAGGACTCACACCTCTTCTCTCACGCCATCAGTTTCTTCGTCTGTAAATGTCTATGCCAACTACGTCATCTTTAAGACCTCCAATGTGAAATATGGATTGGAAAGGGCAAACACTAAATTGTTCAAAATACAGTACTCTTCAATAAACTAAAAAAAGTTAAAAATTCAATTTAAAACACACACACTCACACACACACACACACACACACACACACACACACACCCCTAAACATACAGCACTGCTGAGGATCTTTGATTGAAGGTCAGTCACATTATATTTTAGGAGAAACAGCTAAGAATAGGAAATGGCACAGTAGTCTTTCTTATACTTCATATAATGTTCATTCCCATCAAAATCCTTAGGTGTCCTTCCTCCCTATTAAAATCAGCAAAATAAAACTGATGATTTTCCTCGAAAGCTTTAGAATTTAAGCTTAGTAAGTGAATCAAGACCAACTCAAAATGATAAATACAACAAATTTCATAAAACCAGATGTTATGGACTGAATGTTTGTGTCCCTCCAAATTTCTTATGTGGAAGCCCTAACTTCTGGTGTGGCTGTGTTTGGAGAAAGAGTCTCTGAGGAAGTCATTAAGGTTAAATGAGGTCATCAAGGTAAGGACCAATTTAATAGGATTAGTGTCCTTATAAGAAGAGAAATCTGAGGACACAGTAAGAAGGTGGCTGTCTACAAACCAGGAATAGAGCTCTCACCAGAATCTGAATTTGCCAGCAATTTGATCATGGTCTTCTAGCCTCCAGAACTGTGAGAAAATAAATTTCTGTTGTTTAAGCCATGCGGTCTGTGGTATTTTGTTATAGTAGCTTGAGCAGGCTAAGACACTAGACTTATCAACGAGTGTCACTCATCCTGTACTTTTGTGTTTAGCATGTAGTTAGTTTCTGTGAGGGATACAGAGGATATAAGGTTCATCTCAACCATAACTTGCTAAAACATATCAGTATCTATAACTTCAACTAGATATATCCACTACAAAGATCCATTCATTTAAGCATAAAATAAAACACAATCATTTTGTTATTAAAAAATGCAAAGATAGGCCATCAAATTGACATTCAGTCTCATCTCGTCTATGCTGTGTGTCCACTGTTTAGCAAAATCTAATTGAAATAAAAGCCTGAGGCACTACAAAAATCATCAAAGAGAATTTGAATAACACTTTCGATACTTTGATATTACTTCACATACACCCAGCATATACGACTTACCAAGAAAAGGAAACCTTTTTTAAGAGAGATTTTCAGTGATAAAGATTTGATTTGAAATTGAATCAACTGCCAAGCTCCTAGATCAATCTGGATTGTCTAGGCTTAGCCATTTCTCCATTGTGAATATGCCAGGGGCAAGTTTATTTTAGGAGGTGGAAAAAAGCAGCTGACCCTGTGACATCTTTAGGAACTTAACTAATCCTAATTGCAAAGCAACCTGGATAAGTGGTACCTTCACAGAATCTAAACCAGGGAGGAAAATAAAATCTCTAGCAACGCAGGTAATAATATGAAGACTTGGCTTAAAAAGTGCTGATAAAAGGAAGAAGCATAATTTATCCAAGTTGAGTCAGATTATTTTGAAAGTATTTATTTTTTATTTTTTTTTACATTTATTCATTTTTGAGAGACACAGAGAGACAGAGCACAAGCGGGGGAGGGGCAGAGAGAGAGGGAGACACAGAATGAGAAGCAGGCTTCAGGCTCTGAGCTGTCAGTACAGAGCCCAACACGGGGCTCGAACTCACGAGCTGTGAGATCATGACCTGAGCCGAAGTTGGACGCTTAACCCACTGAGCCACCCAGGCGCCCCTGAAATTATTTATTGAGTATGGTGCCAAATACTGAACTAGGCTCAGAAGATACATAATTGGTTTTACAATCCACCTTCTTTGCTTCTATGGGGATATTTGTTAAAATGTTATGCAGAAGGAGGAAGAGGAGGAAGAAGAAGAAGGAAGACGAGGAGAAGGAGGAGGAGGAGGAGGAGAGGAGGGGGAAGAGGGGGAGGAGGAGGGGAAAGAGGGGAAGGAGGAGAAGTAAGGGGGAGGGAGGAAAGAGGAAGAAAAAGAAGAAAGAAGAAAGGAGAAGGAGGAGGAGAAGGAGGAGAACAAGGGCAAAAAAAAAAAAAAAAAGGCCCAGAGCTTATAAAGTTTAGAAAGGTTTGGTTAAACCAAGTTAACTCGCACACTGATTACTATGTTAAAGTGTACCAAGAATCTCCAGCCCAGAGGACTGCCGACCTGGAGAACTTCTGCCAAGAAGCAGTTCATGTTGTTCCTGTTCCACCTGCATACATGCATTCACACTCACACACACATATGAAAAAAAACTCGGAAGTAATGCTTGTTAATGTTACTATGATCTTGTTCAGTCATTTCCATAGATAGAAGAAACAATAATTATGAAAACTTATCTATTGTAATTGATACCTTGCAGAGTGGTCACGGACCCACCATTGCAATAATTCACTTGCCTATCACACCTCCAATTTACATTACTATTCACCAAATAGTGGGTCCAACTGTAATCAAAAGTTTTGAAGTGCTAAGCTTTATCTGGAATTTGGATTGATTGATAGCACTTTATTTAAAATCTTGTTCCAATGTCAGGTAACTAGTGACGGGGGAACTAGCAAAAAATTGCACATGAGGTTGCTCTGCTTCTGAAACTCTAAGACCCTCAAGTAACACTGAATTCTGTTGGTGCTTTTAATTTTACTACTCAGAATTAAGTTGTAGTTAAACTTAAGCACTACAGCTTTTCTATAGACAGAAGTTTTTTTTTTCAAAAAAAAAAAAGGATATATAAAGATTTCTACCCAAATAAATCCTTTCTAACATCCCACATTTTGCTGCTCATATGAAGCAACCATAAATGAAAAAGTTCAGATTTTTTTAAACAGTGGGGTCCAGATAAATTATAATGAAGCAAGTAAATGAACAAAAAATAAGTGGTATTTAGTGTATAAACATAATAGAGAAATGGAGGAATAAAATTTGAGAACCAGAAGAACTTGAAAGATTAATCCACTTCTGGTTAGAGATGGTAAGTTGCATCTGGCCATCTGCTTCTGCTCTTACTGTAAAACCCACTAAAATCAAAGTGTTGGGATATTTTAATACCATAAGCCCGTAAGACAGACAAAATGGAAGAGAAAGGAAGAACAGCACAACGTCAGCTGTCAGAAAAATAGAAGGCTGATTTACTCAGAAATTGGATCTACCAGCTACATGAGGAAGTAGGAGCAGGGGTAGGGCAGAAAACTGAGGAGGATTAAGAAGTACCTACACAGTCAGATGATCTGCTCACCTTAGCAAAAAGCTAGAGGCTAACAGTCTGGAAAGGGTAAAAAAAACAGGGGAGACACCAGGTGCTATACCCTGGATATTGCATCCCCACAAAATTCATATGTTGAAGACTTAATCCCAAATGTTATGGTATTTGGAGATGTGGCCTTCAGTAGGTAATTAGAATTAGATTAGGTCATGAGGGTAAGGCCTTTTTACATGGGGTTAATGCCCTTATAAGTGGGATTAATGCCTTTATAAAAAGAGAAAGAGGCAGGAGATCTCTCTTTCTATGATGGCAAGAAGATGGCCATCTGAAAACCGGGAAGACAGATGATGCTGAATCTGGCAGTACCTTGAACTTGAACTTCCCAGCCTCCAGAACTCTGATAAACATTTGTTGTTTAGATCACTCAGTCTATGATATTTTGTTATGGCAGCCCACATTGAGTAGGACATCAGGCAAGGAAGAAAAGCAGGGGTGCTGCCCTGTAATCAAGAGATTATTTATTTTCAAAGGTTGTATTCTGAATGTGGTAATACCTGCCCTCTGTCCCATCATCCACTAGCCTCCTAGAATGCTGATGTCCAGGTTAGAGTCTCAAAGTAGATGAATGGGAGATTATTCTCTGAGTGATCCTGGGAAACACTAGATTCTAATCAACAGCTTTGGGGTAGAAGCCAGAGGTGCTAAAACTAACAAGCTTCCAAGTGACGTGGATGCTGTTGTTCATGGCTCACACTTTTAGTAGTAAGTTCTAGAATCTGACCGACACAAAAGACTGACAGAGACTTATACTGGAGATTTTTCAACAACAACAACAACAACAACAACAACAATAACAACAACAACAATGACAACAAATTCCTAGCCAGAACAACGTAAAGTAAGTGTCAATCTTACAGCACCTACTCTATAATATGGGCGAAAGGCTTTGAGATATCTGAGGAATGACTCTAATATAAAAGAGTGAAACCAAATAGATAAAGGGAACTTGAAGGAGAGCAATAAGATGAACGCTATCATTGATACCCTCAGAAGATCAAAGACTATTCTTCACCCATGAAATAAGGTTTTTTTTTCTTTCTTTCTGTTTTTAATCAGAAGAAAAGAAAGAGATCTCAGAAATGCAAATTTTGATATTAAGAAGAAAAGAAGGCTTTCCAAGAGAACATTGAGGGAAACAATGAGCAAAATTAAAAAAAAAAAAACAAATGGAAAAATAAGGAAAAGCAATACTATTCTAGAAGACTCCATATATCAACAACAAGAACTCCAGAAAGAAAGAACAGGTAAAATGGAGAGGAGAGAAATATTAATCAGTTAAGGAAGCTTGCCAGAATTGATGAGTTTTTGGATTGACAGAACCCATTGAATGCAATGGAAAGGAATATAACTACATCTGGACACATCATCTTGAAATCTTTGAACATTCTATGACAAACTAGAAGACAAAATACCAACACCTTCAAAATTGTGAAGGAAAATGAATAAATGCAGTCAATTTTGCATGACAGTAGAACACTTAATCTATGCGAAGATTCAAAAATCTACCTCCCTAGCATTCTTTTTTAAAGTTTATTTATTTATTTGGGGGGGGGGGCGGTGCACATGTACAAGCCATGGCAGGGTACAGAGAGAGAAAGAGAAAGAGAGAGAGAGAGAGAGAGAGAGAGAGAGAATCCCAAGCAAGCTCCATGCTTTCAGCGCAGAGCCCAACTCAAGGCTCGATCTCACCAACCGTGAGACCATGACCTGAGATGAGATCAAGAGTTAGACACTTAACCAGTTGAGCCACCCAGGTGCACCTCCCCAGCATTCTTTTCCAGGAACTACTGGCCTATATACTGTGCCAACCTCAGACAGTAAATCAAGGAAAAGTGAGATGAAGAATTCATGAAACAAAAGATCTGACTCGAAAGAGAGATGAAGGGAATTCTAACAATATGACACATCTCAGCTCTGGAAAGTGCTCTCATAGTTCTAATAATGTTAATATTGGGAAGCTGGTGGGATGAGATGTATGGGGGCTGAGATCACTTACACAATCCACTGTATTTTAAGAGATAATTATTAAGATGGAAAAACCAGAGCTAGCACTATCAGCACATGACTTAGAGATGTGCAGATAAATATCAAGAGAAACAGTTAAAAAGAAGTGAAACTGATCTCTGGAAAGTGGGAAATAACAGGCTGTGGAAAAAAAAATGATGGTTTTCCAACTGTTTAAACTGTGTGTCCCCACTACTTTTCTTATGAAAATAGAAAGAATAACAGCAATTAGTCTAGCATACTTACTTTAATCATGAAGAACCTGAGAGACTCAGAATTATGACCTTTTTCCAGGTCCCTCAAGTTGCCTTTAGGCATCGGGACTAGAGCATTTCATTGTTTCATTATTTAAACTGGCATAATTATGTATTAAACACAATAACCGTCACAAAAGTTTAGATAATTGTTCACTCATTCATTTAACAAAAATCTATTGTGTGCCGAGTAGGTTCTCCAGGGTATAATAATGAGCAAAACCAGACCCAGGCCCTGTCCTCATGAAGTTTACAAGTTGCTAAGAGACATTAATATGACATTTATTGCTAACTAGAAAACCATAAGACTTGGAAATGAAGTCCCCCTCATCGTGTGCTCATCTGTTTCTTTGCTACATTCCTTGTGGAAGTTTTCCTCCCCACAAACAGTCTGACTCTTGACTTCACTTACTGACATAGTGAAGTGCCAATAAAATCTATTTTTCCTTTCTTTCTCAAGTCAGGGGTCCAACTGCCATCAGCATGTGAAGTATGGCTTTTATGCCACATTAGGTTTCCATGTTAATGTTGCTTGGTCGCCAACTTTGCAGCCCATAGACTGGCTGACAGCCCTCCCGGAGCCACAGAAACCACTGGCTGGTTGGGGAACTAACAATTCATATCTCGTGGTGCAATGAAGATCCAGTAGTAAGTTGATTTTGTTGAGAACTGTGGAACTACATGAGAAATTGGCCACTTACCTACTTCCTGACGGAAATGTGACATAAGAAATTCTACTGAAAGGAACAGTCTTATAATCTAGATATTTTGAACCATTCTCTGACTTCCCAAAAACAACTTCAAAAGCCAGACTACTGCTGCCCCACTGATGTGTTCTATCCATCTTGCTTTCCTCCTTTTTAGACTCTCAAAAATTAAAATACTTTAAGATGTTATACATAAGACATTATATGAAAATAGGAAATATTTTAATATTTAAAATATTATATATAAAAGTCATAGGTCTTACCTTCTATGAGTTAATCAAAGAAACTATAATGATTCTTTAGATGAGCCTATAAAACTCCCTTGAGAAAACAAACTGTTCTAATTTTGGTTATTTATTCTTTATTCCAAATGAAGACTACCTCAATCCATTTTGGGCAGTTTCTTAAATACATTTTCATTCATTCTCTTACTGACTGTTCTGCATGTCAGATGGAGGCAGAATGGCGCCCTCCCAGGGAGCTCAGTCCCCATAATGATAGGTATTCAACCAAAGAGTGCTTATTAATGGTTGTTCTTGGGGCTTTCTGGCTGATGGGCCACCATTCCCAAACCACTTCCTCTCAGACTGGTAATTCATCATCAGAGGGAAAATTCCATTACAGCTTAATTCTGTACCAGCAAAACTGGTGTTTCTCTAAAGGTAAATCTGAAGCCGATGCCCTTTGACTTGATAGGACCCATGAAAGCAATTTGGTTGTATATTTCTACTTACTGATTTGGGGTTCTAAGCAGAAATTAGAAATTTCTCACTTGAAATTGAGAAGCACGATGTCTTTTGAGCAATATCCTTATGTGCCTACTATGTTCCTTTACAATAATGAGGACATTGAGGTAACGACTGCATTAACAATATAATAATAATGGGCTGAGTTCCCTCTAAAGAGAAAGGATCGTGTACACAGTAGTCCCCGCTTACCTGGAGGGAATGTGTTCCAAGACCCTCAGGGGATACCTGAAACCATGGGTAGTACTGAACCCTATATACACTACGTTTTTCCTGCACATACATACCTATGATAAAGTTGAATTTATAAATTAGGCACGGTAAAAGACTAACAACAATAAGTAATAATAGAATAGAATTATAACAATATACTACACTAAAAGTTACATGAGTGTGGTTTCTCTCTCTTTCTCAAAATACCATGTTGTGCTCTGCTCACTCTTCTGATGATGATGATGTGAGATGACAGAATGCCTACATAATGAAATGAAGTGAATGAATGATGTAGACATTGTGACACAGCATTAGGATATTGTTGACCTTCAGACAATATGTCAGAAGGAGGGTCATCTGCTTCTGGACCCTGGTGGACTGGGGGTAACCGAAACCATGGTAAGTGAAACCAAGGGCAAGGGGATACTACGGTTATTTTCAACTCCTGAAGTATATTTAGACAATTGAAATACCTGTATCAATAGCAAATGGCAATATGTCCACAAAAATGTAGAAATTAACCATAGGCACAGCTTATTAGGAATCAAATAGTTAAAATTGACAATTAAGGACGCAAGCGCCCAATATAACTTTTTACCTTTGAATGGACAGAGTTCCTGCATTGCCCCCATCATACAAAAGTTAAAGAAATCATACTTACAGGGTTTTCCTTTAGCAAAAATACTAATTTCTCTAACATTCCCAACGTTTTTTCTTGATTCTGATTATCCATTCCAGGTAGATAAAGAGTAGAGATATTTTAAATGTATTTGTTTCACTAGCACAAAAAATAGCATCTAGAGAACATTAATTAGCTCAGTTTCCTCCTGCTGATCAATGAAGTGCTGCTCGTTTTCATTTCACTTTTCATGCTACAGTTCAAGCTTTTGGTGTATCTTTTTTGCATCCTACCAGCTTAACTGTGTCCCTGTGTCCATTCCTCCTCAATCCAGTATCCCTTGTGCAGCCTTACCAGATAGATCATGACAGAGTCAGAGGACCTGATCAAAAACTTCCGCTAGCTCTGAACTGCCCCTCCACACCCCTGCCTACCTCTGTGCCTAGCTCA
The DNA here is from genome assembly GCF_022079265.1 of Lynx rufus. Taxonomy (NCBI): domain Eukaryota; kingdom Metazoa; phylum Chordata; class Mammalia; order Carnivora; family Felidae; genus Lynx; species Lynx rufus. The sequence goes on along the minus strand of NW_025814889.1, from coordinate 18,615,044 downwards.
TGCCGCTCACTCTTGTTGGAATGTCTCCCCGTATCTGCACTATTCTTTAAGCCCTAGTTCACGAAGCTTCGCTTGATTTCACATTCAACAAGACCTTTCTCTGTTTGGTTATAGCAACTAACATATGCTGACTTACATCACAGCTAATGCCATCTTTTCTCCCTATGATCCCAGCATTCCTGCATTAAACATTAAACATTCCTGCACTAAAAGGAGTTTAATAAATGTTTGCTAAGAGATGAATGCATGAGAAAAACACAGGTCAAGAAGACATCTAGGACAACACACAGTTACCTAATAAGCCACTGAATGTAGAAAAGCCCAGATGTATTTCTTCTGCCCAGGGTGTGTTCATTTTCCTTCATTCCAGAATTCTGAGCACACCGACCTCTGCCTTTACATTCAGCCCCTTGGCAGGTTGCCATCTCACTGGGCTATGCAATTTGCCTTTTTTGTGTCCAAGAGTATAGCCCCATTTACTCCTTACCTCTGATTTAGGGCACAGTGGCCCTGATTGTCAGGTTGAAACACTAAGCAGCCTCTGGTACTTTCACACTTACGCATGATAACAGGGAACTGAGAATGTTGATGGACCCAAATATACAGGTAATTATAAAACGTGGCTTTAACCAGTGACTTTTACCTCTCAAAACAATGCATTCATCACATAATGATCAGCATCTTAAAATACCGGTTTATCTATCCAGTCCTCTTATTCTCTAATAACTACTTGAAAAGGGAAATAACAGGTAAGCAGCGGAATGCAAAAAGGATCAGTTCATCTGTATAATTTAACAAGTTTACAATCTATAAAGTAATAAAAAATCAGCTCTACTATAAATTAACCATATTTTTAAAAAAATCATGTAAACCTAAAAATCTTATAAGGCAGAAAGAAAGGAGAAGGGAATAATTTCAAGATGCTGGGAACAGCTGCTTGTTTTAATCCCAACACATCCAAGGGATTTTATACTTTTTAAGTCCAAGCCAGCTTCTGACAAATTCTTCTGTGATGTTGGAATGAAGCTCAGAGTGAGACTCCCATGGTAGAACCTTGTCTGGTCTAGATTCTTTGGGGCTCCTTCAGGACTATTCAGGGGCACCAGTGGGATACTAGGCTTGCTCGCTTGCAGGTGCCTGCAGGTTGTACGTTATTCTCCAGAAATCTCTTCACGAACTGTGGTAGTATCCCTGGGGGCTGCAAAGCCATACCAGAGGATTTAAGAATTTCCTAGTCAAGAGACTCTAAAATATGTCTTCATGTTTACGCAATGTAACCAATGGAAGAATGCCATGACTGTCGCCTAAATCAAAAGAATAAGCACAAGTAATGTCTTCACTAGAAATAGAGAAGGTTATTACACGGGCTTTATAGTTAGAAACCGCTCTGAAACATACAGCATTACATGAGGTTATTCAATAGAGTTTTCGCTGTAAACAGAAGGCTTAAGTTCCCATTACAGTTATACACAACACAAAGGCATTCACTATTTCTTGAGTCTATTTGCCTCATATGAACTGTCTTGGAAATGCCATTGTAATCTGCCAAGCAGTTTACCGTTGCTAAATTTTAACAAGAACCAGGCTTCTGATTAGGTAGATAGTTGATGCATAAAAGGTATGAATACCATCATGAGCAGAAAGTTGTTCCCAAACAATAAATCAGCCATTCATTACCTGAATAAACTAATAAAATGCAAACTAAGGGCTTGACCAAAGCCAACGATGCAAAATGTTTTCTTCATTTTGGATAACAGATCAATGCCTAGGAAGAAACAATACAACCTGTGGAGATACAGTTGTTTCTGGGGTGGGAAGAGAATGGGGGATAGAAGCGGCATAATGTTCAACTATCGGGGTAAGATCTGGATTCCACCAACTCCATCTCCTATTTTCAGACATTAAAAATTAATCACTCTTTACAGCAGTCCTTGGCCTTAGACTTTTCCATGTTACTATGGATAAAACAAACAAAAAAGTACAGGTAGATAGACTGCTGGATCATAGGCAGTACATTGTCCCTATTTTTCGAGACATCTATTTTTCAAAAACAAGCTGTTTTGAAACATTCTGCTGTTTTCTCATACTTATTTGTATCCTGTCTTATGGCCAGCTTCATAGTATAATAACTCACTGTTTCAACAAAGTGAATGCTTTTCTGACAAATTATCCACAGTATAATCAGAAGAGAAATTATCTCACCTTATTAACTGAAACACTGGCCAATGACCTACAGGAATCTACAGAAATGTTCCCATGACATGCTTAACGGACTCCAAACTATTCATTTCTCTCCAAACTGAACAGTCTGGGCTTTTCACTAAATTCTCACTCTCCACCACATTTTCCAAAGAAGCTTTGAAGCATAATACCCAAGACTTGGAAAGTACACATTTTGGACAGTATTAGCAATTTAAGTCTTTGTCTGTCCCTTATCTATCAATTCCGCCAATAATAAATTTTAACTCACTTCCAATCCATTGGGAAGGGGTAGGAGGGCAGTGGAATAAAATGTCAGGAAGGCCAGTAACATACTTTAGAAATGAGCATTTTCAGTTCAAACCACGGTTTGGTTTTTGTGGGATTTAATTTCCACTGAATAGAAACCAAGTACAGATGTATTTGATTTCTCTTTAAGGGTTGGTTATGGATGAGTGGAAGAACCAGAGAAAATGCAACAGAGAAACACTGAAGCAGTGTAGACAAATAAGTGTATCTTGCCCTCCATCATGTGTTTATGACCCTTTTGCAGTACCCAAATAAAATGTACAGAATAGTGCAACTTAGGGCTAACAAAGTGGAAGAGAGCCACACAATTGTCAAAGGTGATCAGCTATATGTATATAGTATATTACAATTCCAATTAAATAAAGCTGTGAGGTCCTTTGGCTATTAAAAATGTCATCAGCAATGAAGCTAATTTGTGTCTGACCAGGGCTTTTACAGTAACTGATTACTTACAGATGCCAAGTGCCCCAGGGAACTTTTGGCACCTGTTTCCAATTTTTGGATTGGCAGCCTCACCCTGACAAAGCTTACTGGTCTAACACTGGGCTCTGCCATCTGTTGCAATGATGCTGGTTCTTAATCAATAGTTTGTAAAGAATACCATCCACGTTACTGAAAGGCATTATTTTAGCTTTTCCCTTATTCTGCCATTGTCTGTAATATACAAAAACAATATGCCCCATATCAACTGGATTGTTCAAATATTACAGCCCTACATAGCTGCTGAACACGGCCTGGGCGACAGTCTCCTCCAAACCAAACACAGAATTTTAGAAACAAGGGAGATGTGAGGTCATCATACCTAATGTCTCATGTAAGACAGCAGTTCTTTCCATTATAAATCCAAGTGATTGACTTTGCCTTCCATTTGAACACGCTTTCTATCTCGCAAAGCAGTCCATTTCTACTTTAAATAGCTGGCTATCTTATGAAACCCTTCCTTACATTGAACGGAGACCCGTTTACGTGTGACTTCAACTGGCTGCTTGTTCTGCCACTGGAGTGACAGAGATGAGTCTGAACTTTCAGCTATGACAGTCTTTCAAATGTTTGGAACAGCCATCAAGAAAGATCAAGTTTTCGTAGGCTAAATATTCCAAGTTCTTTAGCTAATTCACATGATATTTGTTCCCTTTTCCTTGTCATTTTAGTTGTTAAAAATCAAATATGTTCTATCAATGCCAGCGTAAAATCTTTCTCTGAAAATGAACACAATACCAAATAACAGTTTTAACTGGGATGCGGTTTTGATTTTTCCGAAAACCAAACTGTCAGTATAGCCTAAT